>NC_083352.1:87937925-89138550 GCF_030254825.1 Meriones unguiculatus | reverse complement strand
GCAGCGGGTGTGGGTGTGAGTGTTCTTGTGGGCAAGTACTCTAGTGTGCGAGTGTGCGTGCTGGCCAGAGGCTGATGCCAGGTCTTTCTTTGGCCATTCTCCGCATTGCATAGTGAAGCAGGCTCTTTCAGTGAAGCTGCAGCTCACTATTGAGCTAGTGTAACTGGCCAGCTCGCCCCGCGATCCCCTGACTCTGCCTAGGGACTAGGAGTACAGGCTGGCCACTGTGCGAAGACCGAGACTCTGCTCATGGAGCCCGGCAAGCTCCTCCTCCCCAGGCCGCCTACTTGGTGCTTAGCACATGTGTGTCGCCTGACTTTCACAAGAGAGCTTGCTGGCAAGTTTAACACGCAGAGACTGTTGAGCCAAAGTGAGTGTAGTCAGGTAGCTCAGCCAGGAAAGCCGCCGGCTGCCAACCCTGACCGTCTGAGTTTGAGTCCGGGGACCCACATGGTGGAAGGAGAGGCCAGCACACACACACAAATGGACGTACAAAGAAAACCACCTGGACATGCTTTCTCTTCGTAAGCTGTCTGAATGTATACAGACACCTTGCCGAGGTCAGTCTCTAGGCAGGCAGGCAGCGCGTTCATGTGCCTCCTCAGGTCCAGGTTTCTTTGTGTTTCAGAAGTGATGCGGGCCTACCTTCAGCAGCTCAGGCAAGAGACCGGCCTGCGGCTCTGTGAGAAAGTGTTTGACCCCCAGAATGACAAACCCAGCAAGGTGAGGTGCTCTCCTTCGCCCTGTTGCCTACTGCAGTCTACTGTCCAAGAGCATTCGAGTCTGCCTGACCTGGAAGACTCACGCCCAGTAATGACGAGATTCCAGTCATGAGCAGGCTCTATGCGTGGGATGCGCAGTATTCCTTGGTAGCCATGGATCCACGGTCTGTGGGTGTTGGCCCCTCCTGTAAAATGGCATGGTGTTCATATACAAGCTGTGTGCATCCTCTGTGGGCCCGAAATGCCCTGGTTACCCACACCCATGCACGTGTGAGTGCCATGTAAATGTAAATGGCGGCTCTGTTGCACTGTGCAGGGAGCAGTCTGTGTGTGTTCAGTACATTGCAGGACCCCCGGGTGGTGGGGGTGGAACATGGCCCAAGCGGGCCTCGAACTGACTGTGTAGCCACGGGTGACCTTAGCCCCTCCTACCTCAACCTCTAGTTCTGCATTACACAGTATTGTCTGTGTGTGCCTCACAGGCCGTCCTTCCTGTGGGCGAACGCATGCCTCGCGCCTGTGGCGGGCTGGGATCGCCTTTGAGTTCATTGTAGGACGCCAGGCTGTTCAGTAACTGAAATGCTGGCCTGCCAGTGAGGTTGCGTTGTGCCCTGACTCTGAGCACCCGCTCTGTCTTGTGCCTTTGACAGTGGTGGACTTGCTTTGTGAAGAGACAGTTCATGAACAAGAGTCTTTCGGGGCCTGGCCAGTGAGAGGAGCCTCGGCAGCCATCGCCTGCAGAGCCGTGGGCAGCATCGCCTGGGGATGTGCACAGTCCTTTGTGTCAGTCAAAATGTGTCATGAAGAGAGGAGAGAGCCTGTCTTTGCCGGAAAAGCTCTTGATCAAGAATTTGGGGGGGGGCTGGCTGGTTTGAGTTTTTGGCAATTTCAAGCTGGAACTTAATATGTAATAGATATAGCTCCTTATGTTAGACATTGAATTAAAACATTTTTGAGATAAAGCTTACACAACTGTACATTTTATGGGAAAGGGTGTGAGTGGTATATTTGCGGCGCCTGTTTTTCTGTTTATGGTTTGCTGTGGTTTGTCTTTCTTTTGAGGCAGCTTCACTGTGTATCCAGGCTGGCCTGTAATTCACTGTCCCCCAAGCCCTACTGCCTTGATGGATTCCTGTTCTTCGACGGCAGGTGTCCTCCACCGTGCCACGCTCCATCCATCATGTCCTTTCAAATAATGAACAGTTTGGTGGTTCTCAGTACGTATGTACACTCTCACAACCAGAACCTATATCCAGTTCCACAGCGCTTATCACCTCCAAAGATGTGCCTTTAGCAGTGACCTTCCTATGCTTCGAAGTCTCCCTGCCCCAACCTGGAGACTAACCTAATCTACTCTTCATAGACTTGTTTATGCAGGTATTTTATGTAATTGAATCCTGTAATGGAAAATCCAGCCTCTGAGTCTGGCTTCTTTCTCTTAGCACAGTGTCTTCAACTTCCATCCATGTGTCATGCACCCATGTAGTGCATTCCTTTCTAGGGCTGAGTAATATTCCATTTTGGTGCAGATTGTATTATGCTCGTTCATTCATCACCCAGTGGACATTTGTGTTGTTTCTGTTTTGGAGCTCTGACTAAACCGTGCTGCCAAGAAAAGGTATGTGCACATTTTTACAGTGGACACAAGTTTTCACTCCTCTTGCTTACTATACCCCTCAGGGTGGAGCCGCTCAGTCACGTGGGGACTCTGTTTAGCTCTCTGGAGAAGGCCGGAGTGTTTTTTCCACAGTTGTGCTGTGTCTACATTCCCACATGTGAGCACTCTGTTTCCCTCATCACCTCACCAACACTTGCTCGTTTTTGCCTTCCCAGTGGCTGAGAGTCCATCCCCACCCCCTTTTTTTTTTAGGAGGGGAGGAGATTTAAGGCAGGGTTTCTCGGTGTAGTTCTGGCTGTCCTGGAACTCACTCTGTAGACCAGGCTGGCCTCGAACTCGCAAAGATCCACCTGCCTGTAACTCTTGAGCGCTGGGATTAAAGGTGTGCACCACCACCGTCCAGCCCGACTCCCAACTTTTGAAATGAGGGGCTGCAGATAATTTGGCAACCACTTTAGGGAGCGTAGGAGTGGAGTGAGAAGGTCCCAGCAGAGGAGGCCGCCTTTTCCCTCCCAGGCCATCCTATAGGGGAGCTACAGTTGGGACTGGCTGGAAGGGAGCTGTGAAAGGGCTGTGGTGCTGTCCCCATCATTTGTGTTGTGCTGTTGACCAAGCAGAACCAGGTATATTTAAATTTGATTTAAAACTGTGCAGGGGCTGGAGAGGTGGCTCAGCGGTTAAGAGAACTGACTGCTCTTCTAGAGGACCTGAGTTCAATTCCCAGCACCCACAGAGCAGCTCACAACTGTCTGTAACTCCAAGATCTGACACTCTCACATAGACAAACACTCAGACAAACCACCAATGCACCTAAAATAAAAATAAATTATAAAAAAAAAACAAAAAACAGTTTGCAATGATACCTAGAAAGCTGACTGGTTTTAGTTTGTAAATAGTAAATGTGACTGATAGTTTGTAAATAGTAAATGTGTGCCCATTCTTCCTGCAGGTATGTCTTTGCACCATGTCATTGCAGTGCTCAAAGAGACCAGGGAGGGCATCAGACTCCCTGGAAGTGGAGTTACCAGACCCTTGTGAGCCACTGTAAGTGCTGGAAACTGAACCTGGGTCCTCTGGAGGAGCAGCCATCTCTCCACCTCCTTGTAATTTAGTTTTTGGAGACAAGGCTCCGGGCTGGCCTTGAACTTAAGGGAGTCCTGCTTCAGCCATTGCTGGCATATTCATAACCACCTCACTTGCCTGGGTCTCAAGTAACAGGGGCCTGAAACGGTCTATATAGTCATTCCTCCTGCTTCCTCCTCCCAAGTGCCGGATGAGAGATGTGTACCACCATGCTGACTGAGTGTATGTGAATGCCTGAGCTCCGAGCTCTGGGGCGTGTGTGCATGGAGCAACAGAGCAGTTAAATACTGCCTTCAACACAGCCCAGCACAGCCGTGTTCAGACATGTCCAGGGCTAGACAGGGCTGAGTGGCAGAGCTGCTTAGCGTGAATGAGCCTGTGGGGCTGAGCCCAGTGTGGGAAGAAAAAGAAAAAAACCTTACGTAGATATGTCAAAAGACACGTCTTAAAGCAGAGGGTGTTGTTCTTAGGTCATTTGTGGGAGTTTTGTCTTTTTTTTTTTTTTTCCAATTATATTTTTCATTTGAGTCTTGGTGGCTGAGCGCACTACTGCTCTTGCAGAGGCCCCTGATTTAGTGCCCAGCCTCCACATGGTGACCCACAACCACCTGTAACTCCAGTTACAGAGACTCTGTTATGCCCAAGTCTCACGGACCCCAAACCACCAAGGAGCGATTGCGATGCAGTAGGGTCTTTTTATTACGAGCTTGAGCTCACTCAGGCCCATAGCAGTTGAGAGTAGAGCCCTTAGCTCAGGGGGACGAGGGTTGTTTAAAGGTCCTGGTCCCTCCCACTGCACCCAAAGCAGTGGAATTCCAGCCTGGCAAGTGTCTATTGGTTGAAACATAAAAGGGGATCCTGCATTTTAAACCCATTGGCTGTGGGAAGGTGCCAAAACCATTAACATTTGTGGTTTCCTTTGTTTGGCTGTTGCTAGGGGAGAGGGGTGATCTGGGCTGGTTTCCTAGCAACTGTATCTTTAGTGGGCAGAAAAGAATGCAGTAAGGCTGGTTCCTCCTCCCGGGTGGCTGGACCTGTCTCCATGAGTCTGGCTTTTGTTTAGGCTTGCGTGTTAAGCGTTAATCTAATCCAAAAAACTAATTGTTAATTCTTCGGTCTCTCAACTCCAATGTCCTGCAGCCTCCAGGGGCCTGCACTCCAACGACGCATGTAGACTCGGGCAGGCACACACCTAAATGAAAAATAAAGCCTTAGCTGGCCCACACACTTTTAATCCCAGCACTCCCGAGGCAGAGGGAGAGGCAGGGGCATCTAAGTTTCAGGCCAGCCTAGTCTGCAGAGGGAGTTTCAGGCCAGTCAGCAATGCATGAGACCCTGGCTCAAAATAAATTTTAAAATTCTTAAAATATGATTCTTTGGGGCTGGAGAGATGACTCAGTGTTTTAAGAGCACTGGCTGCTCTCCCAGAGAACCTGGGTTCAATTCCCAGCAACCACATGGCAGCTCATAATTCTCTGAAACACCAATTCCATGGGGTCTGGCACCTTCAGACATATGTGCAGGCAAAACACCAATACACATAAAATAAAAGTAAATAAATCTCTAAAAATTGGATTCTTGGTTTGGGGGTTGAAATTTGTTACAGATGCAGCAATATGTTAAAAGGAAAGCCACGGTGATGAATTTTCAGGTCAAAAGTTCGGTATTCTCCAATTTCCCCACCCTCTCATATTCCGATAAAAACACCATGTCCCTCGGGACCTGGTCCCTTAGCAGTGGGGAGAGCATGACTCTAGAGCAGGGGTCCTGGCTTCAGAAGCTGTCCTGTATGGGAGCCTATAAATGCTAGTGGTGGTTTGTTTTTTTTATTTTTGTTTTGAGACAGGTTTCACTGTGTAGTCCAGGCTGGTCCTAGACTTCCCATCTTCCTCCCTTGGCCTCCTAAGCACAGGGATTTCAGATATGTGCCATCATGCCCACCATCTGTTTTGTTTTTTAATATAATTGTGGTAATTTTTAAAGTACATGTTAATGATGTTTATTATTAACCCTATAATATATATTCTATATAATATGTAATATAATAATATTTATTATTAATCCTATAATATTATAATATTATCATGGCAGTATTATCTAACCTGCTAACATAATCAATAATGATACAGACACCTGTATTTTAGAATAGCCTTATTTTGCCTGGGACTGGGCAGATATTAACCCTCTAAACTATTCTCATCCCTGCTTTAATCATTCCTACCTGGGCTACTTCCCATTCATAATCCCAAAATACTTGCTCATCAAATGGACTGTTTTCCTCCATCCATGTCGATTCAGCCTGTTGTGCCCGATTTGAGAGACCCCAAAAGACCACTAGGAGTCGAGTCCATTGCAAATCACACAATGATCTTTATTCAAGCTTAAGCTCGGCCGCCATTCTCCCCTGATGCAGCAGGTTAGAAAGTGAGGCCCCGAGTCTCAGGGGAGCAGAGTTTTTAAAGGGAAAAACAGCAAGCGGGGAATTCCAAGCCTTGCAGTTACAGGGAAGGGAAAGTTTTGGGTGGCAACAATTGAGATGCTCTTTAGGCAAATTGTTCCAAGCCACCTGGCCAAGCCAGCAGATATCTAAGATAGCCTGCTGGGTGGAGTGGAGGACCCATTAACAAACTCTATGGCACTCACGACAACCTGCAGGGTGGAGGGTTGGAGGGCTATGTGACCCTTCTCAGAACCCAAAGGTCAAGTCACTCCAAGGTCAGTCAACTTTAGAGCCTGAGAAACAAAATGGAGCCACCCCTGCCATCCTCAGTTCCTTCAAGGCGTGTGCCTCTTCATGCTAACTCATGGTGTCTCCTTCTTTTTCCTTGTCTCTTTTCCTTTCCAGTGACCCTCCTGTCCCCCCAAGCCTGTGAACTTTGGCCACACCTCATTCCCCTGCCAGTTGTGTTGACATTTTATTGGTCAAACAGGGAGGCATGGTTTACGACGTCATTTCGGTTACATGAGTGTCTGCTTGTGAAAAACGGCAAGCAGACCTCAGGGGGCGGAAATAACTAGCAGGCAAATAGAAAGCACCAGACCAGGCTATTATGTAGCTGATTTAAAATGCAATTTACGTGAGGTGTAATAACAATGAATTCTGAAGTATAGAGAGGAGTGTGGTGCAAACCTGTAATCCCATCATTCTGCAAAGCTGAGGCAGGAGAATTGCCATGAATTTGAAGGTAGCCAGCTGTATAGTGTGACTTTGTCTCAAAGAGCTGGAGAGAGCTCGGTGGTTGAGTGCACTTGCTGCTCTTGAAGAGGACCCAGGTTCGGTTCTCAGCAGCTCACAGCGACTCCAGCTCCAGAGGATCCATCACCTCTCCTGGCCTCCGGAGGCCCTGCATGCGGTGCACAGACATACATGCAGACAAAACACCCAAAACTTTTAACCGGACCTGGTTTCCCACGACTTTGATCCCTTTACATGGGAGGCAGAGGCAGGTAGATCTCTGAGTTCAAGGGCAGCCCTGTCTACAAAGTGAATTCCAGGTTATCTGTGTCTGCACAGGGAGACCCTGCCTCCAATTAAAAAGATAATAAGTTTTAATCAAAACATAATGCTGACAATAATGCTAAGAGGGGCTGGAGAGGTGAGTTGGAGGTTAAGAGCACTGGCTGTTCTTCATCCTGAGTTCATTCCCAGCAACCACATGGTGGCTCATAACTATCTAATGAGATCTGGTGCCCTCTTCTGCCATGTAGACTATATACTTAATAAATAAATCAATATTTTTTTAAATTAAAAAAGACTGTTACAAGATGCTGTTTTCATTACAGTTATTTGTGTGTAGGAGGTTGCATGTATGGAGGCCAGAGTACAACTAATTCTATTTTTGGCGAGGGGAGGACAGGGTTAGAGCTAGGGGCATGGCAGAGTCTCTCTCTCTATGTAGTCCTCCTGACTGTTCTGGAACTTGATATATAGATCAGGCTGGCCTTGAACTCACAGAGATCCACCTGCCTCTGCCTCCCAAGTGCTAGATTAAAGAAGAATGCCTGATGCCTGGCCAGGGGACAATTCTTTAGAGTAATTTCTGTTCCCACACCATCTCAGTAGCAATTGCCTTTCTCTGAGCCATCCCAGGCATTCCTCTAGCCCCTACCGATTTGTAGCATTGTTTGTTTGTTTTAGACAGGGTCTCACTGTGTAGCCCCAGCTGACCTGAAACTCACTATGTAAATAAGGCTGGCCTTGAACTCACAGAGATCCACCTGCCTCTGAGGATCTCACAGAGATCCTCACTGCTGGGGTTAAAGGAGCTTGCTACCGTACTACAATGTACAATTTAAAAGGAAGACGGTTTATTTCGCAAATAGGCATCAAAGTGTGTTACATGTGCTGGGAACTGAATCCAAATCTGATCAGCATCCAATCCTGCCAGATGTTAAATATCCTTGATCCATCTACTGTAGTGAGAATATCTTGTGCATTGTTTAGATGCATTACCTGTCAATTAAAAAAGAGAAAAACAACTATGCCTATAGGAAAGGGTAAAAAACAACTATGAAAGAGAAAGAGAAAAACAACTATGCCTATAGGAAAGGGTAGAATAGAAGGTGTGACATCTGGCAGGCAGAAAGGATTCTGGGTTAGAACCAGGCATGGGAGATTTGCCAGGGAAGATGTAAGGATGACAGATATGTGGTACGTGAGCCGAGGTAACCAGCCATAAAAGGGTTATTTTAAGTTATGAGTTAGTCAGAGGAGAATCTAGATATATGGCCTATGTATTTGTAAATACATTTTGAGTCTCCTGAGTCATTATTTTGGGAGCGTGGGACCAGGAGGAAAAACACACACCCTACTCCAATCCACTCACTGCTCAACAATGAGGAAATAAGGCAGAAAATAATTCAGCCATTTCTCTTCTATTCAACTTTCAACACTTGCCTGTAATGCTAGCACTCAGGAGGTGGAGGCAGGAGGATCAGAAGTGTACAGTTACCAGCTACATAGAGAGTTTGAAGACAGCTCGACAGCATGTTTCAAAAAGAGGAGGAAGAGGGGAGAGGAGGAGGAGGAGGAGGAGAATTAGCAACAGCAGCAGCTGGGGTTATAGTTTAGGGGTAGACACTGGACTAGTATGCACAAGGGCCTGGGTTCAATAGCAAATTTTAGAAAGGGCTCAGTCTGGCCACATTGTTCTTTTCTCATAAGTACGCTGTTTATATTCATCATTTCAGTAGGGCACTAATTGCTGCCATTTGTCATCAGATAAAGAAAGATCACAGTGCATGGAAATACTGGGACAAGATTGATTTGAATTCTTTTACTCTGACTTTTCCTTCTTCCAAAAACTATTAGTACTGAAGATCTTAAAAAAAAAAAAAAAGACACAGTTGGGTCTCTGTCCAGAAAGAAAATGTAGCACTCACACTGAAAGCAATTTGTTTTGTTTGCCCTTTCATTTGTGTTTACAGACGTTAGGACAACCACTCCATTAGGAGGGCGTAATTTTCAGCCCACATCTGCTCTGTGTCAGTGCTGAGATAAATCAGCCTTGGGTTTCCATTTTGCTGGCTCTGAAGCTCCAGTCACAGTCCAGTCCTGTAGTGTACAGACCCTTTCAAATCCAGTGTAAGCCTGCCTGGGTGTGGGGGCACACTGCTTCCTTCAGTGCCTGTGCTCCAGAGCTAGAGGCAGGTGGATCTCTGAGTTGGGAGGCCAGCTTGGCCTACAAAGTGAGTTCCAGGACAGCCAGGGCTACACAGGGAAACCCTTTCTGGAAAAAGAAGACAGTCGCTTGCCAGGTGTGATAATATACCTTTCATCCCAGAACTCCAGAGGCAGAGACATCAGATCTCTGTAAGCTCAATGCTAACCAGGGCTACTGGGACTTTGTCTCAAAAAGAAAAAAGAAAGGAAAAGACAGAACTGTGTATTGTATCGTTACGTTTGGCTTTTGCCTCTTAGCATTGTATTTCACCATAGTTTCTTTTGTAATCCTATCAGGGCTTATTCTTTGGAAATAGACTTGACAATTGGAGACCCAATGGACCAGAGACTAGGGTCACAGAGGCAAAGGGGCTTAGGAAAGAAGAAGTAGCTGATGTCTGAGAAGCAAAGGTTGATGGGTTTGACAGAGAAGCAGCAGGGCTTCCTGGCACAGGCCGTGGGCCATGTCAACTGGACTCTGGCTGGGCCGAGCTGCCCCCTGTAGTGCCTAGACAGAGTTGCCTCTGATTACTGTCTCCCTGCATAGGTGTCACTCCGGGCAGCTAAGAAACCTTAAGGGTTGCTTTGCAGGTGGGTTCCTTCCATGAGAAGAAGGACAGCTGGCTGGAATGGCGACGTGATTTATTTGTTCCTCTGCCGTTGTTCAGGCGAATTTTTGTCCTGAAGTTACTTCCCCCTGGTGGGAAGCCTAACTTTGCCAGGAGACACTCAGAGGACTCAAGCTGTGTTTCCTTTGGGACAATTTACAAAGTTGTGGTTTTCCTCTTGTAGGAAAGATGCCTGAGAAACATCTGGGAGAGATGCTCCCTCCTGTGGGGCTGCTGGGCTTGTAAAAATGGCCAGGAGCTCGTGAGTTTTCTCCTCGGAGGCTCCTCAAGTCACCGTGCGCTGCCATGTGACTCACCTAAAGCCCAGGCCTGCTTAGCACCCTGAAGCCTCGTTTCTAGCCTAAGAAAACCGAGGGGCAGGAGAGACAGCTTAACAGCTAAGAGCACTTATTGCTTTTGCAGAAGACCTGAGCTCAGTTTTCAGCACCCACGGAACGGCTCACAACTGGCTGTAATTCCAGTTCTAGGGGAGCTGATCCCCTCTGGGCATCCTTGGGTATCCTTGGGTATCCTCTCTCTCTCACACACTCACACACCAACAAGACTGGTGTGTTAGCACACACCTTTAAACCCAGTACATGGAAGGCAGAGGGAGGTGGATATCTGAGAGTTTGTGACTAACCTGGGGTGCACAGTGAGTTCCAAGCTAACCATGTAGCTTGGGCTACACTGTGAGACCACACACACACACACACACACACACACACACACACGTATAATTTATATTATATACATATTTATTTATTTATGTGTAAATATTTATTTAGGTGTAAATTAATAAAATTATATATATACACATAATATAAATAATATAATATATACTACATATATAAAATATTTCCAAGATAATTTTGGCTCAGGATTTTCAACATTTTAATTTTCCACAGTCATGTAGACCCAATCCACCAGCCAACTAGCCCTGTAGGCTTTTCAATAGACATGTGGCTTTTTACTGAGAACTTCAGTGAAGTTCTCTTTGACTTTGGTGGGTTTTTTGTTTGTTTGCTTTTGTTTTTGTTTTGAGACAGGCTCTTACAATGTAGTTAGGCTTTTACTTATTTACTTTTTTTTTTTTTAATTTTACTTTTGGAAAGGGATGGCAGCAGACACTTTTAGTCCCAGCACTTGAGAGGCAGACCTTCAAAATGAGACCTTGTCTCCAAAAACAAAATCCTATCCTCTGGAAGCACAACAACAGATCCTAACCATCTGAGCCATCTCTCCAGACACTGCCTAAAATAATAATAATGATGATAATAATCTGATAAAGAATCTCACCTAGATATCCAGACTGGCATTGATCTCACTCTGTAGCAGAGGCTCACCTTGGATTTTCCATCTTCCCACTCCTAGGAGTGTACCTAGCCTGTACCACCTTGCCCTGCACCAATTAGATCTTCAAGTTTCTTGAAACTTTTTTGTTGTTTTTGGCTTTTTGAGACAGGGTTTGTTTCTCTGTGTAGCCTTGGCTATTCCTGGACTCAGGCTAGCCTCACAGAGATCCTCCTGCCTCTGCCTCTGCCTCTGCCTCCAGAGTGCTGGGATTACAGGTGTGCACCACCCGGCCCTGCCTTGTTGAAACTTTTTTTTTTTAAGTTTTGTTTTTTTGAAGATTTATTTATTTTAGTGTAAGGGCTCTGTCTGCATGTACACCTGCATACCAGAAGAGGGCACCAGATCTCATTATAGGTGGTTGTGAGCCACCATGTGGTTGATGGGAATTGAACTCAGGACCTCTAGGAGAGCAGCCAGTGCTCTTAACCTCTGAGCCATCTCTCCAGCCCCTTGTTGAAACCTTTTAAACAAAATATTACCAAATATTACCCAGAGGGCAAAAGCCTGAGTGGAGGACCAGCTCTACGCAGCAAGCCTGCTTAACGTAGTCTGGCATGGTGGCGCACACCTTTGATGTCAGTAGAGCAGGTGGATCTCTGAGTTGGAGGCTAGCCTGGGCTACAAAGTGAGACCCAGGACAGCCAGAGCTACACAGAAAAACAAACAGCAGTCTGTACTTTGTTCTGAATTCTTTCTCTGATGTTAAAGAGTCCCTGGCACAGGGAACTATTTGTGCTGTTTCACGTCTGGTTCCACCTGTCTTGAAAAACAAAAACAAACAAACAACAACAAAGGCTGCTTAATGTGAAGTGGGCTTAGTCCTGCAGACAACTGCACAGTGGCTGACAGCTGGGGCTGTGGAAAAACCACCTCAAACCAGCTGGACTCCACATGGTGGACTGAGACAGCAGCAGCTGTCACCTGGTATTCTGTATAATTACAAATGGCCTCGCCATGAACCTTGTAAATTTCCCTGACCCTATCGTGCACTTATGCCAGAATCCATCAAAACTTGGTGCAAGCCGCAGCCTGAGCAGTGGAGGCAGGAAGATCAGATAGTTAGGGCCAGCTTCAGCTACAGTGAGTTATGGGCTAACCTGCACTAAACTTCCTTCCAGTCTGTGCTTTGTTCTGAATTTTCTCTGATGTTGAAAATCAGAGCCCCTGGGACAAGGACCTGTTTGTGCTGCATCACATCTGGTCCCACCTTTCTAGTCTTTACCACCTCACCAAAAATGCTTCTGATCTCTCTTGATTTCACCCCCCCCATCCCAACACACCCCGAGGCAGGGATTCTCTGTGTAGCCCCGGCTGTCCTGGAACTCACAGAGATCCTCTGCCTCCCAGGCGCTGGCATTAAAGGCATGCACCACTTCCACCAGGCTTTCTCGACTTCTGACCAACACTTTCTTTGATTGCTTGGAGTCACCCCTTCTGAATCTCACTCTGGTCGACTTCTCCCATTTTCTTAGCTACCACAGGCCTCACACCCTAGGGCCAAGGCTGGGTAGGAGAGCCCTGTTGTTACTGATGACTTTCTGGCTCTTTGGGTTTGTTTGTGTCTTGATACTTTACATAAGTGGAGTTGGCATTTGCAAGCACTTTCCATCTGGCTTCCTTCACCTAGGAGAAGTTTATTTTTAGCATGATAGTTTTGAGACCTGATTTTATTATTTCATGATCATTTTTTTCCCTCTTCTTTTTCCTCAGCTGGGTTACATTGTATGAGTGTATCCATTTGACTCTTTATCATTTGCTCAACACTCATTTCCACTGTTTGGTTACTGTTAAGATGTGTTATGTGTTTGTTTCTTTGTTTGATTGTTATTTTGTTTTGAAGTAGCATCTCACTATGTAGCTGTGGCTGTCCTAGAACTTACTTTGTAGACCAGGCTGGCCTTGAACTAACAGAGATCCACCTGCTTCTGCCCCCCAAGTGCTGAGATTAAAGGAGTTTGTCAGGATGCCTAGCATGTTTTATTCTTGACATAGGGTCTTCCTATATATTCCAGGCTGGCCTGAAACTTACTATGTAGCTCTAGGGGCTGTCCTTGAACTTCCGATCTTTTTGCCTGTGGGATTACAGGCATGAACCACTACATTGGGCCAGGCTTGTTAATTAGGACATGTTCCAAATGTAGAAAAAAAGCAGAGTAGCAAACACTTTCTAAAAGATTTACTGTGTTTTAGATTTCCTTCTTCTAACTTTTAGGTATATGACTGTTCTGCCTGCATGTGTATGTGCAATGTGTGTGTGCTTGGTGCCCACAGAGATCAGGCAAAGGGCACTGGATTTCCTGGAACTGGAATTACAGATGGTTGTGGATCACCATGTGCATGCTGGGAACCTAACCTATGTAATGGAAGTTTTGGTTTCTTTTTTTCTTTCCTTTCTTTCTTTTTTTTTTTTTTTTTTTTTTTTTTTTTTCTACCAAGACAGGGTTTCTCTGTGTAGCTTTGGCTGTCTTGGACTTGCTTTGTAGACCAGGCTGGTCTTGAACTCAGCAATCTTCCTGCTTCTGCTTCCCAAAGTGCTGGGTTTATAAGCATGTGCCATATTGCGCCCAGCATTTTTGGTTTCTTTTAAAACTCAGTTATGCTATGTAAATATGTTTTTGTTTTAATCCCAAGTGTGGGATTTTAGTTTGGGCTTTAGCTTGTGCGCAGCTGATAAACGCCTTCTGCAGGGCGTGGCCTTTGCCAGCTGGTAAAGGCCTGCCTCGCGCAGCACAGAGAGGAGTGTGGTCTAGGGCTCTGATGATGTAAATATGAGAGCCCAGAAAGACAGAGTGTGGCTGTTTGGTGATACCAAACAGGTGTGCTAGGTGTGTTGGCTTGGAGGAAACAAACAGAGAAAAATGTTTGGCCACAGTGGCTGGGAGGAGACTGCTGGCTGAGCTTGTGTTTGCTGTTGATGGGGATTGGTATAGCCACAAAAGAACCCATCAAGCTAAACAGCTGGGAGAAGTGAAGGGACCTGAGCCCCGCCCCCCACTAACCTTCTCTCTCCTACTTAGGGTTGAAGGTTGAAAGAGAGAGACTTTAAGACCCCCCCCAAAAAAAAAGAGTTTTAAGATGAGTGCAACAGGCCTGGAGAGATGGCTCAGAGGTGAAGAACACTGACCTGTTCTTCCAAAGGCCCTGAGTTCAATTCCCAGCTACCACATAGATGGTTCATAACCATCTATACTGAGATCTAGTGCCCTCTTCTGGCATGTAGGCATACATGCAGGCAGAACATTGTACACATAAAAAATAAATAAATCTTAAAAAAAAAAGAGCACAACAAACCTGAGTCCTCTGAAAGAGCAATAAGTGAGTTATCCAACACCTGATTTCTTTCATAGTTATGATGTTTGCCTGCATATTTGTATACCATTTGCATGTAGTGCCCATGTAGGCCAGACAAGGGTATCAAATCCCCTGGAACTGGAATTCCAGGCAGGGTTGAGCTGCCTTGTGGGTGCTGGGAACTGAATCTGGACCCTCTGCCATAACAGCAAGTGCTAGTAACTGCTAAGCCATCCTTCCAGATCCAAAATAGCAAACATTGATATAGAGCCTACTGTGTGCTTGGCAGTTTCTAAATGAGTCACATACTACATACTGTGGTTGCCTGGTATGTTTGAGACTCAGAACAGTGCTTTCTCTTAAGGAAAGAAAATTTTATGTTTAGTAACAATGAAGGATAATAATCAGGTATAACAGATGATAACAGAAGAATGGTGATAACAGAAGAATCAGTCCCAAGTCGTGTGTGTGTGTGTGTGTGTGTGTATGGACAACTTGTGATAGTTGTCTTTCAGGACTTGTTTTTTTTTTTTTTTTCTTCCTTCCACCATCAGGACATCATCTTGGCAGCAAAACATTTTTACCTGCTGAGCCATCCTGTCAGCCCATTTTAAAACATTTTTAAGCCAGGCGGTGGTAACACACACCTTTAATCCCAACATTGAGGAGGCAGAGGCAGGCAGATCTCTGAGTTAGAGGCCAGTCTGGTCTACAGAGTGAGTTCCAGGACTGCCATGGTTACACAGAGAAATACTGTCTCAAAACAAAACAAAACAATGCAAGGATTGAAAAAAAAAACAAAAAAACAAAACACTTTAAAAAAGAGTTGTCTCTCTTCTATAACAAAATTATTGTGAGAAATAATCTTGAATAGCCTGATGTGGTATTGTACATTCACCATTTAAGAAACTGAAATAGGAGGATCATGAGTTCTCAGAATAAATCGAGTATATTTTTTTTGTATTTGTTTCTTTAAAATTAAGTCAGCAGGACTCGTTTGGTAAAGTGCTTGCTGTGTGTCTTGGATACTATTGTATTGCTTTGATGGGACACCATGACCAAGCCAGCTTACAAAATAAAGCGTTTAACTGGGGGCTGGCTTGTAGTTCCCGAGGGTTAGCCTATGGTCATCAGAGTGGGAAGCAGGGTGGCCGGCCGGCATGGTGCTGGAGCAGTAGCTAAGCGCTCAGATCTATCTGAAAGATGGAGGCAGAGAGGGAGTGAGACTGGCCCCGGTGTGGGCCTTTGAGACCCCAGAGCTGGCCCAGTGGCACACCTCCTCCAACAAGCCCACACTCCCTGACTCTTCCTCACCAGTCAACTGGGAACCAGACATTCAAATGTTCAAGCCTGTGGTGCGGTGCCCATGCCCATTGAAATCACCACTACACCATGGAAGCACGAGAATGTGAGTTCTAAGCCAGGATTCATATAAGTAAGCAAGGAATAATGGCTCAGTCTGTGATTCCAGCACCAGCGGGGTAGACAGACAAAGACACGCGCATGGCTATGGCGCGAGCGCCGTCGCATGCACACACACGGGCACACACACACACACTCCTAAATAAAATAACAAAAAGAAATCTTTAAAAAGACCCTGAATCTCTCCGGTGTGGTGGTGCACGCCTGTAATCCCAGCACTCAGAGGCAGAGGCAGGTGGATCTCTGTGAGCCCGACGCTAGCCTGGTCTAGAAAGCAAGTTTAGGACAGCCAGGGCTACACAGAGAAACCCTGTCTTAAAAATGAAAAAGACCCTGAATCTCAAATTTAAGCAAACAGCTTAAATTTGGACACAGGGGATCGAATCCAGATTGCCAGTCTTAACGATAAGTGCCCCTACTCTCAGGCTGTCCAGCTTCAGTTTCAACATTTGAAAGTTTTGGTTTCTTCATTGGCAAAGAGGGAATGACAAATCAAAGTTTTTCACTTTTTGTTTGTTTGTTTATTTAGGGTTTTTGAGACAGGGTTTTTCGGCGTGGCCCTAGCTGTCCTGTTCCTCGGTCTGTCGACCAGGCTGACTTCGCACTTAAAGAGACCCGCCTGCCTCTGCTTCCTGAGTGCTGGGATTAAAAGCGTGCGCCACCACCGCCTGGCCAAAGTTGTTACTTTTTGTATGTATCTTTATGAACATCGCGTGTGCCTGACTATATGTCTGTGCACCGTGCGCAGGTAGGTGGCCATGGAGGCCAGAGGAAGGATGCCCCGGAGCTGGATTCAGACTGTTGTGGGTCTCCAGGTAGGTGCTCGGAACCGCACTTGTGTCCTCTCCCAGAGGAATAAACAGTTTGGACCGGTGAGTCGGCTCTCCAGCCTCTAAGGTAATGGCGTGAGCGTTATGGTTTGTGAATATGCAATGCAGAAACGAGCTCGTAAAGTCTTGACATGTTGACTACGGAGCTATCAGGGGTCCGACCTCATTCCCTTACCTAGTCCTTGTTTCCTTCCTTTCTTTTTGTTTTCTGAGACAGGGTTTCTCTGTGTAGTCTTGGCTGTCCTGAACTTTCTTTGTAGACCAGGCTGGCCTCGAACTTTTGTACCAATTTTTTATTTGCACCGATCTAGCGGCTCACCGTGTCTTGCACCGAGGAATCTAGTCTCCAGTGACAGACTCACAAGCCACCAGAGGAGGGGGCGTGGTAGCTCCAACCTGGTGCGCATGCCTAGTTGCTAAGAGCCGGCCCTTGGGCGCCTGATTAAAAAATTGAATTTTAACTGTCAGTTTTCCGCTTCTGCTTTATTTGTGATGAACTCCTGTACCTTTTCACTGACCTCTGAGAGGCCTTCATTCCTCAGGTTGGCTTCCTATCCACAAAGCCACCATCCCCACAGGGACGCCCCGCATTGCACTGTCGGGCCTCAGAAAGGTTCGCCTTTTAAGGTGATGACGTCAGGATGGCGAAAACCCTTCCTCCCCACGTCTTTTTACGCAGGCACGTCAGTAGCCACCTAGACCCTTGGGGGGCGGAGCCGCGTGTGGACCGGAAAGACCCCAGCGCGGCCGCCATTTTGGAACCTTCCCCGAGGCTCGGCTCCGCTCTCGGAGGTTCTGTCAGCTGCTGCCGAGCCACGGTGTCGCCGGGCAGGATGAGTGTGATAGACCATGTGCGGGACATGGCGGCCGC
This sequence comes from Meriones unguiculatus, assembly GCF_030254825.1. NCBI lineage: Eukaryota > Metazoa > Chordata > Mammalia > Rodentia > Muridae > Meriones > Meriones unguiculatus. The sequence continues at coordinate 89,121,087 of NC_083352.1, read as the reverse complement.
GGGGCTGCACTCCAACGTGCGGCTCCTCAGCAGCTTGCTGCTGACCATGAGTAATAACAACCCGTGAGTGGAGGCGGGGAGCGGCGGTCGGGGAGCCCGGGCTGAGGCGGCGCGGGCGGCGAGGGCCTCTTCCGGCGGAGGTGGCCTCGGAGGACTGGCTCCTTCCAGAGGAGCGCGGTCCCGGTGCCGCCTCGCAGGGATCCGGCCCCCCGCGTGTCGGGCACGGAGATTCCCCCGCCGGCGTGGGGAGGGGACCCCGCTTTGTCACCCTGGCACACCCGAAGCCCAGAGCATCCGCGGCGGGCGTATTGGCGCCTTTTAAAAAGGATCCTCGCAGCCTTTTCTCAGGCCCGACGCAGCTGCTGTGCAGCCACTCGCCTGCTTTTGTTTATATATAAACAGGGTCTCATAGAGCCCAGGCTAGCCTGCAGCAGGCTGCCCAGCCGAGGGTCATCTTGAACGTCTTACTCTCCTGCCTCCACCTCCCAGAAGCCTGCGTCTCAGGTGTTTGCGCCACCGGGCTCGGCCTGGTCCAGCCAGGGACTTCATGCCTGCTAGGCAAGCACTGCCAACTGTATGACATTTCTAGCCCGGCTTCCTGAGTCGTGGATGAAGCACGGGACAGTTGCTTTGAGTGCCTCTTGGACCCTGCTTAAAAATTCCCCACCATGCTCACTCTTCGTTAGGACACCCCAAGTCAGCCTATTCCTTCCTTTCTCCCATTTCTCATCATGTTTGAGCTCTCACTGCCGGCCAACCTCCCTGCCTGTGTTCTCAGCACAAGCTGGTTCTCAACTCCAAGCATTGGCGCTTGCGGCGCCTGCTTAGCGTCTTCACCTGGCTTCACTTTAGAACGACTTCCTGGTTCAGTTTTCCGCTCAGAAATCACTTCTTGAACAGACCTCCTGCCACCAGGATTTTCTCATTTTGATTTTTTGCGTTGCGCTTGCCATCTGTTGAAAAAGCCCAGTTTCCATGTGTGAGAAGCACTCTTAAACTTACTGAAATTTGCTAAGGAAATGTATATATATCATAGGAAGGTTCAGTAGGTCAACCCCATTCACACTCTAGAGAGCATAGAGGATCTAGGGTATTTGAATTCTGGTTGGCTCTGATTGGGGATAGTTTCTGTGGTAATCCACTACCGTCTAGTGCCTCCAGATGACCTTACAATGGAGTCTTCTCTGTGCAGACATTTGCATTTGGCTGAAGCTGGTGCAGTCAGACAGCCAAAGACTGTGAGGAGCCTGTAATTCAGTCACTATCCCCCATTTCCACTTCATTAATGTGCTTTGGACCTCGCTGGTCACAGGCATCATTTTATCACCGTTTTCTTATGTGACATTAAGAGGAACGCTGATCTCAGCCTTCTGTTGATTCTGGGGCTTTCCCCCTGGATCTGAGTGATTTATACCAAGCAGTTTTCTTTATTGGGGATTAATGCCCCAATATTTACTTTTAGTCTTGACGATGTTAAAACATTGTTTGAATCCAATAGAGCTTGCTTCTCTAGCCAAACTAAATTTGGTTAACCCATGCTTTTTTGCATTAGGTTAGATTGGCAGTTTCTTAGCTATAGGAAGTATTTAAGTTCTCACCTTTATATATTTAATATTTGTTGAATAGACAATCTACACACTGTTAAAAACAGAACAGGACTGGTGCCATAGTTCAGATGTAGAATACTTACCTAGCTAGAATGTTTGAGACCCAAAAGTTTCATTTTAGCACTACCCAAAATAAATTCAAAGAAGGGCAGGTTGGCTAAGCATATAGGAAACTCAAGGAACAAAAGGTACAGTTGAGTGGTTTGTGACAGCTCTCCTGATGTTAGAGATTTTGCTCAGACATGGAGAGCCTACATAGCATGTGTAAGACCCAGGCTTGGGTTCCTGGCACCACCAAAAGCAAGACAGGAAACTTTAAAGGCCTGATTGTGTTTATACACTGCAAAATAAGCAGCTAAGGTAGTGCTCCACTCACTACCTTATGGTCGGGTATTTATACATTGTAACATACTTGCCTAGTCATGTTTATAGAATGATACATGAGAAACTTAATTGTTTTCTTTGGAGAAAGAAGATGGTTGGGTTAAGGTTCAAAATTGAAGTAGCCCTTCCCTTTGCCTCTTTTCTGCTGTTTGAATGTTGTTTGCCTTAAAAAATATTTTTTTTCCCTGTATGGTTTCTGTGTATAGCCCTGACTGTCCTGGCTCTCTGCAGACTAGGCTGGCCTTGAATTTAGAGAGCGGCATGCCTGTGCCTCTAGAGTGCTGGGGTTAAAGACCTGTGCTATCACACTCAGCTTTGTTTTGCCTTTTGAGACAGGATCCTGGTGAAACTGAGGCTGACCTTGAACTTTTTGTTTGTTTTTCAAGACAGGGTTTGTATAGCCCTGGCTGTCCTGGACTCACTTTGTAGACCAGGCTGTCCTGGAACTCACAGAGATCTACCTGCCTCTGCCTCCCAGAGTTCTGGGATTATAAGTATGAGCCACTTCACTGGGCTTTGACCATGAACGCTTTTATTTATTTATTTATTTATTTATTTATTATTTGCCCAGTATTCTGTCTGCATTTGTGCCTGCAGGTCAGAAGAAGGCACCAGATCTTATTATAGGTGGTTATGAGCCATCATGTGGTTGGTTCTGGGACTTGAACTCAACCTTTAGAAGAACAGCCAGTGTTCTTAAGCCATCTCCCCAGTGCCTACCTTGAACTCTTGATTCTTTTGCCTCTACCTCCAGTTTCTGAGATCATATTTCTGTGCTTTATCATACTTGATTCTTGTTTGAATGGTTTTTGGTTTTGTGGTATATGCGTATGCATATACCCAGACATGCAAGTATATATAAATACTAAAATCTTTTTAAAAAGTTACCGCTGATTATTGCCTCTCAAGTGAAATGAAATTAGGATGACCTCTAATAGACTTGGAATTTCTTTGGTTTTTACGTTTATGCACCTGCACATATGTATGTATATCATGTGAAGACCTGGTGGTGCCATAGACCAGAAGAGGGCGTCAGATTCATGGAGGTCAGAGCTGGAGTTACAGGCAATTGTAAGCTGCCGGGTGTGTGCATGTATGTGTGTGCGCGAGCTAGGATTTAGACTTAGATCCTTTGCAAAAACCCACATGCTCTTAACTGCTGAGCATCTCTAACCCCCCTTTCTGAGACAGAGTAATAGCCTACGCTGATTTTTGGACTGATTATATAGCCAAGGATACCTGTTTGAATGCCTGGTCCTCCTGCCGCTGCTTTGAAATGCTAGGACTATAGGAGTGTATGACCATACCTGGCAGTGGTACTTACTTGGGTTGTTTTGTTTTGTTTTGTTTTTTTTAAATCCCTCTCCCCTGTTTTGTTTGTTTGTGGTAGGGTCTCTATAATCCTAACTGTCCTGAAACTGGCAATATACAGGCTGGCCTTGAACTCACGGAGATCTACCTGCTTCTGCCTTTTGAGTCTCAGTGAATTAAAGGTCTGCACCACTACATATACCTTCCCTTACTTTTAAAATACCTGGGCTAGGCATGATGGCGCACACCTTTAATCCCAGCACTTGGGAGGCAGAGGCAGGTGGATCTTTGAGATCGAGGCATCCTGGTCTAGAGTGAGTTTCAGGACAGCCAGGGCTACATAGAGACACTGTCTTGAAAACCAAAATGATGATGATACAAATTTCTGCTATGGAATTCCTTGTCTTGGTCTAAGTGTATAAACCTCACTTAATTTGGGAAGTAGTGGGCTGGAGGTATAAACATAGGACTGGTAACTGGGGTTGCAGACCAGCTATGGGTAGAATGCTTGCATAGCATGTAGAGGCCTTGGTTGGTTACCCCATGTAGGGCAGGAGATAAAGCAGTGTCTTGATGTTTAACCTTGTTATTAAGGACTAGTTAAAATGGTGTCTTTTGGAAGCTACAGGATGAAGTTCTGGGATAGAAGGCTTGCCCAGCATTTGTGAGGCCTTGGGCTCTAATGTGGAGCACTGAAAAAAAAAGTTTGAAATGTATGGGTTTCCTTACATTGTCTTTGGACACCTGAGAGTCAAGGTAATGGTGCTTTTAGTGCTGTCAGGTTTCCCTACTGCAGGTAAAATTGCAGAGACTGTAGGGACTGACAGGTGTCATAGCTAAGAGTGCTTGGACTCCTGCAGAGGACTTGAGTTTCTGTCCCAGCACCTATATCAAGTACCTACCAGGGGATCCAACATTCTCTTCTTGAGCAGCAGCATACATGTGCACGTAAACATATATGTAATAGCAACAATTCTTTAAAAAGACTTACTAAGGCTGATCCTTTTTCATTCTGCCATTTTGAGTTTTCATTCTGTTCTTATACTGGCTTTTTCTTTGGTATTTAAAGTTTTCAGGTGCCTGCTCTTGTTAAGTTTTTCTAAAAAGGATTCAGAGTAGTAAATTTTCCCATTTCCAGTTTCTCTAGCTTTTTGGTAATGGTCAGGTTGTAATTGTTATCCTTTGACAATATTATCTTCAAGTTTGATGTTAACCTAAGATAATATAGGTGTAATGTAAAACAGCACTAAAATAGGAGGTTTTATTGTTGGCATAGTGGCACATTCTGTAATCCATCACTTCTGAGGCAGAAGCGGGAAGACTGATATAAATTCAAGGCTGCTTGGGCTAGAGAGTGAGACACTGTCTCAAAAGCCAGAAAAGGGTGAAAGGGCTTAAAAAAGGGAAGGAAAGCATGTTTTCTTTATCCGTTTATCTTATTTGATTTATAGGTATCATTTAGTGTCTGTAGTGAGAAAACAGTATATCTTACAAAGCCAAAATACAGTAAGATAGTGTTCTAGATGTGTTGGCATGGTGTTCAAATGTTGCGCCTCTCATTTAGCCACTTGCATGTAAGGTGTATTAGCTTTTTTGTAAGCTAACATGATACAAAGCTTTGTGTTAGACTTAGGTAAGCACCAAGTTCTTCTTTCTAATTTTCAAAATAAAATAACCCATGTAGCATTTGTTTCCTTTGTGTTCTAGTGAGCTGTTTTCCCCGTCTCAGAAGTACCAGCTTTTGGTGTATCATGCAGATTCTCTCTTTCACGATAAGGAATACCGCAACGCTGTGAGTAAGTATACCATGGCTTTACAGCAGAAGAAAGCCTTAAGTAAAACGTCAAAAGTGCGACCTTCAACTGGGAATTCTGCATCTACTCCACAGAGCCAGGTGATTGAGAGAACAGATTCATTTAATCATTTATTTATTTTGGCTTTTCAGGACAGGGTTTCTCTGTGCAGCCATGGCTGGCCCCAAACTCAGAGATCCTCCTGCCTCTGCCTCCCGAGTACTGGGATTAACGGCATGCGCCACCATTGCCTGACCTGTGTGTATGTATGTACATTTTATACATACACAAACAGACAGACAGACAGACAGACATTAACAGCATGCGCCACCATTGCCTGACCTGTGTGTATGTATGTACATTTTATACATACACAAATAGACAGACAGACAGACATTAACGGCATGCGCCACCATTGCCTGACCTGTGTGTATGTATGTACATTTTATACATACACAAATAGACAGACAGACAGACAGACAGACATTAACGGCATGCGCCACCATTGCCTGACCTGTGTGTATGTATGTACATTTTATACATACACAAATAGACAGACAGACAGACAGACACACACACACACACACACACACATATTGAGAGACAGGGTTGATGTGTCTTTTTACTGATGGGTTGATTGGTTATAGAATGGAACAATTCTTCATTCTTTGTTGTTATCACATAATGTTCCATGGTATATGCATTTTGTTCTTCTTTATATTAATGTTTTAATGGACTTTGGGTTGCTCCCTTCTGTCAATCATGAATGATGCTGCTGTAATGTTTTGTGTCCAGGTTTTTGGGTGAGCTTGTTCTCGTTTCCTTTTTTTTTTTTTTTTTTTGACACAGGGTTTCTCTGTAATGGAGTCCTTGCTGTTCCAGAACTTGCTTTGTAGACCAGGCTGTCCTGGAACTGACAGAGATCTACCTGCTTCCACCTCCCTGAGTGCTGGGATTAAATGCATGCGCCATTACTGCCCGCCTTGTTCTCATTTCTTGATTGCATATCTGGGAGCAGAATTGCTAGGCTACAAAAGGATTCTGTTTAATATTTTGAGGAACTGTCATGCTGTTGAGATTATGTTTTGAAGAGATGTTGTTCTTATCGCCCAGTGTCTTCCATCTGAAATTGAAGTGAAATACAAAATGGCTGAGTGTTATACAATGCTGAAACTAGACAAAGACGCCATAGCTATACTTGATGGGATCCCTTCAAGACAAAGAACTCCCAAAGTAAGTTGAACTTCCCTCTTCCCTGGTTTTGCTTACCCTGCCCCATCCTCTGTGTTCTCCATGTTTTAGGAAGTCAGTTTTATTCTTCTCATGGTTCCTACACTTCTCCCTAGTAGTGGAGCTGAGGTGCAAACAGATCGATGGCTGACTTTGTAAGGACCCTGAGAATTCAGCCAGGTGTAGTGACACTTGCTGATAATCCCAAGTGTAGTGTTACTCACCAATAATTCTAGATATAGTGACACTCATTGATAATCCCAGGTGTAGCAACACTCACTGATAATCTGAGCACGTAAAGAAACAGAAGTAGGAAAACCAGGAGGTCAAGGTTGTATTAAAGAGTGCGCCTTTAATGGAACTGGGAGCTCTGGCATCCAGTCTGAGTTTAGACATCTGACCTGTGTGCACTCTCAGCGGGGGCAACTCAGCAGTCTATGAAATTTTTTTCATTTTAATGTGGATAATAGCATTTTCTTTGTTAACCTTGGTTAAAAACTTAGTAATTTCATGAATGTAAAACAACCTTTTTTTTTTTTAAAAAAAGATTTATTTATTTTACATGAGTGTGCTATCAGGTTACATGTATGCCAGAAGAGGGCATCAGATCCCAATATAGATGGTTGTGAGCCACCATGTGGTTGCTGGGAATTGAACTCAGATATTAAGAGGTGGTTTGAGCTCGGTGCAATGGTACACACTTATAAAGTAATTCCAGCATTTGGGAGGCAGAGGCAGGCGGATCTCTGTGAGTTTGAGGCCAGCCTGGTCTACAAAGCAAGTTTAGGACAGCCAAGGCTATACAGAGAAACCCTGTCTAAAAAAGAGGTGGTTTGGGAGGATAACAAGACTAGGAAAAACAGAATGATGGTTCTGTGTTTTGAACAATCAGTCTTTGTGCAGGGCTGTGGGTTGATTTTTCTAATAGAAAGCAGAATAGTAGTTTGGAATAAAAATCAGAGCTTGCTCGTGATGAAGCACTTCCTTTGTAATACACGTTGTAGAGTCACTTGCTTTACTGTCATCTGTCTTTTGTGCGTAGATAAACATGATGTTGGCAAACCTGTATAAGAAGGCTGGTCAGGAACGCCCATCAGTCACCAGCTATAAGGAGGTCCTGCGGCAGTGCCCTTTGGCCCTTGACGCCATTCTAGGTACAGAGTTTTCTGCCTGTTGCCTGGGATATTTGCAGTCAAAGATGGCAGTTCTCAGTTATGAGTATGCATTAGATAGAGTAGGGTTTTGTTTTTTGTTTGTTTGTTTATTTGGTTTTAGATTTAAATTTTATTTTGTATGAATGAGAGTTTTGCCTTTATGTTTGTATGTGAACCACTCATGTGCCTAGTGCCCCTAGAGGTCCTAGAAGGACATTGGAGCCCCAAGAACTGGAATTATGGATGGTTTGAAACCTTCATGTGAGTCCTGGGAATCAAACCTTGGTCTTCTGCAAGAACAGCAAATACCGTTAACCATTGAGCCATTTTTCCAGCCCCTAGAGTAGGCTTAAACCATTCTGCGTACCATCAGTTACAAACTAGAGAGTACTATCCGACATTTATGGTTAGGGGTATAACTCAGTGACAACATGTGGTTAAGGTGTGTGAAGTGCTGACCCCTGTGAGCTGTGTGCATCTTGCTTAGATGAGGGAAGAAGTTGTGCAGTCTGCTGTTTTTGCTCTTTGGAAGGAGGATGCTGTGTCTCACCTTTCTCTTGCTTTTTGGGAGCCTAGGTTTGTTATCCCTTTCTGTAAAAGGTGCAGAAGTGGCATCAATGACGATGAATGTGATCCAAAGTGTGCCCAACCTGGACTGGCTATCTGTGTGGATTAAAGCATATGCTTTTGTGCACACTGGTGACAACTCGAGAGCCATCAACACCATCTGGTGAGAGCCAGGATGTTAAAACTCAGTGATTATTTGGTGGGAGGCAAGGTCTGAGATATGTAAGGTCTTACTACATAGCCCAAGTTGCCCTTGAACTTGCCTCCGTCTTCCGGCCTCAAGTTACCTAGTGCTAGGATTTTGGACATGAGCCACCAAATCTGGTTCAATCCAAAGATCTTGGCCCTTTCCTTGTCTGGAGATGTGGTATCTTTCTGATAATGCTTACTGCTTGGTATTGCAGTCAGTTATCTTTGGACTGTGTTGTTTTCTAATACACGAAGTGGTTGCAAATGTAGTAAACTGTGTGAACCTGTGAAAATGAGAAGCTGGACTGAGTTCTGCTCTGTTCATGTGTAGATGGCCACCCTTAAAGAGCAAACCATTGAGGTGTCATAGTCACACCTTCGTGGTGTGTTAAGACATGTTTTTTTGTAACACCTGACATAGGATACCTCTTTGCAATTGGGGATTTCTATTTAAATAAAGTCCTAGGACAAAAACTCGTATATATGTATATGTATGTATGTATTTGTCATGAGTAGCTGTCACTTGTGAATGATGTATAAAGAAATCATGTATTACATGTTATCCTCTTCTGTAACCATGATGGGTGTGGTGGTGCATGCCTTTAATCTCAACACTTGGGCAGAGGCAGGCTTGCCAGGGCTATGTGAAACCCCATCACACACACACACACACACACACACACACACACACAAAGTGATAACCAGAAAGTTTTTTTTATACATAGTAAGTGATATATTTGGTCATACACACACACACACACACACACATGCATGTATATAAAAATATATAACTTTCAGCTATTTTGGTTATTTAATTTTATGTGTACGGTTGTTTTGTCTGCATGTATGTTTGTAAACCATGTGCAAGCCAAGTGTACAGAGGCCAGAAGAGGGCATTGGATTCCTGGAAATGCAGTTATGGACAGTTGTGAGGTTGTGAGCTGCTGTGCTAATGTCGGGGGAATGGAATCTGGGCCTCTGCAGGATCATCTGATGCTCTTAACTGCTGAGCTGTCTCTCCAGGCCCTTATGTAACTCTTAAGGGCTCAGGGTGAAGTCCATTGTCCCCACGTCATTTTTAAAGTTTCTAAAATCATATTTGTATTTATTTATTGTTCAGTGTGCACATGTGTTTGTATGGAGGTCAGAGCACAACTTGCAGGAGGCAGTTCTTTCTTTCCACCATGTAGGTTCTAGGGATCAAACTCAGATCATCAGGCTTAGTGGCAAGTGCTGAGCCATCTTGCTGGCTCACCAAAATTTCTTTGTGTTAATTATCATTATAGCTAGGACTTGTAGTGCTTGTTTATAAATATCAGGACTTGGGAGGTGGGGGTAGGAAGATCATGAATTCAGGGCCAACCTGGATAATGTAGTAAGACCCTACCTCAAAAACAAAACCCCAAAAAATCTTTTTGTAAAATGTCATCCATACAGAAAGTATGTCACCTGTATCCCCACCCCCAGATACAATGATTATAAACAGATGGTAAGGCTCAGTATTTAATGTCTTTTAAGTTCACTAGAGAAAAAATCCTTATTGCGAGACAACGTCGACCTGTTGGGGAGCCTGGCAGACCTGTACTTCAGAGCAGGGGACAGTAAGAATTCCGTCCTCAAGTTTGAGCAGGCACAGATGTTGGATCCTTACCTGATAAAAGGTGAGTCCTGGACCAGAGAGTGTCTGTAAAGGGGAATGGGCAGCTAAGAGGAACTGGCACCAGGTGCTGTTTCTTGTCTCTTGTTATTTTTAAGCTTATTTTAATGATGTGTCTGTTATCTGTGTGGGTGAATATGTACATGTGAGACAAGTGCCCTTGGAGGCCAAGGCATTGCATCCCCAGGAGGTGGTGTTATGACCCTTTTTGATGTGGGTGCTGAGATCCACTTGGGTCATGTGAAGAGCAGTGTTTGCTCTTGACTTGCTGAGCCATCTCTCCAGTTCTTTGTTTTTCACTTTTTGAAAACACAGTCTCATGTAACCCAGGGTAGCCTTGAACCTGGCTTTGAATTCTTTATTCTTCTTCCACTTCCCAAGTGCTGGGCCCACAGGCATGCACCACCACAGTGTCCAGCTCTGCTACTGTTTTCAGGACAGTTTTGTAAGGCTTACTTGCTGTTGTAGCTCTTCTCCTGGCCTGGCAGATGTTTTTAACACTGAGGAAATTCTATTCTGAGTGCTTGTTTTAGCTTGAATTTGACTGTTTTTTCCTCACGGACCATTGCTTAGCTTTTTTCTTTTAAGGGATATTATAGCACTTCCCATGAGTTAATAAATTTATGTTATATTTTTTATGTATATTGATTGGTGTTTTGCCTGCATGTTTATCTGTGTGAGGGGGTCAGATCCCCTGAAACAGGAGTTACAAACAGTTACAAGCTGCCACATGGTTGCTAAAAAATGAAGTTAGGTCCTCTGGAAGAGCAGCCAGTGCTCTTAACCACTGAGCCATCTCTCCAGCCCGAGTTAATAAATTTATGATGTGGCTTGCCAGCCCTGTTCCTGTTTCTGCCTTCAGGGTGTCCAGACAGCACTGGGTGGACTGGAAGGAATGAAGCTTAGCCTGGTGGGTAGTCTAGCAGCATCCGTGAGTGCAGGGACAGTTTTCAGTGAAACAGCTCCCCTTTGTTGGGGGGGTGAGTCAGGGCTATATAAACCTTGGGGAGTGGGAAGAGGTTTTCAGGATGAGTGTACATCATTGTCTGGAGCCTAGGTTCTGGGAGTGCTTCATTTGCATGAGGAGCAATTCCAGGCACTAGCTGAACATCTGTCCTTATATGGAAAGAGGAAGTTGTAGCCTGAAACCTGGCCAGCAGACTACATACTACCTTAAAGGTGGCAGAGGTGGGGGTCACAAGGCTTTGTGCACCAGGATATGCAGATCCATAATGGAGCGAGCAGTCCTTATTCCTGCTGGTCCCAAGATGAGATTTGCAGGGTTTGGACACATCTCAGTCTTGCTCTGGGCCAGCTCCTTTTGCATGGCTCACCTGCTTCTCAGTGGCTTGGCTGACTGGCATCTGCAGAACCCTAACATCCTTTTAGGGAGTTTGGTTTTACTGTGACCTTGGTATGATTATGAAGAAGCAGGGGAACAGATAAGAAGAAAGGGAAGAAGTGGTTAAAGTATCATCAGAACAAACAGCAAAAGAACCTCAGACCTGGGAGCAGTTGGAGGTGAAGGAACAAGGCACAGTGGTTGAGAGGCTGGTGAGGCCATCAGTTTGTGAAGACCTAACAGAGCCCATCAGAAAAATATGCCTCATGATAGTAAACAGGCTTTTAGATCTGTAAAGAATAAGTGGCCAGTAATTCTAACACTCAGGCTGAGGCAGGACTATGAAATCAAGGCTAGCTACTCACAGAAACCCTGACTCAGACAAACAGAAAGGATGACTGAGTGTGAAGATATCTAGAAAGTATGTTTATATAAGATCTCTCCCTCTGGTGTTTATTCCTCTTTTCCAAGCTATCCACACCATGCTAGTAATCCCAGTATTTGGGAGGTAGAATTAAAAAAATCAAAGGTTCAAATTCATCTGGCCTTCCTGGCCGACTTGAAACTCTGTCTCATATTTACCTACCCCCAAAGAAATAAAGAGAGAAGCCAGGTGGTGGTGACACAGGCCTTTTATCCCAGCCCTTAGGCAGAGGTAAGTGGGTCTCTAGTTTAAGGCCAGCCTAATCTATAAAGCGAGTCCCAGGATAGCCAGGGGCTATACAGAGAAACCCTCTCTGGAAAAAACAAGGAACAACAGCAAAGAGAGAGAGAGAGAGAGAGAAAATACGATGTTTTAGAAATACTAGCCTGATGGCATTGGCTTAGAGTTAGGTGTTCAGGCAGGTAGGATTGTGGCTGTGACCTTGCTCTGAGAGGAATGGGAATTTGAAGGAATGGAAAGGAAGGAGAATGGTAGGAAGAGGTGCATGAGAGCCAGTGTGGGGACCTCATAAACTATGAGGAAGGAATGGAAGAGGCTTAGAAGAGCTAAAGAATGGGAGAGGTGATGTTCCCTAACGATCTACATTCTAGAATGAACTGCAGCTTTTTGGGATCTATTTTTGAGGCTGGGCATTTTTAGCATAGTAAACCTATGTGGGGCTGAGCACTCTTTTGTTTTGTTGAGACAGTTGGGGAACCTACTATGTAGACCAGGCTGGCCTCAAACTCAGACCCACCTGCCCTCTGCCTCCCAAGTTCTGGGATTAAAGACTTGTGCCGCCACTGCCCAGTGGCTTAAACTGTTGAAATACAGCATTATGTGATAGTTTCTTTTGGCTTTTTCTGGGCTGCTGTTCACACTACAGTGTTGGTGCTGTTTTGTTTTTGTTTTTTTGTTTTGGTTTTTCAAGACAGGATTTCTCTGTATAGCCTTGGCTATCCTGGGTTCACTTTTGTAGACCAGGCTGGCCTCGAACTCACAGAGATCTGCGTACCTCTGCTTCCCTGAGTGCTGGGATTATAGGCATGCGCCACCATACCGATCTGTTGGCACTGTTTTTAAACTCTGCTTCATTTGGGGTTCCTTAAGTCTCTATCTTCCTTAAAACCCTACCCCTAGGTAGGAGAGAAAGAAGGTTAGAAGGGAAAGGGGACGTAGACCTCTTTAGACTTAGCTGATTAGGATTGTTGGGTTTTTGGGGGCCATACAAGTCTCCATATCCCACACATGGAATTAAAACAAAAAACGTATTTACATAACATAACTGAGTTTTTAAAGAAGCCAAAACTTAAACTACACTACAGACTTAGGGACAGACTTTTTTGTTGTTGTTGTTCATTTTTGTTTTTTGAGACAGGGTTTCTCTGTGTAGCCCTTGCTGTCCTGAAACTCACTCTATAGAAACTCAGAAATCCACCTGCCTCTGCCCTCCTGAGTGCTGGGATTAAAGGTGTGAGCCACCATCCCTCGGCTCCAGACAGTTCTTGACACTTGAATAGATTTCGAGTTGTGTCATAGGACCTGCTGCTCCTTTGCCTGCCTGTCTTTCGATCTTTCATGTTTGTGGTATGTGCCCAAAAGTTTATGTTCAGCATGTGTGTGCAGGAGCCCACAGAGCCAGAAGAGGGCCTTTCTTGTTTCGAATGGGTTTGCTGTTCTTTGAGTCACTTAGAGACAAGGTGTCATGTAGCCCAGTCTGGCCTCAGGGTTAAGTAGCTGAGACTGACCTTGAACTTCTGCTCTTCCTGCTTCCAGCTCCCAAATGCTGGGATTATTGGCCTGTACTACCCATCCCAATTTATATGGTGCTAGGGATTAAACCCTGAGCTTTGTGCTCTATCTCCAGGCATTTATTTAATTTTTTTAAATTAAATTATTTCTATGTGTATGCACATAGGCAGTCAGAGGACAACTTGTGGGGAGTGGTTGTCTGCACTATGTGAGGTCATCAGGCTTGGTGACAGTCTTCTTTAACCCACAGCCATTCACAGACTCCTCTCGGACTTTTTTTTTTTTTTTAATTTTGATGTGTGAGTGTTTTGCCTTCATGTGTGTATGTGTACCATGTGAATGTTGTGGCTGGTTTTCCTCAGAAGAAAACAGATTCCCTGGAGTTACATGTGGTTGTGAACTACCATGTGGGTGCTAAGAACTGGACCCAAGCCCTCTGAAAGAAGTATTCTTAGCTCTGAGCCATTTTCCCTGTCTCTCCTTTACCTTTTCTGAGCACCTTTTTTACTTTGGTACTCTTCTTACTGTGTCTTTTCTTTAAGGGATGGATGTCTATGGCTACCTCCTGGCACGAGAAGGGCGGCTGGAGGATGTGGAGAACCTTGGCTGCCGCCTTTTCAACATTTCTGATCAGCATGCAGAGCCCTGGGTAGTCTCTGGGTATGTTTGTTTATTCTCCTTTCTCTCCAATTTTTAGTAGGATTTTTGAAAAGAGATTATTTTTTTCTCTTTAAGAGAATATCAATCTAGCCAGGTGCAGTGATGCGCACCTGTAATCCCAGCACTCAGGGAGACAGAGGCAGGCAGATCTCTGTGAATTCAAGGCCAACCTGGTCTACAAAGGGAGTCCAGGACTGCCAAGACTACATAGAGAAACCCTGTCTCGGAAAAACAAAAATAAGCAACAAATTTAAGACACACACCCCCCCCAAAAAAGAGAGAGAGATCAATTTGAGCTGGGCAATTGTAGTGCACTCCTGTAATCCTATCATTGGGCGTGGGGGCCAGAGGTAGGCAGTCTTTGTGAGTTTGAGGCCAGCCTGGTCTACAGAGCAAGTTCTAGGATGGTCAGGACTACATAGAGAAACCCTGTCTTGAAAAAAGAAGAGAGAGAATATAAATTGAACCAGGAATAGTGGTTCAGGCTTTTAATCCCAGCACTCAGGAGGCAGAGGTAGGTAGATCCCTGTGAGTTTCAGGATAGCCTGATCTACATGGCAAAGTTCCAGGCAGCCAGGACCACATAGGGTTAAGACCATGTCTTTACACCAAAAAAAAGAGAGAGAATATAAGTTGAAATCACCACAGGTCACGAGACCTGAATCAAACTAGGATGTGCCTGTGACTTTGGGCAGGCATTTATTGACTTACCTGAGTATGTTTTCTCATTTGGAGATCAGGATAATGATCCCTACTTCAAGGGTTATGCACAGTAAATGATGCATTGTGTTTAGTGGGCCTCTCTCAGGGTGAAAGCAGTCAGCATTGGCCTCACACAAACAGGGAATAAAACCATGGTAACAACATGACTTTATGAGTAAATTCTCCAGGAAGCTGCTTAGCTTCTCTTTGGTCCCTCCTCATCCCTCTTCCACCCCTAATCTTTCTCTGTCTTTACTGTCCTGGACTTGCTTTGTAGACCAGGCTGACCTTGAACTTAAAGAGAGCTGCCTGTCTCTGCCTCCTTGAGTGCAGGGGTTACAGCCGTACGCTACTGAACCCAGCTAGTAGTAGTAGTAGTAGTAGTAGTAGCTCTTCTTCTTCTTCTTCTTCTTCTTCTTCTTCTTCTTCTTCTTCTTCTTCTTCTTCTTCTTCTTCTTCTTCTTTTTGCTATGAGGTTGTTTTATTTTCATCAATCAGACAAATACTTTTCTATAATATCCCAGGGCAAACTGGTGAAATTTGGCAGTCTGATTGGGGGGGTGGGTCCTGTTCCAGAGACCCGAGGGCCCATGGCATTGGCGCAGAGTGCCTGTTCAGCTTGTGGCTCGTGTCCATCTTGCAGGTGGCTCTTTCTCCACATCGTGAGGGGTTCTTGGAGATGACGGGGTGGGGTAGGGGAAATCTTCCTAGGCTTTTAGGAGATTTCACTCCTCTTTTCCTGTTCAGTGGTCTCTTTGGTTGGCAGGGTGTTCTTCTCCTGCGTCTCGGTTTTCTTCAGCTTGGCCTCATCAAAGCTGGCGATTTCCCCCATGTCCGGCTTGTCTGCCATTTTCTTACAACCCGTAGAGTCTCTTTCCGAGCTCGCGCTGCAGGTGCTCCCACTCGAGTTGCTGCAGCAAGAGACCTAGTTCTTCTTGTTTATTTTTATTTTTGGATCAATTTGTGACATCCAGATTTGTTTGTGTTTTGGCCTTGTTTTTGTTTTTAAACAAGAACATTTATTTTATGACATTTGAAGTCCTCAAGATGAACTGCTGGATGGTGCAATAGCTGCCCACTTGTACTTAGATGATGTTCCTTCACAGTGGCCGTTCCTTAATTTGCAATAGACAATTTTCAGGTAGCTCATTGGCCCAATCCCAGAAGTGTTTGTCTCCTAGCTTGGCAGTGCGGTTGTGCTTTCTTTGGTCCTTGGCAGTGTAGCTCCATTGGTCATAGGTCGACTTGTGGAGGTGGTGGACTGTAGAGCCACAGTGGCTGCACAAGGGCATCTTATTGCAGCGCTTTCCAGAGGGTGTTTGTCTCTGTCGTCATCTTGTTTGTGCTGCCAAGGCCAAAGAGCTACTGTTGTTGTTTGTAGCCCTGACTGTCCTAGAACTTGATGTAGACCACGCTGTCCTAGAAATCACAATAGATCTTCCTTCTCTCCTTCACAAGAGCTGGGTTTAAGGGGTGCACCATCATCCTGGGCTGGCCTTTGTGTTTTAGGACAGTCTCATATACCCTATGGCTGGCTACTGTGTAGGTGAGGCTGGCCTTGAATGTATGCCTTTTTTTTTTTTTTTTTTTCTTTTTGAGGGGGCTACTTTGTACTATGTATTTTGATCATATTCACTATAAACTCCTTAAGACTTCTAGCCTCTGTGCTCCTCCCCGAGTTGGTATCCTCTTTACATTTGATATTTTATTTACTGACCATTTGACTATAGTTTGTGCTCTCCTTTACCTCTGGCTATAGGGCAATTCATTGAAGTGTAGTCGACCTACAGGAGTCAGACCCTAAAACAAACAGACGATTCTGTCCTCATCAGCTGTTCATCGGTCCTCACTTCCCTTCCCTGTTCATCAGTCCTCACTTCCTGAACCCCTTCCCCTTCCGTATTGGAATGTTGATTCTGTGTAGGCACCATAGCTCTGTGGGCTCGGGAGTGCAGCTGTTTTGTCATGTCCAGAGGACACTGTTTTACTTCAATCCTCCCAAATTTCTGCCTCTTAGATTCTTTCTGTCCTCTTCCACAGAGGTCCTTCTTGAATGGGATTTGACAAAGAAATCGCATTGGTGGCCAAGCACTCTGCTCACTTAACCACTTTGACATCTAAGCCTCTTGACTTCACCTTCTAAGTCCGGGATTACTGGTGTGTCTGACCACACCTGTCTAAGATCCCCTTTGGAGGTTAAACCTTAGCTGGTTCATGTGTGTGTGTGTGTGTGTGTGTGTGTTTCTTTACTGATGTCTGGGTTGTAGTTGTAGCATAGTTTGTTACTGGGATCATCTATAGGGACTTAGGACTGTGGGCAAAGCTTTCTAAAAAACATTTGTGTCAATACCTGACACGTGTGTAGAAGTCGTAGAACAGGTAGAAAGAGTAGTTCTTCCCTCCCCTGCAGAGGGCTTAGGAACTGAGCTCAAGTCATCAGGCTTCTCTGCATCTTTACCCTCCTCCATGTAGGCAGCTCTCTGTTTATGAAGACAGTTTGTTAGCTTCCCAAGTGCTAGGGTTCCAGGAATTGGCCACACAGTCTGGTGTTGAGTTTTTTCATAGGCTTCTTTTAAGTAACTGCTGGTGTTTTTGTTTTTCCCTAGATGCCATAGCTTCTACAGCAAGCGTTACTCTCGGGCCCTGTACTTAGGCGCCAAGGCCATTCAACTGAATAGCAACAGTGTCCAAGCTTTACTCCTCAAGGGAGCAGCACTTAGGAACATGGGGAGAGTCCAGGAGGCTATAATACATTTTCGGGAGGCCATAAGGCTTGCGCCTTGTCGCTTGGACTGTTACGAAGGTAAGACAGGAAACTGCCAGTGTGACTCTGCAGGCCCGACAGCTGCATCCAGGTGGAAGGTTCTGTTAGGTCAGGGCTTGCCATCTCTGTTGTGTGTTAGAGTCACGGCAGCTGGGGGAAGAGTGGCTGTAAAACCAAACTGTGAGTCTCTCCAGCATTGATCGATTGATTGGTTTTTAAAGTTTTTATTATTAAGATATATTTTTTGAAACAGAATGTCACTGTAGCCCAGCAGAGCTGTGCCAGGTTTAGCAACATTTGGTGACTGAGTCACTGAGACTAAAATAGCTCTTAAAAAGATTCTGTTCCTCTAAACATATTTTTATAAGAATTTTTAAAATAAGCTCAGCAGTCTATCTCAAAACAGGAAGACAAGTTCAAATTTGAAGAGAAAAATTTAAATTTGAAGTTGGGAAAAAGAAAAATCTGCTTATATAGTCAGAGGGCTATGCTGGATCATTCTTTACACCCCATTGGAGCTATAGAATGGAGGAAGGCACCTCATGGCGGGTACCAATCAATGGCCAATCAATGGCAGAGCACTGTAGGGGCTTGGTGGGGTCATTCTGCCATAAAGCCTCTCTGCTTTCTTTGTTTTCCAGGTCTCATAGAATGTTACTTAGCTTCTAACAGCATCCGAGAAGCAATGGTGATGGCCAACAATGTTTACAAAACTCTCGGTGCGAATGCACAGACTCTTACCCTGTTAGCCACTGTATGTCTGGAAGACCCAGTGACGCAGGAGAAAGCTAAAACATTGTTAGATAAAGCCCTGGCCCAGAGGCCAGACTACGTCAAGGCCGTGGTGAAAAAAGCAGAGCTGCTCAGTGAGTATGCTGTGTATCTCTCTTTGTTGATGGTTGTGACCCTCATCTCCAGGGGGCACTGCAGTCCCCAAAGCTTATTGATGACAGAGCAGTCTGAGCGTGCTTGAAGTGCTTTATCACAGTCAGATGGGGCTTAGACCTGCTTAGATTGGTTTAAACCAGCTAAAATTACTCAGTAGCTGTTCAGCTCATCTCTGTTTGGTTTAGTTTTGAACTAGTTTAGTCTGACTACAACTGACATTAGTCAGTTTGAACAGTTCTAAGCTATCTCAATTCTCTTAACCTCTTACCTTTGTTCTTTTTTGCTTCTAGTATATTCATATGTGTATATGAGGCTAGAAGAGGGTCTTTTGGCCCAGGGTTGTAGTGCAGAACCATTGCTTTGTCTAGTGCTGGCCTTCTTGCTGTTGGCATCTGGAGTTAAGTTTAAGAGTGTGTCTAGGCCAGGTGGTGGGGGTGCATGCCTGTAATGCAGCAGGATCAGTAGGATCTCTGTGAGTTTGAGGCCAGCCTGATCTACAAAGTGAGTTCCAGGACTACAGAGAAACCCTATCTGGAAAAAAATTTATTTTTAAGGATTCAGGGCACAGGTTCAATGGCTTGGGTAAAGGTGCCACCAAGGCTGATGGCCTCAGTTCAGTCCTGAGGACCTATGATAGCCAACTCCCACTAATTGTCCTCTAACCTTCACTCATGTGCTGAAGCCTGCTCACTCCCACATAAATTAATGTAATGCTTTTTGTTATAAAGACCATGTGCACATGCCCCTCAAACATTGCAATGACCCTTTGAAGGAAATTGTGACATCATAGTGAGAATGACTTTGTGCACTAGCTGAGCAGTGAAGATTGTCTTTCTCTGTAGGCAGGGAACAGAAATATGAAGATGGAATTGCTCTGCTGAGGAATGCACTGGCTAATCAGAGTGACTGTGTCCTGCATCGGATCCTGGGGGACTTTCTAGTAGCTGTAAACGAGTATCAGGAAGCCATGGACCAGTACAGTATAGCACTGAGGTAGGTGCTTCCGTGGGGAGGTGGTGAAGGGAGAAGAGGAATGGCTTGTGTGACAGTTCTGCAAACACACGCTGTGCCCACAGTTAAAAGCAGGATAGGAATAGTAATGAGAGAAGAGTTATTTGTGAATTCATGACTGCTGACATATTTTCCTAAAGCATATTAACAGTTAAAGAGATGCTTTATTCTTCTCCAGCCTGCACCAGTGTACCACCCAAACTGATGTGTTCAGATGCTCTTGCGCTTGCCCACACACACCCATGATGTTGTAGGGTTATACCTAGTATATAGTTTACATTCTGCTTTTTTAAATCAAGGTGCTGTTAAGTGTGTCCCTATGTTTCTATCTACTATCATAATTAAAAACTCAAGATTCTTAGGCGGCATTGTGGTGCAAGCCTTGGATCCTAGCAGAGGCAGGAGGATCTCTCTGAGTTTGAGGCTAGCCTGGTCTATTGAGTTCCAGGACAGCCAGGGCTGTTACATAGAGAAACCTATCCCGAAAAGACAAAAACAACAACAAAAAAACCCAAAACCTTAAATTCTGAAGTTTGAATATAGCTTTTACCTGTCATCTTGGTCAAAATGCTAACCAATTTCTTTGTCTATACCTACTTCATTGGGTGTTAAATGACTGAATTAGGGGCTATCAAGATTGTTCAGGTAATGGTGCTTGCCACATAATCCTAGAGACCCACGTTTGATTCCCAGAAACCAGGTAAAACTAGAAGGAGAGAACTGACTGCAAGCTTGTCCTCTTCCTTCCACATGCTTGCCATGGCCTTTATACAGTGCAGACAAACTTGTGTGTGGATACACAATGATAATAAATTTATTTAGATCAATAAATGGCTGAATGAGGATTCGGGGTATTAGTAAAAAGCTCTTAGCACTGTGCTGCTGTGTAGTAAGTCATAAATACTGGCATTTGCACTGCTTGGTGCAAGAGTGGGCTTTTGAGGCTTGAGAAAGGTCTTAGGCATAGCAAGGAGCTGTCCTCACTAAGTGTCACATGCATCTGTTCTTGTCCAGTAGACATTTGAGGCAGCACTTTTGAGCACTCAGTAACACTCAGTACTCAGAACTCCTTCAGCAGTGGGTGGGCCATAGTGTGGAGCCTCTGTGGAGACAGTCTCATGGAAGGTTTGGTTAAGAAGAGATGTTACAGACTACACTGTGTCTGTGAATACAAACTGGATCCAGCGTGGCCTGGAAGTAGAGGTTCAGTACCGAGTTTTCTCAAGGGTATTTGCTGACCCATGGCCTGCCTTGGGTCAAGGGTCTGCTTAGTGGCTGGGACTTGCTTCAGTGTCAGTGGTAGGCCTGGCCTACCACATGCAAGGCCCAAGCTTCAATATCCTGGGGCTCTGGACCTTGTGGTGTTGCTACTAATGAAAATTTCTTGTTCCTCAGGACGTAAAGTCCATCCCATGGTGTGATATGATGGCTGTACTTATCACAATCCATGTGATAATGTGGATCAATGCCACACAGAGAAGAGTGACTTTGCTTGAGGCAGGTTGCTTATACTCCTCATGGACCTGAGGCTGACCTTGGTTTCCTGATCCTTTTTCCCTCCCGAGTGCTGGGATGACTGGTGTGTGCCCTGTGTCTGGCTTCGAACACCAAGCCTCTCTGTTAGGACTGCTGCTTTTTCTTGTCTGGCCACTGCATCTAGCAGAGTGCTGGGGCTTGAGAGTGGAGAAGGTTTAAAAACTTTATGGAGGACAAACTTGAATTAAGAATTTTTAACTGCCATTTGTAACGAATTGTTGATTTATTTATGAGGGTGGGTGTTTTACCTGTATGTGTCTGTGCACCATGTGTGTGCCCAGTTCCCACAGAGGCCAGAAGAAGATGCCAGATACCTGGGAACTGGAGTCACAGGTGGTCATGAGACAGGATGTGGGTGCTGGGAGCTGAACCTGGGTTCTCTGCACGAGGAACAAGTGCTCTTAGCCCCCGAGCCTCCTCTCCAGCCCCCTCAAGTTAAACATTCTAAAGCTTAGGCAGTGTCCTTTTCTACCTTTGATGGACTCCCTGGACCCAGCCTTGGAAGCCACAGTTGTTTGCAGTTGTTCTGACCCTAGGCATCTCACCGCTGAGCCAGCTCAGTGACAGAGCAGTTCTAAGAAGCAAGGCAGAGACTCAGGCCTCTCCTTTGTTTTGTTCTTTAGTTTGGACCCCAATGACCAGAAGTCTCTAGAGGGGATGCAGAAGATGGAGAAAGAGGAGAGTCCTACCGATGCCACTCAGGAGGAAGATGTGGATGACATGGAGGGGAGTGGGGAAGAAGGGGACCTGGAGGGCAGTGACAGTGAGGCGGCCCAGTGGGCTGACCAAGAGCAGTGGTTCGGCATGCAGTGAGGGCACGACGACAGCCCCTTGTGATTCCTAGACCGACAGGTGCTGTTGGAGGTGTGCTCACAGCAGAGTTCCCTGCCCGGTTGCTCATGGTGTAGTCGGAACTTCAACCGCCTGATGTCTGTCCGTCCTGCTTTGCCAAGGACTGAGAACTCCAAGCTGCAGACTTGCCAGCTTCGGATGGTTCTGATGTACCCAATGGAGGACACTTTTTTTCTACATGAGTGGGTTCACAGGACTGCCATCCTCCTAAGGGCAAACACACAGGGATGGCCCTGCCAGAGATGTCTGGTTCCTGGGTGTCCTGGTCCTGGTACCGCCACACTTGCTGGTAGCAATGGTGGTGCTTCACTGACTGCAGAGCAGCATGACAGGAGCATGGCCACACACAGGGCCACTTCAACTAATAAAACTGCTCAGCGTGGTGTCGCATGTCACAGTGGACACCGTTTCATAGACTCTTCCTTCTGCCTTCTACTCAGAGACAGCCAGGTAGCCCTAAACAGGTTGCCACAAATACACCGTTTTCCTCCTATGGGTTGGCAGGCAGAGCCCTGAGCACCTCACATGGAGCCAGCCTGGCTTGTCACTGAGGCCCTGAGGTCAGGGTCCACTTTCAGTGACTGCCCTGGAGCAACCTGGAGTATCACTCAGCTACTGGGAACATGTCTTGCCATCTGTCCTGGGTTCTGCAGGTTTGGTGCAGACCAAGGTGTTAGAAATGTGATTCACTGTAAATGAACAGTAGTCAAAATCAGAACGTCTGTCAGTGCAGTGACAAGAGGGTCAGGTAGCCTGGTGTGACACATGCTGGAATCCTGTACTCGGGAGGCAGCGGCATGACAGTTCAGACATGCTGGACTACATAGCAAGGTCTGTCTCAGGATGTGGGACAAATAAAATGGACCAAGTCTTACGAAAGTGTGTCCGTGTAAGCCTCAGCCTATGCATAGTAGCTGTCCTGTGCCAATTCTGAGGCTCCTCTCAGGTAGCCTGTGGGTGGAGCTTTTCTTGACTTGGCCTCACCAGCAATCTCACTGACCAGTCAGTGCTGAGAAAGAAAGAGCGAAACCCTTGAACCAGTACTTGAGCCCAGCCCACCCTCCTGTCTTCATGCCAGGCTGCATTCCCACAGGTCAGGATGGATCCCAGCTCCCTTCGCTGTCCTGGAATTCCTCCCCTTGCTTGTCACTCGTTGCAGCAGGGAGCCCCTGGGCCAGTGTGATCCCTGTATCCCCACACTGCAGCAGCACCCAGCCGGACCCCTCAGGCCCACCGTAGGCTGAGCTGGGAGGGAGTGCAACAACCATGTGGCTTGGAAGCACCTCAGGAGTGAAGACACGCGTGTGCTCTGTCACTGTCACAGCAGAACAGCAGGACCAGGAGCCCTGTGACTGTCCACTTGAACTGCTTTCTGGGAAATCAGATAACCTGAGTGGAGATGACCCATAAATGTTCATGAGCCCTCCGGGGACCTTGTGGCATTAGTGTGTCATAGTTGGGGTGTTTATCCTCTTGCTACACCCTACCTAGAGTGTGAGGCCAGCTGCTCTGGGTGCTTAACCTCGGCAGCCGCTGCCTCCCAGGAGCAAGACTCAGCAAGCACGACCCTGGCACTGCGCTGACCCTGTTGCTGTGAAGAGACACTACAACCAGGGTAAGTCTTCTGAAAGAAAGCATTTCATTAGGGACTGCCTTACAGATTCAGCTGCCTAGTCCGTGATCATCACAGCAGGGAGCTTGGTGACACGCAGACACACTGCGCCTATGGGAGCCTCAGGAATGGCTAAGGGTAGGTAGTATGTACAGGCTGACACTTACGCTGAGACAGTGTAGTGAGACTTGGCCCATTCTCTTTATCGTGCATCTTGAGACGGGTACTGCTGAGTAGCTCAGCGGTTGTGGAGAGCTGCTCCCTGATCTGCAGGCAGGCATAGTGAGACTGGGCCTAGCATGGGCTTTTGAAACCTTAAAGCCCATCCCTAATGACACATTTCCTCCAACAAGGCCACACCTAACCCTAATTCTTCCAAGTAGTGCCTTTCCCTGGTGACTTAAGAATTCAGAGATAAGAGCCTATGGGGACCATTCTTATTAATACCACCACAGATCCCGTGAGGAAATGTCAACCATTAGTCCTCACTGGTGGGGTCTGGAGCCCTGCCCTTCCCATGGGCCCCTCCACGGGCAAGCTCCTGCTGGGCTTGGCACCAGCGATCCACCCACAGGCTCCATGACATGTTTCTGAGCCTTGGAAGCACAGAACAACTTCTCATTCTGTCCTGTCTACCCAGCCTCACACTCCGGTGTGGTTCGCAGTGCTGCAGACTGTCAGGTCTGGGGCCCTGGATTGAGCCATGGACATCTTTGCTCTGCCCAGCTTCCTGTTCTTTGCAGGCTTCCTAAACTTGAGCCTGACTTGAGAAAGGTCCTGGGGCTCCACCCTGTAGCCAGCTGTGGCTAGGAAGAATGGGCCTTAACTGGCCTCACCTGTGCCATCTGGTCTTAAACCTAAACCCAGCTCCCCTGGGGCAGGCCCAGGCTGGCAGCCTCACACTGTTGCTGCCAGCACAAACTCAGCTCGCTCACTGCAGGCTCTGCTGAGACCAGTTCTCAAGGACATCATCTGCTGATGACTGATGCTGAGGCCAGACTGGACGCACACCTCACCGTGGCCTCTGGGGAAGCTGCTGAGCTAAGCATCTTGCTCAGACTTTCCAGGAGTCTCCCTCCCCTGGGGCAAAGGGTGGGCCATCAGCTGCCACCTCTCTCCTGGGGAGGTGGAGGGGCACAGAGGGCTGGCTTTTGCCATCAACCTCCTTTCATGCCGAACCAGCAGTAGAAAGTGCCCTGTGCACTAGGGGTCCAGGGTATGGGGTTTTCCTAGACTCTTAGGGGAGATGTTTGCCCTGGGCAGAGCAGAGAGTATATTTTACAAACCACACAGCACCAACAAGGTCAGAAGAATCCAGGACCCTACTGATTGCCTTCCTCAGTGACCATCAATAGAAAATGGTGCCTTTTAAGTAATGGTATCAGTCTGTTGGTGGGATGGAAAAGGCCTGGCCTTGTGAAAAAGTCTGGTGGCCCCAAAGGAATGGAAGTGGGGGCTCTGCCAAGGACTGTTCACAGTTGGCAGGAGGTGGAAACCCAGACCTCAAGTGAAGAGCGCTTACACAGAGTGTGCTCTCGATACAGAGGCGGATTGTCACGCAGCCTCAAAACTGAAAACACCCAGGGGCTGGAGAGAGAGAGCTCAGTGGTCAAGAGCACTGTCTGCTCTTCCAAAGGACCTGAGTTCAATTCCCAGCACCCATGTGGCAGCTCACAACTATCTGTACTGCCAATTCCAAGGGATCTGATACCTTCACTCTAATGCACATAAAATAAAATTATTAAAAAACTGAAAACACTGCTGCACTTTGAGAATGTTATGTAGATGAAAGAAGCCAGTCAAACAAGGACAGAGGCTTCCTTGGTTCTGTTCAGCTCAGGTACCTGGAAGAGTCAATTCCTCAGGCCGGGTGAGAGAGAAGCTGCAGCTGGGAATGCATAAGTACTGTGGACAGCTGATACACAAGAATGTAGCCAACGAAGTGCTTGGAAAATAGTTAAAAGTAAATTAGATATTTTACCCTAAAATGTATAAAAAGATAACCTGTGATCCCCCAGCTAAACCATTAACAGAATCTGTGTGAAATGAAGTATCTGTGCCTTGCACACACTGTATGAAATGAAAACAGGCTCTGCTGGGCCTGGCTTTCTTCAGCTGCTCTGTCCTTTGGACACACCGGTCATGTGGTGTGCAGCATCCCTGTGTGGCCCTCTGCTGTTGCTGGGTGCTTGTCTTCGGTCCAGTCTGTGGCTTCAGAGACACTTTCTGATCTAACAGTCCTAGGACAAAAAGGGGTCACATTCTTGTGGGCATGCCTTGAGTTCATCATGGGCGTTGGCAGTCCTTCCCAGGTGACAGACTAGAACCCTTGCTGAGCTGGGACAACCCAACCTGCGCTGGCCTGGGGTTTCCCAGGGGCATTTAATGTCTGGCCCACATCTCCCATGCCACAATTAGCCTGTGGAGCTATGGGCTTCTGGCCTGACACGGGTTCAGCCCTCTTTGGTATCACATTGCAGCTCAACCCTGCCTGAGGTCACATTCTATTGCTTTCTGTTGTTCCCTAAGCAGAGTGTCCTCTGACACATGCCTGTCATCCTCCGGCTGACCCAAATCCTGCAGCCTCTGGTGTTCTGGCCTTGTCTTCTGAACAGTCCTTACGTTCAGCCTTGCTGCTCTCAGGCTGCCAGCCAGTCTGGCCAGGGTGGTGTCATCCTGAGACCGGTTCTCCCGCCGCTCAGGCCTGTCTTTGTACACAGCCTTCTGGCAGCTTCTTTTAGCTCGCAGCTTTTCCTTCTTTGGGTAAACCCCGAGCAGGATGTTGCAGAGTGAGGGATCCTTCTTGGACCTTTCCAGGTGCCTGGCCGGCTGCTCTGCAAGAATATGGTAGCCCAGGCTGGCCCTGTCCCCTTCATGCCCTCTTTCAGTTGTCTTGTCTCTCTATAGGCACTCATTCTTGAGCTTTAGATTAGGGGTGAGAACTAGGCCCTTGCCTGATTTGGCCAGCCATTCCTCACTGGACCTGGGAGCTGGTGGTGACTATTTCCTCAGACCTGGGGCTCAGGACACTTCCTTGTGCCCAGCTCTGCCTTGGGGGAAATAATTCCTGTGCTAAAGTTAGACCACCTTGCCTGAGGGTTGAGGGGTGACTGCTGGATCTGGTTCTGTGTGTGGGGTGAGGCTTCTCCTTTCTCTTCCAGGGCCTTAACCGTTCTCTGTTTATATCTTCTGCCTGTCCCAAGTGTGTCAGCATATCCCTGGAGGCCTAGGCTAGAGCATGTGGTTGGTCCTTTGGGGCTGAGCCTCCTGTGGACATGATTGCCCTCCATCTGTAGGCCAAGCCTGATTTGGGAAAGCCTCAGATCACCTCGTACATAACAGTGCTGCCTGCTTCAGCCAGACCCAAGCCTGCAGAACCTTAGTTTTGCATCAACTCCCACCAACCCCTCAGCACTAAGTGCTTCCTCTGTCAGCCCCCAGCAGCAGAAATTTACCTCAGGAATCGAGTGGGAACTAGAGATAGCAAGAATTGCCCTGAGAGTCAAGAGAATAGTGCCAGCACCACAGGTGTCACTTTCATCCCTGCCATCAGAGGGTGGATTGGGCCTGCTCCCTCAAGCTCAAGACTGTGGAGTGCTCTGCCAACCACTTCCAGGCTGGCACTTCCTTGGTGGTGGTGGTGGGGATTGTGCACAGTATTTTCTTAATCTGTTTTTGGAGATAAGATCTCATCTGTAGACCAGGCTCTCAAACTCACAGAGATCCACCTGCCTCTGCCTTCTAAGAGCTAGAAGTAAAGGCTGCACTCCAACCCCCACATAGTGTTTATTCTTTAAATGAAAATGCAGCTAGGTGAGGTGCCTGCAATTCTCAGCATTTGGGAGGTGAATTTAGGAGGGATCTGAGGTTCAGAGTCATCTTCAGCTGTATAGCAAATTTGAGGCCAACCTGGAATAAAGGCGTCCCTACCCACACTTGGGTGTCTTTCTTCTGTGACTCTGGGAGCAGCCACAGTCATGTTGCCAGGTGTGTCCTTTTTTGAGACTGGGTCTTTTATTCACCACATGGATAGATCAGGCTGGCCTCAAACTCAGAGTGCTGCGATTAAAGGTGTGTGCCACCACACCTGGCCACCAACCCTGATTCATAACTATGATTTGGCATGAGGAAGAAGTATAAAGGTGAGGCCATACAGGGGTTATAGGACAAGCACTTGAGGATGTTTCTACTACACTGGTACTAATTTTCTTGGAGAAATAATCATTCTACACAGTGGTGGAGGCTACAAGCACTCGCTGAGGCTCCCCTTCTAGAGCTCAGCTAGCCTTTGAGGAGTCTGTGCTGGGGCCTGTGCACAGAATCAGTGAGCAGAGTGACATGCTGGGAGGTTCTAGAGAGACATCTGGCTTCTGGACACTTGGCCATGGAGTTCAATGACCATGTCACACGGAATCCTTGGGCTCAGGTCTTCCTAGGTCTCTCCTGCTGCTGCATCCATGGCTACAGCTGGCTTCTGTTCTCTCAGCAGTTCCCTCGGGATAGTAGCACACTCATGTCCAGGCCTGAATTGACTGTTCTTGTCCTGGATGACAGAGGTCTCAGGTTGTCTTAAGTCTCTCTACTGTCCCAACTGGAATTACCCATTTCCGGTTTGTCTGAAATGCCTTGTTACCTCGAATCTTTAAATTTTGCAGTCTCCTCAGGTTGCTGAAAGTCCCTCTTGTTGGCCTCACTGTCATTCCTGCTAAGGATCTGCACCTACACCCTCTTCCCCCCAGCTGTGTAAGATTCTCTGTTTCTGCAGTTTACTGTGTCTCAGCACTGGGTTTCTTTCTATCCTGTTTGGAAGTTAAGATTCTTCCTGTTACAGATCATGCATGGTCTTTTACCAGTTCTGGAACATCCATCATAATTTGTTCAAAGGATAGATTTTTCAGACTGTTCTGAAGTGACAAGGAAGTGTCTGATGTCATCACCTGCATCCACTGCCCTGTGGTCCTGCTGCATTCTGGTTAGTGTCTTTTCACCAACATTTGTTGCTGATCTGTCTCTGATGCCACCCTGTAATCAAGTCCATGGTTTGGGGGGATTGCCTGGTTTTTGCACTCTTAGCATTTTGGACCACCTTGAGGTTAAGGGGTGCTCATCAGGGGTTCTATGGAGTCTTGTCAGATTATTATCCAAGTAACTGGTCTGAGGTGTGAAGCATTCTAGGGGCCAAAGGTGCCTGCCTCAGGAAGTCACCACCGAGGTGTGTTTAACCTGCTTGCCTAAGGTAGCATCTGCCTGGTTTGTGCTTTGTGGCCTTCTCAGCTCACACTGTCCAGTCTCCTTTGGGAGGGATGCTGCCTTCCCCTCTGCTGGGCCTGTGGAGGGGTGAATCTGAGCTCTGCAGCTCTTACTCTGCCCCTTTTAACTTTTTGTTCACGCTAGTGCCAACTTGTGATTATCTTGCACTTGCAGTTAGCTCCAGGCTTTGGCATTCCACAGTGAGGCTGGCCCGTATCCTTTGCTATGCCCCATCTGTGCTGGGCTAAGCGCTGCTTACCTTTAGACTGGAGGCACACCCTGCCTGGACTTGCCATGGGAAGTGGTCTCAGGAAGTCTGTGTGATCCCTGTTGCTGTGTAGACATTCTGCCACTCAGCTGCAGATGTTCATCCTGCCCTCACTGTGGCTGGAACTAACCCAGAATTATCTATGCCCACTCAACACCCCCCACTCCCTCTGCTGCCATTGTAACTTGCCTCCTGCATTCTGGAGATCTCTGTTTACAATAATTGAGGCAGAAATTTATTTTTGTTTCCTTTAAAAAAATGTAGAAAGGCCATGTGGTGATGCATGTCTTTAATCCCAGCACTCAGGAGGCAGAGGCAGGCAGATCTCTGTGTTCGAGGCCAGCCTGGTCTACAGAATGAGTTCCAGGACAGCCAGGGCTACACAGAGAAACCCTGTCTGGAAAAACCTCAAACTTAACGTGTTTTGCCTTCATGTATGACTGTGCCCCATGCACATGCAGAGCCCAGAAGAGGGCGCTGGGTCACCTGGAACTGGTGAGCCACTGTTGTGGTGTTGGGAATTCAACCCAGGTCCAGCCAGTGAGTTTGAGGTCAGCCTGGACCTGCAAGCCAACCTGAGCCACAGTATTGAACTAAAAAAAAAAAGGGGGGGGAGATTTAGGGATAAGCAACCCCAAAAGATTAGTCAATGTTGCACATCCCTGTAATTCCTGCATGCAGACTGGTTTTGTTTAGTGTATGAGGAATGTTTTGACTCTCTGTTGGGCAGTGTTAAGAGCTTCTAATCACTTCTGCCTTTAGGCTAGAATGAAGTGTACAGATTTTGTCTTTATGGGGTCAGTCTCTCAGGGTTCCAGGTCAGGCCAAGATTCCTCCTTGTATTTAGAAAACCTTACAGTGGCGAGGCCTCTCCTAGTGCACACACTGTTGAGGCGCTAGTGCTCTGGACAGCAGGTCTGGGTTGACCATGATTTCTGACTCATTCTGACTTGTACGCTTCAAGCACCCTGCAGCTGTGCACCTGCCAATTGTATTGTAGCTTTCTGTGCAGCTTACCTGGGGGTGGGGGTCATGAGGGGCTTTGGGCTTCCAATTGACAACTATTTGTTCTCCCACTAGCTGTCAAAGTACACAGCTGGCAGGTGCAGTGGCCCGCCTGTAATCCCAACACTTGGGAGGCACAGTCGGTTTGAGGCCACCCTGGTCTACAAGAGTCCAGGACAGCCATAGCTACACAAGGGGAAGGAGAAAAAAAAAGTACACAGGTAACGTGAAACATTGTTGCTCACAGGAGCATTGTCTCTGGACGTTTGGGCCTTAAAACCCAATTCATTTGCACTGTCAAGGCCTAAGGACCGAGCTGCTTCTTCCTGTCAACCAGAGCTCGTGGCACTCAGTGCCTGGTGCACTTCCTCCTGTCCACGTCAGAAGCCAAGATTAAAACCATTATCTTCACATCTAGTCTTTGAAGTTACTAAATGTTCCTAAGAACAGGGTGTCTGTGCTAGGCAGCCCTGATGCACACCACCCAGCACTTGGAAGAGACAGGTGGAGCTCCAGGCCAGCCTGGTCTGCATAGTGAGACCATCTATCTTTTTGTTCATTCTGCGAAACTTCTCCAAGTCTGACTTGAACTGGTGGTGGCAGTGGTCTTGTAATTCCGAAGTGTTAATGAGTAAGTTTTTTATTCTGAATGCAGGCAACGTGGAGGTCAGAAGACAACTTTGTGGATGGAACTGGTTCTTTCTATCATGGGTTCTAGGAATCAAACTCAGGTTTCCAGGCTTATATAGCGAACACTTTACCTGCTGAGCCATCTTGCTGGCCCTGGGTGTTACTGTTGCCAAGGGGTTCTGTATTAGAGGAGTAAAGACCACTTTAAGGAATGTGGAACCTCGCTCCAAGCCCGTCTCTGGCCAGATTGCAGTTGAAAGAAGTCAGGACCCGTCAGGTCTACTTGTCAACAGAAGGTGACAACACAGTCACTTTGCCTCTGAGCAGTCAGGCTGGTCCATGTGGAATCTTCTCTTTCTACTTCTGAGCAATCAGGCCTGTTTTCTCCTGAAGGCCCACTGGTGACATGTACTGTTTTCCATCCTGGTTGAGTATAAAACTAGTCTCACAGGAGGGACTCAGCTCTGTTCCCACCCTTGTAACCAAATAGGGGGCCTCGGTGCCCATTCTCACCCTCCTATAAAACAGCCATCGCTACACTGAGGGTTTATCGTAGAATAGATTTATTTACCCGAAATCATGTCTGTGCAATACCTGTTACCAGCACAGAGAGAAAATGACCTCTATTTACAGTCTACAGTCATAAACATGCACTGTAAGAAGCTGTGAGGAACCGATGCTGAGCACTTTATTACGATAAATGCACACAATACTTGTATTGCACCAACAGCTGTCTACTGCTTCTGACTTCATTAAATAAGTTACATGAATACAGTGTGAAACAGCTGGCTGCACACCCAAAAAACAACTGAAGTTAGGACCAGAGGCCTATGTTGTAACCATTCAACAGCTGTAGTGTTTTAAATGAATTTATAAATAAGCAAACTGTACAGGGCCAATTAGAAAGCATGTTTCAATGTCACTGTAGAGCAATCTGGATACTTACAACTGAAGGCATGCATTACAGTTATCATACAGTTATAGAGGCTATGACAAATTTTGCAGAGAAATGTGGAGACTTGGCTGATGGCTTCTGTTCTTGGGTTTCAGAACCTCATTTTTCTTGCAGCAAAGAAACCAAACTTCTCTGGAGAGGCTGATACATTATGCTAAATTGTACATTTGTTATCATTATTTTGACTGAACAGCTAAAACCCCACTGGTAATACACATTTCCTCCACATCACACAGTGATTTGGGGACCATTTCTATTTTTCTTTTCCCCAACATCAGTCATGCAGAGGGCTGGTAGATGTGTTGCTAACAACGCACATGCACGCACCCGAACACCCTTACATTTCTGCAAATGGTTTAGGAAGCGGTTACTCCAGTATTGCTGAAAAGGAAAGAGAGAGGAAATCAGCTTCTTGAAACATAGAGCAATGTTAGAACAACTTTCCAAGACAAACCAACAGGGACAGATGGATAGAACACTGCATTCGGTCTAGATGCAAGACCAGCATTTCTGACTAGGTGTCCTGAGGTGCTGACCACTCATCTAGAAGCAGTGGCTTGGTGACTGCCCTGTGCCGCCTCCTACCACCAGCTCCTAACAAAGCTCCAAGAGGCAGAAACTAGAAGGCATGTCAGGTATGAGGGCTGTGAGAGCGGGAGATCTCGGTAGCCATGCAGAGGGTGAGGCAGGTGGAGCAGAGTGAGTGGCATGGCACCAAGGGGAAAAAAGGCCTTCCTGCTCCCTCCTTGTTCTCCATGGTAGCCAGTTCCAGGCTGCAGGCTCAGCTCTGCTTCAAAGGCTTCCTAACTGCAGGAGCTGGTCTTAATAGCTTATGGGCCATTAAGCAGGCATCAAGCAAGTGCTGTCTTGGATGTTCCTAAGGCCTCTGTGCCATTGTTGGGGCTGAGATCCTAGCTTGATGGTGCTGTGGTAGCAGTTGCTCTGAAGTGGCTGGCCTTGCCTGGCCTTGGTAGCACCCCTAGCTCTTTGGGGAAAACATCACCCATTGATCTGGCTGCACTGAAGAGGCCACTCAGGAAAACCTTAAGGCTGAGTTCCAGGCTAGAGTGCTCTAGTTGAGAATGACACTGTCCATCCATGTACTGTTGTCCCTTCTTGAGGGTACTGGGTGAGGGTAGGGCTTAATACATGCAGAAGGGGACCCATGGCTGGGACAATGCTGTTGGCAGTGGTCTTTGTGGGTAATACTATGACATCAAAAAATGGCAAATGACATTAAAAAAACAAAAAAAACAAAAATAAAAATAAAAATAAAAAAACCCCAAAAACCCTGCCTGCTTCCTGAGAATCACTGCTCCCTGCAGTACCTGGAGGACTTGAAATCAAGGGTCAGTTGCTGGTTTCCCTCAGAACCTGGTACTTTCTCCTGCCTACCACCTGTAACTTAGGGTACTAGCAGCCCTGAGGCCTCTGCACACCAGAGGGTTGTCTTAATGGCCACACTCTAGACACTCATTCTAAAACATGTCCTACAAAGGTGATAAAAACTGCCTACGCAGGGTCAGCACCTTTTTTCAGCCAGTAAAAATCCAACCTTTGTGACATGTTTGCATAAGGTCTCAGTTTGGAAATAGAGGCTTCACAGGTCACAAGGGCCTCCTCCCTACAATTCACAACAATCACTGTCCCAGTCAGTGTTTACACTGGGGCCACCTGTGCAGTGAGCAGCTGACATCCCTGTTTCCTTAGGAAGTGGCTGCCTGGTGGGTACAGGAGCCACGCAGCCCACTAGCAACAGGGGCCATCTCATTCAGTGGCATCCCCTGTACACAGGCCACAGCACCCCAAACCCACAGGGAAGATACTCACGTTAGTTGATGGATGTTGGAAGGCATTGGAGGAAAACACCACAGTTAGGACTGTTAATGACTCACACTGCCGTTAAGACTGACCTTGAACATGCGCAAACGTTCATCAGAGTCATGGTGGTGGTGGTTAGTGTCACATTCAAATAAAAATAGTTCTATACAATATGTTCATTTGGTCATGTGCTATTTACAGATTGTACAAAACATACACACACAGACACACACTTGCCTTTACACCAAGGTACAGACAACAGGCCAGCAGAAATTTGCATAAATGTGTATCACATGACAGATTGTGCCTATACATTATGAAACCCTACTACGCAGCAGCACAGGATCCTTCCCCTCAGGAACAGGAAACTAAGGCTCTAAGGTGAGAACCTCAGAGAGATTTGAACTGATTATAGTAGTTCAAGGCCATTAAGAACAAGACAGTTATTTTCCTCTGTCCATTTAAAATGTTTTATTTTTCTTTTAAACTAGATTGTGAAGTGCCACTGAATAGGCAATGTTGGCAAAACAATGTCTGTTACAATAAAATACATTAGACATTTAAATAAATAACCTTAAAAACTAGGCGAAGGACAGAAACCCAGTCGATTGAATCTGGAGCAATGTTTTCTGCACAAGCGAGAACAGGCAAACCTCTTGTGAAGACGGATGTAAACAGAACCATCAGACCTACAGAAGAAGCCGAGCGGGGTGGGCTGGGGGGTGACAGAGGCTGAGGGTGCAGGAAGTGGCAAACCAAAAATACTGACTGAGGTAGCAGGACTCTGCTCAGTGCAGAAAAATTGGCTTATGAATAAAAATTAGACTGTGATACCAAATTAAATCCAGAGAATCATGCAAAAGACACAATACATGCTATTTAGGTTTTTTTTTCTCCTTTTAAAAACCACACACATTCATTTCCTAAAGTCTGCTGCCAATTAATTTGCTGACAATGTCTGCTGGCTCAACTATCTTTGTACAAGTATGAGTATTAAACAGAACACTGTACATGCTTTTTCATCTACAAAAAAATATCTGCATAAAATAGTGTTAGTTCTCTGTACATGTCAATGGACACTTTAATTATGTGTATAAAAAAATGAAAATCTTGTCCCACTGGAGTCAGAAAAAGCAAAACAAAATCTAGAATATGAAACCTCCTTCACCAGCCAATATGTTCATGTGAAAATTCAGCAGAAATAGACAGTTGCTTTAAACAATAAAAAAATTAATTGATTAAGTTAAACATCTTCTGTATGTAGCGCTGTCAGTCAAGACCAGAACATATCGCTAAAGTTAGTGTCTGTGCTGTAGACCCAGACCACCAGGGGCATAATGAGCAGCACAAACGGCCAGGAAATGCCATCGGTGCATGCCGACAGCGAGCAGGAGGATTTGGTGGCAGGCTGCACACACTCTTTACCGGGTTCCAGGTAGTTTCGGGCCACAAACTTGAGTGTCTCATCCATGAGGATCACAGGCAAGGAGATTTTCAGCACCATCAGCCACTGGGTCAGATTCAGCGGTGTGATCTGGAAGATGAGCTGAGACAGAGAAGGCTGCATCAAGCCTCTGGACCTGCTAGAGAGGGGCCACACCAGACCCAGCCTGGGTTCCACAATAACTCACCGGCAAAGGTTCAACGTAGAGGATCAAGAAGTGAAGTGACATGGACAAGCAGATAGAACCCACAAGCCAGATATTCTCCCAGGGGGGCATCCTCAGCAAGGACTGGTTTTCAGACAAGCTACAGGTGAGAAGATAATTGATCTTACCACAAGCAAAGGCTCATGTCAGTGACACAAAGGGGGTAGGGGCTTAGTTAGTGAGGTGGTCCTGGCAATTCCTGCTAACCTAACTCTAAAGGCCTAGATTTCCCACAGTGGGGGAGAACTGTAATCAATGCAGCAGATGCATCTCTGTGCGCTCAAAGCTGCTTTTGTCAGTGGCATCTGTTCCCTACGCTGCAGACATAGCCTGGACTGCTGGTCCCATTCTCAGACCCTGCCGTATCATGGTGACAGTGATGGTGACAACCCCCACTGCTTCCTGAGGACAACAGAATAAAACTATGTTTGTCCTCTTCTGGGAGAGAAGAGCTTCTCCCAGCTATGACCTTCACAAACCCTAAGATCTCAGCCTACAAGAGTCACTAACCTGTTGAGGGCATTACACATCTCTATGGTTACAAGAACAGAAAGTGCCATTGTCATTGGGTATGGGGATTCAAAGATTGCACAATCCACTCCATCAAAGTCTGGGTTGTCCTCTTTACACTGTAGGAAATGACTCTGCAACAAAAACCCAAACACATTCCATCAGACAGGAATACTTCTCAAATCTAGACACCCATTCCATACCAAGTCAGGCCCCAGCACCAACATGAATACAGCCCGGCAGAAGCCGCGGGTCCCAGAGCCACCTGAAGCAACTGTTTACTGTCTGAACCCTAAGACGATCCAAAACTACCTAAAGACAAAGGACTCAAAAGAATTCACTCTATTACACAGAGGGGGTAAAAAAAAGTGGCTAAATACCAGTTGGTAGAAGGACACTCTAGGACCACCATCGGCAGCGATGAACCACCATGCAGCAGCACCCACGGTTGCAGCACCAACGTAACCTGGAAACAAACATGATGTTGCTGACACACTTGCGGCTGGGGACAGCACTGTGAATTGCAGATTAACACACAGGCCAGAGCAGCTGACCACAGACAGGGTATTTCTGGCCTAAAAGGGAACCAGGCCATCTCTTTGGAGTTTGTGAGGAAAAGTTCCTGCTTAACCTGACCCAGACCCTGCACAATGTGCCAGAGCTAAAGAGCAAGCACAGGCATGCTTTCAAGATGACAGGTATACTCCCAGATAGAACTGTGTTGAGGGAACCAGGTCACACCACAGTTTATTGTATGGGTAAATTCTATGTAGTTGCTTTGTTTCATTGATAGCTTAGTAGAATCCTTCTAAAGAACTGCCAATTACAGTGTTCGCACCCAGCCCATAGCAGCACAGTCAGGTCTAAGGAGAGGCTATTCCTCATCAACTATAATCTAGGAACTTTATTACAAAGGTGAGATTGGTTCAACCCCTGTGGTCAGTTACCCAACTGCAGAGCACACAACTAACCTGAAATTACAATGGTGCACAGAGCAATCATTAAAAGCCAAAGACAGGGAGCTCAAGGGTGTCACAGACAAAGAGGGGGAACTTTCTTGCAAAAGTCAAATCTTTTTTTCTCCAAAAGATCCCAGGACAGTGGTTTCACCTCTCTGGGCATCAATTCCCTATCTGACAGAGAATACACAACTAGCCTCTGCTAATGGGACTCCACTTGTTCCCTTGGTAGTAATCACCCATTCAAGCCTGGAGCTCTGAAGAGGGAAGGGCCCTGGTCTGTGTTGATATTTGTATTCCGTTGCACAAGAGAAAAATATGAAAAGTCCAGTGTCTAACTGCTGCTTCTCCATAACCCAAGGAAGGACAGGGTGCTCAACAGGGGCTTTGAGGAGGCTTTTAGTAAACTGCACCGAAGAGGGCATATTCCCAACCAAACAACAAGCAACTGTACTCACAGCCAATAGCCAGGTAACGGAAAAAGAGCCATCCACTAATCAGTGGCTCTTTTGGGTTCCGGGGAGGCTTGTTCATGATATCCAGGTCCGGAGGATTGAACCCCAGCGCAGTGGCGGGCAGACCATCTGTCACCAGATTGACCCAGAGTAGCTGGACAGGAATTAAAGCCTCAGGAAACCCAAGGGCTGCCGTCAGGAAGATACTGTTTATGTTCGAGGGAAGAAGAGAAAAAAACTCAAGTGATTTTTGGAATTATGGAAGCCTCTTCTCTCCTAAGCCATGAGCATCAAACATCTAACCCATCAAAGTTCGTATGAAACTATTGGAGGACCAAGGCTTTTGTGACTTTAAACTACTGAGGTAAACTAATTCCTGTGTTAAGGAATATTCTCTGCACACTGGGCAGCTATAGACAAGCCCCTTAGACCTCTCCCCACTCAGGCTAACCACCAAAGAAGCCACAACAGAAGCAGAAACTGAGAAAGTCCAACACCCTGGCCCCAGCTTTGAAAGATACAATATAGCCCTAGTCAGACACCCACCAGACCACTTCCCCAACGTTGGATGAAATGAGGTAGCGGATGAACTGCTTCATGTTGTTGTAGATAGCTCGGCCCTCCTCCACAGCAGCCACAATAGTGGAGAAGTTGTCATCTGCCAGGACCATCTCAGAGGCAGTCTTGGCCACTGCGGTACCTGAACCCATGGCAATTCCGATTTCAGATTTCTTCAGAGCAGGAGCATCATTCACACCATCACCTGTCTGAAAGGGAAGCCACAGGTGACTAACACATCACCCACATGGCACACCTCTGGGTAGAGGCAGACTGATGAGAAGGAAATACCACAGAATAGCAGCAAGTATCAAACACTTTACCCGGAAAATGTACAAGCAGCCAAGTGAGCTTACCAAAGAGACTCAGAAAGGCAGAGTCAAGGGGACTGGACATCTGTTTTATATTGTCTTCTGCCAACACCCAACACCTGAAAGCTATTTGTAGTGTTGCCACATAATTTATGGTCATTTACACAGTTCAGACACATACTCAAATAGTCAATGTGTGTGTGTGTATCTCAAACCCTCTTTGTTTTCAGAAACTAGGTAGCCCAGGCTTGCCTCAGCCTAAACTCCAGGATTACAGGCACACATCACCATGCCTAGATGGACATGAATATCACTGCTCATGTCTAAAACCTTACCATAGCTGTGATCTCATCAAAAGACTGAAGGAACTCAACGATCTTAGACTTGTGAGAAGGTTCAACTCGAGCAAAACACCGGGCATTTAAACAGGCATCTCTCTGGGCTGAGGGGCTTAGTTCATCAAACTCCCGCCCTGTAAAAGCCTTTGATGTCACATCCTCATCCTGCCCAAAGATGCCAATGCGGCGACAGATGGCTACAGCAGTCCCCTTGTTGTCCCCAGTGATCATGATGACTCGGATGCCTGCTTGCCGGCACAGCTTCACTGAAGAGGCCACTTCGATCCTGGGAGGATCCAGCATGCCCACACAGCCAACGAAAGTCAGATTGGTCTAAAGTAAGAGAGTCACTATGAGTTCAATCAGCTTATCCCCACAGAAACAGTCCTGGCCACTCCTGCTATAACTCCAAGTTTGACACTTTCCTCTGCCAGCAGCTGAAACAATGTCTCACCATATATACTTGAGAAACCTGTAGCAGTCCTCTGGCCTCAGCCTGCTGCTTACACATCTCTACTTCTGGCCTTTATCATCATGCAACTTGGGATTGAACACAGGGCTTTATCCAGTGTTCTACCACTGAGCAACACCCTCACTTAATTGTATTTAAGAGAGTACACTCTCATCACCAAATCATTCTGGTCTAAATTCTCACATTCTGTAATAAACTTATCCACTGGGGTGTGTGTGACACCATACTGAGGTATAAGAGCACTCTGAGCCTGGCAGTCTCAGGAGCTGTTCCTTCTGTTTAGTATAGTACAACCCTGACAGAAAAATCCTGGTCTAAGGAAGAAATGGAAACGAATCTCCGAGCATATATATATATATATATATATATATATACACACACACACACACATACATACATACATATACATACATACATACATATATACATACACACATATATACATACACATATATATACACACACATATATATAAGCAATATCTAATAAATATTTTTAAAATTCCATTAAATACTTAGTTCACATTAGGCTTTACAAGCTTATCTGAACTTGTCTCGATTAGTCTACATTGAAAGGAGATTTATCAAATTCTCAACTATTTCTGTTTGAAACATCAATCCAAGTAAGGGTTACTCCTGTGGCCTCGCCAGGACATCTGCTTGTCCTCTGGCAGCAGTGACTGTGCCAGTGAGATACCTCATATTTGATGAAGTTGGCAGAGTCTTCCAGGTGCATCTCTTCTCTCCTTAGCGGGTTGTCGTGAGTAGCCAAGGCCAGGCAGCGCAGTGTGTCGCTGCCACTGCCCCACTCCCGAATGACAGACATAATCTTCTGTTTGACACCAGGAGTCATGGGGACCTTGGTACTTCCAACTCGGATATGGGTGCACCTGTCGATGACACCTTCGGGAGCACCCTGAAAATGTGAGACTCAGATCAGCAATTGTACCTGCCTGTTTACCCGTAAGAAAGCCTCCATCTGTGCAGTACTTGCCTTCACAAACATCTTGCTCATGGATGTCCGGCTCGGTTTATTTGGTGTACAATAGACAGACATTGATTTTCTATCGCGTGAAAACTCTAGAGTAAATTCCTTCTTCATCAGCTGTTTAATGACCTGTGGAAGGTCAGACAAGAACACTGTTGAATTACTATTTCTAGACAGATACTCATTAGACACTCATTATACGACAGATCCTGCCCCTGTTCATCTATCTTCATCATGTTGGTCTTTAGGGAGTATGGCAGCCTAAACAGTAGTGAACAGGACACCAAGTCCGTACCCTCAAAAAGTGTCCTATAGTTT
This sequence comes from Meriones unguiculatus, assembly GCF_030254825.1. Lineage (NCBI taxonomy): Eukaryota > Metazoa > Chordata > Mammalia > Rodentia > Muridae > Meriones > Meriones unguiculatus. The sequence continues at coordinate 89,081,166 of NC_083352.1, read as the reverse complement.
GGGAACAGATCAGAATGTACAACTAAGATATACTGAAGGCCACGAGTGTGTGTGTAGAAAGACACTTGGAGGGCTTTAAACACTGGCTATTAAGAGCTGTCTAAAGGGTCGGTGTGGTGCTACATGCCTATAATCCTAGTAACCAGAAGACTAAAGGCAGGAGGATACCAAGTTCAAGGATTGCCTTGAGAATCCATTCGAAAACCTCATAAAGGGAGACATGGAACACCAGTTCATACAGTGGTGGTTAGCTCACCAGGCCAATGGCACTGGGCGTGGGTTCCAGAATCGGCTCTCCAAAACCTTGAAGTCACACTGTTCTGCCAGTGAGGTTTACTAAATGTCTGCTGTGGCTGCAGCAAGTAAGTAAATTCTGAAGCATTCTAAATAGCTTAGGAGGAACCCTACCACACTCACAACATTCAAAGTATTTAATATTATATGGCCAGAGACAGTATGAGTAACTAGAGACAAAAATGACCAGAGACTAGGAATGGTTATCTACATCCTGGTAGGTCAGGAGAGATCAAAGACACCCTGGCCAACCCTAAGAGCCAAGTGACACATAACTTCAATGAGGGAGCACAGTAGTAACTGATGTTTCCTTAACATGTTTTTTGGCCTCTCACTGACTCTACTGTACCTTATCTCTACACCATTTCTCATTCAAGTAACAACCTGACCTGAGCAGGATAAAAGGGTATGTCATTTTGACTGCTTATGTTTTCTTTTACTCTGGTTCTGGGGATTGAACTAAGGCAGGCCTTGTGCACGCTAGGCAAGCACACTATCACTGAGCTATGTGAGGTTCTATGCCAAGCAAAGAGATGGGCAGAAGTGATCTGTCTAGAGAGACCGTGGTACTAAAGAATGACTAAGTGGCCAGTGTCTGCTAGTAGCCACAAAAATTGTTTTATTCAAACTTCAGACTGGATGGTCTTATGTGGCCACAGCAAGCCAAGGAAAAGCGAAGAAAGACAGCTCTACTATGATGGTCTGTGGGTGCACAACAAACAGTGGTACCTGGACAGCTATGCTAGGGCTGCCCATGCTGATGCAGGTTTATGGCTCTACTCCAGGCTAAAGGGCAGATAAAATATTTATGGATGCTTCCTGCATCATCTTTAGCTACCACTGACTGACCTTTGGCACTCAGATTATGTAGATCAGTTTGTTTGAGAACTTATGTTTTAAGGAAATACTTTATAGAAAGCTGAGTTATTACAAGATCTGTCAGCTTCTTTTCAGCAGTTGAATTTACTGATAGATCAAACTGTTTTGGGATATTGTACATCCTTAAACACACAGAGTTTTACTTCTAGCTTATTTCTCTATTTTTGAAATTCTTTCTTCAAATAGAAGCTTGCAGCACTGATTTCTAACTTTGTATTACCTTTCTGAGATGGCGTCTTGATAATTACATAGCCCAGGTTAGGCTTGCCTTGAACTCAAGAGCCTCTGAACACTGTGGTTATATGTATCTCAATTCCTTTGCTGGCTGGCAATGAAATACCCTGACAATGTCAACATAGGAGGAAGTTTATCTGTTCCAAGTCACAGCCAATCTGGCTGGAAAATCAGGAACTTGAGAGAATTACATACATTATAGCCACAGTTAAGACAGAGAATTAACCACACAGACTAGTTCTTAGTCCTCCTTTCAATAGGACAGTTCATTATTCTTTGCTGAGGAATGGTGTTTTCATTTCAGTTAACTCAAAAGAATCCCCTAAATGCCAATCTAATCTAGAAAATTCCTCATTGACATCCCATTTCCTTTCTCAAGTGTTTGGTTGTATCTTGCTGACAAGCTAAGCTGACCACAATTGGTATGCTGCTGTTTTTTTTCTATCCATGAATTAAACATTCTAAATAAATACTTAGAGGACTTGATATTATCAATGCCCACTTTAATCTCATCCAGATTAGGTGAAAGATTTTTTTTTGGTAGTCTGCCTTAGTTTAAGCCTTTGTAATTAACTTATTGAGCTTTGCGTCATGGACCAGTAGTGTTTTCTATGTTTTTTTTTTTTTGTAAGATAGATTTATTTATTTATTTATTATGTATGCAATGTTCTGCCTGCATGTACTCCTGAACACCAGAAGAGGACACCAATTTTCATTATAGATGGTTGTGAGCTACCATGTGGTTGCTGGGAATTGAACTCAGTACCTCTGGAAGAGCAGGTAGTGCTCTTAACCTATGAGCAATCTCTCCAGCCCCGTGTTTTCTATTCTTTAATGATCTGTATGCATTTAAAAATGATAAAGCCCCTCCCCCCAAATAAAAAAAAAAGAGAGAGAAAAGGCTGGGTGTGATGGTGTACACCTTTAATCCCATGACTTAGGAGGTAGAACCAGACAGGCTTCTGAGTTCGTGCTAGCCTGGTCTACAAAACAAATTCCAGGAGAGCCTGGGCTACACAGAAAAAGATGTCTTGAAAACAAAACAAACCCAAAACAGAACAAAATAAAACAAACACACACACACACACAAAAGAAAAAGAATATCTTAAGAAGTAGTAACAAATACAGTTTTGATTATTGTTCAAATGTTTTGAATCATTACTGATTTCCCATCTGAGCAGTCATTAGGTTGATTTCTGGGATATGTTAAAATCCACATTTTTTTTTTCATTTTCTAACATGATTTTTAAATTTTTATTTTACACGCATTGGTATTTTGCCTGTATGGATGCATGAGTGAAAGTGTCAGATCCCTGAACTGGAGTCACAGTTGTGGGCTGCCACATGGGTGCTGGGAATTAACTTCATGCCAGTTCCTCTCTTGACCAGTGAGCCATCTCTCCAGCACAAGCCTCCCATTAAAAGATATATACTTATTTTTATTTTATATGCATTTGTGTTTTGCCTGCCTGCGTGTCTTTGTAAGGTGTTGGATCCCTGGAACTGGAGTTACTGACAGTTGTCAGCTGCCATGTGGGTGCTGGGATTTGAACCCAGGTCCTCTGAAACAACAGCCAATGCTCTTAACCACTGAGCCAAATCTCCAGTCCCAACCCTCCCCCATAAAAAAAAAAAAATACACACACACACACACACAGTATTATGCCTGCATGCCAGAAGAGAAGAGGGCACCAGATCTCATTATAGATGGTTATGAGCTATCATGTGGTTGCTGGGAATTGGACTCAGGACCTCTGAGCTATCTCCAGTAGCCTCTCCCTATTTAAATTTTTTGTGTATGGATGGGTGTTTTATCTCTGTGTATGTTTGTGCACCTCATGTGTTCTAGGTACATGGAGGCCATAAAATCCTGACCCTTCAGAACAGGAAATACAAATAGTTTTTGCTGCCAGGTGGGTGTTGAGAATCAAATCTAAAAGAGCAGCCTGTGCTCTTAAGGAGGGAACTCTCTCCAGGTTCAAAATCCACATCTCTAATTGTGACTTGTCTAGTCTGTTACATTTAATAATTATAAACAATATAACCATTCGAGTTAGCACAAAGTTTCAAATAATTCAAACAAAATTTTGGGTTGGTGGAGGCAAAAGCTTGACTAGAATGTATTTGAAAAAAACAGGAGTTAAAAAGAATACAACAGTTCACTGAGTTAAACAAATGAGGTGTCAAATGAAAATTAGGGCAAAGGACAATTTAAGAAGCATACAATTACTTTCTCTATGCTGCTGAAGAACCAGTATGAGAGATCACTTTACCTGACTGTTGATTATCAGGAAAAAAAATACTGAAGAGCAAAGGTATACTCAAGCAGTGCAGAGGCTGAGGAGGCAGGGAACAAAGAGTGAATGTATATGGTATGCTGAGACACAATACACCAAGTTCAAATACTGACCGAATTGCAGGCATTTGCACGTTCTATTTTAGAAAGTCCCTTCAGTTCAGTATCAAATACATTCATCTTCTCTACCAGGCAAGTGAGAGCAGTCTCTGTAGCTTCTCCAACTTTTTCATACACACCCTTTGCCTGCATTGTAGAAACAAGTCCATGTCAGTAAGACAGTTTGTCCTCCCATCCACACAAGAAGACACTAAGGTACAACCATGAGACAAGACAATACCATGAGTTATTAATTAATGTGTTTTCTCATCTGAGGTATTTGTTCATTCCAGGTCATTGTTTATTATTCTTATACTTTAGCATAATCTGAAAGAAAAGGCCTAGGCTTTGAGAAAGAAAGCAAATAATTAACCCCACTATTTAACTAGGAAAAAGTTGCTTTTGGTTATTATTCTTTACCACCAACAGCAAAACAACCCTATAAGGTTCAGACTGTCCTTGAGAACACATGGCAATCCATGTTTAGAAGTGTAATCCTCCCCCTGACTCTCAGAAAGACTTGAAGCCTGGGCTTTGCTCCTTTAAAGCAAGGGTGCATCAGTGGCCAGAATACCACCACACTATTTCTCTCAGTGAAACAACTGCAGTGGCCAGCCTCAGAGCTATGAAAGGCTTTCTCCAGCCAGGCCATATAAGAGAAATGGGAAATAAAACCAGAAACTTGTTTTTCAAAGGGAGGAAGATGGCTTTTTAAAATTCCACTCACCCTACCCTTGAGCCAGGGATGGCCTCTTTCTCATTTATGAGGAGTCTTACCTCATTATAATCCAAAGCAGAGTCATTACACAGAGCACAGATTGTTGCTAACTCTACAAGCCCGTCATACTGATGGCATTTCACTGGCTTGTCATCTTTATGCCTATCAAAAGAGAAAACATTTCTGGATCACAGTTTGCCTCAACTTAAGATAAACAACCCACAGGGCTGTGGCTGTATGCCACAATGCAGCACGTGTCTGAGGAGGTCAGAAAACAAAGAGTGGCAGGTTCTCTCCTCTAAGTTCCTGAGATGGAACTCCTGTTGTCACACCTACAGGGAAAGTGCTTCTTTGACTTCCCATTTGTTTAAAACAAGACCTCTCACTTCACATCCCAGGGCAGCCCTGAACGTCTGCAAGCATGCAACGATACTGACACAGGTCCCAGCAGTGAAAAAAATGAGTTTGGGGAGGACAAATTAGAACAGATTCACCAGAAAATCTTGCTTTCAAAAGGTATTCTGCTAATAAAAATCATTAAAATGAGCCACTGTCAGCCATCTAGCTATACTTGTGAGTATGTGTGTGTGTGTGTGAGTACACACACTTTTGAGACAGATTCTCATGTAGGCCAGTCTATGCCACAGTGCTTCCAACATCAAGATCTTCTCAATCCATCTCTTATGACAGATCTAAATAAGCAATCACTACAATGACACAGATGATGAAGGTTACTCACACTTCTCCAATAGGTGCATATGTTGATCCAGTTATGGTAAACTCATTAAGGGAACAAGAATCACCTTCAACTTTGTCCAAAATGAACATCTATAAGGAAACACAGAATAAAAGTCCTTAAAAGATACACACAGTAATTCCTTGTCTACAGTGGAAAGCCCTGTTATTTAAGAAGGCAGTTTGAGCCAGGTGATGGTGGTGCATGCTTTTAAGGCCAGCATTCAGGAGGCAGGGGCAGGGGCAGGTGGATCTGGGAGTTCGAAGTTAGTCTGTTCTACAAAGTTTCAGGACAGCTAAATCCTGTCTCAAAAAACAAAAACAATTCTAGCACTTGGAATGCAGGGACAGATAGATCTCTGCGAGTTCCAGGCTAGCCTAGTCTACAAGTCTAGGACAGCCAAGGCTACAAATAGAAACCCTGTCTCAAAGAACCTTAAATTAAAAAAAAAAAAAAAAAAAAAAAATCAATAGACAAAAAAAGGAGGTCTAGAGGATGCTCCCCAAGGCTTAGCCTAACAGCAATGCTTCTTACTCAAGTGCTCAGACAACCTTCAACCAAACTGTCTAAACAGTGATATAGTCACACTCTCCAGGGCCTACCAGAGCAGTTTCTGTCAATGTAGAACAAGCTTTCTTTCTTTTTTTTTCCTCTCTCTCTCTCCCGTGCTCCCCACATAGAGTCTTATTATGTAGCTGGCTTCAAACTCACAATCTGCTTGCTTCTGCCTCGCTAGTGCTGGAATTAAACATGTGTGCCACCACATGGAGGTGTGCTCATTTTATAGAGAATCACAGGAGAAACAGGCTCACTCAAGATCACACAATTACTAGTTAAACAGTGAAGCCTGGATTAATAACCATAATCAACCTTTTCTGTAAGAAAATTCTCATTTCACCTTTTATTGAAAATTTGTCCCTCACAATCACTTATTGTTTCAGTCTCAAGTAGGCATATGCCACCACACCCAGCTTCTCAATTCTTTTGCTTTCTTCTTTAAATACAACAGTGTCTCATTTAGCCCATGCTGGCCTCAAACTCAGTTTGTAGCCAAGGATCTTTGACTTTTTGCTCTTGCTGCCTCCACCTGCAGGAGCTGTGATTTCCATTGTGGGTTACTGTGCCTAGTTTCAGTGCTTACTGTCCTAGGACACATTTAAAGGTTTGTTTGTTTGTTTGTTTTCTTACTTCAAATAATGGTCTAACAAGGTAAGAAAGGCAGGGCTAACATAACAATATGCCAAGTTATATTACAAGCATTTGCTTTTTAGGGAGAAATGGTGTTTTGTTTAGCATGTTATGTAAATAGCAATTGACTTCAGCAGGCAGTTAAATAGTTGTTTCCTCTGGAACACATACATCTAGAGACATAGGATTAAGCCTCCAGTTATTTGTTTTTTTGTTTTTTTTTTTTTTTGTAAAGAAAGGCATCCCCTTGATGAGTAAATTCATCAAGCCTTTCTTTTTTTTTTTAAAGATTTATTTATTTATTATGTATATAGTATTCTGCCTGAATGTATGCGTGTGAGCCAGAAGAGGGTACCAAATCTCATTGTAGATGGTTGTGAGCCACCATGTGGTTGCCGGGAATTGAACTCAGGACCTCTGGAAGAGCAACCAGTGCTCTTAACCTCTGAGCCATCTCTCCAGCCCCCAGTTATTTGTTTTTTAAAAATAATTTTATTTTATTTTATTTTATTTTATTTTATGTGCTTTACTGTGAAGGTGTCAGATCCCTTGGAATTGGCATTACAGTTGTAAGCAGCCATGTGGGTGCTGGGAATTGAATCCAGGTCCTTTGGAAAAGCAGATAGTGCTCTTAACCACTTAAGCCATCTTTCCCACCCCAGTTATTTCTTTAATATAGCTACTCTATATTTCCCAAGACAGTTGGGAATTATTAATTTTTTATACGTGTTTTTCTGTGTTTCAAGAGTGCACACAGAAGTCAGGTTAACTTTTAGGAGTCAGTTCTCTCCTTCCACCAAGTTGAGATCACCCACAAATTGAACTCAGGTCAGTAGGCTTGGCAGCAAGTGCTTTTAGCTATTGAACCCTCTAGCCAAGCAGGCCCAGTTTGGTGACTAAATGATTAATTACTCTCAGGTACTAAGAGACTTAGCTGAGTCCTCACAAAACCCTGAAAAGCAAATTATTAACCAAAGGTTGATGACATAAACGCATAATCTAATAAGAAGCCTAGAAGCACCCAAAAACCACAAAGGCCACTGGTTACTTACCCTGCAGACTGACATCTGGTTTGTGGTAAGTGTGCCTGTTTTGTCTGAGCAGATAACAGAAGTACAACCAAGGGTCTCCACAGAAGGCAGACTTCGAACAATAGCATTTTTCTTTGCCATCCTTCGAGTTCCAAGAGCCAAGCAGGTGGTAATGACAGCAGGTAGACCCTCAGGGATGGCAGCAACAGCCAGGGCCACTGCAATCTTAAAGTAGTAGATGGCACCTCTGATCCAAGAGCCCCCATGAACTGGGTCATTGAAATGTCCAATGTTTATGATCCAAACTGCAATGCAAATGAGGGAGATAACTTTGGAAAGCTGCTCCCCAAACTCATCTAACTTCTGCTGTAGGGGTGTTCTCTCCTGTTCTGTTGCAACCATTTCATCCCGGATCTTGCCGATTTCAGTATTAACTCCAGTTGCCACCACAACTCCCATAGCTTTCCCAGCAGCAATGTTTGTACCCTAGGGGAAAGAGGAAAACTGGTGGTAAGATCAACAGCACTCCCCAACCTAAATACTGACCAGCATACTGGTTGAATTCCACATAGTACCTATTCAACCAAGGGACTGGACAGTTCTCCACACAACATGGACCTGGCGTACAGACCGGTTCTGGGCATAGCAGACTTTTGTGATTTTAAATTCCATATAGCTCTCAGCACTGTGCTTTTATCTTTGTTTCTGGCTCCAAAAGTTGCTCTCGGCTACCTTTGCCATGTATAATGAGCCCTGCTGGCAGTTTCAGAATTTGTATTCCAGCAACAGTATTCAGGTCAGTGAAATCAAATGTGAGTTTGCAGCCCACTCCACTTTAACTTCCAGTTCCAGAATGACAGTTACATTATTGTCACTACAGCATTATACATACTGTCAGTGCTTAAGCTCTCCTATAAACTATCCCTTGAAATACTAATCCAGATTCTAAATAAACAAAATATATGTATTTCTGTACTACTTGAAAAAAATTCATACCAACTAGAAAAATAAACACCCATGTATTTGTCACCTAGGCTCACCAAATGGTATGTCATGTTTGCTCTCTCCAAACATACTTTTTTTTTAAATCACAGGCCACAAACAGCAGCAATGCCCATATAGTTTGAAAAGCACCCTTTCTAGGCTTGAAGACTTTTCTGAAGTTTGCTTTGTTGCCAGGGTACCAGCTGTTTTGTTCCCAGCTGTTAGTTTTTTGACAGCTGAGACACACAGTGAAGAATAATTGTCTTTTGGAATAACTAATTATTTTAAGTGTGATCACTGAAGGTGGCCAGTTAAAAGTCAGTATTTTCAGAACTTTGGGAGGGTGGTGCTCTGAATAAAAATGGCCCCCAGACAGGGAATGGCACACTATTGGGAGTAGGTGTGGCCTTGGGGTTTCAGAAGCTCAAGCCAGGCCTAGTGACTCACTGTCTTTTCCTGCTTTCTGAGGTTGCAGATATAGAGCTCTCAGCTACCTAACTCTCCAGCACCATGTCTGCCTGCATGCTATGATAATGGACTAAACCTCTGAACTGTAAGCCAGCCTCAAATAAATGTTTTCCTTTATAAGAGTTGGCGTGGTGATGGGTGTCTCTTCATAGTAATAGAAACCCTAACTAAGATAGGGTCTAGCTCCAAATAAAAGTACATTCTTAGGTGAGGTCATACGTTCAACCCCTAGCAACCCCATCCCCAACATCTGATAAAAGTACTCACAGAAAATAGCATGTTCTTTTTATCTTGATTGACAGCTCGTGGGTCAGGGACAGGGTCAGTGTGTTTGATGACTGAAACAGATTCACCTAAGCAGGTTATGAAACAAAATGGTTAGCTCTATCTGACACATATCTAATCTTGGTAATTCCCACCCACATCAACCCATTGCCATTTTTTAATCACTGCCAATGTGGGTGGGTGTGGTGGCACACACCTATAATCCCACACACAGGGGACTGAGCAAGCGCTATGTCCAAGTTCAGGTTTACCATATGCTACACATATGCTCAACACAGTGAGACCTAGTCTCACAACAAACAAAAAAGTACACACTTATTGCCAGTATCAGAAAAGAAGCAAAGGTCTCAATTTAGTCAAAGCAAGCAAACTAGGAATAAAAAGATGCCAGGACTGTGAACTGTGATTTTAAAAGACTAATTTTAAAGACTAATTCTGAAATAATAACCCAGTCAATTGCCTTCTCTTATTTCCTGGAATAGTCAAATAATTGATATAGTTTCTTATTTGACCTACAACTACAGTGTAAGGACATTCAGTTGTGCTGGGAATGTAGTTCAGATAGAGTACTTAGCATGCAAAATCTGATTCAATGTCTAGGTAGCACATGCTTGTGAGACCAGGAGTTTGGGAAGTACAAGCAGAAAGAGCAGTTCAAGATTATTCTCAGCTATGTACCGAGTTTGAGGACAGCCTGGGCTACACGATACCCTACCTCAAAAAGCCAAGTGAAAACAAGATTCTGACAGCTTTTTCAGTTCTGTCTCTATTTCTAGACACACCCTAAGAATCTCAGATATATAATCCAATCATTTTCCTAACATTTTATGGCTTAAAGGCTTGAAGCTGATGCTGCTAAAGTTAAGCCGTTTATACAAAACCAAGTATTAAACTCAGGTGACTTGGACCTACCATATTTATTATGATCAATTACTTTTAAAACTGATATATCTTGACAGCCTTTAAAACTTAATATTTACTTATTTAATTCAAGTTAGGACCTAAGTTGTTTAATGTGTGGGCAGGGGTGGAAAGTACACCAGTTCCGGGAATCAAATGCAACCTTTGGCTGCGGACAAGTTTGTTCTTTTCTCTCATTCTTTTTCTTATTATGTGTATGCATCTTTAGCGGAACATATATGTACTGCATCCCTTTCTGGCTCACGGAATCCAGAAGATGGTACTAGCTCCCCTAGAATGGAGGTTGTGGACAGTTGTGAGTGCCGGGAATTGAACTGGTGTCCTGTTGCAGGATATTTGATCCCACTGTGAAGCCAGAGATTGTGAACTGTAAAAACCTGTTTCCAACTGTGGTAAGGCTCAGTCTTTGATCCTAGAGATTTCTGTTTACTGTAAACAAGTAAAAGTGTGTGCTCATCATAGCACAAACCAAAATCCAAGAGCTAAATAAAGTTAGCCCTAGGTCAAGAGGTGGAACAATAAACCACCGGACAGGGATTAAACAGAAAGGAGAGACATGGAGTTGAGGGTATTTAAGACAGCTTGAAGAAGACTTTTTCCTTCTGGAATGTGAGCTGAGTAGCAAGGGCCTTTTCCTTCTGGGAATTTTGGTGAGCAGGAAGATCAGCTTGGTGCTTCCTCTGACTCTCTGAGCTACCAATATTTTCACCCCTGAGTCTTTATTGGTAAAGTCGAATGATTGAGATTTTTTTTTATATAAAACAACAGAGTCCTCTGCAACAATAGCGAGCACTCATAAAAGCGGAGCCATCTCTCCAGTCCAGACTAGTATCTTTACCCAGGTGAGCCATGGTGCTAGCCAGCATGTTTTGTGTGTTTTTCCCCCATTTTATATGTACTGGCGTTTTGTCAGTATATATGTCTGTGTGAGGGTGCTAGAGTTACAGACAGTTCTGAGATGTCATGTGAGTGCTGGAAATTGAACCCAGGTCCTTTGGAAGAGCAAGCTAGGCTCTTAACCACTGAACCACCTCTCCAGCCTGCCAGCACTGTTTTTAACCTGACAACCTTGCCTCCACACATTATTCCATCCTGGATCATGATGACCCTAAGAAATTAAGTATCTTAGAGAAAGTTGGGGTAGGATGTTATAAACGGACAGTAGGCATTAACTACATATAGCTGGGAGATAAGAGGCTTTAAAACTTGAGTGGTTTTCCAATATGCAATACTTACCTGTGAGAATTGACTGGTCAACTCTTAGAGTTGTAGACTTGATGGAAGTCAATCTTATATCAGCAGGAACTTTGTCGCCAACTAATTAAGAGGTTAAAAAAAGGTAACTAAAGTGAGCAACTTTTGCAGTTCCTAAAGATATTTCCAAATCAAACACAATTTTTAAAAACAAATACCTTGCACACAGTACAATAGAATACTTTTCCATTTCTAAGCAGGGTGAACAAATTAAGAGCAGACTACTGGCAATGAATAACACAATGGGGATTATGTTTAAAGCCAGCTAGATGGGCCTGGGGCTTAGGTGGCAGAGTGTTCACTTAGCAGCACAGGGCCTGGAGTCCCTAGGATGGACTACGGTAAGATTTGAAATATACAGGAAAGTGATATTTAGGAAAACCCAAATAAATATTATTCTATAAAGTACTTATTTGTGTGCGTACACAGTCTTCCAAGCTTTTACTTTGGACACTTAGTAACAATACAATGACTACATAACCACAAGGTCTAAAGGCCATCATCATTCCAACAATATTAACAACAACCAAAAGAAAGTTCTAAAAAGATTAATTCACAACACAAATACAAAGCAGGAGAAATGGTACTTTAACTTCAAAGAGACAAAAATAAGAAAATAGACCTGACTAAACAAAGATATATAGAAATAAGATTCATAAATCACTTGAGCTAAACATTCGCCAGCTTTCATAGGGGAAAAACAAAAACAAACAAACAAACAAACAAACCACCAAGGCTGAGGAGACAGGTTGTTAGTTAAGCTTGCCATGCAAGCATAGACAGCTGAGGTCAGTTCTCAAAACCCATGAGAAGATGAAAGAATCCACTCCACAAAGTTGTCGCCTCCCCCCGCCCCGTCCACAGTAACAACATAAATCTTAAACATTAAGTAAAAAACTAGATGTGGGTAAGTGAGATGGTTCAGCGGGTAGGCACTTGAGGCTAAATCTAAAGACCTGAGTTTGATCCCTGAGACCCCCACAATGAAAGCAGAAAACAGATTGCCTTAAATTATCCTCTAACCTCCAAAAAAAAAAATGTAAAAAGCCAGAGGCATGTATGATCAGACATACACAGAAATCAACAAAAATTCATCCCATGCTAAAAAGGGCAATATCAGATGTAAATAATGTCACCCAATGTTCTGTGATTCTGTGTCACCTAATAGGACTAGTTTATTTATTTAACATCGTTCACCTGTGCTTCCAGACACAAAATATGGGACACACAGGGAATGAAACATGGACAAGGACTTTTGTTGCCCTCTGAAAGCTGCACCATATACTGCTCTGATGCCACAAATTCTTATTTTTATAGACTTTATAAAGCTTATTTTCATGACTTTGTTCAAACTTTTTGTAAGCAATGAAAGCTGTGGTCAGCTTATACCCACACTGCAATAAAAAATTCTGAAGACAGCTGTACATTATGTGAGAAATCACAAGATATCAACCATATACACAGAGCTGCTAGTGGCATAAGGTATAACAAATGAGCAACACTGGGTTTTCCAGGCCACAGTGGAGAAATTTCAACTTAAACTCTTGGTACTTTCTAAATTATCAAATAAATGAATAAATCTCTTGCATAACCTAGAGATCTTTCAGTCAACAGTTTCCTCTCCTGGGTAGAGTTCCTTTAATAACCCCAAAGGATTCCTGGCTGAGCCCTTGGTATACATAAAGCAAAATGCTATAATATAGCCAGTAAACAGACAAAAACAAAAGTTCCATGTACTTCCTGAGAACAGTACTCAGAGCTGTAGTCTTCAAATACTGCCAAAGATATGCACATCTGCATGAGCACTAGGCCTTTAAAGAGGAAGGGAACTGGGTGTGCTCATCAGACAGCTTGCTTAGCAGTGTGCCTGGGACTGCCTCCAGCCTCAAAGGGTAAAACTTCCCATGAGGTTCTGGAAAGGCAACCAAAGTGGTTTGAAAAATAAAATGCCAAATTAGCCTTTCTATCCAAGAAAGGCTGCTCTTGTTAACTCTTCAATTTAGTTCAATTCTCTGTTCTCCAGAGCTTTTACTGAAAAAAAGAATATAACTTCTTCTTGTTGTGGTGAACCCCCAATCATAAAATTATTTTGGTTGCTACTTCACTACTGTAATTTTGCTATTGTGAATAAAAATGTAAATATCTGATAGGCAAACCCTGTGGAAAGGCCTTTTGACCCACAGATTTGGGAACCACTGCTCTAGTGCATGAAACAACCCCATGCCTAAAAAACACAGCAGCACAGAAAGAGCTAGTAGGTCTGAAATCTCCAGGGATAAAGATCATCCTTGCATTTGACTGCAGGGACATACACGTGAAGGTAGAATTCCTGCTGGAAATGCTTATGCAACTAACAGCAATATTCCAACTCAATAAAATGAACCTTCCACTTTAATGTAACTCTGTTCATGGTATATCAAAGAGAGTACATCCAAATGATTAAGACATTAAAACTAAAAAAGGTGAAGACCAGGAGTACGTGCCTTTAGTACCAGTACTCTGCAGGCAGAAGTAGCTCCCATGAATTTCAGGCAAGCCAGGTTTGTCTCAACAAACCACTAAATTACAAAATGAATGAATATATGTATGAATGAAGAAGGAACTATACCATTTTTTGTTTTAGGGTTTCGATTTTTACTTATTTTGTGTGTTTATGTGTGGACATTCCAGTGTGAATGAAGGTCAGAGGTTATCTTTCAGAAGTCAGTTGTCTCCTATCATGTGGGTCCCAGGCACTGAATTCAAGTCATCAGGATTGGCAGCAGACACCTTTACCCGCTGATCCATCTTGGTGGTCCTGGTTTTGTTTCTGAGTAATTTTTTTTTTCCACACAATATATTTTGATCATGTTTTCTCCTCCTAAGATTCTCCTCAACTCCCTATTTTGTTTCAAAAAACAAACAACCCTCCACACAAAAACATAAAATCAAGTCAAACAAAATCCAGCAAAAGACTAAGATAATACCTAAACAAAAAGCCCCAACAAACTCACAAAAATACTGAGTGAAATTTTGTGCTGGCCAACTTCTCCTGCACATGGCCTGTCTTTGAATGTATGATCCTGTTTGTTTTTTAAGTAGGTTTTTACTAGCACTGAACTTGTAGCAATCCCTTTGCTCAGCCCAAGTGCCAAGTGGTATGCCACCACCACACTGTCCTAACTGTATTATTTCCACATGTCATAAATTAATTTGATTCCCTGTGCCTTTCAACACTGTGAAACGAGTACAAGGTCAACTGCAAGTATTATTACTCTAAATGGAAAATTTTCAAGTGTTCCTTTGATGTCTGAGACGATTTATGTAATGATCCTGTGGGAGCTGAAGATAAGACTTTTGTCCAATGTGGTACAGAGGTGGTTGCATTCTACAACTACATTATTCACACTCTGCACTGAAACTGATGGGATACCCACAGTAACTATACTTACTAATTTCTATCTAGGGGAAAGAGAGAGAACTCAAGAGGTTAAGAGCACTAGCTGCTCTTGCAGAGAGCCTGGGTTCAATTCCCAACATTGACTCATAACTGTCTTTAACTCTAAAAGGATTCCATTCCCTCTCTTTTGGCTTCTTCGGAAATATGGTGAATCTCACACTTTCTATAGCACACTGAGCGCAGGCACACACATTACATAAACATAATAATAAAATAGAAAGGGCCAAATACAATGGTACTCACCTTAAACCCTATCACTCAGGAGACAGACAAGTGGATCTCTGTGAGTTCAAGGTCAACCTGTTTCTCACAGTGAGTTCCAGGACAGCCAAGGCCACAATAGTGAGACCCTGTCTCCCTACACCCTGGCCCCGCCAAAAAAAAAAAAAAAAAAAGGTAGTGGGAGGAAAGAGAAAGAATTGGGGTGTATTGTCTATGCTCCTATGTACATGTCTTCATGGAGGCCAAGAGAGACACACCTGATCCCCTGGAGCTAGAGTTGCAGTTGGTTGGAAGCTACCCTACATAAGTGCTAGCTAGGAGCCCAACTTTGAACTTCTGCTAGAGCAGGTAGTGTTTCTAATTGAGGAGGTAATTCTCTACCTCCTTTTCCATTTTATCATTGCTGAGGACTAAAGCCAAGGCCATGTATATGATAGGCAAGTGCTCTCTACTGCATTGCTGAGCTACTACAAATGCTTGAAACAAGATCTCATTTCAGATTTTCTTGTTTGCCTCCAGAATACTGGAATTATAGGCCTGTGCCACCACACCCAGCAATAAATGTACGAGTCAAAATTTCTGGCTAACATAATCAACACTAGAGTAAGGTGGAAGTGACACCTATACATACATGCTAAGTGAAAGATGTTCATAATGCATTGTAAGGTGCTCTTCCCTAATATGGAGACTGTCACTTTGCTGTACTGCTATTCACTAACTGCTGACCAAACAATGCTGACTGAATGCCTCAATGACATGGTCTTCAAGAATATATGGGCTCTTTCCCTGTCTCCACACTTCTTCCTCCCTGCCCCACCAATGCAACCTACCTACCATTGCCCCCTCTCTTTTTACCCCACACCCAGCAATCTGCCCTCTTTACACCTCAGGGCTGAACTGCTGGTTCACTGATCTTTTTCTTTTACACAAAACATCCAACTGAAAATCAGAAGCTCTTCTCTAGAGAGCGCCTTTCAATCCTGTCCAATGGGGAAAAATTCTTCTGTTTCACAGTTACTGATGGTTTTTTTAAAAAAATCAAAAACCCAAAGTAACACTGTGTGTTTGTAGTGCTTGCTTCATATATATATATATATATATATATATATATATATATATGCACACACATACATACATACATATAACACACACACAGCTTTAAAAAAAACTCATGTCTATTTCTTAAAATGCTGTGCTTCTGCTCTAAGTTAAACAACTGCTCTCTTAATGATCACTGTGGGAGAGGTTAAATGTTACATTCCTTTACAGAGAAGAGACAAAGCCATCCCAACCGATTTTATGATACATCTTAATTACAGGAGGCCTCAAGATCTTATGGAGGATCTAGGGTTTTCTAGATCTACCTATGTGGCTATGGGAAAGCCCTGAGATATAGTGGGTAAAGACTTCAATGTGACTGCTTTTGGGTCACCCACACTTCTCTTAGTAACCACTTCTCAATTCTAACTATGCCTAATACTTACTGGTTCCCAGGGTGAAAGATATCACTTAGTCATCTCTGTCCCCCAGGAAAAATTCTCAAACAGAGAAATCATCTGTCTAATGTAATTAAAAAACGAAAACAGTAAACAAAATCTTTAAAAGGTTGTATTTTAGTAAAGAATTTGTTTTAAGACTGGGTTTCTGTGTAGCCTTGGCTGCCCTGGACTGCTTTGTAGACAAGGCTGGCCTTGAACTCACAGAGAGCCACCTGCCTCTGCCTCCCAGAGTGCTGGGATTACAGGTGTGTGCCACTGCATCCAGTTTAATAAATAAATTTTAAGAGGAAGAGGAAGAAGAAAAAAATTATCTATATAGCTGGATGTTTCCAGAATAGAAAAGTAGAAAGCTTATGCAAGTTATGAAGCTCTGACTAAGTTATTTAAGGTACATAAAGGATGAAACTGAGATGTTATATAAGGTATCAAAGTATCTACTAAAGTCAAAGATAAAGAATTATAAAACTGTCAAAAGGAGCTGGAGATATCCTGTTAAACTCACAGGTTTGGAAAAATTCAGAATGCTCAAATGATACCTTTGGGACATTACTGGACAATTCTATAAGAAGGATCCAATAAGGGCTGGAGAGATGGCTCAGCCATTAAGTAGATTCACAACCAAAAAAGGATCTAATAGAATTCTGTCTCTTTTACTATCAACTAGATGGATGATGATATGAACTGACTCTTACCAAAGCTTCCAGATACATTTTCTTCTCTCCCTCCAAGACTCTATGTATCCCTGGAACCTACTATGTAGACCAAGCTGGCCTCAAACCTAGAGATTCATGTGCCTTTGTTTTCCACGATTAAAGGTGTGTATGACACAGCAGCAAGAATCAGTTTTTGTAGTGGGAGAGTCTGAAAGTTGGCCTCACCAAGCTAAGAAACTGCTTGCTTTGTTTTGTAAGTTGCTAGGTGAGTGGTAAGCCAGACTAGCTGGTTTTCGACCTCCAGATTTCAGAGGATGTGATAGTTTGGCTTATTTCTGGAATTCCATAAGTGGTGCTGGTTTTTGGGTGAGGATTTCCTTTATTCCCAGATCTTTTTTATATAAAGGTTATGGGGTACTGTTTTCTGTTTGGCTACTTTCTGCTGGCAGAGGGAGTACTGTTGGGAAGTTTGGGGGTCTGGAGTAACTCGAGGAGCATTGTTGTTACAAGTTTTTGAGACAAGGTCTCCATAAACCATGGCTGTCCTAGGTTTCACTATGTAGGCCAGGCTGTCTTTTAACTCCAAAGATCCTCCTGCCTCTACAATGTTGGAATTAAAGTGAAAGGACCAGGCCTGACTCCTTTAACCCCCCAAAGTCATCCGTCCCAGGAATTAGGCCATAGGTCACCAATTCCAGGAATAAAATCATAAAACTCCCTACCCATGGAATAGCCTGGAGGTAACCACAAGAATGGGAAAGTTATCTTATATCTCAAGGTGGGACATCTGTGCTGAACTGAGCTATAGATAGCTTGCTCTATGTTAGTTAGCCAATCACTTTGTTAACAAGCTTGTCCTTGCCGAATGTCACCCAATTGTATCCAATAGTGTAACTGCTAAGCTAGAAATCCCAATAAAACCCCTGCTATGCAGCTGCTGGGGCCCTCCTCTCTGATCCACTGCCTTGGTGAGGATGGCAAGACTGAGCTTAAGCCTGAAAAAGCTCTTTGCTCTTGCATATGTGGTCTGGCTCCTGGTGGTCTTTGGGAACCCTAAGATCTGGGCATAACAAAAGGTGTGTACCACCACACTTTATGTCAGCAAGCAGTGACAGTGACTTGATCCAGAAGGAACTTAAGTCAACAGGTTAAAAGACAGGTTAAAAATATAGATCAAACCCATGAATAAAGAGGCAATACCCGATGTGGGCATGGTGGTACATGCCTTTTATCCCAGCACTGCCTCCATGGAGTTCAAAGACAGCCTTATCTTCACAGTGAGTTCTAGGACAGGCAGGGCTGAACTGGATCTATTCTTTCATTTTTTTCTCTGTTGACTTATTTCTTACATTACTTCTCAGACTTTTGGCTAAGATCAAGTGTAAAAATTTTAATACAAGAAGGGCTAGCAAGATGACTCAGCAGCTAAACTCTCTTGCCACCAAGCCTGAAACTGATGTCCAATCCCTAGGACCCACATTATTCTCTACTTTTGGTGCACACACACACATAAACACACACACACACACAAATGTGAATAAAGAAAACTAATAAGGAACATATTCATAGCCACAGGCTCATGAATTCAGCAAAGTGCTTGTTTAGAACAGCCTCTATTCTGTTTCTTGCATACCAGAAATATTAGCGAGAGTCCAACTGCTTAGCATTCAGGAAATGGCTATCTTAAAGATGTATGATTATTCTGCTCCCATTACAAGATTGCCTCTTTTTGGAAAGACATGAAGGAAGAATATCCAAGTTAGTTTTTATAACCCACCATGTTCTAGCATTCTCTTAGCAGGAGAACCTTTGCATCATCTCAGCCAACCCATGACCTTGTTTTACAGACAGGAACTAAGGCCAGGAAGCAAAGAGAGCTTTGCCTCAGGAAGTTCAATTAATGAAGGACTTCCTCTAACTTGCTATGATGGAAAGCTTCACCTCTTTTGCTAGGGGTCTATTTGGTTGACACACCAGGAAGCAGATCTATTAAGGATTTAAAAAAAAAAAAAAAAAATCAATGAAAGTAAAGACCCACCTACTATTTTCAAAGGAATAATGACAATTTCCTTTACACCACAAGCTTCTTTGAGTTTCAGTCAGGGTTGTGCCTGGGAAGCAGGCAAGGCAGCGCTGCTCACATCCAGCAATGTTCCCTGACAGGGCTGGTCAGCGCCTGAGGGCAAGTGGTAGTGGAAAGTTCTTATTCTTGCCAAGGGAGTGCTCTGCAATTTTTTCCTCCACATTTTTTTCCCCTCTCTTTGGGTTGAGGCAGGAAGAATGAGAGTATCTGTTATAAACCACCTTCCATTTGCTAAACACCTGACACTGCTCACATGTAGTTCTTGGCTCTTTCCCTTCCATAACAATATTAATTTTTATTCTGAACAAGAATACAATTTAATTAAAGGTTAGGCTACTAAGAATACAGTTAAGAGTCAATTTCAAAATCACTACTTTGCCATATTTTACAACTGAATACAAGTTTTCTTTAACTTACAAGGAGCATTTAAGTAACGATACTTAAACAACTTTTTCCACTTAAGTTAAATATAATAACTTAAAGAAATTTTTAAGTATACATGTATGTGGGTGAATAAAATGCACTTTTATTTTAGGGTGCAGCAGTGCATGCCATTAATCCCAGCACTCGTGGAAGCAGAGGCAGGTGGAGGTGGATTTGGTAGGTGAGGTTGGTAAGTTGAAGACAGTCTGGTCTACAAAGTGAGTTCCAGATTGCAAAGACTACACAGAGTAATCCTGTCTTAAAGGAAAAAAAAAAAAGTATTTTACTTCTAATTACATTTTTATTATTTAGTTGTGAGCCATGCCATAGTCTTTCACAACTAGCAGAAATCAGGGATCCAACTATGTCATCAGGCTTGCCAGCAGGAACCTTTACCAAAAGAGCTATCTCTCTAGCACTAAATCTTTATTAATTAATTTTGTGTACATTAAAAAAAAAATAACTAAAACAAATCTTTTCAAGAAGGAAAAAATAAGATCAGAACCAGGGGGTGGTAGTACATGCCTTTAATCCCAGCACTTGGGAGGCAGAGGTAGGCAGAATCTATGAGTTCGAGGACAGAACAGTCTACAGAATGAGTTCCAGGACAGCTAGGGATACACAAAGAAACCCTGTCTCAAAACAAAAGATGAATAAACAACCTTATAAATTTACTCTTTTTGAGTTTGAAATGAGTCATAATAAAATTCTTTTGCTTTTTTGAGACAGGGTTTTACTATGTAGCGATGTAGCGCTGGCTGTTCTGAAATTTGCTCTGTAGACCAGGCTGGCCTCAAACTCACAGAGGTCTGCCTGCCTCGGACTACTCAGTGCTAATTTATGTTTCTTAAAATGTGTGGTTATGCAGAATGAATGGAATTCTTTCCTTTTGAAAGCCCTACTTGCTTACTGTTCCAGGTCTCAGCATGAGCAGGAAAGAAACATTACGAAGTATTATAGCACTATATATTTGTTTCCACTATGGCTTTTGAAGAGTTTTCTTTTTAAAAACACAAATATGAAATGTCTTTATTTCAATCATTTCTTACTGAAGTAGACATGTTTTACTGCCTAACTATACCTGGCACCTAGCAGAAGCTTAAGGTAAAGTATTTATTGATGAATAAAACACTCACACATATTCAAGAGACTTCAGACACCCAGGCTGGTGGTATGGGTTGGTAATAACACCTACTCAGGAGGCTGAGGCGGGATTACAAGCTTAATGCATGTTTAGACAACTAAGTAAACCCTGAAAAAGTAAGGAGGAGCATAGCCAATTATCAAATTGGCAAGCAATGAAAGTAACTAAAACTCAAGCCATAATAACACTCAATAAATAATGATACTTGTTTATATAGTTAAAACAAAAATCCTAGTTTTTTTTAAGGTAATACTTTATATTACACCTGACTAAAAACAGCACAGTTGATCCTGTTTCAATTACAAGAGGCAGCCAAGGTAATCCATGAATCACATGTAGAGATATATGAACTATGAAAGGTTAGCAGGCACAGTATTAGGGCTACTAGCAACAGACTTTAAAATATTTACTTTTTTGTCTGAGTGTTTTTCCTACATGTACATATGTGTACTATGTGCAAGCCTGGTGCCCACAAAGATCAGGAGGCATCAGATTGAAGAAAACAAATTAAGAGAGTTGTGAGTGAACAAGTAGGTGCTGGAAACCACGCCTGATCCTCTGCAAAAACAAGCACCACCTCTCCAGCCTCGAGACTTTTTATTATAAAAATAAAACATGATTTTAAAAGTGAAACCTTAATCCCTCTTCTACCACTCAACAATACACTCAGTTACAGTATTTACCTTCTAGAATTTTGTGTTTCACTAAAACAAAACCCACATCTTTACATTAGCTTATACAGACCTTGTTACCAATCAACTGGCTACATAATAACCACCAGTACTTGGAGAAGGTTGTTTTGGTTCTCTTTTTGAGATAGGGTTTCACTAGTAGTCCTGGTCAGCCTAAAACTTGCTATGTAAACCAGGCTGCTCTCAAACTTGCAGAAATTTGTCTGCTGAGATTAAAGGTGTACACCATCATGACCACAAGAGATTTTTTTTAAATTACATTTTCCAGGGGAGGGGCTATACATATTCCATAGAAGAGGGAGAGTGGAGGTCAGAGGACCAACTTAAGGGAGCTGGTTCTGTTAGCATATGGGTCTTGAACTCAGGTTGTCAGGAGTGGCGGCAAGGAGCTTTTATCTGTTGAGCCATCTTTCCTGCCTAAGAAGACTGTTTTTATAACAGGTACTGTTGCAAGGGCTATGTAGGCCATCCTTCCTAACACTTCTCAAGAAACAAGCTATTATTTTCATTCCCTGTTTATAAATGAGGTGCTTTTCAAGGTCAAGGTACTTCACAGACCAGGCCAGTCTCCATTTTGGTGCCCATCTATGATGAGTGTTTCCAGTGTTTCATGGGTTTTTTTTCCCCCTGCACTACAAACATCTATGAACATCTTTCACTTCTGGAAGGCAAATTCATGGGAGCAGGAATTACCATTCTACTTTCACATCCCTGCCACTTTCCCTAAACCCCAATCTTCTCAATGTCCCAGAACAAGCAAAGCTTAAACACTGTATTTCTTCATGTCACAATACCTTAGAAAAAGAAACCCCTTTTCCAACGGTTTCTTCTGCTTTTTTCCAAAATCTTAATCTCGGTGTGGCAAGAATGGGAAGACTAATACTGTGACTACCACTGAGTCATTTAGTGAGGAGGAGTGATTACAGGAAATCAGGAAATGCCAGCCCCATGTAATCAGGTCAAGCTTCAAGATCAACTGGTCTGTCACGGTCTGAGGGTGGAGGAGACCTCCCGAGTCCCTCTCCCCTCGGTGTTTTATGAGCTATCCTCATAGTTTTAAAAGGGTCTTGATCTCAAAACACTTTGCTTCTTAACATATCTACACTTATTTTAAAAAAGTATTTTGCCCATTTAAAAGAAAAATTCGTTTATTTTGTGTGTATGGTTGTTTTTGCCCGCACATGTGTGTGTACCTCATGTGTGCCTGTTGTCTGCATAGGCCAAAAAGGGTGTCAGATACCCTGGAACAAGAATTAGACTTTTCTGAGCCATCATGTGACTCTTGCTTCTTTTTCTTTAAGTTTGACTTTTAAAAAATTTAGAGGACATGTGTGAGTATGCCAAGGCCTGAAGCTCACATCAGGTGTCTTCCTCAACCCTTCTCCACTTTATTTACTAAGATGAGAGAGAATCTCACGCTGAACTCGGAGCTCCCTCAGTTAGTGTAGCCAGCCAAACTACTATAGGGATTCCTTTGTCTTAGCTCTTGAGTGACAGGATTAGGGGTGAGTGGCCATACATTCCCATGTTTTATGTGGGTGCTGGTGGATATGAAGCCATCCTCACCCTTGCATAGCAAGTACTTTATGCACTGAACCATCCCCCGAGCCCAACTTGACATTTTATGAACACATTAGAGCCTAATATCTCATTAAATTGCTTAACTGTAAATTGCTTAAACCAGATAGTAATTTCTGTTTTAACCATACTTCAAATTTTAATCTACATGAAGGTATACTTTTGCACTCTGGAAGAGATGGGTGATCTGTGTGTTCCAGCAGAACCAGGGCTTAACAGTGACTCTATCTTAGAAAACTTTTTTTAACTTTTTATTTGTGTTTCTGTGTGATTACACATGTACCCGTCGGAATTTATATGCACTATGTACATGGAGATATCCACAAAGACCAGAAGAACCCACGGAGCTGAGGTTGTGAGCTGAACGCTGGAGTTCACCAAAAGCAGTAGTTATTCTTAACTGCCATCTCTCTCCAGCTCGCCACACTTCAATTTTTAAAACCAAGTAACATTCTGGGACAGACTTTGAGAAAATTTTAGAAATGCACAAACTACCTAGTTCCATTTCATATTTAAATAATCAAATGGAGCGCATCCTCTTCCATGGTAGCCTAGCAAGGCAGCCTTGCCAGGGGGAAGTTATCAAAAAGCATGCAACAGAGTCCTTGTGAGATAAAGTCCCCACTCCCCTTACTAGGGAACCCACATGAAGACCAAGCTGCCCACAGGGTATATATGTGGGGTGGGTGGGGTGTGGGTGTGGGTACGTAGGCCCAGATCTTGGGTCCTTGGTTGGTACTTCAGCCTCTGCATGGGTAGATGAGGGGCAGGCTCCCCTTTTCTGAGTAGGGGTGAGAGGAATAGGGGAAAAAAGAGAGGGAGGGTGGGACTGAGAAGAGAGGAGGGAGAGAGCTTCAACTGGGATTTAAAGTCAATAAATAAATTTAAATTAAGATAATCAAACTGCCCATAAAGTTAGGTTTTGCTCTAAACAGAACCAATCAAACAGCTCTTGTTTTGTACCTAAAAACAAAAACCAGGCTGGAGAGATGCCTAACCCTGGCTCATAAGTTAAGAACACTGACTGCTCTTCCAGAGGACACAGGTTCAATCCATAGTGCCCATATGGAGGCCCACAACTATCTGTTATTCCAATCTCAAGGAATCCAGTATCTTCTGGTTTCTGCAAGCACCTATATGCAAACAAAACACCCATAACACAAAACAAACAACAGGCAGGACATGGTGGGACCTGCCTTTAATCCCAGCATTCAGGAGGCAGAAGCAAGAGGATTTCTATGAGTTCACAGGCCAGCCTTATCTACTTAAAAGAGTTTCAGGACAGCCAGGGCTATATAGAAAGACTATGTCTGGAAAAATAAACAACACAAAATTACCACCTCCAATGCCAAACAAGCAGTGGTATGCTTGGATTACAGAAATAAGTTAAAAGTTGCAACTTTTAACTTTTTAAATGTTTGCTTTAAAAGGGGGTGGGGAGGAGTTTGCTGTGAATGACACAATGACACAAAGCTCATAATACTATTTAGTTTTACACCAAAAAAAAAAAAAAAAAAAGTATGCCAGTTTGGTGTAGACACACAATTCAAACATGCAGGAGGCTGGCACAGCTGGAGGATCTTGAGTTCAAACCCAGCCTGAGCTATACAGTAAGGATCTGCACCAAAACAAAAATCCCAAATCCTGCCTTGCTCTCTGCTCTTGTGGCTGCTCAGCTCACTGGGTACAGATTGGGTGTTGGTTAAATATACAAAGATAAGCTGTTCAACTGACAGCTTTCTTAAAATAAACAAACAAACAAGCACAAAAGACCCCCCCAAAAAAACAAGCCTCACAGTCACAATTATTCATTTTAGTCTCCGAAAGTTCCCTAGAAAAATCTACTGGAGGTGGGAATGGCAGTCAGTACATACCTGTTTTTTAGCACCTGGGAGGTGGAAGCAGGAGGAATCAAAGTTCAAGGCCTCACTTGGATAGCTCATGACTAACCTGGGCTATAGGAAACTATCTCAAAAGAAATTTACTTTAATTGCCTAATTCTGTAGAGGTGAATGAATTTTCTCTGTCCAATGTCAGACAGAGGAAGATAATACTGGTTTTCTTAAATGAATTTGGTCATCTATTCCATAGACTTGCCTTGTATTCAACTGCCTGACAAAGACATATATATATGTACACTTGGTTTGGGTGGGTGGGAGTTGGGAGGTTGAGACAGAGTGAGCTATGTAGTCCTGGCTGTCCTGGAACTCAATGTGTAGACCAGGCAGGCCTCCAACTCAAGAGATCCTCCTGCCTCTGCCTCCACCTCCCAAGCACTGGCTAACTTTATATTACTAACCCTTCCTTTAAATAGTCAGGTTTAAGAATTATTCCTCTTTATTACTGAATAAATCTGGAAGATGTCTCTACTGCTGAACAGTTAATCTTCATTTTAGGAAATATAAAATCTATTTCTTCCAGAAGTTTAAAAGCAATTTTATGTTAAGATCATGTCATTTTTATCACTTGCATAACTTTAAATAGGGCTCATTCCAGAGAAAGCTACAGGGCTGCAACATGCTTATGCCCTGAGCTATTGTCAACCATGTTTAAAACAGTCATAAAAACAGTTCCCTTGAATAAATAAGCCACCAGGACATACACCAAAGCCCCTGCCAAAGTCTAAAAGCAGAGATTTTTTTTGTTATTATAGCTAATTCACATTTGTAAGATTAACAAGTAACACAGAAAACTTAAAAATCACTGACGTTCTCTTACCGAAGACTATGGAGAGACAGCTCTACTACTTTTTGTTTCCATCCATCCAGAAATATTTTCCCTTGCATTCAAAATAATGAATATGACAGTTGTTATCTCTTTCTTTTTGCCAAGTCAGTTTTACACGACTCCAGAATTCTAGACCAAAGGTTCACAAAATCTATCTGTAATGTTCGTACAATCTCTCCTTATAATGTTATTAGCTAATAACTAAAATTTAATTTTCTTTTTAAAAGTTTTTACTTCTATGTATATGTGTCTGACTATTAAGGCACTATTTATTGTGTTAAATGTCTAGATAAGTAAACCCATAAAAATCCAAGCAAGTTGTTGTTAGGGAACAGTGAGAAGACAAGGAACAACTGCTAATGGATATGAATTTCTGTGAGCAAACCAAAGTATGGAATTAATAATGGCTACACAACTTTGTGAACAGGCTAAAACTGCAATGTGGAAAAGAAGGTTGTGTATGGCATGTCAATTTTGTATCAGTAAGTGCTAAAAAGTGGAGACCTGAGCCATCAACAAATGGAAATGTGACTTATATACATACCAGGTATACGTTTATCACATGTATATACTTC
This sequence comes from Meriones unguiculatus, assembly GCF_030254825.1. Taxonomy (NCBI): domain Eukaryota; kingdom Metazoa; phylum Chordata; class Mammalia; order Rodentia; family Muridae; genus Meriones; species Meriones unguiculatus. Next base: position 89,054,744 of record NC_083352.1, on the reverse strand, counting down.
CTAGAAACTATAGTGACTCATTTCCGTCAACTAGAGAAAGTAAACAGGGCATATTTAGAGTGGTTGGTGGCTATAAACCAAACATTTGTAAGGTTGTCAAAAAACCCATTCACTTTTTAAAGAACATATGCCTGAACACATTCAAGATCTGTTCTGCAGAGCAAATTTCAAGATAAGGGTGTTTATGAGCTGCATCTACCCTACACTTGTAATTTCTTGTCAACATTACAGAGTACTTAGGACATGCTTAGAAAGAAGGGAGTAAAAGATCCTTTAACAAAGTATCTATGCAAAAACTATTATCTCTGCTCTGCACCTTAATGATCAAAATCCAAGAAGCAAGCACATTAGCACAAAGTCAAAGCACTGCCCATGAAGAAATCTGAAAGAAGTCAGACAGACATAGCCTTAAATGTAAGGAGTGACCTATTGACTACATTTATTCAACTAAAACTTAAAGCTCATCTTTTTCTTTTCTTTTTTGAAGATTCAACTTAAATTTTTTTCAGTATTTAACTTACTATTTGTTTAAAATCTTAAAAACACTTAGGCATGGTGGCAAACGCTTTAACCCCAGCACTCAACAGGAATAGGCAAGTAGATCTTTGAGTTCAAGGCCAGCTTTGTCTTCAGTGAAACCCTGTCTCAAAAACAAAACAAAAAAAAACCCCAACAAATTTTTATATACATACATATATGTATAATATATAATGTATAAAATGGAGTGGTTAGGGGCTGGAGAGATGGTTCAGCGATTAAAAGCACTGGCTGCTCTTCCAGAGGACCCAGGTTCAATTCCCAACACCCATATGGCAGCTTATAGCTGTCGCTAACATTCCAGTAGATCCAACTCCTTCACACAGACAAACATGCAGGACGAGCACATGAAATATAAATAAAATTTAAAAAGACAGACGGCGAGAACAAAGGTTTGTGTTTTGTAACAGGTCAGAGCTTCTGAGCTGATTGCCACTGTTCTGCACTAATGTGTAACAATGATAAAGCACTCTGGGAGCTAAGTAATTGTGTAGGCCCAGCACACCGAAGTCACCCGGCTACTGTCATTCACAGATCATACTGGGGATGTATGAGGAGTGTAGAGGTCACACAGAATCTCACACACGAAATCTGGAGAAGCAATAAACAACCTTCCTTTGATGTTTTCTACCTGAGTTACTAACTAGCACAATCATAACAATCACTTAAAAAGCCACTTTTGATTCCATATCCTGCTGCCCCATAGTAATTCTGCAATCAGCTGGGGATACAACTCATTGCTAGTGTCCTTGCTTAGCATGACAATACCCAACACTAGGGAAAATGAACTTTTCTTTGCACTTAAGGCAATGCGAAACCAGTTTGTACTTGGGTTGCATGCGATCTGGTAGCTGTAGATGATTCTGATCTGTACCCCTACACAAGAACTCCCATTCATAAACTTGCTGTATTACTGTTAATGTTGTACTCGTCTCTTGCACAGATTTTCTTTTTTTTTTTCTGAGACAGGGTTTCTCTGTGTAGCCTTGGCTGTCCTGGACTCACTTTGTAGACCTGGCTGGCCTCGAACTCACAGAGATCTGTCTGTCTCTGCCTCCCTGAATGCTGGATTACAGGCATGTGCCACCACACCCAGCTTATACATAAATATTTTAATAAAAAGAAATTCCATGGGGCTGAAGAGATGGCTCAGTGGTTAAAAGCACTGTCTGCTCTTTCAAAGGACAAGGGTTCAATTCCCAGCACCCACATAGCAGCTCAAAACTGTCTATAACTCCAGTTCCAAGGGATCTGACACACTCATACTAATGCACATAAAATAAAATTAAACAAAGGAAATTCCATAATGAAATCCATTACCTAAGAAATCCATTATCTAACAAAATATTTTTAAATTGAAATTATAAGAACACTTGCCTAACATAGGAAAACCAAGTGTGATCCAACACCAGAAGCCCATAAAACCAAAGTAGGTAGAAGTACAGATTACAATCTACTATCAGCAAAACTAAACACAAAACAAGGTGTGTATGTACACAGATTGAAACACATGTAGTTAAAGAGTAACATACAGAATATGAAATACTATAAGGGTACATAGGAATTCTTTATCTTGAAGCATGTAACTTTGAAATTTTTATCAAAATAAATTTTACCCACTCAACTATCCATGGCCCTTCCAGTGTTCTTAAAGTATTTATACACATAAGTTTGTAGTCCTAGGTAATCAATTTATTGGTACATATCCAAACTATTCCTTTATTCTAGAATAACTGAATTCACCAGCATGTCTAGGAAAAGCCAAATTCCTTTCTGACATAAGAGCTGTCAAGCACAGGTACAAATCAAGTTTTAAAAACTCTTAATAAAACAATAATGATAAAGGCCATCTTCCCTAAATCAATGTAAAGGGATTAATTCACCAAGGTACTATATAAATGCAATCAAACATAATCTGGGAGAGAAAGATGTAATAAGCCCAAATAATTATCTGAATAATCCTCTGCAGTAACTCTTTCAACTCACTCTACTAATGCAACAACCAAAAATGAAATAAACAATTCAGTTTGAGAGTTACAGGTATCATTTAACATTTATGTCAAAACCAGGATAGGGACACGGACTACCAATCCTAGGACCAAAGAGGCAAAAAGATCAGAAGTCTGAGGAGAGTCTAGACTACATAGCATGTTAAACTCCAACCTGAGTTACATAAAACCTTGTTTCAAAAAATTACCAGGCATGGCATTACACGGCTTTATCCCAGCACTCATCAGAGCAGAGGCAAAAGAAGCTCTAAATGTGCGGCCAGCCAGGCTTACCCAGCAAGACCCTGCCCTAAAAGTCCAAAACAAACAAAAAAATCCAGAATCAAACCATAAAAAAGAAAAGGAGAGATGAACAGACAGCTTAACCAGAAAAGTATGCATGTGCCACATGAGCATCAAGACCTAAGTTGAGAACCCACTTAATCAATCACTAAAGTGAACTGTCAACTCAACCCTGAGTTCCACATCTAGCACTAGTGCTCTTCTACAACTGATAACTACAACTATTAACTACCTATAATACCTCAAACACTTTGTCCAAAACACAAAAACCTTTTAGAGGAGACTGAGGCAGGATCACTTTGCCAGGAGTTTGAGACCAGACTCAGTAACATCCTGAAACTATCTCAAATAATGTCAAAACATACCTTAGTAATATAAAGGTGCTGAAACATTTCAAGTAGGCACTAAAATGGTATAATGTAACTAATAAACGAACACGTTTAAATATAATTACAGGGGAAAAAACAAAAACAAAAAACAACAACAAAAAACAGGGTTCAAAGCACGGGCTACTCTTCAGGCGGACCTGAGTTCAATTCCCAGCACCCACACCTCAGATGCCCTCTTCTGGACTCTGTAGGCACCAGGCACAAGTATAGTGCTGACATGTGCAAGCAAATCACCCATGTGCATAAAAAAAAAGAAAAGAAAAAAAGAAAAGATTTAAAATACAAAAAGCTAAATATAGTTCTAAACCTTGAGAAAAGAACCTTAGAAATACAATCTAAGAAAAAAGAAAATGATAAACTCAACTCACCAGCAATTTCTACAATATCCCCAGGAACTATGTCTTTAGCTTTAATTCGCTGCACACTCTTTCTGTCCTGTCGATAAACTTTGCCCATTTCAGGTTCATACTCTTTAAGAGCTTCTATTGCATTTTCAGCATTTCTTTCCTGTATGAAGAAAAAGTATGGTAAACCAGCCTGCCTGGTTTAAAATTTTCTTAAATATTTCTAGATTAGAAATTAAAACCTACAATCTTAATATGAAAAAAGCACATTAATGACACCTGCACTAAACAATTGGCACTTTATTACAAACACAAGAGTAAAGATAGACCAGACATGGTGATTCATACCTTTAATTTAACCAGGTACTCAGGAGTCAGAGGCACTCCGTCCTGAGTTCCAGGCCTGCCAGAGCTACCTTGTGAGACCCTGTCTCAAAGATAAATTTGGTGTGGTAATGTATGCCTATAATCCTTGCAGTTTAAAGTTTCAGGCAGAATTGCGGGTTGGAGGCCACCCTGAGCTACATTACACACCAGAAAATATCCTTTAGTCCTTCATGCCAACCCCAAAAAAACAAAAGCAGAATTAAAACTTGCTAGTTTGTGGTGGCACATAACCCTCATTCAGACACTCAGGAGTTTGAGGCCAGCCTGGAAACTCTAGGGGGAGGGGGCGATGGGACGGGACACACCGCTCTGGGACTTAAAGCACACATATGCCTGGCAAACACTTGTCTTAAAATTTGTAACGTGAGAGGAAAAAGGGGAGGGAGGGGGCTTTATAACAAACAGTGAACTACTTTCTGCCTGAACCTCCTGAGAGCTGGAATGACAAGTCACCCAAGGACTGTCTGTAAAGTGTGTCTGATGACAATTTGAGCACTCCAGTGTTCAGCTGTAATCCCAAATTCTTGGGAGGCCAATATAGAAGGGTCTTGAGTTTGCAGCTTGCCTGTGCTACTTAGTAAAATGCTGTTATCAAAATACATAAACCCTTTGAAGGATGCCATTTCTGTTCTATGGTAAATAAACTTTCATCCTGAGTGCAGGCAAAGCCTAAGTAATGGAGAGAAAGTGGGAACAACTTGGAAACAATTTAGGTTCTCAGAATTTTTACAGCACCCCCCCACCCACCCAGCAAACTAACGAAAATAAAAGTTTCATGAAGTTTGTCCTCAAAATCACCATGAAATATAAAGGCAGACCACGGTCCTCACATTGTTTCCCCCACCTCCTGAGACAAAGTGTTTTTATGTGTAGCCTTGGCTGTCCTGGACTCAATTTGTAGACCAAGCTGGCCTCAAACTTACAGGGATACACCTGCCCCTGCTGGGATTACGGGCGTGCGCCACCACACCGGGCTTCTCTGGTTTTCTTTAGCCTTCTATCCATACCTGGTTTCTCTGGCCTTCCATTATCAATTTCTTTCTTTTTTTTTTGAAATGGGGTTTTGCTTTTGTTCCCCAGAATGGTCCCAAAAGATTCTGCCTCAACCTCTTCAGTGTTATATACAAGGGAAGATCTACCACACTCAGTTTCTCATCCATGTTCATTATGATTTTCTTTTTATGTTCAGCTCTCCCCCAACCCCCACCTCCCTTCCGGTTTTTAAAGATAGGGTTTCTCTATGTAGCCCTTCCTGGCTGTCCTCGAACTCACAGAGAAACTGCCTGGGATTAAAGGTGTGCACCACCACACCTGGCTTGCCTTTGTGAGTTATAACTGTTCCAAGAAAGAAACCCTGTCTTTATATATATATATATATATATATATATATATATATATATAAAAGCAACAGGCTAATGCTTAAAAAAAAATCACTAAATTACTAAAATGTAACATTTAACACTGCTGCAAGAATTTTTTGCTTACCTGCCATACACCCACAATTGCATTGGCTACTAATATAAGCAGAATTACAAAAGGTTCTACAAAGGCTGTAATTGTTTCTTCACCTTCTTCAAACCAAGCCAAAACCTAGAAGAAAAATGGCACATGTTAGACTTGCTATGTGTTTTTAGACTTGGCTACTTTTATAATAAAAGATCACATTATAGGAATTATTATAGGAAAAAAAACTTATTTAAACCACAGACATATATGGCCCGAATTTCCAGTTTAAAAACAAACAAGCACACATCTGTAATCCCAGCACTCCAGGAGGCAGAGGCAGGTGGATGCCTGTGAGTTCAAGGCCAGCCTGATTTAGGCTGTCCTCAGACTAGGGCAGCCAAAGCTACACACACACACACACACACATACACACACACACAACCTGTCTCAAGAAAAACCAAAAAACAAGCAAAAACATTTGGTGAAAAAAAATTTTTGACCATTCACTCAAATTCAGCGTAGACCAATTTAATCTCCATAAATTCTCAGTGGTAGTGAAGGTCACACCAAAATTACACAAGACTGTTCTGAGACTGGGAATGTATTCTGAAGGCCATTTGGCACACCTCACCTAGTATTGCAATATGGCACTTCAGAAATTACATAAATCCCCTGTAATGCAAGTTTTTGTGTCTTTAAAAACTCAAGTTATGTTAAGTAAACATGTTTTCATTTTAATCTCTGGTGTGGGATATGGAGCTGCTTTAGATTGTTCACAGCAGCAGACTGCCTCATGCAGGCTCTGAGAGGGGCATCATCTTTGCCAGCTACGGATAGCTTAATTCTGAAGACTGTGGGAGAAGGATAAATGCCAGATGCCAGGGTGGGCTGGGGATAGGGAATGAGAAGGGTCTCCAAGAAAGGAGACTGCTGATCCTGGTTGCTGTGAGAAGTTGGAGGTATCTTGAAACAAAGATTGAACTTGCCCCAAAGACCCTAACCAACAGAAGTAGCTCAAGAGAACTACGACCTTCTCCCCACTAACCTTTTTCTCCTACCTGGTTCTGGGGTGGTGGAAGAGACCGGGGTGGAGAAGGGAGGAAGAGGTATAAGAAACCCCAATAAAATAAATTAAGATTTTAAAAAAGCCTACAATCCCCGTCCAAATAAATAAAACATGCTGAACCAGGGAAATGGTACATCTGGTAAAACTGCTGCCAAACCTGACAGTCTAAATGTAATCACCTGGTAAAAGGAAAACTACTCTCAAAAGGCATGCACACACACACTCAAAATGTAATTACAAAAGAAAAAATGGACACCTGACCTAATCTAGGAGGGCAAGGCAGGATGGTTGCTAGTTTGAGGCAACATGGCAAGATCCTACTCTCACCCCAAACAACTACAATTTAATAGCCAAGAGACTATGAAGATGATATAAAGAGAACACAGTGAGTTAATAAAAACTTGGTTAAGAGCACCTAAGGTAGTGGTTCTCAACCTTCCTAATGTTGTGACCCTTTAATACAGTTCCTTGTTGTGGTCACCCCTAACCATAAAATTATGTTCGTTGCTATTGATATGAACTACAATGTAAATATGTGTTTTCTGATGGTCTTCGGTGAACCCTGTGAAAGGGTTGTTCCACCCCACAAGCTGAGAACCACTGATTTAAGAATTAAAAAGGTTAACCAGGAGGGCAAGTAAGGTGGAGGAGTAGGTAAAGGCACTTGCAGTGCCAGCTTGATGATCTGAATTCAGTTCTGGAACTCACAGTGCAAGGATCTGACAACTGACTCCTGAAAGTTGTCCTTTTGACCTCCATACAAGGTCCATGTCACACATGCACAGAAGCTCCCTTCCATTAACCAAAGCCAGACCCTGACAAACATCATCAGCAGTTTTAACAGAACCCTGCCAACCTCAGTGACTGCAACTGGGAAGTGGGCTTTGCTTTGCTTTAGAGGGTGGGGCTGGGCTATGTTGCCTAAAATAAAGATATTTCACAATAAAGACTCTTTCTTTAACAGATTATCTAGGAGCTAGCAAGATGGCTCATCAGGTAAAGAGACACTTACCCTACAAACTTGGCAACCTAATTTAATTCCTGGAACCCACATAAAAGCAGGAGACTAGAGCCAAAGTTAACCAACCTCTGTGTACATATACACATGCACCCCAAAACATTTAATCCTAGATCTCAGAAGGCAGAGGTAGGTGGATCCGAGTTCAAGATCAGCCTGGCCTATATGGCAAGTTCCAGGACATAATAGAGAGCCTGTCTCAAAACAAACATATAACATGTGTGTGTGTGTATACATATGTTTATAATCCCATGTTATAAGTAAAATTAATAAAGTTAAAAATAATAAATGCAGCCGGACATGGTAGTGCTCGCCTGTAATCCCAGCACTCCGGGAGGCAGAGGCAGATTAATCTTGTTTGAGGCCAGCCTGGTCTACAAAGTGAGTCCAGGACAGCCAAGGCTACACACAGAAACCCTGTCTTGAAAAAAAACAAAAACCAAAAAGAACCCACATAGCATTTGTACTCAATGAGTTGTTTTTTTGTTTTGTTTTTTAAAAACACAAACAGAAAATGACCAGAAGGTAATTAAGGCAATATGAAACTCTCAACAGGATTAACATTGAACTAGCAAAGAATCAGATCAAAGAAAAACCAAAGAGAAAGTACCCAGGCTTTGACACATGTCAATTACCACTGACAAGCAGGGCAGGAGAAACCTGCATGTAATAAATACTACAGGAAGCTTTCAACAGGGCATTCCCAGTACTAAGGCCAGGATCTCTGCCAGAATGAAAACTTCTCTAGGAAGTTATAAATTTTGATAGATGCAGGATCACAGTTGCTGATACAGCCTTCCAAACATTCACCAAGGAGAACATATCAGAATTAAGAAATTAATTAGCTCTTAAAGAAGAAAAATTGCTCAACTTCATGAATGACTACTGCCCTTTCCAAAAGGTCAGTGAGGCATTAGCAACTCTAAGATAAGCTTCACACCTTGTTAAAGTGGGTATGAATTTCCTTCTTGGCAGCCAATCTAGGGGACAACTTAGGGCAACATCCCTTAACAACTGGAGTGAAGGAAAGGGTAAGCAGACTCTGAATTAACAGAGTAACACATTTCTCTACTAGTTGAGAGATACACTGTCCTAAGAATCCTACTTTGACCAGTGTACTCAATTTGCCTTCCATGTGACCCATTGAATAGAAAACACAGGCTACCCATACTTAAAGGTTCTACAGATATACTCATTACTTTAGGAGATAAACTAATGGCCAAAATCTACTAAGAAGGGCATCCAAACCTACTTAAAGTTTTTAAAAGCCATTCATTTATGGCTAGCATGATAGTTCAGTGGTAAGAGACATTGCTTAGCATATGCCAGGCCCTGGGCTCAGTTCCCAGTACAAGGGGTGAGAGGGATTTTCACAGCAATTTCGTGAATACTTAAAAAATGTCTGAAGCTGAAGAGATGGCCCTGTGCTGCTATTCCAGGAGTCCAGTTCAGTTCCCAGTAGCAGTATCAGGCAGTTTACAACTGCCTGTAACTCCAGTTTCAGGAAATTAAAAACCCTCTTCCTTCTTCCAGAGGCACCCACACATGTGGTATATAGTCACACAAACATAAACATATTTACACATAAAATAATCTAAAAAGTTCTTGAGTAAATAACCCACAAACTCAAATCTTATACCTCAAGTTGAGGATCAATCACATTTAACTAATAAAAACCAATCTATGCTCAGACTGTGTTCTTCAGTCCCTTGCAATTTGTTCTATTGCTAAGAGATCCTATTAAGCCACACAAATGGGAAACAGTGCTGACAAGCAACTGATGGAGAAAAGGTGTAAGGATAACTGCACAGGTGCTATTATATGGTCTGGCCAGTTGAGGAACTAACTGGTTTTATTCCTAAATTATACAAATATGTCTAAAAACCTTGAGAATAGGTTGAACATACAGAATTGTACTGCCTGTTTACAGCTGCATCCCTAGGGGCTCAGAAGAGGTTCTGGTACACAGAGGATACTCAGTATGTAATAATGGATAAGTAGGAAAACAATGAAACAAGTGTTCACATAGCTAAGGTACAAAGCCCTGAGTGAGTCTATAAGTAAACTAAGAAACTTAAGTAAACAAGAAAGTAGCCGACACTCCACCAATAACTGGAAGAAAAGGAGAAAGATATTTTGTTTTCATTTTTTAATTTTTGTCTATGTGTGCCTGAGACTACATATATACATACCATGCATGCTGGTACCTACAGAATCCAAAAAAGGGACTTAGACTCCCCTAGAATTGGAGTTACAGATAGCTTGAGCCACCTAATGCAGGTGCTGGGAACTAAACCCCAATCTTTTACAAATTAACAAGTACTCTTAACCATTAAGCCACTCTTAACCACTCTAGTCCTCTAACTTTACTGTTTTTCCTGGGTCTCTTCCTGGCTGACCTCCAACTTGCCTTACAGGTCTATGTCACCACACTCAACCTGGCACCATAACTTTTAATAGAAATAATAAATAAATCAAATTTTGTTCTAAGCCAAAAAAGGCCACATTCTGCTGGATACTGGGAGGGAGGGTCATCATATTGTGTTGTTGAGATTGTGTGCTCAGCTCTTTGTTTTCTTTGTTGAGATGGAGCCTAAGTATGTATCCTTGGCCGGCTGGCTGGCTGGCCTAGAGCTCCCTATATAGACCAGGCTGACCTTGAACTCACAGAGATCCATTCACCTCTGCCTTCTGAGTATTTGGGATTAAAGCTGTATGCTGCCACTCTTGGATAGGGCGGAACTCTCAAGACCACTCAGAAAGCAAAGAAGCTGAAGTATAGTTTAGTGGAAGAGTGACTGCATAGAATGTGAGGGGCGCGGGTTTAATGCCAGCACCACCTGCCTAAAAGTGTTATGATCAGGTGTTATTTTCATTTTCTGTTTATCTTATTAAAAACTTGCACTGTGCCTTTGGATCAATAAATAAAAATTACATTAATAGGTTTATAAGAAGCCAGACATGGTAGTACACACCATTAACCCCAGCACTTAGAGGAGGCACTCTAAGTGTCCCAGCACTTAGAGGAGGCTGGGACAGAAGGATCTCTGTGAGTTTGAGGCAGCCTGGTCTACAGAGTGAGTTCCAGGACAGCCAGGGCTGTTATGCAGAGAAACCCTGTCTTGAGAAACCAAAAGAAAAACATAAAAGATTATCAATAAATGAGACGCCAAGTATCTTAGATGGCACATAAAAATTCCTTTAGTCAAAAACAACCCCCCAAACATGAACTAGAATCCATTCTCTTCTGTGAAACACTTCAAAAAAACTATACCAGAGGTAAGCATGGCAATACACACCTGTAATCCCAGCAGACAAGAGGCTGGGCAAGAGGACCAAGAGCTCAAGGCCCTGGATTCTATCCCTAACTAGGGAAAGTGAGGAAAAATATTAATGTTTCCTCTTCAAATCATCTTTTAAATTATGTTTTAAGAAAATAAAGCAAAATTAAACCACCATAAAATGCTTCCTAAATTATTAAATACTTATTATTGAATTATTAAATACTTCCTAAAAAACATTTAAACCAGCAAAGCAAAAACAGATCCCATGTTTTATCAATGTCTCAAAATGTTAGAAACAAATTCATTCCTATATTTGAGACAATGAAGAAGCATAGGGCCCAGATGATGGCAAGAGAATCTCAGTGAGTTCAAGACCATGGTTTACATAGTCCTGGTCACCAGGACTACAAAAAGAGACCTGGGCTGGAGAGATGGCTCAGAGGTTATAGAGCCCTGGCTGTTCTTCCAAAGGTCCTGAGTTCAATTACCAGCAACCACATGATAACTCACAACTATCTATAATGAGATCTGGTGCTCTCTTCTGGTGTGCAAGCGTACATGCAGGCAGAACACTGTATACATAATAAATTAAAAAAACAAAAACAAAACAGAGACCTTGTCTCAAAAATACAACAAAAAAGTATTTTAGAATCAATATTAATTATAAAATAGGAAATGGGGCAAAGAATGAAGAAACCTATGCATTTCTCATCATTGGTCACTATGGCCTAGATAGATAAGCTAATCCAACACGGCCCTACTGACACTCACCTCTTCATCAGATCTTTACCCAAAGGTTACCTTGTGAGGTTACACAACCACCTATCAAAAGCCTGCAGTCCTCTTCCCTATAGCCAACTCCCTTATCACAGCCCCTCTGCTTTACTTTCTCAACAGCACAATTCAAGGTATCAGACCCCATGTTCCCTATTGTCCTACTGTCAGTGGCAAGTTCTCCATTATGGGAGAAGAGGAATGGGCAGGTATTCCAGTTAGGCAACTATATGATGCAGTATATTTAAAGTTAGTAACCTAAAAGAACGGAAATTCAAATCAAACAAAAACAGTCAATGACGTCAAATTAAAGAAATTCTAAGTTGGGCACAATGGTGCATGCCCACCAGCACTCTGAGAGGCAGAAGTAGGCAGATCTCCGAGTTCAAAACCAAACAAAAACCAACCAACCAACCAAGCAAATAACCAAACAAACAAACAAAAACTTTAAATACCCACGTGCACTTTGCTGAAACACTCTTAAGTACCTCAGGCTAACCTCAAACTCACTATATACCCTAGGATGGTCTTGAACTCCTAACCCACTTATTTAGCTACCAAATACTAAAATTACAGGCATGCACCACCATATTTGAATTGACCTTTTAAAAAGGAACAGCTTTGGTGAATACTAGAAATTAAACTGTCCCCATGGACCACAGGTGTAAAACATTAATACAGTTTCCTTTTCTTTTTTTTTTTTTGGCCAGAGCAAAACATTAACTGTAGTTAACAGTTTACTATTCTGATGGTTGAAATAAATCATTAATATCTTTCTAACCTGAGGAGAATCTGATTATTTATAAGAACTTCTTATTCACTCCTAGAAAAGAACCTGAGCATTCTACCGTGTTTTTCCTGTTATGGCAGTAAGAATATACTGACTACCACAAGTTAGTACTCTTGTTTGGAAGCTATGAAAATAAATAATAAGCTGAAGTTGGAGGCACAAGCCTGTAATCCTGCCTGTAAGAGGTTGGGGAAAGCAAGAAGATCTCTTAAGATTGGGCTGTACGGAGCGAGCTCAAGACCAGTCAAGACATACTAAGCCCTGACACCAGGCGGTGGTGGTGCAGGCCTTTAAACCCAGCACTCAGGAAGCAGAGGCAGTCTGGTCTACAGAGTGAGTTCAAGGACGGCCCAGGCTACACAGAGACACCCTGTCAAACAAACAAACCGAGGGAGGGCCTAAAAGATAGCTGAGTAGGCAGTGTTTACCACCTAAGTTTAAGGACGTGCGTTTAGGTGGCAGGTATTCACAAAGGCCAGAAAGCAGTGGCAGCCTACCTGTAATTGCAGCATTCAGAAGGCAGCGGCAAGCTGGCTGGCTAGCTAAACTAGCTGAATCAGGGAGCTCTGGGTTTAATCCAGAAACCTCACCTCAGTAGGCACTCTGTACACATTCACACACAAGACACCCACATACCTGAACAAGCACACATACACCTACCTACCTACATACATAAGCAGTAACAGAAATACAAACAAATAAGGAAAGAACAGACCAAGCACCACAGAGCACTATTGACCCTCCAGGAAGAGCATCAACAAAACCCATCTTCTACAGCACAAATTTTTTTTTTCTTCCATTTTTATAGCTTTTAAGACAGGGCCTTACTCCAGCCAGGCTGTCCTGATGCCTCAGCTTACTGAATCTTTTCTTTTGAAATAAAGCAACCTTGGAGTTTATTTTTAAGGGCTTTAATAGACTTAAGCACAGACACTAAAGGTCAGTAACACATGTTCTAGAGTGGGCACAGGTCTGAAGTGGCCTCTGAAGAGTATCTTAATCTATCCACAATCTAGACCAAATAAACGAAAGCAAATTAAGTGAATTCTATAAAAAGCAGTTCCTAAACGCTTAATTCTTTAGTCATTTAACGACCAGTAACGTAAAAAATGTAACAGTTCGTTTCCTGAACAAGAATTTCAAGTAGTTATTGAAAATGAACTCACATTAACTACAAAGTACTACAATGTCCTCTATTACAAAGAAGTTATTTACTTAAAATTTAAAAATGATTAGAAATAATAAATTTCTAATTACCCAATGTAAAACACATCTACAATCACTAATTCTATTTGCTAAAAGTCAAACTGACCTCTCATAATTTCAAACCCTCTGAGATAGCTAGTAATCTGTTCACTGACAAGTGGCACTATTTCCAAGAATGCTTCAAATAATAATACGAAAGGACCCAGTAAGAATGTATTCTGCCGACTGGGCTGGAGAAAGGGCTCGCTCTGCAGTTAAGATCACTGGCTGCTTTTCCAGTGGACCTAGGTTCAATCCCCAGCACCCACACAGGAGCTTTCAACTGTCTGTAACTACTATTCCAGGGGAACTGATACTCTCACACAGACATGTGCAAATACCAATGTACACACTATAAAAATAAATCATTGAAAAGAATACATTTTGCCTATGGCTTGTATATATCAGCTAGTTAATTTCTAAGTCTCTGGTGGTTTTAGTGATTGAATACCAACATTTAACTGCCAAAGCAGAGCCTTTCAGAATTACGTGCCTGCATAAATACAAACCCTTAACAATCTCCAAATATATAATTTATCTCATGGCAACATGCTCAAACCATAATCAAATAACTCCATTTAGTTTACCAATGAAGCAGCCATTTACTGGATAAAACTTTTAAAAGTTAATCACAAGATACATGTGAGAAGTAAAGAGTGAGTGACTCAGTGGTATGCTGAATGGTCTGCTAGCAGGGAGTCTAAATTTTATTTCATGAAAATCACAGGTAAGTTCAATAGAACTAGCTGTGCATGGCAGCACACGCCTTTAGTCCCCAGCACTTGTGAGGCAGAAGCAGGTGGATCTCGGTGAGTCGGAGGCCAGACTGGTCTACAAAGAATCTATGACAGCCAGGGCTGTTAGACAGAGAAACCCTGTCTCAAAAGAACCCAAAAAGAATCTTGATAACTAAATTAGTAAAGTTTCTTGGCAAAATTCATGCTCCTAAAGATCACCTTTGCCACCAATACTTATTTTAAAAATAGCAAAAAAAAAAAAAAAATTAATCTTTCCTTCACCTGAACTGAGTAAGTTCTCTAAACAATCCTCTATGCTAGTATTTTCATAGAGCATGATCACAGGACCCACAGGTGAGACTTACGTGTGACTTTAAAATTGAAGCCATTCAACCACCAATTTGTAAAACCTAAAACAATTATTGTATGATTTTCACTGTACCACAGTATAAGGATACAATGTTCTAAAAACAAAAATTAGTGTGTTAAGAAAAATCTAAATACCACTATCACCATTTTGAAGAAACTGTAAAGTCCACTGCCCAGAAAAAAAAAAAAAAACAAAAAAAAAACATAAAACCCCCCCCCCCCCAAAAAAAAAAAAAAAAAAAAAAACCCAAAAAACCAAAGAGTAAAATGTTAATAACTTAGAAATACCCTTGCCACCTCTATTAGTTTTTCTTAAGCGGGTCTCTGCATTTCACTAGTTTCTTAGCAACCACACAGGCTCAAGCACACACAGAACAAGAGAAAGGAAAAAAACAAAACAAAACAAAAAAACCCTCTATCTTCATTCCCTCTTTACTACTGAGAACCAAGAGTACTGAACTGTGTTCTCTCAATCTAGGAATCACTCAAGACAGGGGTCCAGGTTAGATGCCATCCTAAAGGTCAGTGACCAAATTTGGTCAACAGTGGTGCCATCACTGCCGTCATCATTCTTGTCACTGTCAGGACTGTCACCTTGCCACTACCAGGAAGGCAAAGCAACTGGAATATTCCTTCTGTACGTTCTATTTACAAAGTGCCCAACATCATCTTAGTATGATCTTACAACATGATAACAAATGGAAGAACCCAACATAAAAGGCCTCGTAATGAGAAACTTTCTGATGTGAAAAACTGATAAGGCACCAGAATTTCAGAGACCCTGCAGTCTCATTGTACTGTTAAAGCCAGGCGTTTATTTTCTAAACAAAACAGCTTCTAGTATTTTTTGTCTCTTGATACTGGGGTTATTTTTGGTTTTTTGAAAACACGGAAACTCAATGGCTATTATTTGTTTTCCAGTGTACCAATGAAATGTTTTCAGCTTTTATGGCCAGATAAAATATTTTAATACTTACAAAAGATATGCACGCTGCCAGCAATAAAATTCTAACTAGTAAGTCTTCAAACTGCTCAATCACAAGCTCCAGCAAGGTTTTTCCTGTTAGAAAAAAAGGTATGTTTCAACTGTCCACATCAATCAGTCCAAGTACGCACACACATAATCTCTCCAAAATAACGTTACAATTATTTACCTTCTTCTGCCGGTAATTCTAGAACAGCGAAATTCGCCAGGCAACGTGTCAGGAGGAAAGGAGAAAGAAAAATAAAGAGACTTCATTAGCGCTTTCGTAAGAACTGCTAAATTCACCCTGGTTGTCTTGAAAGACAGATGTAGGCACAGAACTGGTCAACCTTTTTGTCTCTCCACTTTGATAGCCCGAGGAAACCATGCAGTCCCAGTCATCAAAGCTCAAGGAGCTGCCCCGTCAGCCCTGTGGGGCTCGGGCCTCCGGGACCACGCAGTCGTTTCGGCTGGGTCATCACTTCTGCCAGATGTGTAACTTTGGGACGGTCGGAGGGTTTCTCCATCGTACCTAGATGTCTCATAGATCCGCGGGGGCCCCCTCCCCCCGGCTCGCCAAGCGCCGCGAAGGTCACCGGCTCGAGACCCCTGGAGGGCCGGGCCGGACCCACGCGCCGGCCGCTCGCAGCCGTCGGGCACCGAGCCGAGCCGAGCCCCACGAGGTGGAGCCGGGTCAGCCATCTTCCCTGGCGCTCGAGCCCGCGCCGCGCCGCTGCAGCCCCGGCGCCCCGCACCTACCGTTGGAACCCCATCTCTCCTTGAGCTTCTTGACCTGCTCCAGGCTCAGCCCCGTGCTCTCGTTGACGCCGAAGTGGCCCAGCACCTCCTCCACCGTCTTTGTGTGAGCGTTCTCCATGGCTGCGGGGGCCCCGGCCGGCCTCGCCTCCCGTCCCCGCGGCCTCCTCGCCTCCGCCTCGCACTCGGGCCGCGGGCTCGTGCCACCGCGGGCGCCCGGGCGCGGACAGCTGCCTCCTCCTTCTCCTCCGCGGCGGCGGCGGCGGCCGCTTCCGCCTGACCGGGCGCTGAATCACCCGAGCCCCCTCCCCCAGAAACCGCCGCCCGCGGCCCGGCCTCGCCGAGCCCGCCCGAGGGGCTGCAAGCCTCCCGCCGCGCCGCGCCCGAGCGCCGCCTCAGCGGCCAGCCAGGCGCGGGCAGCACAGGCCGCGGCGCTGCGCTGAGGAGAGCCGGCGCGCCCGGCCGAGCCCTCGGCGCGGAGGACAGCGAGGCGGGCGAGCGGAGGGGAGCCTCGCGGCGCGCCCGGCCGAGCCCTTCAGCTCTGCACCCCCGACAGCGGCGGAGGAAACTGCGGCGGAGGAGACGGGAGGTGGCGTCGGGGACGGCTCCGCGGCGGCTGCTCTAATAGCATTTATCCGCCGCTGCCTCCCCTCTCGCCGCCGCCGCGGCATGTGGACGCCGCTCATTGGCCGAGAGAGCCCAGCGCGGCGCGGGCGGCGCGGCCCCGCCCCCTCCCCCGGCGTCCTCCCGCGCGCGCGCCGCGCGCCCACGCCGCCGGCAGGCCCCGCCCCCTCCCGCGCGCCGCCCCCAGAAACCCGGATCGAGGCCGCGCGCCCGCGCGCGCCCACCCGCCCCTCGCGTGCTCGCCGCGCTCTTTGCGGCCCGGCCGGGTGGAGGGCGAGCCCGAGCTTCCCCGGCCCGGGCTCTCGCCTGTGGCCCCGGCGTGGGAGCCCGGCGCTGAGCTCGCGGGTGGGGTCTGTGCGCTCTTTGCCCCGCCGCCGAGGGACTTTGGGGCCGCGCGGTGGCGGGGAGGCGCGCTCGGACGGGTGTCCTTGGCTCGCCTCGGCGACCTGGGCAACGCGAGCCGTGCTCTGCATCCTAATGTCTCCTTCCGAGCCCCCCTCGGCAACCCCGCAGAGGAATTCCGCAGTTCCCTTCCCACACAGCCAAAAGCGCTCATCTGTCGCCTCGGGAACACCACATCCCACACCCCCAGCCGAGAGCCCCATCTCCATCGCACGCCAACACCAGCCCTTCCTCCTTCCCCTGCGGGTTCTGTGCCCCGGCAGGGAATCCCACTCTTGGGGGAGGACGTTTTATTTCGTTTTTAGTAGCTCACACAGCCTTTGACAAACGTCTGCATGGAAGTCACAGGTTATGCCGAAGCAGCTACGCATGTGCTTGCTGGGTGCCTGGCTTTGCCTTTAAAATGAAGGCTGCTAGAGAGACTCACTTCCGTCAGTGAGAGAGAGACCGCCTTCAATCTCAAACCTATTCTTAAACCACAGATCATCAGCTCTGTGGGGGAGGTCTGTACAGAGCCTACCATGAAAGGTTAATTTTGCCAATATAAAGAGGCCATTCCTACCCAAGTGTGGCGCCCGCCCGAGATCCCAGCATGCAGGGGTGGAAGCAATAGGATCAAGAGTTCAAGGTCATCCTCCGACATTTACCGAGTTTAGAACCAGCCTGCAAGGTTGGACCTTGTCTAAAATATTTTAAAAAATTATTTTAGAAACAAGAGGAAGGTGGGAAGCCATACTCAACAGGGGATATTTGCAATGAATTCACGAATGTTTTCACAAAGAGCAGCTTCCTGAAGGGAATAGGTTGCAAAATAAAGCATTTGGTCGCTCCCTCCACCCCCCAAAATCACTTGAGTCGTCCCACAGGGCTCCGCCTCAAGACTTAAGATAGATTCCTTCAGCAGATGCAAATCGCTGAAAAAAAAAATCAAGTACGTCATTTCATTTAATTATTTCCAAGGAGTGGAGGCTGGCATGCAGTTCTGATTGATACTTGGAAAGGGACCAACAACCCTACACGAAACAAACAAACAAAAATTCTAGTGTATAGCAATGCACTCCCTAGAAGCAAGGTGGAAACTGGTTAGGTCACAGCCTCTTCAGGAGGATCAGGTGACTGCCTGCCTCCAAGGTAGGGGTGTGGGGATGGAGAGCTGGTGGGTCTTCCTCCTAGCTGTGTTCCAGTTTTGCCTAGTTTCATGTTTTCACACCAGCAGCAAGAGGTACTGAGGGCAGAAAGGTCGTGATCTCTCTCCATTTGTCTGAGAGGTTCACTGGGTCTCATTTTTGTAGCCACCCAGGCTCTGCTCTCAGGGGCTGTAGGTGCTCCTGGTTCTTCCCTAAGGCCATCTTCATACACAGGTCCCCTCCGGAAAGACTCTTTCGTTATCTAATTCGGCTTTCCTTCCAGTGCACCCTATATCAAGTTATTTAAGGTCCTTCCCCCTCCCCCAGCCCTTAGCTATGGAAAATGCGCTGTAATTTTTGTTCAGCTCTTTACTGCCAGTCTTCTAGTGTCTTGGGCACCCAGATTTGAGCTCTGTGAGAGCACAGCTTGTCTACCTTGTCCAGCCTCAGTGCAAAGCAAAGTCCCTGGCATCTGGTCATCATGTATTGAGTACCTGCAGTTTAAGTGAATGAGAGTCCCGCCCTCCTCAACCCATTAGTAACTTGCAAAGCACTGCACCAGCACAAAGACCTCAGCAAATGTCTACTGAACTACAGCCCATTGATTTCCATTCATGAATAAGCCAGAAGGCCTCTGAACCACTTGCCTATGAGAACGGCTGTGAAACTCAGGTTTAAAACAAAGGGAAGGCAAAACTTCATTAGGGCTCTCAGAGGTGAGAATGGCCAATATTCTCAGAGGTACTGCCACCATATTCCACTGCCCTTCTGGAATGTTCTTTGTGTTTGTTCTTTGCATTTGTTTGTTTTTAGGGCTGGAATACTCCCTTACACCAATAGGATGGCTTTTAGCTCAGCATTGGCTCCAGGCATATTATCATACCAAATAAGCCTCTGTTTCCTATTGGTATCTCTGAGACCTCTGTCTTAGAGGTTGGCAAAGGCGATCATCAACCCAGACTCTGTGGTTACCCTTATGTATAAATAAAGTTGGCAGAAACAAATAAAGGGTTAAAAAGAAGAGATAGGCAGGGTGTGATGGTGTGTGCGCCTTTACTCCCAGCACTCCGGAGGCAGAGGCAGGTGGATATGAGTTCGAGACTAACCTGGTCTACACAGTGAATTCCAGAGCAGCCTTGAGGGCTCAGTCTGTTATGCGCAGGGCTTCCTCGCTTCCTGTTTGCAAGGCTTTCAGAAGAAAGGCTACTGTCTTCCAGCAAAGCTCAAAACCATGTACTTAATCACTTGAGGACAGGAAGAGAAGGGAAAGAAGAGACTTGCATTGCAAAAAGATGAAGTGCAATCAAAGACCTTCAGAGGCTTGAATAAAAGAGGTCCTTAGCTAATAAAAGGAAAGTTGGTTTAAAAAGCTAGCTGTTCAGATAGAAAAGCCAGGAGGTGACTTGGAAAAAGAGGCCCGCCAGCTCTCAGCCCTCTGCAGGCCTCCTGCAAGGTGGTGGAGGCCACAAGAGTCAGTCTGCTCCATATTTGGACAGCTCTAATCATTAAAGCAGTGCCATTCTGGGCCAAGTCCACCTTCCCTGAGTTAGCTACATTCGCTCTTATTCAGCTCTCCGAAGCCACCCTAAACAAGCTTAATCCCTCATGTATGCAATCCCTTTGAGTACTTCAAGAACTTTATTGCACCGATGTGTCCTTTCCTAACTAAAAAGAGCAGCTGGGCACCGGAGCTGTTTTCCTACAGCCTGGGTCTCAGCCCCTCAACATCTCTGGGCATGCTCAATACTGAGCACGCACACACGTCTGAGCGCAACCTATTCTGTCCTGAGTCCTTCCAATCACACACTGTTAGTGTAAGCAGGCAACGCACACCAAGTCCTTTACATGCAAACCACAGTCCTGTTTGATCTGTTTATGGTACACTTAGCTGGTTGATTTCTGTGTCCCATCCACTGAGCCTGTCGAAAATTGAATGTTTTTGTGCTTATAATGGTCTTTTTTAGTTTTTATCTTCAACTAGTCTTTTTTTCAAAGGTTTTGTTTTTTGTTTTTTGTTTTTAATGTGAATGAATGTTCTGCTATGCACCTATGCCTATGCACCACTGTGGAAGCAGGAAGAAGGCATTGGGTTCCTTGGAACTGGAGTTAAGGACGACTGTGAGCTGCCATGAGCATGCTGAGAATGGAACCTGGGTCCCCTGAAAGACAGCCAGCGCTGTTGACCACTGAGCCATCTCTCCAGCCCCCAGGTGTATTTGGATTTACCTGTGTGTGTGTGTGTTTGTGTGTGTGTGTATCTGTGTGCAGACGGCTGCAGTTCTTTTCTTAGCACCCACATTGGATGGCTCACAACAAGCTAGAACCCCAGCTCCAGGGGATTTGAGAGCCTCTCCTGGCCCCCTCAGACTCCTGCACTCATGTGCTACACCTGAAGGCAGCAGGAGGGGGCTGTGTTCCACGAGGGGCTCAGCTTGAGCATAGGAGACCTCAAAGCCCACTCCTACAGTGACACACTTCCTCCAACAGGGCCAAACCTACTCTACCAAGGCCACACCTCCCTATGGCACTCAAACGTAGAATCTACGGGAGCCAAACGTGTTCAAACTGCAATAATATATACATGCATTATATACATGCCTAGTGCCTCCAGAGGCCAAAACAAGGCCCTGAACCTCCTAGAACTGGACCTACAGATGGTTCTGTCACGTGGGTGCTGGGAACCGCACCCAGGTCCTCTGCAACAACCAGTGCTCTTTACCGCTGAGCCACCTCTCCACCCCCAAACAGTGATTTAGCGCTACATTCCAGATTTGACTTACACACACTAACAAGCAGGATGTCTATGTCACCATCCGACAAGACTTCCAGTGAGTCATTCCAGATTAAAAATAACTAATTGACTGAATGTGATTCTTCAGATGTTACACATCTTCTTGACCAGAGGTTCCAAAGACAAGACAGTAAAGCTCTTAAAGGGTATCCCTGCTTACTTCTCTCCGGGGACTTTGTCATACACCGTTGGAACATCACCCATCCTTTGGCTCATGTAGTCTGACTGACTTGAAGGTCATGTACTATGAGAAATCTCCATTTAAGCACCAGTGCCAGACTTAGCGTCATGAAATGCTGATCCTGAGAGGCCAGAAGGAGCCAGGACCTCTGACAGATCCCATCTGCCACCTCTTGCTTGCTTTGGGTGTGTGTTTGTCAAGTGAAATGCTGGCTGAAAAGGCCACCATGTTGAAATGCTGGCTAGCTGCAAAATCAAGATGCTTCTGCCCCAAGCACCTGAATGCTAGGTTTAAAGGGAGGCACCATTAAACATTCTTGGCTGTCCGTAAGAGTGTAATGGGAGAGCTATGCTCACCAGTCCTTGTCCACAACAGGCTCCAGATAGCCATCTGTCAGTCTTCGTGTTCACGCTAGCATGGCCTGTGTCACTGAACACACGCCAGTGCTCTGTGACCATCTTTCCTACATGCTGCAGAGCTAAAACCTGAGAAATCTGAGCAACAGGACATCTTTTCTAGTTTCCCCTCCCCCAACCCCAAACTGACACCTGTGTCACTGAATGTCCTTTTCACGGACGAGTGTTTGAAACTCCAACTCTTAGCTGATGCTTGTGAACGGAAGGTTTTCTGGGAGTCCAGGAAAATAATGGTTGACCAGCTACTCAGGCCAAGCCACCTCCACCTCCCAACTGCCCAGGCTGTAACTCAGCAGTTCTGCAGGCTGATTTATTTCATTTGTTTACTTATTTTTGAGATAGGATCTCCCTAGGTAGCCCTGGCTGTCCTGCAACTCACCATGTAGACCAGGCTAGCCTTGGCTTGCAGAGCTTCACCTACACAGAAGTAGGTGCTGCTGCATGGCATACCACACAGCCCTTACACGGTACTCATGCCACCCATGCCACTTAGGCCAGCACAGTAACTCAGCCTCCTTTTCTTTTTTTCCAGACTGGGTTTCTCTGTGTGGCCCTGGCTGTCCTGGACTCACTTTGTAGACCAGCCTGGCCTCGAACTCACAGAGATCCCCCTGCCTCTGCCTTCCAGAGTGCTGGGATCACAGGCGTGCTCCACCACACTCAGCCTCGGTCTCCTTTTCAACCTCTTCCCATTCCTCTCTGTCTCTCCCTCCCACCCTTTCTCCCTCTCTCCCTCCATCACTCTGAATCCTTTGTGTCCCAGGATTTGCCAGTCTTCCCGATCTTCAATCCCTCCTTCCACCCACCGCTTTAACCCCACCCACATGACGCACATATTGTCCAGACCGACAAACTCTGTTGCCAGCCGGGAACCCCATGTGAGGGTGACGGAGGGAGGGTCCGTGAGCGGTCATGTCCTTTTGGAAAGGGAGCCATAAATAACAAAGAACATACACGGCCAAGAAGTTCAGCCTCTGAGCGGAAGGACTAACAAACGGGCAGCCTCTCAGGTGAATAATAATATGGCATATCACTCACGGTCATCGTCTTCTCACAGAAAATTATAAGCCCCAGGAGAGCGGCGATCTTTGAGCAATAGCAAGTGACCAGAAAAATGCGTGATGATCATTTGCTCCGAGACCCTTTAGCCCTCCCTCATTGGTGCTGCCAGCATCTAGCACAGTGCTCAGCATGCTGCAGGTGCCAACACATACCAAACAAATTAATTAATGAAACTCTTCTTTTCAGCTGCTGCTCTAGGGAGAAACCAACGCCTTATCATATTCAGGGAGAAAGGAGAGGGAGGGAGAGGGAGAGCCATATAGCCATGTAAAGCAAAGTATTGTAGGATGGGTTTCAAAGCTGGGACTCCCCAACAGGGGAATGCACTTTAAATATAGCCGCTATCCCATCGGCGTGCTCTTTGATTTTGGTGGAAACATTTCTGAAGATTATCTCCTCTGTTCTTCTCCCCAACCACGGCCCCCTCCAGCTTCCCCGAGGTGCTTAGACCTTAAACAGTGCGGAGAACACTCAGTCTCGTAGCCCAAGAGAAGAATGAGGAGTGAAGGAGCAGACTCCACGGCAGGCTAGAGGCTCAGGGGCCCTGCTCCCCAGCCGGGGCGGCGGCAGTGCACAGGTAGAGTTTCAGGCTGGCAGGAATCCAAGGACACACAGCGAGAGCAACAGATAGGGTTGCCGTGGACGAATTCCTAGAACAGGATCTTTGTTCCCAAGGTTGACCGGCTTGCTCCCTTGATGTCCTGCAGTAGCGGAAAGGGTGATTGGCAGACCCGCCAGCACGTTCAGGTGTCTATTGTGATCCCACCCCGCCCCCCTCCAGCCACCTGATAGCTCTCCACAGATCCTAGGGGTCTGGCCACCCGCCTGAGTCACCTTGTGATTCCTCACTCCGGCGAAGGGGGACGAGGGGAACACTGTGTATCCTGAGAGAAGTGTGTCTGACATGCCTGAGCCGTTCCATCTGGGAGCACGCATCATGAGCTCCATCTGGCTCCAGCAGTCAGCTGAGCCGAGGCGCGCCAGATCCCGGCAAACCTCCCACCCTCTCTAGCCTGCTTCTCCTTCATCTCCGCTAGGGAGGAAGACCCTTGCAGACTGCGCTTCACCCTGCCTTCTTTTCGGCACTACCCTTCACCCGTGCGTCTGGGGTTCTCAGGAGGCCCTCTGTAGAGGGCAGGCCTCTAGGGAAAGCACTGGGTAATTCGTGGGTTTGATTTATGGCATTGAGTATCCGACCCAGAGCATCGAGGGTGCTTCGCCCGCTGAGCCTCCTCCTAGCTTCAAAAGCCCGCTTCCTGCCCTTGACCTTCTTGAACCAACCACAGCAGGGCCTGGTTTGTAGACAGAACTCTCTATAGAAGGTCCTCCCCTGTGTCTCACATGCTGGGGTCCCGAGATAGACAGCTATCCCCTTCTCTCGGCTGCTTTTCCCCACGGGTGGCGCCAGAACCTCTCACCCGCTGATCTTCGCCCTGGAGTCTTCTCTGGGGGACCCAGGGAACCCTGGTAGGGGCTGCAAGAGCCCCAGGAAGCAGAAGGTTAGCTGGGGATGTTTGCAAACATTGGAAGTTTCTCTCCCATGACTCATCAGAAGAGAGAGGAGCCCCTCCTTCTTCCTGGAAGGCAGCAAACAGCAAGGCCAACTCCAGCCCTCCACCCCCACCCCAAAAAGTAAACAGCCCTCACATGGAGCTTTCTCTTCAAAACTCAGACGGGACCGAAGAGCATCCATGGCAACTTGAGGGAAGGGACATTTTGAGGCCACAGAACAGTCTGGCTTCTCAGACCCAAGGAAAGGCAAGAGGAGGCCGGAGTGCCAGCCCAGCACTCACAAGTTTGTGCTGACAGTGAGGAGTGTTACCCAGAAAAATACCTGCCCCCAACCCCCACCTCCGGGCACTTTCTCTTCCCCAGCCCTATTTTATTTATATATTTATTTAGTTTTCCTTTATTGAGACAAGATCTCTTGTAGCCCAGATGGGTCTTAAATTCCCTGTGTAGCTGAGGATGACCCTTAACTTCTGTGCCTCCTGCTTCCATCTCCCCAGTTCTGGGGTTCCAAGCCTGAACCACCATTCCCAGTTCCTACAGAGCTGGGAACCGAACCAAGGGTCTTGTGCATGCCTGGCAAGCACTTCACCAGCTGAGCCGCGTCCTCACCCCATCTCATCTTTTTAAATTAACTTCTTACTATAAAACCTGAGCTAAAAACTCGGTGCGCTGGCACCCGTCCCTGGGAGGCAGGGGCAGGTGGATCTCAGGTTCGAGGCCAGCCTGGTCTACAAAGTGAATCCAGGATAGACAAGGCTACACAAAAAACCCTGTCTTGAAAAACCAAAGCTCAAAAAAAACAACCAAAAAAACAAAACAAAACAAAACAAAAACAAACAAAAAGCTTAAGAAACCACCGGAACACGCCAGCAAGGATTTCAATGATACAGAACATAGGTCTAGGGGATGAACACACACACACACACACACACACACAATCATGCTAATTAAGATCAGACAGGAAAGGAAAACACGAAGATAGAAGTTATCTTTGATAAACTTTCCACATGTGCAGGGTGCTCAAGGGTCACGTGCAGCCTCTTAGGACCACCCATCTTGAGGACCTCCTTCCATCCTTGAAACCAGCCTGTCTGTCAGGTGTTAACATTGCTCTCCCCAGTCCCTGCCCCCCGCCCCGCCCCCAAAATCTGATAACTAGTTCTCTGAGAGGTTGTGCTCTGTTGTCACCACTGGGCCAGCTGTGGTGGTGTGGTACACACCTGTAGTCAGAGCATTAAAAAAAAGACAGAGGATGACCATAGTTTGAATCCAGCCTTACGCTACCCCCGTTTTAAAACAAGGAGGAGGCTAGCGCTGGAGAGACAGATGGCTCAGAGGTTAAGAGCGTTTACTACTGCTCCAGGACCAGGGCTCCTCATGGTGACTTAGCTCCTCCTTTTGACTTCAGTTTCAGGGGATCCCATGCCCCCTTCTGGTCTCCACAGGCACCAAGCAAGTGTGCAGTACACAGACATACATTCAAGCAAAAACTCATACACATAAAATAAAAACATTTCTCTATTTTTCTCTATCCACCATTCATCCAAGGCTGTTACACTGTTGGGAACACATGATCATTTGTATGGAATTTGTACAGATCCATTCTTCATATCACAAAATACACCAAATCTCATGGTGGAAAGAGAGCTGAGCATTAGGGGAAGCAATCAGAAGCAGCAACAACAGCATGATGTACAGAGATAAATTCAAAGTACTTTAGATACAAAAACATTTTAAATCTGCCTACAACAAATGGAGGGACTTTATGCTGGGTTCTGGGAAGACATTAGTGATTCCTGAAAGTCCTTTTCACAACAGAGGCCAGTGACTCTGTAGTGCATGAGAGTGCCCAGACAGGCTCACACACAGACAGGCTCTCCCCTGCTGCAAACAGCCCTTTAATGTCCTGATCCCAAGTCTGTCCCTCTTCCCGGAGCTGGCCAAGGGAGAAAGGGCCCCTTCCAACCCTGCAGAAATGCAGCCTCTTCCAGGGTGGGGCATGGACAGCTGTTCCAGTCATAGCTTGGGGGGGAGAGGTGGGGGTGGGAAAGCGGGGGTGACCTCCCGAGTGAACTGCAAGAAGAGGCCAACAGAATGCAGGGACCTGAGCTGGCATTTGGCCAGGACAATGGGATTAACTTCCCAAGCGCTGGCCAAAAAGAGCCCTGGGATTTTTATTTTTATTCGTTTTCCATTACAACTGCACGGCAACGCAAACAAAGCCCCAAACAAGGTGAGCCGCCATGGAGTCATTTTCCTTCGTGGGGTGGCATCTCAATGCCACACATCTTGCTGACCTTGGCTCACCCAAGGTTTAAAGTAGAAAGTTTGATTACCTCCCAGTCCGGGGACAATGGGAAAGAGGCATGATGAATGCCCGGCTAGCTCTGTACCCACACGAAAAGGGAAGTACAGCAAGGTGTGAGCGTGAAGCCCATTGTGCCCAGGAACAATACCTTAATGAGAAACTGCTCGAAATCCAAGAAAGGAGAGGCCCTACCTCCTGCAGACCCCAGATCAGGGGACCTAGGTGAAAAGAATCACAAGAAACACAGCTGCAGACAGCAAAATGTCAACCAGAGAGCAGTGTGGGAAGGAGGAAAAAGGCTTCAAGCATCAGAACAGGAGCAGGCTAATGAGAACCTCGAGAAAGACCGTCCCCCCCACACACAGGGGGTGCTTGAGTTTGTGATTTGCCTATTCTTCAGCCGTGTGATTTAATGTCAAAACATCACCTTTTGGGAACTAGAGAAATGAAGTAAGAGAATTATAATCATTGGATACTGACTGTATGATCTTCAGCAAAGCTACCTAAACCATGTTCATACTTCCTCATTTGTCAAAAGTGGATAGTGAGATGGCTCAGCAGGTTAAAAATAAAGGAAAAAATAAGTAAACAAATTCATCGGAACAAGATGCAATAAAACTAGGCACGAACCTGATGTGGTGGCACACACCTTTAACTCCAGCCCTTGGGAGGCAGAGACAAGATGACCTCTGACTTTGAGGCCAGTCTAGTCTATACAGAGAGTTGCAGGACAACCCAAGCTACATAAAAAGACCTTGTTTCAAAAACACATACATATATGCACACATGCATACATACATACATATATACATACATACAAAATAGATAATGTAGCCCATCGAGGTGCTGAACCCCTGTGATCCCAGCACTGCCCAGGGAGGCACAGGCAGGTGGATCTCTGTGAGTTCAAAGAGACCCTGTCTTGAAAAAACAAGAAAAAAAAAATCAGCTTTATGTTTTTCTGGGGTAACCGAGGGACTTTCCCGGTGTTTATTATTCAGCCATCTCTCACTGGGCATTTACACGGCTTCTCCTCTGAGCTCTCGTGAGCAGTGCTGTCAATGAAGACGGTAGTGCAAACGCCCCTCTCAGACACCTTGTAATCCTCTTGGGTTCTTTGCCCAGGCATGAAGTAATGGGATCGCTAGATCCGATGTTTCATGTATGTGTGTATATATTTCATATTTATCGTTACTGGGTGTCCAGACTTGTTTGTCACACGTTAGACAAGTGTTCTACCACTGGACTATAGCCCAGGCCTTTTATATCTTGGGTCAGGGTCTCACAAGGTTGCCCAGGCTAACCTTGACCTCGTGTTGTCTCAGCTGGCATTATAGGTCGAGTCCCAGGCTGATATTTCTTTCTTGATTTTCAACACTGTGCCTGCCCCACCCTTTGTTATAAGCCTTGCCTCTAACCTTTAACCCCACTACCTGTGTGAGCCCATCCTTCTAGCAATTCAACTCTGACTTCTCCGGGTGTCCTGAGCCCGGCAGCCCCACCTCACATCTCTCAGTTAGGCCTCCCAAGGTGTTTGCAGGTAGAGCCCCGCTCAGGCTGAGGCTGGAATGTCTACTACCTGAATCCTCTCCTATCCTGGGCTGGCAGTTTTCAACTCCCTAAAACTGGGAAGTAATGCCGCTTCCCCCACCCCACCACCCCACCCGCCCCACCCCGCCCCATTTTCCTCCTCTTTCTCCTCAGGAGGGAGAGTTGACTGTCAGGCATTGTCGACCTCATTCTGTCATTCTGTTCTTGGGGCCACTGAAGGGATGAAACTGGCTCTGCGGGGCGCAGGTGCATAGAATCTAGAGTTTTCTCTTTTTGTTTTGTTTTGAGCCTCAGAGTCGCCTGTGACCCTAAGGGTGAGGTCAGCATCTCACTCTTCCAGAGAAAGGTTTAAACAGTGTCACACACACTCCAAGTCACCTCCCCTCTGGGTGTCACATCAGGCCAGAAAGTTGGGGACCCTTTCCTTTCCAGCGTCCCCACCTACAGGCAAGCTGACTCATTGCTAGTGCTGGACTGGTGTTTCCGATCCATCTTCCTACCAGGGTCAGTCCAGGGCCTACAGCTTTGCCAGCCCCTACCGGGCTCACTCCCTTAACCCAGAGATTAGACCTATGGGTATTCTGGGGCACACTGGGGCCTACTGGAATAGAGGCAGGCGTGGGAGGAGTCACAGAGACCTTCAGCCATCACTCTTCTTCCTCTGCAGCTTTACCTGTGGTTTCAGCGATGGGTAGAATAAAGAGGGGAGAGAGAAGAGATGTTCTGGAAACCCCAGTCTTCCTTTCAGCCCAAGAATTCTCAGGCTGGTTGATGCTGTGTCTGTTGGAAACAAGGGCAGGTGGGGACCCGTCGACAAACTGACCCGACCTGAATCAGCCTTAGGAAAACGAGCTGTCACCCCAAGAGAAATCCGTGACAAATCCATTTTTCCTTCCTGGTTCTTGAGGTTAAGACAGAAAGAGTTAGTTTGGCCTGCTCTATTATTTTCAAGATGTGTTTCATAGCTCAGGATGACCTTGAACTTCAGATTCTCCAGCGTGTCCCTCCAGATTGCTGGGATGACGGTTATTGCCACTGTGCATGTACGTGCGGTGCTAGGGGGTGGGGCAGTCAAACCTAGCTCTGGGTACACCGGGCAAGCTCGCTGCCATTTTGACCCACATCCCCAGCCCCAGATGGAGACTTGGGGAATAAGGAAAGGTAACAACAGGGTGCTTCCTTAGTGCAGTTCTAACACACTGCCTTGGTTTCCTTTCTCCTGTTCACGTTCTACCAGCTTCATCTACAGGTGAAAAACAGTGTCTATTACAGAAATCTTCACATATAATCAAAGTATATGGGAACAAATACTAAAATGACGTGGCTTGAACATCTTTAATCCTCTCACGTCCTGTCTTCCTGCCTCTGGCTTGTAGCTGTGCTTCCTCAGGGTCTGCATTTGCTTCGCTTGTTGGTTGTGTCCTTCTACCAACATTTTTCCCCCCTCGAGATAGGGCCTCTCTGCGTAGGCCTGGAACTTGTCCTAGAACTTGCTCTGTAGACCAGGCTGGCCTTGAACTTGAGAGATCTGCCCGCCTCTGCCTCCAGAGTGCTGGGATAGAAGGTGTGAGTCACCACCGGCCACTCCAAATTTCATCTTAAGATTCCCCTTTCTTCTTCCTCTCACCTCCCTTCCAAGACTTCCATACTCCATGTCAGCCTCAAACTGCTGCTCTGCTCTCCCTGGCTGGGGAGGGGGGAAGGGGGAGAGGGAGAGAAGGGAGAGGGAAGAAAGGGAAAAGAGGGGAAGAGGGAGAAAGGGGGAGAAGGGAGGAAATGGAGAAGAGGGGGAAAGGGGAAGGAGAGAAAAGGGGGAAGGGGAGGTTTGTAGATGGCTAGTGTCTATGAGCACTTGACTGTTAAGGAGTTTGTAATCTGACATCAAGCCAAGGCTTTCCTGTGGAAGAAGTTTCACCTGTGATAGAGCTTCTGGGAGCCTCCAGGCCTGTGGATGGGATTTTCCCAGCCAGCCCCCCACGACTGCATAAGCCGATCGTTTGCCATAACTCCTGAGCGTTCATCTCCTGCTGGCCCATCTGTCTAGTAGGTCCCTGAGCATCTCAGGCCCTCCTATCTGTATTCTGTAGAAGCTTGAAGGATCCCGGCTTGACTCCTGCACTTCCACCTTTGGGACTCTGTTCTCGGTCTTGTGAGGACACCTGTCCCGCGAGTCTCCTCACCATCCAGCTGCAGGTGCAGTGCTGCAGCTCTGAGAGGCCTCTCGGCCACTCTTGGTCAGCCAGAGTTCCTCGTCGGCATCGCAGGGCGTTGTGAGGCAGCTCATTTGCCCTTTTACTGGGCTTTGTCCTGACCTCTGAGGTCAGGAAGTGGCTTCTGGGCCTTTGTTTCCCTAGTGCATAACTGCTGCTTTGCCAGGGGGCAGACTCGGATGTTTGATGCTATTGGTGCTGGGTTGGCATAATAGTGCCATCATGAGCTTTCTGAGACATGCTATAGCTCCTGACCCTCCCCAGCTGACATCTCTCTTGGTGTGTAATATCCCCCAGCCCCTGTGAATTCTGAAGCTGGGACACGCTAAAACTCTACCTAAGGGACTGAACAGATATACCTGGTAGCCCACGGAGGTCATATTGTTCAGTCTTGAGGCTAGCAATCCTAGGTGCTGCAGACAGGACTGGGTGACTGTACACAGGAGCCACACCACAGGGACACTGGCAGACAGGCAGCTGGAGCAGGGGTGGGGGTGGGGCTCCCGTGTATGTTCTTCTGGACCCCCGAGAATGCCGGCAGCTGTCTCACCCAGCTCTGGGTGGGGTCTTCTGAACCAGCTGTGCTCCAGCCAGGGGAAGGGCCTCACAACACCCAACGGAGAAGATGGCACATTCCCCTCTAGTGCTGAGGATGGCAGACCTCTTCGGAGCTCAGGAGAGCCCATCAGAATCTCAGTGGGGAGGCTGGGCAGCTGAGGCCACAGGCTCATGAGAAACTGAGGTCCTTTCTTTGGCCCCATTGCTCCCTCACCTCCCTAGAGAGCAAGAGGAATTTAAATTTCCTGGGAAGAGAAAGCCAAGGGCACAGGCCTGCTGGCTCTGGCCTGGTTACTTCCTGTAGAGAGATCCTCCCTCTAGAATGGCCTGAGATGGCAGATTAGGTTGAAGGGAAATCTTGCACTCTGACCTTTTTGCCTCTGAGGTGTGGCAAGGTTGCGGGAGTCCCAAAGTGAGGTGGGTGCGGCTGGGTGGGGGAGGGGAGATAGGAGTCTAAACAGTGGCACACATCCATATTACGACCAAAGTTCTGCTGGGTATAGCCAATGTGAATACGCACTGTTTCTCACAGAGGCCTCCCTACAGTAACTGGGTACAGGCTGAGGGGGGACGAGGCTGCCCTGTGGCAAGTACTTGTGGAGAGATGACTGACTAATGAACGTGCAAAGGCAAGTTCAGCCTCACCAGGGATCAGGGAGAATGCAATCACATCAGAGGGAGAGGCATTCCACCTACTGAGAGGGGTTGCTTTTAAAGAGCGCCATCCCCACACGCTGGCGGGGGTGCACGCTGGCTGCTGGAAAGTCACTTGGTAATGTGTAGCAAGGCTGGTAAAGGGACAATTCGGTCATTTCACTTCCAGGAAATAATTCTGAAGAAGCTGCGAGAGATGTGAGCTGCTGTGGCTTACGGCTAAGTTGGTGGTAACAGTGGAGGGGGCTCAGGAGGTGGGCTGGATGTCCAACAGGGGGAGAGTCACCCTTCATGGCAAATTCATGGAGATCACTTAGATGTCAAAAAAAAAAAAAAAAAGGCCACCAGAACCTGGAGACACAGTTCCACGGCACAGCTCTTAACCGACACCCGCGAGGTCCTGGGTTCCATTCCCAGCGCTGGGGAAAAGCAAAACAAACCAAAAAGCCATTGGTATGTAGCCGAGAAAATGTCTGTGTCCATGTTGCAGGATCCTAGGGATCAAGGACAAGTTCTTTCTCCTCACTGGGCCTCCCCACCCTTACCTTTTACATGAGTCAGCACAAGAATTAATGTCACATGGTACCTAACATTCTTCAAGTCCCTGGCTTCTGAGACTAGATTGCGTGAGCAATAGTTATCTCATTGTTGATACACTCTTAAAATAAGGGACAATCACAAATTACGGTTTTTAGAAATTATTTCCGGGTCCTGGCAACATGGATCATCAGGTAAAAGTGCTTGCTGTGGAGCTTAGCTTGATACCCTGGACCCTCACTGTGGAAGGAGAGAACAGACCCTCTCAAGTTGACCTCTGACCTCTACATATTCACTGTGACTCTGTACAGTCATTGTGGCTCAGGTACCCATCTGCCCCAAAATCAATGTAAAAAGAAACTAGGGAGAGATATTTCTGAAGAAATGTTGAACTGAAACCCTAAAGTTGTAAGGTAAATATAAGAGAAACATATAGGCAATGTGCGTGTCTGAGTCCACTTTCCAATAAGCAGGCATTTCAGAAGATTACCAGAGGCTACGCTGTGGACTATGTGGCTTTTCTTCCCCCTTTATATTTTAGTGTTTTCAATCCAAACAGTAAAAAGAGAAAGAAAAAAAAATCCCAAAGAC
Organism: Meriones unguiculatus; assembly: GCF_030254825.1. NCBI lineage: Eukaryota > Metazoa > Chordata > Mammalia > Rodentia > Muridae > Meriones > Meriones unguiculatus. Next base: position 89,021,823 of record NC_083352.1, on the reverse strand, counting down.
CTGGTGTGGGGGGACGGCACCCAGTGAACTATGCCCTCCTGCTGTGAACAATTTCTCTGTTGGTGTCACACTCCACAGAGAGCCCAGTCACCCCTGCGGGGCCAGGGTGTCCTGTGAAATATATAGACCAGGGTCAGATCAGCTCACAGGGTCCGATGGCCTCGGCAGACCTTTCCCTGGGTGGGCGCAGTGCCACCGGGCCTTATCTCCAGTAGATAGTGGACGGACAAGCACTTTACCCCAGAGAGGTGATCCAGGCAGGCTCGTTCTTGGGGAAGGAGGCTCAGGACACATTCCATTAAGGAATTTCACACTCCCCCTCCTCCCCAGCTCTTCTTTTTCTCTATCCCCTACACAGAAATATATTTAGTAACCCTATCTAAGCCTTCTCCTTTCCCTTAATTTGATTAAGGAGCCGAGGGAACAAAACCCAGGATGGGGGTGGGGTGGGGTGGGGGTCAGGAGCCGGGTGGTTGAGCTGTGGACGGTGATTAGGGGAGCCGAATGCCCATCTCGGGCAGGTGAGGCTTAAGTGTGGACAGCTCCAGTGCCTGCTGGCACTCCATAAAGAGGCACAGAGGACCGAGGGAGGGAACATTTTATCAGGGAATGCTCTTCTCTGGGAGAATGTGAACCAAACCAGAGAGGGTGAGGCTTCCAGGGTTAAGTGAGCCACCTTACTAACAAAGGGCACGCTAGCGTCTGCCTTCCTGCAGCTTCAGGCTTCAAGGCTTCCCAGAGGCTGCACACTTTTAATTCTTGCCATGAATCTTAGGGCTTTAATGGCTATCAGTTCATCTTTCTGCTTGCCTGCCTGCCTAGCTGCCTGTCTGTCTATCATCTCCCTATCTGTGGTCCTGGAGAGGGGATTCAGAGCCGCATGCATTCTCAGCCAGTGCTCTACTACTGAGCCTCAACCCTATTATTATAAACTACTTATGGGCAGGGTCTATCAGACCCCAGGTTGGCCTCCACCTTGATATGTAGCTGAGAATGGCTACCACATCCCGTTTATACAGTGCTGGGTATCAAACCCAGGCCTTTAACATTTATCATATTCACTTGTGCATCTGTTTATGGACACTATTGTGCCATACTACACGTGTGGAGGATGAACAACTTTATTTTGGGTGTTGGTTCTGGGTATCGAACTCAGGCCATGATGCTCAGTAGCAAGTGCCGTTACTCTCCAAGCCAGTGGTTCTCAACCTTCCCAATGTTGCGACCTTTAATACAGCTCCTCTTGTGGTGACCCCTAACCCCAAAGTTGTTTTTGCTCCTACTTCATAACTGCAATTTTGCTACCATTATGAACATAATGTAAATATCTGATATGCGGGCTATCTGATAGGTGACCTCTGTGAAAGGACCCTTTGTCCACAAAGGCAAAGGGGTCATGACCCACAGGTTGAGAACCACTGCTCTGAGCCATCTTGCTGGACCTGGGCCAAGGTCTTTATGTGCATGGTAGGAGAGCACCCTACCAACTGAGTATCCCCCCACCCTTGAGTAAACTGCTGTTTTATGAGAATTATCGTTACCCATGAAGACGATGCTCAAGGACACCCCCTGGCCGAGAGTAAACAGTTTGCAGTGTAAGAACAAGGGTCCCTTGCTACTTCATTAGTCCACTGCTCCCTGACACACTGGGCCCTACCCTATGTGCCAGGCTCTATACGCCACCTCAGCCCGGACTGGAGATGCACACCTTCAATCCCAGCATTCAGGAGGTGGATCGCTGTGACTTCAAGGCCAGTGTGGTCTACATAGTGAGTTCCAGGACAGCCAGGCTCTACAGTAAGACCCTGTCTCAAACAAATGTCCTTTCATTATTGCCTTTCTAAACCAGGCACTACTAACAGCCTCATTTCTTTTTTTCTTTCCTTTTTCTTCTTCATTTCTTTTCTTTTTCTTTATTTTTTAATTTGCTTCTTATTTTTATCTTATGTATATGGCTCTGCTTTGCCTGCCTGGGGCACCACATGTGGTGGTAGAGGCCAGAAGAGGGTGTCGGATCCTTGTTACTGTGATTACAGAGGGCTGTGAGCCACCATGTGGGTGCTGGGAATCCAACTTGGGGCCTCTGTAAGAGCAGCCAGTGCTCTTAACCACTGAGTCATCTCCCCAGCCCATTCTTCTTCTCTTTCTTCTTCTTCCTCCTCCTCCTTTTTCCTCCTCCTCCTTTTTAATTATTTATTTCTTGTGAATGTGTTTGGATGTGCATATACCACAGTTCATGATGGAAACGAGATAACAGCTTTTGGGAGTGAGTTCTCTCCTTCCAACACGTGGGCTTAGGGGATCAAACTCGGGTTGTCAGGCTTGGGAGCAGGTGTCTTTACCTGTAAAGCATCTTGCTGGCTTCTTTATATTCTGTCTCACAGTAAGGACTCCCTGTCTATGCTCTCGCACAGGCTGGCCTTGAACTCATGGTCTTTCTTCCTCATCCTCCACAGTGCTAGGTTTCCAGGCCTGTTACCACCTCGGCCTCCAATAACCCTCTTTTGAAGATCTGCAACTAGTGGAGAAGTGACAAGCAGCAGTAGAAAGAGAGAAGGGATAGACGGTGGTGTCTGGAAGGACTAGGACCTCCGTTTTATACTATTTCTCCCAACAGTCTGTCCTCAAGGACAGGGACTTCACCTTGTTTACCCTGGATTCCCACATCCAAACATAATGCTTGGAACAAAGGCAATGTTTCCTGCAGGCACTAGTGGTGGCTGATAAATTTGGCAAAGCAACATGAGGCCAACTCAGGGAGGATTAAGTGAGAAGCATTTGTCTAGAGATTTCAGTTTCAACCTGTCATGTTGCTGGGCTTAAAGAGAAAGAAAGAAAGAGAGAGAAAGAAAGAGAAAGAAAGAAAAAGAAAGAAAGAAAGAGAAAGAAAAAAGAAAGGAAGGAAGAAGAAAGAAAGAAAGAAAGAAAGAAAGAAAGAAAGAAAGAAAGAAAGAAAGAAAGACAAAAAACAGTTCTGCTGGCAATGGGGATCCCTGCAGGAGGTGTCAAAGGTGACCAACACCTTCAAAATGGGCAAGTTCTGGGAGGGGCTCCAACTCCCCGTGGGGTGTTGGATTTAGACCAAGTGGCAACTAGGGTGTTGTCTGACACACGTTCCCCAATATCTCCTTCTACGGGAACTTCTCAAGGCCGTATCCCAAGGTTCTGGGGTTAACAGTGCAAACGGGTGGGAGTAGGTGGGTGGGAAGAGCCACCCTGGCAGTTTCCAGGGCCTGGAGAAGAGGGAGCGAGGTTAGTGTTTGACATGAACCTCGTGGATCTGGTCTCTCAGGAAAGAGGACTAAAGCTCTTCCAAGAAGGGGCTCAGGCTTCAGCATGCCTTCCATGATTAATAACTACCTCACTGCCTCACCTTGCTGTCTACTGTGGCTTTTGGGTGGGGATCCTCTATAGCCCACAAGGAAGGCTACAAAGGGCAGAGAACACAGACAGGCCCAGAGATCCTGGGCTCATTCCAGGGCTTTCTGCCTGCACTCGGAACCACAGATTCTCTCTGCTTCTCCAGAGAGTCCTTGGTGTCTTTATGTGCGCTGCTTATTAACCAGAGGACATCAGGGCCCGTGGCCAGTGAGTATAATTCAGGAGCAGTGTGGGCAAGGCTGACAGGCCAGCTGGAGCTTTAGACGGTGGCAGCTCCTGGGGACAGCCAGGGGAACCAGGGTCCTCTGTCAGCATTGCATGCCCATAGAAGGGGCAAGAGTGGCTCTGGGGCAGCTGGTGGCACACTCACTGGCAGGGATGAGGTACTGGACTGAAATTTCCCTTTCAGAGCTGCACATGAGGGAGGCTCTTTCCCGTCTGTAGAAACGCCTCTGCCCTCCTTCTTCTCTAAGAGACTTTTAAAGAAAAGGCCCTGGACACAAATGCTCCAAGCCCAGGCATCCTCTCTCCCGACTCTCCCAGCAAGCTGCCTCCGCAGTCTGCAGAATGAATACTTCAGCCAGCTGACTCCTTGGAGGGTGAGGGGGGGGCACGACCGGGATGCAGAGCACTCCTGCACCCGAGGTGGTGTTTGTATCTACAGAAACACATACTAGCCAGGCTTCAACTGGGTCTTGGGTTTCTGGCTGATACTGGTTGCGTCAAAGGGGATGGGTGGGAAATGCTCCCATTTGGCTTCTCTCCATGAGGAGGGTAGCTGGAGGGAGAGAGAGAGAGGCTTCCAGTGCCTCGCTGGTACCAGTGCCTTGAAAATGATGATGTAAACACTGCCCCTGCCGTCGGCCTGTGGAGCCCATAGGGACTAGAGAAAAGCAACTGTCCTGACTTACCCTCCACCCTATGCTCTGCAAACAGAAGACCCAGCCCTCATCTATCACTTTAGAAGCTAAACAACTTCCTCAGACAGCTCTGAGGAGCATAAATCAGGAGCTGTGGCTTCTAAGAAGCCTGGGCACAGCCACCACCTACAGCAAGACTTGTTCTCCGATTCCCGCTTATCCTTGCAGAGTAGGGGGTTGGGTCACAGTCACAGTTCACACATGCACAGACAACTGGTCAACTTCTCCGAGTCTCTGGCCTCACTCACGAGCGGGTTAGTGCTGTGCCTAACACATGGTACTGTGTAAGTGAAGAGAGGCAACACCCTGGGCATGATGGGGCACACATCTGTAATCCCAGCGCTTGGGAGATGGAGACAGGGGACTAGGAGTTCAAGCTCAACCTGGGCTACATAGCAAGTCTGAGGCCAGCCTGGGCTACAGGAGACCTTGCCTCAAAAACACAAAAAAGCCAGGTGCCAGTGGCATACACCTGTAGTCCCAGCACTCAGGGAGGCAGAGGCAGACGGATCTCTGTGAGTTCAAGGCCAGCCCGATCTACAAAGCGAGTCCAGGACAGCCAAGGCTATACAGAGAAACCCTGTCTTAAAAAACAAAAACAAACAAACAAAAACAACAATACAACACAAATAGAGAAGCCATGTGGGTTGTTCTGTGCAGTATCTGTGAGTGTTAGTGGCTAGACCATCAGATCAGGGGCTGAAGGCCGTCTTCAGACAAATAAGGCAAAGCAACAACTCTCCTCACATCCATCCACCCAGCAAGAAGGCTGACGGCCAGGACCTCAGCGGCTCACAATGTCCAAGCCTTCTTTCTCTTGCTCTGTCTCCGGCTAAGGAGTGCCAGGCCTGCCTACTCCTGGCACACTCTGTGGCTTCGACTCATTTGGATTCTCAAAGAGAAGCCCAGTGGATACTTGGAGCTGCGGGAGGAGACAAATCCCAGCCTGCCTGGATGGCAGTGTCAGACTGTGTCAGTCGATTCAGATCCTAAGAGAGCCCCACCACAGAGAGCTGCTTCTGTGGGCAGGCCGGGCAGCTGGCTTTTGTTAAAAACTCTTCCCCTTCATACGTACTCCCAGAGTCACAGCAAAACATGTCACAAACGTGTGGCTCTCCAACATGTTCACACATGATGGCTTTCCTGTTTTAAGAAGACCAGACGCCATGGCTTCCACTAGGATGGCATTGTGTCCTCACTTGAGGAATGCGATCTGGGGTGACAAACAGGCACAGAAACGGCAGGTTTCTGCTCGATGTGGCAATGCCAGGACAACCTGTGGCCTGGGGCACAGGAGCCAGGCAGGATGGGAGAGGCGGCTGTGAGTACAGCGACCTTTGTCCTGTTTGTTCTTGGAGAGGGCTGGCCCTGCTCGCACTGCCCAATTCTCCCAGTGCCTGCTTGGGGCTTCTGGCTGGTCAAACGTTCTCTGGGCCTGAGGCAGCAGCCTGACTTTGGTGTGTGTGGAGAGTGACAAACAGAGCCCTTTCAGGCACTTAGAGCACTGGGGAGCCTTTGGGGTGACGCAGCAGGCACTTGACTAGGTGTGTGTGTGTTCCTGTCCCACACCAAATCCCTTCCCTCTGGTTCTCTGCCAGCTGAAGGCTTATCATTGACTAGACAGCTAGGCAACCCTTGCCAATCTGGGCACTCGTCACTGGGAAGAGAAAGGGCTAAGAGGACCCTGTATCTGTTCAGCACAGCACTCTTGTCCCTTCCCAGCTCTGACCTCTTTTAGCCTTGCTCACTGCCAAGTAAGTGGTTGTGTTAAGGATCCTGGCAAGGTTGCCTGGGTCTCTGGTTCCTGGAGTTGGACACAAACATGGTGATGGCGATGCCTGTTGGCTTGGATGGGAAGGTGGGGTATACTCTGGCTCTTTCCCAGTCTAGCTTTCTGCCTCAACCTGCCTGAACCTGCTTTTGTCCTTCCTTCCTTCCTTCCTTCCTTCCTTCCTTCCTTCCTTCCTTCCTTCCTTCCTTCCTTCCTCCCTCCCTCCCTCCCTCCCTCCTTCCCTTCCTCCCTCCCTCCCACCCCCTCTCTTTTTTTCTTAATTCTGAATGAAGCTTCCAGAGCTTCAGACATACTGAGCCAGGCAAATCATTTCTCTTGGGACAAGTCTGAAGGCTTCTCTTTCCTGTCCAAAGCCCTGGTTCCCATCCCCTTCACATCATGGAGGGCACCGCCTCTGCCAGCTCTGTCCTGGCTGGCAAGAGAGCTCTGAAGGTCAGAGGGGTGCATCTTTCCCTTTCACAAATAATCAAACCCAGCCCATGTGCTGGAGGACTGGGGTGTATTAATAGCAGATGTTTTGTTTTCCTATGCTGGTGCTTGTCCCTGTGCTAGCACAAACGATAAGAGTATGCACACTGCTCTCCACCAGCTACCCCTCCACCCCCCTCCAGAAGAGGCGAGCGGGGTGGGGGTAGGGGTGGGGGTGCTCCTCTGTTTAAAGCCACCGCTGATGTACAAACTCTGAGAAAATAGACTTAAAAGTTTATATTCGGTCTCTCTTGGCTACTGTTGCTGCTCAGCAAAGAAACTCTATATTGTTTGAAGCCTCCAGGCAAACGGGTTGCAAGGCAACCTTCAAACAATAGAGAATACCCCAAACTAAAAATAAAAGCATGTAGGCCTGGGAAGCATGGTGGAGCTTTGCTGAAGTCACCTTGCAGTCAAAGTGGTCAAGTGGGCGCCTAGGTCACACCGGCATGTGAGCCGCTGTGGCCCTCAGTTTGTCTCTTACAGTCCAGGTACACTGAGCCCCTCTTCTATGCTTGGACTCTGTCTTTGCAGCAGCCGCAGCCCCCGTACTCAGATGCTCCTCCATTCCAGGGAAGGTTCCTAAGACTGTGTACTTGCCCTGAGGCTCTTGCCCATCCCCAAGAAGTCCTTTGGGGGCCTAAGAAGGAAGCCGACATGGGGACGTGCACCTGTGATCTTACAAACGTGCCCTAGGAGGATGACTACTTTGAGGCTGGCCTGGAGTTACATAGTGAGACCCAGAGAGACAAAAACAAAACAAAATAGAAAGTTCGAAAAGAAAAAGTACAGGGAAGAGACGCAGGCAAGACAGAAAAGGGGCTGGCAGGCTGGGACCAGCCCTCTTCATGACTCATCACATATACAAGGCAGGAGGCTCCAAGTCAGGGATGGATCCTGGTATTCTGAGGATGGAGGAAGGGGCCTCAAGCCAAGAACGCACTGTGTGTCTCCTGAAGCTGGAAGGGCAAGATGGATGCCATTCAGAGCCCCTAGAGGGGACACAGGCCAGTAGACACCTTGACTTCTGGCTGACAAGACCACTCTAGATTTCCGGCCTTAGAAATAATGTAAGACAATACATTCCTGTTTTAAGCCATCAAGTTTGATGTAATTTATACAGCAACATCAGGAGGCAAAGCACAGTGTTAAAAGCAGAACCTGAGGCACTCTGATGAAGACAAAAACCCCACAGTTCATTTTTCAGCATGTGATGCTCCAGAACAGCAGGGAGACAGACTAAGGGGCTGAAACTCGCCCTCCTGTGCCTTGAGGAGGGCGGCCCCCAGACAATCAGTTTCCTTCAGACAGCCCCACAGTCCTAAGAAGGCTGTGCTCTTCTTCCTCCCCCTCGCCCCCTCGCTGTTCTCCGCTCACCTGCCGGCAGGGTCGGCTGCTCAGTAACCTGACTGCCAGCCTTTGCTGCTGGGTTGTTGTATTTTCTCGCATAACTTGTGACCCATCCAACTAGTGACCCAGAAACAGATCAGACTGGAAAGGGAAACCAGAAGTTAGCAAAGCAAGTCACCTGGTCAGCCCCACCTCCACTGTGGGCTACTTGCCAGCAGGCCATGCAGATCTCCAGGCCTCTCTGGAGGCAGCCACGGGAAAGAGACTTGCAGGCCCTCTCTTTTGCAAGTAGGCTTGCCTTGCCTCAGTCTGCCTCAGTGTGACACTGAGGCACACGCACATACACCCACAGAGGGCTCCCTTGGGCAAATGCCTCAGAGAGCCAACCAAAAGCAAGAGGCAAGCACTGGATTTCTGGGGCCCCTGTCTCCTGGATGCCTAAGCACTTGCAGACCATAATTTACTTTGTTCTCCCTCCATTGCCAGGAGACCAGGACCATCAGTCCTGTTGTGTAATTTGGAGCCCTGAGTTACGGAGAGGGTGAGGAACACGGCCAAAGTCACACAGCAAGTTACATTGAGCCAAAGCAGAAGGCGGCTGTCCCAGCTCCACGCAGCCTGGGTGTGCTCTGGCTTTGCATTCTGGTCTTTGGCTGTGCAGGTCGGTGGGGTGTGGCCTCTGGCTAGGTTGTCCCAGCAGAATGTGGAGATAGAAACCATCAAACCTGTCATTACAAGGCAAGCAACAGATGCCCCAGGAGAAAGACTTTTCCAGACTGAGGAGGGCTTTACATTGCAGTGTGTCTGGTTGTGCGCATGTGTGCATGTGTGGTGTGTGTGCATGTGTGTCAGTGTACACATGAGTGTATGTGCATGCGTGTGAGTATGCACCTGTGCGAGTGCATTTGTAAATGTGTGTGTGCATATGTATGTGTGTGGTGTCTGTGACTGTGCATGTGTGTGCATGTGAGTGTGCATCTTCTTGTGGGTGTGTCTGGTGTGCGTGTTTGTGCATGTGTGCATCGTGTGTGTGCATGTATGGTGTGTGCGAGTGTGTGCTCGCGCATGTGTTTGGAAGGTAGTCAGGGGAGAAGGGATGTTACTAAACAAATGTGAGGTCAAGGCACACGTGCTCTGCACAGGCACATACACCACAGAGGGCCCCCTTTCTAGCCTCTCTCCAGCACTCCGGAGGCCTCCTCCTCCACCATTCTTCTGAGAAGTCCTGTCATCTGAGTTCAGAAGCAGTGCTAACAGACTCCACGGTCTCCAAGGGCCACGCTGGCTACGACTGCAACCAAAGCAAACGGCACACACAGTCTGGCTCAGAGGCTGAGCAGCTCAGCTCAGGGCCACCAACCTCTGACCTTTCACATGGATGGGCTCTGTGGGGACACCCTCATTTCCAACTTGCCCCTTCATTTCCTGTGGAAGCAAGGGAATGGAATAATTTGGTTTCAAATGAAGCTGAGCGTTCTAAGAATTTACATGTGTACCAGTCACCCAAAGGGGCTGCTGTGCACACCTGTGTGTGGTAAAGCTGCACTGTGGTCCCTGTGTCCCACTGGACAGATGTGGAAACCGGAAGCTGACAAGGATAAAACCTGAATGGAGGAAGGCAATGCCAGGATGAGAAAGGCAGCGCTGGGAAGGACTGCTTCATGCTCTTCACTATCTGAGATGCCAGTGGGTGTGTGGGCTCAGGCCCTGCCTCAAATGCTGTGCACATATAAAGGACTGGCCATGGAAGGGAAGACAGGGACTGGGGCAAAGAAGCAGATGGAAAGTGTCCCCAGAATCTCTCTCTGAGACTGACTTTGGCGACGACACCTGCTAAGAGTCTGAGAGTAACATGGTTTGTGGTAGACACATCATGAAAGGCTTGTAAGCGAGGAGGCTGTGAGCCTTCAGTCTCTGGGCTGCCTTTCTTACATCCTTGGGTGAGCTGTGGCAAGAGGCTTGTTGAATCTCGAGACAGACACAAACAACTCAGAAGTACCAGGAAGCACCCCAAATTAGCCAGATTCTCAAGGCTCCTCCCTCCCCAAGGTTACATAAGCCTCAAGGGCTGCTGAGGTGAGGAGATTCTCCCACCTGTTAAATTGACAACTCTAGGGTTGCAGGCTGGCTGTCACTCATGTTGGGGCAAGCTTTTGGTGGTGCAGCTGTCTTAGAGTGGCCCAGAGTCCTATGAGTAACCTCCACCAGACTCCCTGGCCCACCACGGTGGCTTTGGTGGTGTTGTTACTCTGTCCTTGGATTCCTATGGGGTCAGCTCAGGTCTCCCCGGAAGACTGTCCCGCGTGCCCCCACATCCCACCTCTGTGGCCACCTTCCTTACTGGCCTCTCATCAGGCAACAGAACTCTATCAACAAATGAAGGCGCTGCCTCTCCGGGCCAGCAACCTGACAGCATCCACACACTACCACCCAAGTGGGGCAGAAAGGCAGCCTCAACGTTCCAGCTGCACCACGCCCTACTCACAAACTCACAAGTGAAATCGCTCTTGAGTCTTCGGTGACTGTCTGGGCTCTCCATAGGGTTTCTGATTAACATGCCTTGTAACAGAAAGTCTGGAAGCCAGAAACAAATATTTCCAGCTGTATGATTCGGTTTTCAGATCTGCAAAGCTTTTCTTTTAAATTTGGGGAAGAGGGGCCTGGACAGGTGGCTTAATGGTAAAGAGAGCTTGCTGTTCTTGCAGGAGACCTGGGTTTGTCCCCAGCACCCCATGATGGTTCACAACCGTCCACAGGGGCTGACCCCCCTTGTGACCTCCAGCAGCAGCAGGCACGTGTGTGGTGCACATTCGGTATGTATATGAGGCAAAACACTCAATACACATAAGATCAGATAAATCCAAAACTAAGAAAAAAATGTAAAATCCAAACCAGACCAGTGAAGATCAACCCTGCCCCAAGAAACTCAACGTCCCTAACCAGCAGGAAGTAGTCTAAGGAGGTCTACATCCTCTTTCCCCTCTAACCTTCTTTCGCACCTACTTACTGTTGGGGGGTTAGAAGGGATTGGGGTGGAGAAGGGTGGTAGATACAGGAACCCAACCTACACTAAATGAGACCTTGCCTGAAAACAAAAACAAAAAAACCACAACACAACAAAAGAACTGAAAACCAAGCCAAAACAGCGAGACCCACAAACAAAGAAACATAAATAAAATACAACACATGCTGGCAACAATGCGAATATATTAGAATCTTCATACAGTGCTTCACTGGTGAGCGGGTGGCTTTGAAAACAGTTTTCCGTTGATTGAGAAGGTGAACATGGAGTTATCATATGACTCAAATTCCATTCCTGGAGTATGTACTCAAGAAAACTGAAAACAGGGCCACACAGAAACTGAATGTTCATAGCAACGTCCTTCATGGGAGTCGAAAAGTAGAACAACTCAAATGCCTGTCAGCTGGTGAAGAGACAAACTGCAGTAAAGCCACACAGTGGAAGGTTCTGCCCCATGCAAGGAGGCAGGAAAGAAGTCCTGCCACGTCCTAGAGTGACCCAGATGGGAGGGCTCTGGAGGACAACCTGCTGAGGAAATAAACCAGTCAGAAAACGGCAAATGCTGCACGCTCCCACTTACTGAGGTGCCTAGAATGGCCACACCTCCACAGATGGAAGGAGTGGCAACCAGAGGTGGTGTGAGGGCAAGGTAGAGGCTTGTTAATCAATGGCACACAGCAAGAGGAAAAGAGGTCTGGACTGTATCACAAAGCCAGCCTCCTTCACCGAAATGTGTACTTCAAGATGGCCAAGGGGCTGGGCATAGTGGGCACAACTTTAATCCCAGCAGGCAGAGGCAGAGGCAGGAGGGTCTTGGCGAGTTTGAGGCCAGCCACGGCTACACAGTGAGACTATCTCAAGAAGTAAAATAAAATGACAAAGAAGAAGAAGTTAGTTTGAATACCCAAATCCACATCAAAGTGGAAAGGGGAGGACTGCACAGCCATCGTCTGACCCCCACACACGCACTGTGGCACGTGCGCTCCTGCACCTGCACACGCTCATCACACGGCTCTACTGCATAAATGTTCAGAAGGGGCCGGTCTATCCAGACAGGCAGTGGCTGCTTTCCACTGGGGTGACCGGGGAAAGCAGGGCGATTACTACTGGACATGGAGAAATGTTCCGAAGCTGAATGTGGTGATGGTAACAGACAGTGGGCCAGCTAGATGGCTCCGCAGGTAGGGGTGCTTTTGGTTAATTCATGACCTCCAGAGACCACACGGAAGAAGAGAACTGGAATTGTCCTCTGGACCTCACAGGAGTGCCGTAATACACATGCCATGGGGGCGGGGCACTCCACACACTTAATCCCAGCACTCAGGGGCCAGAGGCAGGTGCATCTCTGAGTTCAAGGCCAACCTGGTCTACAGAGTGAGCTCCAGGACACCAGGGCAACACAGAGAAAAACCCTGTCTATTAAAAAAATAAAAAGGCCCATTGGATCATATGCTTAAGTTAAGGCACAAAGCCCGGGTTACTGCTAGGCAAAGCTTTTCCTTCTTGATGAAGGATGGAACATGAGGCTGTTTCTGGATGGGAAGGGGTGCTCTCCACAAACAGGAATACAGCTGTCTCAACTGGAGCACTCAGGGAAACAGAGCCACGTGCGGGCTTCCGACAGATGGCTAGCCCTAGCACTGTATGGAAACAACTAAAAACCTTTAGGGGTTCACCAAAGGCTTTTCAGGCCTGATGGCTGTTTTTGAGATGAAAAAAGTTCTGCACTGTTCAGCCACTTAAAAAAAAAATCTTTCTTGATTTCTGGGCATTTTCGAGAACCGAATGTACCTTTTGATTTGTTTTTCCCTAATTTAATTACACGCTGGGACACTACGATAGATATGATCTTCAGAACATTTACTTTCGGAGCACTGGGGCTTGACTGTAAAGAAAAAAAGTTCATGGATAGAACAGATCCAGAAAGGGCTGGTGAAAGCCCAGCATGCAGCCTCATGGAGGAACCTGGAGGACATGGCGAGAAGAAAGCCAGGGAGGACAAGACACGTGATGCCACCTGCAAGGTGCCTGGCACTCAACACCAGGAAGACAGAAACTGGCAGTAGGTGACAACAGGGAAGGAGAGTAAGAAACCTGACGGCTTCGTTCCGGCAAGATGGAAGGTTTAGAGGGCTGATGTGCGTCAACACACCCGCAGGAAACACTGCTGAGGTAGACACCGAGGGACAGGGGGGCTGCTGAGCCTGGAGCTCAGGCCTGTCAGCTCTGCCCTCAGGAGGCTGAGTATGAGGCCAGCCTGGGCTACTAAAAGAGTTAAAGAACAGCACTGAGTTAAAAGCCTGAGTAACAGCTTGTCATTATGACTGCTGTGGAAAGAATTTTTCAATGTGATGAACCTGCTGATGTGTTTTTTAAATAATTTTTTGACTTGTGATGGAGTTATGGAAAGAGGCCACTTGGTTTAATTTTGTGATTGTTTTTACTTCCTGATTCCTGCCTGATTATGAAATTCTGGGGGGTTACAAAAAAAAAAAGGAAAAGTTCATGTGCCAATCTGTTATTTTCATGGTATTGCACTAAAGAGGAATGAGAAATGTTTCCACTTAAGCCAAGATTTAAAAAAGAAATTATGTGTGCCTTTGCCTGTGTGGGGTTGTATGCACCACGCGTGTGCAGGAGCCTTCTGAGGCCAAAGCCACTGGATGCCCTGGAACTGGAGTCAAGGCAGCAGTGAAGCCACTTGATGTGGGTGCAGGGAAACTAACTCAGATTTTCTGCAAGAGTCATGTCTCCAGCCCCTACATCAAGATGATTTTTGACAAGGTCTTCCTTTTGACAGTCTGGCTTGCCTTCCATAGCCCAGGCAGGACTAGAAGTTGAGGCAACCCACCTGCCTCAGCCTCCCAAGTTCTGGGATTCTAGGTGAGTATCACCATGCTCAGGTCTACATGATGCTGCCATGTTAAAAAAAAAAAAAAATCTCTTTAAGTCATTTAAATCTGGGGCTCACTTCCAGGTGAGAGATCTTTCAGATCTGAGAGTGGATACTTTCATGCATTTCAGATTATTTGAACGTTTTTATATATACTTTCCTCTTTCAGCAAACCTAAAAGGTCACAGACTCCATCTGGAGTAATACACAAAATCTTGCTGAGATTTAAAAAAATTGTCACATTGACTCCAAAATGTAAGCATTTCCCCAAAGTACTTGATTCAAGATATATATAAAAGGCAGCTTTTTATGCCTCGGGGCAGGAGGTCAACACTGGGGACAGCCACCCACCATCTCTGTGCTCACCACAGGGCTTCTGAGTTATCATCTGAGCCTTTGAACGGTAACTGCCTACACACTGCCAAGTGGTTTAAAGACACGGTGATATCCTTTTCCTATAAACTTCCTGCTAAGCCTAGTGCGTGCTCTAATGTTAGATTTGCACATATTTTTAATTATGTGTATGTTCATACGTCTGTATGTGCATGTGTTTGCACGTGTGCAGAGGCCAGAAGAGAGCACAGGGTCTCTCAGAGTTGTAGTTAGAGAAGGTTGTGGGCCGTCTGAGCAAAGTGCTGGGAACCAAACCTGGCTCCTCTGTGAAGCAGAATGGTCCTCAACCACTGAGCCACCTCTCCGGCTCCAGATTTATAGATTCTTGAATATCTCAAAGTTCACAGGACACTATCATAGTGGTTCTCATCCTGTGGGTTGCAACCCCTTGGGGAGTTAACCCTTTCACAGGGGTCGCCTAAGACCATCAGAAGACACAGATACGACTCTTGACAGTAGCAAAATTAGTTATGAATAAGGACCAATGAAATGATTTTTATGGGGGGCACCACAACATGAAGAACTGCATTAAAGGGCCGCAGCATTAGGAAGGCTGAGGACCACCGCCCCATCAGCTTTTACCACAATGACAATCACAGTCCCTTCAATTGTTTTCTGGCAAATTTTGTGGTTAGACCACTGGCCGCCTCTCTCTACGGAAGATGGAAGCACGTTTCCATGTGAGGTGTAAACTCCCTATGAAGACTCACGGTCAGCTGGGCTGGGATGTGGCTCATATGACAAGGTGCTGACCTAGCATGAAGGCCCGGTTGCATCCTCAGCACCAGGCATGGCGGTACATGCCTGCAATCTAAGCGCTTGGGAGGTAGAGGCAAGAGGAACAGCTCAAGGTCACAGTGAGTTCAAGACTACATGAGAGTACCCCACCTACCTGAAAATAAAAGACCAGAGATGATCATCTTTAATTATAAAGCTACCTTACATTTTTCCATCAGGTTAGCCAAGAAACTGCTTGTTAGGGAGTGGTACACAGTAAGATCTCACTGACTGGGGCCAGAGAAGGAACAGCAGTCAGTTCTGCAAGAATAATGAGAAGACAGTTCACTTGCACAGGGCTCCTGGTCTCACCCACCAGCATCATATGTTACGTGATTTCATCTTTTCAGTGACGTTTTGGTCACAGAAAGAAACAATGAAGTGATTTGCTCAAGAAGGCTGTGTACTTTTCATTTTACCAATATTTATTGACCAAAGTGGCCCATCTGCCTGTGCAGGCCCAGGAACTTGATTCTGCTTTTTATGTGCTTACAGTTCAAGAGGAGGGTCAGATAAGGAAGCATGCAGTCACCACACAGGACAGGACTTGGAATGGCTGACCTCCCCTTCACTTGTTGGCTGCTCCCTAGATTACATCCACACTGCATGGATGGCCCATTCCTGGCTCACTCACCTACTGTGTGTGTGTATAATGACTGTATATGACCACCACATATGGACACACACTTACAGGAAGTATGTGATAAGGTACAGGGTCCTCTACCTTCCACGTACGTACTCAGGCGTCCCACGGCTCCATCCCCTCCCAGGGACCTACTGGCTCCTAGGGGATCCCAGTTTGAGAGATGGGAATGAAAGGATACTGTCAGGCAGGAATGTTAATGCTTTTTCCAGGAGCTCTATAGTAAATGTTGTTTTCTCCCTTTGGTGTCTGGGATCAAACGCAGGGCCTCACACATTCTAAGCATGGTTACCACCGACAGCTATGCCCTCAGACTTTAAGCTTTATTAGAAAAAATGTATTATTTAGAAAAACAATACCTCAGCCAGGCACGGTGGTACATGCCTTTGGTCCCAGCAGTCAGGGAGGCAGAGGCAGGCGGATCTCTGTGAATTCAAGGCCAGCCAGGTCTACATAGTGAGTTCAGGACAGCCAAAAATACAGAGAAACCCTGTCTCGAAAAAAACAAAACAAAACAAAACAAAAAAACAAAACAATACAATACTTTTACCTACTTTCATTAGTTATTAAAAATAAATTTCATAGAAAGAATACTGGGAGTAAAGCTGCAGACAGTAATAATCTCTGAGTGAGATCATGGATGATTTATTTGTGTATTTGTTCTTTTTGAGACAGGGTCTCACTGGCTGATGGTCTCACTGGTCTCACTAGAACTACATAGATGAGGCAGGCCTCTAGCTCTTGAGAGCTGGGATTAAAGGCAGGAACTACCACACTTGGATAATTATAAATTCTTCAAACCGATGATACTAACAGAGATGCTGTATCATTAGCATACCTTGCCTAGGCAAGCTAACAGCAAATGAGGTGCTATTGTACTCAGCTGATAGAAATGCAAATTGGCATCAGCTTTCTAAGTGGCAATGTGGCCCTATTTTCTTACTTTTATTTTTGAGACAGGGTGCTCCTTTTAAAATATTTTTATCAACGCTTTGAGAATTATATGCCTGTTTTGATCATATCACCGCTCCCCCAACCCTGTCCAGATCCATCTCCCCTTCCCCATCCATCCAAACAGGATGCTCTCACACCTGTGGTCCTTCTGCCTCCCTCCCCATTACAGGGATGTGCCACCATGCTCAGGCTCTGTCAGGATTTTATTAATTTTAAGTTATTATTGTGGGGGTGCACGAGTGCTGTGACATGAGTATGGTGGTTAGAGGACAGCTCTACAGAGACGATTATTCCTCCTACCTTGTCATTGGTTCTGGTGGTCCGACTGAGGTCACCAGGTTTGCACGGCAAACACGTTTTACACACTCAGCCATGTTGCTGGGTCTTTGTTTTTCCTTTGCAACAGGGTCTATGTAGCCCTGGCTGTCCTAGAACCTACTCTGCAGACCAGGCTGTCCTGGAACTCACAGAGATCTGCCTGCCTCTGCCTCCCAAGTGCTGAGATAAAGGGTGTGTGCCAGCACACCAGGCCTATGGTCCAACTTTTTAAAAATCGAATGTATTTTTGCTATCTGAACTTTGTTACACAGAGCATGTATTTTTGAGTTTAATTTATCATTGTGTGTGTGTGTGTGTGTGTGCTTATTCACCTCACAGGACTGACTCACCCTTAAAAGTGGTTGTTAATGTGCACCCGTGCTGTGGTCTTCAGAGCACGCGGAGCGGCACAGGCATCCTCAGGGATAGCAGTCCTTTTGGGGGTTGGTTTATTGTTTTGAGAAACGGTCTTGCCACATAGCCCAGGCTGATCTCAAACTGATAATCTTTCTGTCTCAGTCTTCCCAGTGCTGGGCTTACAGGGACACACCACCAGATACGGCACCTATGTTTTTAAAAATAGAAAACAGTTCTGAGAGATGTCCCAAAGTCACTTAGAAGCGGTGTACATGGGAGAAGGTTGGAAAAGTCTGAATGATAAGAATCACCGGCTACTCATGAGCAGGGAGGAAAAACACAGAAATAAAAAACAACACAGCGACGCCCCGGCCGGGAGGTCGCCCTGGCTTGGAGGTCGCTCTGTCGGTAAAATGCCTGCCCCACAGTGTGAGGACCTGCGCCTGGCCTATAGCACTCATGTAAGTAGCACGCATGGCATGATGGTACACACTTGTACTGTGAACACCTGGGGAAGGGGAGACAGATCCCTGGGGCTTGCTGACCAGCCAGAGTGGCCCAAAAATGGGGAGTCACAGGTCCCATGAAGAAACCCCTCTCCGAAGAGGAGGAGGAGGAGGAGGAAGAAAGAACCCCCTATCTCCAAAATAAAGAAATAAATAAAATAATAAGGTGGATGGTACCTGAGGAGACATCTGAGGTTAATCTCTGGCCTCAACTCACACACACACATGCACACAGGAGCATGTGCACTCAACACACATATGCACACCCCTCCCACATGACCACACCTGTACCCACCCATACAATTAAAGAAAAAAGATGGAAAGGGTCAGAACAAAATTAAGATTTTTAAGTGAACATGCTGGTTAGGCTTCCTTAAATAAACAAATATGGACGTTGTATCAAACGATTGAGATACGACAATACATGCAGGATGAGAAAACGAAAGGTTTGGGGCTATAGAAAATAGCTCAGGGTTTAAGAGCATGTGCTGCTCTTCCAGAGGAAGAGGCCCACAGCCATCCAGCACCCTCTTCCCACCCCTGAAGGTGCCAGGCACATGCATAGTGCACATACAAGCAGGCAGAAGACCCATACACGTAAAGTAAATAAACCTAAAAGAAAGTGTTAGAAATCATTGGTTAGGCAGGGCTTTGACTATTTGGTAAACCAGATTCCATATCCGTCTGAAGACAACTGGATGGGTTTCATCTCTGTTTCATCACTAGTTCCTCATTTCTGGAACTCCCCCATCATAATGGGATGGGAGGTGACAGAGAGCTGCTGTACTTGCTCAATATTGGTAATTCCTACTTGGCCAAGAGAATCTGAAAACAGGAGAGCTGCAGAAAAGGCCCTTGAAACAAACTTGATAAGCCACCCAGGGGTGTTCTAAGTCTTAGGCTTAAAGGTTGGTGGTTTTGCTTGTTCCCTTGCTGGAGACGGAACACAGGCCCTGGTGCCCTCCCGAGAGCCACATCCTCAGCCCTGCACAAGGTTCAGAAGAAAGGATGAGGAGGACTGAGGTGGCGGCTCAGACTGTAGAACACTTGCCCAGCAGGTGAGGCCCTGGGTTTGGTGAGAAAATACACAGTAATTTTGAAAAACAGTTTTTTTTGAAAACATTTGGCAAATTCTCATTTTTCTGACTTAAAATTTTACCCTTCTCTGGGGGCATTCTTCTTATGAAAAATTTCCTTTAAGCACTCCAAATCTTGGGGACATTTTGCAGAACACTTTAAAAATTTTTCTTTTCCTTATCACTAAAATCACAGTTCAAAAGTCATGCAATAGGAGGAGTCTCTGGAACCAGGAAAAGCCAACTTTACTGCTTATCCTGTACAAATCAGTCAGCTCTGGCACCACAAGCTCTTGTTTGCTTAATTGGGTCAATGAAGTGACTTCAGCGACTGCCCTGGTCCAACATCAATACCATAATGGAAATGTACACAGGGCAGCCGCCACGCAGAGCCTGTTTCCGTAAAGGAGTAAAGGGCTAAATGAGAAACGCTTGCAGCCTTGGGGTCAGGAAATTACAACGTGAGGCTGGTGTAAGGATCTGTAATAATGAAGCAGTGCAGACGAGCCCGTCATCAGACGGGAAGGGTCATCTTTAAAAGTATCCTAGGTGTGAATTTTGTGTTGACTTTATATCCAGTCGAGATCATTTACCTTGTGGCTAACAGTTGACGTAAAGTTTGATTCCAAAGCAAACAACAAGGGATTCTTAAGAACAAGCTATCCTTAAAGCATATTATAATATGGCATCTGTCTTTATTCCCATGCGTGGTATGGGTGTGCACAGCGAATTAGTGGGAATTAATGTGCTGTGTGTGCTGGAGACTTGCTCACAACAGAACCATCTCTGTAAATGCTCTGGTTGCCTGTAATACATTAGGAAACCATATGAAAATAGAAGATGATTCTCTCCCTGGTGATATGATAAGTAGGATAAAGCAATAATTAGACTGTAATTCTTGTTTGCTTGAAAGTCAGTAGACCTTACCAAGGAGGCTAGCTACACCTGCGTTAAAACCACGATTAGGGGCTGGGGAGACAGCTCAGTGGTTAAGAGCATGCACTGCTCTTGTAGAGGACCTGGGTTCAGTGCCCACCACCCACATGATGGCTGACAATCTCCAGGGGATCCAACAATCTCATCTGACCCTATGGGCACTAGGCATGCATGTGGTACACAGACATGCAGGCAAAACACTGAAACATGTAAAAATAAGTACATAAATCTAAACAAAAACTTAAAGGCCATGACAAATTAAAAGTGGAATTGCCTTCAAGATATACAAAGTAGCATGTGAAAGGATGCCACTGTAATGACAGTACAAAGCCCTCCATAGGCTGACTGCAGACACAGCTAGATGCTAACGCTGTCATTCAGGCTGGAGGATGGAGCAGTAGAAATTCTACAGTCACCCGGGACAGTAGCAAAAACCTTAGAAGGGGACGTTCAAAATATTTTTTTTCCTTTTTCAAAATCTTTTAGACCTTATATCAAGCTGCAATGGACTCTAGCTTCAAACCAAATTTCGAATGCCAGAAAACAAACACAAAGGGTTAAGGTTGGTCATTTTTTATTTCTTAGAAGTTAAAATATTTCAAAAACCAAGAACAGCTCAATTTAGATTACAAAAAGGCACTCTGATGAAAAGCAAATGTACTCCTTGACTGTATTTTTTGAAGTAGATGGTTAGAAAGCTAATATAGTGTTTGTGGTTAAATATAGCCCTTCTTTAAAGGCAGAACATATTGCTAGGGGGAAATGTCCTCCATCCCAGGACTTATGGCACAGAGTAACAAAAATGTTTTTCCATTTGGTGAATTTGCAGTGTTGGGGAGTATCATTCACTAGACCCAGGAGAAGTCCTAAATTGGAAAAGCAGCTGAGCCAAGGTCATCTCTCTTGTTTCCAAATATATCTTAAAACAAATGTAAGAAGGGCACTTTGCTGAGTGTTATCTGGACATATACAGTTTCAATCAAATTCTTCAAGAAGTGTCAGAATAAAAGCTGAACATTTGTTTGACATGGCCACGTCCCTGGCAAGTGGTCTCCTTGACGGCTGAGACTCTGTCTGGCAGTGCTGCAACTGTTCCAGTGAAAACTCTCCTGGCTCGCAAGAGAAAGAAATCAAGCACTGTGAAACACCAGCTTCGAATTTTTTTTTAAACACAGGAAACCATACAAACTTACAAAAATCTTTCCCAACAAAAATATCCTGTTAAGATATTCTGTTCTTCAGCTAAATTCTTTAGAATTATCAATTTTTTTCCACAAAAGAAAAAAAAAAGTTACATATACTTTTTTTTTAAGTGTAGAGGGTACCTCCGTAGAGGCTGGGTCTTTGTGGTAGTGTGAAAATACCCTCCTCCCCTAACGTCATAAAAAAATGAACTGGCTGATTGTCTGCAGTGCTCCTCCCCAACTCAGGTATGCCCACAGATGGGTAAGTGCTCCTCTCCACACAGTGAACATCGCGTTTCACCAGCAGTCCGTGAGGAGGCTGGGACAGCATGGAGAACCAGGACTACCAGACTAAGGCCTGCTCACCATCGCAGCTGCTCACAACTCTCGCCGTCTGTTTTCCAGCAGCCCCTCCCTCGTCCCCAGGAGGCTCTAGCTGTACCCCAGGGAATTCCCTTCTGGAGGTTTCATATTCCCCATGGGGCCCTTACTCCTCTCCAAGCCAGATTTTACAGGTGCTCTTACAAGAGGTGGGAATGTGGGTTTCGCTCTTCATTGGGCTAGCCTAGATTGCTCAGCCAAAAGGGCTTTCTTCCTTTTGAATTCTGACGTTGTCCCTTAGAGATCTTAAACCCCAAAAGAATTGCAGCTGCTCTACACACAATATAAAGGAAATAAACGAAGTCATAAAACAAGTGTCCAGAAGTCCAGTGTTGTTTTGCTCTTTGAAATTGAAACATTCAGAAAATCTGGGTAGTTGTGTTTACTGGCTAAACAAGCACCATAAACCACTTCTCCTGTTGGTTCCGTTGCTCATACTGCTGACTAGACCTCATGTTTTTCCTGCTTGTGGAGGGGGCAGTGGGCAGTGCGCATCCACAGCCTGCTGCCTCCAGCTGTTCTCCATGTCCTTATCTTATGCATCTTCCATGCTCGTCACTTCCCACGTCTTTGATGAAGTCTTCTTGACTTTTCCTTCATTTTCTTTTCTTTAGATCCCTGCTTTTGGTTCTTCCTTTTCTCTTATTCTCCCTCACATCTCCACCCACCTTTATCTCATTATTGCCAGGCTAGTATTGAACTCCTGAGAGCTAGGGACTCTCTTGTCTTGTTTTATCTACCAAGAACCAGGACAGTAGGCATGAGCCACTGTGGCAGATCCAGTTCCCTGATTTTTTTTTTTTTTTAAAGCAGAATGAGCACAGATTTATTTAGGAAAAGTAAGAAAGAACTCCCCAGAGTGGGAGGGGCTTAGGAAGGAATATTCTGGTCTGTTTGGCTGAGCTTCACAGCACCAGCATATTTAACCCCTGGTTACTAGGTCTGGATGGTTACAGTTGCTAGTGTATTCTAAATCTACTTAGTGCTAGCAGCCACACCTTTTATTCTCATACAGTCTAGCTGAGGAGGTTCCCCCACCCCGCCCCATGGATCCTTGAAGCCAAAGATAGTGCCAAGTCATCCTTTTTATTGTATACTAGGGTTTTTTTTTTCCTATGCATCTTACATATGATAGATTTTAACCTAATGGCAATAACAATAAAATATTATTAAAATCATATACTATGACAAAAGTTATTTAAAGGTCATGAATTGTTATGACGTTTTAAAAAATGTATTTATTTTTGTTTGTGTACATTGGTGTTTTGCCTGCATGTATGTTTGTGTGAGGGTGTCAGATCCCTGGAACAGGAGTTACAGACAGTTGTGAGCTGCCATGTGGGTGCTGGGGATTGAACCTAGGTCCTCTGGAAGAGAAGCCAGTGCTTTTTACCATTGAGCCAGCCCTCTTTTTGGAATATAAGCATCAAAAGCAGATCTCTGCTCAGGAGGGACTGGTGTGCAGAGTATGGGAGCTTAGCACACAGCGATGCTCCTTCCTCTCCTGACGCAACCCAGCTACTCACTGAGACTGCCTGTCATTTCCTGAACATCCTTCACTGATTCCTAGACTTATTTACTGTGTGTGTTTTCTTGCATGTTTGTGTGTGTGAGTTCCTGCATGTTTGTATGTAGATCATGTGTGTGTAGTGCTCCAACAGACAGAAAAAAAAAAGGATATTAGTTCTCATGAAACTAGAGTTACAGCTAGTTGTGAGCCTCCATGTGGGTGCTGGGAATTGAACCTGGGTCCTCTGGAAGAGCAGCCAGTGCTTTTAACTGCTGGGTGTTTTTCAGTCCCTTACGTGGTTTCATAGCTTCCATTTTTTTCCATATGATTTCCAGAAAATCTTAACTCATCCTTGCAACTCTAGACATGTCTCACCTCTTTTTAAATCATTCCTCAAACCATTTCAAAGTACAGAATATTACTATTCTATGTAGTATTTGAGTCTGTGAGTTTTGAAAATTCTATTTATTGTGTAGAAGTGTATGGTCAGAGAACAGCTTTCATTTCCACAAGGGTTCCAAGGGTCAACTCAGACAGCCAGGCTTGCTAGCAAGCACCTTTACCTGCTAAGCCACTTTGCGTGTATGGCTAGGCGGCTTTTGAAGTGAGAGCTAGGCCATGTAGATTTCGTATCTCATAATCTAGTACAGAGTCACACATACAGAAAATAATTGCATGTAACTAAATAATTAAATTTAATCCTCCAGTTAAATCCTATCTTACATAGTTCTCCAGTCTAGAAAGAAGCCATGTTTTGGCATTTTTATATAAAAATGGCAAGAGATGTTCATAAAATGGTCAAAATAATTTTGAATTAAAAAATTAAGCATATTTTGTAGTCTTGATTATGTTTTCTTGTATTTAAATTTTTGTTTCACTGCAGTATTTTCATAAATAAACAACTGGACTTGCCCAACTGTGACAACATTACCATTTCAGCAGAGACACACTTAAGAGTGCCCTGAGAGGCTTCACTTCATCTGAGTCATTACCCATTGCTTTCATGAGTTCACGGGCATCAGCTCTTAGTATAAGCCCTTGTCTGACTGACATAGCTCATTTCAGGCACAAACAGGTAAAATCTGTTTGTCAAATACAGTGGAGAAACCCAGTTTTATTTTAAATTATTTTATACATGTGGGTATTTTGCCTGCATTTATGTCTGTATACCATGTGTGTAATGTGTGAGGAGGCCAAAAGAGGTATCAGATCCCCTGGAACTGGAGTTACAGTTTTAAGCCTTTGTGTAGGTGCTGGGAATTGAACCCAGGGCCTCTGCAAGAGCAACCAGTGAGTGCTCTTAACCACTGAGCCATCTCTCCAGGCCCCAGATCTGTTTTTAAAAATGGTACTCTAAGTTTATAAGCATTACTAAACAGACTTTAAGGCACACAATAGTTCAGAAACAGATGCCAACTTGTTTACAAATAACTGTCCTGTGTATATAACGGGCCCCACAGCAAGCCAGCAGTCCAGTGCACAGGTCCTAGAGGCTGGCTCTGCCACTGTCATTACCTGGGTCATACTGCACAGAAGTCTCTCTATGCTTTAGCTGCCTCATCTGTAAACAGGGATAACTGTCCTGCCTCACTGGGAGAATCACCTTGCTTCCACAGGAGCTTCTGGGACTAGCCTGGCACATACCTGGCACTCAGTGATGGTTCAAGTACTTTCTTCGTTATTGTCCTGATTACAGAGCTTTGAGAGATGAACATCTGTCAATTTGTTGTTTCGTTTAATTAATGTTTTAACCAAGTTCATTTTCTGGCAGCACAGTGCTATGGCCGGGCTCTTTCAGGAGGGAAACAGGTTCCCTTGTGAGGAGTCAGATGCGCTGCTGCTACTCTTCAGAGCTAGAAAGGGCAGCAGCGAGACAGCGGGCAGGGCTCCCTCAGAGGTCCCTCTAACAAAGGACAACATGAGTCACTCCTGGGCTCGTTGGAAACACCCGGCCTGTCCTCTGCTGACTTCTATGCTATCTACCAAGTGTGGCATTGAGCAGCTCCTCACAGGGACCAACTGTTACATCCTGAACTGAACTTAAGACCTCGCTGGAAAATAGAAATTTTTTATTTCTCCCAGTGTTCTGAATAGTGAATTTCCATAACAGTAAAACGACTTAGTGACGCAAGGCTCTCTGGTTCTAGAAAGGAAATTGTGAAATTACCAGTGACCAAGAAAGTACTTCCAGTTTGCCAAAAGAGGGAGCATGGGAGCAGAAAGCTTGTGTTTGTCCAGGCCTCTCAAAAACTACTTATTTGGACTCTGTGTTTTATTTTTTATTTCTTTTGCAAGGACTGGGTACAGTGAACCTGCTATTTTTTTTTTAAAGACTGTCTTAAGACAGAAGAGTAAAACATCAAAACACACAGACTACCTATAATGATCCTTCTCTCCCCTTCCCAGACAAAACACTCACCACATGCCCAGCCGCCACAGCAAACGGCTCCAATTAGACTGCCCTCATTCAGGGGAGAGGGAGGAAGGACTGAGGCAGTGTAAGTCCAGAGATAATTACGTCTGTGACAGAGGTGCAGCTCTGTCTTTTTTCTGGCTGCTGTAGACTGTCTGAAAAACGGTGCGGTACATACGCTCCAGACTACCTCCCCACGCGGCCAAACTGTGGGTAGGCAAGCTTAGGACAGGCTAATCAGCAGGTACCCATTACCTACTCCTGGAGGCAAACTCCTTTGTGCCAAGCAAGAGGCATGATGTAAGCGCCTAGAACTCTTTGTAGAAAGGAACCTTTTATTTCCGCTCCTCAAGGACCAGCGCTGGGCGGGAACCTCTGTAAGATGGCGGTTCTCTGAGACACCACCGCCACAGTCGTTTCTCAACATAAACTCTGCCTTTGTAAAGACAGCTTTGTCTGCGTTATTCATGATGCATTTTTTTTTCAATTTCAATTCTAAAGAATCCTGCCAATTTACACATTTTTAGTTTGAGTGCCTATACAGCCTCTTATTTTACTCAAATTATTTTTAAAAATGCTTGGTATCATCTTAGCATTAAAAACTTGAGAAACATACTTGGAAAGGACACAGACTTTAAATTTTCCCAAAAATGTATAAATGTCATGAATGCTAAGTAAGAATTCAGCAGAATGACAAATATCAAATAAAGGCAAATGTGGTTCAATGGCTTACTTCAGAACTGCTGCCTGCTGGATTCATGCGCTTGGCAGGCAGCCTCAGCCCAAAGAAAAGCCAGAGTGCTGACAGTTTCTAGGGTGGTCTCCCTCACCCCAGGTACTCTGAGGTCCTCTAGCCTGCTCCCCAGCTCTGGAAAACGTGACCGTGAATTCAGCAGGCTGTAACAGGAGGTACATCCTACTTCTAGATTCTTCTTAAAGGGCACATTTACAGGATTATTTCCTGAACCAATGGTGATGGAGAGAGAGTTGCCACTACCAGTCAAAGTCCTCACAACAGCTGGGAGTACCAGCCAGGGAAGGGAATCTGACTGTAGAGGCAGATTCACAGGCGAAATTTTTCTCCTTTATTTGGGCCATCACGTGAAAGACACATTATTTTCTTAAATGATTAAGTGCTCTCATCAATTAGCCAATTAGGATATTAACCTTGACAGAAAAAGTGGATCAAGCTCTTCTTTACTAAGTACAAGCTGTCAAAAAGTGTCAGGTGAGTCAAAGCTTTTCTCATGCTCCAATCAAACCATGGACGAGTGGAAGGGAAGTCTGCACAGAACCCAGTAAGCGCATTACTAAGTGTCCAATGTTACATAAAAGCTATAAATAACTTGTTCTTTTAAAGTTTTTTCCAACTTGCTGTTCTTGAAGTGATAACGATGTTCTGCTTCAATTAATAAGGCAACTTTGGAGCTGCCTTTTTGTGTAATCCGCACACTTGATCTGTGCAGAGTAAAGGTGGCAGGCGATAATCAGTTAGAACCCAGAGGAGGTTTTGGGGCTGTCCTTTACACTGCAGAACTCAAGAGGACGAGAGAGCGTAGGACTGAAAACAGGCTGGCCTCTAGGTATAATAATCTGTGAAATTATCTCTACAGGAGTAAATCGAGATTTCTGCAAAAGTCTAGTCTTTCAAGTATTTGTTACAGAATTCACACTCTCACCAATGGAACATTATATACTACTGAAAACACACCAAGCCTACAACTCATCTGACATAAACTAAACTACCTTGGTGTCCAAAAATTATTACTGAATTAAGAAGGGTTTCTTTCCACACACTGGCACACAGCCTTTCTTCTGTTAGCTTCTGATCTATCAAAGGAGGGGAGGACAATGCTGGTAGCTGACTCTTGCCAAGAGAAGAGTATAAGAAACCAAGGAGCAGACTCCACCACAGACACTGGAGTCTTCATCTTCTCCTTCCTCCTCTTCCCTTTTTTTTGTGAATGTGTGATGTATGTGTGCATGCATGTGTATGTGCAAGCACTGTTGTGTGCACCTGTGTGTACATGTAGTTGTTCATGCATACATGTGTGTGCACCTCAGTGTGTGTATGTGTGTGTAGTGTATGCCTATGTGTTTGTGTGTGTGTGCTCATGTGAGTGAGTACCCATGTGTGGAATACAGGCAGACACTGCAATTCTGATTACTAATAAAGAAGCTTTCAAACAAATATTATGAGTAGATCAAACCTGGGACAAATATCCATGTCTGTATATAGATAGATAGATACATAGATACATAGATAGATAGTGTACTTTTAATTATTTTTTTTAATTTTATGTGCATTAATATGAAGGTGTCAGATCCCTTGGAACTGGCATTAAAGACAGTTGTGAGCTGCCATATGGGTGCTGGGAATTGAACCCGGGTCCTTTGGAAGAGCAAATGGTCCTCTTTTTACCACTGAGCCATCTCTCCAGGCCATGTCTGTATATTTTACACAGCACAAATTTTCACTATTTTTTTAAAGGGTAGTTAAAAAGAAATAGCCTACAGAGAACATACTAACAATTTAAAACCTGAGTTTTCAAATCTAAAGACAAGATATTTTTGAAAAAAAGATTGAAGCCAAAATGAAGAGAGAACATAACGAGTTTAATATCTTTCTCTAAGGAAAACCAAAGAAGTCTTTAGGTATCTAGCCCAAATGAAATAGTGGCTGGAAGCACTTGGGATTCCTGAATTTCACTAGGAATCCTGAGTTACCTTTCGAGTCTATGTAGTAGTCTATATAATGACAAATTTTATATTTATAATAACAGTCATCGGGACAATCAAATTCATTGATTATTAAATCCACATTCAATGTTAAAAATGAGTAACCATCCTTTGAGATGAAACATGAATATTATGAAATACTTTTAAAAGGAAATTTTTGACACAATTATGTTATTTAAGTCATGACATGTATCAAGCTTTATTTGCTTTTAAATTATGTGAACAGCACAAAAGCTTTTCAAAATATTAAACTGGTTTGCATTTTATAGAAGAGAAAGAAACTGAAGTGAAACTGTAGAGACTGCTGACTTCAGACAAACGTTTCTTCAAAACAAGAGACACTAGTTCCTGAAAGAGCCCTCTAAAGTCAGAAAAAGACTGAGAGAGACATTCACCTATGGGTCACTACAACTTTAAACCACACAGTTCTTAATGGACATGTGTTTACATTACAGAGAGCAAGCTTAGTCCTTTCTCATAAAACTCAGGAGACACACCACTCGACGCCTAAGCTAAACAAACAATGAAAGCCTCTTCTTCACGTTAAAAAGCCCTTTAAAACCTGATCTGCCTTCACTTCATTTTCCAAGACAACTTTAGAAGGGCTGGCTAGTCTGAAAGCAAAGGATGGAAAAGTCACTTCTGAGCAGGAAGCACGCTGGCGATGCACGCAGCCAGCGGCAACTGAAGCCCAGACAGGGCTCAGAGCACCAGCCGGTCCTCTCCGCCCTCCTGAATTACCTGACCGATGGAGATTTGGTTTTGTTGCTTTAGAAAGCACTGTTTTTTACATTCCATTAGTTGCTCAAGATCACGCCACATCTTTGCTTGCTTCATATTTGGGCCATGACTTTCTCGTACAGCTTTTTGTTTTTCCCGGAGTTTCTATGATTAAAAAACGAAACAAAACAAAAACCCAAGAATAATAAATCATTGGTTAAAGGGATTTACTGCTGTCATCATGAGGCAGAGGAGTATGGTATGTTTTATACATTTAATGAGTAGTAATGAAGCAACTACGTTCTCCTCTAAAACATTTACACTAAGAACATTTTAAAAGTTAACTAAATTTAAGGTACATGTAGAATGACCTGAAGTTACAAAGATCAGAAAAAGAGCCTGGAGAGATGGCTCAGAGTAAAAAGCAGTGGTTGCTCTTGCAGAGGGCTCAGCACCAACTTGGTGGCTCACAACCATCTCTAACAGTCTAGAGGCTCTGATGCATGCATGTCATACACTTACATACATGCAGGAAACATTCATACACATAAACCAACCAATTGCTTCAAAGCCTTCTGGCTAAGCTCAGTGTAAGAAACAAAAAAGTCTTGAGAAAAACAGGAAAAGAAAGAGAGGGGAGGGGAGGGCAAGAGGAGGGGGGAGAGAGAAGGGGAGGAAGAGAAGGGAGAGGAGAGGAGGAGAAGGGAGGGGAGGGGAGGGGAGGGGAAGGGAGGGAAACAGACTGCTCTGACAGCACAGAACAGCAGTCAAAGGACCTGAGGTTCAGTGTGGCTTTGTCTCAGATATAAGTGAGGTACCTAGGTTCCCTGGATCTCAGTTTTCTTCATTGCCAACTGTAGCTAATAACAGGGAGCAATAAGAAAATGCATCTTATACTATTCCTTCTTCATGTGATAACAGAGGTGGAAATTCTTAACAAACCATATTGTGTATTTTATCATTAAATGTTATATTCTCCCCTAAAATCATGTACTTCTATGTAAGTTCAAATTATCAAACCACATCCATACCTTCTTCAGAGACAATGAGTATCTTTTTTAAAAAGGCATTTACCAGTCAATAGGCCAAAATCTTTGAAAAATATTTTTTAAAAATAAGATTTATTGCCAGCCAGACTACAAAGTAAGTTCTAGGAAAGAAGGGCTACACAAAGAAACCCTATCTCAAAAAATTTAAAAAAAAAAAAAGACTTATTTATTTTTACTTTATATATATGGGTATTTTGCCTGTATATATGTCTGTTGTACCACATGCATGTCTGGTCCCCATGGAGGCCAGAAGAGGTTGTCAAATCACCTGGAAATAGAGTTCCAGGAGGAAGTGAGCCACCATGTCAGTGCTGGGAACTGAACCTGGGTCCTTTGGAAGAGCAGCCGATGCTCTTCACCACCGAGCATCTCTTCAGCCCCTAGAATTATTTTTGTTACTAACAGTCTAGATAGTTCCACCTGCTAAAACTGGTTTACTTAATTGACTATAATTATAAATAGAAGTGCAAAATGTTTTCAATGAATTGCAAAATTATACTTTGGTTCTGTACACCGAGGAAGGCGGATAAAAAGTAGTGAGAACAAAGAGAGCAAGAAGGAAGGGCAGAGGTGGCAGTTTACATATACAGAAGCAGTGCAAGCACTGCGACAGAAACGCAAACAGAGGCTACTGTCAGAAAACCACCAGGAGGGAGAAAGGCAAGGAAGCACACAGC
The DNA here is from genome assembly GCF_030254825.1 of Meriones unguiculatus. Classification (NCBI taxonomy): domain Eukaryota; kingdom Metazoa; phylum Chordata; class Mammalia; order Rodentia; family Muridae; genus Meriones; species Meriones unguiculatus. The sequence continues at coordinate 88,991,364 of NC_083352.1, read as the reverse complement.
AGCCACCGCACAGGAGCACACTCATCTGTCCTCTTTTAGGAGACAGCTCATCTACCGATGCTTAGGACAGATGAGAGTGCTGCTGGCTGATGCTTGCCCAAATAAGAGAATGAACAGGATGAAGGCGAGATTTAAACCACTGATTAAATACTGCCCACCCCAGTTATGGGTACTGAAAGCAAACGTAACAGCAAACAGTGAGAGAACACATGGGAGAATTTTCAGACATAATTGTAATGTAACCAACAGAAAGCACATGCTTAGCATGTGTGAACTTCTGTTGTGAGTAACAGATTTCACCACAACTTTTTTTGTTTGTTTGGTTTTGAGACAGGGTTTCTCTGTGTCCTTGGCTATCCTAAAACTCACTCTGTAGATGAGGATGGCCTCAAACTCACAGAGATCTGCCTGCCTCTGCCTCTGTGCTGGGACTAAAGGAGTGTACCACCACTGCCTGCCTAAGCACAAACACTTTTATGCTCACAAATTAAAATTATTTGAAAAGACCATTAAAGTATACTAAGAATTTTCAGAGTTCTGAGCATATAATATATATTTATAATAAAGTATATAATACATATTATATAATATGAAATTCTATAGCATTAATATACATTTATTTGTATGCGACATAATGATATATAATATTAATATACATGCATATGTTTATCTGTGTGTGTTATAGGTGTTTGTTTACATGCGTGCCTGGATCCCACAGACACCAGAAGGGGACATGGGATTCCTTGCTGCTGTTATAGACAAGTGAGAGGCACCAGGCGGGTGCTAGGAATTGAACCTGGTTCTCTGGAATAGCTCCTAACCACTGAGCCAGTTCTCCTGCCCCACAAGATGTTTCTACACAAGAGAAAAAAGGGAACAGTTTCATATTAACATAATGTGGAATGTTTAAATGAAAGTCTACTGATAATCATACTAACTTAGAAAAATTCCAACAATCTATTGTTAATGTATTTCACAAATGAAGGTTTATAAAAACTAATTCAAAAATGAAAATTCTATTTTTTTTCTTTTTGGATGCAGCTATGTCACCCTACAAAGCAGTGGTTCTCAACCTGTGGGTCTTGATCCTTTTGGGATCAAATGGCCCTTTCACAGGGGTATCTTAAGACCAGTGGAAAACATAGATATTTACATTATGATTTATAACAGTAGCAAAATTGGAATTCTGAGATAGAAACAAAAACAATTTTACAGTTGGGGTCACCACAACATGAGGAACTGTATTAAAGGGTTGCAGCATTAGGAAGGTCGAGAACCAATGCTGTAAAGAAATCAGGTATAGAACTTACAAGTTTGTGTGTGTGTGTGTGTGTGTGTGTGTGTGCGTGTGTGTGCGCGTGTTTATACACTTGATACATGCTTGAGGTCAGAGGACCTCTAAAAGGACTGATGTAGTTTTCTCTTTCTAGCATGAGTCCTGGAGACTGAACTCAGGTCATCAGGCTTGGTGGCACACACTCTAACATTCAGCCCCATTAGTGGTTCCTTTAAATTCTTAAGGAATTAACAAACCCTTGAAACCCTAGCCTTCAAAAAAAAGAATGACAATATCAGAGCCATGCAATAAAAAGTCTGAATTAGAAACATTAAAAAAATGATTCTTACCTTACCAAGGTTTTCTTGTTCAGTAATATTTTTGGTATACTGTTCCCTAGGAAGTCAACACAATGATTTAATTTCAACTTGAATTGATTTAACCATACAACTAAATTAGAAATTAGCATATCTATATACATTTACAGTTTAGGGCAGAATGAGAATGAAACTCATCAGATACTTTGTTTTTCCTCATGTTTAGTCATTTCTTCCAGCAAACGGTAATTTAAAAGGAGGGAAAGGGACAAAGCATTATACAGGAAGTTAAGACAATTTAAGATATTAAATACTATTTCTGGTTAATCTTCCCTTAAGACAATGGCAATCCATTTGCTTAAACTACACATTGCCTTTTAGAGTCTGCAGAAGGAAGGGGCACACAATAACCAAACACTGAACAGAGGCTGAGTCTGCAACTCTACTTCCAGGAAGTCACCCTAAGGAAGAACTCCCAAGACGTAAGAAACATAAAAGTAAATACTATTTACGTCATCAATGCATGGACTACTGAAAACTGCTAGACTAAATGCATGTATATGGGGAAATGTTTAGGTAGATTAATCTATTGAAAGAAATAACAGAGTTGTGAAAAATAAGAAAATCTATATACTGAAGTGGAAAAATTCTAAAAAATATGAAGATAATTAAATACATATATGTTTATGCACACAATGTATTTCCCACGCATTTGCGAACACACACATGCAGATGTAGCAGCATTTGCATGTTTGAATATAGTACAATGTACACTGAAGCATGAATACACTGTTGAAGTCATGCCAAATGGCTGCAGCTTTAAAAAATAGTTTATGTTTTGGGGCATTTTGTTTGTATGCATGTTTATACACCACATGTGTGCCAAACTCATCTACTGAGGCCGTAAGTGGGTGCTGAATCCCCTGGAACTGAATGTACAAATGGCTCTGAGCCAGCACGAGGGTGCTGGGACTCACACTCAGACCCTCTGTATGAGCAGCCAGTGTGCTTAACTGTTAAGCCTGTGGTCCTCAGCCTGTGGGTCGTCACCCCTTTGGGGGATGAACAACCTTTTCACAGGGGTCACCTAAGACTATTGGGGAAATATATTTACATTAAGATTCATAAAATGGCTAAATTAGTTATGAAGTAGCAATGAAAAGGATTTTGCCATTTGGGGTCACCACAACATGAGGAACTATATTAAAGGGTTGCAGTGTTAGGAAGGTTGAGAACCACTGCTTTAAGGCCTCTCTCCAGCCATCCTCTACCCACCATGGCCCCCTCTTTTTTTTTTTTTTAAGATCTCATGTACTCAGTATATCCTCAAACTTAAGTGTATAACCAAGGCTGGCATTGAATTCCTGATCCTCTTGCTTTCATCTCTAAAGTGCTGGTATTTACAGGGGCGTGCTACCACAGTCTAATTTTTCTTCCCTCCTCTCTTTTTCCCATCCTCTCTCCCATCTTTCTTTCCTTCCACAGAGATCTGCCTGCCTCTGCCTCATGAGTGCTGGAACTACATATACACATCTCTAACAAAGTCTCACCATTTTTCTCAGGCTGGCCTCAAACTGTTGGGCCAGTCCTAAATCTGTAACCCTCTAATCTCAGCCTCCCAAGTGCTAAGATTACAGTATATGTCACCATGTTTTACCATGTTCATCGTAAAAGCACTCAATTTCTGTGTACACTACTTCATGGTTACTTTTTGGTTTTATAAATATTTTGTAAGCTAAAAAAAAGTCATTTAAAGTAAAAAATTAAATGTATTTAAAATCAAAGTACAATTATATTTTAATGCTGTGTAAGAAAAAGTTTGAGACTTAAAGTAGGTGATATGTTAAGGTCAAGATTGAAGGGTAAGATTGAGGAACAGATCCCAAGTGTCCAGACTAGTCCATGCCAACTTGACACAAGCAGGAATCCTTTAGGAAAAAGGATTCTCAGCTGAGAAAATGCCTCCAAGATCAGGCTGTCGGCAAGCCTGAGATGCATTTTCTTAATCAGTGATGGATGTAAGAGGACCCTGCTCACTGTGGGTGGTACCTCGCTAGGCTGGTGGTCCTGGGTGCTCTACAAACTCAGGCTGAGCAAGCCATGAGGGGCAAGCCAGTAAGCAGTGCTCCTCCATGGCTTCTGCATCAGCTCCTGCCTCCAAGTTCCTCCCTACTTGAATTCCTGCACTGACTTTCCAATTTCCTATACTTAAAATCTGAAATAAAGCTTTTACTCCCCAAGGTTGATTTTGACCAATTTTCATCACAGCAATAGAAATGCTAACTAAGCAAGGAATATGGGAAGAGACTTTAGATTTTAGATGTATTTCTTTGTTTATTTATTTACTTATTTTGGGTTTAGTGAGACAGGGTTTTTCTGCGTAAACCTCAAACGCACAGAGATCAAACTCACTTGCCTCTGCCTCCCAAGTGCTGGGATTAAAGGCACGTGACACTATGGCTGCCTAGATCTTATATTTGAATGTAAATATTGTTTTTGTTTTTCTATGCAAACTTAGATTGTACTGTTAGAGGAATTAAGCAAGATAAGATGAAAAATCTAAGATGACATAAACCACAAAGGAGAAAGCCCAAAAGCATCAGCAGCAGAAGCTCCCGCCTCTGCAGTAGAGGAAACAAGAGTGACAAGGACAGGTGGAATGGCACAGAAAGCACCCAGTGTCCTTGCAGAGAAGCACAGGCAGCACCTGCACACTGAAACAAGGTGGAGGCGGTCACCAATCTCACAAGCCTTCACTTTGCCCCTAAAATTCATGTAACACAAGGTCCATCTGCTTGTTTTACACACTCTCCAAAGAACTGCTACAAGGAATTAAATAGTAACCCAAGAAGAATGTATGGAGCTGGGTACAGTGACACACTTTTAATCCCAGCACTCAGGAAAGCAGAGACAAGAGGAGCTCTGTAAGCCTAAGGCAGCCAGGTGTACATAGCAGAGTCGATACAGTGAGACACTGTCTTAAAAAAAAAAAAGAAAAAAAAAAAGCACACATCATAGCTCAGATGGCTTTAAGGAATTCACTAGTATTTTAGGTGTGAGATCTGTCCAGATTGTTTTAGCATTTTCATTTATTTAAAATTTCTTGGGAAACCAACAGGCTCAGGATAGTAGAATGCTAGCCCCAATTTGCCATGTACAAGGCAGTCAGAGGTGCAGGTTAAAAACAAAAAACAAACCTCTTGCTATTTCTTTTTGTTTGTTTGCTTTGTTTTTTTCTAGACAGGGTCTCATTATGTACCTCTGGCTGTCCTGGGACTCACTCTGTAGACCAGGCCAGCCTCCAACCCCAGAGATCTGCCTGCCTCTGCCTCTGCCTCTGCCTCTGCCTCTGCTGGAATTAAAGGTGTGTACCACTACTCCCACGCCAGGCTATTTCCTAAACCTTTGGCCTAATTAAAATAAATTTATTGACTAACAATAAATTTTGGCTCTGTAGTAATACTTTCAACATTTGTGAGTTTACAATGTAACCAACACCATTTTTCATATCAGTCGTCAGAACTGTTTTTAAAATTGATCTGTGCATGTGTGCACAAGCATTTGTACACCTGCATCAGGGGACCACTTGCAGGAGTATGTCCCTACCACCTACAACATGCGTTCAGGGGATCTTATTTAGGTTGTCAGGCTGGTGGCAGGCACCTGAACCCTCTGAGTCATTTGCTGGCTGCTTTTTACAGTATTGGAATCTACTGCTGTTGTCACGGCACAGTATTTTTCTACAGGAAAACTAGGGGAATGTGAAAGTTTACAACAATGTGCTTCATACGCACGTGTGCAGGTACCCCCAAACATGTGCAGAGGCCAGAGGCTGGCTTCAGGCATGTCCCTCCATCCTCACTTCTCTTCCTCATGTTTAGAGAAGTCTCACAGGGCCCAGAGCCTACTTTTTGGCTACACTGGCTGTCCGGTAAGGCCCCGAGAGATGCCTGTCTCTGGCCGCAGTGCTGGGGTTGTAGGAACATGGCATCATATCTGCTTTTCATGCAGGTGCTGGAGAGGCACACACAGATCCTCATGCTTGCACAGTGAGCACCTTACTCACGGAGCCACCTCCCCAGCTAAACTGATTTTGTTGCAAATAAAAAAATCACTGTCCGCTTATTTTGTATGTGTGTGCACTCCAATGCCTGTGCCACCACAGCACATGCGTGGGGGTCAGAGAACAACTTGTGGGGCTCACTTCTCCTCTCCCCTGTGTGGAGATTAAACCCAGGCTGCCAGGGGGACCGCAAGCACCCTTATCCACTGCGCTATCCTGCTGGACCCAGGCAGACATTTTAGTGATGAAGTACACCCTGTCAATGATCATACATTTAACACTTCAGAAGCAACTATCTCCTTTTCATTTTTATACTAATAACCTTGAAGAAATGAATTCACATTCTAAAATGTCTACTCTTCAAGAGCAAATCAACTACTCTTATTTCTTACCACTGACAATACAGACCGTAAGAACAAAGTTTGGGGCTGGAGAGATGGCTCAGTGGTTAAGAGCACTGGCCGCTCTTCCAGAGGACCTGAGTTCAATTCCCAGCAACCACACGGTGGCTCACAACCATCTATATTGAGATCTGATGCCATCTTCTGGCATGTAGGTGTACATGAAGATAGAGCATTAATACATATAAAAAAAAAAAAAAAAGAATTCCAAAAAAAAAAAAAAAAGAACAAAGTTTGGCCTGGTTGGTGGTGACACACACCTTTAATCCCAGCACTGGGGAGGCAGAGGCAGGCAGATCTCTGTAAGTTTGAGGCCAGCCTGGTCTACATAGTGAGTCCAGGGCAGCCAGGGCTACACAGAGAAACCAAACCAAACCAACCAAACAAACAAACAAAAGGCAATCAACCAAAACAAAAAACTGGCAAAGTAAGGACTTTTATAGTTGACTATGCGAAAGCATGTATTAAAGTCACTCTACTTGTAGGAGATCCCCAGTCCGGCCTTCCAGTATACTACACGGACTATGCAACAGACAACTTCCCAGGCTCCTTCTGGTGACACTAATGTGCCACCACGCAGGATCTCAGTAGCGACCTCAAACAAACATGACTTCTACCCTTTGTGTTCTTGCTGAGAAAAAGAAAACATCTGAGCTATGATGGGCAAAGAAGGCTGACTTCTATGACTGCATTTATTACAACCTGCAATTTACCTACAAATGTATTTTAGGGCAAGAGTTGATTCACCACAGTATGCCACAGTGGAGACTACAAAAGTCACCATGTAAGGACCAAGCAGTATTTATACACTGCTCTCATTTTAAAGGCTGGCACACCACAGTTACATGGTTTCCACTAATAGGCAGTTGTCACACTGCACAATTAGCAAGCAGATGACCAGAGCCCCAGCCACGTGTGCTTAAAGAGATGACATTAAAACGCTAATGCTTATAGAGAGCAAATATAAAAGCACACCTAATTCCTGGGGGGTCAGAGTGCAGGTTAATAATTAACAGACCGTGAAAGGGTTCGGAACTAGATAGTGGTGATGGCTCAGCACTGTGAATGAATTAAGTGCTACTTATTGCATGCTTAGAAGTGGCTAACGTGACAAATTTTATATTTTACACACATATATATATTTGCTACATGAAAAAAAGCAAGCAAGAAATACAGCTATCTGTGCTCCTACCCCATGTTAAGAGGGCTAGGATGTCCTAAAATTCAGTCTTCAACAGCAGCTTGGCATCTGATAGCTGAAACGTTCTGTATGTTTCTTTCTTACTTATAAACCTTCTATAGGTGGAAACATTGAATCAACCAGTATAAAAATAAAAATTACTTGCCTGATTGCTTTTCTTTTTTCTTGTTGATCAGAAGAGACATAAGCCTTCATCTCATCAGTAGCTCGACGAAGCTGAACTTCTAGGTTCTAAATGTAAAGACAAGTTTCAGGAAGTCTTTAATATTGGGGTTGAGGGAAGGAATTTCAAAAGGGGCCTGCAAAATGGTTCAGCAGGTAAAGGTACTTCCTGCAAAGTCTGACAAACCTGAGTTCAATCCCCAGGACTCACATGGTGGAAGAAAGTACTGAGTCCTGCAAGCTGTTCTCTGACCTCTACAGATGTACCAGGGCATATGGTATGTGTGGCCACACACATCCACAACCAACCAACGAAATAATTTTTAGTCAGGTGTGGTAGTACACACCTTTGATCCCAGCCCTCAGGAAGCAGAGGCAGGCAGATCTCTTTGCGTTTAAGGCCAGCCTGGTCTACACAGTGAGCTCCAGGACAACCAGGACTATAGAGAGAACCAGTCTCAAAAACAGAACAAAAAAAAAAAGAAATAACAAACTTTAAACTTTTTCAAAAAAGCTGTGACCCCCATTCCTGACTTACCTTAATCATACAGTTTGTATAATGGTATTTACTTTCTTCTTGAAGACATTCTTCACGGAGTCCCCGCACTTCCTACATGATGTTAAGTGGGCAGCAAGTTATTGAAATAATAGAAAAGAAGTCGGCTTTAACTGCACATCAGAAGAACAACCATCAGGACCACCCCACCGTAAGCTCATTTATGGAAACAGTGCAGGTAGCACTTTGCGACCTGCAGACGCAGTGGCTCATTCACTGAGCGTGTGTGTGTGCACGCGCGCACTCTTGTGTGAGCTAGGGCACAGTAGCGAGGGCGGTCAGGTCTTGCTCTCATAAACAAGGAAATGGCAAAGAATATTTCTGATGGGTAAAGGTATGACGTGGAAAACTTGGCATTGGGTAGGTGGTACACCAAGTGTGGCAGGCTGACGAGGAGCTCGGGAAATGCTAGGTAGAGTGAGCAGAAACATCCTGGAGTAGGGGCTGACTTTCAGGCTGCATTTCCAAGTGATGAAAATAAAAGGGGAGAGAAGACACTAAATGTCCCAGGCAGAGAGTAGAGGACATACAAAAACCTGGAGGAGGGACCGAGCTTGGCCAGTTTAGAGTTTAGACACAAGGCCACCATGCTGGATGAGGAGGAAGACTACAGAACACAGATATGACCTTGACAAAGCAGGTGGAGCTGAGTACAGCAGAATCTGGATGTGAGGTGTTACTTCAAGTGCAGTGGGAAGCCAATGGAGGGTGACACTATGCTCTAGAGAGTAAATGTAGGGAAACAAGAGCAGACAGGCAGTTACTATGAGAGTCTAGGCAGGAGAAAATGGACCTGAGGCTTTGACAGTAGTGGTACAGATGGAAAAATTCTACATATAAACTTTAAAGGAATAAAGATTTCTGGTGCTTCAGAGGCAGGCTAGGAGAGTACAATGAAGATGTATGAATCTCATGACACAGAGGGAGTGAAAATATCCACACATGGGTGGCTTTTGCTAAACTGTTAAAATAAAAACCCTCTTCTTACCTGCTCTAATTTGGACCGATTGCTTTCAAGTCCTGCTGCACAGCTATCATACTGGGCTTTCTTTTCATCACACTCCTGGGTTAGTTCCTAGTTTGAAAAGGGCAAATGATTAAGTGAAAAACAAAGGCACAAAATGTGGCTCTGAAACAATGCATGTCCTTGTCAGTCTTGTAACTCGACTCTAAGCTTCTTGGCATACTTACGAGTTATTTATACAACAACTGGACATGTGAGAATTATGACAGATGGAAGTGCTGATAAGAATAATAGCTACCATGTACTGATCTCTGTGCCAGGCTTAGGAGCTGGGGACACACTGCAAACAAAACAGCATTCCCCTAAGTAATGCTCAGAATCCACAGGTTGTAAGGGTTTCAGTGGACGAATGGAACCTGAACAGGAGCACACAGGACTCTCAGAACTAATCCAGGCTTGGGGATCAGTAGGGACGACTTCCTGGAGAAACGGATATCTACACTGAGAATGGGGGATTAATAAGAATGTTTAGGGAAAGGTAAGCAAGGGAAAGGAGATACTTAAAAACTAACAAAAAAAAAAAAAAAAAAAAAGAACAAAAATTGAGGGCTATATAAGCAGTCCACTATTGGAATGGGTCTGGGAATAGGGAGAAAAGAGGCTGAAGATGTATGCAGGGTATGATGAGAACTCTGTGAATCCTATCAGGGCACACGAACTGGACAGTAATCAAATCTTTAACAATGCTGAAAGAGATACTGACTGTCATCTCCATATGATGATTAGAGAGCATAAAGAAAGGCCAGGTATTTTGCCCAGATTAAACTGCTATAAAGGGCAGAGTCAGGGTGAATTCAGGTTCCTCTAGTAGTTTCAAAGTTTATTTAGATATTTTGAAGGAGATAATCTGAAAATCTGCTGCAAATACACAGGGATGATAAATATCTGCAAATGCTTGCTAAGGAGGAACAAATGTCTCTTAAAATCCAGGGCTGAACTGAACTGCCAAGACAGTGGCGTCATCAGGCTTAGAAACAAGAGACTGATTGTGGCCATCTTGGGGAAATGCGTCTGGACAGCAGAGGAGGGACAGTAGCATCCACGGGGGCAAGAGAAACCACCCGGAACACACAGGGTGAGGATTTGGAACTGAGGAACCCATAGTAGACCACAGCTGTTCTCAATTTGGAAACTTCCAAAGGGTTAAAGGCTAAAGAGAAAGGGTTAAAATCAGCTTGAAAACGACCTTGGTTTCATGCAGTAGCACCTTGGAAACAGGACTGCTGTGGATGATGTGTTGTATGTACTGTCTCTGTTGTACGGACTACATATGGCTTGGGGTAACTAGAACAGTTTAAAGACTGCTTTATGCCTCGAAATGAGCTAAAGGGGAAGCCTGTGGGATGGCTCTGTGGCTAACAGCACTTGTTGAGAAGTTTGAATGATACAGAAGTTCAACTCCCAAGACCCACAGTGTGAAAAAACTGACTCCCACAGGTTTTCCTCTGACACCATGCATGTACACACACACCACAAAATAAATAAATGAATGTAGCAATCGTATGTCCCATAAATGGGAGAAAGGGCAGCAGCTGTGTGTCCTTAGACAGCTTCTCAGTAAGATGAACTTGCTACAGTGATGACAGAGCCTTCTTTAAAAACAAAGCAAAGCAAAACAACAGGGTAGACAAAGTTCTAGCTGGTCTGGAACTTAAACTTATTACTATGTTTAACTAGACTGATCTCAAGATCCACAGAGAACTGCCTGCATCTGCCCTTTGAGTGCTGAGATTAAAGGAGTGTGTCACCATGACTGGCTGGTTACAGCTTTTTTATGATTTTTTTGACCTGTGAAACTGAAAGCAATCATGATCTATAGCTTGGTTGCCATGGTGCTGACTTAAGGTTTACATTTCTCCCCCTACATGGTACAAGAACTCGAAAGAGGAGATATTAGCTTAAAACTAGCTCCTAGCTTATGCCCATTCTAAAACACTAGGCCAAATAACTGAATAACCACCACCTGTTGCTGAAATTCAAGAGACGGAAGCTCCACTGGTGAGAGCGGCACATGCCTGCAATCCCAGCTCTCAGGAGGCCGAGAGGGTTGTGAGTCAGTTGTTCATATGCTGTTTCACACAATGACAGAGTCAGACATGAGTGTACACACACACAAACATAATAAATAAAACAAAGTAATAAACCAAAAACAACTGAGGGCTGGAGAGATGGACCAGCAGTTAGAGCACTTCCTGTTCCCCCAGAGGACTTGAGTTTGGTTCCCAGCTCCCATGTCAGAGGCTCACAACCTCTTTTAACCTGAGCTCCAGGAAATCTAATGCCCTCTTCTGTTTCTACTATATGCCCCCATACAAACAAAAAAATGAATGAATAAACAAATGAATATTTCAGGGAGGGTGGCTGCTTGGGAGAAAGGTATGAAATACAGGCAGCAATGGTGAGCAATGGTGACTATGGGGCAAATCTAAACCAGATATGGCTGTGTAAAGTAGGAACTAGAAGACTGGAAACACATGACAGACACCCTCAGAGACAGAAAAAAAAATTAAAATGACAGAGGATAACAACACCTGTGTGGGTTTGAGGGCATTTAAATTATTCTAAAATCTATGTATTAGCAAATGATGTTAATTAACCTTGGTCTTTTATTGAGTCAAGAATATGTGTGGGGAAAGCGTATGTGTGGAAAAAGAGAAAATTATAATTAAAGGAAAAGATAGAAAAGAACATAAAGGAAGGAAATAAGGGAAGAAAAACCAGCTCTTGGAATGGGAGGTGGATAGGAAAAAATTAAGCAAAGAATCAGCATAATATATAGGATACACGAAAAGAAAAATCCAGATCCACCCATAATCTGAGTGAATGCATGGGACCGGCCACACAAAGCCCAAGCTATCTGCTATATTTGAGATTCATAGGACAAAACAAGAACACAGAAAACTAAGTGAAAAGAAATAAAAGGATGCTTCAAGCAATAAGAAACCCAGCTTGCCTGCTCCACTAGCAGGCAAAACAATTTTTCAGTATCACCAAGAATAAAGGTAGGAAGAAATAAAGATAAGACAGAATTTACAAGGAAAGGTTTTTGGTTTGTTTGATTTTGCAAGGGAAGTTTTTAGGCATGTTAAAACACACCTCCCATGAAGTTGCTCTTCTTTACTATTTTGTTTTTGAGACAGGGTCTTGCTATGTCATGATGCAGCCTGGGCTCTAACTCACAGTTGTCAAGCCCCAGTGCCCTAAACAAAAGGATTTACACGTATGTATTACCACACTTGGCTCCATCATCCCCAATTTTTTTTTTTTTTTTTTTTTTTTGCCTCTGGAGACAGGATCTCATTATGTAGCCTTGGCTGGCCTGAAACTTACTGTTATAGAACTAGCTGGCCTAAACTTGCAGCGATCTCCTGCCTCTGCCTCCTGAATGCTAGGATTACAAGGGTGCAGGATATGGTGTGATCCTGCCTCATTTTTCCAAATTTAAGTGTGTAATTCACGACATTAAGCACACCATAGTGTTGAGCAACTGTGACGAAGACCCACCTGCAGAACTCTTTCCACCTAGAAAGGTTTCTGGAGACTTTATCTATTAAGCACAACTTCTATTCACCAGAAAGTTTTCAATACTTCTAAGGAACCTGATCATTCTGTGGATCCTGTACTCAACCACTGGGCAGTATGTGCTCTTTTTATGATCCAGTTACCAAGTTAGGCTGGCCCTTACTCTACCACCACACTTCACCCCACAGTCTGCAGAGCTACACTCCGTACAAATACTCCAGAAAGAAAACATGGGCTACTAAGCTGTTACGGAAGTATGCGAACAAACTCTAGGCTGCCGGATCACTGGGGGCTACTGATCTTTGGAATAATTTCTTAGGCCTCTATCAGTGGAAACCTTACAGAGAGAAGGGCAATGAAGGACAGACAGGACTGGGGATGAGTACCTGATCTGTAGTCACAGATGTAAGTGCTAAAAACAAAGCGCGAAGTGGGGTCATGGCACAAAACTAAACATTCATGCTCTGGTAAGGCAGGAATGACCTAATGCTGAAGGAGGCATTTTTGAAGGGAAGGAAGGCAGAAGACAGCATCAGAATGCTGGCTTTCTTGCTTTGTTTGTTTTGTTTTTTAAATTGCTAGTAGTAGGAGAATGTCAGAGGATAGCTTTCCAGGTACAAAGGTAGACCACAGTATAAGCACAATCAAAGGGCACAGGCAAACACTAAGAAAAATAACACAGCAAACAAAACTCTGCTGTCAGAGGAAGTGGGCAGAAAGGAGTTAAAAAGACCACAAAACTAAACCAAACAAGTGCCCTCACTTTTCAAGGTGGAAATTAATAGATACTATCTAATGAATGGGTGATTAATCAAAAAGTTAGAAACATAGAGGATAGAACAAAATCACAAGCTGTAACACACAGTCACTTATACACACGTAATGTGAGAGTGAAACAGAGAGCTTCTGCACAGGCTTTAAAATCAAAATAAAAACATAAAATGATCCCACTAAGACTAAATATGTTTGTATGTCAATAAACAGAAATAAGCTAAACTTACCTATTAAAATAAACCTTTCTGATTATATCACACAACAAAATCTAATTTAAGATTTCTCTAAAAATGAGTAAAGTATGAGAAGGAAGAAATGTATACCAAAAAATTCTGACCATATTAATCAGGGTTGACTGTAGTCTGCTTTCAATAAAAATGTGCGTTTGAGATAATTTTTGTGTGTGTATATGTGTATATATTAGGAAACTTTACCCATGACTTTTCACATACTACATACAAGCTCTGTTACTGAGCTACATCTAGCCCATAAGATTAATTTCATTTTTAGGAAGTAAATATATATAGAAAGCAAATTTAAGGCAGCCATTAGGTAATTACTTAGGGCCTGGAAAGATGGCTCTGAAGTTATGAGCACTCACTACTCTTCTAGAAACCCTGAATACAGAACACAGCACCTACATGGGTGGCTCACAGCCATCTGTGACCCCAAACCCAGGGCTCAAGGGCTTCTTCTGGCCCCACAGTTGCTGCACCTCTGCCGCATGGTGCTAGTGTGCATGCACACACACTGCAAAAATAAACTAAGCAGGTCTTTGTCATGTGTCCTTAATGCCAGCACTTAGGGGCAGAGGCAGGTGAATCTCTGGGAATTCAAAGCCAGCCTGGTCTATATAGTAAGTTTCAGGCCAGCCAGGGCTACATAATTAGACCCTGTCAACAAACAAACAAACAAACAAACAGGCAGATAAATACTAAAATCTATTCATTAACTCCCACAAAATTTCCTGAAAATATTTAAGGCCCTTTTATTCTCTCTCTCTCTCTCTCTCTCTCTCCCCGTGTGTGTACGTGTGTGTGTGTGTGTGTGTGCACATGTGTGCATGCGTGAGTACATGTGTGCATGTGTGTGATAAAGGAGCAGATAGGAAAAATAATATTTTTGGGACAAGATCTCAGGTAGCTTTAGCTGGCCTTGAAATTGTTTTCTATAATAAAGATTCTTTTGGGCTCAGTAAAGAAGCATGGAAACAATGCCTTAGTAACATCATTCACTCACAGTTGGAGCAGGAGATCCAACAGCAACCCACAAAACAAAGACTTAAGAAAAGGTTTACTTTTATTTATATGTATACATATGTCTCTGTGAGCATCTGTCACAGAGATATTCAGGGGCCCTTGGCAGCCAGAAGAAGGTATCAGATCTCTGCTTTTGTCTCCCATTTGTCTATCTGCATAAACTACCAAACCTATCTCAGACTGCATGGCATTTTCTACAAAAATAAAATTATGTCTGACTGTTTTCAAAGTGTATGTGATTTTCCACTCTGGGGCTAACTCTGACAGATGGTTTTCATGTAGAAGTAGTTTTCTAGTTCCATCCGCAGGCACATGTGAGATGGCTCACACTCAAACTTACGATTACTCCAGAGAATGTTGAAGTAGCAGCTGCTGATGCCAAATGGTAGAGGCTGCTGGACCCTGCTGTGGAGAGCACTTACCTTCTGACAGTTCATCTTCAGAGCAGTGCTTAGAATAAGCTCCCAAGTAATGGCCCTGTGCTTACCCCACTGCAGTGCCCACCATGCCTGTCAGAACAGTAAGCTCGTCCATCTAAGGCTGATTTGCTAGTGCTGTGATACTCAGCCATTACCTGGCCACAGAAGAATAGGGTCCAATATTTACAGCTTTCAAGTGTAAATGATTTTTGAAAATTTCACCTGGCTGCAGTTTGTATTTCAGTTTGACTTCCTACTCCCCATCCCTTGCTAACTTATGACAAAATAAGCAGCATCAACTCAACAAAACCTTTGTGGGCCACGTCATCACTGGCCTATGGCACCTCAATACTGTGACAATAACTTCGTTTACATTATCTCCCAAGCTAAATACTTAAGAGTCCACCTAGTACATCTGAGTAAGACAGAGCTAAAGGTATCAAAGCCAAACTTACTTGACATTTCTGACGCAACTGTCGTAGTTCTTTTATAACTGGAGCTAGAGCTGACTTCTTTTCTGATACCAGGGAATTCAGTTTTTTTACCTGTCATTCAAAGCAAAAAAACAAACAAACAAAAATGACATCTAAAAAAATGAAAAGATATGATACATATATAGTTAAATAAAGACTTAAAAAATAAAACCCATAAATTACTTCAGTGCCAAACAATAGGGAAGGGATTTAGTGGATGTTAATTTCTCTTTTCTTGTTTTTTTTTTTGTTTTGTTTTGTTTTTGTTTTTGTTTATGGGGAGACAGGATCTCACTATGTAGTTCTGGCTGTCCTGGAACTCACTATGTACACCAGGCTGGCCTCGAACTCACAGAGAACTGTTTCCCAAGTACTGGGAGTAAAGGTTTGTGCCATTAAGCCTGGCTAGTCAATGTTAATTTCTTAGCAAGGTGAAACACCACTTGTTGGTTCCAAATATCAATTATCACGATTGCAAAAAGAGGAAATGTCTATAATACAGACTGAATGCATAAAGCAACAAGTTACTTGTATACCATTATAACATTATTGTCTGTAAAACATACGTAATTCAGGAGGTCATGTAAAATACACACAAATATGTATACTTAATATGACTGTCCTGACAGAATAGAAGTCCTGGAGGCCTCCTCTATACTAAATACTAATCATTTTTAGGGTTAGTATTTAGATGTGGGCAAAATCTAGAAAGTTATAGGATGTACACAGGGTAGTCTTTGGGGAAGCAACTATTTACCAACAAACAAGAAAATATTTTAATATGATGCCTGATGAAAATGTCCCAGTGAATCTGAGTAACAGCAACACTGTCTGGAATATCAAGAACATATACAAAGATGAAATAATTCTAGTACTTATTTTTACCATAAACATTTCTTTAATGTTATATTAAGACACAGAGTATACTGTTTAAAGTTGAACAATCATATTATGATGGAAAAATTCAAGAGACTAATTTTAAAAAAGCCCACATAGATGAGAGAACGTAGGGAGAAAGTGAAGTCTTGAGTGAATGTGTGTTGTTGACATGAGTGGCCATGTCAAGCACCAACGCCTGAGTCCTGAGGGAGTGGCACAGCCTTTACCAGGCAAATCTTTTCTTTGGTCTGAGTGTGAAAGTTGACAGCACATGCAGAAAATGTCCACCATAGCTTTCTCCTGCTCCCCACAGAGACTGCTCCTATGAGGATGAGCTAACCTGGCCTCTTTGTTCCTCTGTGCATGAATAAACAGCTAAGCGTGCTGTAGGGCTGCAGTTTCTCAGAGCCCAGACCATGGACCCCAGCTTTTCTGTACCTATGCCTGTGTGTCTGTCCTTTCTTCATTGCCTCACTGTCCCACTTAGGTCAACTCCTAGAACCATGCAAGCATGTGGCAAAAGAGTAAAGGTAACCAATGCATAGAGCTTAATATTTAAGTGTTTAACTGAAGCCTCAACACCAAAGAACTGCCTTGTAACCACATAAGTCAACAAAGTGAGCAGGACAGAAGGTGGCATCACCATTTCAGACATATCGTCCAGGGTTCGGCCTTTCATCTCATCAACCTCACTCTTCAGGGCTGACACTCTTTCCAGCTCTTCTTGGGTGTAACTGTATCCAGATATACCCTTCTTCTCTTCAATAGTTCGCTATAAGAAATGAAAGGGCCGTGAGAGCTGACATCTTTCCCCCAAAAAAGTATTTCCTATTTCTAATGAGAAGTTATGAATAATATACATTTGTTTAGAATCCTAACAGACAATCTCACTCACTTCAATTATTACTTCCTCCAAGAACAGGTCTTTATACACTATAAACCTACACTCAAAAGTTGCCATGCTATCTTCAGATGTGTAGGAAGTATATCTAATTTCAGATTCTCAAGTAATGTTGTATACTTAGCATAGAACCTAAAACACATGATGTACCCAATAAATATTTGGCATGCATGCATTCGCAAGTGACAAGTTGTTTCCATTTGCTTACCTGGTCCTTCTTATATACTAGCTTTTTTGAGCACAGCTCTAGTTACCAGTATAGAGCCGTGAGCAAAAGGGGGTGGGCTTTTCCCTCAAAAAGCTCATTTCTACCTCTCTCTGGTCTCGACTCCAAGATGACCAAAAAAAGAAGCAACAACTGTCGAGCCATGCGTAAAAATGGCCATGCGTAGCCAATTCGCTGCAGGAACTGCGCTTGCTGCGAACTGCGCCTGCTGCGTACCCAAGGACAAGGCCATTAAGAAGTTCGTCATTCGGAACATTGTAGAGGCCGCTGCTGTGAGGGACATATCCAAAGCAAGTGTCTTTGACACTTATGTGCTTCCCAAACTCTGTGTCAAGCTGCATTACTGCGTGAGCTGCGCCATTCACAGCAAGGTGGTTAGGAATTGATCTCGTGAGGCCCGGAAGGACCAAACACCCCGACCATGATTTAGACCTGCTGGTGCTGCACCACAGCCTCCACCAAAGCCCATGTAAAGACAAAGGCATTGGTAACAGAAGGACAGAGAAAAATTACTCTGGACAAATAAAATGGAAGTTATACTTAAAAAAAAAAAGCTTATTTATAGTGGAAAAACACACGATAAAAAAAAATAAATAAGTAGAATACATTCAAGGTGAGAACAGAGTGGAAACTTAAACCATAAGGTTGTTACAAAAAGTATAGACATCTAAGCAAAGCTCTGATGGAAGTACAGAAGTGGGAGCCCAGAAATGGAGCAGAAATGTCAGTCTGTAGGAAAAACATGAGAGTGTAACATTCTGGACACAAGTGGAAAGATGTGTGTGTGCATGCACATGTGTGAGAGTTTGCATATATGTGGAGGCCAGAGGTTGATTCCAGGTGTCCTTCTCAATTGCTCTCCAACATATTTTTTTTCATTTTTTTAGATTTATTTATTTATTATTTATACAGTATACTGCCTGCATATGTGCCTGAAGGCCAGAAGAGGGTACTAGATCGCATTATAGATGGTTATAAGCCACCATGTGGTTGCTGGGAATCAAACTAGGGACCTTTGGAAGAACGGTCAGTGTTAACCTCTGAACCATCTCTCCAGTCCCCTCCACCGTATTTTTCCGAGACAGTGTAACTGAACATGGAGCTCGGAGACTTGGCTAGACTGACTTGTCAATGAGCCCCAGCAATCGTCTTATCTCTGGCTCTCTGGTGCCAGGATTATACGCTTGCATTGATGGACTTTTACATGGTGCTAAGGATTGAACTCAGGTTCTCATGCCTACATGGCAAGCTCTTTCCTGACCAAACTATCTCCCTAGTGCCTGTAGAAAAATGTTACAGGGAAGAAGAAAGGGTCAGTTGTGTTAAATGCTGCTAAAAGGTTGAGTAATAAGAAGATGCAAGCCAAGCATGGTGGTGCTCGCCTTTAATTCCAGTATTCAGGAGGCAGAGACAGGTGGATATCTGTGATTTCAAGGCCTCTGTAGGCCAGCCTGGTCTACAGAGGAGTTCCAGGATAGCCAGGACTACACAGAGAAACACCGTGTCGAGAAACCAAAACCAAAACAAAACAAAAACCTATTGAAAGCCACGCATGGTGGCACATGACTATAATTCCAGAACCCAGAAGACTGAGGCAGGAGGATGAGGATTTCAAAGCCATCTTAGACAACATAGTGAGTTTCAAGGTAGCCTAGACTACACAGTAAGACCCTATCTCAAAGAAGGATAAAAAAATATAATTGAAGAATATTCCAAATGGTTGGATTTCTGTGCAGCCAACAGGACATAAAAAGAGAACAGGACATAGAATAGACATAACAGAGGGGAGGAAATCACAGAAAATTAGCACACAATTTGTATGCAGTTTCCTCTGTAGGGATAATCAAAATCCCAAGCTGTGCACAGCAAAGGAAGATACTCAGAAACTGCATAGAAACTGGGATATGATTGCTTAAGAGATATACACAGATTTCAGCATTTTCACAGTATTAGCGGGACAGGGATAGCGATTCAAGACTTGTCAACACATAGCGGCCCTGGTAAATGCCCTGGTTTCCAGCTAGCACAGAGGGCTGCATCTTAGAAGTATAGATATAACCTAACAGCCAGACCCAGGCCCAACAGTAACAACCAATTCTGAGGAATAAAGTCTGTGCTAGTGCTATAAGGACTGTATCTTTATGAGTAGGTGAAAACTAGAAATATATCAGCTCTAACATTACCCCTCTATTGGATTAAAGTGATCTTCAAGAAAGAAATTAAATCCAGCCAGGCATGGTGGAGCATGCCTATAATCCCAACATTCTGGGAGATAGAAGCAGGTGGATCTCCATGTGTTCAATGCCAGCCTGGTCTACAAAGTGAGCCCAAGACAGCCAAGGCTACACAGAGAAACCCTGTCTCTAAAAACCAAATAAATAAATAAATAATCATTTGGAAGGAAAATTAATATAGCCAGGGCCATAAAAATTTAACCACATGTGATGTCTGGCATCCAGTAAAAAATATAAATTAAAAATATATATATATATATAAATAAACAGGACCAACCACTAAAAAACAAGAAAAATATACAAGAGAAATGGATGTCAGTATAAAGTTAATAACAGGAACTTTAAAGCCAACAAGTAGGATCTATAAGATAGAATAAACCTGAAATTCTAAGATGGAAAAATAAAATAACTGAGATTAAAAACTCAATAAATGGACTAAACATAAACACAGACACACATACATACAAGATTAATGAACTAGAAGCTAGCAAAGCACCTGTAATCCCAGCACTCAGGAGGCAGAGGCAGGCGGATCTCTGTGAGTTTGAGGCCAGCCTGGTCTGCCAGGACCATACAGAGAAACCCTGTCTCGGAAAAACCAAACCAAACCAAACCAAACCAAACCAAACCAAACCAAAAACAATAAAACAACCCAAAGTGAACCACTATGAGAAATAATAATATGGAATGAAAAAAGAAAAAATGAAGCATAACCAATAAAAAAAAATATGGGACATGAGTCTGATCCCTGGGACCCACAGAGTGGAAGGAGGGAAGAGACTCCTAGAAGGTGCCCTCTGATATCCACACATGCCACCACACACGCATATGGACACACACAGTCAACAAACAAGTAATGTGGTAACAATAAAAAAGAAGCACGGGGAATGGTGAATAAGGCTAACACAGACATAACTGGAGTCCAGGTAAAAGGCAGAGACAGACTGATTACTGCAGCACTAAAGGAGCTTGAGAAATCCCTACGTTTGCTTTTAAGTCAAAGCTAAGGGAATCAAGAGGAAATTAGAAAATAATCTGAACAATAATGCAGTTACCACTATCAAGTTTAAAACCAGTGTTGTCAGGATCCATGTTTGGTTCACAGTAAATTTAGTCTTAAATTTCTCCAGAAACAGACTATTCATCATCACGAAACTGGAAAGTTCATATTGCCAGCCAAATGTGAAATGCCCTTGACCTCAACCAGGACTGCCTGTTCACAGCAGCATCCCGATTGGGGAAGACATTTTCCCAAATGTCACACCAGGAGCACTGCCGGCAGCTGGCACACCGAAGCTCAGCAGCAGAGCTTCAGCGTTCACCTGCCAAGCCACGCACAAGCACACGGAACAAGCCTGCAGGCAAACTTCCACACAGCATCTTTCCAAAGCTCCTTGGAAGTGCGTGTGTAAGCCATGAAAAAGAAATGTCTTACAATCACTTGCTTGGAATGATAATTTTACTCTTATTAACTAGCTAACCGAAAGAAAAACCTGCTTGGACTTCCAACTTCTATTAATAACTGCAAAGTAGGCACACATATTTTTAAAAGGCAGTGCTTACTGCTGCATTAAAAAAATAAATGAATCAGCTTATATGACATCTCTGTAATTAATCAAAGAAAATTAATAATTGGATGATTTTCCAGTAAAAACAATGACCTCAGCTACAAGCCATAAGCCTCTGACATTTGTATTTTTAGCAGCTGCGATAAAGCTGTATTACCAGTTGATGCTGGATGGTCTCCTGACGTTGCTTCAGAAGTTCTTCTGTCCTCTGCAAGAGGCCGAATTCAGCCTTAAACTCAGCTATTATCTGATGCTTCTTTTTGAAAACTGTACTCTTGCTTCGAAGTTTACTGACGTAGCGCTTGAACTGAAAAAAAGTACCCAAGCATTATAAATAAACTCATTGTATTAGAAAGCTTTTCCTCTCTATCTAGCAGGCCACACATCAGAATACACACTAGCCCAGTTTTCTTAGAAAACTAGTAAAGACTGACTGCTAACATTCATGCACTTGGTGTGTGCACCATATGCACACAGGAGACACACGTCAGGAGAGGTGTCAGACTCCTAGGAACCGGAGTCAGGATGCTTGCTATGCTGTGAGCCACACTGGGGCTGTGAACCAACCTGGTTCTTGTTTGTTTTTATCAGATAAGGTCTCTATCCAGCCCTAGCTATCTTAGAACTTGCTATGTAGACCAGGCTGGCCAGGCACGTGCCGCCGTATCCAGCTATGAACCTGGTTCTTCTGGAAGAGCACAAAGTGCTCTTATCACTGAGCCATCTCTCCAGCGTTAAGACTCACTTCTTAATAATAAATATATATATATATATTCATTTTTAACTTACCCAAGTATTCTAATCCTTTCATAAAAGCTCTTCACAAATAAACGAAAAAAAAGCAAGAAAGCAAGAAAGAAAGGAAGAAAAAAAGAAAGAGAAGGAAAGAAAGAAATCCAACCCCCAAACAGTACAAAGGTCTAAAGAAGGAGGAAGAGGCAGTGAGTAGATCTGCCCTTAGTCTTGTCATCGAGCCTTTTTTTTTTTTTTTTTAAAGATAGGGTTTCACTGTATAGCCCTGGCTGTCCTTGACTTGCTTTGTAGACAAGGCTGACCTCAAAATCACAAGAGATCTGCCTGCCTCTGCTTCCTGAGTGCTGGGATCACAGATGTGTGCTACCACGACCACTTCATCATGGAGTCTTATGAATGACTGTGTTCTGCTAGACATGCACTTGATTCTCTGGGCTCAATACAGACAACTGGAGTCAGCAACAGTAAGTATCTGTCACCTGAGAAACAGACTGTGGCTGTTTTCCTAGGAAGCATTTAATGCATGGGGTAGGAACTCATCCTAAAATGTAAGAAGTTAAGAATACTGAAGGTTAGCAGGGCCTCATTTAATTCAGCCACTTACCTCTGTGTAATAGCCAAGCAACAGCAACACTACACTAATTAAAGAGCCATCATTAATACCGACTAGAGTCTGGAAAGCCAAGTGAAAGAAAATATTTCAGGAAATTCATATGATAAACATTACTTATCACATATCACATGCTAGGCACTGTGGCAGATGCTACTACTCCACTCATCAAGCTTAAATGAACCATCTAGAAAAAAAAAAAAAAAGAAACCATCTAGATTTACAACGCTGGTGAATATTATAAGGAACTGAAGGTACCCTAAGAGCAGGTAGTAACTTAACTTGTGTTGGGGTGAAGATAGGAAATAGTGACTGGGGTTACAGGAGGGAACACATAGGAAGCTTCTTGGAATAAGTTACCTTCATGACAAAAGTGAAGACATTGGAGTATGTGAAAGGGAGAAGAAAGAAGCAGAGACTAGCATTCTAGGAAGCAGAAACAGGCTGGGCATGAGTCCTGAGACACTGGCTTCACAAAAGTACTGCTTACTGTGAGAAACAAAGGCTAGGGGCAAATGAAAAACTACTAGAAAGAAACACTTCCACACTCACTCCATTTCTTCTTTTCTTACTATGTAATTTTTCTGCCATGTAGAGTTTTATTAAATAGATAATGAATGATTCTATGGTAAGGACCCTGGCTGCTATAAGCATACCACTTCCATATAACAGCAAGCTCCTCCTGTACTACCCAACATCAGACAGTTCATTAGCAACCATTGTGAATACACAGTGCTTCTCTTTGTTTTGTTTCTTGATTTTTTCGGACACAGGGTCTCACTATGCAGCCTTTACTGTCCTGAGCTTGTGACGTAGACCAGGCTGACCTTGACTTTACAGAGAGCTTTCTGCCTCTGTCTCCTTAGTGCTAGGATTAAGGGCATGTACCATGACACCCAGCTGTACAGTGCTTCTATTTGTTTTAAGGTGAGAAGCTTAATAAGGAATAACATACTAATAAAGTAATGAACATAATACCGACTGAAATCTTAGAAATGAGAGAAAGGTGAGGTTCAAGGATACTATGCCAGTGAGGACTCTCCTTCTAAGCTTCTTTGTCGTTGATAAGAAAGACATGCTTTTTACATAAAGGATTACGTCTCCGCCAAGCATTGGTGGCACATGCCTGTAATTCCAGCACTCAGGGAGGCAGAGGCAGGTGAATCTTTGTGAGTTCGAGGCCAGCCTGGTCTACAGAGTGAATTCCAGGACGGCCAGGGCTACACAGAAAAACCCGGTCTCAAAAAACCAAAAAATAAAAAAAGGAAAGAAAGAAGAAAGAAAAAAAGGAGTCAGATCTCAATTGAATATTTGACACTACCGGATGCAGAGTACTTTCAATAGTTCTCAAAGCTGATTAATATTTTGGTTTTTTTAATATTTCATTTATTTATTTATTCTTAATGGTTTTTGGCTTTTTGAGATAAGGTTTCTCTGTGTAGCCCTGTCTGGCCTGGAACTTGCCTTGTAGACCAGGCTGGTCTCAAACTAGAGATCCGCCTGCCTCTGCCTCCTGAGTGCTGGGGTCAAAGGTGTGTGGTGTGTCGCCACGCCCCACTTAAATACTTGATTTCTAAATTTTTTATTTTATGTGCGTGTTGCACATATATATTATATATTTAATACATACATTATATATTATTTTATGTGCGTGTTGCACATATATATTATATATTTAATACATACATTATATATATTATTTTATGTGTGTGTTGCACATATATGTGTGTGTATATATATATGTATACATATATATATATATATATGTATATGTATGTATATGTCTGTGTACCATGTGTGTGTCTGCTGCTGCTGAGGCCAGAAGAGGGAATTAGACCTGAACCTGGGTCCTTTGTGAGAACAACTAGTATTCTTAACTGTTTTGCCATCTCTCCAGCCCTACAATATTTCGACTTAATACCATTAGTGTTGAAAATGCTGCTTCACATCACACACAGGTCAAAATGGTAGCAGTATGTTTATGGCCATCTCAAAATTGTAAATTTTGTCTTAATCCTAGGTTAAAGGTAATTTAACAATATTTTTCAGTGAAATTCAAGACAGCAACTCACACAACCATTTCTTGTTTTTGTTTTTCAAGACAGGGTTTCTCTGTGTAGCCGTGGCTGTCCTGGACTCTGTAGACCAGGCTGGCTTTGAATTCACAGAGATCCGTCTGCCTCCGCCTCCTGAGTGCTGGGATTACCAGCATGCCCCTCAAACACTGTAACACAAACCAGTCCAAAGATAAACTAATTTGATACACACTGAAGACTGATGGTAGAAATACGAAGTCTGTGTGTGCTGTAGTCAGACCGCTGTGTTTCTGTAACAGCAGAAAGTACTGTAGGGACAGCAGAAACATTACAACTCCTAATAGACCAATGGTGTTAAATGTGAGCATGGTGTGATGGCATGTGCAGTGCTATTTGTGTTTGTGTGTGTTCAAAACGGGGTTGCAGAGAGGTCCTGCGTTACAACAAGAGTTACCACTGACAGAAATACTGCAGCGTCATTACATGTTTGCACATATTTGATTTGAATTCGTTTTTGGTTAGTGCATAGTAAAAAACCTTTTACTGCTGCCAATTTTTTTATGACTCCAAAATTCTGTTACATCATCCCATGAACTTGCTATCCACGGTTTCAAAAACAAGCTCTAGAGAAACGAAGTTGAAAAATACTTTTCCTTTTTTTTCCTTTGTGACTTTTTTTTTCGCTGTAGTATTCTTTTATATATAAATTACAGGTTATTTACTTTGCATCCCAGCTGTAGCCCCCTCCTTCATTCCCTCCCAATCTCACCCTCCCTCCCTCATCTCCTCCCTGTACCTCTCTAAGTCCACTGATAGGGGAGGTTTTCCTCCCCTTTCATCCAACCCTAGTTTATTAGGTCTCATCAGGACTGGCTGCAATGTCCTCCTCTGTGGCCTAGGAAGGGTGCTCCTCCCTCAGGGGCAGAGATCAAAGAGCCTGCCACTGAGTTCATGTCAGAGACAGTTCCTGTTCCCCTTACTAGGGAAACCCACTTGGATGCTGAGCTGCCATGGGCTATGTCTGAGCAGGGCTCCTAGGTAATCTCCATGCATGGTCCTTGGTTGGAGATACAGTCTCAGAAAAGACCCCTGTGCCCAGATATATTTGGCTCTTGTGGCACTCCTGTCCTCTCTAGGTCTTACTAACCCCCCATTCTTTCATAAGATTCCCTGCACTCTGTTCTTTGTGGATTTTTGAGACAGGGTCTTCCTATGCAGTCTGAATATGACCCTTGGCCTTGGCCTCCTTGTGCTGGTAATGCAGGCACGCGACAACACATGGGGTTTAATGATATATTGGATGGGAATAGAGAGGGACCTATTGTCCCAGTGTCCCTTGCAGCAAGGCTGGCCTCCAATTCAAAAGGCAGCCTTGAATGGATCTTCTTGCCTCCACTTCCAAAGGCTAGGATTACAAAATGTGCCACCATGCCTGGTTCTCCAAGAATTTCTCTATAATTAAGTTAGTCTTGCTGCTCAGGAATCAAGCCCCTACACAGCAACTTTTCAATGGCTAGGCTACAAAAGCTACTTGAAAAATCTGGGCAATACTGAAGTACCTAGACTCTAATAACTTGCTAATTTTCCTTTTAAAGAATAAATGTATAAGCCTCATATAACCACAGACTCAGAATCCCTAGAGTAACTATACATTCTATTAAAAGTGTCCTGGGCAAAGAGCCCAAAATGAAACCAGCCCTGCCCATCTGCTGTCCTGTGTAACATCTAGGCCAATTTCCCTTCTCTATCTTGCTGTGCTCCACAACTATTTTAAAAGCTGACAGTTAGAAATGCTTTTGGAGGAAGAACAAGCCCACAGTTCTCCCCGTACCCTGTGAGAACTGGTTATTATTTGGCACTCACTGTACGTTCTGCCTAGGGGAAGGGTATGGTCAGGGTCACATGAGTCACAGTTCTACACAAAGGAGCGATAGGTGGCCATCGAAGCATCTAAGTGTACCCTTCTGCTCTTGGCTCATTAAGGAGAAAGAAACACATTAGCAATGTTCTCATTTCATTGGACATTCCTTCTAATTACTACTTGGACTTTAGGTTATTTGGGGGCTTTTAAGTAACATACAAACAATACATATGCATTGATTTGTCAAACATTTTTATTTTTTGAGATAAGGATCTTGCTACATAGGCTGGCCTCCAATTTCAGATCTTCCTGCCTCCTAGGTACTGGGATTATAGCTTTGTGTCACCATGCTGGCCTTAAATATACACTTCATAATTTCTGTAGGATATTTTTCTAGAAATGGTCAAAAGGAACTTGCATTTCTGATATTCTGCCAAACTGCTCTTCAGAAGGCTATTTATAATACTTTTACAATCTAGCTAAAAAGTGTACCAAGCGTCCTCTTTAGCCCATACTTCTTTATAGGGAGGTTGGCTTTTCGTCATTTCTCAAGCGCCTGCAGGGATCTTGTGGAACAACATGCTTGCCTCCGCTTCACTTTCTCACTGGCCTGCTGTGTTTTGCTTCTGATTCTGTAACAGTGGTTCTCAAATTTTCTGAACCCTTTATGTAAACTTTTTGACTTGGCCCAGGCTGGCCTTGAACTCACCATCCCCTTGTCTTACTATTCTAAGAGCTGACGTTACAGAAGTGCACTACCTTGCCCAGTGAGCCTCTTAAAGTTGTCAGAGATCTCAAGGTTTTATGTGGTTCCAACTGGTGATATTTACCATACTAGAGATGAAAATTAGCAGCGTAGTATACCACAAGATCTAAAACACAAGCAAAAGCAAGCACATACTCTGTTAGCTCCCACAGCAATGGTATGCTCACATAGGAAGCCTGATAGGCTCCCGGTGCACTCATGAGAAGGTCAGCTAAGAACTACCCTCCCTTTTCTGGTTCAGAGGAGTGAGAGTGGGGCCTGGCAGGATGGCTCAGTAGTGAAGAGGCACAGCAGAGGGTCCAGAGATGCAGGGAAACGAGTAGACTAGGAAACTGTGCAGAGGTTACATCCTAGGGTGCTGGGAGTATTTATGGATGTAAGATCAGTAGGCTGAATTGCAAGGACTGAGAATGATGGGTAGAACTAAGGGGCTGAAATGACATGGACACAGACTAGTAGTAAGCATGGTGAAGGTTAGTGGGAATACTGGAAATAACACTAGGGTGATAATGTGAGCTGCGAGGGCACAAGATTGATATGTGGAGGGCACATGGAGGAAGAAGCTGGAGTAATCGTTAAGCTAGCTAAATCAAGCTGTGGGTGAGGGGGCATAATACAGGCATAGTGATACATATCTGTAATCCTGGTATTCAGTAGGCTGAGGAAGACAGTCTGAATTGGAAGCCAGCCTGAGCTAGATGAATACCATCGCAAAACAAAATACAGCAAAGCAAAACATAAAAAGAGATACTAGGGATATAGCTCAACGGGTAGGGTGCTTGCCTAGCATGCATGGAACACCAGGCTGGTGCCCAGGGCGGCATAAAAACTGGATGGTGTAGTAGTTTAAGAATGGCTCCCATAGGCTCCTATATTTGAATGTTTAGTCACTGGGGAGTGGTACAATTTGAAAGGATTATAAAGATTAGCAGGTGTGGCCTTATTGGAAGAAGTATGTCACTGGGAAAGCCCAATTTCTCTCTCTCTCCCTCTCTCTCCCTGCCCCTCTTTCTGCCTACAGATCAGGATGAAGTTCTCAACTACTTCCCCAGCACCATGTTCCCTGCCATGATGATAATGGATGAAGCCTCTGAAACTTTAAGCCAGCTCCCAGTTAAATGCTTTCCTTTGTAAGAGTTGCCATGGTCATGCTGTCTCTTTCCAGCAACAGAGCAACAACTAAGGCAGATGTGGTGGTATACTCCTGCAATTCACAGCACTTGGAAGATGGAGGCAGGATAAAAAGTTCAAGGTTCTTTTTGACTACGTGAAGAGTCAAGGCCAGTCTAAACTATAAGAAATCCTGTCTTTACAAGAAAAAAAAAAAAAAAAACAAGTAATCATTTCTTTTAGTTTTGATGTTTTCAAGACAGGGTTTCTCCGTGTAGCCTTGGCAGTCCTGGAACTCACTCTGTAGACCAGGCTGGCCATGAATTCTCAGAAATTCACCTGCCTCCTTGAGTGCTGGGATTAAAGGCATGCACCACCACCTAGCACAAGTGATCATTTTAAAGGAAGAACAAAAAAAAAAAAAAAAAAAAGGAATAGGATATAAGCAATAAATCTGTGCAAGATTAAGATAAAAATTGACCATTATGCACTGTAATAGGTCACTCAAACAAATGTGCCATCATTACAGTAAAATACAAAGCTTGCGACTGGCCAGAAAAGTGCATTTCAGCAGGTATCACCAATCATGTGTACTGATATACATATGGAATCCAATGTTGTCATTTCTGAAAGATCAGCCCTCATTCTCAATGTTAATGTGATCAGAAGAGTTAATGCTTTATGGTTTAGCCTGAAGGTGCTAAAGGAACTCTATTATGTGGTACTCTAATCTATCTGCATGCATTGGGTGTGGGTAATGGATTAATGATTTACAGCAATAGCTCTGCCTTTAGAAACAATATTACAGACTCAGCTTCTTTGTGATTGAAATAAAATTTGACAAATGTTCTTTCTCCTTTTATCTACTCGATGTGTTCTTAACCTTTCACAGTAATAATCAGAATCTGGGCTAGCTTATTCCTGACACCTTTCAAGCTTATGGGGAACTACAAAAGAGCTACTGAATTTTCAACCTCACTCTAAACACTTACATGAAAACAAGAATCTGCCCCTGTTACAAATTTTCTGCTTCAATATCTAGCATGAAAAATTATATTCCAACTAATTAGCTTGAAGTCTTTCACAAGACAATTACACAGAGAGTACTTTTGGCTGTTCAAGACTATAAAGAGCCTTGCATATTTTAAGAGAGAAATTAGTAATTCCACCACTCTCAAGTTTCTTCTTAGAACAACTGGGCCAGAATGAGTACTTTTTGTTTTTAAATCCTATTAGTCCAGCAACCGTGCTTTTTTTCCATGTCATAATTAAATCATATCTTTATCAATTGTCTTGTCAAATGATACTTACATAAAGAAGTCTACAGAAGTAGGCTTGAGAGCGCTAAGGAGTTAGGAGATAGGACACCACCATGAACGGACAATGCGGCTGCATTTGGGCAGTGTCTCCTACTCTGTCTAAATTCTCACTTGGTTTCTTAAGTTTGCGTGCAGCAATGCTACCTGTTCTAAGCAAAAAGAAAATGTTTCAAAGCAACCTTTGTTTTCTGCTAAAATGGCCATCTGTTCACAAGAGCCAACATAACTACTGTGACATAAACACATACACACATACTGTCCCAACCTTTCCCAACTTGTTAGTATTACATTTTTAACTTTAAATTAGAAAGTCTCAGCAGGCAAGTGTGAACAATGTAACTATGTGCACATGGTAGTGGCTAGTTAATGTTAGTGAGCTGTTGCTATAATGTTCTTTTGGAATGTATACAATTTACCCTTGTTCATTCAAATGCTGATTTCTCTCCCCCACTATCTGGTTTTAATCTGGACAATGGATTGTGAAGCTTATTCTAAGCATCACCTGTCTCAAATTTGTGTAAACATGCCACCATTTGTTTTCTGTGTTGTCAATTAAAACAACCAGCCACAATGCTGTGCAATGGAGAGAATAGGGTGGGATATCCTGGTAGGGGGGTTGGGGGTGGAAGCGAGAATCCACAGGAGAGGTCTTGGAATCACTTGGAGAGATGAACTGGGCCTAAGATATAAAAGCAAGTATAATGGGTGAATCTGAATGGTAGGAAACTATGCAGGCTTGGAGGTTTAGGATGGAATAACTATTGCCCAACATTGTACTCTAAATTAATTAAATAAATCCCAGTCTCTGTGTGGTGATTTGGGTATACAGCTTGTTTAGGAATAACCACTGCTTAACTAAAAGATAAACCAATAGTAAATATTAATATTCTACAACAAATGGTGCCCACTAACCCACAAAATATGGCACCCAACTAATCTAAGTATCCACACACTTTAAATCATACTTTATCATAATTTGGAGGGGGGAATAAGCTCCCAGTAATACAACCCAAACTCAAAACCTAAAAACTCTCAGGTCAATTACTGTCTTTTTAAGAGAGACTCTTAAACAGGCCCAGGAGCAAAAGACAGACTACTTTAATCAGAACCGAGACTTAACATAACAAAACTGGCTGTGGCTACAGCTACAGTCTAGCAGGAGGGGTACACAAGCATGGCTTCCTTATACTGTGGCTGGCTCAGCTCAGCAGCCATGGCTGGAAAGAAAGGAACTGGAGGCAGACAGATCTCTAGATGGAGCTTGGCCTAAAACTGCATCAAAAATAAAAAATGCTATGGCAGAGGGTGTTTTAATCCCTTTTGGCTTTGTTTTAGCTTGTCATAATCACGGATCTGGTTGCAATATATTTAATAGTGATGGCTCTTCTCCATGCCTTCTCCAAGAAAGTTCAAGGAGAAAATGGGGGAAAAAGCCAAGGGATGGACTACTAAGTTACAGACACCAGAAAGGGCACTCTTCCTAATAAAACTTAGATTAATAACAGCTAAAATTCAAAGCTCTCTGGCTGCAAAATACATGTCAGCTCTTTCTGGTAAGGGTCTGCCAATTCATTGTAACAACTAAATATCCAAAAAAATTAACCAACTGGGCTTTGCTTGTTACAACCTAAATTGGCACAACTGATCCAAAACTTTAAGTTTGCTTGATTTTCATTTAAAGGCTTGAGTTATAATGATATTGATTTGAAAAAAAAATATATCTGAAGAAGTTGGTGAAGGCACAGGCCTTTAATCCCAACACAAAGTTAAAAGACACAAGCAGATCAGCCTAATTTAAATAATAAAAGCCAGGATGGCAACTCCTGCTGTTTAGCCACTTGCAGACATAGTCTAAGATTCAAAATGATGAAATTTTCCTTAAGGTTACCATGTAAGTTCTTTTTTCATAATAATAGATGCTATGTCCTTACTGTTCTAAAGATTGGATTCACATCAATTTTAGGTTTATGTAAACAGAAATGATGTCACACTGCTCTAAAAAGGCCAGCCAATCTCAGAAAGTGGGACTTCCACAGGAGAACTGGTGGCAAAGGGCATTTTGGCTTAAGAAATATGTTCTGTTAGTCAATGTAAGGACTCAAAATTAGGCTGGGAGACAAACATGCAAACTGCATGCCTCCCATGTCAAACAAATTTTAAATGCTGACTAAATTAAGGTGTCACACTGCTCTGGAAGCTGGATTATCCTTTCGAACGTGAGACATTTTCACGGGGGACAAATGTTGGTCATGCCTGATACAAAAAAGACACAGGGGGCTTACAGGTGGCAAAGTACATGCTGGCCTTACACGCTGGCCTAGTTAAGTCCTAAAAACTCAAAAATTATAATTCATATGTTTAAAAGGCAGAACTGTCCATTCCATATCAAAAAGGGGGCAAACCAAAGATAGCCAAAATAAATGAAAAAAACCCAGGTACAAGATGCCTAGGGTATTAGGGTATGCTTAAATGCTAAAAGTAAAAGAAAGTTTATACAAAGTTTGGCTATAAAGGCATAACTGCTCATTCTGTATAAAAAGGGGTCAAGCCAAAAAATAGCCACAACCAATGTAAAAACCCAGGTACAAGATGCCTAGGGTATGCTTAAATGCTAAAGGTAAAAGGGAGTTTATATAAAGTTTAGCTACAAAGGCATAACTGCCCATTCTATATAAAAAGGGGATAGGACAAAAATAGCTACAACATATTTTAAAACCTAGGCCTAAACCTCTACACAGGTACAAGATGCCTAGAGTATGCTTAAATTCTAAATTAAAAATGAGTTTATATAAAGTTTACTTAAAACATGCCTTTTCTATTGCTCAAGGCAACCAGCTTGTCTCGCTAATGGAAGGCCTTCTCTAATGGAAGGAGATAGGTAGCAGCTTGCCCTAATACAAAAGGCACCCAAGAGCCCAAAAAAGATATTTTGATATATACAACCTTGTTTTGATTTCAACATGATAATGATTGTATGTTCAATAATAATGGTAACTTATATTGCTGATCCCTTACATGGTAACATCTCTGAAACTGACTGAGACATTAAAAATGTCTCCAGCCAGAACTTCAACAATACGTGGCCAATAAATCCTAGACTACAATGTCCTCAAATTTTATTTTGCCATTCTTTTAGTTGGCATAGATAAAACTGGTTTACAGTTTAGTTTCATCTTGCACATCTCATACATTTATAATTTTAGAACTGTACAATGCTTGTGAGAAGTTATATGTTTGCAGAACAAAAGGACTAGACACCAAAGACGCTGGATCAAACCTGAAAGGATTCATCCTTCCAGCATGCTGAGACATTGACACATCTGTTCCAGCATCTTGCATGTTCCAGCATTCTGCTTGTTCCTGCCTCAACTGCTTCAATTGCTGTTTCTCATCAAAGCCTGCTCCCAAGAGAGCTTTAAAGAAAGCTACTGATCTCAATTGGTCCAGCATTTTAGACTGTTCCAAACAGGGCTTCTATTAAGCCTGAAACTTCTCAACATTCAAGGACTGGACCACAAATGTTAATGCTTGCTTAGCTAACCATATTCCCCAATTCCATTGGACCCCCTAATGGGATTTCTACGTGTCCAAAATGTCAGCTAGAAAAAAATCCATGAGAACAATGTCCAATTTCCTTTAAGGAGGGTTGGGTAGGTTTTTGCTTTGTTTTCTGGGGCTAAGAATGTTTATTGTCATGGGAGATGGTTATAAATTATTAATGGTCTTATTCAGAGAGAAAGCAAGGTTAGACTCAGGGATTCCTCTCTTTCCTTTTTCTTTTCTCTATCTTTCTTTCTTAGATAAGGAGAAAAGGGGTTGAAAAGAAAGAATGGGGAATACAGGGATATCTTATAGAAATAGTAAGACAAAAGGTAGATTATTGAGTCTGCTCAACTTAACGTTTTGTTATTCTCAAATAAGGTTAATTTTAACTCTGATATAGGATTTTGTATATTGATACAAAAATAAGTATTTTAATACATTGGTAAATTTTAGTATTATTGATACAAATTCAAAGTTACTTCCCACAGTTTTAAACTGCCATTACAAACTGTTTAGGGTATTAGGTAATTCAAGTTAATTGCTAATCAATTCATAGTCATGTCAGGCACTAGTCTAATTTATCACAGAATATACAGCCTAGGTTTAACAGATAAGAATTTGTAGACAGACCGATTATATAAAGATGGGTAGTCTTCGAAAACTTCAGAGACCTAAAGAATATGGCATTTCAAATGTTTTTATTATTTTAAAGATTCTTTGACAATGAGACAGGTTATCTCCTGGCAGCACCCCGCCTACCTCAAAGATGATGAGCATCGAAGAACCTTCATATGGAGATGGCTTCAAAAGTGCCAAATGAGCCAACTGTGCAAAAAGAAAATGTCCTGGTTTCACGACAGACAGAATTCTGCCAAAAATGGGCAAGCTTAAATGCAGGACAAGTCAACTGCCAAACTCTGCCAAGATAGGGTAAGCACGTCCTAAATAGTTCCTACTTCACATTTCTGTGTCTGTCAAAATATACTGAACTAGAAGGCTGAAGATAATGTTCCAATGTTATAGAGAATTATGGGTGACTGTTCAGGCAGCAAACTGTCTCTGTCAATTTTTTATTTTTTGGAAGCTGCTAACATGTACTTCCTATTTACTTTAATAACTAATTTTATTCCTTCTCAAGTCTCTGGTGGAGTTGAAAACCAAATAGTTACAGTCCCACAATTAAGCTTAAGTTGTTTAGAATTTAAGAAAATGTTTTCATATTGGTAATACCAAAAAGGATAAAAGTTAATTTAGGTATAGAACTCTAAACTTGTCAAGATAGGATAGATAATCAAATACTTTCTCCTAAGTTACCAAATGCACATACACTGGACTTTGCACATGTAAATCTTACCTAATACTTTTCATAACTCTTATAATTATTATTGTGTTGAAAGAAAAGGTGCCTTATATTGGACTTAAAGGGGGAAATAATGTTCTTTTGGAATGTATACAATTTACCCTTGTTCATTCAAATGCTGATTTCTCTCCCCCACTATCTGGTTTCAATCCGGACAATGGATTGTGATGCTTATTCTAAACATCACCTGTCTCAAGTTTGTGTAAACATGCCACCATTTGTTTTCTGTGTTGTCAATTAAAACAACCAGCCACAATGCTGTGCAATGGAGAGAATAGGGTGGGATATCCTGGTAGGGGGTTTGGGGGTGGAAGCGAGAATCCACAGGAGAGGTCTTGGAATCACTTGGAGAGATGAACTGGGCCTAAGATATAAAAGCAAGTATAATGGGTGAATCTGAATGGTAGGAAACTATGCAGGCTTGGAGGTTTAGGATGGAATAACTATTGCCCAGCATGGTGCTCTAGGTTAATTAAATAAATCCCAGTCTCTGTGTGGTGATTTGGGTATACAGCTTGTTTAGGAACAACCACTACTTAACTAAAAGATAAATCAATAATAAATATTAATACCCACAACAGTGAGCAATGTGATATTTGCTGGCATCAAGCAGCATTAAGCAAATGATCCACAGGAATGTCTTTCTGAAAGAAAGTTGACCACACCCACCTGAGTCTCTGTGTTTCTATTAGGAATCAGGCTGTAACCTCACAGCTGTTACTATTCTAATGAATGTTTCAGCTGCTGCCCCAGTGGTTTTAATGCTCCAGGAAAAAAGATGAAAAATTTTCAATCTACAATTGCATCCATCACATACTACTTCTATTACAGCAAGCTGAGCCAAATTTATTTGGTCCTGTTTTGTTCTATCTCTTGGGAAATTTTAGGACCCGCAGGCCTTGCTATGATAAAGAGCACAATGTGATTTGAAAGGATCTAAAAATATCCCAGGTTTGCCGAGGCTCACTTGGAAGGGTGGATGATTCAACTACAAGTGTCAAATTTTGGTTCCTAATTTTTCGGGAACTGACAGCTGCAGCGATTCTTGCCAGGATTCCCTTATCTCCACAGTGCAGAGCTTCTCTTTGAAGTCGTTAAAGAAGATTTCATAATCTTCCCTATTTAGCTCCAGGATTTCTGGTGGTGGCTGCAGAATGAAATGCTTGGCTGTTTTTAAAGCTGCTTATAATAGTATTTGACTAAGCACATTTTCCAAGCTGCTGAGCTTCTTGTGATGGTAAGGGGAGAAAGTGCAATGGGCTGCTCCCAGAGGGGACCTGCCAACCTGTGGACCAAGGACCTATAACCAGAGGTTCATTTGGTGCTATAAAAACAAACAAACAACAAAAAAAAACCTCAAAAGACAGACATCAATCTGAATAAATACTGTAGGAACATACTGTACAAGCTTAGATTGTTGACTAAGAAATGGCAAAAATCAAACCAAAAGGATTGGCTACAGGCTACCAGATTAAACAGAAAATTTAAGATCAGGAATATAAAACTATGTGAGGACATAAACAGCCAAGGTTAGAGTGAAGAATGATTAATCTTACTCATCAACAGAAGCTTACAAAATAGCACCAAGACATTTGTTGATATTAATATCCTGATTTTAAAAAAAAGAAACCTTTCATCAGGCAGTCAGAGCTCTGTAAGTTTGAGACCATCCTGGTCTACATATTGAGTTCCAGGGCAGATAGGCTGCATAGTGAGACCATGTAGATATAAAGGAAGGAGAGAAGAAAGGGAAGGAGGAGAGGGGGAAGAAAAAAGCAAGGAAGCTAGCTAGCTTTCATTCCAAGTGTCTGGTACCTAACACGTATCTTTAGGGCCTATACTGGTTTTTTAGGAAGGCTGAAACTGAACAAGTGGCCTCAAGAGCACTGTATACTATACCCTTCCAGAAAAGGCACTGTCAGAATACCTCCTGGGAGGCCACAGTGAAGGAGCATGAAGCAGGAAAACAGTATTCGGGAGTGCATCGTGGAACAAAGTCCACTTAGGCTAACACCTTTCTGCTACTTCCAGAGGAGCACACTGACAGCAGCAACCTGTCACCCATGACACTGGTCACAGTCCTGCTTCTCATTACTGCAGATTCTCTGCTGCTGTTTGAGCTTCACTCTCACCAATACCATATTTCTATGTGAAAAATTATAAAGCACTTAAAAACATCGAAAAGGTAAGATCCTTTCCAATATCTTAAGATCTTAAGATCCTGTTCCAATATCTGAAGTCTTAACTTGGAATAATGGCAATGATTTGCACTTTAAACCTAGTCCTAAGATACAACCATATGAAGTTTTAAATTGATTTTTATCAGGGTGGTGGTGGCACACACCTTTAATCCCAGCACTTGGGAGGCAGAGATATACCTGCCTCTGCCTGCCAGAGTGCTGGGATTACAGGTATGGGCCACCGGGGTAGGCTGTGAAGCCAGAGCTTCTAATCACTGAGCCATCTCTCCAGCTCTTCACATGAGGATTGTTACTAGAATCTAATATCAAACTAACTTACAAATCAAAATGTGGTTTCTTTTATAAGTGATAAAATTTAGAAAAGTCACACTGGGAAATATCTATGTTCCTTGCGAGTGGTTCCCACTAATTAATTCATTGATTTCCAAATCCTTTTTAAGAGTGGAATTTTATTCCCAAACAAACTCTTACTGCAACCTTGATATGTCATTCAGATAAAAACATAACTGAGGTAGCTGAAGGCAGATAAGGGATGAGAACATGCTCCAACTGTCTGGTTTCAGACCACTGTGCCACTCCGCTGACAATAACTAAGATGAAAGCCCACCCCAGAAGCTGTGGGCCACTCAAAATCCTTATCATTAACAGAAAAATGGGAATATAATCTAAATTACATAACATTTGAGGAAAACAAAAAGCTAACACCATAAAGGAATTTTAAAATTCAAACAAGAGTGAAGTTAATAGTTTAAACTCTTTCAATTGTTAGAACAAATAAAACCACATTAGAATGTGTCAAAAATAGATGCAATTATTAGTTTTAGAAGCTACACAGGTGTTCTGGGAGATTCTTTGGTCTCTTTTCTGTACTAACAGGGAAACATCTGCAAGACATGCTTTTAGAGACAAAATGCACAGTAAACATGGCATAAAACTACTCAAATTTCTCAAACCCACAGAACAACAGGATTTCTCTTTCTGTCTCTAGAGAAACACCTAAAATGATTTAACAACGTATTATCAGTTGTTTCTCTTTGGAAGAGTTGGATTGGGGATAGAAAGCAGTCCAATTTTCATAGCAAAAGAATCTGCTCAGGGGCTGGAAAGTCAGCTCTGCAGTTCCAGAAGACCTAGATTCGATTCCTAGCACCCCATCTGGCTAACCCCAGGGGTTCCAGCTCCTCCCTCTGGTCTCCACAGACACCAGGAGCACACATGGCTCACAGACATACAGACATACAAAACACTGTGAACATAAAAAGTTTTAAGTGGGCATGGTTTTAACAGACGTGCTCACTGGTGCTTCACTGCTGTTCTATATGTCTCTTACTCTACGTTAACAAGATTACTGTCTCAAGTGCATTCCTACTGCTGGACGTTACCAAAGAATGAGCACAGAGTAACTAGCCAGTGTACAGCTGCTAAATAATTCTTAACAACGCCACCTTACTCCATCTTGAATCTAGCTTCTGTGTAAGTAAAAAAGATTTCATATTTATTTCTAATAACTCTAGTCTGAGAAACACTGGCTTCAAATTTTAAGCTATAAACGAGTTCTAGTTTTCACGTCGGTATAACCACTTTGGTATAAGAGAAACATCAAAGTGTCAGAAGCCAACACCCTGGAGCTTCTCACCCAGCAATCAGTCCTCAGACATTACACACTGTTACTTTTCTCATCATTCTACACATCCTGTACACTCACATTCTGCAGCTGAGTGTGACGGCATGCACACATTTGCCCAAGGCCACCTACCTGATGAGTGACACTGAAAGAACTGAATTCCAGAGCCCATGTTCTTTTTTTTTTAATTTTGAAAAAGTTATTTTTTTAATTTTATTTATTATAATTTATTCACTTTGTATCCCAGATGTAGTCCCCTCCCTTGTCCTCTCCCAATCCTGCCCTCCCTCCCTCGTCTCCTCTCATGCCCCTCCCCCACTCCACTGATAGGGGAGGTCCTCTTCCCCTCCATCTGACCCTAGCCTATCAGGTCTCATCAGGGATGGCTCCATCATCTTCCTCTGTGGCCTGGTAAGGCTGGCCCCTCCCATAAGTGGATATTAGACATATAATTAGTATGTTTATAGGGTAAACATATTAAAATCTGTACACCTAAAGAAGCTAAGCAAGAAGGAGGACCCTGGGTAAGATGCTCAATCCTCATTCAGAGAACGTGTTCTTAATCTCTTCCATATGTTCCTCTCAAATGCATTAGCAACCCTACAGAATGACTACCCCACATGCTATGTGTTGACTGAGCCTAAGTTCTAAGAAGCTTTGATATCAATTATTTAATGTATTTTTTTCCTAGAGACAATTAACCCTATTTTGCAGATGGAAAATCTTCAGAAAAGTCAATGTATCTTTTCAAGGTCAGTAGAAACATACATTCTACTTTGGATATGTCTTAGCTGTGCAACGCTATCATTTCCCCGAGTGCCAAAAAAACAGTAAAATAAAGATGAGAATAATGTTCGTTTAAGAAGAAAACAAGTTATGTGTAAAACATCCAGCACAGAAGAGCTTGGCACAAGAAGTCCTCAAAACTGTCAGCCCTGCCTCCTCATACTGCATGTGGTTCAGTGTCAGCACTCTCTTCAGATACTACACAACTTTCCACCTCCATCTCTCTCAGACACTAGGACAGAGTCTATGTAGTCCCAGCTGGCCTGGCACTCACTATGTAGGCCAGGCTGGCCTCAAACTTTTAGCAATCCCCCTGCCTCAAGGCACTACAGGATGCTGTGTTTAGTGGCATAAGTCACCACTATCCAGCTTTGTGCCACTATTTTTTAACACCTGTTCACCAAGTGCTTTGACAGATAAAAATTTAAATATGAGGTTTTTTGGTTATGCCAAATGAGAAGCTTCAGTGAAGACCTACCAAGTATCTTACATAATTTGAAGTAGAACAAGCTTCCTCCTTTTTGCCCATATGGCGTATCATTCTATCAAAGTTGAAAATAAAATTGGTCTACCAAGATTTGTTCTTTATAAAATTATGCATAATGTTCCCCAATACCTTCTGTTCTTTTAGGTAATTGCCAAATAATTTACTTGTTTTGCTCTAGTTTTGATCAGACATTACTTAAAAACAAAACTGACCATAGCATTTCTAAAGCTATCTTTTCCCACTTACAAACTACTCTTGGTCTACCATCAGATATCACTACACAACATGATGTCTCGAAAATTAAGGCTTACAGATTGTCCCTGGGTTCCTTTCCCTCACATTTGCATAGAGAGACTCAAAGCATGACTCATGGCACTGTGGTCACAGCACTTTGGGTCTCCTGTCGCTGGGCCTTCACTTAGATAAAAACACTAGAAAGTAGCACCGGCCCCTGCAAGCAAAACCGCTGTGTGATTAACCTTTTTCTCTCTTGGACATCAAAGACGCCACAAATCACATGCTCAGCTTCTAAACATCATTTAAAGTATGCTGTTTGATAGCCATCTGGAAGTAGATGCTAAAAGAAAAGAAATTTGGGTTTTGGTTTTCTTGAGACACTATAGCCTGGGGCAGCCCCAGAGCCCCATCAGTATTGCTGCACAGGTTCCCAGTGATGTGACAACAACTGGCATGAGTCTCCCAAAGGGGCTTTTTTCAATCAAATGTTGCCATCCTAAAATCGTTACTTCTCCTTCAGACTAAAAACCACTTTGGAAGGTTATAATCAGAAGCACTGGAGAGAAAAATCTGCAGCAGGGAACAATTTGTTTGTGTTTGGCACAGTGAAGGAACACTGCCAATTTTGCACAGTATGAACTCAAGAGCTTTTCAAAGTCCAAAATGAGGTTTGGATACAGCTTTTCAGAGTAGCCTTTGTTAAAGTCTAGAAGCTAAGATGAAAATGCAATAGCCTGTAGGACTGAGACAAGTCCAGGGCAGGGGTCGGCATCCAGGTGTGGCCTGTCACTTGAACTGCTGCTATGCAGGAAAGCCCCAGGTGGGGCAAGACTCTGGGCTTTAGTCAAGATGCCCGGCTTTACCTTCAGTTGCTCTTGAGTTAACTTGATGGAAAAGGATGAAGAATTTTTTTTTTTTTTTTTTTGTTGCTTGAGTACAGGCATCAGAAACCAGTGTT
The DNA here is from genome assembly GCF_030254825.1 of Meriones unguiculatus. Taxonomy (NCBI): domain Eukaryota; kingdom Metazoa; phylum Chordata; class Mammalia; order Rodentia; family Muridae; genus Meriones; species Meriones unguiculatus. The sequence continues at coordinate 88,950,458 of NC_083352.1, read as the reverse complement.
ATTTGCCCCACTAGCTTACAAGTCTGATGCAATAAATGTAACTATTAAAGCATTGCTCAAAACATAGAAATACAGTATTTTTAAGCTTGGAAGCTTGAGGAATGAAGTCATTTTCATGGGTGCTAATCAAACATATACTGCTGACAATAATTCAGTGATAAGGTTTTCTTAGTTCTTTACGGAAATACATTCATCAACAAAGACTAGTTTTGCTTTGCTTTTATAATTTAACACTTAAATAAATCCAATATAAATTCACATAGTAAAATGTGAAAGACCTGGGGCTAGAGAGATGGCTCAGTGGTAAGAGCTGCCCTGCTTTTTCAGAGCACCGAGTCTGAGTTCCAGCACCCACATCAGATGGTTCACAACCGCCTGTAGCTCCAGCTCCAGGGGATCCAACACCTCTGACCTCCGCAGGCACCTGCACTCACCCACACACCCACATACACAATTTAAATAAAAAGGAAAGTGAAACTCTAGAATACTGTCTGGCAAAACACCAGTCTTATGTATCTTATACCAAGACAATTTCAATGTTACCTTAAAAAAACATAATATTTAAGACTTCAGCTCTCAGTAAGTCTTGCAAAATGAGATTAACTTATCGACACACACTTGAGAAAGTTGAGCAAGTCAGTGATTTCAAACAAAATGTCATTGTCATAACCCTGACCCATCTTACCTCATCTCCCTTCAAAACCTCAGCGCCATCGAATTCCCGGGTCTGGTTTGTCTTGACTGACACTTCTCTCTCCAGGCTGGCTAGCTTCTCCTTGGTCTCCTGAAGTTCCTCGGCTTTGGCTTCTTTTTTACGAGAGATGATGGATGCCTAGTTGAGTATTTAATATGAGAATAAAATAAGAAATGCATTCAGTTTTCTGTTATCTTGTAAAATTACCTAATTTTGGATTTTCACCAATATGAATTTTCAGTCTCAGCTTTCCTGCTCTTGACCAATACTGCTTGCTCTATTGTTCCCTTATCAGTGTTTACCACAAGCAAAATGTGTATTGCCAAACTCAAAACATTCTGAAAAACAAAAGCCCTGAAGAAAAACCCAAATACACACTAGTAAAAATATTCAAGCCTTCTTAGTAACACTGAAAAGCAATGAAAATACCTTCTAGGGAAATGCACAGAATAAAACTCAGTCTATTTCTCTGCACAGTCGATTCCACTCATTGGAAGAAAATATGAATATGTTATTTTCAGAACTATAATGCAGTTCAGCTCACTAAAGTCAATACCAACCAATATTTTAAAAATGAAAGGTGAAATATCTACTACATTTGGTACATTAAAAAGATTTATTTTAGCTGGGCAGTGGTGGTGCGTGTCTTTAATCCCAGCACTCGGGAGGCTATTGGGCAAGTGGATCTCTGACTTTGAAGCCATTCTGGTCTACAGAGCAAGTTCTAGAACAGCCAGGACTATACAGAAAAGCCCTGTCCAAAAAAAAAAAAATATATTTTATTTTTATAAATATTTCTGTTATGTGTATGTGTATGAGTGTATGCCTCCATGTTTGCATGGCACCATGTGTGTATATGAGCTCATGGAAGTCAGAAGAGGGCATAGAACTGGAGTTGCAGGAGGTTGTCAGTTGCCATGTGGGTGCTGGGAACCAAACTGGTATTCTCTGTGAGAGCAGCAGGTACTCTTAACCTGTGAGCCATCTCTCCAGTCTAAGATTTGCTTATTTGCACACACGCAGGCCACGTGCCTGTGGAGGTCCATAGAGACCAGAGCCATTTCCTCCCATAGAGCTGAAGTCACAGGCAGCAGTGAGCTGCCTGACCTGGGTGCTGGGAACAGAACTGCCTCCTCTAAGAGCAGCAAGTGCTTTTAACTGCAGAGACATTGCTCCAGCATTTTACTGAACAAAATGTTGGTTAAAAGTCAAAACTGAGGGCTGGAGAGCTGGCTCGGAGGTTAAGAGCACTGGTTACTTTTCCAGAGCGCCTAAGTTCCAGCAACCACATGGTGGCTCACAACCATCTATAATGAGATCTGGTGCCCTCTTATGGAGCGCAGGCATAAATGCAGGTAGAACACTGTTACATTAAAAAAAAAAAAAGTCAAAAATGAGAGTCATTAGAATTGTATATGTGTACATAATCCAAGCATGCACTCTTACAAGTGCACAAGGGTTTGTATGAGCTACAACTCAGGAAATTTCTTTCTTTTTTTCATTTGTTGGCTTATGTATTTATTTTTTAGGCAGGGTCCCTGTATCTGGTCCTGGAGCTTGCTATGTAGACAGGTCTTAAACTCACAGAGGTCTCCCTGCCTCTGCCTCCTGAGTGCTGGGATTAAAGGCCTGTGCACTATACCCAGCTTTGGGGAGTTTTCTAAGATGAATCACAATGTCTATGTTCCTGAGAGATATCAGTCAAATTGTGACATAGTACAAATACCATCAAGTAAAACAAATGTGACAAGAGAGGGGTATTCTCTAGCGAAACCCTTTAAAAGTCCTATTTTTTTTTAATTAAAAAATATATAAATGCCAAGTCAGTGGCTCACGCCTTTAATCCCAGCACTCAGGGAGGCAGAGGAAGGTGGATCTCTGTGAGTTCGAGGCCAGCTTGGTCTACAAAGGAAGTCCAGGACAGCCAACACTACATAGAGAAACCCTGTCTTTCAAAAAACCAAAACCAACCAAACAACCAAACAACCAAACAACCCCCCCCAAGAATGAATGAATGAATAGGAAACAATGAAGGAATGTTTCCCTATATGCAAGTCTTCCATGTTAAAAGCCAAGGGAATGGAGTAGCACTGTGTGGGAACTGAAACTTCACATAACAGAGAAACATGAGCATGCCTCACAGGATCAGGTCCCCAGGATCTCCCCATGTCCAACACTGTTATTTACCTCCAACAGACAACAAACACAAGAATCTGAGAGGTGAAACGTGTATATCATATAATTACATATCTTAAAAAATGAATGGCAAGGGGCTAGAGAGCTGCCTCAGCGGGTAAGAGCACTGGCTGCTTATCCAGAGGACACCTGTCCAATCCCTAGCACCCACATGGCAGCTGTCTGGTCTGCAACTCAAATTCCAGTGGCTCCGACTCCCTCACACACACTTAGATATATGCCAAACACTAAAATATACATAAAAATAAATAAATTTTAAAAAACGAATGGCAAAACTGAAGCTAACAAATCAATACTTCAATCTGAGAGTGTACCTATATTTTGACTTAAACCATCTAAAATAAACTTGCCATTCAGGAGACAGAATTCCACATTCGCAGAAACCGGCACACTGCACTTCAAACCTCAACTGCTGCCTTCCTGGAGTCTCTGCTATTTCTTTGTTATAACACGGAGATTAGCAGTGACTGAGAGGCTCTGCTTCTGTACGTCCTCCTCCCTTTAGACTACAAATAACACAGCTTTCCCCATAAGTAACATAAAGATGTGGCCCAGGAGAAAGGCCATACCTGTTGCCTATACAGTGAGAGCTTCCCTTCAATTGGCTCGTTTCTCATCATTTTCTTTTCAATCAACTGATTGATCTCTGTGTTTATTTCATTGACCTAAAAGAGGATAAAAGTGAAGCATGTTAAACTCTCCCTATGATAGCCAGGAGTGGTAGTGCACACTTGAAAACTCTTGCACTAGAGAGGCTGAGGCAGGAGGATAGATAGTTCAAGATCAGCTTTAGCCATACAGTGGAACTCTCTCAAAAAACCAACCAATCAGATAAGCATACAAGCCTCTCCATGGTTATGTAAACTAAGTGAACTCAATAGACACCAGGCCACACGCAGCTTGAGTTTACAGGTCTCACCTTCACTAAAGCCACTGGCAGCAAAGTTCTAATTAGTGTATGTACTTTTAGAAACAATTTGAATTTAATAATAAATACTTGTACAATTTGATTACATCTGTAGATTGAATCAGAATGCCTCGTGATCCTGAAGCATTTATAGGAAATATCTTACATTATTACATGAAAGGTGCTTTCTACAAACCTCAAGTTACCCACACACCTCAGCTATCACTTACTAGTCTCTAAGTTACAACGTGAACCCAGACATTCCCCAGAGACAGAGGACAGGGAGTTCATAAGCCCAGCTAAGAGATGACATGGGCCATCCAGAACTCCTACTATATGAATGGTCTGCAGCTTTGATAGATATCATTTATACTGATCATTAACCCTTTCTAAAGTAACAAAACAGAGTAACACAAGTCTCTCAACAAAGAAAAACAAAATGAAACATGGCTTTCAGTATGCCCCTCCTTCAAAAGACTGAACCCCTTAAATTTAAGCCACATCTGACTTGGATATCTATGTTGTATAAGTGAATTAAAAAAGTGATATGGTCAGAATTAGACATTTAATTGTAGAGTCTATTAAATAAATTAAGGACTCATCATGTAAAACCTTTTCAATTTTCATGAAAACTTTTAAAATATGCAAATGATTAGTGTTTTATTTATAGGGAACAAGATGTTGTAATATGTTACCAGATTCACTGAACACTGAAACAAAGTCTAGTCAAAGCATACATGAAAAGCTTTAAATACAAAGCTGCCCTATTGCACTGAAAAAAAAAACTGATATTATTATTATGAAGTCAGAATACAACATTCTAGAATACTCACAAGGACAACTCATCAGCAAAGATGTCAACCCTTAGCCCAGGCTAGCTCTTGAGTCAGGAGTAGGTCACCACAGAAAACAGTGCAGGTCCTTTCCACACAACAAATACAGTTATACAGTTGGGAACTAGAAATGCTAATTACTTACTTTAGACTCAAGTTCAAGAAGGTCAGAGTGGCCCATAGCTGGCTCAGAAACCACTTTTTGTAAAAAATGTAATTCCTTTTTCTTGTTTTCTAATTCTTTTGGAAATTTTTCGGTGACCATATATGAATTAAATTTTATCTCCTCCTCTAGCCTCTTCATTAAACCTTTAAGAAAAAAAGTAGATCAAAGTTTAGTTCAATAGAGCACGCACTAGGATATTCTCATCCTGCTTCGTGAGTAAGAAATGGGCAGCGGGTTATGTGTTAAAGCTCTCTGTGCAGCATCTATTCGGAACCGTAAGAAATCACTGAAAACTTTTCAGGTTAGTTAGTTAGTTAGTTACATAGAAAAATACTAGATGATTATAGCCAAAGTGGTATTAGGATCTCTCTAAGTTTATAATCTAGTTTCTTAAATTGCAAAATACACACAAGTAACAGTTACAGAAGCAGATCTACCAGTATTCTACTTTGCCTTTTATGTATTCAAGAAGCCAGTGAGCCAAACGAAAATGAAAATAAATCTACTCTAGTATTCTCCTACACAGCAGGCATTTTAGTCTCTCTCTCTCCCTTTCTCTCTCTCTCATCTTTGTGTGTGTGTGTGTGTGTGTGTGTGTGTGTGTTTTCAACACAGAGTTTCCCTTGTATCCCTAGCTGTCCTGGAACTTATTCTGTAGACCAGGCTGGTCTCAAACTCACACAGCTCTGCCTGCCTCTGCCTCCCAAGTGCTATGATTAAAGTGTGCCTGACTTCTTTTATGGTGCCTCTACTTCTAATATTTCATAAACAGTAACACATGATAATGTGTCAGCTTCAAACCAATAAAAACTGCCAGAGGTCAACAATTTCAAATCCAGAAAGAGAAGTAAAAGTGCCTACTTTCATAAATGTTTTAGATTTTGTTGCTTTTAATTTTCCAAGTATTAGTTTATAGTAAATATTTTTAGGATTTAATAGTTTTTTTACTTTGGCAGATGTACAACTATACACAGATTTTCAGTGAATGATGGTTTTGTTGTAAATTCCCAGCCTGGAGAGATATACATAGTTTATTTCTGATCTTCCTGTCACACATTTACAAATTCAGGCTTAACTTTTAAAACAATGAGTTTCTAGCTTAAGTAAGCTATGTATGCAGATTGCATAACAAATCTGGCCCAAAGCCTTAAAATTATTTTTACTTCTGTTGTACAAATAGAACATGAAAAATTTTATTAATGCAAATTCACAAGTCTTCCATTCACTCTTTCATTGCTCCCCTGTCCCTTTTCAGGACTGCAGGAAAGGAGAGAAGGAACGTTAATGCATCACATCACAGTCCGCTCAGGGATTCACTCCCATGCACTCTCTCCCTAACTGCACACTCCATCTTCTTTGGCTACTTGGGGACCAGCCTTCTCCTCTCCAGGTATATACACACTTCCTATAAACAGAGGTGCGTAGAATAAACACCTAAAATGTTTTTTACATGTAAAATTCTTAAATGTTATTTTTCTTATTTTTTATAATATATTTTTATTTTATGTGCATTGGTGTTCTGCCCGCATGTAAATCTGTGTGAGAGTCAGATGCCCTGGACCTGGAGTGACAGACAATTGTGAGCTGCCATGTGGCTCCTGGGGATTAAACCCGGGGCCTCTGGAAGAGCAGCCAGTGATCTTAACCAACCACTGAGTCAAATTTCATCACTTGATTTTTTCCCTCCTGTCTGTGGAAAAGATTGTGTTCTTTTTATCCAAGTAAGCTTCAATTCCTACCTCCTATTGTGTAACTGTTTCTAGAAACTATACATTGAAGCACTCCATCCTGAAGGGAGCTCCTTAAGCAAACAGGTAAACAACTAAAAATAGTTTCAGGAAGTCCCTGAAACTGACCAAATTCACTAGGCCTCTCCCTTCTAAAGTAAGCAATTAAGTTGCTGAGAGTTGCTCTCAGACTACTTGTGATGGCTATTCTTGGTTGTCAATTTAACTACATCTGAAATTAACTAAAACCCAAAAATGGAGAGCACACCTGTGAGGGATTTTTAGCTTAATATGAAGTAGAAAGATCCACTTCTAATATGCCTCTTTGAGGTAGGAAGACATGCCTTTAATCCAGATCTTTTGAGCTAAGAAAACTCACCTCTAATCTGGGCTACCCCTTCTTCTGGAAGCCTATATAAGGACAGCGAATTCCTCCTCTGGCATAAGAGCCTAATTTTTTGGGATTCTAGTGTATACTGAAGACCAGTTGGGACATCCAGCTGTGTGAACTGAGCAACTACTGGATTCTAGGACTTTCTGTTTATATCCCTGCCATTTTTGGATTAGCTGGGCCACAGCCTGTATATATCTGACTAAACACACACACACACACACACACACACTCATTCTTTAAGTTAAGTTACTCTAGAGAACCCTGGCTAATACACTAACCAAGCAGGAAAGAAAAGAAAGAAAGAAGCAGAAAGAGATAGACCAGCTACCTGAAAGAAGAAGAAACTGTCCTAGCTTCCTCGGAAAGGGTTAGATCAGAGTCACTTGGAAAGGACATTCTCCAACCCATTGAGCTGCCCGCAGGCTGTGTCGTGTGCTCCATGTCCCTGCTTCTGTGAACTAGTACCCATTCTTGGGTGGGCTCTGGTGATGCAGCTGTCTTTGGGTCACTTCTGCTCCCATATGTAACCCCTCACCTATATTCCTGTAAGTGGCCCTAATAAAATTCATGGTGCTCCAAGCTGGACATTGGTCTATCATGACTCCCTATCAGGGGTGGGTGAACATGTGTGTAGTAGCATTTTTCCCAGGAAAAGTTTTATGACACAATATATCCCAACTACTAAAACAATATTTACTAACTTTTTGACACACAAAAATTATTTTTTGATATTGTTATGTGATTGTAATATAATGAAGTCTTTTGAACAGTCATCTTACTTTTATAATATAAACATATGAAGATCATATCCTACACATGTAGGGAAAAATTCTGTTGAAAATTAGCCTCCTAAAAAAGTAAAATTTAGTAAACATAGAATTAAAGAACACCAACAACTAAATATATGCTCACTGCTTGAATTGGAATTTAGACTGAGACGTGTGAGAGATTTGGAAAGCCAGAAACTAACATGTATTGGCTACTTATCTTGTTAAATATGAATTTTGTATTTTCTCTCTCTCTCGCTCTCTCACTTTTTTAGTTTTATTTTATGTGCCTGTATTCAATGTCTGTGCACCACATGTGTGCAGTGCCCAAAGATGTCAGGGAAGGACATCAGATCCCCTGGAGTTGAAGTTACGGATGGTTATAAGCTGTCATGTGGGTGCTGGAAACTGAACCTGGGTTCTCTATAAGAGCTGCAAGTACTAAGCCGTTGTACTGAGTCATTTACTACTGAGCCATTACTCCAGTCCCTCTCTCTTTCCCTTTCCTTGCTCCTCCCCCCCCCTTTTGGTTTTTCAAGACAGGGTTTCTCTGTGTAGCCTTGGCTGTCCTGGATTCACTTTGTAGACCAGGCTGGCCTCAAACTCACAGAGATCCTCCTGCCTCTGCCTCCCCGAGTGCTGGGATTACAGGAGTGTGCCGCTGCTCCTATTAGCTTTAGTGAGCTAACACTTAAATAACTCAAAGTTCACCCATTCGTGGGTACAATTCAATGATTTCAGTATATAAATTAGCTGTCCAAACACCAGAACAATTTCTTAGGCCATTATTGTCAAAGAAATCTCTGAACTCATTTGCAGGCTTTTACATCCCCACATCAATTTCTTCCCAACCCTAGACAACTGCTGAGTTGATTTCTACCTCTACAGATTTCTTATCTTAGATACATCTTATAAATAGTACTGTACAACACGCAGTCTTTTGTGACTGGTTTCTTTTTTTAAAAAGATTTATTTGTTTATTTTATATATTTGAATGTTCTGCCTGCATGTACACCTACATGAAGATGGCATCAGATCACATGGATCTGATGGTTGTGAGCCACCGTGTGGTTGCTGGGAATTAAACTCAGGACCTCTGGAAGAGCAGACAGTGCTCTTAACCTCTGAGCCATCTCTCCAGCCCGTGACTGGTTTCTTAAGTTACCTTTTTGAGGCTTATCTACATCATAAGCACATATTAGTACTTCTCTCACTCTGATGGCACAGTAATATTCCATTGTAAGGATATACCATGTTTTGTTAGTCTATGCATCATTTTAGGAACGTATGGGTTACTTCGACTCTTTGCTTATTTCAAATAATTCTATTATGGACATGTATGTTCAAGTTTTTGTGTGAATAGATGTTTTACATCTCTTAAATATATGCCTAAGATTAGAAATAACTCAAGAGCTGGTGAGACGGCTCAGCAAGTCAAGGTCCTTGTCATCAGGTCTAACAACCTAAATTTGATCTCTGGAGCCCACACAGTAGGAGGAGAAAACCACCTCCCGCAAGTTGTCATCTTGACCCCTATACTCACACTGTAATCTGCACAAATACATGTTTAAAAGGAAAAAGAAATTACAAGTTCATATGGCTACAATTTTTAGCATTTTGAGGAATTTCTAAACTGTTTTTCAAAGCAGCTATATCATTTACATTTTCAGGAACAAATATGAGGGTCCTAATTTCTGCACATCTATGCCAACACCTATGATTGTTTATGACTTTTGTTGCTGTTATCCTATGTATCCTATGTACTATTTATAGGTTACTATCCCTCCCTTAGCTATATATTTGCATTGTAATATTTCTCCAACACAGATAAGAGCTTGGTATAGCTCTCTTAGCTTTTACTTAGCTTTTTCCTTTCTGATGAGCAAAACACTTTCAAAATGCCTGAGATAGGTTAAGTGGGTTGTGAAAAGAGCTCTGCAAAGCTTCCAAGAATTCAGCCAAGGACACCACATTATTGGTCCTGTTATTCTACAAACCCAGCCATAGAAAACACTCAGCTTTGAGGTATAGTATTTAATTCTTTTTCTTTTTAGCCTTGAGACGGATTCATATTTTTTCCATCCATCTTTTTCACAACACCCATGCTAAACACACAGGGAAGAGCATACTTTCACAGTTAATATTACTTTCAGCCCTTGGCTGAAAATAGGAGGTAGAAAAATGTTTTGAAAACCCATGGATGTTTTTTGTAGGATTCCCTTTGACCAGATAAGAAGTGAAATAATTTCCACCAATCATTTTAAGAAATATCCCTTTGTAAACTACTATTTTCTAATCATCCACATCATGTAATAACTTCACTTACTTTCAGGCTTTGCATCCGCTGCAGCATGCCGCATACTTTTTAGCTGGTTTTGCACTCTTTGCAATCTCTGCACTGCGTGAAATAGCTTTAAAAAAAAAAAACAATTCAATTTATTACTTGCTCAGTCTAGTGAAACATGCTCACATAGGCAAGCAATGAGAAATAGAGATTACTATGCCACAGAAGAAACAGGTAAATACTAAATAAAAAAAAAAAAAAACTGCGTTAAGCCAAAAGTATAACTAGTATTCTCAATATATTTTCATGAAAATATAAACTTTTATTTGTGTGTATGTGTATGCCTGAGTGTGTGCTTGAGTAGTCATATACACAAGTGCATGCACGTGTATCACTGCATACAGGTGCCCACACAGACCAGAAAAGGGTATCAGATCCCATGGAATTAGTTACAGGGAGTTGTGAGCCATGCTACTCGGATGCTTAGAGCCAAACTCGGATCTTCTGCAAGAGCAGCATGTGCTCTGATCTACTAAACCATCATCTATCTAGCCCTTATGCAAATTTAAAACTTCTTCCACAACATTTGTCTTTAGTTACTGTTTAAGGTAGTGATTAAAGAAAACTCTTTGGTTGGGTGTGGTGGTATGTCCTTTCATCCCACCACTTGGGAGTGTTCAATGCCAGTGTACATAGCCAGCTCCAGGACAGCCAGGACTATATAGGAATAGCGTGTCTCTAAATAAACAAATAAAATATTAAAAAATTTTTTAAAGAAAACTATTCTTTTCAGAGATGTATGCCTTTCCTTCTGTAACATAGTTTTCTTGACCTTAGAAAAAATGTTAACATTTTCAGTAAGGCCTCAACATCAGAAAAGGACTTCAAATAACTATCGGAGGCTCAGGAAACAAAACCCACTGCTGCAGTGCAAATGCTGTGCTGCCAACTCAAGCTTTCACGAAGCCAAACATCTCAGCTGCCAGCTTCAATTGGCAATTTAGAAATTACACTGATCTGAAACACTTGCTTGAAGTTTAAGACATATTTTTAATAAATTAAGTAATACCCTCAGACCAAATAATTTCTTCCTTAAGGCAAAGTTTAAGAGCATGGCAATGTGGGTGACCCTGAGCCCCCCTGCTCTGATTTAACAGTGTTTTGTGATGCCGTCAACAGCAGCAACAGCTTACAGGGCCCCACGTCATGTGTAAGCACCGTGTTTCGGACTGCGGCTGGCCCACGGTGTTCCCGTGGCTCACTCTATGGTGCAGCAGCAAGGTTAGCTGCTAACGGGGCAGAGTCTTTACAGGGCACCCTATATCACCCTACATCTGAGGCAGGAAGGAGGTTCTTTCGGTTTCATTGATCACAGAACCTTGTACATTTTATTCCAGCGGCAAATTAGGAAATCATGTCTCAAAATAAAAAGTAAAAAGAAAGCTGGGATATACCTCAGCTGTAAAGTGCTTGTCTAGCATGTGCCTCAGGTTCAATTCTCAAATACTGCATAAAAAGAAAAAAAGAAATGGAAAGAAAGAAAACACAGTCGTCTTGACTGGGGATATAGCTCAGTCATACAGTACTTATTTAGCAGGAGCAAGGCCACTGGTTTGATTCCCAGCAAAACACACACACACACACACACACAAACTACAGCAGTCCTAAAGAAAAAAGTAGGTCCATCATGCTAACCAAAATAAAAGGTGAAATTTAAAATTCTCTCTCTTTTTTTTTTTTTTTCACTTGAATTACCAAGAGGAGCTACATCTGTGATCCTGAGTATAAATTTCCTGTGGATACCTGATTCTTTTGTTCCTGTTTCTGTTGTGCAAGAAATTCTTCTCTCTCTTTCTCAACTCGAAGCTGTCTTGCTATTTTAAGCATTCGCTGATGATTCTGAACAGTCTCCACCTACAGTAAGAGAATAAGTAGTACATGTTACTGTCACGTTCAAGAAAGGCATTAGCAGGTCACATGACTCCAACACCCACTTATCATTTCCTCTTGGTAAACAGTACTCCCCAGAGATGACAGCCAAGCTTTCAAGTCCAGGTTCTTGAAAGCTTTGGGCTCCTGCCTGGGAGACTCCCTTCCCTTCACTGTTACTTGAGTCCATCCTCCACTGGAAGCCCATGCCTGGCTCAATCTTTATTTGCATTCCTAAATCTCTGCCAGTCCTTGAGACTGGGGCTGAAGTCTACAGGGTAATTCTAGACTTACCCTCTTTTTCAAACGCTCAACTCTCTTCATGAGCTGGTCTTTTTCCTCCTCCATTGCGCTGATATCCTAAAAAGTAGTGGAGAGGCCATTAGAAACACTGAGTCTACAAGATTGAGGAGAGGCCTGCATGAGCCCCTACCATCCCATCATAACCACAGGAGCAAGTAACAAGGATCCTCTTTTGATTTAAGGGCATCTTCATTTCCTCCCAGGCTTCTTTATGCAGGATTTTTTTTTATTTTTTTGGCAGTGTGGCATTCATCTAGAAAAGCAACTAAAGCAGTTTATAACGCAGCAAGGTAAAGCTGCCAGCCAGCACACTTGTGTTCTGATTCCAAATATGGCTACATGATTCTTCAAAAATCTTCCATAATAAAATGTGTGCAGGTCTAAATACATGAACAGCTGCTGACATCCCATCTGCTCTGTTAAATACCAAACCACATATCCTGCCATTTTCCCATTAAAACTATTTTTAAAGTTATGGTGGGGCTTTTTTGTTTGGTTGGTTTGATTTTTGAGACAGGGTCTCCCAATATAACCCTGACTTTCTTGGAACTTACTCTGTAGAACAGTCTGACCTCAAACTCAAGATATCCTCCTGCCTTTGCTTCTCAAGTGCTAGGATTAAAAGCACGTGCCACTATGGTACTCTTAAGCTATAAAACAGAAGCTTGCCAGTGATGGCATAAACCTTTCTGCTCAGGAGGCAGAGGCAAGTGGATCTCTGTGAGTTCAAGGCCAGCCTAGTCTACAGAGCAAGTTCCAAAACATCCAAAGCTACACAGAGAAACCCTGCCTCAAAAAACAAAAAACAAAAAAGGCCAGGCATGGTGATGCATGCCCTTAATTCCAGCACTCAGGAGGCAGACACTGAGTTTGAGGCCAGCCTGGTCTACAAAGCAACTTCCAGAACAGCCAGAACTGTTACACAAAGAAACATTGTCTCCCAAAGGGAAAAAAAAAATTGTGTATAGTTTTGTTAATTAACCAATTTTCTCCTTGAAAAGAAAAAATAAAATTAATTACCTTCTTTTAATAAACTCTACAACAGTTTGTAATGAAAACAGAGAAGCAAATTTTCTTTCTAAACAAACAAACAAACAAAAAACCCCAAAACTCATGCGGAAATACTATAGGTAACCTATACAATGATAGCCATAATTGGTAGGATTTCAGGGAATGGGCACTCTTACTCACTATTGATAGTGTTGTGTTAAAGAATAATGTAAGAAGTCGAAAGATAAACATGCATTCCTTCAGGTTAGGAACTCTACACATGGGGTGTTCTAGTAAAATGTACAGAAAGGCAAACAAGACAGCTCACTGGGTTAGGGTACTTGGTACCACGCCTGACAACCTGAGATCAATTCCTGGACTTACATGGTGGAAAGAGAATTAATTTCCATAAGTTGTCCTCTGACTTCCACAAGTACACACGCACATGTGCGATACACACACACAAACACGAATGAATGAGTAAATAATAAATAAATGTGATAAGAATATTCACTTAAAGTCAGACTTTTCTATAAGGATTCTTATTGATGTCAATGAAGCTATAATCTGAAAGTATATAAATATCTGACAATGATTAACTACAATGTAACAAAATGAAAATTTAAATGGTGCAGAAGACTGTTTAATGATATGAGGAAAAGTCATGAAATAACACTGCTTGAAAGAATCAAATTACAATAGTTATATATAGTCCAATTCCAAGTAAAACTGTCAACAGCTGGTATCCTGAAAGCATGTGACTGTGAGTGGACTCCTTTCTATTTCTTCTTAAACCTATGTTTTCTCAATCTGCTACAGAGAATAGGTTCAAGAATATTTAGTAATAATGAATGAAATAAAAATCAGAGTCTCAATTTTTTTGTTTTTGTTTTCAAGACAGGATTTTTCTGTGTAGCCTTGGCTGTCCTGGATTCACTTTGTAGACCAGGCTGGCCTCAAACTCACAGAGATCCTCCTGCCTCTGCCTCCCTGAGTGCTGGGATGACAGGAGTGTGCCACTGCTCAGACTCTGGATTCTTTCATCATTCTTTCATCGTTCCCAGAACACAGCAGAGGACAGGAGATGGACACCCTTCTCTCACTGGTCCTTATCTATCAGGGTACAGGTCACCTCCATTTCTAGCATTCACCAAAGGCCTACTGAGGCCTGCCATACACCAAGCACTGTGGCAGGTGTTGGGAATACAGCGGTGAAGACGCACAGACACAGTCCTTGCCTTCTTAGGGCTTCATGCATTTAGAAAGACAGACATTAAGGCAATTATAAGGGCAATGAATGCCATAACAGGAAAAGAACTAGGGAACATGATCTATTTAGGGAGTCAGGGACGGCTTCCCTGAGGAAGAAACTTTGATGTCCCCGATTTAATGAGAATATAAAGATAGCACTCATAACTCAGGAATTCTAAAAATACAAGATTCATGCAAGTCAAAATAGCAAGTCTTTAAGGAAAGTATTTAAATGCCTGGGCAGAATATAAAAATATTTTCTTAAGAAAGTGTATTAAAAGCCCTAAAATAATTTATTGTTCATTAATAAGCAATTTTACATCTAAAAATTGCTGTAAAGAAACTAACTCAGCCATACAAAAGTTATATTGATAATCATGACATTATTTATAAAAGCAAAAAAAAACCACACACACACACACAAAAAAAAAAAAGAAGTCGAAGTGTAAACATGATTAATGTACATGCATAACAGAAAACAAATTTGGTCATTCCTATAACAATGAAAATAAATTCATAATGTAATAATTAAAAAACAACAAGGGTCTGGAGAGATAGTTCAGTAGTTAAGAGGATGTATGCCCAAGTTTGGTTGCCAGCAACCATGGCAGGCTGCTCGTGACTGCCTGCCACTCCAGCTCTGCGGACCCAACATCCTTCTCTGAACTCTGTAGACACCTATGCTTACATGCATGCACACCCACAGATACACACACAGACACTCTTCAGAAATAATCAAGACTTTAAAGCAGCGAGACTGTGAAATGGCTCAGTTGGTAAAGCTTGCCAAGGAGACAAGACCCAGGACCTGAGGTAAGTCCTATTCTCCAGCGCCTACACAACGAGCAGGTGTGGTGGCACACTTGTCACCTCAGCACTGGGGGATAAAAACAGGAGGACCTCTGAGCCTTTCTGGTCAGTCTAACCTGATTGGTGAGCTTCAGGCCAATGAGAAACCCTGTCTCTAAGGAGGATGGTAGTACCCTGAAGATGACACCTGAGGCAGTCAGTCCTCTAGCCTTCATTAAAAAAAAAAAAACAAGATGGGGTAATTATGTATTCTATGTTCTCATATACACACAATGCAACTTTTTCTTCTTCGCTGCATTTTCTGTATCATGTAAGGAACACATATCAAATAAAGATTCAAAATGAAGTGTTTTTAAATCCCTGCTAGTTATCAGCATAAACTCATTGCCCTTGTTGATTTCTTCAGTAAAGAAATACCAAGGAGCCAGACATGGTGGTACACCCCCTTAATCCCCACACTCAGGGAGGCAGAGGCAGGCAGATCTCTGTGAGTTATAGGCTAGCCTGGTCTACAAAGTGAGTCCAAGGCTACACAGAGAAACCCTGTCTTAGGAAAAAACAAACAAACAATAAAACAATCCAAAGTAAAAGTAAATCACTGTGAGAAACAATAATGTGGAAAAAAAAAAGAACTACGAAGGAAAAGGTGGGCATGGCTCAGTGTGCCTCTAACTCCAGTGCTGGGGTTGGAGACTGACAGACATTGAGAGCCTGCTGGACAGTCAGACTAGCCTAGGGTTCAGGTTCAGGGAGAGATTCTACCTAAAAACTCATGTGGCAGAAGAGAAAGACTCCAGATGTCCTCTGGCTTCACATGCATACACATGGATACATATGTTTACACACAAACACATATACACATCATACTAAAAGTCCTACAAAAGTGGTCGTATACCTAAGTTTCCATACTTATGCTGAAGCTGGGCATGCTGGCGCACACCTGTTATCCCATCACTTGCGGAGGCAGAGACAGGTGGATCTCTGTGAGTTTGAGGCCACCCTGGTCTACAAGGTGAGTCCATGACAGCCAAGGCTACATTCACAGAGAAACCATGTCTCAAAAAACAACAAACAAACAAACAAACAACAAAAAAAAAAATCATGCTGAATTAACTAAAATAAAAGGGCCAAACACAGAATTATTTAAGTCCAAACAGGTATTTCTTTACCCTTCTTATTTCTGCCGTAGAAAATCCAGATGTTTTGAGCTGCTCACACTCCTTATGCAGAGTTTTAAAGGCCTCCATCAGCTCTTCATACTAAAAGGGAAGTTGACAGGTTAGCAGCTACTGCATCCAGCAGTGTCCTCTTCGTCGAGCTGCCCTCTGCATAGCAGCAAGCACACCAGTCCTCACAAAACAGCACTAAAAACATTATGGTGCATAAATGTAATTCTAGGGCTTGGAAGGCTGAGGCAGAAGGATCATGAGTGTGAGGTCAGCATGGGCTACATACATATCAAGGCTTTGTCTCCAAAACAAAACAAAACAAACCCCTCACACTTTCGCAAGCTATGCAGCAGACAGAAAACAAGATCCGCATGGTCCCTCACTAAATCTTTCTCTGGCTACTTTGGTTCTCAGTCTACCCTCTAGCTACGCTGACCCTGGAACAGCCCGCAGGAACAGCCCACCTTCAGGTTACCTATCCTCTGCTCTCTGAGAACACTCACAGCTTGCTCCCTCCTAACCTGGGCAACAAATTCATCCCAATGAAGAGCGGCAGAGACACCACTACTCTCAGAGAAGCCTGCTCTGGCCCTTTCTATTAGAGTAGATATCATGTCATCACACAGTATTACTTGTCTGGCTCCTTTCAGGAAATAGCACTAACCAGGAGGACAAGAAGCATATTTGTTATAGACCTTCACAATGCCAGGGCATACTACAGGACATAATCTGCACAGGTGTGTAATACAGAGGAGTGAAGTTCAGGAAAATACCACACACAGCTGCTAGCCTCATTTTGAAATGAATGACACTCTAAGGTCTAAAGGTGTAGGACAGTGGCAGACACTTTTCACCTAGCACGGGTAGGTCAACTGTACCACACACACCACAGTCGTTTTTTAAGTGGCAATACCAGAAAATCAATATTTGTGACTGATCATATGCTATAAATCTACAAAGTATTCATTCTAAAGTTTTTCATTCAGAAAGACAACATACAATTTTTATTAGTGTTTTTGCTGAATGACTAATGGCTAAATGTGTCTCTTTTTAAATACATATACTCCTCAGACATGCTTTAAGAACAACATCTTCATTACCTTTTATCCCCTTAATTAGCTAAGCATATTAAAAGATACTATTAATAAACTTCCTCTAAAATTATTTACATTATCAAATACATGCCAAACACATACTCAAAATGCAATCTCTTAAAATCCCTTCTAGCGGTCTCTGTGGTCTATACGAATCCATTTAGGAAGGGGTGGGGAGGGAGTAGATGCTCCACACTCACACATCCCTGTTTCCTGCTATAACATTTGCCTTTCTACTTCTATAGCTGCAGCTTTAAGAGATCAATTTTAACTATATTTTTAGTGACAGCTGTAACAATACACAGATGAAAAATAAAAGTATTCAGTTCATTGTTTTGATTCAGGCCAAATACTAAGCAATCAACATACAGAAGCCACTATACCAAACCCTGGAGGAAAACAAAGACAGACAGCATAAACTTGAAACCTGTCTCCATGGGACCTCAGAGTCTACTGGAAAGGACAGATTGGCAAGCTTTGTAACAAACTGACCCAAATCAACCTAACTACTATGAAATAAAAGTATAAAAAAAACTAACATTCTTAGAAATCTACCCTGGTCTCTTTGTTTCTTCAGTCTTTGGTCAGCCAAGTACTTTGAGACATGACCCAGGACCCAGACCAGCCCGAATCCTCAGTAGTCAAGAGCTTAAAGACCTGAGGTCAGAATCCAGGGTTGATGAGGAAAATGCACTGCAATTTCAAACTTCTATTACTGTCTCTCCTGAAGAGGCTGCAGGCTTGGCTCAGCTGCAGTGGTTCACATGTTCCAACTGGCCAGAGACAGAAGAATAGCCATCATTTGTCCTGGGTAATTATGACAACAACCGGTTTTTCTCTCAGTTGGAAGACAAACTATGTAACTGCCTTGCTGAGCAGCACAGTGCTCTGCAGTCTCAAGCCCACGAGTCTACCTACCTGGATTTACTCAGTAAAGAAAGTACTTGACCATCTCCATCTCCTATCCACACGGTCCTATCTCTATATAGTACTTGTGGGTCAAAGTCATTGTTTTAGACATGACTACAGCCGACCATCAGCTGATATTGTTTCCCTTCTGATGTCACTTGGAACTCTAAGATAACAAAGAGAGACTAACAGAGCAGCTATGATCACTGTATACCTGTTTATTGGTGTCAGCCACAGTTTCATCTTGAAGAAACTCACTCGGCACCTCCAGTTTTATTAAAAAACGAGCTAAATATGCTCTTTTCTTTAGTTCATTACTCCTCTGAAGAAGCCAGTGGAGCACTGGGTAAATCACAGGCTTACTTCCAATCACCAGACCCTGACGAAAGGTACTCCTGAAATGGAAACACGCACAGACGCTCATGAGCTCAGCTGGAGGAGACAGCCTTTATTCACAGTGTCATCTAGAGGGTCTTACTAGATAAATCTTACTGATTTATCTAGCTACTTTTAAACTACAGACACAAGGCTTAAGCAGTCTTACATTAGTCAGAAAATTAGATCCTCAATATAGCACTAAAATACCCAAAAAGTTGTGTTGAGACTATTAATCAGAGAGTTAACTTTAATACTTCATTGGCTGGGCAACATTTAAGTTGCTTTGGTTTCTTAAGATTTATTTTCAATTATGTGCATGTGTATATTTGTATAAGTATATGCTGTGTGTGCATGCGTGTGCTTGTGTGTCTGTGCCTATATGTTTGTGCATTTGTGTCCATGTGTGTATGCCCTGAAAGACCAGAGAAGAGCATGTGATGCATTGGAGCTGGAGTTGTAGGTGGTTGCGAGCTACCAACCAAACTCAGGTCCTCGGGAGGAACAGCAAACACAGTTAACTGAACCCACCCTCCAGCCCTAGAGCTGTTTTTACCTAGAATGACATAAATCATAAAATGGTATTTGCCTGACTTTTTGGCCAGAGGGGAAGCACTGACCCACCTAAGACTTCTATGTGACAAACAGCATCAGAAGGATTAAAACTGTTGTCAAATTCTGTGATAGCCTACGGCCATCAGATGAAGGAAGACCAGGTGTTGCTTAAAAAGACCAACTGTAGCATCTGGAGTTTGGCCTTTAAAGCAGAGCTTTAAGAAAGCACGGTATGTGAGCAGATTCTTACATGTCTGTGGCATTTCCTGGAGGTTTGTATTTAAGGATACCAAGAAGGTTCAACATCCGTTTGGCTGTCTGCTCTGGCATCTCCTCTCTGATATCAACATCTTGCTAACAAACAAGAAATTGAAAAAGATGTCATTGTTGTATATTTAACAAAGAGAAATATTTAAATTCATAGACAAGCTTGTTCTGCTCAAGCATAGCAGGCACAATGCTCTCTTCATAAAACGGATTAAGTACAGGGCCCTGGATCCCTAGTCAGAGCAGGGCTCTAGTTAGAATGCCAAAGTCTATGGGCAAGGGTATAAAAGACACGTACTAACTTGCAATACAATAAAATGCACCTTTATACCAGGAGCAAATCTATGTGTGTCTACAAGGAGAGAAATAATGTTTAAATAAGGTGCAAGGAGATAACAGAGGGGCCAGTGAAATGGCTCAATGGGTCTGTCACCAGGCTTGGCAACCCGAGCTTGGTCACAGGAACCCACATGGTAGAAGGAGAGAACTGATGCTGGCAGGTTGCCCTCTGACCCCCACACCAGTTTGATAGCATGTACACGCACACACACAAGTTGTCCTCTGACCTCCACACCAGTTTGACAGCATGTACATGCCCACACACAAGCACACAAAATAAATTAAATGGAAAACAAAAAACAAAAACAAAAAAAAAAAGGGCTGGAGAGAAGGCTCAGAGGTTCAGAGCACTGGTCCTGAGTTCAATTCCCAGAAACCAATGGTGGCTCACAACCATCTATAATGAGATCTGGTGCCCTCTTCTGACCTGCAGACATACATGCAGACAGAATACTGTATAATAAATAAATAAATAAATAAATCTTTAAAAAAAAAAGTAGATAACTGATATGTGAGTTAGTAGAGAGGCCTATAGGATCATGTACAGCTCCTCTCCAAGCAGGGTAAATGAGACCAAGGCATAGATATCAGTTAGTTAGAGGCCAGGAGGGCTGTCCTGCCACAGTTTTCATTACAAAGAAAGAGATTACCTTGGGGTCGATCTCAGCCAGAACATCATTGAGAACTTGTAATAGCTGCATTGGTCCCAAGGAATCAAATGTGATTAAATTATAGTTCTTCTTAAAAGGCTCCTTATTGAGGCTGTCCACGATGAATTTGATTTGGTCACTCATGATTAAGTCTTGTAGCTTAAAACTAAAGAGGAAGGGAAAAAAGAGGAGGGGGATCCTCAATCTTGGTAGCTCAAGTATTGGGGGAGAATCAGAATGAAGTCACAGGAAGTAGATGAAAAGATATTCTTCTGTACTGCATACAAAATCTATGAAAAGGCCAGTTTTGTTGGAAGAAACTAGAGTATGAAGATTTTACTATGAAATCTGTATCTGCTGTTAACATTCAGTATCTGCTTTTGTACTTGCAACAGCTCTGATACACCTAAACACAGGCCTAAAAAAATAATTATTACTTAATTATTAATAAGTAATAATTAGCCCACCCACACTAAGACCTCTGCAAGCTTTGCTTTTGGTTTTGTTTTATTTTTTCACATTGGTAACTACATTTAAAACATCAGATTTTCATGGTAAAATCCAGATCTTGTTCCCTTTGAAATTCAGATCAGGCAACCCTGAGGCTATATTTGTACTTAACCTCAATCACAGAAAGCAAATAGTGATCACACATACACTTCAGCCCAGGCCTATTCTCTAGTACAGTTTAGGTCTCCTCCAAACACTTTCCACCCATTTCTACTACTGGCTTAGCCTGGAAGACCTCAACTCTGCCACCCCAGGTATTTCAGGCCTTGGTTTCCTTTTACCTTCAATGAGGAAACAGTCTCTGGTGTTCTGGCTTGCACCTCTCTCATCCCCAGTCATTTGTAAGCTTCTCATTTCTTATGAAATAAAGCCTAAACCCCTTAGATCTCAAGACCTTTATGATCTAGCTCAGCTTAACCTTTCACTCTGAAACTTCAGCCAGTCACTGCTCTCTGCTTCCACCTATGTTCAATTACTGCTGTTTTCTCTGCTGAGCATGACTGCTCCTCCTCTGCCCTCCTTTGCAGGGACAGATCTCACCTCTCTGATGTCCCTGCTTGGGCACGGATTCTCTCAGGAAATCCTCAAGTTCTACAACAGCAGAGCCCATCCTTCGTGCTCACCACACCATCTGCGTGGTTTCCTTAGGCCACTTTCGATGCTGTTCTAGTCTCTCAGGTACACATTCTTTCTCTCTTTGCTAAACTGTACATTCCATGAGGGATCGATTCAATTCCATTTTGAATACACATTGGGCCTGAACCAGTGATTTCTTCTATGAGACATGCATGAACTTTTTCACAGGCCTCAAGCCAGAAAGCAAAACAAACAAAATGCCCAGAAGCCGAAGCCTGAAGGAAATAGGGCTGTTACAAAAGACCATAACCTTAAAAAGTTTAGTATCTGGGACTGGAGAGAGCGCTCAGCACCTGAGAGCACTTGTTACTCTTGCAGAGGACCTGAGGTTTGGTTCCCAGAACCCACATGGTGACTCACAGCCATCCCTAACTGCGCTGTTTCCAGGGGATCCAACCCCCTCTTCTGAACATCATGGGCACCAGGCATGCATATGCTACACATACACAATGCACGCAAAACATTCATACATATAAACAAATGTTTACACATTGTCTTCCAAAGTTTGAATTAAAAATTGAGTATCTGATTTCTTAACTGTTGAAACAGCTTTACCAAGGAAAACTGCTTTACTAAAATGAACTGCTGGGCTGGGGATTTAGGGCTTGCCTAAAATGTAGGAAGCCCTGGGTTTGGTTCCCAGAACTGAATAAACTGGATGTGGTTGCACTGGCCTGTGATGCCAGCCCTCAGGAGGTAGAAGCAGGAAGATCAGAAGTGCAAGGTGACCCTTGGCTACTTAGTGAGGTCAAAGTGGCCTGAGCCACTCGAGACCCCACCAAAACCACCACCACATCAATAAAACTGAACTGCTAGTCCTGAGTATGGTGCCACACATCTGTAAGCCCAGAACTGGGGAGGCTGAGACAGAAGGGGTCAAAGTTTGAGGCCAGCCTGGGTTACACAGTAAGACCCTATTAAACTAGAAAAGATGAGACAAAAGAAGAAAAAAGTTATCTCAATGCTTTCTTACTGAGACTCTGAAATCAATACTATTTCACTCAAGACATAAAGTTAGGCCATGAACATCCTGCTCTAAATACATATGTCCATACTCCTTTTAAAAACAGTTTCACTGTATAGTTTTGGCTGCTCTGGAACTCACTGTGTAGACCAAACCTCTGCCTTCTGAGTGATGGGATAAAAATCAAGGGCCACCAAGCTTGGCATGAAATGGGTTCCTTAATTGGGTAGGTGAAGCTTACATTTAGAAGACAAACAAACAACACTAAAACTAAAGCTATTACAATTTCATAATAAAAGTATGAGTAAATAAAATTGTAAAAAGCCAAAAACAAAAGGGATAGCATAACCAGTATGGCTTCTAAACTTAGGGTTTCTTTTAAGCGTTTATAAAAGGAATATCCTGGACTGGGGATAGTGTTGTGAGACTTTAATCTCAGTGTTAGCAGGCAGAGGCAGGAGGATCTCTGAGTTGGAGGCCAGCTTGGTTTACAGAGTGAGTTACAGGACAGCCAGGGCTACACGGAGAAGCCCTGTCTCATAAACAAGTGAAAGAGAGAGAGAGAGAAGAATAGAATAGCTTTACTTTTGTAAACTTTGGAGGTTCAAGTTTTCAACTGTAAAAATACATTAATACATATTTTTATATCTACATATTTAATTTAAAACAATTTAGAAATTATAAATACAACTTTTTCTTCTTTTGAAAACACGGAGTCAAACCAAGTTTCTGGATAAATGATAAAATGTTGCTAAGACGAAAGAAGAAAAGCGGGGTTCTAGAGGCTAACAGGATTTACAGGCAGGTGATGGTTGCTAGGGGAGGGAAGGGCATTTTCTTCAGAGGTGTACCGCCGGTATATAACACATAATTCTGAAAAAAAACATAATTAAACTTATGGGGCCACCAAAAATGAAAGGGGCGAAGGGGTGTGTGTGTGTGCATGGAAGTCGAAGGGAGAGGAGTTGGGGAATGGAAAAGAAATCATTGGGGGTGGGAGGGTGAAGAGCGAGAGCTGGGGTGGCGACGACCGAAATACACTGTATGCATGTGTGAGGATCCATTATACATAACTAATATATGCCAACTTAAACAGGAAAAAACCGAAACTTTTCCTTAAAGAAAGAACTCGGTTGGGGTTCCCGCACCCCGGGTCGCCCACCAGCTTTCAGAGGGCAAAGATGTTCTTGAACAGGTAGGCTGCCGGTGCCCGGCGGGCGCTGAGGGCTAAAATTAGCAAAAGCAATTACTCTCCCTCTGCCAGGGCAACTGGCCGCGCTAATTCGCCAGCACTCACCCGCGGCAGCACCCAGGGGGCCGGGGCAGGAATTAAAACCAGGACGCGCCTTTCATCCGGCACCGTCGAGGCAGCGCGCGCAGGCCCAAGGCCTCCTGCGAGCCCCAGGCCCGAGGGGACCGGGGGACCCCGCGCCCACCAGGCCCCGCGCGACCGACCGACCAACCCCCGAGCAGGCCCTGGTGCCGCCACCTGCCGGGAGCGGGCGCACTGCGAGGGGACTCGGGGTTCGCGGTGTTTCCGACCGCGAGTTGGCGGGGTTACCTCAAATTCTCCTCACGAAACCACTTACCCACCCCCGGAGAGGCACCCGGGCCCTAGCGGGTTCCTAGAGACCGCTCCTTAGCAACGGTTGCTATGCGGTGATGTCACTTCCGATGGCTGAGGGCGCGCCTCGGGGGTGGGGCCTCGGGCAGGGAGGCTGGACCCGGTGCCTCAGACTCCGAGCCAAGGCAGAAAGCCTGTGGTGTCCTTCCCACTTAGACTCCGGGCGATAGCAACCTTTGCACCTGACAGAGTATTTAACCTGTGCTATTTGCGTGTGCTGTTTTATTCATTTATCTATTTACCAAACTTGGGGCGACGACTTCTTTGAAGCGGGGCTAGATAGGGCATGGTTTTCAAATTTAGTTTTTCGAGAAAGTCTCTCCAGATGATACTGTGTACGGGAATAATGATAAAGTATAGATTAAGAGACCCAGACATGGGGGGAGAGAAAGACAGACAAATTGAGTCCTACTCTGAAAACTGGGTTAGGAGTTCAGACATCCTTGGAGAAACAGTAAATTTAACATCAGACTTGTCACAAGCTAAAACCAATGATAAATTATGCATTTCTAACATGCCCCATAGTGCTGGCTCCTGGGAATGCAATAGAGCAAGACCCAATAGGGTTCTGTCTTCATAGAGGTGACAGGGTTAAGACAGACAATTAAACAGGCCAGGACTGGGAGGAATGTAACAAAATATCGCGGTGAAGATGGAGCCCCGCGTTTATTGAGGGACAGAGAGTGCTGAAGGAGGCACTACTGTCAAGCCTCCATCAGACAGGCCCATGCTTAAGGAGCAGCAGAAAGAATCCAAACAGGCTGGTAAGATGGCTCCCCTGGTAAGATGGCTGCCTGGCACACAAACCTAATGACAGGTTCCACAGGGATGGAGAGAGATTGTGTCCTGGCAGGCTGACAGACCGAAGGAAGAATTGATTCCGCCCTGTGATTCCTTAAGATGAAACCTTGGTAAGATCCAGCAAGGAATCTGAGAAGACATTCCCAGGAACAGTTCTAGGACAGAGGCATTGCTTATTCGGTCTGAAGCAAGGTGCCTGTGGGTAGCTTTTCCTTTCCCCACAGAGATGCGTGGTCAAGCCTTGCTTGTAAGCTCCCAGTGATACCTTTTAACTGAACTGTAGCTGAGGTTTTAAATAGATTTGTATTAGGTTCTAACCCTGTGTAACAGTGGTTCTGAAAGCTTGTCACTTCTACTCCACCCTCCCTTCATCTCCTCCCACTCCTCCTCTGCCTCCTCAAGCCCTTCCCCTTCTAGCCTTGCCCATGCCAGAAAAGTATGTCTGTTAAAAAAAAAAAAAAAAAAAAAAAAAGGTCAACGCTACCCTGTGACTTAATCTAGACATTCACTGTCATCTTGACTTTCTATCCCCCTCCTGCTCTCTCTGTCTCCTCCCCTGCTGGTAGTGACACACTTAAATCCTGCCAGCCTAGTGCTTCACAAAATTCCCAGAACGGCCTCTACTGGCCCAAAGTATGTCAGACTAGTCCCCACATATCTTCATTTTTATTTTATGTGTACAGGTATTTTGGTCTGCATATGTGCACACCACATGCATGTAGAGTTCATGGAGGCCAGAAGGGGTCATCAGACCCTTGGAAATGGAGTTACAGATGGCTACAAGCCACTATAGGTGTGATGGGAATCAAACTTGGGTTTCCTGGAAGAGCAGCAAGTGCTTTTAACGCCTGAGCCATCTCCCCAGCATCCAGATGATTCCTTTTTTTTTTTTAATTTTTTTATTTTCTGGTTTTTTGAGACAGGGTATCTCTGTGTAGCCCTGGCTGTCCTGGATTTGCTGTGTAGACCAGGCTGGCCTTGAACTCACAGCAATCCGCCTGCCTCTGTGTCTGGAGTGCTGGGGTTAAAGGTGTGCACCACCATGCTGATGGCAGATGATTCCTTTTTTAAAATAATTTAGGGATATTTTAAATACTTTGGTCATATCTTACTTTGAGACGGCCTTGCTAATCACCCCTGCCGGCCCTGAATCTTCAGCCCTCCTGACTCAGCACCCTCAATGGCTGGGATTAAAGGTGAGCGCACCACCACGAAACACTCCGTTCTGTTTGCTTTAACATACATCCCAGACCTGTATGGAATCCATTGTGTGGCGCTGGCTGGCCTCAAACTCTGCCCTGCCCCCACCTTACATAGGCACGTACACCACACCGGTTCAACCCATTCTTGGATCGACTGGCTCTTCTCTTCCACCGACGGTAACAGGGTGGGTGAGGGTGGTTCTCCAAAAGGAAGGGCTGGGCTTGTTAGCAGAGGGAGAGATGCCAGCAAGAGCAATAGGGGCAATTGTGTCAGGAGAGACTGTTCCGTGGACCGCTATCGCTAAAAAAGTGGGGGTGGGGGGAGCAAGGTGACTCAGTAGTAAAGGCATTTGCTACAAAGCCTCTGAGTCTGATCTCCAGAACCCACAGAATGGAAGGAGAGAACAGACTCCTGAAACAGCTTGTCCTCTGAGCTCCACACACGGGCGCCTGAGTGCACACAGTGCCCCCTCCCCACATACAGAGACACACACACATACACAAAGACATACATACACACACACAAATAAATGTAAAATAATTCAAAACAAAAAGAAATGCACATATGTCCATTCGTTGTGTGGAATGTCTGCATCATGGGAACTTCCTCCTTTGCTTCCTCCCAACAAATTATCTGCAGGCTCCCACTATGGGCCCAGAGAGGTCTTGGGATAACCGCAGAGTCTCTAGATCTTCATAGACATCTGAGGGATACCACAAACACAATGTCTCCAGCCCCCTTTCAGCTCAGACCTTACAAACAAAAACTTTCCCTGTTCATAATCCAAGGAATCCAAGCCAATTTTCTTTTGGGGGTATTAAATTTAGACATATCATCCTGACCAGGAGATATTTCTGGACCCTGAACGAGCATTCAGTGCATGCCAGTTTCCAGGACTCCACCCCAATCTGGGGCAACTCTGCATGCTGCCCACGTTATCTTATCCTTTGAAAACAGGGGAAAGTGACCCAGACGCCGGAACACACTCAGAAATGGGTCATTTCGTTATCCATTAATTGTCATTTAACACCTTTGCCATCTAGGTTATGTGGAGATGAAAGTCATTAAATCTAAATGAAAACCTGACTTGAGGTTTGAAGCTTCCCCGAGCTCTCTCTGTTCTGGCAGTTGGATCTTGTGGGCACATTTAGTAGCAGGATGTGCTTTTTTAAAAGACAGAAAGATAAATATTCTGCGAAACATTCAGCTAAATGGATGAGATTCCAGAGGCCTAATTAAAGGCATGCCTGGTACTATACTTTGTCAGGCTTTCCTGGTAATGGATTTTGTGTTTGCAAATGGACTACACTTTGCAAAGCCTGAAAATCACCAACAAGATTAATGGGCTAAATAAAGTAGCCAAATTTTATAACAATTTATAGAGGCTCCTTGGTTATCCATTCAGATTGAAATATAGTCCTCACCGGACATTCTCTCAGGGCTTCAAACCATCACCAAGTCATCACTTGCTGAGAACTTACCATTTATCAGCAGCTTTGAAAAATATGTCACAAATGTGTGAGAACTGACTCCAACACCTCTGTGTGTGGTGTGGTCCTATTTCCCCTCCTCTGGAGGCAGTTCCCACTGTTGTTAGCAGGCTGTGCTTCCCACAGCAAATCTGCACTCACTACGGAAGCTGTGTGAAGTCTTTAGAGGAGAAGAGGGGATCTCCTTCAAGGGGATCAACAGAGATAAGAGGTGCTAAGAGGTATTCCAGGATGGAGGTATAGCCTAAAGAAGATGAAAATACTACACAGAGACCACACCATAGGTCCTGTGGCTTCCTGTCTGCATGACTCTTTCCTGTCCTGGGTTTCACATGGAGGCAGCAGCACCACTGTAGGTGAATGGACCTGCAGGCTGCAGTGATGAGTGAGCAAGGGGTCATATGGTTCCTTTAAGCTTCATCAGCTGCAGAACATTCCCTGGGAGCTAGCACCCCTCAGCATGTGTGCCAATGGGAGGATGTTCTATCATGAGATTGCATTTCCTTTCAACCTAACAGATGAGGGGCTCAAGGTCAGACTTCAGCAGATTACAAAAGAAAGTCATCCGTGCAGATCTGAGTCACAGACTGAGATCAGAGATGACTTCTGTCACTTGGCAATCCCATTAAGGTAGAGATTGCCCACACTGAGGAACCAAGGAAAATGTAATAAAGAACTGTATATAAAGGTTTGGGCAGGGATTTAAGTGGCCCAACAGGGGACCAGCAACAAAGGCATCATAGATTTTCTGAGCCAGAAGCAGGAAGCTCAAGAAATGACCAGAATCCTACAAAGCTGAAAGGAGCTGCTAATCCAGGAGTGTCTATATGCAGTCAGTCCTGATCCCACGTTCTCCCATCCTGACATCTCCTGCCTGATCTCTGTTGAGAGAATATCTTGTGTATTGTATGGATGCAACACCTGTCAACAAAAAGCTAATGGCCTAGAGCTGAGGCAGGAAATAGGAGGTGAGACATCTGGAAGAAGAAAGGGTTCTGAGACAGAGCCAGGCACTGGAAGATTCCCCGAGCAAGATGTGAGGACCGATGCGTTGTTCCTGAGTACAAGTAACCAGCCACGTGGCAGAATGTAAATTAAAATAAATGGGTTATTTTAAGTTATGAGCTAGTCAGAGAAGAGCCTGGCTATATGGCCAAGGTATTTGTACATATTTTGAGTCTTTTGAGTCATTATTCTGGGAGGTTGGGGCCAGGAGGAAAAACATGCACCCCACTACATAACAGTGTCCCCCACATTGGGTGCCATTATCTTGTGGTTTTTTTTCCTCCTGGCCCCAAGCTCCCAGAATAAATGACTCATACAACTCAAAATATTACTTATAGATACCTAAGCCATATAGCTAGGCTCTTCTCTGACTAGCTCATAACTTCTATCTTGTTTATTCCATTCTAAATTCTGCCATGTGGCTAGTTACCTCTGCTCTCCTTTTCTGATCTTGCTGGGAGAATCTTCTTGCACGTGGCTCTATCCCAGAATCTTTTCTGCTTGTCATATGTCCCACCTTATATTTCCTGCCTCAGCTATAGCACATCAGATTTATTATTGACAGGTGAATTTGCTATACAGACACAATATATTCTCTCAACAGATCTCCCATCAGGCTGAACCCAATAGGTAGCCAAAGAGGGAGAGTTTACCACATCCATGCAGCTAATCCTCCATGGATTGTAGAGGGACATGGACGGGAAGACATATTCTCTGTGGGTTGAATTCTGAATCAAATGATGGGCAATTATTCACCTTCATGCCATTTTATGATGAAGGAAATTGAGGTCTGCTGAGTTAATGGAGGATCCAGAATCACATAGCTAATGGCTGGTGGAGCCAAAATTCAGACACCAGTCTATCTGATCCCAAAACCATAGTCACCAGGATACTAAACTCACTCTGGCATAGAAGAGTCTGGAGGAAGGGCGACAGTCAGGCTACTAAGGCAGGTGGCTAGAAGACTCTGCAAGGAGTGACATGAACATGTTGTGGGACTTTCTTTATCTCTGAGGGCTCCTGAAGCAGGTGTCTCTCACTCTTTGCTATACTTTAATTTTTATTGTTATTTTATGCATACGTGTCCATGCCACATCATCACGTGGAGGTCGGAGATCAACGCTGGGAAGTCAGTTCCTCCCTGCGACCTTATTAGGCAGTGTTTCTCTTGTTTCTTCGTACTCCAGGCTACCCAACCTGTGGACTTCGGGGCAGCTCTCCTTTCTTCACCTTCCCCTAGGATTACAGATAGGAGCCACCAAATCTAACCTTTTGTGGGCTCCAGGGGTTGAACCCAGGTCATCAAGCTTGTATGGCAAGCGCTTTTACCTACCAAGCCTCCCCTCCCGTCCTTTTCTGAGCTAGAACCTCAGAATCCAGGCTGACCTTGAACTCATGACCTTGTCTCTAGCACTGGATTACAGGTGTGTGTTGCTACACCCAGCCCAAGCAGCCTGGTCTCCTACCCACGTGGGGCTAACGGTTGAAAATTTTTAAAAAATCCAAGCACATGCTTCAGGGTCAAAGCTGAGGAAGATAGATAAAAAAATCCTTGGCCAGTGATGGAAAAGCAAAAGTATATTTTCGTTTTGGATGCTTCTCAGTGCTTTTTTTTTTTTTTCCCTCATCTTCTTTTCCTGAGCTGAATGTTTGGTGTATTTATAGAACTCAGGGGGAGTGTTTAAGGGTAGCCAGCAACAGAGCTGCATTTGGGGCCATCAGAAAACTCAGAACCATGTGGGAAAAGGTTGATGGGAGGGTGGGAGGGCGTGAGAAGAGGCCAGGAAAGAAGGACACAGACGGGCTTCATCCTTTGTGTGGCCAAGATCTTAGTCTCCTGAACTGATAACATCAAGGCAAGGTCTTTCATAGGACCACAGAGGGAATGACAAAGGCAAAATGACAGCTAAGGTGATGATGAGTGGACAAGGAGACCACGGTTGGCATATGTGTACAGTACAATGTGAGTCTGCCCTAAAAACGAAACAAGAGCTTGATGGCTCATTCAGTAAGGCTGCTGCACAGCCAGGAGGACCTGCCTTAGATCCTCAGAATCCATGCAAAAATGCCATGCATGGTGAGGGAGAATTAGGGGGCAGAGTCAGAAGGATGTCTGGGGCTTGCTGGTTAGTCAGTCCAGCACCAGGTTCAGCAAGAGACCATATTTAAAAAAAAAATAAGGTAAACAAGGCAATGGTGGTTTCTGTCTTTAGCCCCAGCACTTGGGAGACAAATGCAAGAGGATCTCTATGAGTTCCAGGCCAGCCTGGTCTATAAAGCTAGTCCAGGACAGCCAGGGCTACACAGAGAAACCCTGTCTCAAAAAGTCAAAATAAATAAATAGTAGAAAGATTGAGAAAGACACTGGATATTGACCTCTAGTTTCCATTAGCATGGTCACACTTACATGGCTGCACACATCTGTGTGTACAAACACACACACACACACACACACACACACACACACACACACGTACTGCTACAACATGCATGAACCAGAAGGACACTGTGCTTAGGGAAGAACACATATTGAACCAGCAAGCATTCTAACAACTGAGCCTCCGTCCAGCCCTCTATGCCTTGCTCACTGTTACATTTTTCATCACCTAAAATGACCAGGCACTTAACTGGAGTCTACTAGACACCTGTGGGCATGAAACAAGCTATGGTCAAATGAGCTATCATTTCTTCGGTGCTGCAAACTGGAGTATTATCTCATCAAGTTGCTCTTCACATATTTGACCACCTGTGTGCAGTAGGACAGACACTGTCACAATAGGGAACAAGACAGACCAAAAATCCTGCCTGGCAGGGTGTGTTTGCTCCAGGACAACAGGATAGTATCAAATAGATGCACTGTTGCTATTTTGATAGAGAAGGAAACTGACGGTGAGGTCACAAAAGCTCACAAGGCTATTTGGTTCTCTCAGACACCTGCGTTCACCGGGCGTCCTAGCAGGTGGTTGGGCTTTGCCCAGAGATGGACCTCGGTGGTGACAGATCTCAATGCCTGACATTGCTTCTCAGAGAGACCAAACTTGTCCTTCTGGGAATCGGACCCAGAGCAATGGGAACAGGAGAATCCCATGACCTCAGTGTCCCTGCATGCTCCCTCCCCTCCATCCCAACTCCATGAAGATGGCTCACACCTGGGGTGTTGTAGATTTGAGGCACAGATCTCAGTCACCCCTTGGCTTATCGGCATGTGACATCCCCAAGTGGCTGAGGCCTTCGGGCCAGGCAAAGAATGCAGCTTGAGTAAAAATAAACCTGCTGCATTCCTTGGCAGCCCCCTGCCCCTTCCCGCTCTCAGCCCATCCGGGCAGCAGAGGGAGGGAGGGCAGGGTGGAGGGAGCAGGCAGTGCTGCTGTCCAACCCTGAGAAAGAAAGGGAGAGAGGGAGGGAGAGAGACAGATCGCCTTATATGGGAACATAGGCAGACAATATGTGGCAATGGCTTAGAGGGCAGCAGAGGTCAGATACCAGACAGACGGAAGAAATTAAACATGGGACAGAGCAGGTTCTGGGCCCAGAAAACAGCTCTTGTTTCACAGCGAGGCTGCACAAAGCCTGGTCTGGTTCTTTTTTTTTTTTTTTTTTGCCTAAATGGAGCAAGACTTCTGTTCCATAGTTGGCTGACAGAGGCCTCAATCTTTTGAAGTCATTTCTGAACCATAATCTCTGTTGCAGAACACAGGAGAAAGATCAGGCCCCTCTTTGAATGGCTCCCATGAATACCCCCATTTAATACAGGGCATTTCAGCCTCGCCATGGTAGACATCTGGGCTGGATAGTCTGTTGCAGAGGGCTTTTTCTTTACTGTTGGATATTTAGCAGTATCTTGGACCTCTCCTAGATGCTGGTAGCAGCTACCTCTTTTCTGACCCGTCATGATAAAAAAATCATGGCAAATGTCTTGGGGGTGGGAGCTGGCAAGGTCTCTCCAGGCTGAGAATCACGGGTGGAGGAGCTGGGGAAGAGCACGTGCAGGGTGCTCAAAGAGGCTGCCTAAAGGTCACGTGACTGCGAGTGGCATTCACACCCCGGCTGCCCGGTCCTAAACCTGTGGTCCTCACCACTACAGACTGGAACCCTGTCTATTTGGTAATACATGGTCATGAGTTTGGATGGCTAAAACCCCCTTCAGCTTACTCCCCAAAGAGAAGAGCTCTGGCTAAGAAGCAAACACCAAGGAACGAGTGAACTTGGGAACTGTGCAGAAACGGAAGTTATAGTCTTTCCTTTTCTTTGTCGCCATGACCAAAATACATGACAAGAAGTAACTTTAGGGAGGAAGAGTTTATTTTGGTGACAGGAACGTGAGGCAGCTGTCACACTGCACCTGCAATCAGCGAGACAGAATAGGAAGAAACCTTAAGGCCTGCCTCCAGTGACGCACTTCCTCAAGCCATGCTCCGCTTTCCAAAACAATAGCTCCAACTCAAGGACTGAGAGTGTTCGAACACATGAAACCAAGGAGGAAGGGGTAGTGGGCATGGCAAGGGGGTGGAGCCTCTGTCATCAGTTTGCCAAAGACATTTGACCTCCTGCTAGGAGTGCCTTCATAAGACACAGATAAAAGGAATCAAAGATCTGGCAGCAGAAGGGCTGCACAGCATGGTCCCTAAGAGAGGCAGGGTGGCCTTAGCATGAACTCTGAGGCACCGCTGTCAGAAACAGAATCCCAGAGGAAATATGAACTAGCTGTCAGAAAGCATGCATGGCCCAGTAGTTACTTCACTGCAAGGGGAAGAGACCAAAAAGGTACCAGAAGTTTGGCCCCTCCGGATTTGGTTTCCCCCCACCAAGAGATCAGAGAGCAGTCAAGAAGTCAGGAGGGCATCCCTTCATTTAGGCAAAGGTATTCTCATCCCGGTGTTCTGAGTGATCCTCCCAGCCAGCTCCATCTTGAGCACAGTCCCGGAGGAGCTGAGCGGGTGCCCTCAGGCACCTGCTGTTAGCAGCTCTCTGTGAGGCTTGCTTTCTCCAGCTCCCTGACGGAGAAGCCCACCCTAACCCATCGCCTCTGTGAAGACCTTCTAGGAAAGGATGGCAGATTCTAATCGGCTCTCCAGTTTTTGGTTCTTGTAGTACTGAGACTTGAACCCAGGGCCTCCGGCATGCTAGACAAGCACTCTACCGCCCGGGCTGCTCTAGCCCTCAAAGTGAGGGCATCTCCCTGCACCCACCCATTGCTTCGAGTAAAGTGTCATGTCTGCGCCTACACAGGGGACCACAAACCAGCATCTCCACAGCTAAATTTGACAGTAGTACCTGAGTGACAGGGTGGTTGGGTTTTTTGTTTGTTTGTTTGTCGTTTTTCGAGCCAATATTTTTATATTGGGATGTTTAACATTAAAAATTTAGATATCTGAGCATTTGAGGCCAGGCTACGAGGCATACATTGGCTCTGGCTGAGGAGAGGCTGCCTACCTCCAGTGGAGGCGCTGTCCCATTTGCCATGGTCTCCACCACTTCCCGTTGCCTCTGGTGCTGAAACCAGTGCCAGCTGATGGCGACGATCGTATTTGTGTTGCCTTGTGTGTGTATGTGTGTGTGGTACATACATGCTCCTGTTGGCGTGGGCACATGTCCATGTAGAGGCAACAGGTCAATGTTGGGTGTCTTCCTCTGTCACTCCCAACCTTCTGTTTTGCCATGGGGCCCCTCACCGAGTCTGGAGCTCAATGATGTGGCTAGACTGGCCGGCCAGTGAGCTCCAGGGATCGCTGTATCTGCCGCACCTCTCCCCCGGGACTGCGTTACAGGGAAGGCTTTCATGTGACTCCTACAGATAGAAACACAGGTCCTCACGCTCGCGTCTCAGGCACCTTACTGATTTTTTTTTTTTTTTTCGAGACAGGGTTTCATGTGTCCTACTTGGCATTGAACTCTATATGTGGCTGAGGATAACCGTCAACTTCTGATCCTCCTGCCTCTCTCAAGTGATGAGAATACGGACAGGCACCACCACATCTGCATTATGTGGCGCCTGGGAATGGATGCGGGGTCCCCTGTATGCCGGACAAGTACCCTGCCAACTGCATAGAGTGTCTACATGGCCATTTTGTTAAGGAAATAGTCTTCTGTCTCTCATCTCTATCAAAAAAGAAAGAAAAGGGTAGACCAGAAAGCCCAAGATCTTTCTTCTGTGTTTGTTTGTTTGTTTGTTTTTGCTTTTTGAGACAGGGTCTTTCTATTTATCATATAGCTTTGGCTAGCCTGGAACTCCCTATGTAGACTAGGCTGGCCTTGAACTCTTAGATCCACTCGCCTCTGTGGTGGGGTTAAAGGTGGGCACGTGCCACTACCATGCCCAGCCCCAGGAACATTCTTATCCCTCCCATCACCTCACTCATTCCCGTGGCCATTTAGCTCCTGCAGCATCTGTGTTTGCTTCTCAATTTGCCACCCTTCTAAGCCCTTCTGGAATCTCTAAAATTATCCCTGACATTTCAGAAGAGGCCTTTACATTTTTATTTCTCATCACATTCATGAAGCACTGTCAGCTACAAAGAGTCAGTCAATCACTCCTCCTACCCCTCCCCCAAAAGGTACTGGTTATTTCATCTCCTTCCCGGCATTGGGTCTGGAGAGATGCGCTGACCTCGTCCACAGCACAGCTGGCTGGCGATAGCACAGCGAGTCTCCCCCCCCCCCCCCCGCCCCCGGCACTTATTCCGGACACTTTCCCCTTCACTCGTAGCAGCAGAATGGATTCAAGCTTTTGCTGCACTCGACAGAAGTGTTTAGCTCACTTATAATTATTGAGCATATGCTGCGTTTGAATGCAAGAGGCGCGCATGCCACAGCATGCGTGTGGGGCCAGGGCCTAGCTTTTAGGAGTCAGCTCTGTCCTTCCACTGTGTGTTCGGGGGATGAAACTCGGGTCAGCAGGCTTGGGCAGCAAGCACTCTCACCCACTGAGCCGCCTTGCCGACCTACATATGGAAATGAACTAAAATTTGTATATGCAAAGACAGGCGAGTGAGTGGTCTTGGGGTATATGCCTGTAACCCCAGTGTTCAGCAGACTGAGGCAAGAGGATCGTGGGTTCAATGCCACATGAACTCAGAAATACTTACATGCATAAATAAATGGCAATTGGATTTACTGCAGGGCTGAGTACGGCCTTGAACTTCTGATGCCCCTGTCTGCACATCCCAAGCACAGGAATTCCAAGCACCGTACCACCGCACTGGGTTTATTTCTGTGCTAGGGAACAAGCGCAGGGGCTTGCAACGCTAGGCCAGCACTCCGCCAGCTGAGCCACACCTCCATCCCCTCGCCTCTATTTTTTAAGCAGCCTCTTCATTCGCAATGGCAAGTTAAGTGGCAGCTGTCAAATTCTGTCAGCCTCCAATCCAATGGGACCTTGCAAACAGTCCCTACCCCAGGAATTGAGCCTCATTGGTCCTGATTGGTCTGATCTAGCCATGTGTCACACTCCTGGGAACCAATCACGGAGATTCAGGGAACAGACACTAGCCAGAGGAAAGGACACCGATTAACAGTGACCCCTCTCAAGGAGAGCTGGGTGGTGTTATCAGGAAAGGGGGCCTGAATGCTGGGTGACTCCTTCCTCCTTCCTCCCAGGGAAAAAGACGTTTACAGTGTTCCTAGTATGTGCCCTCTTTTTGGGCAAGGTCTCCGTTAACTCCTCTTCCTCTATTCAAATGCACTTTGGTGTCCATGTTGGGCCTCCTGGATTCAACCTCCCTGGGTCTCATTGAAACTGTTTGAGAGTTCCTGGTACTTAGAAAATCTGAACCACACACTGCAGCATTGAGGCTGAACGGAACTCTGGGAGTCACTGTGCTTAGACCTTCATCTCTAGAAAACAGTTCTGGGGAGAGACGAAAACTGTCACTAGTGACTGCCATCTCCGCGTGGTGGGGTCATGTGACTGCCTTTTTTTTCCCTTGTCGTAGTTGCCACCATGGTACAAACAACCCAGGGTCCAGCACTGTGAGACCACGACCCAGACTTGGTTCTCTCCAAGCCCCTCACTCCTGAAGGCAGGAACCACGGTGTCAGAGCTGGTCATTGCCTTCTGTGAGCTAGAGTAACAGCACCACACACACTCCTAATTGCCTTCCCACAAAACTTTATCAACAATGGTCTAAGCCTTTATTGGCAATCTCATTGGCCTGGCTTGGGATTGGCTTAGGCAGAGCCATGTGACCCACTTCTGGCCAATGAAATGAGGGAGCAAATGGTTAGGCGATGGTTTCTTTTAAACGGTGGCAAATGGTGGCTCAGAGTCACTGTTCCCAGGGTCTTGCAGCCCTCGAGTGTGTTATGAATACAGTACAGAGCAGAGAGGGGAGATCAGGCGAGACAGGGACACGAGAATGAGAGAAAGCAATTAGAGACCCTTGGAAGCTGGCGAACGGCTGCCCACACCCCTTTGCAGTTTGCTTGTTAAATCCAAGTTCCTTATGTTGCAGCTAGTTTGAGTCGTGCTTTCCTGTTACATCATCCTACCCAGCCCATGCGTCTGTTGAAGACATCGCACATGCAAACTGGCCAAACAGCCATCAGCAACAGTGAGTGGGCAGCTCAGGGTGGGCAGCAGCACCTGGTGCCGGCTTCCTCTGATAGTCAGTCCTTTGAGGACTGTTGTTGACCAAAAGCGATTCCGGCTCCAAGAGGAATCGTTAGTACTCGGGGCAGGTGCTGAGATAGAGCAGCAGCTCGCCTAACTAGCTGAAGTCAGGACTGTTACTGGGCTAGAAATCGTCCTGTGTCACCGCGCTGAGGGGCTGAAGAGGCAACGGTGCTCACTGCTCTTACAGACGACCTGAGCCCAGTTCTCTGACTCCAGTCTCTCTGGCCTCTGAGGGCACCTGCACTCACACACGCACATAACTAAAAACAAACAGACTGCGGAGTGGCTAAAAGCACTTGCTGCTCCTGCAGAAGGGCCGAGTTCAATTCCCACCATCCACCCCTCAGGCAGTTCAATAACCATCTACAACTTCAGTTCCGGGGCACCTTATGCTGTCTGTACTCCCCGGGCACTTGCCCAGACATGGGACACACAGACATGTAAACGTACGCAGGTACGAATACCCCTATAATTAAGTTAAATTAAAACTTTAAAACAACAGGCTCAGAACATCCAGAGTGCGTCGTTATTCGGCAGCTATTCCTGAGAATCCACTGTTAGCCTCTAAGATTAAGCCAAGTGCCAAAGCAAATGAGGTTTAGATGCCTCGGTTGGCTCACCTGTTGGCTGGGCATTGAGACGAGCATGCTCTCATATTGAGGCTCAGAGGGAGCTTTGTGGGGCATAAAGCGGGTAAAAGGTCATCAGTGCTCTGCAGCCCCGGCAACACAGCACTCACAACCCTCAACAGGTCTAAATTTAGGGCGCTTGCGACCCTATTAGACTATAGTTCAGACCGGGCCTTGTTAGGTTTCTTACTTTTTGGAGACGCAACCTTTTCATCTGCGCTCAGTGGGAAGACCTTGCTCCAGCGTGCACTGGGGGTAAAATAACCTTATCTGGAAAAAGTGGCGTATTGCACCAGTTTTCCTGTCCAGGGTCAGACAAAGGCAGCGCAGACTCCGTAGTGAATGTTGGTGCGTTGCTGCCCTCTGCTGGTCACGTCCAAGGCCCCCAGCCAACAGGCACATGGAGGGGAAAGGAGCTAGCTAGCCTTGACCGGAGTGAACTGAACGTTCAATTGGGGACTACTGACTCCGATCTGCGGAAAGAGAGAAAAAGGAATGGAAATTCCCAGTACTCACAGTCTTCTCAGCTCTAGGGGTTTTCCAAACAGTCTGGGATTTCTCTCTCTCCCTCTCTCTCCTTTGCCACCTGTGATGGTTAGTGTTGTCGGGTTGACAGAATCTAGAATCACATGGAAGGGATGTATTTGCGCAAGCCCGCGGGCGTGGGGGTTATCCTGATCCGGCTCACTGTTGTGGGAGCAGTCCTCCGCCGTGGGTGGCACCTATTCGCAGGGCTGGGCTCCGCGACCATATAAAGAGATAGGGAGCTGAGCACATTCATCCTTCTCTGCCTTCTGAGTGCGGATGTGAGGTGGAGCTACCACTGCCTTGCCTTTCTCTGCCATTGTGGATTCGCCTTCAAACTGGATCCAGAAGAAACCTGTTCTCCCTTGAGTTGCTTTTGTTAGAGCAAAGAAGCTAAGGCTGCCCCAAACTGACTAGGGTTCTTTTCATTTTACTTAGACCAGAGTGGCTGCCTGCTGACCTAAGTTCTGCTGAATGCTGGGTTCTCAGTTATCTTGGATCTTCTGCATGGCAGCCTAGGAAAACAAAGCTCAGAGAGGTTAAGACACTCGTCTGGGGTCCAACAGGCAATAAGCAAACATGCTGGACTTGAACTTTCTTGAGTTCAACCTCAGAGTAAACATTCTACCACCAAAATACACCATGAAGCAAGTCATCACGGTGACTTGTATTGGAAGTATAAGCTGGTTGCGAAGGCTCATTGAGCAAGCCTGAAAGCCTGAGTTCAATCCCTGGGTCCCCAATACAGGCAGAAATGTTGCCCACAAATTATTCTGTGACCTCCACATGCACACTACGGCACACGTGCACACACCTATGTTCTCACTCGAATAAATGTTTTTGTTTTTTTTTTTTAATTAAGAAAGCCTGTGCTGGAGAGATGGCTCAGAGATTAAGAGCACTGTCTGCTCTTCCAAAGGTTCTGAGTTCAATTCCCAACAACCACATGGAGGCTCACAACCATCTATAATGAGATCTGGTGCCCTCTTCTGGCATGCAGGCACACGTGCGGGCAGAACACTGTACACATAATAAATAAATAAATAAGTAATGCTGAGAGAGAGAGAAAGAGAGAGAGAGAGAGGAACCAGGACAGTCAGGTCTACATAGGGAGACCCTGTCTCAGAAATAAATAAAATAAAAAATGTTTTAAATTAATGTATGTTTTGAATGCCTAAATGCCCAAAATGGTATTTGCAGGGAGAACTGTGATGAAGCAATAGTGGAGGGAAGAAACAAATCCTTACAAAAGAGAACTTGCCTAGAGCAGTACCGTGCACAACGACCCAATACTGAGCTATCACTCAGGGAGGCAGAGGCAGGTGGATCTCTGTGAGTTCGAGGCCAACCTGGTCTACAAAATGAGTCCAGGACAGCCAAGGCCACACAGAGAAACTCTGTCTCAAAAAACCAAAACCAACCAACCAAACACACAAAAACAAAACAAAACCAAAACCAAAAAAAGCCAACCAAACATAAAACAGCTATCTCTTCAACCCCTTATCCACGTTCTTCTTCAAGAAGTCATGACCAGCCACTAGCCAGCCAAGACAATAGCCTGACAGCACAGAGGTCTGTTGATTTTGGACTGACGCTGGAAAGGGAAGCAGAGCATTGTCTCGGGCACTGTTCTGTTGCTGTGCAGAGACACCATGACCAAGTCAACGCTGGTGAAAGGAAGCACTTAATTAGAACTAACTTACAGTTTCAGAGGCTTAGACCATTATCATCATGGCAGAGACCGTGGCAGAAGACAGGTGTGGTGGAGAAGTAGCTGAGAGCTGAGAGCTGCATCCTCACCCAAAAGCAGAAAGAGAGAGACAGACAGAGAGAGAGAGGCTGAACCTGGCACGGGCTTCCGAAACCTCAAAGCCCACCCCCAATAACACACTTCCTCTGATGAGGCCACATCACCATCTAATTCTTTCAGATGTCCACTCTGTGCTGACAAAGCATTCAAAGATATGAGCCTATAGGGGCCATACTTATTCAAACCACCACAGGCATGCATGACAGAAAAAAATATATTAATTTTTGCAACTATTAAACCTTTAAACACTGCAGTTCTGAACCTGGATTTGGAATGTCTCCATATCCAGAGTCAAGGTCACTGGCATGAAGTCTGTCTGCACAGAATGAGTGTGTGCTGTGAGGCTGTGTGATTGGGAGTAACTGGCAGTGATCCTATGTCCCACAATCAGGATTTATTATGCCAAGGACGAATGGTGGGGGGTGGGACTTCACAGAGAAAAGGAGAGAAGCTGCAATTAGGTCAGGCGTGCTTGGGAATATTCCCGTGAACTGGCGGGTTCTCACATCCCAGTCTCTCCTTCTCCTCCCCTTTCTTTCACTCCCTCCATCCTCTCCTACCTTGAATTTTCATCTATCCAGGGTAGCAACTTCATTCTGTCTTCCCCCTGTTTGGTGAGGTGGAATGCCCTGCTTGAATCAAACCAATGTCTCTTTAGCTCTGCTTTAATGAGAGGCCATGGCGGCTCACGGATACAAGGGTGTTTCCTCCCCCGAGAAAGCAGATCTGAGGTTTAAAAGGAGCCACTGTCAGTCATGTGAGGATATTCTGGTAGAATGAACAAAAACAAACAAACAAACAACAACAACAAAACACTGTTCCACAAAAGCTTAAATATAGAATTACCATATGATCCAGCAACTCCTCCAGGGGCCATTCATCCCCGAAAGAATTAACAGTCGGAGGTAGGTGTGTCGGCTCCCACCCATCATCTCATTACTCTGGAGGCTGAGACAAGACTGCCCGAGTTCAAAGCCAGGCTACAGCGTGAGGCGGACACAGACTACAGAGTGAGACCTTGTCTAATCAAAAATAGTTAGGCGTGGTGGCTCAGCCTTGTAATCTCAGCATAAACCCTACTGAGACAGGATGGTCAGGAGTCAAGGTCAGCTTGGGCCACGTAGAAAGATCCTGATAACAAAGG
Source organism: Meriones unguiculatus (assembly GCF_030254825.1). Taxonomy (NCBI): domain Eukaryota; kingdom Metazoa; phylum Chordata; class Mammalia; order Rodentia; family Muridae; genus Meriones; species Meriones unguiculatus. The sequence continues at coordinate 88,908,897 of NC_083352.1, read as the reverse complement.
AGTCATGTAAATTAAACTAGTGTTTTTGTCTTTTTTTTTTCTATACCTGTTCTAGCTCCCAAATAATGACACAGAGATCTATTGATTTTTTAATAAGTTTTAAAGCACCACAGCTGAGCAGATTCTAATCTAAACATGGACTTGCTTTTCTACCTATAATGCTGTATGCCATGTTTGAGGCGGCAGAAGGCCCTCACAAAATGCCAAGCAGCATGCTTTTGAGTTAAAGGAAATTTTATTTACCTGTTTCAGTTGTTTCTAAGGCTTCCTGCCTCTGGCTGCTAACCTAGGTCTAGGCCTGGAAGCTTCCAGCCTCCGTACAATCTGACCAGCCCTAGGATGTTTTAGCTTGCTTAATAAATTCACCATTTCTTGTTCTTACTGAGCTCTGGGCTGGCTGGTTCAACTCAGCTGTTCTGGCTCAAACTCTTCCAGCTGACTTATTCAATCTGGCTTTTCTCTTGGCATCTGAATTGTTCTGCTTCTCTTCAAACTTAAGTCCAGCAATCTCCTCTAATCTCCTGCTTCCTTCTCATTCTCTGACTCATTCAGTCTCCACATGTGTCTATCTTGTTCCCTCATACAACCTCTCTCTGTAAAACTCTCCCAGTAAAACTGACTCCTCTCTCATTCTCTGTGTTGCTCCCATAAGTAGCTTCCCTTTCCTCTCTCTTCTCTTGAAAGTTGGGTATATCCTGTTCTGTCATATCTTTCTCTGATTTGTCACTTTTTCTGCCACTTAATTAATTTCTTTCAAACATGGGTGCTTCCTTCTACAAACTAACTTTACCCTCATTGTTTGGGATTAAAGGCATGTGCCACCATGCCTGGGCCTAAGCTTTTCTTTACCTGATAAACTTGCTCTATATCAGGGTGGCCTTGAACTCAGATCTGCTTGCTTCTGTCTCCTGTAGTAAAGGTGTATTTGTGTTCCATCTGGAGCACACAAACCTAGAAGGTCTTTGGATGTGCTATCTTACCAGAGCAGCCATGTTCTGAATTAAAATTCCTCTACACTCTTGGACTTCTGTTCTTTATAAATTGCCTGGTCCTGGGTATTTTGCTGTTGCAACAGGAAATGGATGCAACAGTCAGTCAGATGTTATGTTGCATAACGATGTGTGTATTAATGATCCTGAACTGCATACTTAAAAATAATTCAAGGGCTGGCGAGGGGGGGCAGTATGTTAAGGAGTTTTCTGCCAACCCTGACGACCTGTGTCTTTCCCTCAGGACCCCCATGGTGAAAATCTGACGTCATCCCCAGTTTCACAGGGAGTTTGAGGGTAGACTGAGTCACTTCAGACTCTGTCTCAAAAATAAAAGGTGGTTTTTCACCTTTGATCCCAGCACTTGGGAGGCAGAAGCCTGTGGATTTCTGTGAGTTCAAGGCCAGCCTGGTCTATACAGGGAGTTCCAGGACAGCCAGGGCTACATGGAGAAACGCAGTCTCAAACAACAGCAGGACCCCTTGGTTTCATGTAAGTTAGAGGCTGTCAGCCATCTGTCATCAGGAGGAGGTCTCTTTTAGGCTGACTGGACTAACAGAGAGCTGGCAGGACCCTTGCAGGCGGGGCAGTGAGAGGGAAACTGCAGAGCCACCGCTAATTGAATGTCAACGGTGTGATGCCAAAGAACTTCTAGGGACAAAGTCACTAGGGGGAAGATGACAGACAGGGTGGCCTGCCGTGAGCTAGGCCCGCCACTACACTGCAGAGCACCCTAGATGTAAGTGTTTTAAAAATACAGTCAAGTCAAAGTGCCTTAACACTGAAAAAACAAAAAAAAAAAAAAAACAAAAAAAAAAAAAACCAAAAAAAAAAAAAACAAAAACGAAGTCCCAAAGTCGGGTGATTCCCAAGTAAGACAACTCCAACCAAGCCCTTCCTCTCTGCTCTGCTGTCCAGGGCACATGATACAGAAGTCCCCTCTCTCCTGCCTGTCTTTTAGGAAAGACAGCTTTCTTCAGGAGCCCCCTCCCCATAGTAAACTTCCCTTCGTGTTTTAGTGGCCACATGAGCTTTCATACCCATTGCTATCGCAATCACATCCAGCATGATACAACTGAGCAAAAGACAGAGGTATCTTTTCCAAGAGTTTGAAACTCAAATAAAATTGGGGAATCTGAATGGGTAGCTTGGAGGCATGTGACTGAAATCTCAGCATCAAGGAGGCCCAGACAGGAGGCATGTCTAGGCTACATAGCAAGATACTGTCTCGAAAATAACTAAATAATAGCTGTGTGTGGCGATATGTGCCTTTGATACCAGCATTCAGGAGGCAGAGGCAGGCAGATCTCTGGTCTACAAAGCCTGGTCTACAAAGCAAGTTCCAGGACAGCCAGAGCTATACAGAGAAACCCCAAACAAAAACAGACAAGCAAGCAAACAAACAAATAAATAAAATATGGATTCTGTCATCAAAGAAAGAAAAAGAGTGGGCTCTGAGTGGCCAATGAGGCGTGTCTATTACCCCCGGGAGATGGTAATTCCAGGTGGGTAGGAGCAGCGCGAATGGGGCGGCGAACCAAACAAGCATTATGGGGCCAGCAGGGGATGTGAGGAATGTGACTTGGAGGCGAGGGGAAGCAGGGAAATAGAGGCCTCCTGCTGCTCCTATGTCTTGGGCTCTGCTTGCAGTTTCAGGAACCACCATTGATGCTCGGACAGTACCAAAGGTCACAAGTCCTAAGAGACACTCAGTCCTTTGGCAGGCACTGCTGGGTTGCTGGGCTGTACTGGTGGAAAGGCCCAGGCCCTGTTACTTGTGCAGCCCCTCCGACTGTCGTGATAACACTCACAGTCCCCAGTTTTCAACAGCACCCGGAATTCCTGTTCTTGCTGGCTCCTCCCGCACTCATCATAGTAACAACTTTGAATCTTCTGCACTCTCAACCCACCACGTAGCCCTGTGTCTCCCCCTCTCCTCCTACCAGGATGCTCTGCCTGTTATTTCAGGCAGAAAACAGAGGCAACCTGACTTGGGGCTGCCTTCCCCTTCATCGCTGACCTGCCACTACACTCTCCTCTTCCTCCCTCTGAAATGCCACAGGCAGCTGCTCTGTCCCATTGAACCTTCTAAACATTCACTGTCTTAAAAAGGACCCACTAGGCACATATGGCCAGTGTAACTAAACACTTCAAGGTCTTATTTTATTTAAATTAATTTTTAAAATAGCTGCATAGGGGAGAGGCTTGAAACTCAGCAAAAAGCCATCTATCTATCTATCTAAAAAGCATTTAAATCCGGAGTTCCTCTCTAGCCCTCTGCCACCACTGAGCAGCAGGCTGTAAGAACTTTGAAATTAGGGGACAAAAAGGAGGGAAGGCTGAGAGGGAACATTTGCTGCCAGGCACCATGGAGCCACAGAGAGAGGAGAGTACCTCCTGGCATTGTTTTCACCCACCGCAGTGGACAGTGCTGAAAGATGACACACCAGAAGGACGTGAAGCCACGTCAGTTTTGACAGGGACAAGGAAGCTGAGATGGAAGGAGGAAGAATCTGAACACCAGCCAGGGAACAGCGCCAGCGATGACGTCATTGGCAAGCTACTGCAAAGGGCAGCCTGTTACCTTTATTTTCTCCTCAGTGCCAAACGCATGCCATCAAAACAGGAAGAAACCCATCTCGTGCAGCTGATCCAGTTTGCTTCTGGTGGTCACGCTTCATTTCCTGTGGCTAACCGGCTCAGGCCTGCGGAGTTCAAGGACCACAGTCCCCATATCCAGCCGCCCCCAGCACCGCTTGGCTGGCCAGTCCTTCCAAGATCCTACGTAAAGTAAATTCTTTCTCCCCTGATGCTTGGATCCGACACCTAGCTCCCAGTCTCACCCTGCTTAACCCTTGACTCTGTCCAGATCCATACTTTATCTGCTCACCCTTTACTAGTGCTGCTTAATGACTACACTCTGTGCCTGTTCTTAGAGTCAGTGGTTGCTGGCTCTTGGAGCAGCTATATTCCTGCTTCTGGGGGCACAGTGCCCCCTGCTCTTCCTCCCTTCCTGCTTGCTGCTTCTCACAGTCTGGTATCCTCCGGCTGCTTCAGATTCTCTCTGTCGGGCCTACTAGCTGAGGCTTCCAGGCTCAGTCACTTCAGGTCAGGTGTCTCCCTCTACCTACACACACCAGCAGGGGTTTTAAAATCAGTCATTTGCTTGGGGAGTGACAACAGGAAGGATAATGGAGAAGTGGGAAGGGGAGTTGGGGAATAGGGAAGCAGTTGAGGGCAAGTCCCTGCTGGTGGGCATGTGGGCTTACTGCCCTGGGACATGGCCTGGACAGGCCACAGAGCTTCCCAGCCCACGAGAGGAACTGGGGTCCCCTGGCCTTGGGTCTGTTCTGAGAAGCATATCCCCATGGCACCAACCCTCATTCTCCCCCCTTTGGAAGGCAGCTCCGGATGGCATCTGTCTGCCGTGCTATCCACAGTCGTATCTGATGGGTCAGGGAGGAATGGCCAAACCAACCACATTTACTCTCCTTGGATCCTGGAATTGGTGGATCTGGATTTGTTCTCAAATAAGAGCCAGGTGGGGTGATGCTTTCTGAGAAGCAGAGAAATCACATGTTACAGACACCCAGTGTGTGTCCAGAGACAGAGCCACGTAGCTCAGACAAACGGAAGTGAAAGAGCAGCCTCAGCACCGGAAGATTTTACCTTCGATTCTACTAATGGGTTCTCAGAAGGTCAGGCCACATTTCTTACACTCTCACGGCTACAGAGAAATACTGTTTCCTGTTCTCTTTGTAGTCAACTTTATCAGCTTCTCAAAGAAAACCTCCATTTTCCCCTAAAGAAACCGGGCCTTCAGTGATGTGTAACCAGACACCTACACACACACACACACACACACACACACACACACACCCTTTTCCAAGAAAGTCACCCTTCAAATCCTATAATCCACCCCAGACACACCAGCCCAAAGAAAGACACCCAAGCACCTGCCTCGGGTGCTACTACAATGAGTGAATGTGTGATGGAGAGATGGGAAAGATGGAGTACTGGGTGGAGAGATGCAAGAGAAAGCAAAGCTGAGGGGTTCGTACACTGTGTGGAAAGGTGGAATTGGAGTACCACTAAAGGCCGAGCAGGTATGCCTACTCTGGATTGCCTCCTGAGGCACTGTGCTGAGCTGGCCCCACCCCTTGCTAGCCACCACACTCAGGACAGTTGGCCCCACCCCTCGCCTGGGCAGCACAGTAGAGCTGACCTGATGGCTGGGAAGCCAGTGAGCTGGCCCGGAGGGTGATGATGGGAGGCACTGATTGTAGTCTGCCGTGGGGTAGCTTGGGTGAGGGAGAGATCCCTCCTCCGCCTTGTCCCTCTCCACCCAGGCAGGAGGGATGGCCCCCGAGGTCATGAGGGCAGGAGAGCTGACCCTACCCCTCCTTGGCTGTGGCATTGCACGAGCTAGCTGGGGCAGCGCTGGGGAGCTTGCCCTGGTATGCAGCTGCAGGAGAGCTGGCAGGATGACCAACTCAGCTTCGTCTCAGGCCCAGATCCAGGACTTGGAGCTGGCCCACCCCAACATCCACCCCATCTGTGATCTGCTGGAGCATGTGAAAGGGCCGGCCCTGCAGATCCAAAGCTGCGGACTTTCCATGACACTGGGCAACAACAGGCTAGCTAAGAGGAGGCCTGGTGAGGATGCAATAGCAGTGTAGTGCAGCTGACAGTGCAGCAGAAGCCAGAGGCTTGGGGACAGTCCAATGATTCACTGAAATGAACATTTGCAAGTGAAGATGTGTGGACAAAGGGTGTACTGTGGGACACAAAGTATCGCACTGCAGCTTCCATGACAAGAATCTTTTGAGTTTTTTCATTTGTTTGTGTTTTGTTTTGCTTTTTTTTTTTGAGACAGGGTTTCTCTGTGTAGCCCTGGCTGTCCTGGAACTCATGCTGTACACAAGGCTGGTCTTGAACTCAGAGACCCATCTGCCTCTGCCCTCCAAGTGCTAGGATTAAAGGTGTGTGCCCACCATGCCCTATTGTTTGTTTGTTTGTTTCCTTGTATCTTCTTTTCTTTTGAGGGGGGAGGTTGTGAGGGCAGAGGGCAGAGGACAGATATGAATGGATAGGAGATGAGTCGGATTTGGGTGTATTATGTGAAATTCACAAAGAATACACAAAAAGTTAAAAAAATATCCTACAATCCCTGTTCACATCACAACCTGGCTTCCTACTTCACAAAGAAACAGCCTACCGATGGCCACAGTCCTCTCAAGCTTGCTTATTCTTTGAAAGGCTCCAAAGCTTCTGTCTTAACTCCCCCTTTCCCAGTCTTCACCGGACTGCAAATTTCCCAATATGATCAGCCTGTACAGCACACCTTTAATCTCAGCACTGGAGATGCAGAGGCAGGGGGATTCAGAGTTTGAGGCCAGCCTGATCTACACAGTGGGTTCCTAGACAGCCAGGGCTACACAGAGAAACCCTGTCTTGAAAAAAACACAAAATAAAAATTAATAAAGAAAAGAAAAGAAATAAAAACATTCAAGCCAGGCCCTGTCTCTCTCTTCCTGCTGCCTGTAGATAGAGATGTGGAACTCTCACCTCCTTCTTCAGCGCCATGTCTGCCTGTGTGCCTCCATGCTTCCTGCCATGATGACACCGGACTAAACCTCTGAAACTGTGAGCCAGCCCCAGTGAAATGCTTCCTACAGAAGAGTTGCTGTGGTCATGGTGTCTCTTCACAGCCAGAGAAACCCTAACTGAGACAACAGCATTCATGAAGAAATGCTGTTCATATGATGATGAAAAAACAGAGAACACCGATGGGCAAAAAGACTATGAAGACCCATGGATGGTGCAAGAAAAACACTGGAATGATTTACCTGTTCTGGGATTTTCTATAAACATAGTCATGAGCTGTAACCTCTTGTGTCTTCACATTTTCAAAGGTTCATCCAAGTTACAGCATCTATCTATGCTTCATTCCGTTTTTATGACTGAATACTATTCCATTGTATGGTTGTACCGTGTCTTGTTGAACTATTCTTTAGTAAATGGACATTTTTGGACTTGTACACCTATCTGATGCTCTACCCACTAGTTCTTTGCACTCCTGGGAATGAATAAATAAATGAATGCCATGAACAGAAACGGCCCAAAGACACAGAGTTGTTAGGATATAAAGCCAGGTTTGGAAATCAGCCAGCTAGCCTTCTAGTTCTAACCACCATACTTTACTGCCCTAATGGGGGGCCTGTAGATCTACTATGTAAACTTTTTTGTTATATTTAACTCTGGGGTGTGGTCATGTGTGTGTGCTTGTGTGTGTGAGTGTGTGCACACGCAAGCGAATGCGTATACTCCCTTGAACATTCATGCATGTGTGTGCACAATCGAATGGCGTTAGTTCTCTTCTATCATTTGGGTCTTGGGGACTGAACACAGGTCATGGTTGGTGGCAAGCACCTTTACCATCTCACTGGACCCGTTTGTTTTCTTTACAGATGAAAATGACTGGATTCCTCAGAGTGCTGGAAAAGCAATGATATGGCAGAGCGTAGCAACCAACGGTGATGCAAAGGTGGGGACAGAATTGAGAGGAAGCAGTAAGACTGTGCTGCCTGGGGTTGGCAACAGGGGGAAGCCCCTACTGCTCCCAGGCCTGAAGGACAAAGCCAGGGCTTCCTAAGCAGGCATCTAAACAGAGAGGGCTGGGAGGCTCACCCAGCAACCCCTTCGTCTAGTCTCTTGAACTGGGGCCAGCCGGGGCAGGGGCCTTGATGTACATCATAGGGATGAGAAAGTACAAGTCAGCTCAGACTAGAAATATCTAAATCTGTCTGGCCTGTAATCAGGCAGGAAAGACAGCGGTGGGTTGCGCTGGCTGCAAAGAAAAGACTCTTTCTAGCCAGCAAGTGATAACATGCAAGTGGCTGTTTTCTTTCTCAGGGAGCAGCATTGTAATCTGAAGTCAGACTCTCAGAAAGACACATTCCACTTGTGCCTGGACGATCCTAAGTCCTAATGCAGAGAAGCAGCTGCCATCCCCATAGAGCAGAGCCTCAGACACAGGGAGTCTGCAGGTGCTGCATCTGAGGCCATCATGGCTGTATTCCCCGGGGCCCTGGGTCCACCGTGCAACCCAGGCAGGAAGCTGTCCATTGTGTATGTCCTGCCTGAATCTCCCTCACGCACGGTCGGGAGAGCTACTTTTGTTGGACTGCAGCTCTATTCTTGTTGGTCTGGGCTGACTGGACCACTCCATGGGGTGATCTCCCAGGGCACAGAGCAGGGAAGAATCTAGAGGCTCGAGAAGGTAAGACGCCGTGGATCCAGTCTTCCCATCCCATAATGAATCTGATCATCTGCAGACCAGAGTGTTGCCGGAAGCGGGGAAGGACAATGGCCGCAATCATTCACCCCATGCACCTGTACACACGAACTGAACAAAGGGTTGTAGAAAACAAATGGGTAATCTCTGTGAGGTGGGGCAGGACACTCTGGAGACGGAGGCAGAAGGATCAGAAGTTCAAGGCCAGCCTCAGGTATGTGGCAAATCTGAGGTCAGCCTGGCTGCTTGAGAACCAGCCTCAAACAAACAACAAAAGAAAACAAAACAGATGCCTCTGAGAGGGGCTTGAGGCCATGGATGTATCTCAGCCCTTGTCTGAGTCACACTGGGTCTTATGACATTTGAAGGGCGGCCCCTTTCTTGAAAATGAAATGAGTCCAAAAGAGCAAAAGAAAGGGGGTTGGGGAGGGGGAATTTAAAAAATGCCCATTTCTGAACACCATCTTTGTGCGGGCGTCCGGGGGAGGGCAGCAGGGCGGGGTCATCTGCCAGCCAGGCCTGTAGAACTTGGTTCTTGTTTATTCTGCTCACATTTGGGGCAGTTGCCAGGACCCGCCCCCACCGCAGTCACTGGAGGAGCTGGAAGTTGCATGTTCCTGCTAAGAATCAGTGAGCTTCCTTTGTCTGCTCCTAGCTGGGGGCTTGCTGTGGTCTAGCCTGAGAGGGTATAGCCCAGGTCCAGCCTAAACAGAGAGTGAGCCTGGCGCCATGCCGGCTTGCTGCAGCTGGAGTGATGTCTTGCAGTATGAGACAAACAAAGTCACTCGGATCCAGAGCGTGAATTATGGCACCATTAAGTGGGTCTTGCACGTGATCATCTTTTCATACGTTAGGTAAGTGGGGCGTGGGACGGACAGGTCTCTGCAGCACTGGACAGCAACCCAGGGGCACAGCCGCTGGTGCATTTGCTGGATTCTATGTGGCTGTTAAATCTGAGACACACTCTCCCAGTCACCTGGGAGGAGACAGCAGGAGGAAGCTGCCCTTGGCTGTGGCTGGAGGAAGCCACAGAGTGGCAGGCTGCGAGCCATTCTTCAACTTTTTCAACTGCATCGGTGGCCTGCCAAGATAAGCATGGCCGGGCATGGCCGGGCATGCCCGAGGAACCTGGGAGATACAGGCAACCCCCTGTGCTCACAAAGGAGGTGGGGACATCCCCTGGTGGGTCTGAGTCATCCTCATGCCCAGCAGGGACAGGACCAGGTTTGGAAATGTTGTTTTAGGGCATCAAGGGGCCTTCCAAAACAGCTGATGAAGGCACAGTGTGTACCCCGGACTTTCACCACCTTCCAGTGTTCACGTCCAGGGCTCTCAGTGTGTTCACCGGCTGCACAGTGTCACCAAAACCAAGTTCAGAACATTTTCAGCCGGGTGTGGTGGTGCATGCCTTTAGTCTCAACCAGAGTCCAGTCTGGTCTACAAAGTAAGTTCAAGGACAGCCAGGATTACACAGAAAAACCCTGTACTGAAAAACAAAAGCAAACAAAATAACATTTTCACCAGCCCAAAAGGAATCTCTCCGCCCTCTAGCCATCATTGTCCCTTAGCAAAAGTACCCACTAATCCATTTTCTGTTCCTGTGGGTTTACCTATTTTTTTCACATTTCATATAAACAGAATCATATAGTATGTGGCCCTTTGCCACCGACTGACTCTTTCTCTTAGTGTGTTTTCAATGTTCATTCACATTGTAGAGTGAGCGTATTGATGTTGTAGACTTTTTGTTTTTCAAGACAGGGTTTTTCTGTGTAGCCCTGGCTGTCCTGGACTTTGTAGACCAGGCTGGCCTCGAACTCACAGAGATCTGCCTGCCTCTGCCTCCCGAGTGCTGGGATCACAGGCGTGCGCCCCCGCACCTAGCGCTGCTGTAGATTTTTTTATGACTGGATAACAGCCAGCTGTATGTAAGTGAACTACTGTGCAAGTAGACAGCCCACTGCAGACAGACTACTTACCCATTCAGCAAATGGTGGACACTAAGTTGTTTCTCTTTGTTATCTGGACATACGTCCAAATTTCTCCTGTGTTTACCTAGAAGAGGTCTTGCCAAGTCACGTGACCACTGTATGTTACCCTCAGAGGACTGTTCTCCATCGCAGCCTGATCTCTTCACAGCATCGGACTGCGGGTGAGGGCATCCTCTCTCCCTGCCCTCACCAACACTTGCTGCTGTTGCTTTCTGACCATACCTAACCTAGTGGGTGTGAAGTGGTCGCTCATTGTGGCTTTGGCTTGTTTCCTGATGATGATAATGATGGAGCTTTTGACAGGTATGGAGGCGCTGTGGTTTACTAAGAGTGAGAGTGTGTGTGTAGCTGTTTGCGTATAAGGGTGTGTGCGCATGTACAGGCCAGAGGTCAACTTCCTCAGGAGAGTTCCTCCCTTTTATTTTTTTGCGACAGGGTCTTTCATTACATCCCAGAATCCTTCAGTCTCTGCTTCCCCAGTGCTGGGGTTACAGACAGCTGCTGCTGTGCTCAGCTTTTATGTGGAGATTGGAGTTGGCTCTTCCCACTTGCACAGGAAATACTTGACCACAGACCATTTGTCAAGCTCAGAGGTGGCCTGTTTTATAATCTGGATACATCTTCTTGGCCAAGTCACTTAACCTGCCTCAGCCTCCATTTCTGTGTCTGTTCGTACAACCTCTGGACAACTATGGAAGAAAAAGTACCTCCCTATCACAATGCTGATGTGAGTGATCCATAACTGGCAGCTATTTCTAAAAACTGTGTTTGTGAAGAGAGTGGGAATTTTTATATTCATCCTCTATTTTGAGTCTCACAGTAACCACAACCATGCTTAGCTTTGAGATATGGAAATGTGGCTTCAAAACTTTTACCTCAGCCAGGCATGGTGGCGCACACCTGTAATCCTAGCGGTCATGCTCTCTGCTTGGGAGGCAGAGGCAGGCAGATCTCTGTGAGTTCGAGGTCAGCCTGGTCTACAAAGCGAGTCCAGGTTAGCTAAGGCTACACAAACAAAGCCTGTCTCCAAAAACAACAACAACAAAAACAAAAAGACAAAACAAACAAACAAACAACCTTTCCTCTGTGTGTGTGTGTGTGTGTGAGCATTTTTGAAGCTGTGCGTGTGCACTCACACACATATGTGTGTGGATATCACAGGTTGGTGTTTAGATGTGTTCTTTGATTGCTCTCCGTCTCATTGTTTTTGAGACAGGGCCTCTCCCTGAACCCGAGGATCAGCGTTTGGCTAGGCTGAGAGCCGATGAGCTCCAGAGATTCCCTTCTCTCTGACTTGTCAGCATTGTGATTATGGGCACATGCCACCAAGCCTGGCCTTCATGTGAGAACTAAGGTCTTCATGCTCCTGTCACAGCATTTTATCAACTAAGGCATTTCCCTAACCTCCTTCACCTCTCTGGGTCTTAGTTTTCTTATCTATAAAATGGATACAATCTTTATTGGGTCTATTAAATGAACTAATAACGAACCACGAGCTATTAGAGAGCCATACGGCACTCGGCAAGCCCTCATTTGGCTTTAGTTATCATTATTAGGGGTGTTAAACAAATAAATCTTTAAAAATAATAACTAGTTTCCTTCGTGTGGTGGAACCAAGTCTTATGTATACCTTCCCTTGTGGATTCTGCAGGATAGAGCAATCTCAACAGTGTAATAAGTCTGCAGTTAGGGGCCTGACATAAGCGCAAGGGGGTGTCCTGGTCTAGAGATCCCGCTGTCAGCCCTCATTTTTTCCTTGCTACAGAAGCAGGCAGATCTCTGAGTTTGAGGCCAGCCTGGTCTACAGGGTGAGTCCAGGACAACCAGAGCTTTAAGAAACCCCCAATAAAATAGAGTTTAAAAATGGAGCGATGACTCAGTAGGTAAGAGCACTGGCTGCTCTTCCAGAGGTCCTGAGTTCAATTCCCAGCAACCACATGGTGGCTTACAACCATCTATACCCTCTACTGCCCTCTTTTGGCATGCAGGTGTACATCCGAATAGAGTATTCATATACATAAAATAAATGAAGTTGTAAAATAAATAAATAAGGGATCTCAGCAGAGCCTGAGGCCTGTCTGTATAGTCTCAGCCCTGAGCCAGCTGTGGAGACTGTTTCTGGCTGTTGCCAAGGCTTGTTCCTTTCTTAGTCACAGCAGGAGCCCACAGCAACTGATACCTCCCCCTGGCACTACACTCCTATTTGGCTTGCTGTGACCAGGAATCAAGCCATTTATTCAGACAACTGGAGAAAAACTGGCTCCACCAACACCAACTTGTCTGAACCAAGCTGCCTGCAATGTCGCCATCTTGAATTTCATTCCAAGTAGCTGAGAGGCCACATGGCACTTTGATGCACAATGGAAAAAGATATTTGCTTTCTGTTGAGAAGATGGCTTCCTCTTCCCTGGAGACTGAGCTCAGAAATATTTCAGTGGCCAAAGAAGATTAGAGAAGGTTGATCTCATTCACAATAGCCTCCCCTGACCCAGCCAACGGCAGGCATGGTGTTGTCCTTTGAAGCCTCAGGCTGTCTTTTGCCGGGTGTGAGGTGGAGGGGGGGGAAGGGGTGTGCCTGTACTTATTCGTGGTTTTTAAAATGCAGTCCCAGATTGGCCGGCCACTCCCCAAAGGGTGACACCTGTAAGGCTGGGCCTCTTCTGTCCAGCCACCATGTAGGTGGAGAAGAGACCAGACACCAAACCCAACCTGGGCACAGTCTCTGTGGCCTTGGGGGAAATGAAATATGCAGTTCACCACCTTGACCCTGAATGATATGATAGAGTTTGGGCAGCTGGGGGATTAGGAAAGGCCCAGTTAGGAGGAGACCCTTACAGGAGAAGAATCCAGCCACATGACACATAGGGCCTAAAGAATAGTAACCGCAAAGGCTGAGGAAGCAAGCAGGAACAGTAAGGACACCAATGTTCCAGAAGCTCATGAGAGAGGAGGGAAGAGCAGGAGCAGGGCAGATAAGAGCTGGTATGGGATTCTCTGAGGAGCCTGTCTATCTCTGGGGAGCGGAACCATCTGATTGGTGTGTGTAAAGGCTCCAGTGGCTACTGGGAAGAGGAAATGGGGTGTGAAGTAGAACAAGAATGGCTATAGGAGCCACTGAGAGACTGCTGCAGCCACCCAGGTGACAGAAGACAGCAACTTGGGCTAGAATGGAGTGGTGGAGTTGGAGAGACGCGGACCAGCTTGAGATGGACCTGCTATGGGGAGAGATGGCTCAGAGGTGCTGTGGATGAGGTTGTCTTTGTCTTTTCCATGCAAGATCAAAGAGAGGCAAGCGTGTTCGGTACTGGTAGGGATGCTGAACCAACAGCTAAAATGTTTTTTTGTTGTTGTTGTATTTTGTTTTGTTTGGTTGGTTTTGTCTTTTGCTTTTTCATTTTGTTTTGAGGCAGGGTTTCTCTGTGTAGCCCTGGCTGTTCTGGAAATCACGCTGTAGACCAGCTTCCTCGAACTCACCGAGATCAGCCTGCCTCTGCCTCCGTGGTGCTGGGATTAAAAGCATTCACCCACCACTGCCAAGCTTAAAATGTTTTTATTACTACAGTCTGCATTATCTTCTTACTCATGTCTAGCTCCAAAATGTTAAAAAAAAAAAAATCTTAAACACAGGATCTTAAAAAAGTGAGCACAATCCCTTTCTCTTTGGCTTTATGAAAGCTGCCTGGGCAGCCAGCTCCTCTGCTCCACTGTGCCGTAGCAGAGGCTTCTGTGTAGACTGCTGTATACCTACGGGCTTCTGGAGCCTACTCCAGCCCAGCCTTCCTGGCTGTCAACACAGCACTGGCCCAAGGAGTACAGCCTAGGGCTGGTGTTAGTGTCTCAGAGGGGAGGCCCAGGGGACTTTGGAAACCAGCAGGACCCAGACTGTGAGCAGAACTGAGCTTTATCATGAGGGTGCTGGAAAACATCGGGGGGAAGGCAGCCTCTTCAGTCCTCTATCCACTGTGTTTCCACAGTGCTTCTTTTTCTGCGAGTGTCAGGGTGCCCTCTGCCTCTTTTACAGGGACGTGTGGGCCTCTGGAACTCACCCAGGTTACTCAAGATAATCTTACAACTCAAAGTCCTCAGCCTTGCGTCCACACTCTTCTCCCTGATAAGGTACCACTGCCAGCTCCCAGAGAGCAGGATCTGCAGTCCTTGGGATCATGCTACAAGGATGGGTGACTGGTAGGACCCAGCACAGCACATTTGGGGGGGGGCAGCTGCAGCTGAGGTCCTGGTGCCTGGTTCTCCCACTACTGAGAAAGATTGTTGGTTTGTGAGTTCACACTGGGCAATGGCCCGCAGAGACCTTCTTCCCAGAGCAGTCTGCCTCCTGCTGTGTAGTGTCCAAGTGAACCAGGTCTTTGGCCGTGTGACAGATCATGTGAATTGTCTAACAACCCCCACATATCTGTTACGTATCTTTGGTACCTTTACGTACCAAAGTCACCTAGCCAGTCAGAGGCTGAGCCAAGGTTGGACTTGAATGTCTTATCCAGAGTACATGCTCAGACTGAAGCGTGGAGGGCACAGGACCAGGCCTGGAGGGAGACTAAACAGTGCTGCTTTATCCTCCTGTGAACTGATGGCGAGCGGGACTGAGAAGGTGACAGTGGCGGAGGCCAGGTGGAGCTGAGTCATATTAGGAAGATACAACAGCGGAATTTCTTAGATTTTGGCTTTCTCAGACAGGGTTTCGAGTAACTCCACATGTAGGTGCACCTGGCCTTAAACAGCTGACCCCCTGCCTCAACCACCCAAGTGGAAGGATTATTGGCATGTGCCACCTTGCCCAGCTCAAACAAGGACTTCTAGGAGAATGGATGGGTTAGGGGGGTGAAGGAAAGGAGAGAAAGGGTCAAGGATGTGCCACATTCTTGATTTGGGCAGCTAATCAGACGTTGGTTGAATTCCTTCCTGGGGTTAGTAAGTTCAGGAGAAAATGTAATTGGGGTTAAAGGCTGAGTTCAGAGCTTAAAGCTTTGAGTTAGAAGGGTATATGAGGCCCATAGCTGTGCATATTGATTGTGTAGGTATTTGCTTTCAGGACTTTAATATAGATTATCTGTTACCCAGCCTGTAGATGGTAATTGAAGCCATGGACATCTTCAACTGACCAGCAAGAGAGGTAGATGAAAGAAAGAAGCTTGGAACAGGGATCCCTGCGTGGTGCTAGTATTTAAGGGATGGCGAGGATGTAGAAGTTTCCAAAGGATTCTGGGACAGAGGTGCCAGAGAGATCCAAGGCACTCAGGAGAATGTAGGCTCCTCGGGCTGCGAGAAAAAGAAGAAAGAAGCTGTCCGTGGTCACCAGAGTCCATCATGGTGCCTGGGGCATGCCTGCTAGATTTGGAGGAGAGTGAGTTGGCAAGGGCGGCATTGGAGAAGTGGTGGGGGTGGGACCCAGACTGGAGTGGGTGGAGGAGTGAATGGAGATGTCGAAAGGGAGGCGATGACTCACTCCTTCAAAAGACTGGGCTCCGCAGGAGGAGCCAGGCCCTGCATGGTGGCAGGAGAATGTGGGGTGGAGGGAGGGTTTATTTTTAAGATGAGAAATTATACTTAAATGCAGATGGAAAAGAGGTGGGGAAAAGAGGGAGACTGACGGCATAAATAAAAAGTCACTGCCGTCACCACTGTCACTGTCGTCTTCACTGGCACCAGTCAGCAACCACAGGGAAAGTTTGCCTGGACCCCTTCTTTCGGTCATCACTGGTTACAGTTCCAACCTGTGCCCTTCTTCAGAGGGCTCTTTACAACTGCCGCATCTGCCCTTATCTCTGTAAAGATACCCACGGTGCTGCCTAGACCCTTCATCACCTCAGCCATGCTCACGTGACCATGCCTTTGTCTGTCAAGATCCTTTGTGAAAGGCGGAGTGCACACTTTTGCTTCACTGCATGAAACAGTGTGGCCTTCTGTAGTTTGACACAAGGAACTGAGCCATCCATGTGCATGCCGTTTGACCTGGTGAAGAAGATGCTCTGACAAATGCTCCCAGCAACATGAGTGAGGGTGTACAGGCAGCAGAGCCTGGAGCTAGGCCCCAGCTCGCTATGGGTTAAACAGATGTGAAGGCAGGCCTCGCTCAGAGCTTTCACTTTAGAGTTACCTTTGCTCAGAACTGCTGTCAGTCCTTGTCAGAGGAAGGCAGACTTTGCTGAGAGGCACTTCCTTCCTGGGGCTCTCTGAGAACCTTCTCAACATGCTGCCCATGGGGCATTTATGCAGCCATCAATCTGTGAGAGTCCTTCAAATCCATAGCACATGGCTCGGGGCTCTGAAGAACTTCTTCCTAGTGGCCTTCTGTTTCTACATCTGGTGAGTCAAGCCAGAGACAGTCCCAGGGCTCCATGACACAACCTCTTTCTCCATCTCCACTAGATCCCTGAACTTCCATTCTACCCCCTCTCTGGCCAGACTGGTCTGCAAGGGTCTCTGGGTGAGCCTAGCTTCTCCTTTGTCAGGTCTCTTCTGCCTGCCTGGTTCTCCAGTCTCTCTCCCCTCACTTTTCAATCATACTTATTCTGCCAGGATCAGCTAAATTCCCTGGCTCCTTAATACTGTGCTTGCTCCAAGCTGGTGGCTTTGCATGCCACTGAATGCATTGAACATCAGTTTCTTAAAGATAATGGTCCCCGAGATTAGAGAGTAGGAAATTATAACCTCATTCAAGGACTGAACTCATGGCCCAGAGAAGAGGTCTTGTTTCTCTTGAGTCATCCCACAAAGTCAAGAGTTGGTGGGTGAATTGATTATTAGACTATCCTCTCTCTCTCTCTCTCTCCCTCTCCCTACCTCTCTCTCTCTCTCTCTCCCTTTCCCTCCCTCCCTCTCTCTCTCTCTCTCTCTTTGGTTTTTCGAGACAGGGTTTCTCTGTATACCAAGCCCTGGCTGTCCTGGACTTGCTTTGTAAATAAGGCTGGCCTCGCACTCACAGAGATCCTCCTGGCTCTGCCTCCTGAGTGCTGGCATCAAAGGCGTGTGCCACCGCACTGGGCTAGACTATTTCGAGGTGCTACAAACTCTTTGCTTCCTTTCTCTTTTGCTGCATCTCTGGGATGTGTGAGTAGAATTTTCATGTTCATTATGGTACAAAGGTCCACTGTGTTTGCAAAGCCTTCAGTCGTTTGGCAGGGCTGGATTCTGTTAAAGACAATCATGGGATGCTTATTCTAGAATGGATATGAAGCTTCAGACCGAGCTTCCCAAATGGCAGAGCACATGCTGTTCTGGGAGGATGCTGCAATGGATAACTTGAAAGAACATTGCCAGTATTTTGATTGTGTTTTGAGGTGGAGGTGCAGCTGAACATTCATAAATGTGTGTGTCCACACGTGTTCTGTTAAGCTCTGTACCATACACGCAGAGTGGGTTCCAAATCCGGATTTCTAGCTCCAGCATCTCAAAAACTGTGTACGTTTTACGTGCATGCACATGTGCCATGGTGCGCATGTGGAGGTCAGGGGACAACTTTTAGAACTCAGTTCTGTCCTTCCACCATCGTGTGGGTTCTGGAGAATCGAACCCAGGTCATCAGTCTTGTTGGCAAGAGCCTTTACTCACTGAACTGTCTCAATAGACCAGGTTCTTCTTTAATTGCTGTTCGATAAACACTAAAATGTACTATGAATAAGATAATATCCATGTGCCTCTGTGCAACTTAAGAAACAAAGGAGCTGGGCATGGTGGTGCACGCCTTTAGTCCCAGCACTTGGGAGGCAGAGGCAGGCAGCTTTCTGTGAGTTCAAGACCAGCCTGGTCTGCAAAGTGGGTCTAGGACAGCCAAGGCTACACAGAGAAACCCTGTCTTGAAAAACAAAACAAAACAAAACAAAACAAAAGCATATCAATCCAGCTTTGCTCCCTGTAAACTCATCCTTCATCCCGTTCTCTTTTTTTCCCCTTGTAAACATCATCCTGAATTTGATGTTTGTTACTTTGTTTTGATATTTCTATGGGCAAATGTCTATAAGAATGGGTTAATCTTACCAACTGAGGTGAACTTCATATAACATAAAACTGACCATTAAAAGGGGGAGGAATAAAGGACTATTTTAAGGCAAACACAACAGTGGCATTTTAAATTAATTTTTAAAATTTATTTATTTATCTTTACATTTTTTGTATGTGCACTGGTGTTTTGCCTGCACGTGTGTATATGTGAGGGTGTCAGATCTTGGAGTTATAGACAGTTTTTATCTGCCATGTGGGTGCTGGGATTTGAACCTGGGTCCTCTGGAAGAACAGACAGTGCCCTTAACTGCTGAGCCATCTCTCCAGCCCCCACCAGGGGCATTTAACAGTGCACAACATTAGATAATAATACCTTCATCTACCAACGTATTTTACCTTAAAAGGAAGTAATTTGCTTATTAGCTGTCACTCACTATTTCTCCTTTTCTGGCAATTATCCATTTCTGTCTCTATAGATTTATCTATTTTGTGAATTTCTTATAAATGAGATGGCCTGATAGGTATAATGGCATATAACTTTAATCCCAGCATTTGAGAGGCAGAGGCAGGAGGATCTCCTGGTCTATGTCAGACACAACCAGGACTGCACAGAGAGACCCTGTCTCAAAACCAAAACAAAACAAAACAAAAATCTAATGACCTGAAACAGGAGCAAGCCCAGCTGATGTGTTCTGGAGCCCTGGGACAGAGCCATTCAACCTGCCAAGAGTGGGACTATGAATTGAGGTCCGTCCATACTGGGTAATTAATAAAGAGGGCAGGTCTAACTGCTGGTCCCAGTTTGCAGAAGGGGGAGTCACAGGGAAGCCAGCTGTGGGCAGAAGCAGCTCCCCTCCTCAGAGTCTGCAGCCCAAACCACTGCCCTGGCCTGTGAGAAAACCACTGATGCTTTTTTCATCTGTCCTCAGCTTTGCTTTGGTGAGTGACAAGCTTTATCAGCGGAAAGAGCCCGTTATCAGCTCGGTGCACACCAAGGTCAAAGGGATTGCAGAGGTGACAGAAAATGTCACAGAGGGCGGGGTGACGAGGCCGGTACAAAGAATCTTTGACACTGCGGACTACACCTTCCCTATGCAGGTAAGTACTAGGCAGCTGACGCCAGGACTCATCCTCTTCCCTAAGGATGGGGACAGCCACTTCCCTGTCCCCATCCTTAGAGTAAGAGCCTCAGTTCAAAAGGAAAAGACAAGAAAAAAAGTTAGCTGTGACTGAGGATATATAGCTCAACTGGTACGATGCTTGGCTAACATGCATGAAAACCCTGGAGCCCCAAGAGGTCAGGGCTGGAGAATCAGGAGTTCAAGGTCACTCTCAGCTGCATAGTGAGTTTGAGGCCAACCCGGAATACGTAAGACCTTGTCTCAAAAGAAAAGCGTTGGTCCTATTTAAAACCTGTGAAAATCCCAACTGAGAAAAACCTAAAAATTGCAAAACTGGGTCACATCCAGCAGCTCAAAGAAGATGGTCTTTGCTTTATCCTACCCGGCTGCTCAAAATAGCAGCGCATCCTGGAGAATTCCAAATGAGATCTGATTTGCTCACACTGAGGCGCACACGGCTTTGGGATCAGGGCCACCTCGTGGCGCATTCGGCCTGCATTCAGGACGACAGGGAGCTCGTCTGCTTCTGCATGTCCTGTGTGGCCCGTTATCGTTGAAAAAGTCGTCAGGAGATGGTTCTTGGGTCTTTCTAAACAAAGGATGTGGTGACAAAGACAGAGAAGGTGTAGGTCACAGCGAAGAGTGTGACTAGCTGAGTCTGCGAAGCAGGAAAAATGAAACAGTTACCAAAAAAGGAGAAGTAAAAGAGGGGCCGAGGAGTTAGGAACAGATGGGGGTGTGGGAGGAACAAAAGAGCCCATTGCAACCCCAGGGAGCCAGAGCACTTGGCAAAGCCAGCAGGCCCAAGCTGGTATTTGTCTCTAGCTACAGACCATAAAAGCCACTGATTGCCCAGGTAGTGGGAAGCCCCATGGCCTTCCATTAAGCCCTGAGAAATCTGAACAGCCTGCCCAGGATGCAGCCCACACCCCACCTCCACTTCCCCAGCTCTCCAGAGTCTCCATTTAATGGGATTTTACTGTGTCAGAAAAATGACACAGCTGCTTTTGAGGCTGGCTTGGAAAATGACTGTTCCCTATACTTGAGAGCTCCGCTCCCCCTGGCCCTGCGGGACAGCTCCTGCAGCTCTGATATTAAGCCCTCGGCAAAGTCCATGCTGCCCACGGCCTCTTTCTAGAGGCTTCCAAGAGGACAAAGGCTCGCCCCTGGCACTTAGCAAAACATATTATGCCGCTTAAGGAGTTCTGTTCCCCAAGTCTTCATCCTTGCTCTGCCACTTTTCTCAGCAGGGGAACTCGTTCTTTGTAATGACGAATTTTCTCAAGTCAGAAGGTCAAGAGCAGAAGCTATGTCCTGAGGTAAGCAGGGGACCCGCTCAGAGAGGTCACAGGGCTGAGATGCATTCTGGGAACCAAGAGATCTTTTGTCAGCCTGCCTCAGGCTCCGGCTGCAGCACTAGGGGCCTGGGCGAACTCCAGCTCTTTTCTTCACAAGCGATCTGTGCAGCTCACAACAATATGATTCCTGGCATGTGTGTGTGTTATTTCACATTTCACTGGAGCCTCACAAATTCAGGAGGATAACTCCTAGGCCCTATTCCACACAAGAGAACACTTAGACATGTTCTGATATGCTGCAAGCCCTAAGAAAATGTGCTGTTTGGAGAACCAAAATGGTCACCCAGAGCAGAAGAAACCCAAGGCCTCCATGGGGTACCACCAGCCTGGAGGCTGCCACATGACTCTGGGGAGGACAGTTTAGCTACACTGCAGTCTGGCCTGGGTCATTCCACGTGGACACCTGCCTCCTCTCTTGGCATGTCACTGCTCACACTGTCCCTGGTCATCTCAGGAAACGTGGCTAAGCCCTAAAGTACACGTGAATATAAACTGCTCGTTCTAGCAGTTCAAACTCCCAGGCACCTGAAGGGCCTCACCCGGCCTCTTCTCACCGTTCCACGGTGGACTGAATTCAGCTGAACCGACTCATTTCTCACACAGCTGCCATTAGCATCATTTGGAGGCTCAAAGTGCTGGACGTCTCTCCCCTCCCAGGAGCCTTCAAGGGTTTTTCTCTTCTTAGGGTCTTTCCGCATGCTTTCCCCCAGAAGAGCAGCCAGATTAGCATACTGCAGCTCAGGAACCCCAGAGTCCAGAAGGAAGAAAGCTGAAGCCTGGGGCTGGCATGGTGCTATTTCTGCCGCCTCCTACCACCACACAGAGGCCCACCTCCAAAGGGAGGGGAAGAGCTCGTCTGTCGGCCGGGAGAATGCTTGAGAAGCTCTCCAGCCCCTGTGGCAATCAGGAAACTAACGGTGTTAGAGTTTCTCTTAGAGATATAAAAAACAGAATCGGTTTATCTTCTTTCCTGGGAGTTCCTTCTAGATAATGAAGATCACGACTGCTCACGAGCCATAGTACATAATCATTCACTCACTTACTCATTCACTCACTCACTCATTCATTCATACTACAATTATCAAGGCCTATAGTGAGTCCAGCAGGCAGTTAGGCTCCAAAGATGTGACTTGGGCTTTGCAGGCAAAAGATTCATAGTTGAATTTAGGGGATACCAAGAGGAGAACCCAGAGCCTGGCTGGTCACAGAAAGAAAGCATTCCAAGCAGTAAAGGGCAAACGAGTGTGAAAAGTGTGCGAGCTCTTCGCCGAGCAAGGACTACACTACGCCCTCTTTCCAAAACTCATCCCACCTTCACAGCGCCCATACGAGACAAAGCAAGTTACCCTCCTTTCACAGGTGAGTCAAAGCTAGGGGCAGTGAAATGAATGACTCGGCCACGGAAACACCACCCCTAGAGAGAGCTGCTCTCCCAGAGCCCCAGGGTACCTGGACTCAAGACCTAGATCCTTGCCCCAGTCTTAGGGGCAGACAGGCAGACGACGAAAGCAGTGGCTTTCTTCCCGCGTGCACGTGTGTTTGTTCCGTCTTTCCTGACGCTGGCTGCGTGAAGTGAAACATGCAGAAACGAGGCCCTCTCTTTCCTCTTCCCTTACCCTGCCCTTCACCCCCAGACACAGCCGACCCATGCTCTCCAGGCAGGATCGTGTTGGTGGCCCCCTTTCTCCCGACGCCGCCTGCTGCCTGCTCGCTCGGCTCTGTGGTGGCAGGGGCCCCGTACCCGTAACCTTGCCACCTGCTCTCTACCCCAAAGACCATCTCTGAAAGTACCTCCTGGCTGCCTTGACACCTGCAGTTTGCATTTTTTATTTGCTCTTGTTTTTCTTTTAAAAAGATTTATTTATTATGCATTGTTTGGTTGTGATCCACCATGTGGTTGCCGGGAATTGAACTCAGGACCTCTGGAAGAGTAGCCAGTGCTCTTAATCTCTGAGCCACCTCTCCAGCCCCTACTCTTGTTTTTAATTAAGATAGAATTTATGTACTCTAAAAACTTTTGACTTCCAAGTATACAATTCAGTGATTTTTTTTTTTTGCAAACCACCATTACCTAATTCTAGAAAATTACTATCATACTCCCCACCCAAGAAACCCTGACTCCCAAAACAAACTGTCCCCATTATCAATCAGTCTTCTCCAGTCTCCCCATAGCCATTGACAGCCACCAGTCTGTGCTCTGTCTCTGTGGATTTGCATATCCAGGACATGTCCTACCTATAGAACCAGACGGGACGTGGCCTCTGGGTCTGGCTCCTTTCACACCCATCGCGCTTTGAGGATGGCCCATGACGTAGCATGTGTCAGGACCTGGCAGAACAAGACTCCACATACGGGGGCTGGGAGGATGGATCAGTCCTTAAAGTGCTTGCCATCAAGCATGAGGATCTGAGTTCGATCCCCCACATCCACATAAGAAGCAGGGTAGAGCTGGCCACACTTGTAATCTTAGTGTTGGGGAACTGTGTGGGTAAATCCCTGGGCCTTGATGACCAGCCAGCCCAGCCAGTGGGTGAGCTACAGTCTTAGCTGGAGACCCTGTCTCAAAAAATATGGGGAAGAGTGACAGAAAAAGACACCTGACATTGACCTCTGGCCTACACACACACACACACATCATATGAATATACCACCTTTTATTTGTTTCCTCTCACACTGATGGATTTGGTCTATTTTCATTTCGGGCATCACGAATGATGTTGCAATGAGCAGTGGTGAGCAGGGGTTTGTGGTTTCTTGGTGGCTCATGATGCAATGTTCACTCTGTTCTCCTGCCCTTCTTCCTGAAGTTTCCCACCCGCAGTGCATACTGTCATTCTGACCAGGGTTGCAAGAAGGGATGGATGGATCCACAAAGCAAAGGTACCTTTCTTTGTCTTTCCCTGAGCTACTAAGTGGGGATGGTCTGGCATCTTTGTCACCTTCATGATGTCCAGTTTGGGGTCCTTAGTCTCTGGCTTTTAGCTGCCCTTTGTGCCACCGAATCTCAGGTAAGGCTGTGTCTGTCCCCTGATTTGTTCAGGGTCTAATTCTTGGAACACTTCCCCAAAGGTAGAGAAACAGGAACTCGAACCTCCAAAGACCTGGGGGCTTAACTTTTTCCTTTTCCTTCCTTCCTCCCTCCTTCCATCCCTTTCTCCCTCCCACTCTTTCTTTTCTTTCTCCATTCTAGAGATTGAATCCAGGGCCTCATGCAGGCTGGGTAAGCATTCTACCACTGAGCTACAGCCCCAGCCTTGCAAAAAACATTGCCTCATGTTTTAATTTAAAAAGATAGCCGGGTGTGGTGGCATACGACTGTAATCCCAGCACCCAGAAAGGCAGATCTCTGTCAGTTCGAGACCAGCCTGGTCTACAGAGGGACTCCAGGACAGCCAAGCCTGTCCTGAAAAACAAAAACAAAAACAAAACAAAAAAACAAACCAAAACAAAAACACATAAGACACTGGGCAGTGGTGGTGCAGGTCTTTAATCCCAGCACTCCTGAGACAGAGGCAGCAGTAGACAGATCTCTGTGAGTTTGAGGCCAGCCTTCCAGACCATCCAGAGCTTAAATAGAGAGAACCTGTCTCAAAACAAGGAAGTAAGAGCCACCATCAATGTACACACTCACACTCACAGAAAGGCACCTGAGTGTTGAGTTCCATTCCATAATGTGTGTGCGTTGCCACGGAGATTATCGTACTGTGGTTTGCCCTGTATTGGTTCTCTCTCTTCCTGATGCTTCAGAAGGATGCTCCCAAATTCATCATGGGATTTTACACATCCCAGACAAGCTGTATACCCTGCAGGTGCTCAGACGCCACGTGAGAAGCCACATTTTAGTCCATGTAGAGTGGACTTTGAATACAGAACTCTCCTCTTAGGGATCTCTCTCTGTTTGGCTGAGGGTGCGTATGTGATGAGGATGGGGTTCACGGAAGAGGGAGCTGCTTGGGCCTCTGCACGCTGAGTGCATGGTGTCCCTAGAAATATCCCTCGCCTGGTACATTCACCTCTCTGCTTCTTCAACCCTTTGGAATTTGTAGGAATCCAGACTGGCAGGTGTATACCATACGACGAGAGAAGGAAGACCTGTGAAATCTCTGCCTGGTGTCCTGCCGAGGAGGGGAAAGACGCCCCGCGGTGAGTTGCATGGTTGGGGGCACCAACAGTGGTCTTGGCAGTGCCAGCCTCTCTAGGGCTCCTGGGAGTCTTTGATTGGCATAACCCTGGCTGTGAAGTCCTGGCTTGGAGACCTCTCTGCCATCTCTGGGAAGGCTATGCCGGCTCTTAACATGTTATAGTAGTAACCCTTGCCCTTCATGGCTGCTCTGGAACCCTCCCCAAGAGCACAGCAGGGTTTGCTCTGGTCTGCCAGTGCTTATATTAAATGACAAAGAATATGAAGAGGCAGAGCTGGGGAGGAGGCTCAGTGAGTAGTGTCTGACCAACAAGCCTGATGACCGGAGTTTGGATCCCAAGCACCAGGCATAAACAGCCAGGGGTAGCAGCAGACGGTTGTAGTCCCAGCTGAGGAGGCTGTGAGGAGCATCCCTGGGCTGCTGGCCAGCTAGTTGAGCCAGATTGGTGAGCCCTAGGTTCAGTGAGAGACGCTGCCTCAAAAAATAAAATGTAGACTCACTGAGGAAGACCTCTGGCCTCCACTCGGGGGCATTCTGCTCCTGGAAGAATAGTGGTTCTAGACAGCTCTGTACGAAAGTGATGGGAATGTTTGGTACCCAGGGTGTCCAATATGGTAGCCGCCTGCAACCTGTGGTGACTGGACACATGAAATAAGGAATGGAATTTTAATTGAAAACGCATTTAATTTTTAATTTTCACATTATACTTTTTTACATTTGTTTGCTTGTCTGATTGTATATGTGGTGCTTATGTGCCATGCTGTGCCTCTGGACAACTTCCAGAAGCCGATTCTTCCTTTCCACCACGTGGGTCCCAGGGAGTGAACCCGGGCTGTCAGGCTCAGCGGCAAGCACCTTTACCCACTGAGCTATCTCACTGGCCCTAATTTTAATCTCACAGCCATTGATTCTTTAAGACTTTCCAAACCAGTCTGGACTCAGGGTCACTCATATGTGGGACAAAGAGATACAGAGGTGGCTCAGGCCAAGGTCCACCCACCGTCCAATGTCAGGGTGCAGGCTGTAGACAGTGCTGTCCTTCCTGGCCTTCGACTGTCACCCCCGTTTCACTTGTAAGCCAGGGAAGTTTCTTGATACGGAAGGTACTGTGCTGTGGGTGGGGTACCAGCCTACACACCTCAGACCCCTGGGTTCTGGGATTAGAGCCATAAACTACTAAACCAGCTTCCTAGCTTGTACTTTGACATGACCTAGGGCATGAAGTCTCCTCACGTGAGATATGAACCAGATAGTTCCCTTAACCCTCCGCTCATTTAAGACAGAGACCGAGGAGTTGGCGTTCCATTCATTGGTCACTTCCCTTGTGTGTTGTTTCACACAGAACAAAAATCTAAGAAAAACGGGCAGGGAGTGGGTCTCGGGATCTCGCTCTGTAATAGAGATGAGACATGCAGAGAAGATGTAATTCAAACTGAAAAACTATAAATGTCACGTGAGAGGAGCCTGCAGTCTTGAGTCCTGAGCCAGTTTTACTTGTTCCTTATATGTGCACATATATTTTTAGACCTTATTCTGATAATTTCATACATAATATATGTGGCATATAAAATGTGCATACACACAATATATATTATATATATCATGTATTTTGATCATATCTAACCCAAATTTCCACTCCCACTCTCCGAGTCCCCTCCCCAAATGCTTTCTTCTTCCACCTTCATGCCTGCTCCCCCCCCCCCTTTAAAAATAATTCACTGAGTCCAGTTAGCTCTGTCTGCATGAATGTAGGTCTGGGCCAATTCACCTCTGATGGCAACATAGAGAAAGGAGACCTTCCGGCAGCCATGGTTTGCCAATGGCTCCTCAGCTGTGGGTGGAGCCTCATGATCCCATCTCCCATCTGTGCTGGAAAACTCACTACCTGATCTTTTGTAGGTCGTATGTAGGTGACTATAGTTGCTATGAGTTCATGAATGCAACAGTCATGTCATGTCCAGAAGACAGCTCTCCTCCCCATCCTCTGCTTAGTATTCTCATCATCCTCTCTTCCTCAATGGCCCCTGAACCTTCAGTGGGTGTTGATATAAATGTCCCATTGCTCATCAGTCATTTTTTTCCTTAGCACTTTGACCAGTTATGAGTCTCTGCCTTCACCACTGTCCACTGCAAAGAGGAGCTTCTCTGACCAAGGCTGAAAGGAGCACTCACAGGAGATAAACAAATACAGAGAAGGCAGTCTGACAACATGTTCATTTAGAAAAACAGAAGTAGGTTTACCTAGGGCCTATGACCTAAGCCACGAACTTTTGACCAGGTTTGCCCTACCAGACAAGAAGTCCCTCCTGTGCAGCGCCCCTCAAATCCAATGAGAAAGCACCTGGTTACCACATCACCTTCGTGCCACTATATAAGCAGATCTTGCCTGGCAGGTTGGTATTGTAACATGCAGAGTTCACTGCTGGGTAACACCATTGGTGACTTTTCTCCTTCAGTGGCCTGCACAGCCTTTCTGGCACTAGCAGGCAAGGAGGAAATCTTCAGGTCAGTTCCAGCTTGATTCCTCCAGGTCCAAAAATGGTCTTTTAAGATTTATTTGTTATGAATACAAGGTTCTGCCTGCATGTATACCTGGATGCCAGAAGAGGGCACTAGATCTCATTATAGATGGTTGTGAGCCACCATGTGGTTGCTGGGAACTGAACTCAGGACCTCTGGAAGAGCAGCTCTTCACCTCTGAGCCATCTCTCCAGCCCCAGTAATATGGTCTGATCAAGTACTGATGGTGACCACCAAGAACAATGGCGACAGCTTCTTTTGAGGACCCCTGCTGCTCCCCAGTGGTTTCACATAGGAAAGTAACCCACACATGGCACTGAAATGTTCCTTCAATAATCCATATCTTCTAATGGAAGCAGTTTGTCTACCTAAAGCATGAAGTTTAAAATAAAAGTTGTAAGGGCACAGTCCAGAACAAGGCAGGAATGTGTTGTAAATAAATAAGACTTTCATGCAGGTACCTTGAACTCAACTTTATTAAACAGAAGAAAAAAAAAAAGAGAGAGAGTGAGATATCATTTTTTGTTTTATTTATTTATTTATTTATTTATTTATTTTAAATTTTTACTCTACTGAATGAGACATTCAGAGTCCATGGTTCCAGGCCTTGGAGGTGTAAGGTTTCATCTTCCCCCTTCGAACCCTTCTCCTAGTTATTTCTCTTCTTTTTGACTTTCCTCACATTGTAGTTCACAGAGTTCAGAAATTCTTTAGCCTTTTGTTCCCTCTAAAGCTCTGAAATGTTCTCATCGCCATGACTATGTCTAATGACCTCTGAGAGCCGACTGTGGGCACTATGTGGCCTTAGGTCCAGGGTCCACGTGGGACGGAAGGGAGGAACAGGAAGTAGAGCCGTCCCTACCCAGCCCTCTAGCGAGCCCAAGGAGGGGAGATTGAGACTGTGTGCCCAAGGGGCCGTGGGTGCTGAAAGGGCAAGAATGACAGCATTCCCATGGCCATGTCCCACGAGAGCCAAGACTAACATTCCAGAAGCGCTGGAATGAAAGTGAGATGGTTCCCGGTGGCCCCTCCACCCTTGCCTGTCGCTGCTGAGTACCAGAGGGTTGGCTTTGTTCTTTTGGGTTTGGGTTTTGTTTTGTTTTATTTTGTTTTTTCATGTCACGGTTCCTCTGTGTAGCCCTGGCTGTCCTGCATCTAGCTGTGTAGACCAGACTGGCCTCCAATTAGGGGATTCACCTGCCTCTTCCTCCCAAGTGCTAGGTTAAAGGTGTGTACCGCCAGCGCCCAGCATTTGTTTCTGTTTTTTAACCTTCAGCCAGTTTCCTCCATCTTTTATAGACTGTCAGCTGCTGGCAGTCTTGTTCATTGTGATGTCCTAGTTCCCTTATTCTGTGTCCAGTACCATAATTATTTGCTAATGGAAGGCTGGCTGGCTGGTGGCTGGATGGCCTTCCTGTGGTCTGGAACTTTGATTCCTCTAACTCAGGGGAGAACTAAATGCTATCTGGAGCCTCTGATGGATGAATGAATGAATGAACGAATGAATTGAATGAATGAATGACACAGACAACTCTATGTGTGGTCCTGTGGTAAAGGCTGAATATGATTATTCAGCCTTGTGGTGGCTACAAGTCTATTCAGGAAGCTACAAACATGGCCGCTCAAGAGCTGAGCAGCACTGGCTCAAAGCCAGTTTTAGGTTTACCGATGGTGGATGTGGGCTTGACCCCAGCCATGGTAGGAGTATTTAATTTACGCCATGATGAGCAGCCAGTGCTACATTTGAGGCCCTTTCCTGTTTCTCCCTTGGAGAGCTAGCTGTCAGGTTGTAACAGGTCACCATGCAGAGCCAAGCATGCATTTGTCTCGTGTCTGACGTGACACCGTAATTGCCGTGAGGGGGCTCAAGAAGGGAGAAGGCTTCTTGGAGAAGCTACAGGCCTCGTGGAGAACTTTGGAAAGTTCTGCCTACCTAAGTTGCTGTACTCGTTTCTCTTCACTCAAAAGCACGAAACCATAACCCTCCGACCCAAGGACTCTGTCCCTGAGGTCACAGATCCTCGTTCTTCTCTCCCAGGCCTGCACTCTTGAGGAGCGCTGAAAACTTCACTGTGCTCATCAAGAACAACATTGACTTCCCGGGCCACAACTATACCACGTAAGCATCTCCAGTGCCTGGCTGTACGGGTCCGTTATCTCGGCCATGGAGCGAATGATCCCAAACCTAGAGGGCCTAAAATCACACAAGCTTTTCTCTCTTGTCTGTGGATTAGGAACCTGAAAGGGTCTCTGTTGGGTGGTTCTGGCTCACAGTCTTTCCAGAGCCATTGGTCAGGCTTGATTACAGCCGAGCCCCTTTCCGGCCTTCCCCATGTGGCTGGGGCGGGAGGACTTCCGTTCCTCAGCCTGCTCATCTCGCCCAAGGACTGTCTTGAGTGTCCCTAGGCCAAACTGGCTGCTTCCCTGAGCAAACAATCGGGACAGCAGATGAGCACGGGTAACTGAGACGGAAGCCACGCTCTGTGGAAGCGATAGCCCACCGATTCTGTGATACGCCCGTGGTCACAAAGATTGTTCTTAGCACAGTGTAAGGGCCCCCAGGAGATGAGGCAGCTGCCACACAGCTCACCTCAGTGAGCGATGGATCTGCTTGCAGTAGATCGATATGGAAATCGACAGCGTCCCATCGGGAGCTTGACAGCAGCTGTGGTGGAGGGATTTACACCACGGTAACCAGCAAGCACTTCTTATCAGCCATCTGTTTTCCCCCTAGAGAGATGGCTGCTAAAACATCGTTTGTTTGCAATTCTGCACAGGAGAAACATCTTGCCAGATCTGAATGTCTCTTGTACCTTTCACAAGACTCGGAACCCTCAGTGTCCCATTTTCCGGCTAGGAGACATCTTCCAGGAAGCAGGAGAGAACTTTTCAGAGGTGGCAGTTCAGGTTGGTAAAGTCTTTGCACAGTGGTGCGTGTGTGACAGGGGTGGGGGTGGGGCGGAGGTTGTCAAACATCTAATGACAGCGTCTGATGGTGGCGACTGACCTTTGGGGTCCTAAAGTCACGGCTCACATTGATGTTTGGTATAAGGCACGCGCCCAGAGCGCTGCCTGCATTCCTTTGGGGAGCGAGCTGCTTGGGGCAACCCTGCTGTGGCTGCGGTACCAGCTTACCAGTGATGTACTGGCTTCAAACAGTATCCGTGTCCCTCTGTGCCTGCGGTGAAGGTCTAGGGGGGGCTGGCCTCCAGGCGCCAGCAGCAGCGCACTCCCTCTGGAGGCTCTGGGGGAGAAAGCGTGTTTCCATCTCCACCTTCCCCAGCAGCCTGCTCCTTGTATTTATGTATTGGTTGGCAGTCCCTTCCTCCATCTTTAAAGCCAACAACCAAATCTTGTTTCAGGGGTCACAGTGACGTTTTAATGCTGATGTGTTTTTGTTTGGGTTTTTTGTTTTTGTTTTGAGACAAGGTTTCTCTGTGTAGCCCTGGCTGTCCTCCTGGAGCTGACTCACTGGCCTTGAACTCAGAGATCTGCCTCTGCCTCCTGAGTCTGGGATTATAAGCTTGAGACACCACCACCCAGCTGACTTTTTGGTGTTTTGAGAGTAGGTCTCACTGGGTAGCCCAGGCTGGCCTGGAACTCTCTGGCCCCCCAAGTGCTAAATTCCACAAGTATGCCACCATGTTTGTTTGGGTTCTCTTGGTCTCTCTTATAAAAATGCTCATCTTTAGCAGAGGAGACAGTGCTAGGAAGGGCACATAAGGCCAGGCAGCCTGTCCGTCTCAGGATCGCTCCCTGGCTCACACCTCCCGAAGCTTTTCCCAAGGGAGCTCAGACAGAAAGCAGGAAAGGCATGTGGGGTGGTCCCTGGATCCCAGGCTATCCCGTTCATCTTAATCTATAATGGGGAGGAGTTAGGGGGACATCTGAATGCAGGGGAGTCACTGAAAGTTACGTGTTAGAGGTAACTGAGGGAGTGGGTCCCAGGTGGGAAGAGCGGGGAGGCATGCCTGCCTCCGCTGCGGTATTCTAGCCCGAGTTCATGGCACTGAAGCCTTTTAATGAGTGTTTTCCCCGGAGAAGGAAACCCCTCCTCACAATGACATTGCGGAGCAGGGCAGTGTCTGGTGCTTGAGTAAGCCATACCCACACACGCAGTGACCCCTCTGGTTGACTGCCCCTGCAGGGAGGGATCATGGGCATCGAGATCTACTGGGACTGCAACCTGGACAGCTGGTCCCATCACTGCTACCCCCGATACAGCTTCCGCCGCCTGGACGACAAGTACACCAACGAGTCCTTGATCCCCGGCTACAACTTCAGGTAACAGCATAGAATGTGCGTGCCAGTGGGCACACACAGCCATCAGGAAACACATGGCTGCCACTTCCTGGTTGCTGCTAGACTCCAATAAGGGCACTCAGACAAAAATGTAGGTAAATAAATTATAGCTCAGCAACGTTATGGGTCATTAGGGAAATGCAAATTGAAACCACAGTAAGATAATATTGTAGGCTGAGGAGTGGCTCAGTGGGCGAGGATACTTGCTGCCAAGCACAGAGCCCTGAGTTGGATTCTCAGAACACACATGGTGAAAGAACAGAGCTGACTCTCACAAGCTGTCCTCTGACCTCCACATGTAGGCCATGTGCATACATGTGCATGCACACACCCCACACACACACATACACACACACACACACATACACACACACACACACACACACACACCCCACACATACTCATGTATACATCATCACCAGCAGCATAGTGATACAAAAAATGCACATTCCCGGGCCCAGCCTATATTCTTCTGAGTCAGACTATAGAAGTTGGGCGTCTGATCTGCATTTTCACAAGTCTCTGTGGGGCTCTGCTGTTCACTCGAATTTGAACACTGCTGATCCACATGCCTACCCTGAAAGCTCCATCCTGGAAACTGAGTCATGGGCCCCACCTGGGTGCTTGCTATGTAGTACTGAGCATCACAACGACCCTCCTCCCTCCCCCTCCCCCCAGTTAGCAAACACCCACACTGGAATAAGATGTCTTTGCACATGTAGAATGTTTAAACCTTGTGGCATTCTACCCAAAGAGTCGGGCATCCTAGTCTTCCTGAAAAACTAGAGCGTTTGACAAGAAGCTCTAACTTGATAACACAGGGCTCATATCCCACAGGACGGCACTGGCTGGAGATGGGTATCGGCCCCTGAAGAAGCAGCATGTGGCTTCTGTGTTGCCACTGTCCTGGCCACTCCTTTATGTCCTTATATGGACTCGCATGCTTTATGCCTGGCGCCTGTGGAGACTGAGTTAGAGGTCCTTGACTCAGCGTCATGCTGGCTGAGGCTTGCTGCCTCCTCTGGGCCAGTGGAGGTTCATCCTGAGCTCAGAAAGAGGTTGTGTACGTAGTTCAGGTGACTTTCTGATCACCCTTGCCGAGTAGGTGGTGGGCTGAATAGGCTGTGACCATTGGCAAGAAAGAGAGGATAGGATGAACTGCCCCCTGACAGGCCTGGGCATTTTTATTCAGCAGTCAGCTAACGCATGCTGGGCAATGTACCAACCAGACATTAGCCAACATCCTCCTGGTTTCCGCCTGGTCCTGGTGGGATCTGAGCTCTCTAGAGAGCCGAAGGGGTTATGACATCAGTGTTCTCTTAGAATAAAGTGTTAGAAAATTTCTTGTTAAATGAGCCGCAGGAGAACTCTTTGGCCACAGATAAACTGTGGAGATCTGACAGGCAAGAGGACAAGGTATTTTCAGACAGCGTCACAAAGGAGAAGGAAATTACAGGCTACATGAGGCATTTGGGGAAATAATAGCTTTCTTTTATACAGGAAGATGAAAAGCTCATTTTATATAACTTTGTCCTCAGGAAAAATACTTAGGCCGGGTGTGGTGGTGCATGCCTTCAATCCTGGCACTTGGAAGGCAGAGGCAGGTGGATTTCTGTAAATTCAAAGCCAGCCTGGTCTACAAAAAGGAAGTCCAGGACAGCCAGGGCTGCTACACAGAGAAACCATATATCAAAAAACAAACCAACAAAAAAGGGAAAACATTTATGGGGCTGGGGAGACGGTTCATCCATGAAATCACTTGCTGTGTGTGCACCAAGAGAACATGAATCCAATCCCCAGCATCCATGTAAAAAGCCAGGCCTGGTAGTGGTGTGTGCCTAGAACCCCAGTGCTGGACAAGCAGAGACAGGAGGATACCTGGGGCTTGCCGGCTAGCCGCTCTGACAAACTGGTGAGCAGTAGGATCAGAGAGATCATGTCTGACAAAACAAGGTAGAGAGTGACTAGGAAGACACCTGATTCGGACACTGGTACACACACACACACACACACACACACACACACACACACACACACACACCAAAATAAAGGAGATAGGGCTGGAGAGGTGGCTCAGAGGTTAAGAGCACTGGCTGCTCTTCCAAAGGTCCTGAGTTCAATTCCCAGCAACCACATGGTGGCTCACAACCATCTGTAGTGAGACCTGGCGCCCTCTTCAGGTGCACAGGCACACATGCGGGCTGTATAAATAATAAAATAAGGAGGCACATTACAGAACGTCCTCCTTCGGAGCACCTGCTTCAGCTGCCTCATGCATGTGATACAGGGGATGTAGGGTGCGCTTCTCGGGTCCAGGACGTGTCTGGGTAAGTACTGGTTTCCCTCGGTGCTGTAACAGATTACCACAAGTAGCGACAGACATGTATTCTCTCATAGAGCCTGGAAGTCTGAGACGACCAGGTGTCAGAAGACCCGTTCTCTCTGAAGGCCCACGAAGGGGTCTTCTCTTGCCTCTTCCACTTCTGCCGGTTCCAGGAATCGCTAACCTTGTAGCTGAACCACCCCAGTCTCTGCTCTCATCCCCGAAGGGTTTCTCCGTTTACTGTCTAAGGATGCCTGCTAATCTTGGGATGTGGGACCACCCTGAACCCAAGGGAAGCTCATCTTGAGATGCTTATTTACATTTGCAGAAACCGTTTCCAAGTAAGGTTTGGGGTTAGGCACTTGGACCTATCTTTTCTGGGGGCCAATATTGAATCCAGAAAAGCACCTTTGCCCAGTGTCCCTCACTGAGTCACCACCTACCTGTACTGACATAGGGCCCTAGAACTACTCAGGCCTTCTGAAACCCTTCTTTGGCATTCGGGCCCAGGGACCCTCTTTTTGAGTAGTCCTGCCACATAATCTTTGCCTTCCGTTACGGCCCCCAATGGATGGCAAGAGCCTGGAAGCAGAAATCCAAGTACTTACAAAATTAATTTTCCCAGGCAAACCAGCCACAAGCGTGGAGTGCTGACGCATGCCGGCTTGTATAGTAGAGAGCAAACCACTAGACAGGGCAGGAAGGAAAGAACTGTCCGGGAATGAAACAATCAGACTCAAGGCGAGGGAAACCCCTCTGGCGAGAGATGAAACTTTGGCAGAGCATTTGTCTTCCATTTTCTTGTCTTCCTGCACCTAGAAATAGGTTGTGAATGACGCAGAAAGAAAATGCACATTTCTATGTAAGGACAACCTGTGAAATGTAGAGATTCTATGAGGCTTCCGGCTTTGTGGCTGCACTGTTTTGTTGCAGTTTTGTTTTCTTTTGCTTTTTTGAGGTAGGGCCTGACTATAGAGTCCAAGCTAGCCTTGAAATCACTGTGCAGCTCAGGCTAGCCTTAAGTTCAAGGCAATCCAGCTGCCACAGCCTTCCCACTGCCAGGATGACAGTGTGTACCACCATGCCCTGCTAAACATATGTGGCTTACGTCTTCCTGATTATTTATGAAAAACAAATCACTTTTTAAAAAATCTTGCACCCACTTGGGGTGGTTGTGATTGTTCCAGGTTAGTTCATGAAGGTGATTTAGCGACGACACAGAGAAGGCAGTGTCAATGAATTTAAACCTATATATCCCAGAGGATGGGAGCAGGCCACCACACACAGGGCAGTAAGAGAGACACTGGTGAGACCCAGACTGCAAGCAAAGGTGAGACGGGGCTCGGGAGGGAGCCGGAAGCTGCTAGTCTGAACACTGTCATCAGGCCCTGGGCTACAAGGACCTTCATGAACGATATGTCTGGCCTTGGCCCTACCTGCCTCTGTGTGCCTGAAGATAGAGAAATACTGGCTTGCTATGAGAATCAGATAGATGAGGTGCTGACAGGGTATCCTGAACTGGCTGGAAGGTTCATAATGTGATTGTCACAGACTCACATAGGATGACGTGCAGGCTGCTGTGACTTTTGGTTTGGTTCTGTGTTTGTTTAATGGTTGGCAAAGAGATGAACACAGACTCAAAAGCACCGTTAGGGCAATCGTTGAGCTGTCCGCAGTGGAAAACCGAGGCTGAGCCTCACGATGCCCTTCTTGCCTGTTCTGTTATAGAAGCTGCATCTATTTTTTTCTCTTTTAAGAGACAAACATGCCCTGGCATGGTGCCAGACACCGTTAGTACCTGCAGTTGGAGACAGAGGCATGAAGATCTCTGAGTCTGAGGACAGTTTGGTTTCCATAGTGAGTTCCAAGATGGGCAAGACTATCTTGCCTAAAAAAAAAAAAAAAAAAAAAGAAAAGAGAGAAATAAACACATCACCTGAAGTTACTCTTTAGTTTCTTTGCTTATTGCTAATCTTATATTGCCTTAAATGCTGGCTGTTTTAATAGGAAACTAAAAGCCAGTTTCCTGTCACTCCATGATGATGTGAGCAGGTGAGGTAACTTGGGGACATTCTTTGGTTCCTGTTGTTCAGAGCCTAATTGCAGGGCTGGACTGATCTTTCCTCTGCCAACTATGGCAGGCCTGGAGAGCAGGCACGGAAGACTGGATTGCCTACTGGTTTGCTCTTTCTCCCTGTAAAATCCCTGCACTTTCAGAAAGATTGTTGTAAATGTGCTTTTCCCCGTAGATATGCCAAGTACTATAAGGAAAACAAGGTGGAAAAGCGGACACTGATCAAAGCCTTCGGGATCCGTTTTGACATCCTGGTGTTTGGCACTGTGAGTCCCTCCTCCTGCTCCCAGCACCTCCATCCTGTGACTGTCTAATTGTGGATGTAGGGGGGAGGGGATGCTAGCAGCTGCAGTCAGTAGTTGGCTCTGCACTAGTCACTCGTGAGATGAGAGGAGGAAGAACTGTATTGGGGTTCTGATGATGGAGAAAGCATCTGAAAAACATGGAATATGACTGAGGAAAAAAATTCAAACATCCGAACTTTGGTTTATTTTTCTGGGACAAGCTTGTGCTACATAGTTAGCTGGCCATGAATCCTCAGTCTCCCTGCCTCATCCTTCTAAATGCTGGAATCATAGGCGGGGACCACCAGGCCTAGATGTAATATCCAACTTTTCAAATACTTTAACACTGAACTGGGGAGATGGCTCTGTGGGCGAAGCGCTCACTGGGCAAGCATGAGGACTTAGTTCAGAACTCCCAGGACCCAGGTGAAAAAGCCAGCGAGGCAGCACCTGCCTCTAATGCCACGACTGGAGCAAGAGAGAGGAGGATCCCAGAGACTCCAAGGCCAGCCAGGTTCACTGGGAGACCGTCTCAAAAAACAGTCATACTCATGATCAATTAAGGAGTGATAGCCCAAAGCCCACCTCTTCTACATATGTTTGCACAGGCATGCACACCTGCACTCATACAAATGGTGTCACAGACAACACACACCAATTAATTAATTAATCGATGTGGTACTGAGTTGGGGCTGTAGCTCAGCTGGAAGAATGTAAGCCTATGAGCAGACCTAGGTTTGATCCCCAGCACAAATAAACTGGTGCACACCTAAAACTCCAGCCTTTGTGATTCAGAGGCAGGAGGACCTGGAGTTCAAGGTCATTCTCAGCTACACAGGGAGTTCAAGGCCACCCTGATATAGGTGAGATCCAACCTAGAAAATACAATTAAATAAGAGGCTGTAGAGATGGCTCAGCAGTTAAGAACAGTGACTGTTCTCCCTTCAGAGGACTTGGATTTGATTCCAAGCGTCTACATGGGGGCTCACAACTGTCCATTGCTACCCCAATCGCTATCATCAGGGCCATGCCATATGTTCAGTGGCTGCTCTTGGACCAGCCCAGACCTGGATGAGGGGCCAGAGGACAGGACCAGGCACATCCACCTTCAACACTCAGACTGCACGCACCGAGGATAAGAAGAAGTAGTTCTCCAGAGAAAAACCGGGGAAAAGGAGGAGATGCCAGACACTCAGAAATCAACCGGTGCCCACAGTGCCCCGTTTGGCGGCTCGCGATGAGTGCCGCATACGAATCAGTGAAATGTAAAGCTGGGGGCGGTGGCACACATTTTTAATCCCAGCACTCTGAAAGCAGAGGCATGTGGATCTTGTGAGTTTGAGGGAAGCATGGTACACTTACCACACTCCAGGCCACTAAAGACTACATACATACATGAAGACTGTCTATAAATAAGTAAATAGGAAGGAAGACAAGAACCCATAAAATATAACTGAGAGAATGGAAATGCCACTGA
Organism: Meriones unguiculatus; assembly: GCF_030254825.1. NCBI lineage: Eukaryota > Metazoa > Chordata > Mammalia > Rodentia > Muridae > Meriones > Meriones unguiculatus. Next base: position 88,871,066 of record NC_083352.1, on the reverse strand, counting down.
GAGTGGACCTTGAAAAGACCAACAAGGCAGAGATAGGCAGACATTGCTGCTTCCCAAGTAACCACATACTACGTACGGGAGAGCTTGTCTGAAACCCTCATCTCCTATGGAAAGCAACCTTCAGTGGTCCTGCCTTACTGGCCACATCTCTCTAAACCATTCTAGATGGCGGAAAGGGGAAATATGGGGTCTTGTGGTCTCTGTGACAGACAGTGAGCACGTGGCCGTGTCTCAGTGCTGCCACGAGGTTCTGCAAGTGCGAGAGGCAGCGACCGCCAGTCAGCAAGAAAAGGTACCAGTCCAAGTTCAACCGAGTAATGCTTTCTGCTCTGTTTCAGGGAGGAAAGTTCGACATCATCCAACTGGTTGTGTACATTGGGTCCACACTGTCCTACTTTGGCTTGGTAAGAGATTCTCTTCCCCATCCTTTGAGAAAATGATTCAGGCCAGGGGTGCCGGCGATGTCCTGCTCGGGAGGCAGAGGTAGGCGGATCTCTGTGAGTCGGAGGCCAGCCTGGTCTACATGGTGAGACCCTGTCTCAGAAACACAATAGCAACAAAAGCAACAAGGGAAATGACTTGGCGAGAGGAGTCACGGGCGTGCTGTTCACATTTCCACAGGCCACTGTGTTCATTGACTTCCTCATCACCACATACTCAAGCGCCTTCTGCAGGTCCAGCGTCTACCCCTACTGTAAGTGCTGTGAGTTCTGTGCAGTCAATGAGTACTACTACAGGAAGAAGTGTGAGTCCGTCACAGAGCCCAAGCCGGTAAGGCATGCTGCTTCCGCCAGACACCCAAACACACACAGATTCTTCTAGGCTAAAAAGTGTGTGGGGAAAAAAAAATAGGCCGCAGTCAAGGTTTGATCCCTCAGTGGGTAAGTTCCTTGACAACCCCAAACAACTGTCCTTCTGATGAGTCCTTTGGTTTTGAGAAAGAAGAGATGCAAAAAATGGAGATGTTCACTTTATTGAGAAGACAATTTTTTTTTGTTCCACTTTTCGTCATTCGTTACATTGGCACAGCCCTTCCCTGTCCCCATACAGCACAATGGCTTCAGAGAACCAGTCATTGGGCAGTAACTAATAATATATAAATGAGAGTATTCTACATCCTGTTTTTTCCCTTTCTCCATACTTTTCATACAAGACGTACACACAGTATATAATGCATTCAGGGCGTTCACTAAATTTTTGTTAAATTGCTAATAATGAATGAGGATCAGGGAATAGTTCAGTCATAGAGCATTTGCTCAGCACGGGTGAGGCCTGAGTTCCACACCCAGTTTTGCAAAATAGATAAATAAAAAAATACTAAACAGGGGGGAAAAAAAACCCTCTACCCCAAATGTCCACTGGGCGAACAGTGAAAGATGCCATGAAAAAAATCTATAGTAAACAATGCTAGTCACCACTTGGGTAACTAATAGCAAGCAAGAAAAGAAAGCCTTTGGTTACTTTGTCTGTGTGTGTGTGTGTGTGTGTGTGTGTGTGTGTGTCCCACTAGAAAGAATGAAGTACAGGATCCAGGTATGGTAGCACACCCCTGCAGCCCCTTAGGAGGCTAAGGCAAGAAGACTGTGAGAGCCGGGTCAGCCTGGAGACCTTGTTTCAAATAGCAAGCATACCTAGAGCCTTGGATGTGGTGGCTCCTGCCCATCATCCCAGCACTGGAGATACTAAGAGAGGTGGACTGCCTTGAGTTCAGGGCTAGCCTAGGCTACAGAGTAAGACCTTGTCTCAAAGACACACACACATACACCCCCCCCCACACACACACAGAGTGAGAAATAGAGATGCGGGTAGGAGAGAGATTGAGATTTAACACTGCTTTGCCCAAAGTCAGAGAGTAAATGGTAGCGCTGAGACTCCATCTCAGGCTGGCCTCAGAACCTGTCAGAAGCATTCAGGTACAAATAGCATGAGCAAATATCCAAGATGTTTTTTGTTTAGAGGGAAAAAAATAAATAAAAGAACCACATGTCACAGTTTATAGGTTAAAAGACAAGTGTATGCATAATCTGCTTCTATACATTTTCTATATGTACATTTCACACACATATTTGTTTATGTGCATTTGTGGGTCCTGGATGAACACACAAGAATTCTAGCCATGGTGGTTGCTGGTTGGGCTGGCAAATAGCCTAAGGTAGGGAATAGGCACATACATATTGTTTTCATTTTTTAAATTTGGACTTTGTGAGGCAGCTCCACTCCTCTTACTTCTAGGATCCCCCAGAGAAACCACTGGTTCCTTGAAAATAAAGAGGGTTACTTTTTCTCCCTTCCCTGGGCACATCACTGTCCTTTTCCAGCAGCTGAATGTACAGTTCATTGTTTATTGTCCATTGTTCTCGTGTTCCTGATGGAAGCAGAAGTTCAGCCAAGCACAGTGTGTGACGTTGGCTTGCAATCCCCGCAGCAGGTAGACTGTGGCAGGCAGGTGCTGAGTGTGTGAGGCTGGTCCAGACTGGAGAATAAAACCCTGCCTCAAAAAAGAAAATAACTCTGCCTTTGAGGCTAGTCTGGTCTAGAGAGTGAGTTCCTAAACAGCTAAAGAGAAGCTCTATCTAAACAAAAACAAAAAAAGAGGAGGTAGAAGGAAGGAAAGAAAGAAAAGAAGGAAGGAAGGAAGAGGGGAGAGGTGGCAGGGTAGGAAAGAAGGAAGAAGAGAAGGAAGGAAGGGAAGAGGTAGAGGAAGATTAGTTCACCTTTGTAACTAAAATGGCCCTGCCTGGATGAGTGAAGTTTACCAAATAGGTGAACAAGTTAGGGGCACCACCAAAGCCCTCAAGAGGCTGCATCTAGGGAGACTGTCCTGAGGAGAGCTCAGCACAGGCGTTTCGCTGTGCTTCGGCTGGACTATGGCCAGGACGGCTCTCTATGTCAGGGTGCTTGGGGCTCTGTCTGGCTTCCCTTTGGGTCTGTAGCTTGCTTTGTCATGTGGTAGATGTGGTTAGCAGATGTGTTCACATATGTCTGAAGGGGCAACTCTTGAACCTTCTGTACGGAAACAGACTTTTTAACCTTCTTTTCCTAGACCTTAAAGTATGTGTCCTTTGTGGACGAGCCCCACATTCGGATTGTAGACAAGCAGCTGCTCGGGAAAAGTCTGCAAGTTGTCAAAGGCCAAGAAGTTCCGGTAAGTGAAAACGTTGGGGCTTTATTTATTTATTTATTTATTTATGTTTTTAGGAGCTTTTGCTCTTAAATATAAATACGTGTAGATATTTATATAAATCACAGCTGATGAATTTTAGCAAAGTAAACAGGATCATGGAGCCGGCACCTAGATTGAAAAATTCGTTGTTTGGGGGCCGGTGGGATGGCTCAAGGGGTGAGGACGCTTGCTGCCAAGGGATGACCTGAGATGGATCCCTAGGACCCATATGGGGAGGGAAAAAACAAATTGCAGCAAGTTAGTCTCTGATCTCCCCGCATTTGCTGTGATACACTTGCATACAAGAAACACAAATCTAATAAAGATGATTCAAAATTAGATGTTTTGGGCTAAGGGTGTAGTTCATGTTAGAGGTGGGTTTTTTGTTTGTTTGTTGTTTTCTCTTTTTTTGCAGGTGGAATTTGGTTTGTTTCTTTGTTGAGATAGGGTTTCTCTGTGTAGCCCTGGCTATCTTGGAACTCACTGTGTAGAAGGCTGGCCTCGAGCCCAAAGATCCACCTACCCCTGCCTCCGAAGTGCTGAGAGAAGGGCACTTTATTTATCCAGAGATTCTGCATCTAAGGATTAGGCTTTTGGTTTCTGTTGTTGTTCATCATGTAGCCTTGGATGGACTGGCACTCTTCTGAGACCAGGCTGGCCTTGAACTCATAGAGATGTACCTGCTTCTGAGTTCCCCAGGGCTGGGATTAAAGGTGTGTGCCGCCACACCAGCTTGAGGATTCTTTTTGTTGATTCTAGAATTTTATAAAAATTGAACTGTACACTCTAGGTACAAGCTGTCTGTCTACACCTGTCACTACAGCACTCGAGAGGCTGAGGCAGGGGGATTGCTTGGACCCAGAGTTCAGGCCAGGCTGGGAAACCCAGTGAGACCCTGTTGCAAAAGAGACCGAGTTGTAAAGCCTCCACACACTCTGTCCGGAGTCTGCCCCCTGCCGCTCAGCATCTAGTGAGTTACCCGACTCTGCACATGGTGACTGCTCATCCTCGCGTTTGTGTGGCTTCTGCTTTGCAAACTTTCAGTTTATTTACCCATTTCAGCATTCCCAAGGTCATTTGGGAAGTTTCTAGCATGGAGCAAATGCCAGTCATGCCATGGTGACAAACACAGCATTCTCAGGACGATCAGCTAAGAGTCGGTGTTAGCAGAGAGCAGCGCACAGCTACAATTCATTTGTGCTCCCCTGCAGTTCCGGTCCTTGGGCACCTTTGCCAGCTGGATTGATTTCCTGTGGCTATAACCAGTGACCATAACCAGGTAGCTTACAACAACCAGTTTACTCTGCCAGTTTGGAGGGTGAACGGCTGAAGTTAAGGTCTTGGCAGGGCATTGGTTCTTCATGGAGACGTCAGGGGAGAATCCCGGGGCCAGTCCCAGCACTGGCTAGACCCCAGCAGGCTGGCTGCCGCACCAGTGTGGAAAGCACAGGCCTCCACCTCATTTTCTGCCTCAGCACACAGCTTGGCTAGTTCATTTTCTGCAAAGGTTTTTGGTGAGCTTTTAAGAAGGTGGTATCAGATTCAAGAAAATTCCCTTTTGGTCCTAGCTTGTGGGAAATTTTTATCATGAATGGATACAGGATTTAAATTTTTTTTTCCTACTTTTTTTGAAATAATGTGTGAGGTTTTCTTTTTCCTGTTATGTGGTGAGTTTCAACGATTGATCCAAGTTGGGGAATGCTGCAGTTTGAGCCTCAGTCTTTGCATATCATAGGCAAATGTGGTACGACTGAGTCACCTCTGCCCCGTTGTAATTCTGGTACAAAGTCTCCATGAATTGCCAGAGACAGCGCGAATGGATGGCCCTCAACTTCCTAGGCTGCTGGGACTGGATGACTTACTAACTTATTGGGATTTAGGTGTGTGTGTTGTGTGTGTGTGTTCACGTGAATGCATGGGTATGCGAGTATAAGTGCATGCCAGAAGTTGATACGACTTGTCGTCCTCAATCGCTCTCCACAGTGTTGTTTTGAGACAGAGTCTCTCAGAACCTGAAGCTCACTAATTCTGCTAGACTGCTGGCCAGAGAGCTCCAGGGATCCTCCTGCCTGTGTCCGTGGCACTGCGACTTGGGGTGCACTAAGCCTGGCGTGGGACCTAACACGGGTCCTTCTGCTTGCATGACAAGCATGGGAAGACTGAGCCACCTCCTTACCCTACAGCCTTCCACCTTAAAGTGATGCGCTGTCATTTGTACTTATTAATGGATCTCATAAAGATTTTTTTTGTTTTATTTTTTTTTTGTTTTGAGACAGGGTTTCTCTGTGTAGCCTTGGTTGTCCTGTGCTCACTTTGTAGACCAGGCTCACCTCAAACTCACAGAGATCCTCCTGCCTCAGCTTCCCAGAGTGATGTGCCACTGTGCTCAGCTTTAAATATGTAGGATTTTTATATCTCATCTTGGGAAGCAATTGATCAAAGTTTTTCTTTCTTGTAGTGTCCTTGTGGAATATGGGTAGAAAATTAACTATTTAGCTGGGCAGTGGTGCATATCCTGGCACTTTTGAGGAACATGCAGGAATATCAGGAGTTCAAGGCAAGGCTTATGCAGTGTTGTAGTGTTTGGGGTCAACCTGGGGCACAGGAAACTCTGTCTCGAAGAAAAAAAGGTTCTTCCTTTGAGACTTTAAACATTTACCATTTTATGGAATATAATTTAGTGATGTTCCATATGTTACAATGCTATTTAGTCAATGCCACCGACCCCAGAGCTCTCGTATCTTCTCAGAAAGAAACCCCATCTCCATCAAGCAGCCTCTTCCCATTCCCAGTCGTCCCTGTTAACTACTCACCTACTTCCTCTTGGTGAGTCTAGTCTAGAAATTCTGCACAAGGTGGGTCATCCACTATGTGATACTTTGTATTGCTTCTTTCACTTAGCATTGTGTTTTCAATGTTGCATGTTGCGTCTATGTTGCTGTGTGTGCCACTGTTTCAGCCTGCTCTTTGGCTCAGTAGTATTCCTGGATAGACAGACTACCTGGATAGATCAGGTTCTGCTTATCCACCCATTAGCTGGTTCAGCCTTTCAGCTATTATGAATAATGCTGCTATGACCATGCACATACATGAACTCTTCAGTTTGAATGTGCTTAACTTAGCTCTTCATCCAGTGAATAAAGGCATATGCCACAAAGGCTAGGCATGGCAATTCTGGCAATTATTTGGAATATAACAGTTTTGCCAGTAGAGAGAGTCTGGCAGGCATAGAGAGAGTAGGAATGAGTCAACAAATGTTTACTATCTAATGAGTACTGTCCCAGGCACCAGGAAAATGCAGAAAATAACAGGGTTCCTGCTTTCCCATGGAGACCACAGTCACAAAGAATCATACTAACTAGTTAGATCTTTTCAGAAGGGGGCTAGTCATGAAGAAGGAGCCAGTCCACTATCTTGATGTGACGGGAGAATCACCCCGGAGGAGAGACACCCTCGAAAGGCCACCAGGGCAAGAGACCATGTCCCAGTTGATACTTGGCTTTTCTCAACTTCACTTTCCAAGTACGTAAAGTGGAGAGAAGCATCTGTACTACCAGAGGCTCTTAACGGGCTTAACAGTGGCCTGCCCTGAGACAGATGTTTGATAAGTGATAGCTGCTCCAGTCGCTGTGACACTGAGTGCAAGTTCATAGGTTGATAGACTGCGAAGGGTTATTGTTACTGATGGGTCTGGAAACTTCACTTTTTCAGAGGCCCCAGATGGACTTCACGGACCTGTCTAGGCTGTCCCTATTTCTCCACAACTCGCCCCCTGCTCCTGGACAACCTGAGGAAGTGCAGCTGCTGTGTAAAGAGGCACCCCCCAGGTCCGGGCCCAGCCCGGGCTGGTGCCAGTGTGGAAACTGCCTCCCTTCGCGGCTGCCGGAGAATCGCAGGGCCCTGGAGGAGCTGTGCTGCCGGAGGGCACCAGGGCCCTGCATCACCACCTCGGAGCTCTTCCGGAAGCTCGTGCTGTCCAGACAAGCCCTGCTGCTCCTCCTGCTCTACCAGGAGCCCTTGCTGGTGCTGGAGGAAGAGGCCGCCAACCGCAGGCTGCGACACTGTGCGTATAGGTGCTACACCATCTGGCGCTTCGGCTCCCAAGACCTGGCTGACTTTGCCATCCTGCCCAGCTGCTGCCGCTGGCGGATCCGGAAGGAGTTCCCTAAGACTGAGGGGCAGTACGGTGGCTTCAAGTGTCCCTACTGATAGCATGCATGGCTGCCACATTACGGCGGCTTATAGCACAGCCTCCCTTCTAAAGACCTAGAGTCACGTTTGCAGCTAGAGGGAACTCAGTTTTCCTCCCTGGTGAGCTCTTTGTGTGCTGAAGACCTGATTAGACCAACCCACAAGCACACAAACCCTCTCTGCGTGGATGAGAAGCAGATGCAGACCTGAGCCTGGAGTCTGTCCCTGGGCTGCTGTTCCACCCTGGGCTCTTAATGTGTACTTAGGCTCCTCATTTCACAACCTACTTTATCTGAACTCGCCTGAGAAAAGACTGAAATGGCTGTAGGTGGTCTGTCTCATAAATGTTTACATAGTTGCATGGATGCAAAGGTCCAACTCTAAAAACAAACCCTTTGGGATTTGAGGATGCTCTGAGAGATTAAACATGGCCACAGATCTTGACACTCCCCCACACCAACTCTCAAGACCCAAAGGTGTTGTTTCCCCTTCCCGTTACGGGCAGCTCTGGTGCTGTGTCCAGTAGTGTACGTGAGGTTGCATCGATTTCAGGACCTTGTTTTAAGCGGCTAATAGCTTCCACGCCCTGCCCTTGGATCGCTTGCTGAGAGGGAGCCAGCCCTAGCTAAGAGTCTGGCTATTTGAGGCTTCTCTGCTGTGAGGGAGCCCAAGCAGCCTCAGGAAGAAGTCCCCATCCCATGCCAGGTCATCACCTCTAAGTCCTGTCACCACAGGGGGGAGAGAAGCTGCTGCCTTCAGGTGATTCCAGACCCTACTAACACGTGACCGAAACTGCAGGAGACAGGCCAAGGGCAAACTGCCCAGCAACCCAGACGACAGCTCTCCGTCTTAAATCCTTACATCTGGGAAGGGAGGTTGGCACACAGCCATGGGCACCTAGGGCAAGACATGCTGACTGAGGCCCGGAGTCACGACAAAATTCAGCACTCCATTGGGCAGTTGTAAGAGGTGGCATTAGAGCTGCCCTAAAACCATCAGATCTAACTGCATGCAACATACAGTCATACCCGCATTGCTACCGTATGGTTCCAAGAGACTACCAAAGTCACAAACCAGTAAAAGATGCCTCTGTGCCTTTGACATCCTGGACTTTACAGTCATCATGTGCTGAGGCAGTATGAATGCTACTATAAAAAAAGCAGCTCAAGGAGCTGGAGAGATGGCTCAGAGGTTAACATCACTGTCTGCTCTTCCAAAGGTTCTGAGTTCAATTCTCAGCAACCACATGGTGGCTCATAACCATCTATAATGAGATCTGGTGCCCTCTTTTGGCCTGCAGATGTACATGCAGGCAGAACACTGTGCACATAATAAATAAATAAAAAGCAGCCCAAGCTGCCAGGTGTGGAGTGACCCCAGAACTCAGGAGGCTGACTGGAAGGCTAGGTGTTCCAGGGCAGCCTGAGCTACACTGCAAGATTGTGGGTTTTTTGTTTTGTTTTTAAGATTTTTTTTTTCATGTTTGAGTATTTTGCCTGCATGTATGTCTGTGCACCATGTGCATGCCTGGTGCCTGTGGGGGTCAGAAGAGGGTGTCAGAGCCCCTGGAACTGGGATCTCAGATGGTTACACGCCACCATGGGGGTGCTGGGAACTGAACTTGAGCCCTCTGCAAGAGTAACAAATGCTCTTAACTACTGAGCTAACTCTCCAGCTTTGAAACCGACTTAAACAAATCGTAATTGTGATAATTAAAAAGAGGGGGGAAGAGGGACTAGAGAGATGGGTCAGTGGGTAACAGAGCATTTTCTTTACACAAGCATGAAAAATTTGAGATCACAGCTTCCACGTAATAACTGGACGTCATCTGTCAAGGTGGCTTGACAGTAAAGAGCTTGCCATTCAATCTGATGACTTTGAAGTCCATGGTGGAGGTGGAGAACCAACTTCCAAAAGTTGTTCTCTGCCCTCATACATGCCTCATGCACACTAATAATAAATACAATAAGTTTACTTCTTATGGAAAGCTAGCACCCTTCACTGTTTTCTCTATCTGCTAAGCATGTAAGAGTGGATAGCCACAGTTTTGGGGTCCTGCTTTAAGATTTCTTTTTTCTAGACACAGCAACTTGTTTCCAACAGAACAGAGATTATGAGGGCTGTGGGATCCTGTGGCTGATGGCCTGAGACTTTCAAATCTGCTCTGAGACTTGCTATTTTGAGACTTCTGAAGCTAGAAGCAAAGCTGAATGTTGAAAGCGTAGGCGGGGCTGAGATGGCTGACAAGCATGATGGATGACCAAGTTTATTCCTCGGGAGCCATGACCCACGTGGTGGAAAGGAGAACTGACGCCTACAGGTTGTCCTTTGACCTCCACGTGAGAGCACTGGCATGTGTACACACACACCCCATAAGTGACTCCAAGTTTTAAAAACAGAAGACTTCTACTGCATGGATAAAACATGGATAAAACCACTTTTTCTTTTTAAGCCCAGAGTTTTATCTAGCCTTAAACTCAGGAATCAATAACTGCACCAGCTTTGATTTCCATTTTTATTATCTTTTGGGAGATTGTTTTTTAGTCAGGGTTTCTCTGGGTAGCCCCGGCTGTCCTGGAACTCATTCTGTACATCAGGCTGGCCTCAAACTCAGAGACCTGCCTGTTTCTGCCTCCCAAGTGCTGGGGTTAAGGGCCTGCACCACCACCACCTGGCTTGGAGATACTTTTTAAATGTGGATTGTATTTGACTTCAGAGTTGAACTTTTTACTCCAAGCATCCCACGCAAGAGCTACAGGCTTCCTTTCCTGTGGCCGCAGAGTCTTTATTCCTTTATCTTTGATGCCTCCTTCCTAGTGTACTTACGTCACCTTGTTGAGGCCTCGGGTAATGAATGATCCCTGGGTCCTTCTAGCGTTTCCTTTGGCCATGGCCATTGGTGCTGTCGGGAGGGTGACATGCTGCTTTGTGTATAAAATGACACTTTCTGCAGCAGCATGATATTGGCACCTCTATGTCCATCTACTGCACAGTGGATGCCGTGGTCCGAGGCTCAGGTTCCTTGCTGTTACCCGCACCAGTATTCAGCACTTGCTCAGAACTCAGGGTGGATTTCATTTCTCTCTTTAAAGGGAACCATCTCCTAAACTCTTTCTAATTTCAGGTTGGCAATGTAAGGTTTTTTCTTAACTGTTTTAATAATAAAAATTGAATTAAATTCCCCCTTTTTTTTTTTTCCCAGAAGAGTCTCAAATCTCAATGAATTCATTCACTTTCTTGGTGGCTGGTGAGATTACTCCTCCCACGGAGATATATGATATAGATAGTAATCAAATGATTTGAGCAATGAAAACTTGCCGTCTGTGATGTGTGTCATGTTGAAGAAGTGATGCTCTGAGGCCCTTTAACGGGAGAATTTGACTTCTGTGGGAAGATCAGAGCAGGTCTACCCAAGGAAGGAACAACTTCGCTAAAGTATGCAGAGGAACTCCTAGGTAGCTAGAATTCTAAGTGGAGTAAGGTAGAGCATTCCAGGTGGTGACCACAGCACAGGTCCCACAGGCTTGTCACAAGCCTGACAAAGAGCCACAGTCAGTGGTCAGGTAGCCAGGGTTTTAAGCAGGAATGTGCTAAGACCGCATCTAATATGTAAAAGCTCATGCTGAGCCATGCACACACCTCCCAGCACAGAGGCAGGCGGATCTCTGAGTTTGAGGCTGGCCTGATCTACATAGAAAATTCCAGCCAGGTGAGGTGGCACACACCTGTAATCCCAACACCCGGGAGACAGAGGCAAGCAGATCTCTGTGAGTTCCAGGCCAGCCTGGTCTACAGAGTAAGTCCAGGACAGCCAAGGTTACACAGAGAAACCCTGTCTTGAAAACAGCTCCCCTACAAAAAAAAGAAAATTCCAGGCCAGCCAGGGGGACATAGTGAGACCCTATCTCAACATATATACAAATAAATATTTTAAAAAAAAGACCATTCTGAAGCTGAATCTAGAGCTTATTGGAAGAACTTGTCTTGTGTGTATGAGGCCCCAGGTTTGAGACTTAGTACTGAAAGAAAAAAATCTCTATGTACAAAATACAATTGATAGTAGGATGGCTTTAATTTTTATTTCAGCCTTTCCCTGCTATGAAACTTTTTCTTCTTCTTGCCTTCCTCCCCTCAAAAAGTCACAAAAGGCCAGCAGGGAGAGAAAAGGAGGGGCAGCTCTGGTGTGCTTTGATTTCAGAGACTTCCCATCCCAGGCTGGTCAGGAGACTGGGTTTCAGGCCAGGGACAGACGTGTGCATCAAGCGGAAGAATGAAGAGTGGGCAATGGAGCCACCGGTGCATCCTGTGTGAAGGTCTCAAACAGTCCCCTGCCAGTGTCCTGTCCATGGCCTCTACCTGCTCCAGGAGAGCTCTGAGTGTGGTCCAACACCGACTGAACTGTGAGCTTAATTAAAACATTGAGGTTTGGAGGTGTTATTTATTTATTGTAATTTGATTGCATGGTTCTCAATGTGGATTTTTTAGTTGACAATGGTGTCACAATGTCAAAGGTTAGCCAGGACACTGTTATGGTTAGCTGTCTTCATACTGGTAAAATTGGGGTACCTGAAAACTACCTAACCACTGGACCTCCTCAGCCCCCTCAGAAAGGTCTTCTGGCCAAATACCTTCCCTCATCCAACAGATGACGTACTCCTGCTCTCTGACGAAATCGTCCAAAGAGGCCAATCTCATTCTCCCTCAGAATTGGGTCTCTTGTTCTAGTTAGCATCAACTGTCAAGCTGACACAGCAAAAAGTCATTTGAGAGGAAAGCCTCAATCCAGAACTGAATTAGACTGGAGTGTTGGAGTGTGTGTGTGTGTGTCTGTTTGAGTGTGTGTCTGGGTGTGTGTGTATCTGAGTATGTGTCTGTGTGTGTGTGTTTGAGTGTGTGTGTCTGCGTGTGTGTCTCTGTGTATGTATGTGTGTATGTCTATGTCTGTGTGTCTGTCTGTGTGTGTCTGTGTGTCTGTTTGAGTGTGTATCTGTGTGTGTGCCTGTGTGTGTCTGTGTCTGTGTGTGTCTGTGTCTGCCTGTGTCTGCGTGTGTCTGTGTCTGCCTGTGTCTCTGTGTGTGTGTGTGTGTGTGTGTGTGTGTGTGTGTGTTTGGGTGGGGGTTAGTTTGGGTTACTAGTCGATGTGGGGAGGCTCCAGCCCACCAGGGCAGCACAAGCCCTCCGCAGCTGGCCCCAGGCTTGACAAGACAGCTAACCAAGCACGAGCCTGTGGATGTGTAAGCCAGAAAGCAAGCCAGCAAGCAGTGTGCCTCCATGGTTCCTATGAAGGTTCCTTCTCTGACACCCATTTTGATGGACCATGACCTGGAAGCGTAAGCCAAATTGAAGGCTTTCCTTCCCAAGATGCTTTTGGGCAAGAGTGTTTTATCACAGCAACAGAATGAAACTGGAACAGCTCTTTAACCTCCTGACACTGCAAAGTCAGTCTCTCATTAACCTGCTTTGAGTCAAAGCCCATGTGACGCTGATGGCATGCGGTGGCCTCCTCCCTGAGCCGTCCTTGCCAGAGCTGTAAGTACCTGTGGGTAGTAAACTGTTGCTGATCTTAGACATTTACTGCTGGGTGTTGTACGGTTGTGGCTGTTTTCCTATTACCTCACAGACCATGCCGTCCCATTTCACAAAACAGAAGCTCAAAGGGAGGCAGACCTGTGAGATGTGGGCAGGCCCCGCTAGCTCAAGGGAAGTGACATTCAGAGAGAAAAATAAGAGTTGTTCCCATCGGTGCCATGACATGAGCCAGGCTGAGGTCCCACAGAGGCCTGTCTCTGAAAAGCAAGTAAATGAAAATCAGATGGGGGATGACTGGAGAGAAATCTTCAAAGAGAGGGAACTGAGGTTCTTGAAAAAGTTGTAAAGCTCCTGAGAGCCACTCCTGGGCTGTCAGGCATCAGGGAAGCTGTGACTCAGGCATGTCCTTGGGTGAGTCTGAGCTACACAGGCAGGCCTATCTCAAAAGAGAGGGTGTGGGTGGTGGCTGAGATGTCTGTTATTCCAGCTTTGGAAAGCAGAGACAGTGGATTCCAGAGCAAGCTGGCCAGAGAGCCTTTGGTAGGACTGAGAGACCCTGCCTCTGTGAACTAAGATGAAAGAGCAATCAAGGGTGAGTCTCAATATTAACCTGAGGCCTCCACAGGCTTGAATATGTATACACATGCCTACAGACACGTGTGTGTGTGCGTGTGTGTGTGTGTGTGTGTGCGTGTGTGTGTGTGTGTGTGTGTGTGTGTGTGTGTGCCTGCATGCATGTGTACCATGGTGGAGGTCAGAGGATAACACACTGAGTCAGCACTCTCCTTCCACAACGTAAGTTCTAGGGGTGGAACTCAGCTGCCAGGATTGGTGACAAGTGCCTTTAGCCACTATGCCATTTCTCCGTCCCTGCCACAAAGTCTCGGCTGAAGTAAAGGAGAGGCTACTTTGAAGGCACATTAGGCCTTCAGGCACCAGAGGCCGCCCCTGAAGGGCCCTGTCTTGCTTGCTTGGCAGGCTGAAAAACTGCCACACCAGTCAGCACTGTGGGTCATTTCCGGGTTTTGCCAGGTGAAGACTTCTGAATGGAGCCCAGAGGCCCCCTCATAAAGCGCTGGGATAGACTCTTCTGGAAATGAGGGTGGCACCTTGGGGGATGCAGGAAAGGCTGAACCAGCTGTCTCACAGAAACAGATCCACGTGTGGAAATGAAGCAGAAGGGTTGAAATTAGAGAAAACAGAACATTCAGAACAATTTAGAAGAAAAATTAGAACATTTTAGAAGAAGGAGGGTCCTTTTGGAAAATTGACTTCCACTCAGATCTACAAAAACCTGCGTTTACAAAATAAATAACTGGATGGATAAGTGGGTTTTGTTTTACAGTGGGATTCATGAGACAGATTCCTTTCAGTAGCATTTGAGTAAAATTATGAAAACCGACTCTTCATCTTTTTCTTTCTTTGAGGCAGGCACCATGACCTCGACAACTCTTATAAAGGGAAACATTTCACTGGGGCTGGCTTACAGTTCAGAGGTTTCCCATTGTCCTCGTGGCGGGAAATGTGGCAGTGTGCAGGCAGACACGGTGCTGGAAAAGGAGCTGAGAGTTTTACATCTTGATCCTCAGGAAGCAGGAGACTGTCACACTAGGCCCAGCTTGAGCATAGGAGACCTCAAGCCTACCGCCACAGTGACACAATTCCTCCAACAAGGCCACACCTCCTAACAGTGCCCCTCCCAGTGGACCAAATATTCAAAATGCATGCGTCTGTGGGGGCCATTCCTATTTAGACTTCCACACCATGTAACCAGGCTGGACCAGAACTCACAATATTCCTTCACAGACAGAGGGGTTATCCAGAGCTCTGCTCTGGGCTACAGAGAGCTGTCCAGAATTCATCTTACTTCTCTTGTCTGTGAAAGGAAAGACCTGGACTGAAGATGATCTCCTAGGAACTCCTGACTCGAAATGCTGTCCCCACTATATAAAGTGAGTTCACTTTATACTGACATTGGGCGCATGTGCAGTGCCTTGCACACCACCTGGTACATGGCCAAGAATCTACCGTGTGTGCCAAGGGGAGGCTTCAAAATCTCCCCAAACTCTGGCTGCTGCTGACTCCTCAGAGCGAGCTCTCCTGCTCCCTTCCTAGCCCATTCTGCTCCATTCCCTCTCTCTCTGTTCCTGGAGCATAGCAAACTCATCCCTACTCAGGGCCTTTGTTCTTGCTGTTCTCTTTGCCTGGAATATCATACACCCAAGATTATCAGAGTGAATGACTCAAACCTGCTTCTTCCAAGATAACAGATCCCTAGAGAAGTCAACACTGCCAAGGATGTGCTTTCTTTTCTGGGATGTACATAGGACATTTGTAAAAATAGGCAGGCATGCATCAGGCTGTGCACATCCCGGTGTTCAACAGCATATAGAACACGCTCTTCAAGTGCATCTCAGTGAAACTAAAAATGAATTTTTAAAAGGCATATTTTGAAAATACTTGGAACCCCTATAAATTATTGCTAAATGATTTCTGGAAATACATAGAATCAAAGATAATGAAAACACTCCAAGTCAAAACAGGTAGACACAACTAAAGTGGTACTTTAAACAGAAAGAAACCCACAGCGCTATATAATTCATCAGGAAACTACAAAGATGGAAAAAAAAAACAACAAAAAACCAAGTTAAACATTCAACTTAACGCACTGAAGAATAATAGAACCAACTATAAGAAATAAAAGGGAAATACTAGGGTAGAAATCAGTGAAATGAAAATTTGAGAAAACAAAACTAAAAGCTGGTCTTATAAAAAGATTATTAAGATAGAAGCCTTGGAGAGGTGTGTCTAGGAAAAATATATGGATAGAGTCACGAGAGATTTTTTTTTTTTTAAGTACCAAAGCTATTACAAACACTCGTGGTAATGAACCTGCATGGCTTTCCCTGGCTGCTCTGACTTTTCTGCACTGTTCACCGTCTGCCTCCTGGCACTGGAACAAAAACTCACTAAGACAAGAATGTCTGTTTCCTTGGTTAACAGAGAAATCACGCCCTAGCATCAGCTAGCACAGAACACAGCTAAGTATTTGATGAATGCCTGCGTGTCCATCTCCCCTAAGCTGACATAGTGAGGATGTGTGAGCTCTTCCTAAAGCTGCTTCTGTTTGCCTTTGGCAGCTCTGCCTAGTCTGAACAGAAAGTAGATCCTGGGATAGGTCAAGGGATCAGAGCTATCAATGGCTCATTGTCACCGAACCTTGGTTATTGCTTGGAGCCACTCAAAGAACTGCGAATGCCTGGCTCAGAGAGCCACAACTGTGAATATCATAGGTTGGAAAAGCAAAGAAGGAAAAGAAAAGGTTTTTGAAAATTTTTAAACACTGAATTACCATATAATCCTATAAATTCATGCCTAGGCAGATACAGAAAGAACAGAAAACAGACTCAAGGGATTCTGCATGCTGTGTTCATAGCAGCATTAGCTATGAAAGGGAAACAGACCAGTGTCTATCAGTGAATCAATGGATAAAAACACGTGATGTGACCACCCAATGGAATGTTATTCCGCCATGAAGAGGGCAGAAGATTGATTCATGCTGAACTGTGAATAAATTCTACAACACAATGCTGAATGAAAAGAAAAACATACAAGATTACACATTATGAACCTGTTTATAGGAAATGTCCAGAATAGATAAACCCATGGAAACAAAGAGAAAACAGATTAGGGATTGCCAGAACCCAGGGGACAGAAAAATGGGGACCAACTGCTCATGGGAACGAGGCTTAGCATGGTGGCACGCTTGTAATCTCAGGACTCAGGAAGAGGCTAAGACAGGAGGATTACAAGTTCAAGGCCAGCCTGGGACAGATAGGGTCACCTTGTCTCAAAAAAATGGATAGATTTAATACTTACATTCTGAGAAATGGGCAGTAGGAAGTTATTAGTTTTTGTTTCCCATTATCAAAACTTTATGTCTTTATAAGAGCAGAAGTTTGTATATACAGTGAAAAGCACTGCAATTTACCACACACAGAGTCTCAGGCAGCTATTGGTTGGTACAAAGTGGTTCAGGACATGCCCAGAACCAGGACGTCAGTGAAGCTGTGCCGTGCAGCACCGCTGAGGGAGGATCCATAATGTGCCTCTTTTCAATTAATTTGGGGCTGGTGCATGTTCAGAAACCTTTTACTGGTGCCAAATTTCTTGCAAATCCCACATTGAACTCTGCAATCCTTATAGAATTATGAACTAAAGTTTAAGAAGCTAGGGTCTAAAACTTAAGTTCTCCTAATCATCTCTGAATTTGGCTTTTTTTTTTTTTTTTTTTTTTTTTTTTGATTCAAGTGTTGGGAAGATCCTAATTTTTTTTAAATACAAGTTTCCAATCAGGTATTGCTTTATTCTATTTCACCAGTAGAAAATCTGAACACCTCAACTGCTGACAGGATTTTAACATAGTAAGCATCGGAGCTCTTCTGTTCTGCTCCAGTCACAGGCAGAACGTTCACCTGCATGCAAAAGTGAACAGTGATGCGTTAACAACACGCCTCCTTCGGATCACGGACTCTCATGCTTGGGTTGCTCCCTTGACGCTACAACCACTGATGCCAGCAGGCTAGAGATGCCAGAGCTCATGCTGAAGGAGCCTGTGATCACTCGGCCTCCAGAGGCTGAGGACAAAACCTTCACAGTCAAACGGCAATCTGGATCAAAAGGAAGGCTGAAGCCATCCGAATTCTACTTCCACTGAAGAGGCGAGAGACAGAGAGAATGGGTGCTCTGGGGAGATCAACAAGGCATCTGATGATGCTCTTGACAGAAAAGACACACTTTCACCTTTTACTCGCCCGGAGAAAACTACTACAAGCTGTGGCCTACTTTCCATTTCCTAATGAATGGCATCATAGGATAGAAAAACCAGGAAAAGGAAAACAACTAAGGTTGTTTGAAAGGGTGAAGGTGCCGCAGTCTACAAACTCTTCCCACTGACCACTGGAACTGAACATCATGCATGCTGTGTACCTCAGTACAGTCCATGTCACACACACCACATACGAATGCTTAGGCGCAGGGACTATTTCTGACAGGAACTCAATGGCTGGCTCTTTGACCTACCTTCCTCCCGACGAGGGAGGAGCAGCCCTGCTAGGCCACAGAGGAGGACTTTACAGCCAGCCCTGAAGATACCTGATAAACCAGGGTCAGATGAAAGGAGAGGAGGTCCTCCCCTATCAGTGGACTTGGAAAGGGGCAGGGAGGAGATGAGGGAGGGAGGATGGGGGTGGGAGGGAATGAGGGAGGGGGATACAGCTGGGATACAAATTTAATAAACTGAAACTAATATTAAAAAATAATAATAAAAAAACAAATGCTCAGATGCACAGTGTCCTCTGCCTTTTCAGTGACTACACTTATGAGGGGAAAAGAGTTGGGAGAACCTTGCCTTCTGCCTGAAATCCCAGCACTCGAAAGGCTAAGATAAGATGCCTGCTGGGAATTCAAGGTTAGCATGGGATATTTAGTGGTTTGTTTTATTTAAAAAAATATTTGGGGGGGGGGAACAGGGTCTCTCTATGTAGTCCTGACTGGCCTGGAACTCTGTATGTAGATCAAACTATCCTCAAACTCCCAGAGACCGGCCTGCTTCTGCCTCCAGAGGATGGCATATGCCACCATGCCAGGCTTACGTGGTGATTTTTAAGACAGTGTGGGCTACTGAGTGAGATTCTGTCTCAAATAAAGCAAACAGGAACATCTCATTTGGCAAAGTGCTTGCCATGAACAGAAGGTCCTGGGTTCAGATCCTAAAGTCAAGTGCACTCTCCCTCAGTTTCTCTCCCTATCTCTGTCTCTCTTGGGGGCTCCCTCTTCCTCTCTCCCCTCTCCTCCCTTCCACAATAAATCTCCTTCATACTAGGAAAAAAAAGTCAAGTGCAGAGGAGCATACTGTTATACTGTCATGCCACAGCAGGGAAGGCAGTGACAAAAGGGTTGCTGGGGCTTCCTGGCCAGCCTTTTGAGCTGATCAGTGAAAAGACCCTGTTTCTTCAATTGATGAAGACACCCATATTGACCTGTCCTCCACATGCATGTATGTGCAGGTGTACCCTCCCCGAAAATTGTAAAACCTTAAGAGAATTCTCTGTGATTAGCTTGTGTAGACGCACAGTTATTCTTACCTACATTCAAACAACCAAAACCCAAAAATAAAATGTGGTAAAAGCTGATAGTCCTGGAGTCTTGTAATTGTTCTCTCTTAGCTACTAGCTTTATCAGCTATTATCTCAGGACTGATAGAGGGAGGCCTAAGAAACAGGAAAAGCAAGGCGACCTTTAGAAGGGCTTATCAGATATAATGAGTTTGAGTGTTTGTTCAACTGTAAAGCAGGAGTCTGTGTATCACTCCCATGGTGCTTTGCAAACAGAAACTGCTGCTTAGAGCCAAAGAAGCCAGGATCCCCAGTGTGTTGAGTTCAGGGCCCTTAGAGGCTGTTTATTTTGCTGACAATGACTGAGGGACTGGAAAGATTAGCACAGTCTCTATTCCTATTTGTCTTCAGACCAAAAACAAACAAACAAAAACCAGATGGGCTTTTATAAGGAGGGAGCCATGTCAAAAGCACACCTGTGACAGTCTTGTTTTGATTCAAATCTTCCCCTAAGTTTGAAGTTGTCTAGTAGAAGTTCGGCTTTACAGGCTACATTTCCTGCTGCTTCTTGCAACAGCCCTTCTTTTTCAGAAGATCTAGTTCTGGAAATCTGGGAAATGCAAATGCTTGGAAAGGGCAAGGGGACACCGGGCGGGTGTCAACGGCCTGTAGGATAGTAGCTCAGTATACATGCTTCTTGGCGAGGGATATGGCTCAGCTGACAGAGTGCTTGTCCTGCATGCACACGTCCTAGATTCTATGTATTGCATATGTTTGGTGTGTGGGTGTGTCTGTGTATATCTGTAAGTGCATGCGTGCGTGTGTGTGTGTGTGTGTGTGTGTGTGTGTGTGCCAGAGGGCCTTCTTCAAATACAGCTCTCTGCTGTATTATTTGAAACAAGGTCTCTCACTGAACACCGATGCTCATTGAGTTGCCTCAGATGTCCAATGAGCTCCAGGGATCCTCATGTCTCTGCCTTCCCAGTGCTGGGGTTACAGACATGCCCATGCTTGGCTTTTCACATGGGTGCCAGAGATCTCAACTCCATATTTTTGACACAAGCCCTTTACCAATTGAGCCATGTCCTCACCCCCACCAAACTCTGGATTTTAAACCCTATCTCCTAAAAAAAGAATACATTCTTCTAGGTGCTTTCCTGAAGCTGGCTGGATTGAGTCAAACTGTCAGCAATTAATCCCATTTATATTCAGGTTTTCTTTTCTTTTTTTGGAGGGAGTGGGATATTTCTATGTGACCAGGCTGGCCTGACTAGCAGTCCTCTAACTCAGCCTGCAAGTTCCTGGAACTGTAGGCATCTACCACACATCTGGCCTTGTCTGTTGCTTTTCCAGTGTGAGCACTAGAAGCCCCCATAGCCCAGGGGAGATGGACAGCGAATCCCTTGAGAATGGACCTCCCCTGCAGCTGTGCCTTGAACAGCAGACACGGGCTGAGTGGGCTAGCACTGTAAGTTTTCAAGGTGAGGCTATGTAGTTTGTAGACAGCCTTTGTCTCTGGGCTGTCCCCTCTCAGAGCTTCATTTTTTCCACTACAGTCATCTGTAATTCCTCACCCACCAGTCAGGAGGGACACGGGCAGGTCAGAAATCCAATGATGGATTTCTCTCTACAGTATATAGCGAACTTTCATGTCACAAAAAGACAACCAGATTTTAAAATGAACAAAAGATCTGAACAGACATTTCTCCAACAGTGTACCAACGAGCAACAAGAACACGAAAGGAAGCACCACGTGTCTCTCCTTATGATGTCATCAATCATTATGAAAATGCAAATCAAACATATATGCACATAGGTATGTATCTAAGTATTGGTAGATTATATCTATATTAACTTATTTCAGGGCAGCTCAGGGGTGTTAAACAGTGATGACACAATTTAACATCTTTGTGCCAAGTGAGTGAACCTTTTGTCTTTAAATGCCTAGACATTTAGATATTATTTTGTGAGAGCTACTTCTGAACAAAGGCAATTATCTCATTCGACAGGCCCTGTGGCTGAATGCCACTGTGGCGAATGCCAGTCTTATCATGCTCTATGACCAAATGACACCCTAAGGTACACCTGGGTGTGCCACTGCTGGCCTCCTGACTAAACGGTCCCAGACTGGTGAGCTCTGTGGCGTTCTTGGCTTTGCTTTTCACAGAGACTCATTCCTTCTTACGGACTGCTGATTTACTTATGGCCGCTCAGTATTAGCTGCCTCCGGCTGTTCCCCACACTTCTCTAATTTTCTGCATTCATGCAAACATTTGTTCTAACGCCTACATCACTGGTGACATTTTCAATCTGTTGAATCCTAGCACACAGCCATGGCTCTTGTTTTTTGAAACAAGGTTTTTGTATAGCCCAAGATCGCATCAAACTTTGCATGTAGCCAAGGATGCCCCTGAACTCCTGATCTTCCTGCCTGTCTCCTGAGTGCCAGGATCACAGATGCGTGCCACGATGCCAGCCCCATGTCTTTGCAATTCTAATTTGTAGAAGACTTCTTACATTTAGAAACATGTATTCAGCAGCCGAGTGCCTGCCCAGCATGCCGGTAGGCTTGAGACTCAGCACCAACATTTACTGTAAAATATAGGCAGGTTCTTTGCAGAACAAAATTAAAACTGAGAGGGCAGGGGCTGGGAAGCCCTATTCTCAGCACCCCTCTTTTGCTAATCTGTTCCATTTTGTTTTCTGCACTTGCCCTTTCGAGCTTCTGATGTGGATGATGCTTATGTCAACGGTTCTAGTTGCCTGTAGAGAACAAAGAGCTGCCTATACTCAAGGCTGCAGCCCAGGAGACTTAGACTGGCCAGGCTGCCATCTGTGGTCCAATCAGCTGTGGCCACGGGGATAAGATCAAATAGCATAAAAAATGGCTGCTGGGCCACCCATAGGAAAGGAACAGACTAGAAAAGAAATGAAAGAAATAGCTTAACAACTGAAATAGAAACCAGATAATCATACCATCTTAGCTAACTAAAATAAATACACTCTTTGTGAGGCCTTGGGGGTGTTCCCTGCGAACAAGCAAGAGTTCGCAGGGCCACTGTTTCATGTTACCAGCATATGTGGAAGCAGAGGTCAATCTCAGGAGCGGTCCACTTTGTTTATTTATTTTTCTGAGAACAGGGTTTTCTTTTTTGTGTGTATGTCGTCCTGGCTGTCCTGGAACTCTCCCTGTAGACCAGGCTGGCCACAAATCTCCAGAGATCTTCCTGCCTCTGCCGCCCATGTGCTGTGACTAAGGTGACTAAAGGTGTGCGTTACCACTGCCTGGCTTACCCCCCCTTTTTTTTTTTTTTTTGAGACAAGGTCTCTCAAAACAAAGTGGACCGCTCCTGAGATTGACCTCTGCTTCCACATATGCTGGCATAAACACACACACACAGAGCTGGCCCAGAACTTGCAATCCTCCTGCCCCAGAGCTGGGATCACAGGCCTGCCCCACCACGGGCAAATGTTTACTCAGCAGCCTTCCGCATCATCAGGAGCTCTGCACCTGTCATCACTGGTTCATTTCCAGAACATTTCCATCTCTCTAAAGAGGACCTTTATTCTTTTTCTTTTCTTCTGTAGTCTTTCCCTGGCTTCCTTCCTCCTGGCCTCTGGCAACTGACAATCTACTTTCAGTTTCTATACCTTAGCCTCGCCTGGGACCACTTATAAACACAACCATATGATTCGGGGCTTGCGTCTGGTTTATTTCAGTATAAAATTTTCCAGGCTCCTCCATGGTGTAGCACCTATCTGTACTGTGTCTGAGTACTACTCTAATAAACGCAAATGCCACTTTTTTTTTCCAGACAGTCTCACTATGTAGGCCTCGCTGACCTGGAACTCACTAGGAGACCAGGCTGGCCTCAGAGTTCTAGACATCCGCCTGTCTCTGCCTCCTGAGTGCTGGGATTAAAAGTGTGCACCACCATGCTTGGCTGGATATGCTATATTTGATTTCTTTCTTTCTTTTTTATTATTATTTCTCTTGTATACATTCTCTTGTATTACATTCCCCTTCCCTTTCTTCCCTACAAATCTTCCCGTATACTCTTCCTTGGTCTCTTTCAAATTCACGCCTCTTTTCTCACTGTTACATGCATATACGTCTATCTATCTATCTATCTATCTATCTATCTATCTATCTATCTATCTATGTGTGTGTATATATATAAAACTAATCAGTTTGTATCATGGTACTCACACAAACGTTTGCAGGGCTAACATTTGTTAGTGGATAGGCAATTGATGTGCTCCTCCTGAGGAAGCCTATTTACCCCACACTCTGCATTCCTAAGTTGCCTGTAGTTCTTTGTTGAGGTCTTGTGGTCTTTCCCCTATCCACTATGGCATGTCTACTTTTTAAAAAAAGATTTATTATTTATATAGCATCCTGCCCGCATGTGTGCCTGCGCACTAGAGGAGGGCACCAGATCTCACTTTAGATAATTATGAGCCACCCTATGGCTGGGAATTGAACTCAGGACCTTTGGAAGAACAGCCAGTGTTCTTAACCTCCGAGCCATCTTCCCAGCCCCCTTGTACTTTTTCAGTTCATGTTTAGGCAGTCACCTTGGAGAGATTTTTATGTCTGTAGCTTCTGACATAACTAGGAGATACGCTCTTACAGCACCCTCCCTGATCTTCTGGTTCTTATAGTCTTTCTGCCCAATCTTCCACAATGTTCCCTGAGCCTTAGACACAGAAGTTGTTTTGTAGAGGTATCGATTAGGACTGGGCTTTATTTTTCTTTCCAACTCTGCATTTTGATTGTTTGTGGTTTTCTGTAATAATCTCCATCCACTGCAAAGGGAAGTTTCCTTGATAAGGGTTGTGAACTACGCTTGCATCAGAAGAGTTGAACTAGAAGCCTCTGGTGGGAGAACGTGACGTTAATCTTTCTAGGACTGAGCCACCTCCCCCCGTAGCTCCATTTCCTGGGCTAGACCCTGAAGCACACTGAGAGATCTGGCTGGCGGGGAGGCTGGACGCAGAGCAGGAGGAGTCTAGCGGCGGTGCCAGGCAGGGTGGATCTGGCGGAAGCCTCTGTTTCGTGGGAGATACTTAGGTTATTCTCTTCCTGGTTTTTACAAGTGCTGCTATGAACATTCTTACACGTTCTTGTAGAAACAATCTCCTTTTTACATCTCTGAAGTGCAGAGTCTGTAACCCCAGCGCTCAGGAGGCTGCAGGAGAAAAAGCCAAATCCCAGGCCAGTCTGGGCTACAGTGTGAGATCCATTTCAAAACAACAAGATATCATACTTAGAACTGGACTTGATGAGTCACAGGGTAATTTGGTGTTTAACACTACTATTGAATACTTGCAGCTATCTATTTCTTAGAAATTGTTTATTCCGAGTGTATGGGCATTGTGTTGTTTTCATATTATGTTTATACGCCAAGTGCTTGCCTGGTGCCCAAGAAGGCCAGAAAGGGCATCTGATTCCCTGGGACTGCAGTCACAGCCCTCACACCCTTAGTTGCCATCTTTTTAAAAAATTGTATTTTATTAGGTATATCAATGTTTTGACTGCATGTATGTTTGTGCACCACTGGTGCAGGCCTGGTGCCCAGTAAGGCCAGAAGAGGATGTCAGACCCAGTGGGATTAGTCACAGGTCATGAGCTGCCATGTGGTACTGGGGATCAAACCGGCCATTGCTTTTATCTGCTGAGCCAGCTCTCCAGCCTGTCTTTTCATAAAGCCTTGCTACTGTAGATGAACTCATTGTGACACCAAGTTTAAATTTTTGTTTCTCTAATGACTGATCATATTGCATATTTTTTCAGATACTTATTAACCATTTACATATTTTTTTTAAATGTATCTCCCCTATTTTGGTTTGAGATGAGGCCCCATGTGACCCTAGCTGGGCTTGTTTTGTAGCCTAAGATGTGCTGACACTACAGATGTGTGCCTGGTAGGGAAAAGCTTATTCAATTTTCTTTTCCCTATTTTTTCTATTGTGTTCTCATTTTAAGTTAACAGCACTTGAAATACTCCAAGTTCTGGGCTTTTATGAGATGCGTGCTTCCCCTATTCTGTGGGATCTTTATACTCACCTGCTTCTTTAAAGGACAAAACTTTAAATTGTGACAATGTACAAGTACCTTTTCCTTTTGTTTTCCATGTTTCTCTATTGTATCTTAAAAAAAAATCACTGCCTAATCCAAGGTTCAAAGTCCTGTACCTAGGTCTTTATTGAAGATGCTTATAACTGAGCTCAGATATTTATGCCTTTTATAGTTGTTAGATGAATTTAACTTTCTACACGTGGCTTGTACTCTGTCTTCGCTGTCATTTGTTGCAGCTTGCTCTTTTCTGGCTGGATTGAGCTGGCACCCCTTCTGAAACACAGTCTCAGTAAATTCCAAAGTTGCGCAATACCAACCACACTCAGTCAAGCACATGACAGAAAAAGCAACCGAACATGATCAAGATCTGAGATGTAGCCAGGCACCTGTAATCCCAGCACTCGGGAAGGTAGAGGCAGGCGGCTCTCTGTGAGAGAGCTCACTTGTCTACCAAGTGAGTCCAGGACAGCCAGGGCTACACAGAAAAACCCTGTCTCAAAAAAAACAAGAAAAAAAAAAAAGATCTGAGATGTAAGCTAGGTGTGGATGGCACAGTCTGTAGCACTGCAGAAACTGAGGCAGCTGGATGCCAATTTTGAGGCCAACCTCAGCTACGTGGAACCATCTTGAACACAAACACATACAGGCAATCTCAGTTAAATTGCTTCAAATGCCAGGTTTTGGGCATGCCAAGCAAACTCTCTTCCAACTGGGCTCATCCCTTGCTCCTAAAGCTAGTTTTAAAAAGATAAACTAAAGACAGGAACATAAATTAAAACTTTCTTTTCCTAATCATTTTTCAGAATCAGCTTCTCTGACTGGGCCTTGTGATACTTCAACAGCTACTGATTTGTAAAAACTTAACCTTGTCTATCTCTCTTAACAGCTCTTATTAAAAAAAAAAAAAAAAAGTGAACAGACCACTGCTAGTCAGCACTTCCTAAGGCTGGGCCAGTTCATCGCTGTGGGGTAGTGTTAGTCTGGGCTGGAAATGTGCTTTCGTTCTTAAGAAGAAGCATTTGTAAGTTACTTCCGAAAAGGGACTATGGGCTTTCCTTCCTTTCCTCCCAGTTAGAACCTTCTGCATTTCAGCAGAGCTCTAGCCTGTCTCTTTGCCTCCATAGCCGCAGCACCAAGAATACTGCAAGCATTGGGTGTGGTGGCACACACCTGTAATCCAGCACTCAGGGAGGCAGAGGCAGGTGGATTGCTGTGAGTTCAAAGCCAGCCTGGTCTAAGAAACCAGTCCAGGACAGCCAAGGCTACACAGAGAAACCCTGTCTTGAAAAACCAAAGGTCAGGGGTTGGGGGTGGGGGGGAGCATTGCAAGCACTGAAGAGGAACTCAGTAAATATCATGTAAGACAACCCCGCCTTTGCCTGGGGTTCCCTTCTGCTAACTTAACCTTCTATCTAGAGGTTATATCTAACTTCACTGACTTTCTCTTTTCTTTTTAAAATAAGGTCTAATGAGACCCTGGCTGACCTGGAGGACGGCCTATATGGGCTGAAGAGATGGCTCAGGGGTTGAGACGGCATTGAAAGGACTGAAGTTCAGTTCCAGCAGTCAGGTCGGGTGGCTCACAAGACTCCAGCTCCAAAGGACCTGACTTGCTCTTCCGGCCTCTGTAGGCATATGCACAAAGGCCCCCAACCCCACACAGTTAAGATAATAATAATCAACAACAGCAGGCTGGAGAGGTGGCTTCATGGTTAAGAGTGTGGATTGCTCTTCCAGAGGACCCATAGTTGGTTTCCAGCACCCTCATCAGGTAGCTCATAACTACTTAGAACTCCAGTTCCATGGGATCTAGTGTCTACCTACACATGCTCATAACACACTCCACATGCACACATGTACACATGTACATGTCATTAAAAATAAATCCTTTAAAATAAACAAATCTTTAAAAAAAGATCACATAGGTAGCACGAAACAAGAAGCAACAGGGCTGGCTGAAAATGTAAGTCAGCATCAGGGCATTTGTCCTACATGTGAGAAACTCAGGACCAATACCCAGCAAGACACGGACAACAGACAAGAGGAATTAAGGAAACATCCGCTTTTATTTATTCTTGTTTTAGAATTTTTAAAAGCAATTTATTAGGAGGAGGGCATGCACACACCATGGCACATGTGAAGGCCAGAGGACAATTGTGTGAGTTTGTTCTACTGTTGTACCATGTGGGTTCCAGGGACTGAACTCCAGTTGTCAAATCTGGCATCAAGTAACCTTACTCACTGACTAGAGAGGGGAACAGAGTCTAACTTTATAGTCCAGGCAGGACTAGAACTAGGTCTGTTGATCAGGCTGGTTTTGAATTTGTACGAATCCTCCCAGCTCTGCTTCCAAGCTGCTGGCGCTATAGGCATGTTCTACCAAACCAGGCTGTTATATTTTTAGAATAGTCCATGAATTAAAATTAAAATCACTGGAACCACACCTGAAGTGAGCTGCAGACAAGATGGAAGCATCTCCGTGTTGCCTGTACTCCTTGACCAGGAGTACAATTGGGGGCAGTTTTGGGAGCTGGAAAAGCACTTCAAGATGGAGTCATACCCAGACCTGAAGGCCTGAAAGGTCCTGGCCACCAGACTCAACCTGAAGAAGGAACAGGTGAGACTTGGTTCATCCAGCATTCCTTGGAGCAGGAGATCCGCCCTCCCTTTGCCGGGCTGCAGCAATTGGCCCGGGGCCGGCACCTCTTTTTGTGCTTCCCATGAAGGCCACTGCTGCCGTGGAGCAGGAGATCCAGGCTCGCTCCCATCAACCCCTCAGAGTCCTCAACCAGCTGCGAACACAACTGCCAATTCTCGTTGCCCAAGGGGCCACTCCAACACATAGCACAATTGCCCTTTCTAACTCCTGCTGCACCAAACTCACCAAAATGCTGGATGCTTTCCAGAGACTCAGGGTCAATGCTTCAACCCCTGGGTGCTAAGCCAGATGGCACTGGACAGAAATGGCCTGGCTGAATCTGTGACCCAGGCTTCCCATATACCCTGCAGGGCCACAACCCACAGGCTGGGGGCTAAGCTTCCAATTCTTTTAACACCTTCCCATGCCCCAAGAGGTGGCCTGTACCCCAGGTTAGTTATTAACTCAGTACGTAGCAGAGAATGACCCTCCATGTCCCAAGGGCTGATTACAGGCCTGTACATACCACCAGAACAAACATTTCCCCTCGCTTCTTTTCCTTTTGGTTTTGCTTTCTGATACAGGATCTCACTTTACAGCCTCGGCTAGCCAGGAACCTGGAGAGGCCATCCTGTCTCAGCCTCCCTGGTGCTGACATTAACTGGTTTACCCTGCTAGCTTTGTGACCTTTCTATATCATTCAATTTTGTCTACGATTATTCTTGTTTTATTTGATTTTTTTTTTTTTTTTTTTTTTGAGTGGGTGAGATTTACTAGTGCTTCTCAAATTGCTTCTTAGGAACTTGTTTCAGGAGTTAGATCTGGGAGTGGCAGACTGATAAAATAAAACTATTGATAAATAAAATTTATTTACAAGCATTAAAAGCACATGATGAGTCTCTGGTAACATGGTGTTATGATGTGTGTAAGAAGGGCTCTTCCGCACTTAGTCGATGTCACAGAGAGGGAAATGGCTCCTGAGGAACCTGATCTCATCAACAGCCAATCATAAAGTTGGGAGGTGGAAGAAATGAGAAAGTGAGGCCTAACTGGAATAAGCAATACACTGGGAGCCACTTCGGTAAAGACGCAACTTGTTGCCTTGCCTTCCTGTGTCTGGTTCCCAGCCGCTGTGGGTGGGAAGGCCTACCCCACCCTCCTCCCACCCTCCTCCCACCTCACCCTGCCCTCTCTGCTATGGTGTCTTTCCTCCTGTCAAATCAAGGGAGCCAAATGGGTGATGGAAACCTCTGAAACCATGAGCCCAGATACAACTTTCTTCTTTTTGTTTCCTCTCAGGTTTTTGTCACAGTGACCAAAGGCTAACATACTCAGAATTAAAAATAAATAAATTGTGAAGGAGAAAAGGATTAGAACCTAAAATCTTGCAAATTACCTGCACAAGACCAAGATGCTCTCCTTGCTATGTTCACTGGACAGAACCTGGTGTAAGGAAGGCAGGTATTAACAAACTTGGCTGCATTTGTTACACTAAACATAAACTACCTATAAAAACATGGCTGAAGGGAATGGATATATGTGACATGTAAAAATGATGTCTCCCCCACTGGCTTACATTTTTCCCGTTCTCCCTAAGCTTGTGATAAGACATTCTCAATGGCAGGATGGTTACAGGAACACATCCCAGCTGAGCCCTCCTTTCAGATGCAATTAAGACAGTTATCTTGGGGCAGGAACATGGCCTGACTTCACGTCTAGGGAACACAATGACTTACGTGGCTGACTACTAAACGACACCAGATATTTAAACTCTCTCCTCCTCCAACCCTATAGGTTCAGAAGGCAGCATGGCGCAGATCCCTCCATTACATCCAAAGCAAATTCTACTCCCTCAGCCAGGGGGGACTGTTCTCAGGACTCAGGTCCTCTGGGTGTGTGACTCTTATCTAGGTTTCCCAGGGGACGGGCCCATTCCCCTGCATCCGAACTTGCTGAACTGTCCTAGGCAGCACAGTGGAACCCACCTGCCTCTCCCTTCTAGGCCCGAGGGGGTCGTTACGCCCGTCACTTTCCCCTGCCCCACGCCTGAGGTAATTCGTCCCCGGGGGGGCAAAGCCACTCCCGCTCTTCAAACTCTAGGCCCTTGAGGGGGGTCACGGTTTCGGGGCGCAGTCCTCGGGTGGCTGAGGGGGAGGGAACGCGCTCCGCAGGCCGCGCGCCGCCTATTTCCGGCCGTCGCCGCGGGCTGCCCGAGCTGCTGGGCGGGGCTGCAGCCGGGACCCGGCGGCGGCCACGGCGCGGAGCGGGCGGCCGAGCCATGGCGGGCTGCTGCGCCGTGCTCCGGGCCTTCCTGTTCGAGTACGACACGCCGCGCATCGTGCTCATCCGCAGCCGTAAAGTGGGGCTCATGAACCGCGTGGTGCAGCTCCTCATCCTGGCCTACGTCATCGGGTGAGCGAGCCTGGGGAGGGGCCGCGACTGGGGGAACCCAGACTGCCCGGACGGGGCAGCGACCCCTTGCTCACCACCCGGGGCCTGGGGCACCGCCTGGGCCGGCCGGCCGATGTCCTCCTCCCCGAGTCCAAGGGGCGGCGACACGCCCTTCCCTGGCTCCTGCCATCTGGAACCGGCTTGAACGGGACCCTGGGGACACTTGGCTGGACTGTCACCCCACCTTTCCTGCATCTTTACCTGTCACCATGACGCCCCTTGACTTGGTGGAGGGACTGGGCTGGGAGGGCTCTACTCTAAACAGTCTTCTCTCTTCGTTCCCATTTCAAAATCTGCTGACAGAAACCAAGGCTCGTGATTTTCATTTGGTACTTTAAGGATCTGTGGTTTCCGGGGCTTCAAGAACCTCCTTGATAACTCAATACCCTGGAGCTGTCACACTTCCCAAAAGTGTCCTAAAGTCACTTCCTTTGTTTTGTTGGATTGGTTAGGAATAAGTGTACCTACCTTATTCTGATTCTAACCTCTAGTCCCCATTTACTGTTTATATGTACCGTGCCATCACTAGGCATTATTAGATGTTTAATCTTAATTGAATGCACCTGTGAGAATTTAACACACACACACACACACACACACACACACACACAGAAGGTGGGCGTTGCCTTGCCTCCTGGGCCCGCTTTCAAGGTGTTCTAGTGTCAGCAGCTGCTGGTTTGACAGGTGGATCTGCTTTTTTGTTCTTCCTGAAGAGCCTAAAGCATGGATTCCCTAACCTACACGTTACCCTTTGGAACCACTTAGGAATCCTTAGACAATACTGATTGCCAGTTCACAAGCTGACCCCTGTCTCAATTGCACAGAGCTATAAGCAGGGCTTGCCAAACCTTCTGTGCCTGACCATGTTCACCTGAGAAATTTTTGTGTAGCTCCAGGTAGATCAAATAAGTTCACAGGTGGCTGGAGAGATGGCCCAGTTATTAAGAATGCCTAACCTTTAATCCTAGCACTAGAAAGGGGGAGAGGCAGGTGGATATCTGAGTTTGAGGCCAGCCTGGTCTACATCAGGACAGCCACAATTATATAGTGAGATCCTGTCTCAAAATGGAAGGAAGGAAGGAAGGAAGGAAGGAAGGAAGGAAGGAAGGAAGGAAGGAAGGAAGGAAAGGAAAGGAAAAAGGAAAGGAAAGGAAGGAGGAAAGGAAAGGAAAGAGGAAAGGAAAAGGGAAAGGAAAGGAAAAAGGAAGCCTCCTGCTTTGCCTGCTTTGGTGTGAGGCTTGGGATCTCTTCAGGCCGCCTGAAGGAATTCATGAGAGTGCAGGTTTCCCTTCCAACACACGGAAGCAGAAGGCTCTAGGGATGACCTGCTGAAGCTGGGTGCGGCAGTAATCGTTATGTCTGCAATCCCAGTGTTCAGGGGCCTGAAGCAGAAGGACGTTGAGTTTAAAGCTGGTCTGGGCTACATGAGACCCTGTGTCTGAAAAAGTCTTGTGTAGATAAAATGCGTGTTTAGCATGAGGCCTTAGATGCAGTCGCCAGTACCTGAAAGACACCTGGCCCATACCTAGGTTTGGCCTTGGTAAGACTGGAGATGGGCCCTTCAGTGTTGAGACATGCCTCTACCTGACTCCATAACTCGGATTGGAGGTGTCTGGAATCAGCTCTTAGGTAGCTCTGAGCTCTCGGTTTTGCTTTCCTGGGATAACCTGTCCGCCGTTAGCACTCTGTGGTTGTTGTCCTTTGCTTGCTTGTTTTTGTTTTTTAAGAGGGCCTCATGCACCCACTGAATGCTTGGGCTATCTCTAAATTAAAATGCACTCAAGCTAAAAAAATACTCTGGAATTTGAAGATATTTTGGTTATAGTACACCAAAAAAAGTAAAATATCACATCAGTACTTTTTCCCCCGAGGTACCAAAGATCAAACCAAAGGCTTCATGCATTCTAGGCAAGCTTTGTGCTCCTGAGCTATATACTTGTTGTTGTTTAAATGTTGATTTTATTTATTATTGTGTCTGTGTGTGAGTGAGGGTACATGCACGCAATAAGCACATGAGGGGGACAGAAGACAAGTTTTAGAAGTCAGTTCTCTCTTCCACTGTGAGATCCTGTCTCAGAAAAACAAAGTGGAAGCCAGCCACGGGGGTGGCACACTTCCTTAATCCCAGCACTCAGGTGGCAGAGGCAGGTGGATTTCAGGGAGTTCAAGACCAGTCTGATCTACATAGCAAGTTCCAGGCCAGCCAGAGCTAAATGATGAGAGCTCCGTATCAAAACAAAACCCAAGTGGATTTTGGAGTCTTTGGAGGAAAACTACCTGAGGCTGCCCTCTGGCTTACACATGCAAACACACACAAACGTAAATTCCCTGAGCAGAACATGGTGCAGCCTGGGCTCCTAAAGGGGCAGGGGATGATCATAAGTTCAAGGCCAGCCTCTAGCCTGATGTGGAGGCGCAGCCTTTGAACTCAGCAGTTGAGAGGCAAAGACAGGCAGATCTCTGTGAGTTCCAAGCTAGCCTGGACTACAGAGTCAGTTTCAGGATTTCTACACAGAGAAATCCTGTCTCAAAACAAAAACAAAAACAAACGAAGTGATTGCTATGCAAGGCTGACAACTTGAATGGGGCCCGGAGAATCCACAATGGAGAAAATGGACTTCTGTAGGTTGTCCTCTCACTTTTACACATGAGTCCACGCTGACACACACACCATACCCACACACCATCACACAGAGCAACCAACAGCTACATATGGTGGTTCACACCTATGATCCCAGCACTTGGGGGCCTGAGATGGGAATGGGAGAACTTCCACCTCAGAATGTGAGCCTGGCCTGAGCAGCATGGCCTGTACCAGACCAGCCAGGGATACACGGCAAAAGCCAGCCTTAAACAACCAAAGTTGCCTGAAAAACAAGGTTCTCTTGTCTAGAGACAATAGAGGCTTCAGAGGTTTCTGGCTTGAGTTCAGATCCCTCCTCTGCCACTTGCTAGCTATACGACTGACCTTAGGAAAGTGACTCAACCCTTCTTTGTTTCTATTCCTGTCTCTGTAAATTGTAGGTAACAATCATGCTGTGTGCCTCACGAAGCCAGGATTCAGTGACCTCCTGAATGTAAATCAAATGGAAACAGTTGCTTCCCAAAGATCAGTGTTTTGAGGCGTCTTAGACATCCGGTGATAAATACAGCATTCACTGAGCATTTCCTGTGTGTGGATGACTATGCTAGCCAACCACATCATTTATTTCTCACGAAATAACCAGTGGCGCTGCTGTGTCCATTTTGCAGAAGTTCGGCATCTTTTGCAAGTCACATAATCAGAAAATGCCACCCTTCCCCCCACGGCTATCAGAGACTCCCTGTTGTCAGTTTGAGTTTACTGAATGCTATGACCTACTGTATTTTTCAGGTGGGTGTTTGTGTGGGAAAGGGGCTACCAGGAAACGGATTCAGTAGTCAGCTCGGTGACAACCAAAGCCAAAGGGGTGGCTGTGACCAACACTTCAGAGCTCGGATTCCGGATCTGGGATGTGGCGGACTATGTGATCCCAGCTCAGGTATGTCTCGCTGTGACTTCCCCGACCAGGGAGCTCTCTGCTGGCTTTGCACACACACAGTGAGTGGCCAGAGGTCACCACCTTCATGCCCGGGTTGTTATAGCACGGGAAAGCAATGCAGCCAGAGCTGGCTGGGATGTCATTTCTAACAGAGAACCCCCAAGAGCTCTACAGCTTTGTAGTGTGGCTGGCTCCAACCCCACAGCTCTGTCTTCCCCACACCGTCACCTCTCCACACTCTAGAGGGTGAGAAAGCAAAGGTCTTTAGTCTTGGGAAGTCAGGCTGGAGATAGCACCTTCCACATTCACTGTTTGCTTTTCTGTCTTACACCCACAAGGTAAAGCTTGTCACAGGGTATAAAAAAAAACAAAACAAAACAAACCCCCAAACAAAACAGCAGTTAAAGAGCACACGCCCACAGAAGAAGGAAGCGGTCAGATTCCATCAGGAACAGAGCAGAAGCAGTTGCTGCATGGGGCATCCCAGCCACTGTCTGTTAATCCACGCAGATGCTCGTTAACCTTCCGGCCTCTCTGTGGAGCTGGAGGCTTCACACATGCTAGGCAAGCACGCTCCTGCCGAGCCAAGGCTCCAGCCCCAGAGCTGCACGTTAAACGTTGATTCGGCTGCGCGCCACTTGGCCAAACCCTGATTAGCACCACGTGGCTGATGGGTATGGCGGCCAGATTAATGTGAGCTGTACGCACTTGGCTTGGAGCTGGGAGAGAGAAAGCAAGGAGTTGAGATATTCTCTTCAAGAGTGTTAATTAACCTGCCTTCTCAGGAGAAGAGTCTGATAATATGAGGGGGAAGGTCCAGAGAAAAGCCAGAGCTAATGAGACAGAAAAATAAAATGGACTGCCAGGCATGGTGGTGCATGGTTTAACGCCAGCATTCAAAATGCAAGGGCGAGCAGATCTCTGTAAATTTCCAGGCCAGTCTGGTCGACAGAGCGAGTTAAGTGAGTCCCAAGGCATTCAGAGCTACCCAGTGAAACCCTATCTTAAAAAAAACAATAAAAAAAAGGTCAGTTGTAACAAGTGGTTGCACTGGGTGATTCTTTTGGTTTTTACCTGGCTCAGCAGAGTGGTGGTGGCTCCTGAGCTCTGAGACTGTCACACCCACTGCACCTACTGCAGCCAAGGACGGGCACACGCCCTCCCCTGGACCTCACTGGTCCAGCGCAGCTGTGTTCTGTCAAGCAGCTGGGTTGGGACCTAGGGGTTCCCAGGGGCTCTCTCTTCCCGAGCCTCTCCCCGTGGATGGGTCGTAACCTCCACATCCATGTTCATCGCTAGACTAGCGCTTCCCCAAGTGAAAGAGCTAAGCAACAGGAAACAGAAAGCAGCCGACAATGCACTGTGCGAGTCTAACTCGAGGAGGTGCAGAATCGAGACCTCTGTCGGCAACAGATAAGGGGTATCTATCTAGTAAACAGCTGGAAGGGGGGTCCTGGAGAGGCGGCTCAGCAGTCAAGAACACTGGCTGCTCTGCCAGAGGACCCAGGGTCAATTCCCAAAACCCACATGGCAGATCACAACTGTCTGTAACTCCAGTTCCAGGGGATCTGACACCTTCACACAGACATGCATGCAGGCAGAACACCAGTGAACATAAAATAAAACTAAGTAATTTTAAAAAGAAACGTCTGTTGCTGGTTACAGACTCCTGTAGAGTATTTTTTAAGATTTATTTATTTATTTTACATATGAGGGCTCTATCTCCATGTATACCTGCATGCCAGGGGAGGGCATTAGATACTAGTAGAGATGGTTGGAAGCCACCATGTGGGTGCTGGGAATCAAATTCAGGACCTCTGGAAGAACAGACAATGTCCTTAACCACTGAGCCATCTCTCCAGCCCTGTCTCCACAGTATTTTTACATTTGCTTGTTTGTCTTTTAAACAGTCTCGCTATGCTGGCCTGATTAACCTAGAACTTGTTATGTAACCAGATTGTCCTTGAACTCACAGAGACCCTTCTGTCTCTACTTCCTAGGTTCTGGGACTAACAGCATGCTCCCCCACACCCAGCCTTTAGCATGGTTTAAAAAAAAACATTTTATGTCTGTGTGTGCACCTGCATGTGTAACCCGTGCGTGCATTCCCAGCAGACGTCAGAAGGGGGCATCGGGTCCCCTGGAACTGGTGTTGTAGGTAGTTGTGAGCCACCGTGAGGTGCTGGGAACCTAACCCAGGTTATCTGGAAGAGCAGTCAGTGCTCATAACCATGGAGCCACCTCTCCAGTCCATAATTCTTCTGTGTGTGTGTGGAACTGGAACTTGAACCCAGGGCCTCGTGACTGCTAGGCTTAGAATTCTGTCACCAAGCTACATCCCTACATCCCCACACTCTTTAGCTTTGTGTATGTAGAAAACACAACAGTATCTCATTCCTTTTTATGGCCAGATGCTAACTCCATTGCATGGCTAGACCACAGCTGGTTTGCCAGTCGTTGCAGGCCTTTGTCTGTTGTGAAGGTGCTGTTACTAACATTTTTCTGCAACTATCTGTTTCGGGTGCTCTTTTAAGTTCTAGTTTTATCAGAGGGTGGGGTGAACAATGGACCATAGATCAGTTGGGGTTTTTTTGTTTTGTTTTGTTTTTGTTTTTGTTTTAAATTGTGTTCTCCAAAAAAATATTTTTAATTTTCGTGTTTTGCCTGGTAGGCCAGAAGAGGGCATCAGATCCCTGGAACTGGAATTATAGATGGTTGTGAGCCCTCTGGTGTCGGTGATGGGAACTGAACAGAGCAGCCAGTGTTCTTAACCTCCGAGACAGCCCTCCATCGGCTTAAATATATATAAAATATTATATATTATGTATTATAGATATAAATTATATATAGATTTAATTATATTCCTACAGAAATTTCTAGACAGATTTAATGGTGCACACCTATAATCCCAATCCTTGAAAAGGTGGAGTTAGGAGGATCACGAATTCAAGGGCAGTGTGGACCATATACAGTCCATGGCCACCCTGAGCTCCATGAGACCCTGTCTCAGCCATCCCTCCCACACATACAAAAGGGAATCTTTCTTTCTTCCTTCCTTCCTTCCTTCCTTTCTTTCTTTCTCTTTCTTTTTTCTTTCTTTCTCTTTCTTTCTTTCTTTCTTTCTTTCCTTTTCTTTCTTTCTTCTCCTGACTTCTAGTTTTCTTCTTAAATACTCAAATGCTTTCTTTTTTAGATATATTTTATGTGTATGAATGTTTTGCCATACATATATGTCTGCACAGCTCTTTTGTGCCTGGTGCCTGTGGAGGCTGGGAAAAGGGTATCAGGTCTGTCTAGAACTAGAGTCATTGACAGTTGTGAGCTGCCATGTGGGTGCTGGGAATCCAACCCAGCTCCACTGAAGAACGGCGAGCGCTGAGCCATCTCTCCAGCCCCATCTGGCTTTCTGAGGGTGACTCAACAGGGTTCTCTCCTCTCCACAGGAGGAGAACTCCCTCTTCATCATGACCAACATGATCATCACCGTGAACCAGACGCAGAGCACCTGTCCAGAGGTGGGTGGCTCTT
Organism: Meriones unguiculatus; assembly: GCF_030254825.1. NCBI lineage: Eukaryota > Metazoa > Chordata > Mammalia > Rodentia > Muridae > Meriones > Meriones unguiculatus. Next base: position 88,833,847 of record NC_083352.1, on the reverse strand, counting down.
TGGAAAAGCCCTTCAGGTTTCACACCCACATCTACTCCTGGAAAACTGCATAGGGCTAGGCCTCATGGGACCTGTTTTCATTCATTCCTTTTCCAGGTCCCCGATAAGACCACCATTTGTAATTCAGACTCCAACTGCACCGTTGGCTCCACAGGCACCCACAGCAATGGTAGGAGTGAGTGACTTGCGCAGCTGGGACATCTCAGCAGACGCTGGACCTGGGGAAGGCGGCATCCGATGGCATCACACTTCCTGTGGCACATCTGTGATAGAGAAATTGCAAAAATAAAAACCTACCCCCTCCCCGTACCCCCAACCTAGGACACAGCTCCGTGGTAGGGCACAGGCTTAGATGAGCCCTGGGTTCAGTTCTACCTCAGCAACAGAGAAGACCTCAGCCCCGCCATCACACCCTCGCCCACCGCCATGCCATGTGAACCCAGGGGAGGGCAGACAGCCCCGATGGTGCCCCTCTCTGTGACTTGTTATCGCTTTGGCAGATATGTGGCCAGCCCTGAGGCAGCTTCCTTGTTCTACTTCCGTTTTCTAGACACCATCTAAATCCTATCATCTGCTAAAGATTGGCTACCCACGATCCTCAGGTCTCTTACTGCACTGCACAAAGGTAAACGGTCTGGACCTATGCTCCTCCGTCTCTCCTCTCTTCACAGGAGTTGGGACTGGAAAGTGTGTTCCGTTCAATGAGTCTGTGAAGACCTGTGAGGTGGCAGCATGGTGCCCAGTGGAGGACGACACCGGTGTGCCAACGTGAGTCCTACCCAAGGTTCCCTAACCTTGGTTTTCAGGGAGGGAAGGAGGGAGGTGACACAGAGGGTGAGGTGAGCTTGAGTGCTGGGATTGTTTTTGTGCACTCTGGGCCTGTGGTGGGGCCATTCTACCCTGAGAGTGGCTGTCACCACAGAGCAGGGAGACCACAGGGTTTGTCACGTGATACAGGAGCAGCGACTCCTGTGTGCTGGAGCACTGTCAGCTGCAAGTAACCAACAGGAAACAGTTCTCGGGTTTTTGTTTGTTTGTTTGTTTGCTTTTAATCTACACAGGGTTTCTCTGTGTAGCCCTGGCTGTCCTGGACTCACTCTGTACACCAGGCTGGCCTCAAACTCACAGATATCCTCCTGAGTGCTGGGATTAAAGGTGTATGGCACCATTGCCTCATGGTCTTGTATTTTTTTTTTAAGAACCTCATTATGTAACTTGAGATGGCCTTGATTTTTAACAAAATAATAATTTTAATTATATTTATTTGTGTGTGTGTATGTGTACCTATGTACATGAAGGTTGGAAAATAACTTGTGAGTCAGCTCTTTCCTTCCTTCTACCATTGGGGACCCAGGAATGGAACTCAAATCCTCAGGCATCGCAGCAAGGACTGGAATTACCGGCACGCGCTATCACACGTGGCTTTGGCACCGAGCACAGCTACACCCACCCCAACACACACAAGCAGCACATTTTATGTCCCCACTAACAAAAACCCTCTGAGCGAGTCTACGTCCGGGGCTCCCAGAGGACCAGGCTCCTTTTGCCTCTGCCTTCGTCAGGTCAGCTTCGGTTGCAGCCCTGGGCTTCTCTCCTGTCCTGGTTGTACAGTTTGGACTTCTCCATCACTGTGCAGTCTTGTCACACTCCTCAACCCACAACCATAGCTGGGGAAGGACCTTCGTGTCTCAGCTTGGACATAGGTGACAAATCTGCCTCCGAGGCTAGGTCTGCCATCAGTCCCACCCAAAAAGTACAGGCTGAGATTAGGGGGAGGCTAGCTTCTGAAGGAAGCTGGGGCTTCTGTTACCCAGGGGTGGGGAAATCATAAATGTCTGCAAAGGCAAGGTCACAAACCACACAAGGTTCAGGGCCCTGGACACCGTCTTCCCACTCCCTTCTGTGCTTTGCATGGGTGCAGTCAGAGCTGTGCACAGAGAACTGCATCTTGGGTTTCTGTGGCATTCAGACCTATGTGAGACCTGAGGAGCAGAAAGCCAGAGCAGCTCAGCCCATGTGTGCTGTCATTTGGGGAACCTTGGTGGCTGTTGAGGGCAGCCGCTGAGGCAAAGGGGAAGATGCCAGAAGGAGAGGAGCCTGGGGTCTGGGTGCTGGAAGGACCTGAGTCTCTAGCACTGGGGCCACCTGCTGCCCGCAGTGGTTGGGGTTTTTGAAATGCTGGGTCTAAAGTAATGTGCACTGTTGATATGACACACCAGGACCAAGACAAAATACACAAGATCTGATTACTATTTTATGTTGGCCACATAGCCAAGTCACAGTATATGTTGGGATAGCATATGCTGATTGTCACTTGCTTTTTACACTTAAAATTTCTTAAAGACACTGGTTGTGATGGTGCATGCCTTTAATCCCAGCACTTGGGAGGCAGAGGCAAGAAGGATCTCTGAGTTTGAAGCCAGCCTGGTCTATGCAGTGCATTCCAGGACAGTCAGGGTTGTGTAGAGAGCCTTGCCTCAAAAACGCCAATTAAGTAATTATAATTAATTAATTAATTGATTGATTGATTGTATTTCTTAAAGATTCTTTTAAAAAAAAATACATGTGTGTATGCGTATCAGGTGCCTGTGGTGCTCAGAGCTGAAGTTACAAGCAGTTGTGATTCCCTGACCTAAGGTGAAAGAGCCTTTAACTGTCGAGCCATCTCTCTCAACTTAAAAAAACAAAAAACAAACAAACAAAAACTTCTCAGGCTGGTAGTAGAGTTGCATGCCTTTAATCCCAGCACTCAAAAGGCAGAGGCAGGCAGATCTCGGTGAATTTGAGGCCAGCCTGGTCTACAGAGTGAGTTCCAGGACAGCCAGGGCTATACAGAGAAACCCTGTCTCAAAAACCAAAACCAAGAACAAGAAAAACAACAAAAGAAACCACAGTGTGGCCGAAGTTGTACAGGACAGTGCACTTCTATAGACAGCACTGTTTCAGGTTGAGCCGGCGGAGCAGCTGGTCCAAGAAATACCGCTGGGTCACACAGTGAGAAAGATAGCCCCGAAGCTGGGGGACAGGGAGGATGAGGAGGACGCCCCAGCAGATAAAGCCCAGGACCTGCTCTACTCTGAGAACTCACAGGAAAACGTGCATGTGGCACATGCTTGGAATCCTGGTGCTGTGGAGGTGTGCGCAGGGGTCCCTGGGCTCACCGGCCAGCTAGCCTGGTCTAACTGTGAGCTCCAGGCCAATGAGAGGCCTTGTCTCAGAGGTGGGCCGGGTTCATGAGGAAGACACTGAAAGTTGTGCTTCAGCCTCCAGCTGTGCATATGGACATAACACCAAAAAGATTTCCATTCTTCTTCTTTTTTTTTTTTTTTTTCTTTTCTTTTCAAGACAGGGCTTCTCTATGTAGCCTTGGCTGTCCTGGACTCGCTTTGCAGACCAGGCTGGCCTCCAACTCACAGAGATCCATCTGACTCTGCCTCCCACATGCTAGGCATCACTGCGCCCGGCTGAGATTTCCATTCTTACTCAGTCTCTCCCTTTATCAAGGAGGAAACTCTGACTTGTGGTATCTTGGTTATCACTTGCTGATTTGTATTTCTTACTAAGAATAAGCCCCATCCTGAGCAGATGATAATACTAACTACAAGTTTCAATAGCACTGTTTGGGGAGTAAATTGGGAGCAACTCAAGTTTTTATGAATGTGTACAAATTGTGGTATGCCCATACAATGGAATCTTATTCTGCTCTTAAAAAGAATGAGGCCCAGCTAAGAACTTGTTTTGAATTAGTGACGCTGCAGGCGCAGTCTCCCAAGTGCTAGGGTAACAGGTATGAGCCATAATACTTCACTAAATGGACTCATTTTATAATGGCTACTTTTATGTTATTTGAATTTTGCTTCATTTTTTTCAAAAGTAGAAACTGATTCTGAAGAAAAGTATTGTCTATGGGGTACACAGGTATTGGGATATGATACAGAAAATGACAAAAATGCAAAACCCTTGTTATAACCCCCTCCTTCTTGATAAGGAACAGGGACTTTGAGGCCGAAGGAGCTCCAGGCCTTTACTTAGCATCAGTGGTGTCAGGCTCAGCTCCCCTCAGATGACCCGAGGTGGCTTTGCTGCTGAGGCAGGGCTGCGGTGAGCGGTTCCATTTATAACTTCAAAGTTCCTGTCTGCCTCAGGGGAGGCCTCCTCTACAGAAGCGTCAGACACACATTTCTGGATTCTCACTAAGAAAATTCCACCCAGGAAATGAGTCCCCTTGGGGACAGACTTCTACGGCCAGCCAGAAGCTGCTGTGGTACCTTCCAGAGCCCTCTGACAATATGGTTTCCCTCTCAGCAAGGCCAGGGTGTACCTGCTGGTGAACCCCCCTAGGCTCTGACTTACAAAACCAGATGTAGGGAGCATCCACAGCCCATGAACACCCTAAAGGGTGAGCATGAGGCCAGCAGCTGCCAAGAAGTCATGGTGGCCACAGCCAGCATCCTGTGCAGCACATGCTTCGGGCAGGAAGTCCCACCTCTTCAGAGGAAGGCTCTAGAAGGCCTGGTGACCTAGAGTTACACTAAAGAAGAGAAGATGCCAGATGCGCCCCTTCTCCAGAGTGCCGACTGTCGGGAAGGTCGCACAGGCGTGTGCACGTCCTTAATGACCATTGCAACTCTTTTCCAGGCCAGCTCTGTTAAAGGCTGCCGAAAACTTCACCCTGCTGGTAAAGAACAACATCTGGTACCCCAAGTTTAATTTCAGCAAGTAAGTGGGCATGTGCACTCCCAGCCTCTCTAAAGGACTTCCGGCTCTCCCTGTGGTCCCCCTTGCTCAGACTTCCTGCTTCCTCCCCGACTCCAGGAGGAACATCCTCCCCAACATCACCACCTCCTACCTCAAATCCTGCATTTACGACGCTCACACGGACCCTTTCTGCCCCATATTCCGCCTTGGCAAAATCGTGGCGGATGCGGGGCACAGCTTCCAGGATATGGCAGTTGAGGTGCGTGCTGGCATGGCTCTTCTCGTCCTTCCTTGGCCCCAGTGTGGACCTGAGTTCTGAAAGCCTGGCTGCCTCTCCTGCTTTCCCCACAGGGAGGCATCATGGGCATCCAGGTGAAATGGGACTGCAACCTTGACAGAGCTGCCTCCCTCTGCCTGCCCAGATATTCCTTCCGGCGTCTCGACACCCGGGACCTGGAGCACAATGTGTCTCCCGGCTACAATTTCAGGTGTGTGAGCCTGGGCCCCAGCACTCACGAGTCAGGAGGGCGATGGTGGATATCTGTGGGGTTGTTCATGCCCCTCCCGTTCCCAACCACCAGGACGGGCTGTGCATCACCAGTTCAGCGCAGGACGGCCAAAAGCCTGGCAGAATTCTCCCAGCAGAGCCTTGCTCCCGTGATAGCCAAGCCCTTTCATGGTACAAGAAAAGTGCTCAACAGCTAAGAGCGCTGGCTGCTCTTGCAGAGAACCAGGGTTTGGTTCCCAGCAGCCACATGGCAACTCACAACTGTCTGTAACTCCTGATCCAGGGCATCCAATGCCGCCTTCTGGCTTCCTTGGGCACTGTGTGTACATGGTGCACTTAATGGAGGCAAAATGCTCGTACACATAAAAATATACGTATAGAAAATCCTTTTTTCCCCTAACGTGTTGAGGATTGCCGGGTAGATGAGAGAAAAGCAGACAGCTTAGCTTCCAAGGGTCATTCTTTTCCACATTCCCCCCTTCGCTGTGAGGAACAGATGAGCTTACTATGGCTTCTGTTCAAAGCGAATGGGCTCCGGCCTAGAAATTGCCTTTCTAGTGGAGTTGGCCCCAGCATGCAGAGGATATGGGTAGAAGACTCAAGAGAGGCCTGTGCTCAGGCCAGGCGTGGTGATACACATCTACAACCCCAGAGCCTGGGAGACGGAATCAGGAAGGGCATGTGTAAAGCCTGAACGCATGGCGAGACCCCATCTCGGCGCCGTACAAAGGGCTGCCCTCAGACTGGCATGTGGAAAATGCTGGCACAGCAGTTCCCCTGGGCTCTGGTAACCACTAAAACCGAACAGCTCGACACAACAGAACTTTATTCTTTGATAGTTCTGAACCCAGGAGCCTAAAATCAGGGTGTCCGCAGGGCTGTGCTGTTGCAGGCTCCGTGGTCGGATCCTTCCTTGCCATTAAGCATTTGGTGGCCTGTCCGTGTGTCACCACCTCTGTGGTCACATGGCTTTCTTCCCTCTTCATATCTTCTCTGTGTAGCTGGGAATCATCTTGAACGCCTGATCCCTCTGCCGTCACCCCACATGCTGGGATTAGAGGTGTGAACTACCACACCCAGCTTCTCTTTTCTTTTTTTGGACAGGCTGGGAATTTGCTATGTAGACCAGGCTGGCCTCAAACTCCAGAAATAGGACTGCATTATCTGCCTGAGTGCTGGGTGAAAGGCGTCTCTCTTCCTGGCCCAGTCCCTCTTCTTCAACTTGATCATTAGATTTAGGATGAACCTTAATCTAGTATGACCTCTACAAAATAAGGTCATCTTTGCAGGCCACATGAGCTTGAGAAGGGGACACTATTAAATCCAGGACACCTGGGAATCTAATGAGAGGGCTGGGAACACCTTTGTCATTTTCTTAAAGCAGCAAAATCCTGCCTGCCATCAAAGTGCATTTGCTAGGCTGGTCTTAGTTGCCCTTGGCTCCCTCTAGTGGTAGCTTGTGGTATCAAATTTGTGTGGGGGTTTTAAGAAAGAAGACAGGAGTTTCTGAGGCTAGGGCCGGTATTTGAACTCTCCCTTGGGGGTCAGGTCTGTATCCTCATATCCCTATTGCTGCAGGGTCCTCCCTGGGACCGCCGTGGAGTCCTCAAGCTTGGTTTGGAATCCTAGAGCTGAGAAGTTTGATGTGTCCCAGAGGACACCCAGCCCCTGGCCTCTGCCTGTACCAGTCTCATCTGAGGGTCCCAAGCCTGGACCACATAGATCCCAGGTGTTAGGCTAAGATCCTGGGAGAGTGCCAAGGGTGGGCTGACAGAACTGCGGTAAAGGCGAGGTTTTTTTCTGGAGCTGCTGAGAATCTAAAACTGGCTGGTTGGGTATTTAAGACGGACCGATTGCCCTTCAGTTCCTGGAGTGCTGCAATCAGTCTTTCCTAGCTTGCATTCTGTAGTCTGCTGGGTAAGCTGTGTAGCTGCATTTCCGCTCGGTTGTGTATCTCGACCCAGCCATTTAAAGGACAAAAGCAGATGGCAGGCAGAACCACTGAGGCGTGGTGTGTCCCACCTGGAGCCAAGATCCTGGGCTGAGACGAGTGCTGGGTTGGCTTTGTCCCTGTCCTTCAGTGCAGTCCCCGGCTGACAAGTCCTCTGTTAGTAACCAGGGTGCCCTGGAGAGAGGCAGGTGTCTCTGCCGCATCAGGAAGGCCATCCGGAGCAAGAGGGTTCTGCCATCCTGTGGAAGGTGGTGACAGGAGTCATTCTGTCCCTCCAGGAGGGGTCCTGGTTCCTCCTATCACATGCCTCAAGCCAACTGGGAGGCTGACCTGGGGTGCTTGGTGTCCACGAAGCAGCTCCTGGGCTAAGACCAGCTCTGCCCAGGCACTCAGGTCCGCTCTAACAGGCTCCTCTTAGGACCCAAGGTCCGCATGTATTCTCTAACCCACCCTCTTTTCCTCTAGGTTTGCTAAGTACTTCAGAGACCTTGCTGGCAGAGAGCAGCGCACGCTCATCAAGGCGTACGGCATCCGCTTTGACATCATTGTGTTTGGAAAGGTCGGCCTCCTTTGAACCCCTGTGGGTCAGGCAGCCTCCCTCCCATTGCCCTGTTTTCTGGGGTCACCCTATCAAAACACTTTGGCTCCCTTCCTACCTAATGCAGGCTGGAAAGTTTGACATCATCCCTACCATGATCAACGTTGGCTCTGGCTTGGCGCTGCTGGGGGTGGTGAGTGGCCCGAGTTGTTGTTCTCTCCTCATCCAGACTGGACCTTCCTCAGGGATCAGCTGCACAGTGAGCCGTCCTTCCCCTAAACATCAGACTTGTCTCTAGACTGGATGCCTCCAGGGGAAGGGGAAAGGATCCCTAGCCATCCCACCTCGGAGACCACACCCCTTGGCCAGAGGCTGGTCTGATCCAGAGAAGTGGAGATGGCCTTTCCTCCTCAGTAGATTAGGTTTCAAGGGAAGGGGTCTCCCAGAGCAACAGCTAAGCGCATCCTGGTTCATTCTGTGCCAAATTAGGCGACGGTGCTCTGTGACGTCATAGTCCTCTACTGCATGAAGAAAAGATATTACTACCGGGACAAGAAATACAAGTATGTGGAAGACTACGAGCAGGTAGGCACCTGCACCCCCGGCAGGCAAGAGCTGTGAGCTCCTTGTCCTTGTCTCCTGTCTCACTGGAGCACACCAAGCAAGGCCGGCACCTGTCAACTGCTCACGCAGGCAGTTACACCTGTGGCTGCGTTTGTTTCCTTTCTACCTCAAAACCCAGCTGTATTTTAAAGATTATTTATGTATGCGAGTGCTCTATCTGCATGTACACCTGCACACCAGAAGAGGGCACCAGATCACAGTATAGATGGTTGTGAGCCACCAGGTGGTTGCCGGGAATTGAACTCAGGACCTCTGGACAGTGCTCTTAACCTCCGAGCCATCTCTCCAGCCCCTTCAGCTGCATTTTAATTAGTCAAAGCTTGTTTTTGATAATGGATAGAAGGGCAGCATCTACGTGCACGTGTCCTTACATTCGTCTTTTGGAATGAGAGTTATGTTCTGTGAGACCATCCAGAACCAATGTGAGGCCTCTCTGTCGTTAAGGTCCTTCCAGAAGCCTGCAGGAAAAGCCCCAAACTCCTGCCTGTCCGAAGTGGTTGGGTGACTCGTGGTGGCAGCACACCAGGTAGTTACCTGCTCGCCCTCCTTTGCAGGGTCTCTCTGGTGAGGTGGACCAGTGATGCCTAACCCTACGCGTCAAGCCCACACAGCCCTCAGCGAAGCAGTGACATGGGAGAAATGGCTGCTCCGTCCCTCTAGAAAGTTCCAGTCTCTGCTCCACGATTACTCAGGGTTGCCCAGCAGGTCTTGATTGTTCTGTCGTTTTTGAGCCTGGGTCTTGCTCCGCAGCTCCGACAGGCTCCAGATTCAAGATCCTCCTGCTTCAGCCTCCGGGAGTGCTGGAATTGTACATCACTGCACTCATCTCCCGTGGGGATTCCGGCATTGTTACCTTGTACGTTACAGTTCCACTGTGCACAGCTCAGGCTGGCCTCAGACTCCAGACACTCCTCCAGCCTACACAGCCGCTAGATCTCGCTTTATGTGGGGTTCCTTTGCTCACTACACAGTGGACTCCTGGCACTCCTGTTGGTTGGGGCACCTGTTGTTTGTACAGTGTGAGCACACTGGGGCAGGAGATAGACAGTCGGAGAGCGGACACTGCTGTGGCTGATGGGATTGTCGTCTTCTCCAGGGCTGCCAGGGATGGCTTCCCCAGGAAGTTCCAGTCTCTAGAGCCTCTGCGGCACAGCAGCTCTGTCCAAGCACTTTATAAGGAAGGAGGTTCTCCCAGGTGCCCTCAGCAGGCCTGGGACACTGTCCCTCTTCCCTGTGACCAGAAACTTTGTCCTTGTAACAGAGGCAGGGTTAGCATTTCCTTTCAGAAGGGCTATATTGAAATGACCAAGGACCAAACATTAAAAGAAATGATTTTTTTTTTTAAAAATCCATGTCTGTGCTGTCTCTTAGCATTCGAACCAAAGCTCTCCTTCGTCATGAAAGTGGTCAACATCCAAATGAAGCCACCAAACAAGAAGGGGTCAGGCTGAGGTAGGAGGTCCTTGTGGGGATGTCTGCCTGATACAGTGAGGGTCACTTCCGGGAGCAGCTGGGGTTCCTGACCAGGAACTGTGCTGCACAACAGCAAGAACGTGCGTCTCCTTTTACTGTCAGTCTGCCCTGGCCCTCGGCTGTGCCCTCACATGCCACTCTGTCCCGCCCTGTCCCACAAAGCACACACCTCCTGCCCTACCCCCCCCATCTCTGAATAGACTCTTGCATCTTGTGCATCATCTGGCGATGCTCTGCCACTGACCCTCAGCCCCGGGCTTTGCTTTCGGAACACCAGGATTTTTTCCCTATTAGGACCGTCTGCAAGCCTAAGAACTGTGATGGTTATTAGGCTGTACTCTCATGGAATGTGCATTTTCCTATAGCTTATATTTCCATATAATGTAGCTACTATTTATTCTTACAGTAACTGCCATTCTATAGGTAACACAATTTCAGGGGTGGGGCTGACCATCTCCCACGCCATTAGTTTCTCCAACTCACACCTTGAAGCAGGAGCAGCTACATTTATCTTGCCACAGTGTGAGTGTGCATGGAGCTGTTTCCAGCCTGCAGCTTCACAGCGCCACACTGGCTTAATTCTGTATGGTGAAACACAGCTTGGCCCTCCCCTTTGCCATTAATCAATTCATTTCCAAGTACTTAGGGGTATGATAGGTCAGGGGCATTCTATTTCTTCTGAATAAATGATCAATCCAGGCTTTTCTTGCTTTGTGATAGGTGGTAGGGTAGTAGGCAAAATTTATTAGACAGTTTTAACAAAACTGATTTGTGAGGCTTTTTTATTGTTTTGTTTTTTTGAGACAGGGTTTCTCCACATAGCCTTGGCTGTCCTGGAATTTGCTATGTCGATCAGGCTGGCCTTGAACTCAGAGTGCTGGGATTAAGGCATGTGCTGCACTGTCACTAGCACCTGGCTATTTTTCATTTTCTTCTGTTTTGTTTTTAAGTGCTCACGTGGGGCTGGAGATGACTGTGGTTAAGAGCCCCTGCTGCTCTTTTTCAGTTTCCAGCACCACATCAGGAGCGTCACAACTGACTGTCACTCCAGTGCTAGGAGGTCTGACACCTGCCTCTCCCCTTCACAGGCAATCATATGATATGTGCACACACAGAGAGACACACACATGCACACAGAAATGATTCTTCAGGTGCTGCCTAAACACTGATCAAATGGAACTGGGAGTTTTAGGAATGCTCATCCGGTTAGAGTATGTCCCCCTACCTCCAAATCCACATTTTGGAAACTGGATCTCTGATGTGACAGGATGAGGAGACAGGGTCTCTTGGAGGGGACTGAGCCACAAGCACTCTTCCTTCATGAGTGGAACTAAATGTCTTATCAAACCGGCTTAACAGAGGGATCCAGGCCTCCATGCTCCTTCCACATGCTGGACATCATCCTGGAGGTGTCCTCACTACACCCAGCATCTGGGAACAGTGATCGTGGACTTCCCGGCCTCCAGACGTTTGGGGAATTTCTACTCTTTGCAGTTCTGGGCACTCTGTTTCAGTGACACACAGACCGGGACATGCTTTATTCACTACCAAAGGCCATGATGGCACCCCCTCACATAAGGCTGTGAGAGTTGGATGAGAGTCCTGGGTCACCCTGTGCTCAGCTGCATCTCTACTCACTGGCACACCCTGCTGCTGCCTCTCAGGTGGGATTGATGGTGGCTTCCTTCACCCTCCTGTGTGAGTGGGCTGTTGGGACTCCCTGAAGCCCTAAAGCTTTGGGTGGACAGTGATGCACCCCGAGAATTGGCTCCTCCACATCCTCAGGTTCTCAGTGACATTTTCAAACAGGATCCTTCTCTTGACTCTCAAGAGCCTCTGTTCCTTACTCTCAGAATCTCACTGTGAAGCCTAGACTGGCCTAAAACTTGGAATCCTCCTGCCTCCACCTCCCAAGTGCTAGCATTACAGGCATGTGCACCATACCTGATGACAGCCTACGTTTCTGCAACATGGAATGGGGCTTCCAGATAACAAAAAGTGAAATTCAACAATGCCCAGGCCCAGGAAAATGGCCCATGTGCTGAAAACCACTCCCATCTGCTCACCTGTCCAAATCCTACCCCTACCGTCACACTTCGACTTCTGGGTGGCTCACCTGGGAGCAATTTATGTGGGACCCAGGAATGTGCATTCTGTCTGCCCTGCTTCCAAGAACTGTGGATACCGCTGGTGGCCTCAGAATCTCGCTGAGTAGTGACACCCCAGGACACGCCTAGGTCAAGGGCCCTGCCCCTGCATTAGCTGTGACTTGGGCTTCTCACTTCCTATCAGCCTAAAGGAAGAAACGCCAGTGTAAGCAGAAATATTACAAAACAAAAACTACCGACCAAAGAATCCCCAGGAGGCCCAGGCTTTGCACCATTTTGCTGTCTGTTTATTTCAAGTTTACAGAGAAGCTTAATCACCTGTGGAAAAACGGAAAGCTTATCTTTTAAGTTCATGTACTTGTAAGTGATAAATACACAGTATTTAACTTTGTACACCTGATAAAAAGGAAAAATGCATAGTAGAGAGGATGGGGGTGGGGGAATAAAACAGAAGCAGAGGGCACTGATCACCAAATAAAAAAGTCCGAAGTCCCACAAAACTCAGCCGATGAAGCTGGAGAAGAGAGAAGCCAACAATCTTCCCTAGCACCTTGGGAGCAAACGGAGGTCGCTTCCACCTGGCAACGTGAAGCGCGCCCTCTGGAAGACGGGCGGGAGCTGCAGGCCTGACCTGGTCTCAGCTTGCACAGGTGCTCTCCTAATTCTAGAAAGGTTCCGGGAGAAGAGCTCCATCCCATGGAAAGGCCAAGCCAGGAGGGAGGTGGCCTCTGTAGCCCCAAGGGACAAGGGGCTCCGTAAGATGTCTGGGAACCACCGGCGGCCTGTGGGATGTATGGCAGAGGCAGGATAGGACAGACAGAGAAGAGGGATGGGGTTTGTGCTTCCTTCAAGACCGGGGGTGTAGGCCAAGGTTGCTTACGCATTGTGGGTGAGCCAGCCAGGGAAGGAACTGTGGGCCTATCTGCCCACATAGAGAAGCTGCTCTGACGGCTTCTCTCCTCACCGACGATGCTTCTGAAAACATTTGTGCTCTAATGCTTTAGTTACAGTCTGACCACTTAGCCTTTGCACAGCAGCGGGCAGGATGGGGTAGAGGGGGTCACTCCTTTCCACAGCTTTCTTTGGTGTTTCTTTGTTTAAGAAAAAAAAGTTACCCATGTAGACCTCTCAACTCCTGCCTGACCAGCTGGGTGCTGCGTGATGGCCGCCGATCCAGGTCAGACATCCTGGGTGCAAAGTGCCTTGGTGGGGAGAAATGGCATTGCCCAGTGTGGTGGTGTAAACACAGGAAGAGTTCTGCAGAGCTCCGCACACGCCTGCCCTCCTCAGGGCATGGCCAGGCAGTCAGGCTGGGACTGAGCTTCAGGACCTGCTGGCTTTAACCACTACAAGATGCTTATTGCAAACTAGCTGAACCCCATCTGTGGCCAGAAGGGGTAGAGCTACTGGGTTGTTTCCCCTTAAATTTAAAAGAGGGGAAGTGACAGGAAGTCCTTGGTCACAAAGACAATAAGACAATGCAAGCAGGAGAGAGAACCTCCCCACACTGGAGTCTTTGCCTGAATTCTAACGGCTTATTCGACAGCAAGGGAAGTCTGGCTAAACTACAGTCAAGAGCTTAAGAAAGCCTATGGACAGGCCTTGCTCCTGCCTCTGCAGGAGCACCCTGCACGGAGGCTCACCAGACAGAGACTCCCAGAAGGCAGGCTTCTGGGCCCTGTTACTGACTAGACAATCATTACCAGATCATTCCAAAGCACTGGAAAACAGAGTCTAGAAGCCCTCTTAAACTTCATGTTTTCCTCTGTGACCCTGGGTAGTCAGTCACACCCAAACTTCCAATATTGGCTGAAAGTCAAAGAGGTCCATGTTTGCTCTCCAGGCTCTGCCTACAAAAAAAAAAAAAAAATGAAGGCCCTTTGCCCTGAGGAATGTTCTGGTTCCAACACTTTGCAGTGGCACTCTGATGGCACTGTGTGACTCACGCTAAAGCTCTGATCCTGCGGCTAGCCATTTGTGCCTAAGCTGAGTGATAACACGCCTAAGTGGCCCACAGGAGACTGATGTTGCATTGCCTTATCAACCAGACAGTATTTGAGAGGAGAGAAACCCCACAGTCTCTAGCATACGAGAGCGAAGCTGCTAATGCACAGGCATGGACTTCATCAGCTCAGTCGTCACACAGCCGCGAAATCTGGAACACACACTCTAGAAGCTCCAGTATGTAACTTCTGAGCTTCTCCAGAGCTCAGGCTAGTTAGAGACTTGAAAACATTTTGAGTCTTAAGCCATGTAATGTACATGAAAGAGTAGATATCACCCTGAAGGTTTTGCCAACTTACAAAGAGAATGAGTTTAGCTGATGACCTCAGAAACCCATTTTGAGCAGCTGGCATGAAGAAATGTGTTCAGCCCTGCAGACAAACCTTTGCCACCACGGCTGCTGAATGCTCTTCCAGAGCTGCTAAGTGCCCCTCAAGCATTTCAACTTCAAGCCCTTTTAGTTCTCCTGACTATAATTTTACCCATTAAAAAAAAAACAGAAACAAAAACACTTAAAAAGTCCTCATTACAAATAAACTACATGGAAGACCCCTGCAGCTACTGAGGGCTAGCCCTGTGCTTCCTCAGTCCTGGAAAGTGCGGAGGCGTGGGGCGTGTACGCGGTCACGCAGTCCTTCCACTCCCTCTCAAGTGCAACCCCAGCCAGCAGGAGTTTCCCGACCTGAATCTCCGTGCAGCTCAAACCCCACACACATTCACCTGGTACATCTGACATGGTTCTGAATTCACAATGAAGGGGGGTGTAGTTTTTGGCATAAAAACATTTTAAAAAGCAACTGTCCCAAAATGCATGTTGGTTTCGATTTGCAATTCCTCACACCCGCCTGTCCGGCCAGCCAGCGGCCAAGGTCGACGTCATGGAGTCAAGTCCTTTTTTTTTTTCTTTATCCCCTTACACAACAAAGGAAAAAAAGAAAAACCACAAAAACAAACAAAACAAGAACATAGAAAGGTAAGCAGAGATGACAGTCAAGGCTCTGCACACTGCTTGGTTTCCGTAGGACATGCTGCTATGGAAACGCAGGGTGCAGCAGCCCCGTGCAGGGCCACACAGCCAGGCATGCGAGGTTGGGTTGGTCCAGGCAGTTACTCCGGCTCCATCGCCTCCTCGGACTGCAGTGGAGGCATACGTGGTGGGGAGCCAGGGGCTGGAGCCCCCCAACTTTCCACGCGGGGACCACCTTTCACAAGAGCACTTCCTCCTCCCCCACGGGGGTTGGCTCGGGGCCCCGGAGGCTGTCTTCGCTGCCTTGCTTCCTGCTCACCGAACAGAAAATCAGCATTAAGGCTTGGAGAAATGACGCACAGCCCTGACCTGTCTCCTGCCTTTGCATGCCTCTGCTCCCCTGTGTCACAGCTGATCTTTTAGATGTTCTCCGCATTTCTACTCGTTCACTTAAATATTTTAAAGCTGACTTTGCCTCCCTTGTGAGTGGAGAAGCAAGGTTCACCCAAAAAGAAGTGCCAAGCTGCCTATGGAACATCCCAAATCAGCTCCAGGCCCTACAGTGGGGTATGTTCTCTGGGTCTCTAGTGCTCCCACCTTTCTCTACCCTGTAAGCTAGACGTGTCTGCGGGGTAGAAACTGTGACACATGTCCTCAGTTATTCCCCAGTGAACTCCTGGGACTGTGGCAAGGACCTGTGTGAACTGGCCTGGCACATGGGGCCTTCAGAAAAATCAAGGAACACCCAGCCCACCGTCCAGACTCACAGGAAGGCTCCTGGGAGGGAAGAGAAGACCACTGAACTCTCAGAAGAGTCCCTCAGACCTGGACTAGACCTGCCTACTGTACCTGCTGTGAATGGTGTTTCAGCGGATGGAAGCCTCTGAGGAGGGGGGCTCAGCCCCAGGCTTCTTCAAGCAGAGTCCACCTGATTGGAAAAGCCACTGTCCTTGCCATTGAGGGCTACTGTCCAACTCTCAACAATGATCTGTGTACTCTGTCCCTACACAGTGGAGGTAAACTGTGGTTCATGCATTCCTAAGAAAGGAACACCGAAGTTTGGGGGTTCCATGATCTGGTCTTTTATTTTTGTATTCCAGAGGTGACGTTCCTGGAAGGATGCCTGCTTTCCAAGTTGCCACCTGGCACAGGCTGGGTCTCACTGCAGACAGGCATCGTAATCTCCCATGAATAAGCCCTACAGATTCCCAGCCCTCCAAGGTAACCCTAGGGTGATCTCTGTCTGCAGACCAGGGAATGAGGAGGGAAGGGAGCACCCAGGCAATCTCCCATCTACTGGAATCTTGCCATTTTGATCTCACTGAAAACAAACAAAGAAACAAAGAACAGGCTTGCTCATAGTCCATTTGGGAGGCAGCCTTGGTTTTGGCAAGCCTTACCACAGAGAAAAAGAGAAGGCCCGTGAAAAGTTTCCCTTTCCCATAACACAAAGGTGGGGCTGCAGATCATCTGGGAACAAGGTGGGGACAAGGTGGGCGTCTGCTCAGCTGCTAATTCAGACACATCTTCCTGTCAAGACACCATTTCCCAAACAGCAGGTGTTCTCTTACATCACATGAGCACCTGGCTCCTAGGATACAGGTGGCCAATGAACATCCTCCTATGAGGTAATTCCCAACCAAGAGAAAATAGTTCCCATTGCATACAAGTGATCACAGCAGGCTCATTCCTTTGTGACAGCCAAGATGGAAATGGATCCACCAATGGATCCAGATATTACTATCTGTCGAAACACTACTCAGTTATGAAAGGGAATGAAGCTCTGTCACAGGCTGCACCGGGGATAAGCCTTGAAAACATGTGGAGAGAAAAAAGCCAAACGTGAAAGGCCAGAAACCCTGCAGAAAGGACAAATTTATAGAAAACCGAATGTGTGTCCGTGGATGCTGGAAAATGGGAGTGGAGTGGACAGAGCTCGGAGGAGGAAGGCTCCTTCCTGGGTGGAAACTATCCTGATGACTACCCGGGTGGCCCTGCTGCCCACTTCAACCATCTACTATGGAGCACTGTCTCAGTAAAACTGAGCTTCTCGTTTGTTCTGCGGTACTGGGGGTGAAGAAACTGATGGCTCTGTGCATGCGAAGCAAGCGCTCTACCAAGACCTAGAGGCCTTGAGAAAGCTGTGTGTACACACGTGTTCACACATGTACGGGGTCAGAGGACAACTTGAGGCATCTTCCTCAGGGGCCATCCACTTTGCTCTTTTGAAGCTAGGCTGACTAAACAGTGGGTTCCAGGGATCAGTCTGTCTCTAACTCATCAGGAAACTCATGCTACCTCACCTGGCATTTCACAAGGGTTGTGGGGGGTGAACTCATGCTTCCTCATGCTTGTGTGGAGAACACTTTAACAAATGACTGATCTCCCTGGCCCCAGTAAAGCTATTTTTTAACAAGAGAAGCTGAGAGGAGCTTCCAGTAGTCAGGCAGCCTCATCAGGGTCAGCGAGAAGGGTACTGGGGTACATAGCCTGATGGAAGCACTCAAGGGAGCAGGGTTACCAAACAGGTCCACCCCACTTTACAGGGACAAAAGTATCCATCCGCCTCAGAAGCTGTAGGTAGCACTGGCCTAGATCTGCAGGCAGGAAGAAGGCCCAGGTCTTGCTAAGGTCAGTTCTCGGTTTTTACCCACCAGAGTTGCAGAGGAGACCTCGTAAAGAGCCACAGAGGGCAGCAGGCCTGATCTACACTCCATGTGCACACTTAGAGCACAGCCCCAGGGCCACAACAGACCTCGCTGCCACTGACCTGCACAGGGACACAGCTCCGCAGTCGGGCCTGAAGACCTGGGTGAGTTTACAGGCATTCCGGTGGAGCGCCATGCACCGCAGCCCACATGCACCACACACCATGGGACCCAAGCCCCTGGATGCCCAGAGGCACTCTGTGAGCCAGGCACAACAGCTCAGGCTGAAGGCACGTCTGCCTGCTGGAGATACCCACGTGCTCTGCGGCTGCCCGCCCCAGGCCCTGGCAGAGGGGAGGCGATGGCACAGGCAGGCAGGCAGGCATTACCTTGGGCTCAGACAAGGGCTCCCACTCCCTGGTTGGTTTTTTGCTGGAATTGCCAGAGGAAGGGAAAAGGGAAGTGAGAAGAGACCCTGGGGATGCCCCCAAACCCTAGAGGCAGTAGACCCCTGCACTTGCCACACAGAGCCTGGACCAGCACGGTCTTTTTGAGTGGGTGAATGGACACGTGTTCACACAGGAAGGCCCAGAATGAGACCATATGACCCATCCATCTCAATGGCCCTAGAACACTCATGGTTTTGGGGCCACAGAACGTGTATTACACAGTGCTACAACCCAGAGACCCCCCAGAGAGAGAGTGAGAGAGAGTAAGTCCTCAGAGGGAGGAGGAATTTCAGGATGGGTGCATGGCCACCAGATGGATGCTGGCTGAGCAGAGAAGGACACAAGAGCAAAGCCAGGACCTGCTGGTGTCCCCAGTGTCTCTCCTGTAATGACCCAGGCCTAGCTTCCATCATCCCTCCCCCAGACTGGAAGAAAGATGGGGGTCACTCACGTGAGCAGGTTTCCAGGTGCTGACAAGGAACGTTCCTCCCGCCGGCTGCCCTCAAATGGGTTCCCAAAAGAGCGTTTCCGAATCATGGTCTTTACTAGGATCTGAGGAGGAAGAAAGAAAGCAGAGATGGCTGGGCCACAGGGAGAGATTCCACAAACCCTCTTCTCCTCTCTGATCCCTGACAGCTCCCACGGCTCACGACAACTCTTGAAGGCCCTTCCTACCCAGTTGCTGTTAGCCAGAACCACCCTGAGCCTGGGAGGTGCTTGCTTCCTGCTCCCTGGACGCCCTAAGTTCAGGCTCCTGGCTCTAACATGTAGTTTGCCCAGTGACAGCCTACCCAGCTTTAAGACCCTATGCTCCAGGAGTGCTAACTGAGGTCACCTGAGATCACCCACAAACAAGCTGTTCACATTAGAGTAATCCTTAGGGAAAAGAGGAAGAGTTTTCAAAATTGAGATTGAATTCACAGAGATAAACTTACCATTTTTAAGCGTTCAGAACCTCTGAGCCTACCAAAACCTATGGCTGCTCAAGCCCCTTATGGAGAGTTCAGTGTCTGTAATAACTCCTGCATGTTCCCTCACGCACCTTAAACCATCTCTAGCCAACTCTCGACACAGAGTACAACATAAACACCGTCGATGTTCCGACATCAGCTAGGGCAGGACAGCAGGTCAGGGTTACACTTTTGCTGCAAACCCAATTTTCTTTTTTCATGTATTTTTGACTGGTGGTTGGTCGAATTTACAAATATGTAAACCAACTATATGTAGCTGAATGGTTTTTAGTTCATTCATATCGCCTTGATCCAGGTTCAGATTTATGTTCCCCTAATGAGAAACCACATACCTGTCAGTAGTCATTCCCTGTATCCTTTCCCTTACAGCCCTTGGCAACTGCAAATCTTCTTGCCTGAATACATTCACCCATTCTTCCTATAAATGGGACACTATGTTCAACTGGCCCTTTGTGTCTAATTGTTCTCTCTCTCTCTTTCTTCCTTCCTTCCTTCCTTTCCTTCTTTCTCTCTCTCTCTCTCTCTTTCTTTCCTGTTTCTTTTTTCATGTGACAGGATTTCTCTGTGTAGCCTTGCTGTCCTAGACTCACTTGTAGACCAGGCTGGCCTCAAACTCACAAATATCTGCCTGCCTCTGCCTCCGTAAGTGCTGGGATTACAGGTGTGCACCCAGCTGTCTAATTGTTTAAATTCTAAAACATTTTATGTGTATGAATGCCTTGCCTGCATATATGTAAGTGCATTGTGTACCTGCCTAGAGATGAGAAAAGGCATTCCCATGGAAATGAAGTTGTGAATAGCCGTGTGGATGCTAGGGTCCTCTGTAAGAGCAGTAAGTCTTCTTAATCACCGAGCCATCTCACCAGCCCCTGACAAGTTTTGTTTTGTTTTTTATTTTTTTTCAAGACAGGGTTTCTCTGTGTAGCCTTGGCTATCCTGGACTCACTTTGTAGACTAGGCCTGTCTCTGCCTACTGAGCACTGGGATTACCGGCCTGAGCTACAACACCTGGCTAAGAAGTTTTTATTTTATTTTTTATTTTTTTTCATGTGCATGTATGTCTGTACACACTCATGCTTCGTGTCTGCAGACCAGAAGAGGGCAATGGAGTAACAGACCATTGTGAGCTGTCATGATTGTGCTGGGAATTGAACCCAGGTCTTCCAGAAGAACCAGTGCTCTTAACTGCTGAGCCATCTTTCTAGCCTCTAAAAAAGTTTTCAGATTTTCATTTGGGGTGGGGGGGAGGATATACACACATGTGAGAAGGGGTCAGGAGGACAACGCCTGTTAGAGCTCTCCTTCCACCTTATTTGAGAATGTCTCTAGCTGCTCGCTGTTGTGTAGCCCAGGCTAGCTGGCAAGAGAGTTACCACATGATTCTCCTGTCTGTCTCACATCTCCTAGTGAGAGTGTGCTAAGATTAGTCTGGGGCTCTGAACTCAGGTTGCTGGGCTTGTGTGGCACCCCAACCATGCCTCTAACTCCAGTTCCAAGAGGCCCAATGCCCTGTCTGGTCTCCATGTGTGCACAATCGTGAAGCCATATACAATCACACACGCATATGCAAATAACTAGATTTTAAAAAATACTTAAACCTAAAGAAAAAAAAGCACCGACTTAAAAAAAAAAAAAGTAGAAATACTCAAATTACATCAGCTGGAAAACTTTAAAATGGTGGCACATTTATACAGTAGATTTTTCAGTTACTAAAGGAATGAAGCCCAGACATCACTACGACGTGGCTGGGAGCCTTGGAAATGTGACACTGGTAGAAGTCAGACATAAAAGGTCACACAGTGCAGAATCCACGGATACCAAATGTCCAGCACAGGAAATCAACCGAGGAAGAAAGCAGGTCAGTGGCCACCTACGATGATGGGGAGGAGGAACGGGGAACTGGGGTTTCTTAGGATGTGATGAAAACAGTTCAGCAGCAGATGATGACTGTACCACACTGTACGTGGCCCACATGCCAACAAATAGTTTACTTTTAACTGGTCAAAGGCAAGAAAAGCCACTTGAGAATAAAAGACACATCCCCAGGGTAGCTCTTCCAGCGGCTGACAGATCCCAGCAGAGCAAAATGCCAGTGGGTTTGGGAACGAACCAGGCCCCCCTCTGAGCTTTGGTAGGTGTTGTTCCCTGGCTCCCTTTTCTGTCAGCCTCCCCTCCTGATCCCCCCCTTCTCTGGTCTCTGATCCCACAGGAAGGCTGCTCTCTGGGTCCATCTTTTTCACAAGGTTGGAGCCTCAAGAACTGGTGCCAGCTCGTGTTTTCTATCTCAAGCCTGGCATGTGCGAGGCATTTGGTATTTGACGAATAACAGGAACATGAGAGGGTTAGACCTCACACCCTCCACATGGACCCTTTTCAGCACCTGCCACCCCTCCCTGCTCCAGTTCTTCCCGATCTCCACCCTGCAGGCCCCTCCCGAGCTCTTGGAACCTCTACGTTCCTTAGCCTTCAGCAATGGGGGCTTTCTGGAAGTTTCTTGTTCAACAAGGCCCGTACTGTTCTCTCTTGCTCAGCTTCCTGTTGCTTTGCTCCCTCTCAGGAGGTTACATCCTGCCATTCTATGTTCTTCCATTTCTGTTTTCTTTTTCTAATGTTTCTATTATGTGATTGACTGTTTTGCCTACATGAATGTGTATGCACCACTTGCATGCCTAGTGCCTGAAGGGGCCAGAAGAGTTTTCATGTCCTCAGAGCTGGAGTTACAGACAACAGTGAGCTGTGGGTACTGGGACTCAACACTGGATCCTCCGGAAGAACAGTGAATGCTCTTGATCACTGAATGCTCTTGATCACTGAGCCCTTTTTCCAGCCCCTTTATCCACTTAAGGGAAGGCCCCTTTGACCCATGTTAGAGCCTAGTGTCCTTCCACCAGGGACATGGTCTGCAGCCCCTCTATTGCACCAGACATAACCCTTGGTGTGCCCTCCCAAGGAAGGCAGGGAACATGTGGGCTTGGCTTACAGATGTTCCCTTCCCTGAGGAACCACCTACAAATGGTTCAAGACGCATTGCTCAGCAAAAAATACCTATTACAGAGCCCCCAGGCCACATGCTTTCCCCCAAGAGAGTTCAGGGGGACAGAACCACACACAGTGGCACAGAGTGGGACCCAGCTTCCTCTCCCACCATAGGCACAGAATGGGTGAGTGGGTGAAGAGTGCACTAGGAAAGGTGAGTGGGCGTGGGTGAGTCTAGAAGAGTGGCAATCATGCAGAGCCCCAGGTGGAAGAAGAAACATGGATGAGTGCCCGGCCCTGCAGCTCAAGTCCTGAAGGAGGCAAGAGACAGTGTGGGGTAAGCAAGAGAGCAGCAAGCAAAAGGCGCAGGAGCCAACTCTCAGATTCCCAAAGGGACCCTTGAGCCTGGTGCTAGCTTTGCAGAGCTGGGGGGTGGTGGCAACTGGGGGGCTGCTTGTCTGCTAAGACTGGGGCTGGGGGCCAGACAAACATAACCTGGACTTCTGAGAAGGCTAGGGTTGCTTGGAACCTGAACCCCAGGACTTCCCATCTCCCTCTGGGAGCCGGGAACCTTCCTAGGGCACTGGCAATGGGGTAGCTCCTATAGTCTTCAAGTTGAGGCTTGAAGACTGCTCTTTCAAGCTTCCTTTTCTCAGAGAAAGCCAGGACCAAGATTCAAGGCCACACAAAGAGCCAAGGAGCCAAGGGTCTCCCTAGCACAACTCTGTGTTTTAAGATTGGGAGAAAACGTTCTGCAGTGGGGTAGGAGGCCCAGGCCCTAAGCACCTCCCACATGGCCAATGTCAGACATGCAAGTTGCTCTGGAGACTGAAAACTTCACAGGCTGGGAACCCTGTTGGATGCTTAGGCTCCAGGTCTATTGCTGACTCTGGCCTGGTTGTCCTCATCTTTCCAGCTCCTCTCCCCTAACATGCTCTGAGAGAGGGGATTCTAGAAGAGCAGTGTGATGCCTGCAGGGGACTGCCCATCTCTACAGAAATATGGGAGCCCCGGGGTTACCTGGCCCAATGAGTGGCTTTGATTCAGGAGTAGACTGCAACAGGATCCTGACTCTGATCCCACGCCTGCTTGCTTCCCAGGCATCTGGCCTGTGTCCAGCCCTGCGCTGCTAGCCTGCCTCAGGCTCTCTCAGTTCCTGCTCTCATACAGTGGGCCTTTCCGCCTTACCACAGTTGCGAGGCTGGGAATGTGTTTGACTGAATTCTCGACCTCCTCTTCGGTCACCTCGACCAGTGTGCAGTTCTCGTCTTCGGATGGCAATGGCTCGGCCCCGTGCCTCGTGACCCAAGGGTGCAGCTTCAACGAATGACAGGAGGGGTGAGGGACAGGCGCCGCTGGTTCCCACAAGGCCCTGCCAGTGAGCAGAGCCAAGGAGAGCATGCAGGAGGGAGAGACCAGGGCCTGAAGTCTGGCATGCAGGAGAGCTAGTGACCCAGGCAGAGGGTGGGTGAGTGAGATGGGAGGAAATGAGAAAAAGCAGAGATGGAGAATGGGAGGTGCTGCAGAGCTGTGAAATGTGCAGAGACGGTTCTCCATCTGGCCCCGGGTCACAACAAGAACAACCAGAATTTGGCATCAGCTTTGCCAAGTTGCCCCAGGAGCACCCACCAGACCCCAACAATTCACCCTGACAACAGAGGCTCTGCTCTGAAAAAGCGTGTTTTCTAGGTCCACAGAGAAAGGAGTCACAGTGGAGCCAGATGGAAGGGCATACTCAGAAGTGGAACCAGGACCCCTCTCTGGGGTCCAAGTCCTTATCTGTAACTTTTGGAGCCTCTTAAAGACATCCATCCAGTTCAAGGGAGCCAGGAACCTCAGAAATGCTAAGGCATGCCTCAGATTTCTTTCTTTTTTTAGATTTATTTATTTATTTAATGCCCTATCTGCATATACACTTGCATGCCAAAAACGGGCATCAGATCCCAGTATAGATAGTTGTGAGCCACCGTGTGGGTGCTGGGAATTGAACTCAGGACCTCTGGAAGCAGACAGTGTTCTTAACTTCTGAGCCATCTCTCCAGCCCTCTTTCTCTCTTTCTAAAGACATAGTCTCACACAGTCAGACTGGCCTCTAACTCAGTACAAAGCCAAGGAGGACCTTGGACTTCTGATACTGCCTCTGTGTTCAACCCTTGTGCTATGAGTATAGGCATGCACCACTGAGGGCAATTTATAGGGTGCGAGAGAGAAAACCCAGGGCTTCATCACACCAGTCCATTGTTTAGCAACTGAACATCCCCAGCCCCATCTTAAGATTTTTTTTAAGGGTCAGATGTGTATACTTAGCATTGGCAGGGGCATGGAGGGTGATGGGCAAGGTCTCTGCTGAAAGCACTTTCTACTCCAGGGTAGAGGTCAGCAGGGAGAGGCTGAAATGCCTGCTAACTTCCCCCCACTCTCTCTGCACTTCCTCAAAGGGACCAGCCTGCATCTTTGACAAAGCCAAAGAAAGGACTTGAAGTTCAGCAGCCCAGAGCGTGGGGCACACGGAGGCCCCAATCACCCTCCGAAGGATGACACCACCAGCACAAGCTAATGGGAGCAAGCGCAGGCAGCCCAGGGGGTGGGTCCCACATCACAGTGGACACAGCCATCAACACTTCCCTGCCCTCAGCAGTCCCCAGCAGCCCAGAGGCTCCAGGACATGGGGAGGCCGTGGTGCCAAGAGGGTGCAGTGCTGTGGGTAGGGCTGAGCCAAACATCTCCAAGCAAACTCCAAGACCTTGAGTACTAGCTCTCTTAGTGGCAGCCAAGTACCTTGATTTCGGGCACCACAATCCTCGACTCTGGATTCTTGTCCAACATGCGGGTGATCAGATCTTTCAAGTCTTCGGCTATATCGGGCCTGGGGGGTGGAGACACGTCATGGATAGGCCACAGAAAACTCAGGAACTTGACTGCTAAGGAATCAGAAGGAGGTGACGGCGGACAGACAGGCATTACTCACTGGTCTGGAAACTCCAGGGCCTGACTCTTGATCTTACTGTGTAAACACATGATTCGCTCATCCATGAAAGGGCACTGTGGAGAGGCCGGAGAGTGTGGTAGTCAGTGGCTGCCACCTGTACCCTTCAGAGGCCATCTGAGCTGTGCCGTTTCTCAGAGACCACAGCGGTGGCCCAGGCTGGGGAGGAAGCAGGAACCATTCTCTTCACTTCACCCCCTTCAGTGGAGGGCAGGAATGTCTAGCTGGCCTCCATGCTCATCAACCACACTACTGACCTGCTTTGTTGCTGACCTCAATCTCCTCCCAACACAAAAGCAAATACCCACCTACCAGAGAGCCACAGGAAGCTGAGCATAGGGCACACCTGTGCGTGTGTGTGTGTGTGTGTGTGTGTGTGTGCACGTGCTTGTGCGCGTGTGCGCGTGTGCGCGCGTGCGTGTGTGTGCACACACGATGTGCGTATGCACGTGTGCGTGTGTGTGCCTGCCTGCACAGGAGCCAAAGGAGACTTTGTGACTGACAATCAGTTCATGGTGCCCTTTACCTGCTGCGATCTCCCCATCATCACCTGCATGGCTTGTTCTCTCCCGTCATGTCTGACCAAAGCTACCCACGAGTGGCCTCCCCTGCAGAGCGGACGAGCCTACTTCCTTCTCGCCAACCACATCACCCCCTAGCTGGGCTTCTAACCCTGACATTACAGTCACTTACTGATAACGCCTTTCCACTGGGGCCTCCACTCTACCAGCTCAGGGCTCCCTGGCTGACTTTCTCCAGGAAGTCCCTGGCACAGGAAGGATCCACTGAGCTAATGAAAAGTCAAACTGGTTCGGTCTCTCCTCTCAGGGGCTGTGAAATGTAAGTGTCGGGCTACGGTGTAACACAACGGTACAAACGGTGCATGGTATGTACAAGGCTTTGATGGATTGCCACTGAAAGGTAGGAGTGATGATGAATAGATATATGGATACTATCATACAATAGTAGATTCCAGGTGGCAGGGGTATGGGTTTTTACTACTGAAGTCACTCAACTTTATGTTGAACTAAAAACGGTTCTAAGGATATACTTTTTATTTCATAGATATGAGAGCTTGCTTGTAGCGCCCTTGGAGACCAATAGAGGCAGTGAGATACTCTGTAACTCAGGTTTCAGCCCACTGTGAGCAGCCATGTTTGGTGCTGGCAAGCAAACTGGGTTCTTTGCAAGAGCAGCCAGTGCTCCTAACTTCTAGGCCATTTCACTAGCCCCAGAAAAAATTTTCTAAACAAATATTAAGGAAAAGGTTATTTTAAAAAGAAAACTTCCTTGCTTCTACATGGAACAAAATTAACTTTTTTCCTTTCCCTCTCTCTTTCTCTCTCTGTCTTTTTTTCGAGACAGAGTTTCTCTGCTTAGCATGGTGGTCCTGGAAGTCTGTAGACCAGGCTGGCCTCAAAACTCAGAGATCCATCTACCTCTGCTTTCAAAGTACTGGGATTAAAGGTATGTGTCACTATGGGAGGCTTTGAAACAAGATCCTTAAGCTTTCCTCTATAGGAGAACAAGCTCAAAAAGGAACGTAACCACGTTTTTATTGCTCAGAGAATCAAAATGAACTTAACAGTTAAAAGAGGTGCCTTGCATGGTGGCACAAGCCATTAATCCCAGCACTTGGGAGGCAGAGATAGGTGGATCTCTGTGAGTTTGAAGCCAGTCTGGTCTACAAAGTGAGTTCCAGGTCTACAAAGTGTAGCTATGGCTACACAGAGAAACTGTCTTGAAAGAACAAAACAAACGAACAAAACAAATCCCAAAACAAAAATACTCCCTAAACCAATAATGCCCTTCCAAACTATGGTTCCCATTTCCATTCTATCCTTGGCATTTGCAGCTAGGAACACTGATAAAAAGAACATCAAACCAGTACATGGTAAAGCTGCAAGGAGTGCAGTGATAGAGTAGTAATATCTGTCTCTGGCTCAGGGATAGAGAGAGGTGGTGTATTTGTTGTCCTTGCCCTAAACTCATCAGGTATCTCCAGTCTCCACAGTCCCTGTTGATTCTTCTGTTTCTTTTGACCATTCTGTACAGATGAGAACATCATCAGAGATATGTATATTACAAAGCGTACGTTCTATCTGTTTATTCGGGTGTGGAGATATGATTTCCACATAAGAACTGTCTCTTTGCAAGGCGACCAGCCACACACGGCACTCAGGTGAGACGCGGCGCCCTCTCACCTGGCCAAAGACAAAGCAGTGCAGCGTCACGCCCATGGCCCAGACATCCAAGGCCTGCAAGAAGAAATGCTCAGGGTAATGGGCGCCTGTTTTCTCACACTCAACCTCCCCGACCTACCACCTTTTCTCATCCCACACCCTTGGGGTGGAGCAAACTGTCTTCGAGCCTCATTGGTTGGGACATGACACACTGGCCAATGAAAGCCCAAGTTCTCCTAGCCATAGTGGTTTTTGCTGTTTCTGTTCAGTGAGCAAAGTCCAGCTACTGAAGTTGTTACCTCGAGGGAAGTAGCCAAGAGGTGCTGACCCACCTTCAGGGAAACCAGTCCAGAAGAAGGGAGACAAGGCTGGGAAGATACTGATCCTTGTGTGAGCATCTGGATCTGGCTGTTCCTATTCATCAGCTACATGACACAGTGCGCTTGCAAACTATGTATGTCTCTTGTGTTGGATTTTTGCTACTTAGAACCAGGGAACCCCGATCCAGGCAGAACTTGGCAGACCCAAACCTACCTTCCCGGAGAAGATCTTTCGGGTCTCTGAGAGTGACTCGGGTGCCATGAAGGCAGGTGTGCCCACAGTGTTAGAGAGCAAGGCGTCACTGCCCTTGAACTCGTTGCTCACACCGAAGTCAGCTATCTTGATGTGCCCGTCTTCTCCCACCAGGAGGTTGGAAGGTTTGATGTCCCGGTGGATGATCTTCTGGTAGTGTACTAGATGAAAAGGAGGCAGGAAAATCCTGTGAGAATTTTCACTTGGCTGTGTGGCCCAACATGCTCCAGAAGCTTCATCTCCCGAGCCCCAAATGCCCTCCCCAAACACGCTCTGGAAGATAAAGGGAAAGTGTGTTTAAGGACGTTCACCCCATTCGCAAAACACCAACTGTCTATAGCAATTTCTAACCACCTATCACATAAATAGTTTTGTTGAGTTTGGCTTTCAGACAGGCACACTGAGACTTGTGACAGTGAAACAGTTTCATTTGTCAACGGCTACCACTCACTATGGCCAGCAAGCCAACTTAAGGCAGCACCACAGCACAGAACTGGGGACTTAGCCTCTCAGTGGACACGAGTATCAGTCAATACTATGGTCTGGAAATCCCAAGCGCCAAATCTTGGGGTTGTGATGAATGTGGTGATGTCAAAAGAGCAATAGTTTAGGGCTTCACTCAGTGTGACACGGTGTACATTTATTCCTATTCAAGGTCAAAACCAAGCCAGATGGCAGCGGCGAACACCTTTAATCCCAGCACTTGGAAGGCAGAGGTAGGCAGACCTCTGTGAGTTTGAGGCCAGCCTGGTCTATGAAGTGAATTCCAGGATAGTCAAGGCTACACAGAGAAACTATGTCTAACAACAAAACAAAACAAAAAGTCACAACTATCCCCTGTGATAGGAGTAAAAGTCACAATGGCCAACAGGAGCCCAACAGAAGCATTGTTGGCCACAGGCTGCTCCCAGCCCTGGTGAGAGGTTGTCTCACAGGTGAGGATGCCAGGAGCTAAGATTACCCCATTCCAGACTGCTGGATGAAGAAGATTATGCAAACACAGGCCTCACTGTGCCCGGTCTACACAGAAAGTGCTAACTTTTCAAAGCTCACTAGTGGGCTGGGGAGATGGCTCAGTGAAGTGCTCGAGGGCACAAGGATCTGAAGCCATTTGGAGGAAAAAAAAAAAAAAAGCTGATAGTGGTGTGCACTTGAAACTCCAGTGACGGGGAAGTAGAGATGAGTGGGTCATGTAGCCTTACTGGCCAGCTTGGACTGCTTGGTAAGCTCCAGGCCAATGAAGGATGCTGTCTCAAAAAGAAGTTCTTTCTCTATAGTCTATCACCATATACTAATAGGAAGGGTTGTTCTCATCATAAAAATAAACTGAAATGTTGAAACAAGGCAGAGTGCTTCCTCGGGAAAGCAGTGAAATTGTCCTCTGGCCTCCACATGCATGAGCACACATGTGCCCGCTTCTACAAAAGTTCACTCCCCCACTGTTCTTCAGTTTTTCTCTGTAGCAGGGGGAAGGGGCAGCCCCAGGCAATTCCCTGGGCTGTGGAAGGCTCTGCAGACACGTAGTCCTGTGTCTCTGCCCACTTGTGCTACAGCCAGGAGCTGAGATACTTTCCCTTTCCACCAGTGGGCTGTGACACTGAGTGCCCAGAGGAGCAGCTCCCCACCACGTGGCTTACGGTACTCAATGCCTTTGATCAGATCCTGGAAGTAGAACCGGGCCTGGTCTTCAGACAGTGGCTTGAGGGTGGGCACTTCCATCACAGGCCTGAAAGGGTGATACACAGTGGCATAACCATGTAATCCAGATTCAGCTAGCCCTGGCCCACTCTCTCCCTCAGGGCCTGGCCAGCCTCCCCACCCTCAACCTCTCCATTCCCACCCCTGCTCAGCTTTTAAGTGAAGAAGGCTGACATTGCTCCTAGGAGTCAAACACTCACCCTTGGTTGACCAGTTCAAACACTGTGGGGAAGACAAAGAGGGAAAACTGTCATGTTGGGACACTGTAAAGCCATCTCCCTCTCATCCACCCACCTCCAGGGAGGGCTGAGACACACACATTTGGTCTACAGAACCAAAGCTGCTCAGTGATACTAAGTTCCACTAAGGAGGCAAAGCCCTCCCGGTATCCTTAGGACCTAACCTGGATTTTATTTCTAGTATTCAAAGTAGCCAAGGAAAGCTGTACCAGGTGGTGCAGACCTATAATCCCCGCTATTTAGGAGGCTGAGGCAGGCGGACTACAAATTCAAAGCCAGCCTAGGCTACAGAGTGAGTTCAAGGCTAGCCCGGCCAACTCAGTGAGCTCCTGTCTCAAAAAAAAGTGAAAGGAGGGCTTAGGATAGAGATAAATGACATAGTACTTGCCTAGCATTCATTAGGCCCTGGGTTTGAGGCTCAGGAACAAATGAATGAATGAACACACACACACACACACACACACACACACACACACACACACGCATGTACAATGCTGGGGGACTGAACCCAGACCTTGCACATCTGAGGCAAGCACAATACCACTGAGTTATATTCCCTCATGTTTTCTCCTTTCTTTCTCTGAGACAGGGTTTCCCTGTGCGGCCCTGGCTATCCTGGACTCCCTTTGTAGACCAGGCTGGTCTCAAACTCACAGAGATCTGCCTGCCTCTTTCTCCTTAGTGGTGTAATTACAGGTGTGCACCAGTGCCCCTGGGTCCTTCATGTTTTTCCTTAAATTGACTTGAGTTCCTAATTTTCCCCCTTCCTTTTTGAGATAGGTTTCACTATGTAGCCTCTGGCTGGCCTGAAACTTACTATGTAGATCAGGCTGGCCTTGAACTCAAAGAGATAGACCCTTCTGCCTCTGCCTCCTGAGTGCCAGGATTAAAGGTATATGCCACCATTCCTGACGACACACCTCAACTTCTGTCTATAAGTAGTACCCACATCTTGGAGTGCCCCACCAGGCTCAAAAGTCTCCACCATGGCTTCTCAAACTCACCATTCTTACCCCTGACTCCTCTTCCTACTTATTTAGCACCAACTTTTTGTTTTATTTTGTATGTTCTTAAAGCCTTGGGGCCTTTCTGCCTGTTCTTCCCTCTGCCTAGATAGATGTCCTTCCCCAGATGTAACATGGCCAAATCCTTGACACTCAGGAGTTGAATGGTCATCTCCTGTGTGAAGTGGTCTGTCCACTCTCCCTGACATCGCCCTAATTACTTACCCTTAAAATATCTACATTTCTCGTTTATTTAATAATCGACACTGTCTTTCCTGTCTAGGAGAGCAGCTGTAAGTTCTCTTTCTTTTCATGCTATCCTCAGTGCCTAGAACAGTTCTGAATGTACAGTAGGTTCTCAATAAAGATCTGCAAGCGAACACACAGGAGACGTATATGTTAAAGTACCAGCAAGAACTCCCTCCCATGCCATGCTTTAAACCAGGTATGTGGGTTCCCATGGGGCCCAGCTAGACCAGGAAAGAAGAACCTGTCCTTGCTGATTCCAGAGCCACAGCTATCCAGAGAGGACACCTGGGCCCTGGCACATGCAGCCACCTCAGTGTGGATGGAGGAAAGCAATCTTACCCATGTACAGATGGTCCTCGTTGGGGTCATCCAGGACCTGATGGCACAGCCGCCCAGGGACAGGAGCAAGGAGAGAAAGAACAAGTGTAAGAGGAAGCAGGTGTGTGTGATGGTGCGTGGCCACAGGGCGGTGCACTTCCCACCCTTTTTCCTAGCCAAGACAGAAGACAGACAATCCCAGAGTGTGCTAGCCTGTCACACTCTGTCCTGTTCTTGAGGACTGCAACACCCTGAAGAGAACAGGGAAGAGTGAACCCTCCCCAGAAATGCCCCACACCTCGATGGCAGTCCAGCCCATCTCCTAGGAGACATGCCCTGGGCTTCAGGGTAAAAATTAAACCCTACTGGAACTCAAGAAGTGGACCCCAGCCAGACATGGTGAAGTACACCCTTAATCCCAGCTCTCAGGGAGGCAGAGGTAGGCATATCTCTGTGAGTTCAAGGCTAGCCTGGCCTGCAAAGCGAGCTCAGGACAGGCAAGGCTACACAAATAAACCCTATCTCGGGGGTGGGGAGGAAAAAAAGTGGACCCAGGGCTGGAGAGATGGCTCAGTGGTTAAGAGTACTGTCTGCTCTTCCAAAGGACCTGGGTTCAATTCCCAGCACCCACATGACAGCTCACAACTGTCTGTAACGCCAATTCCAAGGGATCTGCCACCTTCACACTAATGCACTAAAAATTAAATAAATTATTAAAAAAAAAAAAGTGGACTCACTCTTCCAAACCCTAGCAGGACATTTCTCCATGCCTGCTCTTGCCACTCTCTAATGGGCAGGTCCCAAGCTTGTCCACTTTGATTGTCTTGGTGATGTCCCATACTGACTGGACACATAGTAGGTACCGAAGAAACACTGATATGTAAACAAACAGAATGGCTGTGCGATCTTGCTGAGTTGGGTGGAAAGATCAGATGCACAGGGTATTGGGAAGAAAAGATCCCACTAGGACCCAGTGCTACTTTCAGACTGTTCCCTGGGCTTCTGCTAAAATGGGCAACTCCAGCATCAGGAATTGAGATCGGGAACACAGCATGAAATCAGGACAGAGGGTAACAGCCTACAGCAGCTCTCTCTCAGGAAGAGACATGGCAGGACCCTAGCTAGACTAGGCCTCCGGTCTCTTCCACATCACCCACCTCCCCCAGCCACTCCAAATGCACGAGACTTCAGGCAGAGCTGAGTAGTCCGTCTGGACTTGAGCCCTCCCCTGAGGGCAAGTTAGACCCAGGAGCAACCTAGAGTTCTGTGCCCACAGGCCCCCAGGCAAGGACTGGCAATAGCTTCCCATCTCTCAACGGCAAGGGCATGTTCCCCAAAACTAGAGGCTCTGGGCCCTTCCACACACTGCTCCTTCCCCTGCAGTGTCCTCTCTGTTGTCTCTGATAGCCAGGACGCAGCTAGGGCCACTACAGAGATTACCTTTTCCACAAAGTCAGATAGCTAATGCAGTCCTTTACCAGTCGGTAACAACCCTGACCAGAGGTGCTCCAGATTGTCTGAACCTCCCAGAAATCCCCAAATCACCTTCGGGGGCTCTACCAGATAAAAACTATTTTCACTTTAAGACCAAGACAATACTGGCCTTTCCCACTCTTTCTCTAATTGTCTCCAGTGCTGAGAAGGCACAAAACAGTGTCACAGCAGGATGAAGGCCAAAGCAGATAGAAACCAGATGCCTTTCAGTAAGCCAAAAGTTAACAAAGAGGAAGAGCAAGAACAACAGCAGCAACAAACATAAAAATACATCCTTTTTTTTTTTTTTTTTTTTCAGAGAACAGTTATTCTGCGATAGGCATAGACACCTCAGTCAGTGAACTGCTTGCCTTACAAACACAAGGACTTCAGTCCAGGCCCCAGAGTCCATGTAAAAGGGCTGGTAAGGGCTAGAGACACCACTCAGGGGTGAAGAGCATATACCTGAGCCAGGCAGTGGTGGTGCACGCCTTTAATCCCAGCACTCGGGAGACAGAGGCAGGGGGATCTCTGTGAATTTGAGGCTAGCCTGGTCTACAAAGTGAGTCCAGGACAGCCAGGGCTATACAGAGAAACCCTGTCTCCAGATATGGGAGCACATAGTGGAGTTCAGCACCCACACACAGCTCACAACCACCTGCGCTCCAGTTCCAGGCGTGACGGCTCCAGCATCGGCAAGCACATGCACATGCCCACCACACAGACGTAACAGAAAATTGTTTTTAAAACAGTAACACATGGTGGCACATGCTTATAATCCCAGGGCTGAGGAGGGGGGTGGCCCCTGGGGATTGCTGGCCAGACAGCCTAGCCTAGTTGGTGAACTCTAGGTCAGTCTCAAAAACAGGATGGCATTCCTGAGGAATGGCACCTAAGACTGATTCCTGTTCTCATGCTTGCGCACACAAACACACTCACCTATGTAAATACACTCGTGCACTCACACACACAAAATAGTTACTCTTCAGAAAAATGTACTATTCCTAGGCATGTACAGTATGTGTTTTTCAATTAATTGATAATTTAAAATTTTGTCAATTTATGGTTCAGACTTGGGGTTTGGTTTGTTTGTTTGTCTGTTTTTGGAGACCGGGCTGCTTGTAACCTGGGCTGACCTGGCCTTCTGCTTTTCTTGTTTCCACCTCCAGCACTAGGACTGCAGACGTGCACCACCAGGTCTAGCTCCGGCTTAATTTTAATGAGATTCGTAGGAATAAAAGTAGCCAGTGTGAACAGCAGCACACTGAGCTCTGCTGAGGTTAAAACAATGTGTCCCCTACAGGCTCATGTGTGAAAGGCCCAGGCCCCAGCTGCTCTCCTGTTCTGGGTAGAGGTAGAACTAGACACATACACACACACACACACACACACACACACACACACACACAGGGACACACAGACACAAGACAAACACACACAGGGACACACAGACACAAGACACAGAGACGCACAAACACACACATACACACAGGGGGACACAGACACAAGACACACATGCTCGTACACACACACACACACACACACACACACACAGGCATGCATCAAACTCCACGCCACACCACACCCTCTTCCTGGCTACCACAGTTCTGCTTTGCCTCAGGCTCAACACAATGAAACCAGCTGAACATGATCCGAAAACAGCCTTGAGCTGAAATCATTCTTTCTTCTTGTTGTTTTCTTAGGTGTTTGTTACAATGACTAAAAGCTAACACAAGTTTTCCAGAATTTTTAAGCACATCAAGTCATCTTCAGACAAAAAAACATGAGAACTGGTAAGCTGAAGCAAAGGTTGGCTAAATATAGTATGGGCTGACTCCAGCTCCTCCAGTGTTTACACATGAAGGTTTGCTGGGGCACAGTCATGCTTTCTTACTGGTTTGTTTGTCTGTTTTTGAGACAAGGTCCTGGCTGGCCTGTAATTCATATCTACTAGGCCAGCCTCAAACTCAGAAAGGTCTGACTCCCTCTGCCTTCTGAGTGCTGGGATCAAAGGTGTGCGCACCACTTCAACCCAGCACTATTGTTTTGGTTTGCTTAAGTTATTATTGTTGTTGGTATCTTGTGTATGTTTGTACCACCACAGTGCATATGTGGAGGCCAGAGAAAACTCTGTGGGGCTATTCTCCCCTTCCACCTCCATGTGGGCTCTGGGGATTGAACTCAGATCATCAGGCTTTCATTATGAGCCATCAAGTGCCTTTGCCCACTGAGCTGTCTCACAGGACTTCACTTCTTTGCATGTGTAGCTACTTCTGTGCTCCAACTACCTGCGTGTGCAGTAGAGAAATAGCCAGCTTCAAAGAGAAAGAAGTAGGTAAAGGGCAAGCCTCAGAGCTCTCAGCCTGAACTTCTGCATCTGTAAAGTGGGCAGTCTTGAGGAAGTAACAGAGACATGAAACAATAGTGTGAGGGTGTGTGAGGCAGTCAGTTCCTCAGCCTCAAAGCAACTGTCTACTGTGACTTGACTCTCTAGGGATCCTAGCAATGAGGTGTTCAGGTATTAACAAAGCCAGGGCTAGACAGACCCTCAGCCTCGATGTCCCCCCTCACCTCCACCAGCTTCACCACGTTGGGGTGGTCCAGCTTCTTGAGGATGGCGATCTCCTGGTACACCTGCTCGATGGGGCCCCTGGGCTGGATGCAGCCCCCTGGAGCTGGGCGAGTGCCTCGGGGTGGGGGGCGGCCTGCAGGGAGCACAGAGTTAGGGCAGAGACCTTCTTCTGCAGAAAGCAGCTGCTAACGGGCTAAGTGGGGGCTGCGGCTTCATGCAGCCTTCTCTTCACACTTCCCCTGCTACGGGCCTCCTAGTCACCCTGTCAATCCCCTTTTCCTGTCACATGTACCTCCCCCACCCCCAGTGACAGAGACTTACTGAGGAAACTGGTCTGGCTCAGCTATTTCAACACCACAGAGAAGTGGCTGAGGTGCAGCTCAGCAGGTAGAGCACTTGCCTAGCAAGCTCAAAGTCCTAGGACGGATCCCTGCACTGCATAAAACAGGGTATGGTGATGCACCCCCGAAACTTTAGGATTTTCGAGGTAGAGGCAAGAAGATCAGAAGTTCAGGGCCATCCTTGACTACTCAGTGAGTACAAGGCCAGTCTGAGTTACAAGAGATGCTGCCTCAAAACACAAAAACAAAAGCCAGGTGTGGTGGTGAGCACCTGTAATCCCAGCACTCGGAGAGGCAGAGGCAGGGGGATCTCTCTGAGTTTGAGGACAGCCTGATCTACAAAGCGAGTCCAGAACAGCCAAAGCTACACAGGGAAACCCCGTCTCAAAAAAACCAAAAGCAAAAAAGCAAAAAACCCAAACCAAAATAAATAAGTAAATAAATATAAATAAATAAAAAACAAAAACCATCACGTAAATCACTTTTCCTCTTTGGAGCTCAGTTTTCCCACTGGATAAAGATAGACACAAATATTATTTCTCTCCTCAATGCACAGAAATGGTACAGAAAGCCAGGGAGATGAAACCAAAAAAAAAAAAAAAAAAAAAGAGAGAGAGAGAGAGAGTCAGTGAGAGAAAAGTGAGACGATTGTGCCAGGATGGAGTGTTACTCAGCAGAAATGCTGAAAGCATGTGAGGACCAACAGTCAAAACCATTACGAGACTCATCCTGTGTGAGGAAGCTTGTAAGTGTGATCAGCAGAACAGAACGCAGCCATGACCAAACCTGAACAATAAAAATGGTCAGATGCAGCTGTTAAGAAGGGAGTGCAAGGGAAGGAGCGGACAAATGCCTCAGCCTGGAAAGTGACCCTGGGAGACCAGAGCAGCAGCACACTGTAAGCCCTCAGGAGGCTGAGCAGGAGGATCAAAAGTCTGAGGCTAGCCCAGGTTACAGTGAGACCTGCTCTCAAAAATAAAAGTGAGGGCCAGATGTGGCTGGGATTACAGGAGGGTGCCACACCCACGTACAGCCCAGCTTTTAAGTGGGTTCCAAGGACCCAAACTCTACTTTCACACTTACATCCTGAGCATTTTATCCACTAAGCTATCTCCCCAACATCCCCCCATATCATTTTACTTTTAATCTTTGAGGCAAGTCTTGCTATCTTAATATATATATGCTAGCCTTCAACTCACAGACCCTCCTGCTTCTGCCTGCCAAGTGCTGGGATTAAAGAAGTGCACTATCATGCCGTACCACATATTTAATTATTAAAAAATATTCAACATTTAAAATGTGTTTTAATGGCTCATTAGTTTTTTGTTTTTAATTATTCTTCTTTCTCATATGCATGGTTTTATGGAAGAGGGTCTCATAGCTGTGGCTGGCCTTGTATCCCTGATCGATCTTCCACTTCCTGAGTGCTAGGGTAACAGGCATGTGCCCCATGCATGCTGATTCTTTTAGTAGTTTTTAGTATTTTTAGTACCATCACCACTGGGTGAATGCAGAACATTTTTGTTGCTCTTTCCAAAAGTCTGATTCTTGCCCCCACTGACCTGCTTCTTTCTCAAGGATCTGCCTATTCTTGATACTTTATATAAATGGCATTATATAGTAAGTGACTTTTTGTGTCTGGTCTCTTTCACTGAGCATGCTTTCACCTACGTAAGAGCAAAACAACTATTGGTGGCTGCATGCTAATACACCATTTGCACACGCATCTTACTCATCTGTGCAAGGCCACTAGAGTTCTTTTCACTCAACAGATACTGTGAACAGTGCTGCTAACCACACACACGAGCAAGCTTTGTGTCTTTTTCATTCTCTTGGACACTAGAGAGAAGTTGCTTCGTCCTAAGGCATACTGATTGATAGTTAGGTATAAAGAATCGCCAATCACCCGAGAGACGGCTTCTGGTGACACTAATTGAGGTGGGAAGCCTTGCCCACCGGAGGTGGCACCACTCCCTGGCTGGGGATCTTGGAGCATGGAAGGGGAGAAAGGCCGCTAAACATTTGAGCTCATTCCCCTCTGCTCCCGACTGTGGATACAGTATAACCAGTTGCCTCAGGCTCCTGCCTCTGAAGTCCCAAACACCAGCCAAGTAAACCATTTCATCCTTAAATTCGTTTTGTCAGTGCTTTATCAGGACACCAGGAAAAGGAACAAAGACATGGTAACTCCATGTTCAGCTTCTTAATTGTTTATTTATTCTGGCATGTATATGCCCCAGAATGAACATGGAGGACAGAGAACAACTTGTAGGAGTCAGTTCTCTCCTCCCCTGTGGGCCCTGGGAATCAAATTTAGGTCATCAGGCTTGGTGGCAAGTGCCTTTACTGCTGAGCCATCTCTCCAGCCCTCGAACTCAGCTTTTAAAACTTTTAAGTGAAAACAAATTAGGACCCACAGCAAGCAGCTCAGCACTGCTCTCAGCGGAAGCCCTGTGTGGAATGCAATGTCTCCAGGGTCTCTCTGAGGAATATCCCATTCACCTGGCACTCTCTCATCCTGCCTAAGTCCCCACAACCTTAGAACAAAGGCCCCCAACACTCACGTGGAAAACCAGCCTGCCGGATCAGCTTCTTTTTGGACAGCACTTTCATTGCCTGCAGAAGGACAGACCCCCAAGTCCAGTTAAAGGTGGAAGGGAAGAAGATGAGTAGGCTCTCTTCTCTCCAAGCCTCTCACTGAGCTCCCAGTCCCTTGTTGCCTCAGGACAAAGCAGGGAGAGCCTCGTCACCAGCAGGAGCTAGCTGGTCCTGGGCTATGTGAAGACAAACCTCCCGGAGTTGTACCAGTGCCAACCCTGAAGGACTTCCAAGTTTCCTGGTCAATAGACCCAGCTGGGAACCCCTAAGCTCACTGCCACTGAGTCAGACAAATGGGCCAGACCAATGGGCCAAGGAAGGGTATGATGGCTGCTTGCCCAAAGTCATGCTGCTCGTACATGTCACAACCAGGGTTTGAACCTATACTGAGCTGACTCCAAAGCCTCAGCTACAAGGAAGGGCATTATGCCTATCTATGCCTTCTTTGGGGGATATGGAAGGGGCAGGAAGGGCAGCTCAGAGCAAGGGTAGAAAAAACACTCACTAGGCCATCTGTAAAATGGGGCATTGCTTCCTTCTAAATGACCTAAGAGTAGGACAGGAGAATAAGTGCCCACACTGCTGGGAGCTGACTGCTAGGCAAGAAGCTTTAGTCTGGACGGGAATACTCACGTAGTAAGTATTGTCATTTTCATTGTAGGCCAGCTTGACCACACCATAGGAGCCCTGATAAAGAGAGATGCCGGTGATGTACTAGCTAGAAGCCACACTCTGAGATGAGGGCTCTGACAGGCCATAGACTGGGCAAACATACTCGAGACTGCATTCTGTCAGACTTATGATTTTTGCAGCCTAAATTAGCTGGGAAGAATTAACATAAAAACCCAGGCTTGAAAAACCTGGAATGTCTGGCCATATGTAGACTTTATTTCCATAAAAACAGCTCATCACAGGCCTCATCACGGCACTCAGGTCTCCTACCCAGGCTGCTTCACTCACGGGATCCTCACGCCATCGCTTAACGGTTAGCTTCAGTCCTCACCACTCCCTATGGTCTTACACTTAGCATACTTTGGCCAGTGATGTTACTGACTTATCTTCTCTTAGTGTTTGAGTTTTAGCCCCCGCAACAGTGCTAACAAAAACAAACAAGAAAACAGATGGGCAAAGGGAGCACCGTTGATGTGATGGGGACTATCACCATGGCAACACAGGACTTCTCTGGAAGTTTTCTCAACTGTAGACACACAGCTCATTTTAATATTAAATTTAAAGTAAATGAAAGAGGCTAGGTGTGGGGGTGCACACTTCTCGTTCCAGCTCTTGGAAGGTAGAGAAAGGTGGATCTCTGTTAGTCTGAGCAATCCTGGTCTACACAGTGAGTCCCAGACTTGCCAGGACTACAGAGTGAGACCCTGTCTCAAAGGGTATTTTTTTAGAAAAAAGGTTGGTAAGATGGCTCACTAGGTAAAATGCTGGCTACACAAGCACAAACATGTGAGTTCAAATGCCTAGCACTGACGTAGAAAGCCAGGAGTGGTCACACACACCCATAATTCCAGTGCTGGGTGGGGGTAGGCAACAACAGAACGACTTGCTGGCCAGCTAGTCTGGAAGAGTCTATGAGCTTTAGGTTCAGTGAGAGACCATGTCTCAAAGAATAAGGTGGAAAGGCACTGAGGCACACACACACATTCATGTATGCACATACACACACCCACACACACCTACACACGCCTACGCACACTGGCACGCACCCACGGGGGCTCGCAAGCACGTGCACAAGTGCCTACGCACAACTATTAATAACAAAACCCTTTCACCCCACCAGCCTTGCCTCCAAGCGTCCCTCTTTTCTTTCCAGCTCTACGGTTCCCTCCGGAGTGTCACAGACATCCCTGGCCAAGGTACAAAGGCGGCCCAGCTCCTGGGACATTTACCTTTCCAATTTCATCCTTCAGGGTATACTGATTCAGCTGCACACAGTCCTGGAAAGCAAGGAAGGGCACAAGTAAGACGACTCTCACAGGAGCAATGGATGCATGTGACCTACACTGTTACCAGGACTCCAGGCCACAGACGGTTCCAGCAGGTAGGAGGCTGAGGCAGGAGAATCCAGACTTCAAGGCCAGCTTGAAGGCAACCTGAGCTATATAGGACCCTGTTTCAGAAACCAAAACAATAACAACAACAAAAGCAAGGAACATCCCAACCCCTGCCCCCAAAAGAAAAGAGAGTACACATTAGGATGGGGAGAGGGCTCAGGTAGTGTCTGCTGCACAGCATGAGGGTCTACATAGAAAGGCGGGTGTAGCAGTGCACACCTGTAGTCCCAGCTGTGGGGAGGGGCAGACAGGCAGATCCCTGGGGCTCCCTGAACAGCCAGTCTATCAACAAACGCTAGGGCCCAGTGAGAGACTGTTCTTATAAAAACAAGATGGCTCTCATCTGTAACTTCATGGCAGGCTGATCTCTTTTCTCCACTTGCATTCACACACGTGTGCACCAGTGCATATATGAACACATGTACACACACAAACATAAAAAAGCATATATACTATATATTATATACATAATGTTTATTATTATGGGAGGCACTAGAGATCAAACTCAGGGCCTTGTGCACACTACACAAACACTTTACCACGAAGCTGCCTCCTCAGCCCATCCTGGGCTACACAGTTGAAGTCCTGTGTCAGAAAGAGAGTAGTTTGCATTCAGAAGTAGTTTGCAGCCCGGTGGTGGTGGCACACACCCGTGATCCCAGCACTTGGGAGGCAGAGGCAGGTGGACCTCTGTGAGTTCAAGGGCAGCCTGGTCTACAAAGCAAGTT
The DNA here is from genome assembly GCF_030254825.1 of Meriones unguiculatus. Taxonomy (NCBI): domain Eukaryota; kingdom Metazoa; phylum Chordata; class Mammalia; order Rodentia; family Muridae; genus Meriones; species Meriones unguiculatus. The sequence goes on along the minus strand of NC_083352.1, from coordinate 88,792,904 downwards.
CCAGGACAGCTGAGGCTACACAGAGAAACCCTGTCTCAAAAAACAACAAAAGTTTGAATGAAAGTAGCCTTGCATGGCAGACAATACCCCAGAAACTGTCGGTCACCGAATGAAAATCTTAGTACTGCCTCCCTACAAGGTCAGAGACACCCCAGCAGGCCCCCAAGACATGACAGGCTATTACCATGCCCTTGGTCACCCACTATAGGTAGACAGTAAAACACACAGCACACCTTAGTGAAAGACACAGAGAAACCAAGCTGTAACTTCCTCACAGTGCCTGAAAGTGCCATGCAGGCCACCAGGGGAGAAAAGTCATCAGTGGTGTCACCCAGCAGCCCTGCATGCTGCTATACCGACCTGTCAGGCGAGGTGTGCCCCCTGACAAAACGGTGACACAAACATTGTGAAGGAAACCCATGCTTTCTGCTTAGATTTGAGGCCTGCTCCACAAGCAAGCAGCTTGACAATGCAAACCTGGCTGATAGCTCCCAGCTGTGGGGGCCACAGGCCGTACTCGGGAACCTTCTACTGTTATCCTGCTAAATGACATGTTGTCACCTGCCCTCAAATATTTATGTTTATTCGCACAGATGAGAGCTTCGCCCTGCAGTCGGCAGCAGTGAATACAGACTCATAACTGCTCTGAGTGCTGAGAGTAAGTGACTGTTGAGTATAAGCAGCCCTGAATGGGACATGTACACCACTCCTCTCCACCAAGGCTCAGAGAGTATCTCACAGGGGGACAGAGAACAACGCAAGAGCCAGAGGACAGCGAGGAGGATATGACATGACCATGTGATCATGAACTCACTGCAGTGATGGTCACCTACACAACATCAACCAACAAGATCAGTCAGTATTTCAAAAGGTAGCACTAAATGGACTTAATGAGCACCCACCACGCCCCCCCCAGAGAGAGGGAGGCCAGGAAGGGGACAAGGGCATGTGTTAGAGTGTATGGAAGGAGCGGGAGAGGAGATATGACTAAAATACAACACTGATACAACGTTGACATGTATGAGACTGTCAAAGAATAAATAAAAGATGCCCTGTTAGAAAAGCCTGACACTTAGCTGAGAACCGCCTCATCTCCTGGGACTACAGAAGTCCATCACCATGAGGTGCTGGGGGTTGAACTCGGCTCTGTACATGCTAAGCAAGCATTCTACCAGCTGAGCCACAGCCTCAGCCCACCAGTTGTTTAACATGAACATTCTGTAGGACCCTCCATTCTGCTTCTAGGATTACCCAAGAGAAATGAAGATGATTCAGAATAAAAAGGAACTAACAACAGCAAGGCATAGTGACACGAGCCTTTAACCCTAGTCCTCAAGAGGGAGAGGCAGGTGAGGTTGCGGCCAGCCAGGATACAATGAGATCTTGTCCCAAGGGAAAAAAAAAAAAAGTAAGTGATAGGTAAAATAAATCAGCTACTAATCTGCATGTCCCTCGGTGTCTGCAAGGACTGGTTGCAGAACCCTGCAAGATAGCAAGCATGCATGAGTTCAAGTCCCTCAGAGAAGTGGCATGGTGCTGTTCCGCACAGGGTATAACTTTCATACTGCCTCTCTCACAAACATTTTGGCCCTAGGAAGTTGAGACAGCCCTTCTGGCGTGAACTTACTACATAAATCAAGCTGGACTTGAACTTGTAATGATCCTCTTGTCTCTGCCTCCTGAGTTCTGGAATTACAGGTGTGTCCCCCCAGCATTCCCAGTTCTCTTCCCTCACATAGTTATTTTCTCTGTGTTTGTGGGTGTCTTGGAAGGTGTCCCCACAGCACAGAAAATGGCATCAGATCCTCTGGAGTTGGAGTTAAAGGTAGCTGTAAGCTTCCATGGCGGTGCTGGGAATAGAACTCAGGTCCTCTGCAAGAGCAGCATCCCTCTTCCACTGAGCCACTCTCCTATTCCACACACACACTTTAAATCATTCTCAAGCTCCTTATATATTTAATACAATGTCACTGTTATGTAAGTCATTCAACTCACTGCTTCTACTGTGCTTGGAGGCAGTAACTACTTAAATTATCATTTAATCACAAGAAAAAATAGCCTGGACAGCCTCATACAGTTACAATTTTTTTCCTTCTGAATATTCTCAAGGTTGGCCGGATCTGTAGCTATCAGGGCCAAGAGTGTATCTATCCAGCGACACGGATAAATCTCAAATCCATTATGCTAGAGAAGAAACTGAGCTAAAAAAGAGCGCATAGGCAATGAACCTGCTTACATAAAACCCCAGAACTTGCACACTAATCTAAAACACTGCAAAAAATAGTTCAGAATACCATGAGTGGCCCCACACACCTGTAGTTGCAGCATTCAAGAAGCTGAGGAAAGAGGGTCATGGAAAGTTCAAAGCCAGCCTGGGCTACCTAGTGAGATCCTATCTCAAAGAACAGAGACCAACTTAGATCAGCAGCTACTGGGGAAGGAACACAAAGGACAGACGGCTGCCCAGCCCACAGGAAATACCCTCTACCTTGACTGAGGGTACGGCTGCTTTCCCAGGAGTAGTCACAGAGAAAAAAATAACGTTTGTGCCGTCAAAATGTGAAGGGGTGTTTGTTTTGTTTCTTTTGAGACTTCATCTCCAGTCTGTGGCCTCCACTGTCCGCCAACTCATCTTCCCGTCCCCACCTACCCCCATCACAGCTCATGTAGCACACCAACCTGCAAACCTGTGATGGAGACGTGGTGTGACTCCACCGTGGGCCGCCGGGGCATCCGGGGCGAGGACTGTGGGGAGCTGGACGGCGAGTAGGACAGGGATGGGCAGATGCAGCGTCCATTCATGTCCAAGCTGCTGCTGGATGCTGGCCCTCCCTGAGACCGCTCCTGCAGGGACATCTTTCGACCAGAGAGCAGGGGCCGTGACTCAGATTCTGAGGCATGGAGGGGGAGTTCCTGGCCATCCGCCTCCAGAGGCTGGTCCTGGGCCAGGCTGAGGTCCACGTCCGGGCCTGGCTCACACTCAGTGACCACAATGAAGGATTCCATGCCCAAGTGGATGCTTAAGGAAGAGAGTCCCCGAAGGGCCTCACAGGGCTTCTGGCCTTCCTGGCTGCCACGCCCACTTCCCAACTCATCCTGGGAGGCCGCCCGGTCGCTGGTGGGCTGGCTAGAGACACATGATGACATGGTGTGTGTACCGACTTCATCAGCCAGGCTGGGGCACTTCCATGGGCAGCAGAGCTGCCTGCGAAAGAGAGAAAGAAGGTCAGCCAGGCAGGATAGAGTGAGGAGTCACTCTTCTCAGCCAGGCTAGTGTCTGATTTGTGCATATATGTAACATCCTCAAAAACATCTTGCAGCCCAGAATGCTGATGTAGCACTTGGGTAAGGCAGGAGTATTACTAGGAGTTAAAGCTGGCCTGGGCTACATAGTAAACTCCAGGTTAGCCTGAGCAGAGCAGGACTGCCTCAAAAGAAACAAAAAAGAAATTTTGTAGCCAGCTGTGGTGCTGCCTGCCTGTAATCCCAGCTCTCAGAAGGTGGAAACAGGAATTAAGGTCTGTCCAGACTGCACAAGACTTATCTTTGAAAAAAGAAAATACTGTTCCGCACGCACACTCCCAGTCTATGCAAAAATATGTTCTTTGAAAGTTGGAGAGATGGCCAAGTGGTTAAGGAACTTGCTAGAAGAACCTGGTTTGACTCCCAATACTGCACCCACACAGTGGGCAACACCATTAGTATCTCCAATTCCACGGGGAACTCATGCCTCTTCTGACTTCCAAGGACATCAGGCACACACAGGTGGTGCACAGACACATACACAAGCAAAAATATTCACATAAAATAACTCTTTTTTAAGTTAAAAAAAAAAAAAGCGAGCCAGGCAATGGTGGCACAAGCCTTTAATCCCAGAGGGCAGAGACAAGTGAATCTCTGTGAGTTCGTGGACAGCCGGGTCTATAGATCAAGTACCAGAACAGCCAGGGCTATACAGAGAAACCCTGTCTCAAAAAAATCCAACCCAACCAAACCAAACAAGAAGTCCTGGGTTCAATCCCTGGCATGGTGGTACAGCCTACAATCCTGGCACTCAGAAGAGGGAGAGGCAGAGGATCAGAAATTCAAGGTCATTTACTTAGCTACATAGTGGAGTTGGAGGTCAGCTTGGAATAAAAGAGTCACTGTCTTCAAGAAAAAAAAAAAGTGAGCCAGGCATAGCGCCACAAGCCTTTAATCCCAGAGGCAGAGGCAGACAGATCTCTGAGTCTGAAGCCAGCTTGGTCTGCATAGCAAGTTCCAGGACAGCCAGGCCCTCACAGAAAGAGGGAGAGACACACAGAGAAAGAGACTATTAAGTGAGGTCTCTTGATTTTGTATGTTTGACATGTGTATGGATTCACATGTGTGTCAGAAGTCAACCTCAGTTGTCATTGATCAGGAACTTTCCCACTTTGGTTTTTGGTGGTAGTGGTGGTTTTTTTTCTTTTTTAATTAATTTATTTATTAATTTTTGGTTTCTGAGACAGGGTTTCTCTATGTAGCCCTGGCTGTCCTGGAACTTATTCTCTAGACCAGGTTGGCCTCAAAATCACAGAGATCTGCCTGTCTCTGCCTCCTAAATTCTGGGATTAAAGGTGTGTGCCACCACTGCCTGGCTGGTTTTTTAATTTTTAAAATTATTTGTTCTGTGTGTGGGTGTTCCGCTGTGTATGTGCATGTATGTGCACCACATGCCTGATGGGTGCTCACAGAGACCAGAAGAAGGCCTGGATCATAGGAGCTGGAATTATGGGTAGTTGTGAGGTGCCGGGCAAGTACAGGGAACTCAACACAGGTCCTCTTAACCAATGAGCCACCTCTCCAGCCCTCAACCTTGCTTTTGGTTTCTCACTAGACCCTGGCTCCGGGGGCTGGGGTGGGGGTGGGGTCTCCAATTAGGCAGGCTGGCTGTTGAGCAAGCCATGTTTCCAGCTCGGAGCTCATGAGTAGGTGCTGCCACACAGGTGCTGGGACTCAAACTTGGCTTGCTGTCTGTGGTGTCGCTAAATCGCCCTCTTAGCTTTTTCTTATTAGTAAAATTATCTGGTGCTGGGGAGATGGCTGAGCAATGAAAAGTACTCGCTTTTCTTCCAAAAGACCCAGGTTCAGTTCCCAGCACCCAGATGGCAGTTCCGGGGAATGTGACACCCTCACACATACACATGAAGGGAGAACCCCAATTCATATAAAATAAAAATAAATACATTTTAAAAAACGAAAGACACTTTGAAAGAAAGAAAGAACATCTACTGCTCTTGCAGAGGACCCAGAGAGGCACATGACTCTCTCCCTCACACATACACACACACACACACACACATACACTTTTTTTTTAATTTAGTCTGTGTCTGCAATGACAAGAGACAGACTTCTCCCATGGACTAGTAAGATGACATAAGCAGCACGAGGGACGTGCAGGGTAAGCGGGTGGGGCTGCAGGCCGGCCCAGGCTACAGATTGAGACCTTGTCTCAAAACAGTGGCAAGAGTGACCGCCCTAAAAGTAGGAGAACTCGAGTTCAAAAAAGCCCAGCACTTACCTAAGAAACCAAGATGGCTGCCTGTGGCTGGTTCCTCAAAAAGTTAGAGACTTCCCATACAGCTCTGGTCATTGTAGCTGAGAGGAGTGGAGTCAGCAGATGAATAGATAAGCACCAAAAGGCCAGAAGCATTGACAATGGCTACGACTCAGGTGAAAGCATTCTGCCAAGTGCACGGCCAGTCCCAAGAGGCCCTGGATTGCATAATTCCATGGAAATGGAATTTCCATACTAGGCAAATCCACAGAGACAGAAAGATTAGTGGTTACCTAGGACTACGGATTGCTCTGAGGGCAATGCAGTGACTGCTTAATGGGTGCAGGGTTTCCTCTTGGTGAAAATGTTGTGGAACCAGAGAGGTGATTTCACAGTCCCGTGCTTGTACTAAATGCAATCTTAAAACTGTTAATCTGCCAGGTGTGGTAGCACACACCTTTATTTCCAGCACTCCAGGGATAGAGGCAAGAGGACTTGTGAGTTTCAGGTCATCCTGGTCTACATAATAAGCACCAGTCAAGCCAGAGTTACATAGTGAGATCCTGTCTCAGATTTAAAAGCAAAAAAAAAAGGTTAATTAGAGGGATAAGGGGCGCAGCTTGCTGCTTGCAACAAAGCTCCTAACTAGGATTTGAGAAGCGTTTGGTTCTACTCCAGCACTGTGCCCCCACCTCCCCACAAAAAAATTAATTTTATGCCATGTGAACTTTTTGTTCTTTAAGACAGGTTTTCTCTGTGTAACAGCTCTGGCTGTCCTGGCACTCACTCTGTAGACCAGGCTGGCTTCCAACTCACAGAGATCTGCCTGCCTCTGCCTCCCAAGTGCTGGGATTAAAGGCGTGCCACCATATCCAGCCACATGTGAATCTTTATAACAGTTCGAGAGAGAGGTGGGGAGAGACTGACACACGCCTTCAGGCTGTCACTTCCCACCATCTCTGGGACAGAATATTAACCTTTGGCTCATGTGTTTGACAAATTCTGGTGCACAAATGTCACAGGTGGCTGAGTTAGGTAAGCGTACCCACAAAGGGATGGCGGCTGTTCGTTCATCAGGGAGGGTCTCTTTAGGTGCTGGGCTAGCAGAGAGCTGAGGAAAGAAAATGGGCCACAACGGTAGAGGACCTTGGGAGGAAGCGGCTCGAGTCGGGGCTGCCTGGAGGACCCAGCCGAAGTACAGAAATGTTGCCTTTCAGAAGTATATGTAAAACATCTACTATGCCAGCAAGAGGCTTGGGATCCTCCAATCAGAAAAGCCCCGGCATTCTCAGTTTAATTATGAACACCATTCATAATTTAAAAAAAAAAAAAGTGGTGGGTTTTTCTTGTGTGGTTGGTTTGTTTTATTTGCTTTGAGAGAGAGAAAAAGAACATAAAGTTGATTGGGTGATAAAAATAGACTGTGTGAAATTTATTTTAAAAACAATAACAACAAAGAGCCGGGGAGATAGTTCACTGAGTAGGAGTGCGGGCTGCACAAGTGTGAGAGCCTGAGTGCAAATCCCAGCATGCACATTAAAAGCTGGGTGTGACCTAGGGGCACTTGTGACCCCAGCACTCTGAGGCAGAGACAGGGGCTTGCTGAGGCTTGCTGACTGCCAGCCTAGCTCTAGGGTTGGTGAATGAGCTTGTCCCAAAGAAATAAGGTGGAGAGTGATGGAGCAGGACACCCAATGTCCTCTTCTGGCCTCTGAATGCAGACACGCAGACACACACACACATACACAAACACACAGGCGTGCATATACCACACACAAAAGAACCACAACAAAATCAACCATGTGACAAGATGCTCAGCCTGGTTTACAGGAAGAAAAAGCATACACTGAAACAAGGAGCTGCTGATACTTCCTCAGAAAGCTAAGTACAGAATTCCTACCTGGCCAGTATCTCCTGTCATTGGTAGGCACTCATTGGTAGGCAGGAAAGTAAGTGGTGTACTGGTGAGCAGGATTAAGGGCAGAGGAGAATGAGGAAGTCCTGAGTAAAGGGAGGGGCCCAACACAGAGGACATGCTTAATGCCTCTGAACTGTACATGTAAAAATAGTGACTGTGGCTCATTTTCACTGTGTGCTTATTATATATGTAATCTTTACGTGTATGGCTGTGTCTGTGCCACGAGAGTGCAGGCGTCATGGAGAGCAAAAAGGATATGAGATCCCCTGTAGCTGGAGAAACAGGTGGTTGTGAGCCCCAGACTTGGGAGCTGGGAACTGAACTCAGGTCCTGTGCAAATGTGCAAGGAACACTTAACTGCTGAGCCATCTTTCCAGGCCCCAAGATGAATCTCCAGAAGAAAGTAAGCAGCCGTGACAGGAGCAGATAGGCCACACCTTAGCAAAACGAGGAAAATGTCATTTGTCTCGAGCTGCACGCCTGCCTTGGCTTCCTGTGGATGGATCAGTCATTCTATCCAAGACCCACTCTCTTCAACCTGGCTGTTACTTTACAGAACATCGTTTTGTGATCCTCATCTTCCATACGAGGTATGTAGCACCCTGGAGTCCACAGCTTGGGCTTATCCTTTGTCTAGCTTGCCTTAAACTTTTTCTGCCTCAGTTTCCTCATCTTTAAGATGGACACCTTCAGGACAGTCAGGGGGAGCAAATGAGCCATACACTCAGAATACATGACTGAAGTGCTAAAAAGCTGTTCACAGTGGGACTGTGTTCCAGAATGTTCCCAAGTGACTACAGTCCTTGTGGTCCACATATTCCACAACCCTGGCCCAGCCACCCCCAGGGAAGGCGACCTGTCCTTTGTCTCAGAGCCACTTCTGTTAGGGCTACAAGTGTTCCTGAAAAGAAAACCAGACTTGGCAGTGGCTGGGAAAGTCAATGGAGATTTTTTTTTTTCTTGCCAACAGAAAAACAATTGCTTATCGATCTCTACTCCAGGCCAAGGACACCAAGCCATCCACCCCCAACAAAGCTGCTTTTAATCAAGTCTCCTTGGCCAGCCGGTGTCTGGCCTGGGCCTCCCTCGCCACTGCCTCTGACGCAAGCTTGGCCTTCAAGGTCTGAAGGAAGGAGAACAGAAGCACTCAGACCCAGGCAAGGGCTGTCTGTGAAGGACAGGCAGGCCCACCCAAGTCTAGGGAAGAGGTGAACAAAGGCCAGGAGGGCTATGTGGAAGGATCTTGCCCCGTCCCTACAAATCTAAGCCAGTATTCTGAATTGGGGGACCAGAGACCCTGCGAAAACCTAATGAAGCTACCGACATTTTCTCGAGCAGAAAATTAAACATAAAGACAATGGTGCAGCGTAACAGACTGTCCTGAAATCGCCTTAAACCCAGCAGGCACCAGGCACCAAGTAACTCTGCTCGGTTGTGTAATTCCCCCAGGACGAGGCCTCTGCAAGGAGGGGCGAGGATCGGAACACAGGATTGAAGAGGACCTTCCTACAAAGCTGCTTGGGTTTGACAAAATGCCAACAGTCCTGGCCTAGCCTGGCTGCTCCCCAGGAGTCACAAGGTCTGTCCCGCCCAGAGGCCCCCCTCACTCCAGGGCACCCAATGGAGCCACCAGGCTCTTCCTGGAGCAGATGGAGATAGTCCTTGGCCAGGATGAGAGGAATGTTCCTTCCTCTGCCAGGAAGCCAAGTGGCACAGGCCTCCAGGAAACGTCTGGCCATTTCCATTTCCTGGGGGGTCATTTCCAACCAGCAACTGCCACCTGCCAAATGCTGAGCTGAGCTACCACCCGGGCCATGTTATGACATCTCAGTGGGTGGGCCTCAAAATCAGAGACGTACCTTCCTCAGGTGTCCCTCAGGGTCCTCAGAAGCCCTCTTCCCTAGCACTCCAGGACAAAAACAAAATAAAACAAAACAAAAACAAACAAACAAACAAAAGCCCAAATCAGCCCCATGGATCTTATCAAAACCAGGAATGGTAACATGCCAGAGTCAGGAAAGGCCTAAAACAGCCACATCCTCTCTCACCTGGGGAAACTGAAGCCCAAGGCCCTAGAGGAAATTCATTCATTCATTTGTTCTTTTAACAAGCAATTAGGAATGAAGCTCAGTTGGTAGAGTGATTACCAAGCATGCAAGGGGCCCTGGGTTCAAAGCCCAGCACTGCATAAATCATGCATGGTGGCACACATCTGTAATACTGTGGAGGTAGACCCAAAGAAGTTCAAGGTCTCAAGGCTCATCCTCAGCTACAACAAATCTGAGGCCAGCCAGGGCTACACAGTGAGAGCATGTCTTAAAAGAAAAAAGAAAAAAATAGAACCAAATGTTGTCAAAGCAAAACTCCAAGTCATTATGGAGGAGCCATTGTGTGGTTTGTGTAGCAAGGGGCCACCAACCTCATGAAACATTAAAAAAGATCCCAGTGCCATAACATGAACAGGGGAGACAGCCAGACTAGTACGAAAGAGAACAGAAGAGAGACAAGAAAGAAGGAAGCTGGGGTGTGGGGTTTGTCAAGGAAATCTGCCTTGGGAAATATTTTCCTTTTCTTTTTAACTAAAAAAAAAAAAAAAATTGAGACAGACCCTCACTATGCGGCATAGGATAGCTTTGCAATCCTCTCGCTTCAGCCTCCTGACTGTTTGGATTATAGGTTTGTACCACCGCAGCTAGCCAACCAACCAACCAACCAACCAAAAACAGAAAGGGGACCATGGAGATGGCTTGGTCCCCTCAGTACAATGCCTACAACGAATGTGTCAGCATGCAGGCCTTGAGCCCAGCTCCACCGCACCTGCATAAAAAGCCAGCTGCGGCCCTCTTCCGGGTACGGTCCAGCATTTGACATAGCATGTAGGTGCTCCTTCAATACAGCCTCTAACAAAACGAGGCTGTCTCGAACCCCAGGCAACAGGATTGTTCACCAGTACACCAAGAAGGCTGGGAAAGCACCTAAATCTGCATGTGATGTATACCCAGGCAAACTTCAAGGGGTTCGGGCTGTGAGGCCTAAAGTCCTTATGAGATTGTCTAAGACAAAGAAGCATGTGAGCAGGGCCTATGTAGGTGGTTCTGTGTGTGTGTGTGTGTGTGTGTGTGTGTGTGTGTGTGTGACTTGATCAAGCGGGCTTTCCTTATTGAGGAGCAGAAAATCATTGTTGAAAGTGTTGAAGGCACAAGCACAGAGTTAAAAAGCAAAATAAATGTGCAGCTTTTTTAAGTAATAAAAGTCAAGACTTGGTCTAAAAAAAAAAAGCCACTGTGACTGCCAACTGGTGAGTGCTGGCTTCAGTGAGAGGCCTTGTCTCAATCAAGGTAAAGAGCAATCAAGAAAGACATCTGAGCTAGCGGTGGTGGTGGTGGTAGTGATGGCGGTGCACGCTTTTAATCCCTGTACTAGGGAAGCAGAGGCAGGCAGATCTATGTGAGTTCCAGGCCAGCCATGGGTACACTGAGAAACCTTGCCTCAAATAAATAAATAAATAAATAAGAAAACTTCCCTGCCTCAAATAAATAAGAAAAAAAATTTAAAGATTACTGATTTACCTGGAGTCACACAGTAGTTTCATGTACTGCTGCAATAGGTCAGAGTTTTGTTTTTTGGTTTTTTGTTTGTTTGTTTTACCCAGGCACTTGAAGTGAAACTCAGGGCTTCTGTCCACACAGAGCAAGTACTTGACTAAGGTGCCAACAGTCCTGGTCTGTATTCTCCAAAGGAAAAAAAAAAGTACGGACACAGCCTCACAAAGGTCATCATAAACTGTGTCGCAAATAAAGTACAAGCTGGGTCAAAATCTTAACAAAGAGGCTCCCATGGGCCACGTGGCTGCCTTCCAGGGAACGCAATCTATATGAGGGGAGATTAAAGGCAGCAGCCTCCAACTGTACCACCAGCAAATGCCCAAACTCACTCGGCACAGCGACATGGCTTGACTAGCTTAACTGGAGGGAGTTCACCACTGAATTCCCAGGCCTAGAACTTTCTACTAAACAGCTGGCATTCAGTAAATATAAGCTGGAGGTTGCACATTTCAAACACCCCAAGGCCGGTCGGAAGGTCAGAAGCTGTCTTTAGCTGGCCTGGAGTCCACATTCCTTTAGTCTGAGAATGGCAGCACGGTTTATGTCTGGGAACACATCCTTCTATGTGAGGCAGCCCCATGGAGCCCACCCCGGTTTCAGTCCCTCGTCCATGGCCCAAAACTGCACAAGTGGCCATCGGAGAACACATGTGACCCAACTCATTCTAATGGGTTTTACTCTGTGATTTTTTAAGTGTTAAAGGGGGAGGGCTGTTATTTTTTTTTTTTTCTGTTGAAGTTAGTGCTGTGAGAATCCTGAATTAGAATGAAGTCAGTCGAAGAGAAGGAAGACAATGGATAGAAAACGGATTTGGCACCCTGATCCATCCATGCCTGAAGCCTACGTACCCCAGTGTTTTCAATACCTGAGCCAACAGAGCCAACAAGTGACAGAGAACTGAAAGACAAAAAAGCTTCTCTGTTTTTTTTCCTTGCATTGGCTCTCATGCAGGCCAAACTGCTAGGCAGCTGCTGGTTCCCTAACAGCCCAGGCAGCCTTCACCTTGATGGCTAGGCAGAAAGCAACGCCTACAAAGTCAGTGTTTTGTTTTATTTTAAAGAGAGTGAACGAGTGACGGGGAAGACTTGATGAGCTGGCTAACTAGAAGAATCACCGCCTGCTCAGGACTCTCATCCCTGTGGCAACAGCTGTAAGAGCCGCAGCTGTGGCAACAGTTGAGACTTGCTGTCTTCGCTGCTTGGCATCATACTAAGCCTGCACCAACTTACTAGCTGTCATGGTAACCTTACTATTCTCTACTTCCCCAGTGAGGAGGCTGAGGCACAGAGAGTCTGAGTGAGTTGCCCACGATCCCACAGCCAAGGGACTTTGGGAAGGGCACAGGTGTGAAGACACAGTAAGTACAAGCCAAGAAAAAGCTTACACAGGTATGAGGCCAAATTCCCTGACTGTGGGCTGGAAAGACAGATGGCTCAGCAGTCAAGAGCACTGGCTGCTCTTGCAGAGGACCTGGGTTCAGATCCCAGCACCCACATGACCACTCACAACTGCCCGTAAGTCCAGCTCCTGAGCATCTGACATTCTCTCTGGCCTCTGTGGGCACTGGCATACAGATGGTGTATACTCACACAAACATACACATAAATTAAGAAAGTAAAAATAAAAAGTCATTGACTGGCTTTAACTTATACTAAAAACATTGGTTCCTCTGCGCATCCCTGGCTGTCCTAGAACTCACTCTGTGGACCAGGCTGGCCTCGAACTCAGAGATTCACTAGCCTCTGACTCCTGAGTGCTGGGATTAAAGATGTGCTATACCATGATTGATCTCAAATTTGAAATGTTTGTTTTTTGAAACAGGGTTTCTCTGTGTAGCCCTGCCTGGCCTGACAAATATGAATTTCTAATCTCACTATGCTAACTAAACTCTTTCCATCTTGCCTGCTAGCTGTAATGGAATGCATCATTTGTTACTAAATTAAAAGGAAAAAAGAAGGTGCATATAATTTCACATCCAAACTGACATGTCATAAAAGCTTTTCACTGCCCAATGCTTCAGCTATCAATGTAGGGGTGGGGCCTGCTGGTGAAGATGCTAAACACCAGGGTGAGGCATGGCAGGCCAGCAGGCTTGAGGCTGGGCCGGGACTAGAGCCAGAGGCTCAGGCTCCTGCAGCCTAGGGCCCGAGACCCTGAATGACCAAGGAGTTTCTGAGTCACTGCAGCCACTTTCAGGGATCTGAAGGGTCACATATCATTGACATATCCGGACAACCCTGTCTGCAGTCATGCTTTGAAGGCCTTGAAGATACAGGAAGGAGGAAGCTGCGAGTGAGTAGGAACTTGAGGTGAGAAGTAGCCTTATTCCTTCCTGCACTGCTCCCACTGACTCCCTCCCAGCCTTCCAAGGAACCAAAGGAAGAGGCAGAGAAACAAACAGAATTTTAACCCATAGTGGGGGAGAGATCCCCTTCAGTAACGCACAGCCTGTCCAAGCAGAGCCGTGAAGGCCAGCCTGGCGCCCACGGCATCCCTGGCTTGCCCACCTCTTCCCGCCCTCCTTCCTGCTTGTCTATACAGTGTAATCCACCTCCTTCTCTCTCCAGCCTCGAGCATATAGTCCGCTCAGCAGGGACAATCCAGGAAACCAGGTCTACAGGGCTACCTGTTCCCCCATATGGTCTGAGATAAACCTCAAAGCAAACTCTGCCAGAGGCTTTGAAGGCAATGCGCCCAATGTTTAAAAGTTCGAGACCAGTCTGGGCTAGAAATTGGGATCCTGCCTCAAACAAATCGAAAATGCTCCTCACCCTGCCCTCCTAGCTAACCACTGGCTCCCCTTTAAATGGCTCCCTAACAGAAGCACTTGGGCAACTCCCACCTTGGCCTTCCCACAGCTCTGCTTCCCACAGCTCTGCACAACCTCTCAGGGCAGAGGGCGAGATCCTAGACTCCCCTCCTCACCCTCACTTCCTGTGGGATCATCCATCTCTCCTTTCCAGGTTGGAATTAGCATTTTTATCTCAGTAACTGCCATCTCTCAACTATTTACAGCCACCAGAATAAAAAGAGGCAACATAAAAATAGTCCCTCTGCAGCTTTCAGGATGGGGTGGGTGTGGGGGCACAGCAGAATCTTCTAATTTTCTTTTGCTCCCTTTCCGAATATAGTTCATACAGGCCTCCCCAGCAGCTCAGAGACTCCCTCCCACAGGGAGCAGGTTCCAGCAACCCTGGGCTCCCCAGAGTACAGCTTCTGTTCCCAGACCCCCAAACAAGGGGCCAGGCACCCTGTCCTGTTCCTGTCACACCCAGGGACTCCTTCCTGCCTTCTGAAATACAAGCTAGTCCAAACAAAACCGAACCAAACTTTGGCGTTTCTCTGCACTTAAGATGTTTTATAATTGAAAATAAGAAAATCAGCTAGGCATGGTGGTGTCCATGTGCAGAAGGCAGAGACAGGAAGATCAAGAGATCAAGGCCAGACTGGGCTACATAATGAAACCCTGTCTCCCAGAAAACAGAAAGAAAGAGAAGCCCTTATACCAGAAACAACACAAATGTCCATCACTAGATGGTCCGCTCAGGCCATGGAATATTATTCAGCCATAAAAAGGGATGAAGCACAGAAGCTGTGATGCTGAGTGAAGCCAAACACAAAAGACCATCTATTATACATGATGCAACTCACAGGAGACATCCTGTGTGAAACAGCACACTAATCCTAAAGATCAAAAATGTGTGGGCGCCTGAGGCTAGAGGGAGGGATACTGGGAACCTGGAGTGACTGTTTATTAGGTACACGATTTCCTTTTGAGGTGATGAAAATGCCCGGAAGCTAGAGAGAGGGAGAAGATACACAACACTGGGGCAACTTCACCTCATTTTTCTAAGGGTTGGGGGATGGGTTTTGATGGCAGGGGGCTTGCTAGGTATACCAGGCAAGCACGCTACCGACGGAGCCAATTTTAAAGAAGCCAGTTTTAAAGGAGAGATCTCTACATCCCTCAACTTCTAGCAAGAAGCGCAGGCAAGACTGCAGACTGTACTGCAGCCTGAACGCCACCTGCATGCAGCCGCCCTAGGACTCTGCAGGCCTAGTCCAAGGACTCTTCACTCAAAGGAGGCATAGCTCCGCATAGCTCCGGTGTCCAAATCCCCAGGATGGCGGGAAGAAGTGAGACGTACAAGGCCCAGAGCCACCACAAGGAGGCATGTCAAAGAAAACAAGTCTTGGGTGATCTTGGAGCAGCTGCCAATCTGAGCCCTCCATGGGAGGGGTTCCTGGTGAGGCCAGGGTGACTGGTGGCCCATGTTAAAGTTCAAGCAGGAACACCTTGGACAGAAGTTTGGCCCACCCCACCCAGAGAAAGCAGCTCTAGCCCCTGTCTACATCCATCTGCAAAGTCCCTCTGTGGGGCTGGTGCCGTCCTATGCCCTCTACCTGCTTCCTCCACTTTTCAGCCCATCTTCGGAGGGTTGGCAGCAAGTCTCTGGGGTTCACGCCCATCAGAACAGGTTCCTCCAAAACAGCACCCTGCGGGCATCTCTCTATTTCCTCAGCACTTGAGGCTTTTGGCATTTCTCAACGTCTCGCTACTGGCATTTAGGGACATTCTTACAGGACATTTGGCATTCCCTAGCTCCTGCCCACTAAACACCAAGAGTGCTCAGTCTCATTTTGACAGACCAAAATTCACTGTCACCAGGAGGGTGGGACTGCCGTGTGACAAGGACTGCATAGTTATTAGCCCACCAACAACTGAAGGGAAAGACAAGACTGACTCCTGACAGGAGAGCAGGACCTCTGTGTCCTCATACACTGCCTAGTAAACAGGCCCCAGCTCCCCCCAACCCCATCCCAAGAAGATGAGGGGAAGCCTTGCCTTGTGTGATCCTGGCTAAGTTAACTAAGCTCCTTTCGCCTTTCAATACTGATAAAGTGTTAGGAACCCTCAACCTCCTATCCTCAACCACAGTGACCAGGAACTCCCCACCACACAGGGTTTGGGTGAGGATTAAATGAGGTAACCCAGCAACGTAACAGTATCTACCACATAGCAAGAACTCACTAAATGTTAACGAGGGGGTGAGAGTGGGGTTCAGTGGTAGATGGTGCTCTTAGCGTGCTCGAGTATACAGAAGGAGGATTCGGTAAACTGAAGCTGCTTTTGAATACCCGATGCACAATCGATTCTGACAACCTCCCACCGGTTCTGCGGGGCGGCTTGGGAACAGTGGCAGCCCCTGCCACTTCCAAAGAACAAAGAAGCTGCGGGGACGCGAGCAATCCTTCTCTCAGTCCAGTGGGGGCAGAGTTGGGAGGAGGAGTAAAACACACCGTTAATGCCCCCAGGGCACCTTAAGTTTCGGGAATTCAGAGGGGCAGGTAAAAGTTGCATCCAGGTTAATGAAGGCGCGGCACGACCCACCCCCAGATCAGGAGGCTGCTTCCCGGCCCGTGGCACCTGAGATGTCCTCCACCCCCAGCTCTATCCCTCTGCAAAGTGCCACCTCTTCATCTCCAAGTGAGAGCAGCCCTGGAGGAGGCTGGCAGAGCTGTGAAAACACCCCGTTTCCCAAACTGGGCAGCCAAGGGGTGGAGAGAACCCTAGCAAAGCCCGGGTGATGCCGGGGCACCAGCCCCAGGGCTGAGCCAGAGGGACCGGGACCTGCACTCCTCTCCACGCACCGCGCTGCAGCCGTGAGGTAAATTTAGGTCAGAAGGATCAAGTCGGCCTGTAGGGTCCGGGTGGTCAGGGAGCAGACTCGGGGACCAGCCCCTAGGGCAAGGGTCGCCCCGCGCCCCGCAGCCTGCGTGGGTGGGACGCTCCCGCGCTCTCGGGTTCCGCACCTGTCAAGCGCCAGGGGTGGCCTAGGCCGTCGCCGGGACCCGGGACCGCCCCGGCCCTGCCGACCTGGGTGCGGAACTCCGGGCTGGCCCCCGCCGCCCGGGCTCCAGCACCTCCCCGCTCCAGAGGCCCCGGGGGCAGGGGGCGCAGCCCTCCACGTGGCGGGGCGCCGGGCGGCGCACGTGGGGTCCCCTCGGGGCCCGCCCCTGGGCTGTGTCCGCCGGCCCCGCGCGCGTCCCGGCCCCGGAGACCCACAGGGCGGGTGGCGTCCCTCCCTCAGCCCGGTCCGCCCGGGGCCAAGCTCACCTGGGCTCCGCGCCGCCGCCTCCCGCGCTCTGCGCCCCCGGCTCGGCTCGGCTCCGCTCGGCTCGGCTCGGTCCGGTTCGGCTCTTCGCGGGAGGAGCCGCCCGGGCTTCGGCTCGCGCGCGGCGGCGCCTCGGGCTCCGCGCGCTGATTGGCCGAGGACGCGGCGTGGGGCGCGCGTGCCCGCCGCGGCCGCGGCCGCGCGCCGGGTCCCGCCGAGACCTAGGCAGCGGCGGGGCGGAGGCGCGCCGGAGTGGCGGGGGAGGGCGCGAGGGAGGCGGCCGGCGGCAGGAAGCGAGGCCGGGCCCGCCGGGGACGCGCAGGCCGCAAGTTTGGGAGTGGGCCTCGGGTCCCGCCAGCTGCTCCACGCTGCTTTGTTTGTGAGCGTGGGGAAGTTGCCCCAACGGCGGCGGGGAAACCCAGGAGCCGGTCTGGCTGCTCCCTCCCTGCATTTCGGGGCGACGCCCATTCTGGTGAAGCCCTTTCCGCAGCCGCCTCCCCGCTGACCACTGCTGCAGGCTCGCCCTAAAACGCGCTGCTCTGAACGGCCCTGTGAAGTTCTAGGTCTCCCACAAGGCCGGCCAGACACCCTTCCCCATTTTGACGTTTTACTTTGCTGGAGCTTTAGAGGTCCTTTAGGCTACGAGTTGGGTAACGACGGAGAAGGAAAAAGGCATTTATTTCAAGGTCTCGCTGACCCGGTGACCTTGGAGGTGGGGGGTCGGCGAACTCAAACTTGGGTGTTCACCAGTGGCTGTCAACCTGTCCCTACCGGCAGCCAAAGGGGAATCAGAGCTGATACGTCAAATTCACCAAAGATTCAAAGCTCTTTGTGAGCTTTCCACAAAGCTAGGTCGATTTCCAGCCCTTCTTAGCCAATTATCCCGATATTTCCAGGCTACAGGAGCACTCACAAATTCAAGGACCGGACAGGTAAACTCAGTGAGCATTCTGCTCGGATAGCCACGTCTGCAGACAGCTCAACGCGCTTGCATTCATTTGTTGGTAATAGCAAACTGAGCAAGAAGTGGTGGAATACTACACAATAGTTAAAAGGACCGTGTTAGATTTATTTGTACCCGCAGGAAAAGAGCACAAAAACATGTAGAGTAAGAGAGCAAGCTGCAGAATACAGCATCACGCACAGCGTGTGTGTATTTTCAAGCCCCACTCTTGAGTGACTTCCCGGGGAGACGTGAACAAATGTCTATTCACCCAAAATAGGGCGCCAACAAGACATCAGAGCATGATTCCGTCCAAGCCCAGCCTGGTGAACCAGTGAGCTTATTGGGCTTACTCATCTCCAGCATGGATGCTGACCCGCCAAACGCTGCCTAGGTGGAGCGCCTCCTTCCTTGACCTTCTCCCCCCTGGGAGATAGTCTAGCATCTCCCAGGGCCATGGGCTTGCTGTTGGGGGTTGCCTCCGAAAAGGGTAATCTCAGGCCAAGGTCTAATGAGTCTCTCTCTTCTCCCTCCCCGAAGAACTGACAGTAGCCTCGCCCCTGTGATGGGTTTGGTGCAGAGGCAAGCGCAGCTGCTATGATTTCAAGAGGGCAGCAGCATGTTCCGTGAGCCCCACACGGTGTGTGCTTATGGACATATGCTAATATAAAAAGATATAAAAGTCAAAGAGAATCGGTTCATGTTAGATTCATGACAGTCTGACACCAACAAGGGAGCAGGCAGCTAGAGGGGAAGAGTGCTCGCCTGGCATGTGGGAGGTGCTATCATGGTATAAAAGTAAAAGAAGGGAGTTGGAGAGCTGGCGGAGCAGTTAAGAGCACTAGCTGCTCTTGAGGGGACCTAGGTTCGATTCCCAGCACCCACAAGATGCGTACCGACACTCTGGAGCTCCAGTGCCAAGGGATCTGACACCCTCTTCTGGCCTTCCCAGGCAGTGCATGAATGTGGTAAACATACATTCGGGTAAAACACCCACACACATGAAATAAAAATAAAGGAAGGTGGGTCAGGCATGTTGGCACATACACCTTTAACCCCTGCCTTTGGGAGGCAGAAACTGGGATCTCTATGAGTTCAAGGCCAAGCTGGTCTACATAGAAGTTCCAGGACTATATAGACTATGTTTCAAAAAAGATAAAACAATAGTAATGAAGGAAGGAAGGAATTGAGGGCAGAGAAGGGGACAGGGAGTGTAGGAAGATGTTGTAATACTTTTTTTCTCTATAAATGGTTGTGAAGCAAGCTGCAAAATGTTAACAACAGTCAATGCTGAGTAGTGGCCACATGATATTGTATTTTTCTGTGTTGTATGGCCCCCTCATCCCAAATAGATATTAGGGATGGTGGGGTGGGGGTCACTTTGGGGTCATTAATGATAATGCAAGTGTTGGCAAACTTTTTCTTTTTTTTAAGATTTATTTATTTTATGTAAATGAGTGTTCTATCTGCATTTACACCTGCCAGAAGAGGGAATCAGTTCACATTACAGATGGTTGTGAGCCACCATGTGGTTGCTGGGAATTGAACTCATGACCTTTGGAAGAGCAGACAGTGCTCTTGACCACTGAGCCATCTCTCCAGCCCAAACTTTTTCTTTAAAAGACCATAAAGTCAACATTTCAGGCTCTACCCCCTGCTTTCAACCATGATGGCTCAATCCTGCCATTTAGCAGCCACAGACAATAATAAATCAATGGATGTGGCAGTGCCCTAATAAAACTTTATTATAAATGTCAAAGGGTGATTTCCAGACAGTTTCCCTGTGTGTTGCCAAATAGCAGGCACCCAGTGAAGCAGTTTCCCCGGGCCATCATCCATAAGAGGGGGCACTTTGGAGCAAGGCAGCTGTCGCCCATGCTGCTCTAAGTAAGTCCCATAAACTCATTGTTTCAGGCCATAAAAGGAAATAAATAAATAGATAGATAGATAGATGGACTGTGGGCAAAGGAAAAAAAAAAACCATTTGGACAACCTTGCTTTCCTAAGGTAACCAAAATAGACCCCAGTGTTCATTCCCATTATTTGTTAAAATATACAAGTCTCTATGACTACGTCATGTTTTACTAAATTGCCCATATTTTAAAATTTTTTAATGTATTTTAATGTTTTTAATGTATGTTTTATTATAACACCAGATTAACACTGACAAAAACTCAGCGTAAATTTACCAAAGAAAGTTTAAAGACACTCATACAGGGGCTGGAAAGATGCTTGGCAGTTAAGAGTACTCATTGCTCTTGCAGAGGACTTGGGTTCAATTCCCAACACCCACAGGATGACTCAACCCCCTGTAGCCCCAGCTCCAGGAAATCTGACTTTCTCTTCTGGCCTCTATGGGCTCTCACTTTATTTGATGCTCAGCCAACCCTGTTGTCTTTATTCTTTCCTTCTTCACTCGAGTTGTTTGTTTTGTGGTGCTGGGGAATCAAAGCAATGGTCTTGTACATGCTGAGTAAACATTTCACCGCTGAGCTATGCGCCCTGAGCACCGCTCACGGGTTTTGACTTAGCGTTTGTGTAACTCAGCACAGAGGTGGAAAGGCAGTGACTTTGGGATGAGATGGACTTTATTCAAGTCTTTTATCCACCAATTACCAGGTCTGTAAGCTTGGCCCATGGACTTGATCCCTCCCAGTTTGAATTCATCAGCTGTCAGACAGAGGTAATAGTGCAGAGCACACAGACTTGGCCTGGGGTATGTGAAAATATTAGCTCAGTGCCTTGCACCCAAGTGCTCACTGATGCTAACTGCCAATATACTTAGCACAGCGCTAAAAATCCCATCAATTTATGTGCCTGTCTTATTAAAGCAAATTAGAACAAAGTGCGGAACACTATAATTGCCTGTCATTGCCACTCAGCTCCTTTCGTGCTAGGGGCCATCCCACACAAAGAAATAATTTTCTTCTCAGAGATACAAAAACAAGAGTTAGCGTTCCATTTTCATCTCCCCCTCCAAGAATGCCAGAAAATCCTATTCTAGGCAAACAGATCTTGTTGTCCTGACAACACAGATTGCCAGGAAAATAAGTAAACATGGCATCTGAGTCTTATTTTTTTAAGGAAAACTTAAGCCCTGTGGAGGGGAAGGCATGGAAAATCTAAGCGTTCATCCTTTCTCTCCCACGTGGATGGCTTCACACCGTCCTTTCAAGGCTTTGCCCCTCCTTCCTGAGCTAGCCTGCGTTCCACTCATGTTCTGCTGCGTGGGCCTGAGCATCTAGAACAAGAGAGTAGGATTCATATCACCAACGAATTTGTTTTGTCAAGTTCTTATTCTTCAACAGAACAACAGCTAAAAGAGGCCTCGAAAAACTACCTCTGCAGACAGTGAGACTACAGGTTGGTTTCTAAGTCCTCAATACAAATGGCCTCATAAAAGATGTCAGGGAGTATGTATGGGAGAGCTCTTCCCCCGTCCTTGCACACATATGCAAGAAGAAAAACATTAGGGCACGACTGAATACTCAAAACAAGTGGACAAAGCCCAGGCGTACAGGTGAAGGCGAAGACTGCCTGGGACAGATGAAGGGCATGGGCTGTAGAGACTGTCACCCCAGAACTGAATCTCTTTCTTCCTTCTAGTCCTTCACCACTGACAGGGCTGGCTCTGCCCACACTTGGGGCTGTTTCCTCATTGCTGAAATGGGTATAAGTTTTTAGTGGTGTCTGGTACATGCTGGCTACTGGATAAATGGCACAAGTAGTCAACCAACAGAAGTATTCACAGGCACAAGACCTTTCAAAGCAGTGGGATCTGAGTAATGCAGAGGACATTAGGATCCCAGGTCTACAACCTGCTCATTGCACGACTTTGGCCAAGGGATTTTACATCTCAACGTCCCAATGTCACCTGTCATAACTGTCTATTGCCCATTCTTTAAGACTGCTGTGGCTCTGTCTGTGTTCCAGCTTCCCTCTACCATCACGTTCTCCTTCTCTCTCTGTCCTGGGTGCCCCCTTTCTCTCTCTCTCTGACCCTCCCCCCTCATGAATCACTCATTGCTCATACCCCTTCCCGCTGTCCTCACTCCTGCCTTCTCCTTTATATCAGAAAAAAAAAACAAACAAACAAACAAAAAAAACTGTTGTGAGGTGAAATACAGGGTTGATTTAAAAACAAACTATTTTATTCGTGTGTCTGTGTCACATGTGTGCAGGTGCCTCAAACACAGCCTTGTATCCCCTGGAGCTGTAGTTCAATTCACTTGTGAGCTTTCCAATGTCGGGGGTGCTGGAAACTGAACGTGGGTCCTCTGGAAGAGCAGCAAGAGCTCTTAACCACAGAGGCGCCTCTCCAGCCCCAGAAATGTGAACGTCTGCGCACAGCCTTCACAAAGGCCACTCTGTAAATGTTACCCACTCCGATCTAGGTCAGGGAGCACGCCGCTGAGTCCGCTGGGTAGGGTGCCCACTGGGGTTCTGGGTCAAAACACCTTTCCCCTTTCTTTTGCGGACAATTTCTGAAGGCCCCTGGGGTAGGCCCAAATGCTCAGTGACTACAAAGCTTTCATTCCTGTCTCACCAGACCGCTTTCCCATTTAATCCATTCTGAGACCGTTAATGTGAAATCGCCTGGAATTACGCCATTACGTAACATAATTACTGGCTTCCTTCTCCCACCACACACTCCATTAGGAAAAAAAAAAAAAAAAAATTAAAAGCCAGTTAGGTATCACCCAGATAGTTCTGTGTTTCAGGGTCACTCTGATATTTCTATTTTCTATTCGAGCCATCTCCTGCCGAAGACCCGCCTCAGAGGCTGAGTCTCTGACACCTGGGATGAACGGCTGACCGCTTCCTTGCAGGGATGAATGTCAGCTAGCTGAGAGCAGGGCCAGACAGGTGGCTTTGTGGGTGAAACCAGGCATCGATCTGTGCTCAGAAGGGGCCTCGGTAGCCGGGTGGGGTGGCTCACGCCTGTAATCCCAGTACTTGGGGAGGCAGAGGCAGGCGGGATCTCTGAACTCGGGGCCAGGACAGCCAGGGCTATTACACAGAGAAACCCTGTCTCGAAGAACAAACAAAAAGGGCCTCAGTACTTGGGCTTAAGAAGTGGTGGCACACTGATTTAACCCCAGCACTTTGGAGGCAGAGGCAGGCAGATCTCTTGTCAGTTTGAGGCCAGCCTGGTCTAAACAGCAGGTTCTAGGCCAGAAAGGGCTGTATAGTGAGACTTTTCTCAAAAACAAAACAGACTCTGCTGTTGCCATTTTTATTTTTTATTTAATAGGAGAAAAGGATGCTGGAGATTAAGTCCCGTTTTTTATGTTCCACACTCAGTAGTGGCACTACAGCCTAGCACCTGAAACATTAACCCTCATGTGGCCCTACAAATTCCAGTCAGTCCTGGTCCACCTGGACGGCTCTGGGGTTTCCTGTTCATGCACCTGTATTGTATTTAATATAATAAATGGTTACAGGGACTTGTGGTGTAGCAATCCTAGCACTGTCTTCCCAGCCCCAACCCCAAACAGCTATCAGCCAGGTGCAGTGGCACACAGCTGTTTACCTATGACTCCAGGGAGGCTGAGGTAGAAGATCCAAGTTTGAGGTCAACCTGGGCTACAGTGTCTAAGAAAAACAAAACAAAAACATAAAGGAAAATCCAACTTCCTATATAGTTTCTAGAAGAATTTTTTTTAACTACACAGCCATTATTAAGATTTCATTTCTATAAACAATCTCCACAGAAATTAAAGATTTTTAAACATCAACACTCAAATTTGAGCCTCTAGTACTGTGAGCTGGTCTTCAGAGCAGCTGTCTTTGGCCAGCAAACACTACCTCACCGATGAAGCTGTTTTTCACTGCTTCAGTGAGAAACTGTTTCTCATTAGGAAGTTTAAATTTAACAGAGAAAGGGCCAATGACAGAAGCTGCAAAATTTTGTTGGTTCCCTGTGGCTTTAGGATGAGCTCTTCCAGTGTGCGCTGGTTTGGCTGTGAAACAGGAATTTGCCTGATGATGAACTCTGCTTATGACAGAGCTCAAGGAGAGCTTACAGGCCCCTCTAAGCTTCACTCCCTTTCCCTTAAAATCACCTCCCGAATTGCTAGATTTTATCATAACATCTCACTTACATATAGAAAAGCACATGCATGGAGAAGAGCCACAGAAAAACAAAGCAGCTATTGTTCTTAATAGCATAAAATAAATAAACCTAAAGATAATCTCTCCTTTTTATCAGCAGGCGGGGACTGACTGGCACATGCTTGTGAACTAGCAAGAACCCACCCAGGCTGACAGAAGGGAAGCAGCAGAAGCAAACCCATGAAAGCCTGCTGGGCTGCAGCTGGTGGCAGAGCACTTGCCTGGCCTGGATCCTCAGCACTGGGGAAAACAAAAACCACAACAAAGGAGTAAATCTTTTTATTAGGGGCATGCGCATGGCAGTCAGAAGACAGCTATATAAAGTGGGGGTTTCTCCATCCATCCTTTTTCTTTTATGCACACAGGTGTTTTGTGTGCATGTATGTCTATGCCAGGCTGTTAGATCCTGGAGTTACACACAATTGTGAGCTGCTGGGCACTGGGAGTTGAACCCCGGGTCCTTTGGAAGAGCAGTCATTTCTCTTAACCGCTGAGCCATCTCTCCAACCCTCCATCCACTTTTATATGGGTCTAGGGGATGGAACTCAGGATGTCCAATCTGTATGGCAAACTCCTTTACCCAATGACACATTTTTGCCAGCCGTTAACATTCTCGTTACATGCAATTTTGTGGGCACACATGCACGAGAACTCATGTACCTTTGTGCATATCTTGGGGGAGGGGAGGCAGAGATAGATGCTAGCTGACCCCCTCCATGCTCTCCACTTGACTAAGTGTCAGGTTCCCTCACTGAATTCGGAGCCCAGTGATTCTCCTCCTCTGCTCGGCAGCTTGCTTGGGCAGTCCCACCTCTGCCCCTGAGTGCTGGGACAGTAGGTGGCTCAAGCCCCCTCTACTTTTATGTGGGTCTGGAAATCCAAACTTTTGGTCCCCACACTTTCCATCTCCCCAGCTCTTATTTTTATTTTTTGAAAAAGGAGTCTCACTGTGTAGCACTGGCTTGCCTTGAACTCCATTTGCAGACTAGGCTGACCTCTACCTCCCAAGTGCAGGGATTAAAGGCCAGGGCCACCAGTCTCCCTGTAAGCAGCTTCTTAAGAGGATACATAAAGTTCCTGTAAAGACACTGACAATTCAGCCCAGAAAAAAGCACCACAGACCAGAACAGTTTATTGACAAGACAACATCTCACGACCCACTATTTAAGCACAGGGTGAGACACACGCCCAGAGCGGGACTGATGCTCCACAGAACAGCGAGCAGGGAGTCTTCTCTAGAGATGGTTAATCAAAGGCACCCCGTGGGAGGGCAACTCCTGATGCAGCTGCCGGAAGATCATGGCACAGCGGTTCCTCTCCTGGGTCTTGCCCAGGGCATGGTAGAGTCTGGCTTGGAAGTAAGCAACATCTCTGATTCGCTCTCTACAGTCAACTTTTGCAAAGTAGTTCTTGGCTTCATTGAGGTTCTCGATGGCGGCCTCCAGAGCTGACAATGGGGGAGAGGAAAAGCAACATTTAACATGTGAGTTCTCAAAACTTGCTGTCTAGATTCAGCACACACCAGATATTCTTATATTCTTCACTCTTTAAAATATGGAAGAAAAAAACCCCACCATACTATAAAAAGCTTTGTCTTACTTCTTTTGGTTTTAAAAATTAAAATTAAAAATTAGAATGCTAGGGCTGGGGAGAAGCAGCAAGCAAACGCAATTGCTGGGTAAGCCAGACAGTCTTCATATAGCCCCTACCTTCTGCTCTCTTCACTGGGTCATAGGAAGCTGCTGAAGCCACTTGGCACTTGGACACTAAGAACATGGCACGGCCTTTGTCCAGGATAGCCCCGTCAGCCAGTATGGGCTCAATGGCCATGTGGAGAAGGGTCAATGCCTGCTCTGGGATCCCAAGAATGAGCTGAAAAAGAAATGGCAGACCAGGGTACACACGCATGTCCTGTGCCCATTGACAAGGAGGAGTCAGGCTGTGGGTGTTTTCTCCTGAATGGTTCTCTCTGGCCTATCTTCTCCATGACACAGGCTAGCTTAGCCTGCACAACACACTCCCAGAGAACACAGGCACAGAGCAGTAGCATGACTTCAATAGATCCAGCAGAAAGTGGTCATTTGTACCATGGAAAGCTTTGTCTTATTTATTTTTCTTTTTTGTATCATTTTATTTGGGTTTGGTTTGGTTTTATTTATGACAAGGTCTTTGTAGCCCAGGCTAGACTGCAACTCACTGTGTAGCCTAGGCTGGTCTCATAGGGCATGAGTTCTCCAACCTCCGTCTCAGTTCTCTGTCGAGAATCTCAAGTGCACAGATATGCACAACCTAGTCCAGGAGTAAAGTTCTGCTTTTACAAAGAGATTTAGCAATGACAGACGTGGTGGAAGGCTGTGGTGACTCTTACTTTCTTCTTTGATCTCCAGCAGCAGAGGGAGGAGCCCTAAACATCAGAGCTGGCACTAGGGAGGCTAAGGCAGAAGTGCTGTATGTTTGAGGCTGGCCTGGGCTACAGAGATCCTATCTTAAAAATAATTTATACATGATATGGCACTATTGATATAAGAAAAAACATATGAGCAATTAAATACAATGTAGAGTCCACGGATCAACTGAATACATATGTATGTATGTATACATATACTTATATACATACAGATAGGTATATATATGTGTGTGTGTGTGTGTGTGTGTGTATATTATATGTATACATGTATATATACAACCTTTAGCATCAATTGATTTTCTCAAAGGCGCCAACATTATTTACTGAAAGAAAAAAGTCCTGTTTGTTTTCTTGAGACAGGGTTTCTCTGTGTAGCCCTGGCTGTCCTGGAAGCAACTTTGTAGACCAGGCTGGCCTAGAACTCAGA
Organism: Meriones unguiculatus; assembly: GCF_030254825.1. NCBI lineage: Eukaryota > Metazoa > Chordata > Mammalia > Rodentia > Muridae > Meriones > Meriones unguiculatus. Next base: position 88,765,856 of record NC_083352.1, on the reverse strand, counting down.
GATCCACCTGCCTCTGCCTCCAAGTGCTGGGATTAAAAATGTGTATCACCACACCTACCCTGAAAAAAGTCCTTCCAATAAATTTCAATAAAACAGTTTGTTTTGACGAACAAAATAATGAAAGGTATATAACATACATTTGAAAAATAACTTAAAAGAATTACAGATCTGGGCTGGAACGATGGCTGAATCTATAAAGTGACTGCCATGCAAATATGGGGACCTGTGCTTGATCCCTAGAGTTCATCCTAAATGTCTATGTCTAACCCTAGCACTGAGGAGGCAAAGACAGGGCTTACTGGCCGCCAGCATGACTAAATCAATGATTTCCAGGTTCAATGGAAGACTCTGCCTCAAGAAATAAGGTGACGGGGGCTGGAGAATGGCTCATCAGTTAAGGACACTGGCTGCTTTTCCAGAGGACCCCAGGTTCAATTCCCAGCATCTACATGTCTGCTCACAACTGTCTGAAACTCTAAGATCTGATACCCTCACATAGACATACATGCAGGCAAAACACCAATACACATAAAATAAAAATAAATAATTATTTTAAAAAATAGAAATAAGATGAAGAACAACTGAAGAAGACACCCAAGGTTGATCTCTGGTCTCCACACAAATATGTGCACATGTGTACCAGCACAAACATATGAACACATGAACAGATACACACATTTTATATACACATAGAAATTTCAAAGACCTAAGTACAAGTCTAAAATTGCATAATATCTGTAGAAAACTAAAGGGAAAATCTTCATGATCTTACATTTGACAACCATTTCTTAGGATGAACATCTGTAATCTTGGCACAATGGAGCAAAGGCTGGATAGAGGACAGCTCCAAGTTTGAGGTCTGCCTGGTCTAGATAGTGAGTTCTGAGTTAGCTCATAGTACTCAGAAAGACTCTGCCTCAAAGTAGGGTGGAGGTAAGCCAGGTTTTGTGGCATAATAGCACTTGGGATGCAGAGGCAAGAGGACCCCAAGTTTTATGCCAGCCTGAGCCACAGAGCTTGTTTTGTTTATATCACAAACAAACAAACAAACAAACAAAAGAATAAAAATTAGAAATGCTAAAAAAGGGCTAGAGAGATGGCTCAGCCATGGTTACAAAGAACCTGAGTTCAGTTCCCAGCACCCACATGGGGCCACTACCATCTTAGGTCCAAGGGATTCAACACCCTCTTCTGAACTCTGAAGGCATTCATATGCACATACACACAAACAAATAATGATGCTCAAAATCATTGCTCACCAGAGACCAGAATACAAAACAACAATAAGCCACCTCCTCACACACAATATGCTAATGAAAATTACAAAATTCCAGTGCTGGCAAATTCTTAAGTCTTGACAATTCAGGGTAAATCGGAACCCTTAATACACTGTTACTCAGAACACAAAAATGATGAGGGCACTATGAACCATTTAGCACCATTTGTGCCAAAAATAGTTAAGCAGTTTCTAAAAGAAATCAAAATTACCATATGATTCAACAACTCCATTCTTAGATGTCTAAGAAAACTGAAAGCAGGTATTCAGACAAAACCGTGCATAGAGGCTGAGAAGATGGCTGGTGGACCAAGTGTCTGCCACACAAGGCTGGAGTCCACACCCCTAGTATGACATGAAAAGCCTGCATGGTGAGGATGCTGTACTTGGGAAGTAGATGGTTCAGTTGCTAACACACCTGCCGTGCAAACCAGAGGGCCTCAGTTTGCTTCCCAAGCAAGCACATAACGAGCTGGACACAGTGACATGTGTCTGTGGTCCAAGTGATGGGACAGCAGAGGTATGAGGATCCCTGGAGCGCAAAGGCTAGCCAGCCTAGCCTAAATGACAAGCACAGGCAGGGACTCAAAATGATACCCAAGGCTGACTTTGACCTCCACATGTACCTGGTACACATAGACATAACACCCTCAACTGGCACAGTACCCCACAGGACAAAAAACACTGGCTTACCTGGGCATAAGCCAAGTTGAGCACAGTTTCTGAGGCCAAGTACTGTAAGCGGTATTCCTTGGAGAGGGCCAGAGCCTCCAGGAGCACAGGCATTGCAATGGTTGGGGAGGAAGATCGCCAGTACAGTTCTGCCACTGACAGGAGGACGCTGAGCACAGAGAGGAAAATGGGATGAGAAGATCCACTGCCATTCCCCAGTGGGACACCTGAGAGACTGCTTACCTGATGACCATTTCTGTGTTCTTTAACTTCTGACAGTATGTCAGCAACTTCTGCAGAAGTTTGTGTGCCTCTGTCATTTGGTTCTGAGCTTGCATTACAACTGCTTTTCTGAAACAGTCAAACAGTAATGGTTACACAGAAGTCTGCAGATGTTTCAACCATAACTATAAGGGATCAAGGATCTACTCAGCAGGACTGCTAACCTCTAAAGAGGGAAAAAAAACTGATTTAATTTTTGTTAAAGAAAAGGAAGGAAAAAAAAAAAGAAAAGGAAGGTGACAAGAAGAGAGAGGAGGAAGAAGAAGGAATTGAAATGCGGCGGCAGCTGCCACCACCAGGTGTGATCCCAGCGTTTGGGAAGTGGGGACTGGAGGTCAAAGGCATCTGCAGTCTGCAGTTACACACCACGTTTGAGGCCAGCCTAAGCGCCATGAGACCCCGCCGCCGCAGAAAACCAGCCAATGCATGGATGTGCGTATGCAGACAAAAGTCTAGCTGGCTCAAAAAGCAAAAGGGCTTGTTCCAAGCATGATGACCTGAGTTCAATCCCTGGGACCCACATAATGGAAGAAAAGAACTAAGTCCTAAAATTTACTCTTTAATATCCACACGTGCACTATGGCACATACACGCTCACACAGACACACAAAATGAGTAAATAAAACATAATAAAAAAAATCATTAAAGTCCTGGGTTATAGCTATCCATATCTCAGTTACTATCTCTAGGAGATATTTACTTTCTTAAATTTAATTATCTATTTTTTGTTGTGTGTTTGTTTGCTTGGGACAGAGTCTCTCTACATAGACCTGGTGTACTGAAACTATGTAAACCAGGTTGTCCTAGAACTCACAGGGATCTGTCTGCCTCTGTCTCCCTAGTGCTGAGGTTTAAGGCATGTGCTACCATTCCCAGATACTAATGATTATCTGTTTTATTTCCTAAATAAAATAGAAAAAAAAAAAGCCTTCACATTTTCAACTAAAGCTGCAAGTAAACTGTTATTTAATGCACAAACAAAAGCATAGTAAATTTTTAAAAATTATTTTGGCTGAATTTGAGGCCACCCAAGTCTACAGAACAAGTTCCAGTCAGCCAGTGCTACATGGAGAAACCCTGTTTTAACAAAAAATTTTGGGGGAGGTGGCTCAGCACTTAAAAGCACTTGTCCCTCTTGCAGAATACCTGGATTCAGCTCCAGGCACCCCAGGTGGCTGACACCACCCTTAACTAGTTACAAGGCTCCCACGCCTGCTTCTGACCTCCACTGTCACTGCGCTTCACATGCTGCATGCACACACATTCGGGTAGAACACTCAGACACATAAAACAAAGGTAATAATTAATTAACTGTAAAATTTAATTTGGAGCCAGTGAGGTGGCTGAGCTGATGAATCACCTGACACCAAGCCTGATGACCCAAACTGGATCCCCAGAGCACATGTGAAAGCTGGACAGTAACACAGGCATCTGCACTCCTCGAATAAAGATGGAAGAAGGAGGAATCTCTGAGCTCTCAGGCCAACTTCTGCTTCTGACATAAGCAGAAGTAGACAAGAGAGATCCTGTGTGAAACAAGCGAAGCGGAGGGCCAACACCTGAGGCTGTCCTCTGACAGCCAAACATGTACTGTGGCACCTGCTCAAGGCACACACACCGTACATGGGAGATTTTAAACAATTCTTTTGCTTTGTGGTGACAGCTTTCCAAGTTTCTCACCTGTATACACCTTCTATGCCATTAAGTGCTGTGATTCCTGTAACAAGTGAATCAGCCAAATGGAATTTGCCATCATTCATTGCTCTGTCAAACTGTATTTTTTGATCACACAGCATCCATAACTAATAAAAAATAAATACAAAAAAGAAAATATTCACATTATTGCTCAATGGTAATATCAAAGCATACTGGTTTGCTTAACAAACATCCTAACAATTCACATACCTGTGTTTGAGGTTACTTGTTGATTTATTGACTGCTACAAGTAATTAAAACGAGCAAACAGAAGCCCACATTTGGTGGTGGCAAACACTTGTAATTCCGGCACTTGGGAAAAACTAAGGCAGGAGGATCAAGAGTTCAAAGCTGGCCTGAACTACATAGGTACTGTTGTGAAGAACAAACATAACACAAAATAGATACTTGTCCACTTGTCAGCTCACACTATGCTTTACTTTGATGGTACTTTTACTTTAGAGTCTGCCAAAGTTTTTAGCAAATTCTATTTCCTCCTGTTTTCCAGACTGAGCACTTGATTTGTTGTGTGCCATTCCTACTCACGTCTCCTATAGGTTTATAATGCTTAAAACAGCATACAGACTGAAGCTATGTTTGGTTTCTAATTTTGAGAGTGTCTCATGTATCACAGGCTAGCCTCAAGCTCTCCATACAGTCCATGTGTGTAAGAGTTTTGCCTTTAGATGTGCCTCATTTGCATATCTAGCATGCTTGGAGAAGAGGGAGTCAAATACTCTGAACTGTATTTCAATTGTGAGCAGCTATATGGATGGTGTGAATTGAACCCAGGATTAACAAGTTTTTAACTACTGAGCTATCTTTCTAGAACCTGACTGTGAATATGTGTGTGTATCTGTCTGGTACTGGGGATTGAACCCAGGGCCTTGTGGATGCTCACTGAGCTTACGTCCCAACCCCGATTTTGAACTTTTGGTCCTCCACCCTGGCCCCAGCTCCAGGATATTGGGATTACAGGCACCCACCAGACCCCATTCATTCGGCGCCAGGACAGAACTCAAGCTGTACGCACACACTACCTCAGCCTCATCCCTAGCCTGAGCCATTTGGGTTTCTTTGTATGTTTGGTTTTTGAGACAGGATCTCACTATGTAACCCTAGTTGGCATGGAAGTCACTAGGTAGACCAGGCTGGCTTCACACCCAGAGAGCTGCCTGCCTCTGCCTCCCATTGAAGTGTGAGAAAATACATCCAGGCCCACCTGTGTTTTGTTTTTCTTTTAATTTGTTTGTGTCTGTGTGTGGATATCAGCATATGGGTGCAGGTGCCTGCACAGTACTGAAGAGGCTATTGGATCCCCTGGAGCTGCAGTCACAGGCGATGGTGAGCTGGCCTACTCTGGGTGCTGGAAACTAAACTCCGGTCCTGTGAAGAACAGTGCATGCTCTTAAACACTGAGCCACCTCTCCAGCCCCACGAGCTGGATGTTGGGAAGCAACACCTGTGTGCGTCCTTCTACCTTACTTTTCTGCAGTGCTGGGAATGGAAGGAGGAGCTGAGGGTGCTTGGCAGGTACTCACTCTGCCTTTAAACCGCTTCCTTTGCAGCCTGATGTTTTTCTGAGGGAAGACCCTAACATGCCCCACTTTACGGCCAGAGGGTAGCTCAAACAGAAACGTGCTTCCCCAGGGTGCATGACGCCTTGGGTTTCATCCCAAGCATAACATAAGCTGGTGTGGTAGCGCATGACTGCAATCCCAGCACACGGGAGGGCCAGACGTGAACACAGAAGTTCAATGTCATCCTCAGCCAGGCAGAGTTTGGCGCTGGCATGTGAGACATTTGACCATATCTTAAAAAACAACAACAAACACACTACTTTACATTATACCCAAAAGCACTTTTTTCAGAATAAATCCATCAGCATGAGAAAGGGAGGTTACCTGGGCATGCTGACTGTTGGGTGGAAATCTTTCCCTCAGGTGTTTTAATACTTCAGCAGCAGCGGGGAAACAGCCCTAAAACAGAGGGACATGATGACTGGCATACCAGCACTGATGTTATACCAGCTCACATGGTAAAGGTAGGGTCACATGACCTACCTTTCTTCACTAGTAAGCTAGAACACAGCAGGCAGAGAACTGAACGTTACAGCAAGGTGTCTTTTTTTTAATTATATGTCCTAGTGAATTTCATTTATTTTTAAAAATCTTTTCATGTTAAACTTTAATTGTAAAAAACGTTTTCTGTAGATATAGTTATCATCAACCTCTTTAGTCAACTTGGTTCACAGATGTACAGCCATGATACACACATGTACATTTATGACACAGCACAGACCAGAATCCACTCAGAAGAAATGTTCACACTTAGCCTCCATTGCTACCCAGACTAGCCCACGAGGCCATAACTAGTGAAACCTGGCTGTGAACACTCCCTGCTCCCCCTGCCTCCAACTCCCAAGTGCTGAGATTATAGGTGTGTGCCACCATGCCTAGCTTAAAAACCATTTTGAATTATACAGGTAAGCAAAGTTCTTTTTAGGAGGAAACAAACAAACAAAGAAGAAGACAAATTACAGCAGGCCTGGTGGCTCATAGCCTCAAGGCCAGCTCCTGGGAGGCAGAGACAATACAACAGTTGTGAGTTACAGGCCAGCTTGTTGTTCGACTGGTGAGCTCCACAAGGCATACAGTCCCGTAGTTCCTCCTCTCAAAGAAAAAAAGTCACTTGTCATCCCTCTCACAGAGAACCACAGATAAGTTTGGCACATCTCCTCCTTCTAAGCCTCTTTTTTTTTTTTCCTCTGTGTGTAGCCCTGGCTGTCCTGATCTTGCTTTTGTAGACCAGGCTAGCCTTGAACTCACAGGGATCCACCTGCCTCTGCTTTTCCCAAGTGCTGGGATTAAAGACGTGAGCCAACACACCTAGCTATAAGCCTCTTTTATATTCACAAATATAAAATACAGAAGTACCCAAAAACAACTATGCATATTATTTTTTTGTAAAATAAGTGTAACACTGAACTGTAACTGCATGGTAAGAATTCAATAAATTGTGTTTGTGCTTTGACAGGGTTTCACTATGAGCCCTGTTTGGCCTGGAATTCCGCATGAAGGCTGGCCTTACATTAACAGATATGCGCCTGTCTACTATTCCACTTCATAAGTGCTGGGATTAAAGGTGGCAAAATATCTGGCAAAATATTTTTTACAAGATTTGATTTTTCCAGTAATAATACATATAACTCAGATGCTGAGACCCACAACCAAGCCTTCGGCAGAGTGTAGGGAATCATATGAAGGAAGGAGGAATTAGTATAACCTTGAGGAGACAGGGAGCCCCACAAGGTCCAAATATATCTGGGCACAGGGGTCTTCTCTGAGACTGTTTATCCAACCAAGGACCATGCATGGATATAACCTACAACACCTGCTCAGACATAGCCCATGGTAACTCAGTATCCAAGTGGGTTCCCTAGTAAGGGGGACAGGAATTATTTCTGACATGAACTCAATGTCTGGCTCATTGATCTCCCCCTCCCCTGAGGGAGGAGCAGTCTTGCTAGCCACAGATAAGGATATTGCAACCATCCTGAAGATACCTGAAAAGCTAGGGCCAGATGGAAGGAGGAGAGGAGGACATCCCCTCTCAGTGGACTCGGAAGGGGGCAGGGGGGAGATGAGGGAGGGAGGGAGGAGAGAATTGGGAGGGAAGGAGGAAGAAGGCTACAGCTGGGATACAAGTGAATGTATAAAATAATTAAAAAATAAAAAAATATTAAAAAATAATACATATAACTAATTCTGTATTAGCATCCTGTATTAGGTAGATAGACTGATACATGAAAATAACCTGCCAGGCATGGTGGCACACGTCTTTTATCCCAGCAGTTAGGAGGCAGAGGATATATATTTTGGTTGTTTCTGGCTAATTTCACTTTATAAATGTTGCACTGACTATCTTGGTGTGTGTAATTTTGCATATATATGTGCCTAACTATTTCCTCATAGGCATAGAAAAATAGAGGCACTTTTAAGGTCTTTTGCCTAATTTTTACTATTTAAGTACTTATTTATTTGTCTGTTTTTGGTTTTTCAAGACAGGGTTTCTCTGTATATCACTGGCTGTCCTGAACTTTTTTTGAGACAGGGTTTCTCTGTGTAGCCTTGGCTGTCCTGGACTCACTTTGTAGACCAGGCTAGCCTTGAACTCACAGAGATCCACCTGCCTCTGCCTCTCCAAGTGCTGAGATTAAAGCCATGTACCAGACCATCTGGCTCACTTTTGCCTAACTTAATGGCTGAAAGTATAGTTTCACTATCTTGATTTTTTTTTTTTTTTTTTTTATTCAATGTGTGTACCCCGGCATTCGTATAGTTAGAGGACAACCAGCGGGGAACTGGACATCTTCCACCATGTGACCTCCAAGAATCAAACCCAGGCTGTCAGGCTTGGCAGCAAGGTCTTTTACCCACTGAGCCATCTCGCCAATCCACTATCTTAAATGTAATTTCAACAAGACTGACTTTTCTCTTTTGTGTTTAGACATCCATGTTCTTCTGTGAACATACATTCATGCCTTTCTTACAGGTATGTATTGGGAAATGTTGTTTTTTTTTCAGCAAAAGCTTTTCAGTTTGCTCTAATCATTCCACTAAGTGGTATACTATTTAGAATGATCAATCACACAACTGAGCTTTTATCTGAAATAAAAACCACACTGAACTACAGTAGCAGAAAATCATTTTTCTTCCGTGATTTTTACAGGCCAGTTCTGTCCACTGTCCATGTCTATCACAAAGAGCTGAGCTGGTACCAAAATGGCTGTCTAACCTTCAGACCAAGAGAACTTTGCACACACTGCAGTCATTCACCCTTTAAAAAATAAATCAGTGGCACCTGCCATTTCTAAGGCTCAGAAAGGAATGGTACAAGATGACCCCAGGTCACTCTGGAAGAGAAAAGGGCTGACAACCTCAGAGAAAGAGCTGGTCTGGCCTTGGGATTGCAGGAGGGTCAGAAAGGCCCAAAGTTCCTCACAGCTCACCCAGTCCTGCTACCCCAAAAAGCACAATGCAACAGAGACAAAGAGAGCAAACAGAGGCTAGGACAGGCCCGCCTTTCCATAGTCAGCCAGCCTGACCTATGTAACTAAACACGCGACAGGCCTCCACATAGCCAGTGCACGAGGTAGATACTCTAAAATCAAAGTCTTGCTGAAGCAGCTAAGGACATAAGGAGGCGGCCATCAACACAACGGGAAGCCCCAGTAAGGGGCAAGAAAAAAACATGGAAGAGTAACATATCAGATTCCTGGATGAAAGCAAAAAGTAAACACAGATGATATGCCCTCTGACCTGGGGGTGAATGAGTGGAATGTCTCAGGCAGCAGGACACACAGGACCTTTCACAGCCTAACCTTCCTGTGTTCGCAGAAAGGACTGAAAGATGACCAAGTTGGAGAGCTCTTTACTGTATAAGCTGGGGCTACATCTAACAGTAAGAGCGACCACAAAGGGTGAAGAGAAATACTGTGACGAAGGAGACCTGCTTGAACGGCAGCTTGTGTGCTCTGTGAGGCCCAGGGCTCAGAGTCCCCAGATTTTTCTTCAGGAGATTGTTTAGCTAAGGGAAACCTCCTACGCCAGCATCAGGACTTTAACCTCCTACAAAGAGAATTGTGCACAATTATGTGGGACACAAGTCAAGATCACGACAATTCCTACTCTCCTTTGGGGTCAACTGGATATGGGATAGAGACAGGAATGACAGATATTGGTGGGTAGACCACCCCGATCTCAGATTCTTGTTCTGTGGAAGAGGAATAAAATAAACTGAGCTTGGGCTGGAGAAATGGCTTAGAGGTTAAAAACACTATCTACTCTTCCAAAGGTCCTGAGTTCAAGTCCCAGCAACCACATGGTGGCTCACAACCATGAGATCCTGTGCAGACACACATGCAGCAGAACAATGCATAAACAAACAAACAAACAAACAAATCTTCAAAAAACAAAACAAAACAAACAAAAACAACCAAAAAACTCCCCTGGGCTCATGAGGCTCCCAAAGGATTCAGCAAGATGACACATGTGAAACACCAAGCACAGGCCTGGCACGAAGCAGAGAGCAACATTGGTTACCACTGTTCTGCCTGGATCATCACATTCTCCCCTCCCCTGAAGACACACATGAACACATAGGCCGCCTTAAATTTACATCTCTTCTTTAGTTTCTTTGTTCATGTTTGAGAGAGGGTGTTTCTATACAGCCTCATCTGTCCTGGAACTCACTATGTGGATCAGGCTGGCCTTAAACTCTGAGTGCTGAAATTAAAGGTGTGTGCCACTATGCCTGGCATACTCCATTTCTTACAAACAAGCAGCCAACTTTGTGTTCCTTTCACTGATGTCAAAATACCCTGTATTTCACAAACTTTGCACACTCCACATTTAGACACTCTCCACAGGGGATTTCATTCTCCAGCGACCTGCATCAACCAGACCAACCTAACACATACCCAGGGCTTTTCTCAAGCACTAGGGGGAAAAAAATGGCAGAGCCCCCAGTGCCCTAGAAGCTAACTAGTCAGGCCACCTATTTGAAAAATTCCTCAAAAACCCGAGAGCGGTGCCACAGGGAGATGGTGCCACCCTTTTTAATTAGCATTTGGGGTTGGGCAGCAGTGGCACATACCTTTAATCCCAGCACTCAAGAGGCAGCGGCGGGCAGATCTCTGTGAGTTCAAGGCCAGCCTGGTCTACAAAGCTAGTCCAGGACAGCCAGGGCCACACAGAGAAACCCCGTCTCAAAAAAATAAAAACACAAACAGAACTTAACATATGGGCACACCTTGGAGGCTATGCTGGGAACATGAGGTGAACAGACCTCTACGACCACAAGCGTCTGCTGAGATGTACTTGGCCTCCTTTCTGGTCAGGTTTCCTCAGAAACTCTGCCACAGCAACAGCACAAGCTAACACACCAGCCCACCTGTTCTGCATGTAGCTCTGCAAGGTGGCAGAGAGCGACGGCAAAGGACTCCGTGTTGTTCTGCTGCACGCCCGCGTTCACGGACTCCAGGCTGTTCATGCTCAGCAGCATCTGGGCTTGTTGCAGGGCCATGGTGCTGGATGAGGAGAGGGGACAGGTTCCCCCTTAGGCAGCAGACCCAGGCTGCCCCTGAGCCATACCCTACAGTTAGCCTCAGTGGACTTAACCCTTGCAGTTCTGGATGTGTGGAAGCAACTCCTCCCCAAGCCAGCTCTCCTGCTCTCAGGCCGAGGAGAGCAGAAGTATCCTGGGTATGCAGGCCCCAAGGAAATGTAGAGTACCTCACAACTGGGAGCACACAGCACCCAGAACCCCACCCCCCACCTCCCCACCCTCGATGTTCCCTGAGGTCACAGGATGCTAATTAGGTTTCACGGGTAAATTCAGACCCGATGCCATCCTGGCACCGGCTGCTCTGGCAATGCAGGCAGTGGCCAGTGTCGGCAGCTGTTTCAGAGCACACCGTGCCAAAAAATTATCTGAAATACAAAAACAAGACTGGTAAAGAGGCGCTTCCTTTCATTACGGAATTCCTAGAAATAGCAGACCATCTCGGGGAACGCGTGATCGAGACAGGGCTCCAGAGCAAAGTCTGGTTCAGAAGTTTACTTCCAAACTATGGGGGTGCTGAGTGGAAAACAGATAGTGGCTGCAGACAGCCAGAGAAAACACCTCAGAGAAACAAACTTGTCTACACAAGCAGCTGTGGGGAGGGGGCCCTGGACTTGCACGAGGAGGCCATGCAGCATGCGAACAGGAAGTGGGGAGGTCTCAGCTCAGGGTCAGGTGCTCTAGCTTTGAGCCCCAGCTGGTCACTGGTCAAGTACACTCACGATCCTGAGATCAAATGTGTGAACCAGATGAGCGATCACCCACCAGTTATACACAGAGCAGCCGGGAAGAGTAAACGGTGTACGGAGGAAAGACTTTGCCAAGTCCATGCAGACTATAAAATGTCTCCAGATGATGAAGCATTTTCTCTAATCCCCTCCATGAACAACTTCCAAAGGGGACGTACTTGCACAGGACCAGTTTGATAGCTCCTGCTTATCACTAAGGCTCCACCTCCGTGGCTCTGGCAGTCTGCCCGGAGACCTACCTGCGGCCGTACAGCCTCCAGATGGCCGTTTTCTGTGCAATGCTGATATCGATAAGCTCCGACAGGCTGTGTTTCCAGTGCAGGAGGTCGGAGTCCTTTAGGGCATCCATCAGCTTGTTGGCCGTCTTCCCAGCGAAAGCTCTCTGTTGAACAAGGGACTGTATTCCCAGGGAGGCGAGGTACTAAGGGGACAGATATACCCACGACCCAAGATAGAGATTACATGACAGAATTTGTTTCGCTCTTCAGAAATGTGGTGGATTTCACATTTCAGCACATGCACAGTGACAGCTCTACTTAAAGGAAAGTACCTACAACCTGACCTGAACCCTGACCCATGACAAAGATATGTTCCTGAAACTCTAGGGTTGAGAGAGAAGCAGAGGGTACATGGCCAAGAGCCAGGGCTTCGGCATTAGGTGACCTGGACTTAGACACTGCCTCTGCTACTTACTGTGTGACTTAGGGCCAGTCACTTAGCTTCTTAGCTAAGCCTCAGCTTCCTCATCTGTAAAATGGGCATCAAACCTATCATAGAGAATTGTGGTAAGGATTACAATGAGATAATAGAGCAAACAGTGCTTGGCACATTAGTTAACAGGAGATTAAAAAAAAAAAAAAAAAAAAAAAGGATGCCTGTCATGAACAACAAATTATCTTCTTAACTTCTGGAATAATCAAGAGCAAAAAGCTCAACTAAAAAAAAGCTGTTTAAATCCACAACCAGAGTATATTTAAGCAGTCTCTAAAGAGCTACTTCAATTCTGTCCGTGTATGCTTCCTTTCCCAGAAAAGAACACACAGGTAGTCCTTAGACTGAACAAATATGTACATTAAATTGTTCTCAATTTTGCTGAATTTGCTGCAAACTTTCTAAGAGCAAGGACATAAGCGGTCTCATGGTCTATGGTTGCAGGTTCAACAATGCTAAGACAGAACAACATTCTTCCACTAGCAGTCTAGACCCCAAAGCCAGTCCTACTTCCTGCACAAGACCGAGCCCTCTGCCTTTCCTTGTCACACAGAACGAGAAGAACAGATCTTCCCGGCAGGCTCTCTGTTTAAAACAAGGACCAGCGAACATTCCAGCAGGGGTCAGAACAGATTTTGTGTTCCAGGCCACGTTTGGTCTCTGCTTACTTGTAGCTGCTCTACCGCCCCATCTATCTAAACATGTAAACCTTTCTTGGCTCAAAGGCCAAACACGCAAACAGAACACCAGATTTGAAACACAGGCTGTAGCTTGTCAATGCCTGGCTTAAAATTAAGCCTTCCCAGGGCTGGGATGCAGCTCAGTGGTAGAGCACTTGACTAACATGTGTGAGGTCCTGGTTTCTATCCCCAGTACTAAAAAAGAAGAAAAAAGCCTTTTCTGTCATTTCTCTAAGTGAAAATGTACTAAATGTTGCTCAATAAACTAGAACTAAACAAAGATCTCTTATCAAATTGATAAGCAGAGCTCTCACAGATGTTATTAGCACAAAGGGAATAGAGAGAAACCTATCCAATAGAATTTAGTGGTGTGATTAATAATTAAAAGTCAGGAAATAACCAAGAATGAGACCACGCGTAGAAATACCCACTCTACGCTATTGCTGGTTCATGACAAAAGTGGGTGGAAGAAGAGACAAAGGCTCAACACCACTTATTTTAACAATCTCACAGAAAGATGAGCCTTACCGGTAACCCAAAATGTACTGCTTTCTTCACAGAATGCTCCAGCAGAACATAGCTATCGGCTCTCTTCTGCCCCAGCACATAAAGCCAGCTCTGGCAAGAGATAACCATCAAGATGTGTCATAACAATGGCAATGGCAGATGCTCCAGTGAAACATCGATGTGGACATAAAGAATTTCAAAGGGACAAGATACACCCTCTAAAGTACTGTCTACTATGAATTTTGAGTGTAAATGAAACCTGTCAGGAATATAAAACCTTTATCAAACCCAGGCCGAGATAAACAAGCCATTGATCCACTTTATTTCTGACAGGAATGGAAGCATTTCAGAAGCGTGAAGCTCCCAGTTGGCATGTAACTGAGGTGAGAAGTCACAGGTAATTAAGTGACTTCTGTGTCTGTATAACTTGGCGATTATGCTTTACTACACCAGTGTCTCACCAAATTGCTAGGTAGAATAGACCATTTCTTAACGCCAATGCAATACTTAATTCTTTTTTTTTTCAAGGCAAGTTGTATAGATAGAAAGTGCTTAGAGCAGAACAAATGCCACGAATTAAGAAAGATACATGACTATGGGGAACTTTGTGAATCCTTGTGTCTACCTATGTAGTCTCTCCTCACTGCTAAGGACCTTTGCTCCCACTGCAGAACAATGTGATTAAAACTGGGCCTTCAGGAGGCCAATTCAACCCGTGAGCAAAAAAATCCCAAGACCAGAGGACGGCCTCACCAAACAGTGCTGCAGACACACGTGATCGTTGGACTCCTGGGCAATCCTAATTGCCTCCTGCAGGGCGAGCTCTGCCTGTTGACTAATGACAGACTACACATTAATATCCCATTAACAATCACAAACATGCAAGCGTCGGTAGCAGGAAGCCATCTGCATGCAGTTGGTCTAAAAGCAGGCCTCTAGCTGCAGTTAGAGCTATTTATGGACTGCTTTCCTAGTGGTTGCCCCAATCCCAGGAGCAGGAAACATCCACTGTGGAGGCAGGGACAGGTCCTTCCCAGGGGAATGTCTAGTCAAGGGAATAGTTTTCCTTGCTGCTTCTAAAATGTTTGTTCCAGTAGTCCACAGAACATCAAGGAAAGACTAATATTTTACTTTCCATTAAGTTATTTTCTGCATTGTTAAAAGAAAAAAACAACACTATAAGCAGCTGCTATTTTATCAACTCAGTTTTCAGAAGCATTCTGAAGATTCCTTTCTCATAATTTTTCTCTGCTCCACTGAAAATGAAGACGATCTCCCCCAACCTCTCCATGTCTCTGGCAGTCCAGCCAGCTACTCTCAGCCCTGCTGAACCAGCACCTCTGAACATACCCCATTTTGCAAAGCTTCACTAAATACTACTGTGTTGCTTTCTGTTTATTTAATCCATGTTAATTTTATTTAACTACTCCACCAACCTCTAAATGGCAGAGGCCATGCCTGACACTCTGGGTTTCCCAACAGCAGATGAAAGGATGAAAACGTTACTAATGTTGGCCACTGGCACCTCAGTGTGTAAGAACCAGAAAGTCTTGGATGCCACTTGCTTAAAGAAAAACTTGCACAATGAATTTTCTTCCAACACTAGCAACAACCTCACAGGTATAATTTTAATTAAGTAATCCTACATTTTTCCTCTTAATTGCTTGTTTATAGACTTTTACCTGTTCTGCATTTCCTTCAAACTGCTTTCCACGTTGAGCAGAATGTGATGCCCTACCTAGATCATGAGCTACCTGAGAGCAGGAAAACAGGTCCTCAGCGTCATCAGTTAATACCACTCCACTGAGCAGCAGATGGCCACACAACACTAGGCTTAGGAAAGAGGACTTTGAGAGAACCATACAGTGTGCTACAGAAGGACTAGAGATTACCACACAGAACCTTCAAGAAAGCCAAGCAAACATTTTCAGTAAAAGAGCCTGGCATGGTGGCAAAGGCCTGTGATCCCAATCACTGGCAGGAAGAGCAGGAGTTCAAGACCAGGCTGGGCTACATGAGACTGTCTCAAAAAGGCTAAAAGAGCAAGAGGCAAGGTGGTTTCACATCTGAAATGTACTATATGCCTACTTAGTGTTCCTAGACAGAAGCAATGGCTGCCTAAACTACTCAGAGAGAACACCAGAGTCAGAGTTCTGACCTGGTCTCCATGACCGATTGCTGATTCGAGTCCCTTCTATTTCTCTCACTTACAGAGGCAGGATGCGCACTGCTCAAACAATCCATGAGCTCCTACCCTGGGGCCTTGTTACCGATGAGACTATGTCCTCTAATCACACACACAGGCCACTTGCCTCCCTAAGTCTGTGCTCCAATGTCAGGTCAGCAGACGACAAGCAGGACTAACCCACAACTTTGTCAACTGTGCACGTGCACACACCTGGGGCAAGAGCACTCCTTCCGGCAGCGGCAGCGGCAGCGGCAGCCCCGACACCACAGCTGTCACCAGGCTCAGCAGCAGCAAACACTACAATTGCGTTCTGTACTGCCGTCTCCCTCTGCCGGTAAGCTACACATCAGTGTTTTCCTCTACTCTCACTTCTGTAGTCCCTGGCGCCTACAAGGGTGTGCAGCATGAGTAAATGATCGACAGGCAGCTATCAAAATGGTCAACATGGCAGCGAGGGCTAGACCTGCGGCAGAGACCTTAACTCGGTCTAGGTTCAGTCTCGGCCACGTCATTAACAGTTGTGGTGGTGCACACCGGAAATCCCAGCACTTGGGAGAGGTAGGAAGATTAGAGGTTCAAGGTCATTCTTAGATATGTAACAAGTTGCAGACCAGGTGGAAATGATGAAACCCTATTAAGAGAAAGAAAGGTAGTGGGGGTGGGGTGGAGTTGGCTGGAGCTGTTACTCAGCGATAAAGCACTTAACTAATATTTACAGGGTCCTGGGTGCCATATCCAGCACCCCAAGAAGAGTTTAAAAAAAAATTCTTCCTCCCCCTGCTGGGGGAGCAGCCTTGCCAGGCCACAGATGAGGACAATGCAACCAGTCCTGATGAGACCTGATAAGCTAGGGTCAGATGGAAGGGGAGGAGGACCTCCTCTATCAGTGGACTTGGAGAGGGGGATGGAAGAAGATGAGGGAGGGTGGGATGGGGAAGGAATGAGGGCGGGGGCTACAGCTGGGATACAAAATGAATAAATTGTAATTAACATAAAAATAAAAATTTAATTAAAAAAATTTGATCTAGAGAGAACAAGGAGTTAGTTATTGTAAATTACGATGGAATCTCACATAACCATAGAGTTTGGAGTATCAGTCTGTGTCCTGAATCTTCCTGCTGACACCTGACCTGCTCTGGGCCTGACACAACCGTTTTCTGAGGGTCTGTGCAGCCGTGTTTCTCTCAGCCTGCGTCTGCCAGCTCCACCTGCTTTAGCAGCCACATGTGCAATCCACCTAAGTGCCTCTTAGATGACTTTTTCTACAGGAAGATGTCCATGCACTTGCCTAAATTGTTTTTTTCTCCTGACTACAAGTTCTCGTGGCTTTTTTCCTCAAGACAAAATGAACAAACATGAAAGCCATGTACATCCTAACAAAATCAACCGGTTCTACCCCATTGCCTTATGCAAATCTGTGCAGTCTTCCAGCACCAGACACAGCCTTTCTTACCTTTTTAAACACTGCAGCACCGTCAGTACCTCTAAAAACCCTTTTGGTTTTTAGACCTAATGACCTAACTTTCTCATCACTAAAATGGCTATGTTGTTCTTAGAAGCAAAACAAAAACAAACAAACAAAAACAAAGCCAGGCCCCAGCACTAAAACATGCCATGCTAAGTACTGACACCGGGGCCATACTACCTACGGTGTTTTCCATTAACTTGTGCAAAAAACGTTCACTCTGGAAGCTAGAGAGGAAAGCTAGGAAAACCCAAATCAGCTTCTTTCTTCATTTTGAAAATAAAATTGCTCGTTGTTTTGGGTTTTGTCTTGTGACAGAGTCTTCCACGTAGCACAGGCTGGCCCCGTGTGCAGCGGTCCTCTCACCTCCAGCTCCTGAGGGCTGGGGTTACAGGCACATGACAACACATCTGCAAGACTGGCTTCTGTGCTCTTTATTAACACAGGGTTACACTCCATGGCCCTAGCTAGCCTGGAACTCCCTGTGTAGACCAGGCTAACCTCAAACTCAGAAATCCATGTGCCTCTGTCCCGAGTGCTGGGATTAGAGGTACATCACTACAGCTGACAATGGACGATCTAAAAACACATTTCACGTAACACTGAGGAGCTCGCCTCCCATGTCTGCACAGACAGAAACCGAGGCACTTACTAGTGACCGAAGCGGCAGTGCAGGGCAGCCAGGTTCAGAGCAGCGTATCTCAGACTCCGGCCATAGCCCTCTTCCCCATTACTTTTGCCTTCGGCTCCAGTGAGAATCAGGCGGTCAAAATAATGAAGGAGGCTGTGCGTTGAGCTGAAGACATCTTGAACACGGAGGTTGTTTAAATAGCTGAGGTAATGCTAAAACAAGAAATAATCAAGAAGCCACAGTTTAGCTTAATCTTTTCTCCACAGGCAAAATAAGAGATTCAAAATCCTAGCTTGGCACAGTCCACAGACAACAATCCCATTACATGTTCGTTCAGGTTATGCCACTGGCTGTGTTAGGGCCCGCGAGTAACACAGAAAGGTCTCACAACTCCCAAGCTGAGGTTACTAAGGAACACTGAATGAATGAAAACCTGATTTAGGCACAAATTTCAAGTTAGTTCTTCTAAATGTCCAACTTCTTTTCTTTCTTTTTTTTTTTCTAAATGTCCAATTTAAGACAGAGTAAGACTAGTAAAAATTAGCTACCAAGTATTCTTATCCTTTTGCTTCGAGTCACAGAATTACAGCACTCTTCTAACAGGCAGGTCTTAGCTACTGGGAATAAAATAGAGCTCTTTTGATGTGAAAATCTGATATCAAATCAAGTATCATGAGAAGTTACAGACTAACAGATTTGATAGGAAATTAAATTATTGGACATTTAATTAAAAAAATTTAAGAATGTGCACAAAAAGGAGAGAGGAAAAGATTTTCTCAGCCCCCAAATGTTTTTTATTAATTAGTCTACCATCTCCTGTCCAAAGCCACACCCAAGATGAGTAAGAGAACATAGCAGCAGAGCCTCTGGCCCAGGGATGGTAGGAGCCCTGGAGCCTGGGCCCTGCTGTTACCCTGCCAACTATGTGATTTCTTTTAGAACCTAGAATTTGTGTTGTTCTCTGATATACGGAACAGCACTGACCTTTCCTTTAGACCCAGCAACAAATTCTAGACAACACTCACAGCTTCAGCGAAATCAGGGTTGAATTTCAACAGGTTGTTCAGTTCTTTCTGCAAGGAAGCTGGGGTGAGGGCTTTAGTCTCATCATTCTTCAACAAAGCGGCCTAAAAATTCCAATGCCAATATATTAGAAAGAGACAGTGAGCAGAGAAACACAGCAACGGACACTGCCTGAGTGTTCCCTCTCATCAGCCTCACTGCGGTTCTGAACACACACCTCCAGACTGGCACTCCTCACCCACATGCTCCTTCCAGGCCTAGCAAACCTGGGTGGGTCCCAGTTTATTCTTTTAACTTATACTTCACTTTCTATCACCTAGGTGAGGAAGGAGGTTCTGGAAACCCCTCTTTAGCTGACAGTAGGTTATAGTGCATTATTTCACTGTCATGATGCAAAGCATAGAATGTAAAAACTATCTATGATTTATTTATTTGGTTTTTCACTCTGTAGACCAGGCTGGCCTCAAACTCAAGAGATCTATCGGCCTCCCAATTAATTAATTAATTTTGTGAGGGCAGTTTTGCTATGTAACCCTCCCCGCTGTCCCGGAACTCACTATGTAGATCATGCTGGTCTCAAACTCAAGAGGCCTACCCCACCTGCCTGCCAAGTGCCGGGATGAAAGGAGTGCATCAACAGACCCAGCCAAACTAAATGTTTACACTTAACTTGTTACACAGACAATTCAGTACAATTGTATATAGGCGACGTTTTCTGTAAGTAATGATTATTTTTACTCTTTTGTTTGAGGGGTTCATGCTATGTAGCCCATGCTAACCTATAATTTCTGATCCTCCTGTTTTGGCATCCTGAATGCTAGGATCATAGGAAAGTAGCAATAGTTTCCAATTCTTCCCTTTTTCTTTCTTTGTTTTTTTTTCTTTTTTTCTTTTTAAAGATTTATTTATTATGTATGAGTGCTCTATCTGCATGAACTGCTGCAGGCCAAAAGAGGGCATCAGATCAAAGTACAGATGGTTGTGAGCCACCATTTGGTTGGTGGGTACTGAACTCAGGACCTCTGGAAGAGAAGACAGTGCTTTTAATCACTAAGCCATCTCTCTAGCCTTTTCTACATAGCCCCAGCTGTCCTGGAACTCACTCTGTAGACCAGGCTGACCTTGAACTCAGAGATCCACTTGCTTCTTCCTCCTGAGTACTGGGAGTAAAGGTGTGGGGCACCATGGGTCAATGGCTCAGCCTTTTTTTATCTTTCCTTTTTTTTTTTTTTTTTGAGACTGCAAGTGTACACACAGACAGAACATGGCATACATAATACGTACATCTAAAAAATAAAATAAAAAAAAAGAGAGAGAGAGTTTCTCTATGTCCCCTGACTGACTTGCCTATGGAGATCAGGCCGGCCTCAAACTCACAGAGGTTCCATTTTAATTCTTTTTATCATTATAAAAAATGCCAAAGAATATGAAAAGGCTACAAAAGAAATGTTAGTAATAGTATCCGCTAGAAATAAGATTATCAATAGTTTATTGTATATTTTTTTTTTTCTTAAAAGGATCTGGCCTCAATCTTTCAATCCTCCTGCCTCAGCTTCCTAAGTGCTACGATTATAGTTTAACCATACCTAGTTATAAGAAAATACTTTATCCTAGTATTTTTTTCCACGTGTGTGACTACAGGTATAAAGTTGGGTATAATGGCCTAACTGTACTCTTAGCACTTGGGAGATAGCTGCAGGATGATTATTCCTGGGTTATATACCGAAACTTAAAAATGAGTGAGGAAAGCATGGTAGTGCATGCCTGTAATCACAGAACTCAGGTTGCAGAAGAATTCCTGTCAGTTTAAGGCCAGCTTGGTCTAAAGAACATTCCAGTCCGGATAGACCTGCATAGCAAGACCCTAAGTTGGCGAGGAAGGGAATATAAAAGCAGAGAGTAAGGAAATGGTGTTCGGAGGTTAAGAGCACCGACTGCTTTTCCAGGAACC
Organism: Meriones unguiculatus; assembly: GCF_030254825.1. NCBI lineage: Eukaryota > Metazoa > Chordata > Mammalia > Rodentia > Muridae > Meriones > Meriones unguiculatus. The sequence goes on along the minus strand of NC_083352.1, from coordinate 88,744,901 downwards.
GGGTTTAATTCCCAACACCCACAAGTCAGCTCACAAGCATTTATGAATTTGACTTCCAGGGGATCTGGCCCCCTCTTCTGGCCTTCAAAGGCACTATATACATGTAGTCCACACACATGCAGGCAAAACACCTAAACACATACAATACAATACAATGTTAAGGGGCTGGAAAGATGGCTCAGTGGTTAAGAGCACTGTTCTTCCAAAGGACTGGGGTTCAATTCCCAGCACCCACATGGCAGATCACAACTGTCTGCAATGCCAATTCCAAGGGATCTTTCACCTTTACACTAACGCACATCAAGTTTAATTATTTTTTAAAATACAATATTAAAAAGACAAAGTAGTGATATAATCTTATAGATTTTTTCTTTTTTTAAAAGAAGAGAATTGGGCTGAAGAGATGGCACTGGCTGCTCTTCTAGAGGTCATGAGTTCAATTCCCAGCAACCACATGGTGGCTCATAACCATCTATGAGATCTGGTGCCCTCTTCTGGCCTGCAGGTCTACGAAACACTGTATACATAATAAATAAATAAAACTTTAAAAAAAAGGGAAGAAAATTATTAGCTGGGCAGTGATGGTGCATACCTTTAATCCCAGCATTCAGGAGGCAGAGGCAGATGGAGTTAGAGGCCAGCCTGGTCTACAGAGGGAGTTCCAGGACAGGCAGGGCTACACTGAGACTTTGTCTCTAAAAACAAAGCAAAACAAAAAACAAACCAAAAACCATGGGAGGGAGAGAGAGAGGGAGGGAGGGAGAGAGAAGGGGAGAGAGGGAGAGAGAGAGAGAGAGAGAGAGAGAGAGAGAGAGAGAGAGATGGGGGTGGGGGGAAGGGCTATGTCTATATACCACATTATGTAGTGCCCACAGAGGACAGTAGAGGGCATTGGATTCCCCTGGAACTCAAGTTAGAGACAGTTTTGAACCACCATGTGGGTGGGTCAGGAGTACAACCTAGGTCCTCTGGAAGAGCAGCCAATGCTCTTAACCACTGAGCAGTCTCTCCAGCTCTGCTTTTTCTTTTTTCTTTTTTTCACATAATTATGAATTATGAACTTTGTCTCATCATCAAACAATCTTTGAAAATGGTTTCTAAGGCAACATTGCTAACTCTCACGTTTATTGCAAATAATTTCCCCCATTTTGTCATTTGCCTTTTAATTAAGTTGGAGAATGTGATGACATGCAAACATTAAGTTTTATGGCGAAAAACCAAGTATCTCCTGCATGGTTTCTCCTTTATGTTCACAAAGGCTTTCCCCACCCAGGGGCAGTTAAAACTTAATATGGTGCTCCTTCTAGTCTAATTACAGCACCATGCGTTTACATTTAACCTTTTAATTCATCTGCAGGGTGTGAGGAGAATCCAGATGACAAGCATCTCTTCCCCACAGCTAATGCAGTCAGTATTCAGGTATGAAACCTGGGCTCCACAGCTGAAGAATTCTGTATGAAATTCACCATGAGAGGTAATTCAATTATTTTAGTTTAGGCTTTTAAAAAAAAATTTTATTTATTTTATGTATGAGTGTTCTATCTGCATGTACAACTGCACACCAGAAGAAGGTGTCAGATCCCAGTATAAATGGTTGTGAGCGAGGATGTGTTTGCTGAAACTTGAACTCAGGACCTCTGGAAGAGCAGATAGTGCTCTTAACCACTGAGCCATCTCTCCAGCCCCAGTTTAGTTTAGTTTTGAAAAAAAGTTTCACTATACAGCCTTGGCTGGCCTGAACTCTATGGAGACCAGGCTATGCTATTCTGGAATTCACAGAGATCTGCCTGCTCCGCCTCTCCAGTGGTGGAACTGAAGGCACATACCACCACATCCAGCTAAAACTCAAATATTACTTCTTAAAATTAAACAACAACAACAACAAAAAATACTACTTCTTCCTGAAGGAAGAAAATTATAAGCAAAATGAAGAAAATCAGAACACAAAATTTTAATTCTATTTTATATTAAAATAGCACAGCAAAAAAATATTTAGGTTATGTTCCCACAATAATAAAACGCTATGGCTCAAAGCTGTAACAAGACATATCTGGAGCAATAAACACCAGGATCTAAACACGTGAAATACATTAAAAAATCAAATAAAATAATATGATTGTCAGCACTGGTTAAGAGTGCTGCTCTTCCAGAAGACCAAAGTTTGGTGCCCAACACTCATATCAGACAACTTACAACCAACCACCTGTAATTTAGCTCCAAGGACTTCCTTTTGTCCTCTGAGAACACTGCATTCACATGCACATAACCACACACACAGACATAATTCATTTTTTAATTAGAAAAAGAAAAAGATAATACAAGCACACTGGTAATCAACAGTCAGGAAGACAAGACAGGAACATTCTGTGTTTAATGTCAGTCTAGGCTCCATACTGAAGCCCTAGCCCAGCTTCAAGATATAAGATCTCTTTTATCTGGATGCAGCATGTTAAATATTTCACAAACAGAGCAAAATATAATTGTGGAATCCCGAGAGTAGTTGCATGGGCATTCACTATACGACACTTTTGTTGGATGCAGTGGCCCAAACCTTAATCCAGTAACTTGAAGGCCAAGATAGGAAGATTGCCAAAACTCTGCAGCCAGCCTGGGCTACATCATGACACCCCATCCCAAACTAACAAAAAGCCCATGGTGGGTATGTGTGGTAGTCAGAGGACAAGTTGTGGGAGGTTGGTCCTCTCTTTCCACCATGAGTCCCAGGACTGAACTCAGCTCAGCAGGCCTAGTGACAGCCACCTTTACACACTGAGCCACCTTGTCTGGTCTTGCACTTTTCTTTACATTTATGTGTGAAAACATCAAAAAGACAAGCTGAGTGGGTATACAGCCCACTGCAATTCCAGAACTAGAAATGCAGTGCGGGAGCCCCAGAGGGAGCTGGCTAGCTAGACTAGCAGCTTGTCGAATTCTAGAGTCAACTGAAAGATCCTGCCTCAATGAATAAAGCTCAGGGCAATTATGAGAGACTCCTGACTTCATGGGGCCTCCACATGCACATGTGTGCACATGGACAATACATACGTCACACATACACATACACAGGGAGAAAGGTAACGGGGAATATAACTCAGAATGCTCCAGTGATTGCCCAGCATGTGCAGGACACTGGGTTCCATCCCCTCGATATTACAACTAAACACGTACATAACTGCAGAAAGAAAAAGGCAAACCCCAATTACCAAGGTAGGAGATGTTGGTCACAGCCCACTGTGAAATGCACCTGCCTTATAATGTTAAAACAAGAATAAAGTGCTACAGGCAGGCAAGGACCAATTGCTGCTACCCTTTAAGAGGGACAAGAGAAACAAGAACAAGTTTCGCAACTGCTACTTTTCATATATTCGTATATTTGCAGAAGACCCAGATTTGGTTCCCAGCATCTACATGGCAGCTCACAGCCATCTAAAACTACAGATGCAAATAAATGTATTTATTTATTTTTGCAAATAAATACATTAACTTCACATGGACATGATAATACAGAACATCATAGGGCTTAATAAAAGAAACAAAGCTCATAATAAGTTACATAACTAACATACCTGCTGAGAAAGAAAAAATTCTGCTTGTTTTTGGGACAGAGGACCACTGCAAGATACTTCCTCTTCTCTGTAAAATGAAAGCAAATGAAATAATAGAAAAAAAATTATACAAGAGTAAAAAAGGTAACATTTACAAATCATGTAAATTCTTTACAAGTTCAGGCAGATTACGGTCACACACTCCTATAATTCCTGTCTCATAAGGCTGAGACAGGAAGAGAACAAGTTCAAGAGCAACCTGGACTACGAATTATGAAGCTATTAGGAAACAAACATCAAAATGTAATGAACTCAGGAACCAAACACTTATCGGTAGATCTATGTTTACATGGCATTACTTACAACAGTTGAAACATGAAAGCAACTCAATTATCCATTGATAAACTGTAGATAAGCAAAATGTGGTATATACATGCAACGTATTAATCAATATATTAATCCTTAAAAAAAAAAGTTCTCAGGCTGGAGAGATAGATCAGTGTTTATATAACATGTGTTGCTCTTGCAGAAGACCCAGGTTTGATTCCCAGCATCTACATGGCAGCTCACCTCTAACTCCAGATGCCTTCTTCTGGCCTCTGCAGGCATCCTGTACAGCACGGATGAACCTTCAAAACACTGCATCACATACAGCCCTCTACCACAGCTCCCCCACTCCTAGCACTCTTTATCCAGTGTCCCAATCTTTCTTTAAGACAGGATCTTGCTACACAGCCCAGGCTATCCTAAAACTCACTACCTAGCACAGGCATACCTGGAACTCATAATCCTCCTGCCTCCTTGATTATTTCCTATTCGCTCCCCACTGTTGGAATTATACCTACCACCAAACATGGCTTCTGTTTCATTTCTTTACCTCGATGACTTCCTTAAAAATTTTATCTCACTATTTTAAATTTACTTCCCTATCTATCATTTGTCCATCCCTACCTACTGGCATGGGATTTTATCCTCTTTGCAGAATAAATGGCACCAAGCATAGTGCCTGGCATGTAGGAAGCACTCAGCAAACAGTTGCAGGATAGCTGAGTTTGGGAGATTAGGCTACCAGCAAGAGAAACAAGATAGAACTAACTTAGATGAAAAGAAGCAGTGACAGCCTCCTGCAGTCTCAGGACCTTCCCAGTAAGCTCACAAGTGTACTCTACAGACCTGCGCTCCTTTTGCAGAACATGAATGCTGCTGCTGAGCCACAAAGATGAACCAACCATGAGGTGAAATTCCAGTTTGCCTGTTGTGCAACTTGATCAAACACTTGATAAACACGTCAGGGTTGAACAGGGGTGAACTTCCAAGTGTGTTTCTTTGGCACTGAAGGCTGAACCTAGAACCCCATTCAGGAAGGCAAGTTCTGTGCCCCTGAGCTACGTCCCTGGCCCTCCCGATCTTAAATTAACAACTGGAGCTGGCAGTGGCGGCTCACACCTGTAATCTCTGCACCTGAACACTGAAGCAGGAGAAGTTGTGAGTTTAAGGCCAGTCTGGGCTACTGAAATGAAACCTTGGCAAAAATATAAAAACAGTGGGGCTCCCCTTCAAAACAGAAGAACTGGGCTATAAGGTGGGAGACTCGCAAACACACAGTATTACCTCATGTGTGTGTTTCCCTTTCCTGCTTGTAAGAGAAAGAATTCCCCCACAGAAAACTAAAAGCATCCCAATAACTACAAGAAAAGAAAGGAATAATTTTGCCAATGTAATATAACAAAATAAAATCACGAAAGGGTCTAGCATGCATGTCATTATGGGTCCCCACCCCACCCTCTGAAATTATATACTAATAAGAAAATCTAAATTTCCTTTTCATAGTAAAAAGGGGGCCTCAATTAACCATCTTAAAAAGTTAAAGAAAGGGAAGGAGTGTTTGGGAGGGAATGAGGGGGCAGATACAGCTGGGATACAGAGTTAATAAAATGTAACTAATAAAAAAAAAGTTAAAGAAAGGCTCAGTGGTGGAGCACCTCTGTAGCATGCATAAGCCCTGCACCCAATCCCAGCACTGAAAAAAATAAAACAACAAAAAGTTTCAATAATCAAACGAGTAAAGAAATATATGAAGCTGCATCTTTTTCTTTCTTTCTTTAGTTAGTTTTTTGGATTTTTTGAGACAGTGTCTATGTAGACCTGGCTGTTCTAAAATTATGTAGATCAGGCTGGCCTCAAACTAATAGAGATCTTCCTGCCTCTGCCTTTCCAGTTCTGGGATTAAAATCATATACCACCATAACCGGCTATTTTTTTTCCATGTGTGTGATATGTATAATAAGTGTTCATGTTTGAAGCCAGCCAGGGCCACACGGGCAGTTTAAGGCCAGCCTAGACTACATAATGAGAACATGTGTCCATAAAAATTAAAGACACCCAGCTTAGGGAAATCCGTTAGATTATAAGCTAATTTTAAAATATTTTGTGTGGAGACCTGGATGTGATGAATGCCTGTGCTGTAGGAGGTCCTCAAGAGAGTCTCATCAACAGTCCAAAGTCCCTTCGCTCTGAAGACTGATGCTGAGTAGACTTTAACAAAGGCCTCTTACAAAAATAGGAGCAGGGCTCAGAGAAGCTGTTGGGAAAAACAGTTTGTAGGACAAATAACGACGGGCCACCTTTACTCTCAGGCCTGTCAACACTTCTTCATAGTTACCATATTCCCAAAAGCATAGGGAGTCCCTTCAGCCACCGTCATAAGCCCAAAGGAAGGGAACCATTGAATGCATACCCTGACCTCACCCTCCTTCCACCTGTGGGCTGCCCTCCTGTGCCTCCCACCAGCCAACTCCAAGCCACAGGGCACTCAATAAACCTCAGATGCAGCCCATAAGCTAACCTGGATCCCTAGGGACAGACAGCTCATGAAATCTGAAGCAGCGTGGACTTTTAGTTGTGTCACTGAAAAAGGATGCCTGACAGGAAAACCCAAATTACCTCACAGACACATCGAGCTCTTCTTTTTCCATTTGTCTCTCTCCATCCTCTCTATCCATATCAGCATCTTCCACTGTCTTCTTCTCCCCATTCTGGAAGTATTGCTGGAGGGCAGTGTATAGCTTAAACACTTGACTGAAAGAAAGCTTACTGTAGGCCAAGATCATGTGACGCAGAAACAGACCTATAAAATAAGACCACAGACAAGGTGAAAGCATTAGCTGACACCCCAGGACAAGGCAGTGACTACTGGCCCGATTCTTCCTTCAGAAGAATTGTACGTGCTGTCCACCCGGAGCGCTCTTCCCTCATGCTTTACATTCAGGTCTCACTCCTCTTCCGTCACTACCTCTTCAGGCCTCTATTTTCTTCAGTTATTCAAACTCTCTGAAACTATTATATTCACTGTATCTGATTCTAGTCAAAAGCTGAGAAGTATTTAAATTATCTTATCGATTTACTTTTTTAACATTTGCCACCCCTCCTCCCAGCACAACTTAGTCTCTGTAAGAGGAAAACCTATGTCTGCCTTACACATCCAAGACCTGGGAAACAGGAGATCAATAAACTCAGTTGCTGATGTTAAATAACATAAAAATGACCATGCAAGAGAGCCAGGGGGAGGGGCATGGGCACAGTTAGTAGAAAAGCATCAAACAAATGTCATGTATGCACGTACTTCAATTCTAAAGGAAGAGCGCATGTCCACTCACCTCGCTTCCTAAGTTTGGCCGGTGCCCCTCACTTACAGTTGCACAATACAGGCAAGAGGTCCGCAGGACTGTGAAAAGATCTGGGAAACCCTAACGACCCCAGAACCAGGCTAACTACTACAGATAAAACAGAGGCGCTTTTCCACAAGTTACGGTTAAATACAGATCACAACCTTGAGGCAGTAAATAAGAACCACAGCACAGCCAGAACCCCTACTGTGCTTGTTCATGGACACCAAAGTAATGGCAGATGCCCCTCGCGAAGCGGCTCACTTCAGTGAGAACACTCTGCTCTTCTGAGGAGTTTCATACCTACTACACTTGTTTTGTGAACCTCTGGTTCAGTTCCAGAAAAAGAATCTGAAAGGTCATCAAAAAACTGTTCCATATCCTTCAATTCGCCTTCAGCCATCAGTTTGATTCTGAATGAGAAAATTGGGATGCATGTTTTAGGAAGGCCCGCTGAACATCATCCATGTTTCATATTCCTGAATTACCGACAACAATTCTGCTTTGAAAATGATTTCAAGGTTTGTATAAAGCTGTGGTTTCTAAAATAAACTATATAATCCATTTAAAATGTTACTCCCATATTCCTCAAGAGTATCATACATTGCTTGCTCCTGGTCATAACATTTGTCAAAGTAAAAATGGAATTCTCTAAGACAATTACAAAGGAGTAATTCCATATGAAATAATATACCCGGGAGGAGAATACTTAAACCTTATGTCTAACGTTACCTATTAAAAATATATGTAAATAAAGGTACTTAGGAAAACAACCCTTGAAGGAGCTCAACTTTAATTCCTCTGAGGCCAAGGAGGACCCTGAATTTCTGCTCTTCCTTCCTCTACCTCCCAAGGGCAGGGATTACAGCTGTTGTACCAGGTTTTGTACTAGCACTTTACCAACAGAGCCACGCTCCCAGCCCAAGATTTATTTTTAACAGAATTGCTACCCACTCCTTTGTAATTTTCACCCACCCCTTTGCAGAAAGAAAGTTTACCTGATCTGCACTGAATTTGCCAGCTGAGGACACGATTCTTCAATTAGCTTGTATAGCTTTGATAGTGTAATATCTGGGCCCTGCATAAAGGAGAAATAGAAGGTTAGAGATAATGGCCAAAGAGCTACAGACTGACAAAGAACTGAAACTGAGTCATTTATCAATCATTCCAAAAAAAAAAATATATAAAATCAGGATTTTCCTGGCTATGTAAAACACCAAGACATAGTTCGCATCTGTGGATTGTTTTTCTTTAGTCAATGGAATGGTCTAAAAAGAAAAGAAAAAATGAACAGGATTTATAAGACAAGGCTCTCCTTCCATTGTCACTCTATGAACAAAGCAACACTGAGCCTATTTCCTTCATCAGGTAAACGGACTTAATAATCACTATTTCCTTTGTTTATGGCAAAAGTTAAGTGAGCTAATATAAATTTATTTTACATTTCATTAAATTACTTTGTACACTGGGATGCATTATACAAAGGTGGGTGCTCTAGTTCTCGTGAGTATAAACACATGTCATCCCTTCCTGACCTCAGAAAGGAAGGCTGGCTGACCCCAGAAAGAGGATGTTATGGGGTAAAGAATATACAACCTCAACTATCAGGGTTATAATCTACATGAGGTTGAAAATAACACTTTGGAGCCATTTTAGAAAGTTAGTGTTTATGCCACTTTAGATGTGGGTAACCCAACAATTCTACTTCTTGGGAAGTTGTATATGACATACCTTATTTTAAAATAAACTGTATGGCTGGGTGCACACCTTAAATCCCAGCACTCACGAGACAGAGGCAGGGGGCTCTCTGACTTGGAAACCACCCAGTCTACAGAGCTAGTTCCAGGACAACCAGGGCAACACAAAGAAACCCCGTCTTGAAAAACAAACAAAACTAAAACAGCCTGTATGTTAAAATAAAAACAAATGAGAAAGATTAATTTATTATTTATAGGAAGAGTTGAAATTATGTTGGTTATCTTGGTATGCAATATCATGCAGCTGATAAAAAGAATATTCAAATATGCTGACTGGGGGTTGGGGATTTAGCTCAGTGGTAGAGTGCTAGCCTAGCAAGCGCAAGGCCCTGGGTTCAGTCCTCAGCTCTGGAAAAGGAGAAAAAAAAATGCTAACTGATGTGGAAAGAGCTCCAGGACTTGTTAAGTGGAAGAAGTAATCAATAGAATATTTAGCAAGTAGCATTTATCAAGGTCCTTTTCAAACTAGTACTCAACAATTACATGGATTAATACTGAATCACTCTGAGAACAAACAAAGCAGAACTGGAAAGCATGGTGAACTCTCTTTCACATTATCAATTTTTCTACATAAACATTTTTACCATAGCTTTTGTGAATTAATGCAAAGGTGAAACACGAATTGGGAAAGTCAAATAGTTAAGTAAAAGAGTTAAGGTCTACTGAAATGTTATTAAACTAATTCTGTAAATACTTTAAAACTAGTAGGTAGCAGGTAGCTGGGTTAAGAATCAGAATTCCAAATGTCATAAAACGAAAAAAGTTTGTTTTTATAAATTGGCAGGCAGGTGAAAGTTATGATACCAGAATCACTATTTCTTTTCTAGGCACTAAAATTTTAGTATTATGGCATTAGGGATAACCATTCATTTATAATACTAGCGTTATGGATACGGATGAGAGTTACAATTATGGAAACCCTGTCCCTCATGAATGTCAATTAAGGCTGGAGATGACTCAGTGCTTAAGAGCACTGATTGCTCTTGCAGAGGACCTGAGTTCAATTCCCAGTATCCACACTGTGGCTCACAACAATCTGTAACTCCCGCTCCAGAGAAGCCAGTATCTTCTGACTTCCACGGGCATACACAGTACACCATATATACACGCAGGCAAAACATTCATACAAATAAATAAGTCTCTAAGAAATGAACGCCAACTGTTTCTATCATCTTCCTCATGTTACAGAGAAAAAGCAAAGACCCCAAAGGGTTTAACAAACTTGCTCCAGTCAACGGCGCTACAATCTGAGTCCGCAGAATGAAATAAAACATCTCCAGTGCCTACCGCATAGAATACGTTTGAACAACACTGATAGGTCCTTATTCTATTTATGGCAGTTCTCTAGAATGAGGAGCGGCTACAAGCCCTCTCTTTGTTCTCTAAAGCTCAAGGTCATGTGCACCCCACTTTCCAGAAGACCAAGGATCTGAAACAATAACTCTCCCTGTAGTCATTCCGTTAAGAGGAGCCTAATGAGGACCTGCAAAAAGAACCCTTTCAAAGCTAGAAGCATTCACGTCATTTTTCTAGATCCTCTAGAGCAGAGTTACGAGCTGAGCCCCCTCCCGTAGGCCCCGGGTGGACTTCTCCGCCCTCCCGCTCGGGGCGGGGCCCACACTAAGCGCACAGAAATGGGCGGGAAGGAGTGGGCGCCCTCACCTGCAGCAGTGGCAGGAGCAGCTGGTTGAGCTTCCGCCGCTCCACGAGGCTGACGGCGCCCTCTCCTGTGCGGCCCATCTCGTTCAACAGCACCAGGACCGCGATCTTATAGGGCGTCACCCAGTCCTTGATGCCAAACAAGTTGGCGTGCACTACCCCGCTGGTCATCATTGGATTGAGGTACTGGCTCTCGTGGACGCTGGCAATGACAGGCCTCCAAGGCCTGCCACGCGCCGCACCCACGCGCTGCCTTACGCCATGGCTGCACCCGCCGGCACCTCGCCCGCCCAGGAATGTTTCCCACAGCAGAGGGTTCTCCGCGGCCCCGCACGCCTCTGACCAATCCTAGAGCACAAGGAAGGCTGAGGGCCAATCAGAATATCCAGAAGTACAGCGAGGGGGTGGGACAAAAGTGGTGTTAACAGAAACTGGTTCCCTACAGAAACGCTCAGCCAAGGTGAGCAGGTTCCAGGTCGACGTGTGCAAGGAGCTGATGGAAAGGGAGAGGCAATGCTTGAGGTTGGAGACAGTGAACTAACAGGCAGCGCGTGTATTCATTTCATTTGAAAACAGGTCACGATGCATTTTCTCCCTTTGGCTGTGCTAGGGGTTGAACACGAAGACGTTCATCTGAAGCTACACCCCTCCCATTTTTGAGACAAACGCTTGCTGAGTAGTTCATCCTACTTGTTCAGGGCCACCACATAGCTGAGATCATTCGAATACCCTACCGTGCCCAAAAGACATTTTTAAATAATTGTATTTAAAAGCTTTGAAATTAAACTAGCACTTTAAAATTATATTTTCAAGTTGGATGTAGTAGCTTCTGCCTTTTATTCCAACACTCAGGTGGCATTGGCAGTGGCGGGCAGATCTTCAGAAGTTCAAGGCCAGCCGGACCGGTTCCGGACCAGACACGGCTGCATAAAAAAATTTTTTTTCACTCATTCATCATTTTGCTATTTTTGTTTGTTTGTTTGTATACAGGATGTCACCATGCAACTTGTTACAGAATTTGCCTCTTCCTCCCTCCTGCTGGGATTAAAGGCTTGGGTCACCATGGCCTAGCCTTATTCTGTTTTTGTCAGGACAAAAGTAATGTTTTCCTTCAACATCTCACAGATGCCATTTGCAGACAGGTCTCTTTGCAAGTGCCACATCTGTAGTGAAACAAGAGAAGACCACCTCCTGCGGTAAGAATGTTTCCACCTAATAACTACAAAGTCCAAAATCTGGCGAATGAAGCCCTGAAAAGCAAACCCCAGCCTACAGTATCTTCAGTCAGGCCTTTCATAATGCTCCTTTGATCTATACCTCTCAAGACACTAAGTTCTCCAGAGCTTAAGTTATTATTATTTTTTTAACTTATTTAATTTTATTTTATATGCATTGGTGTGAGAGTATCAGAATCTCTTGGAACTGGAGTTACAGACAGTTGTGAGCTGCCATGTGGGTGCTGGGAATTGAATCTATGTCCTTTGGAATAGCAGACAGTGCTCTTAACCACTGAGCCACCTCTCCAACCCTGATAATCACTTGCGGCTCTTGCAGAGAAACTGGGGTCAGTTCTCAGCACCGACATAATCCATTATTATCTTCTGGCCTCTGAGGGCACCAGACACCGAGCAGTACATATGTGTATGTATGTGTGTATGCAGGCAAAACGCTCATACTACTAAAAATAAAAATGAGTTTTTTTAAATAAAAAAGGTCAGTGTTTTGCCATTCTTGGTAGATTTCATATCTCTTGAAACAACAACAAAAAATAGGTACTATTCGACTTCTGCTTCATATAAGCACAAGCGAGCTTGTTTTCTTCCTTCTGTCAACCCTGTTGTTTAATAAGGGATGTGGGTCCTAGAGAGATTGCTCAGTGTCTAAGAGTGCTTACTGCCCTTCCAGAGAACCAGAGTCTGGTTTGTGCCCCAGCACTCACATCAGGTACCTCCCAACTGTTTGTTTATTTTGGTTGGTTGGTTTTGGTTTGTTTTGTTGGGTTTTGTTTATTGTTGTTGTTTTTGTTTTTGTTTGAGATAGGATTTCTCATTGTAAACCAGGCTGGCCTCAGACTCACAGAGATCCAGCTGGCTATGCCTTCCAAGTGATGGCATTAAAGGTGCCTGACAGCAGAGCCCAGCTTTTTTTTTTTTTTTTTTTGAGACGGGTTTCTCTGCTTAGTCCTTGATGTCCTAGAATTTGCTCTGTAGACCAGGTTGCCTCACCAAATGTTGGGATTAAAGGCAAGCACGGTGGCACACACCTGTAATCCCAGCACTCTGGGAGGCAGAGGCAGGTGGATCTCTGTGAGTTTGAGACCAACCTGGTCTACAAAGTGAGTCCAGAACAGCCAAGGCTGCACAGAGAAACCCTGTCTGGGGTGTGTGTTGAGGGGGGTGGGCAGAGGCGCTCACTACCACTGCCAGATCCTCCCAACTATCTTTAACCCAACTCCAGGAGTTCTGACTCCTTCTAGTCTCCTCTGGCACTGCACACACATGTACATATCTGTACATAGACAAACATATATGCACATAGTTAATTAAAAAAATAGGACTGGATAGATGACAGCACTGAAGAGCACTTGCCACTCTTGCAGAGGTTCAATCCCCAGCATCCACAAGGTGGCTCACAAACATTTCTAAATCTAGTTCCAGGGGCCCCAAAGCCCTCTTCTGAAAAAATAAAATAAGTCAATCTTTACAAAGAAAGAACTGACAACTAGTGGACAGACGTTATTTTGTACAGTAGGCAATCCGAGGCAGCCCTGCATGTGAAGCAGAACTGCACCAGCTTTTCCTCTGCCTCATCAGACAGTAGCTCTCTGACATGACATCTGTAGCTCCCATTGCAGATGGGAGAGCCAGCAGGTGTCTCGGAGATGCTTTACCTGCGGCTAATCTAACCCAAAGCTTCCCAAAGTGACAGCCCCTAATCACAGTAGTTCTAAAACTACCGTTCAGAGACATGGACAGCTGCTCTGCTTTCTTGGAACAAGAGGAACGTGTAATATATTAACTTCTTCTGTGTGCACACACGAATGCTCCTTTGATTAAAACACACACACACACACACACACACAGGACTTGTGAAATAATGGCACTTGCTGTGTAAGCATGAAGGCCTGAGTTCAAATCCTGAGCGTCCACATAAAAGCTGGGTATGGCTGCACCTGCCCAGAATCCCAGCATTTAAGATGTGGAGAGAGACCCTGGGAGCTTGCTGCCACCCAGACTAGCCTAAACAGCTCCCAAAACACAGACCCTCTCTCAGCGAGACACCGAGGAATGACTGAGGAAGACAGCCAATGTCTCCAGACTCCCACCATCCAATGGGGGAGAAAAGCTCGGCTGAGAGGGAAGATCTAGCTCCTGCTTTCATGCAGAGTCTCATATCTCAGTCAGTGTGGAAAGGTCTGGGTGATTAACTGAACTGCTAGGGAACCTTGGTCATTAGCTTGAAGAGCATAGCTGAGTAGTTCCATACACAGAATCAGCCAGGCTTCTCCAACTGTGCTAACTAACCACTCCATGGAGAAGGGACTTTTCATTATCTTCAGTCCATACACATTGGACCTCGCCGTATGCAGATAGAGAGAGGAGAGAGAGATTAATTTCTTCCTTTTTTTTTTTCTTTTTCTTTCGAGACAGGGTTTCTCTGTGTAGCCTTGGCTGTTCTGGACTCACTTTGTAGACCAGGCTCGTCTGGAACTCGCAGAGATCTGCCTACCTCTGCTCCCCGAGTGAGTGCTGGGATTAAACTTGGGGGCCACCTCAATCCCCAATTAAATTTAATGCAAAATTCACCTGCTTGCTTATACCCACTTTCTGTATTTCATAGTGTCAATCGGTGAGATAATTCATTTTACATAATTTTCATGACCATGGATATATTTTATATTCGTCTGTGGGTTGATGTTGTTGTTTGTTTGCTTGCTTGCTAGCTTGCTTGCCTTGTTTTATTTCCTTTTGTTTGGAAATGAGGTTTCACTATATGGCCAGGCTGAAGTAAACTGGCAGCAATGATCCAGTCTCTACATTACAGGCATTAGACACCAGCTGTACTCATCTTTTGCATTCTGGGCAGGCATCCTGACTTACTCTTAATATTCGACTTGCTGTCATTTTTCAATTAAAAGTCTAAAAAAAAAAACCCTCTAATTTTCAAAACTCTTTAAAGTGTTTTTATTTTATGTGTTGCTTTGTTTTGCTGCTTTGGGTTATAACGTATGAGGGCTCTGATTTCTGTTGTGGACGTTTTGGTATACGATATGTAAACATGTTTTTGTTATAATTCCAAGTTGTGGGGGGTTAGCTTACCCACACCTGTTAAGTGTCTCGCGTGGTCTTTACCAGATGGAATTAGTCGAATTCTGCGAACTTTGAGGGCCTTTCGGAGAAGACGTGGCTGCTTGGAGGAGGACTGCTGGCTGCTGGCTCGTCCTCCTGCTGCATTTGCTGTTTGCTGATTTACCAGTTATCTGGACTTGCCCCCATCCTACGACCCTACCCAGTGGGAAGTAGCAAAAAGAAGTCCACCCCCTGTCCCCGCTAACCTTCTTTCCCTCCTACCCGGTGTTAGAGGCTTGGAAGGGAGAAGGAAAGAAGCATGTAAGAGCCCTAAATGAAGTAGGTTTTATAAAAAAATCTAGATCAACACCTTTCTGTTCTGTTCTCTCTGGCTTATTTCGGCTCCCCGACTGTTAGAGGGGTAGACTGTTAGTCCCCCCTCCATTCCTGGTGACAGCCTTTTGGAGAATTTGTGGGGCAAATTTGTCTGGCTGTGCTTCGGCCTCCATGAAAATAAGAAAGTAGCTGTTTGGCACGTCTCGCAGATCTTTAGTGCAGTGAATGCCTTGTATAGTCAAGAATATATTTACAGGGTTAAAATGTAAAAGTGTTGGACTTTGGTGTGTATGTCTTTTTTTCTCCTGCCTTCTTACATAAGACATTTCACTAGTCAAGGACAGTGGAGGCTTGGTTATCCTGGTTAGCTGGACTGCAACATTCTATAACTCTCAGACTTTTGTGGGACAAAGAAAAACTGCACAAAGGAGCCTGTAAGAAGAAACAAAGGGCACTACAGTTTGCCTAAACCTTTTGTAACAGACGAGACTTTATAATTCACCAATATGTAGGCTGGGAGACAGCTTGGTTGCAAGTGCATGCCTTGGAAGCATGAGCTTCTGTGCCGGACCCCCAGGACCACCATTTCAAAAGAAGCGGAAAATGGCCCGCTGAGGCTGCCTAGTGAGACCCTGTCTCAAGAAAAGAAAACAAACAATAAAAACCAGGGTCCTTTTGACCCACACAGTGGAAGAAAAAAAACTTCTGCAAGCTGTCCTCTGCCTCCATGTATATGCCATGGCATGAGTACAGCTGTGTGCACACGCACATGCGCACAAACATGAACATAAACATTTAAATGAAAAGTCAACTGGGGGGGGTGGGCTAGAGAGATGGCTCAGTGGTTAAAGCACTGGCTGCTCTGCCAGAGGACCTGGGTTCAATTCCCAGCACCCACAGAGTACCTCACTGTGTGTCCAGGTCCAGGAGATCCAAATTTTATTCTGGACTCTAGACATCAAGTGCTTATGGGTACACAGGGAAAAAAAATTAAAAGAAAATAAAAATACCTTTAAGAAAATCAACTAGGGGAGAGAGAAATGTCTCAGCAGTTAAGAACGTTGGCTGCTCTTCTGGAGGATCCAGGCAGGGGTAGCAGGAGACGTTAACCCCTACCTGCACTGGGGGAGCAGAGACAAGCCAGCCTGCCTGGCCTGCAAAGAGAGTTTCGGAACAACCAGAGCTAGGCGGAGAAACCCTGTCTCTAAAAGCAAGAAAAGAACCTCTATTTCTATTTACTGTCAGTATACAATGGGACCTTAGTGTAAAGCCTGGTTTTATTTTTTTGTTTTGTTTTTTTCGAGACATGGTTCCTCTGTGTAGCCTTGGCTGTCCTGGATTCCCGCTGTAGACCAGGCTGGCCTTGAACTCACAGAAATCTTGCTGCCTCTGCCTCCCCAGTGCTGGGATTACAGGCATGTGCCACAGTGCCCAACTATAAACCCTAATTTTCAATACTCATCTTCAACTTTGCCATTCATGCTCATCCGCTACCGGGCTAGGCATTCCACATGGAAATCATAAACGTGTTCCTACAAAGCGAGTTGCAGGACAGCCAGAGTTACACAGAGAAACCCTATCTCAAAATCAACCAACAAAACAGCAACAAAAAGGGTTACAGAATGGGTGCAAACTACTGGCTTGGTTAAAGGCCCTTTCTGGCCCTATATGTGAGTCTTTTCTTGAGAGCTTTTTTTTTTCTTCTAATTTTTATGTTTTATATTAATTATATTTACTTTGTATCCCAGCTGTAGCCCCCTCCCTCATTCCCTTCCAATCCCATCCTCCCTCCCTCCCTCATCTCTTCCTTGCCCTTCTCTAAGTCCACTGATGGGGAGGTCCTCCTCCCCTTCCATCTGACCCTAGCTTATCAGGTCTCATCAGGACTGGCTGAAATGTCCTCCTCTGTGTCATAGAGCCAGCCACTGAGTTCATGTCAGAGACAGTCTCTTCAGAGCTTTTGAAAATGGAAAGATCATCTTGTTTCATTTCCTGTTGTTTTGTTTTTACATGAACAAATAAATCTCAAGCCCTACAACTGGCTTGTATTGAACTTTTGCATTTGAGTTAAAGATTGTTTAACAACAACAACAACAACAAAATCAAACTAATTAGTTAATGAAAACACTCCTATTTGTGTCAAAGGTCAGGATATATATACTGGGACCTTAATATAAAGCCTAATTTTGAACAGATAATTAACCAGTTTTTCTTTGTTTATTTGTTTGTTTCTTTCTTTCGAGACCAGGTTTCTCTGTGGAACAGAGCCCTGTTGCGTATATAATTAGTTTTTGTTTTGGTCCCAGTTGTGAGGTGTGGGACTGCTTCAGAGGGTTCACTGCAGCAGACTGTTTGCTTTGTGTGAGTTCTGAGAAAAGTGCTTTGCCAACTGCAGATAGTATAAATAAATCTGAGGACTCTGGAGAGAGGAAAAAATGTGAGAGCCCAGACAGTGTGGAGGGGAGAAAGAACAATGCTGCTCCTGCTTCTCCCTTGCTGCTCCTGATTGCTGTTGTGAAACAAGAAGTTGGAGATATCTTCAAAGAGGAGTGGAGTGATTCCAAGGAACACAATTCTAGCCAGCAGGAAGCAGCTAAGAGAACTGCACCCCCTCTCCCACTAACACTTTCTCTCTTCTACCTGGTGTTGGGGTGTTGGAAGGGATTAGTCTGGAGTAGGGAGAAAGAGATATAAGGAAAAAGATATGAAAGTTTGGGGGCCTGGGGGGTTTAATTTGTTTGTTTAACAGGTATTTTTAAAAGATTTATTTATTATGTATAAAGTGTTCTGTCTGCTCACCAGAAGAGGGCCCCAGATCTCATCTTAGATGGTTGTGAGCCACCACGTGGTTGCTGGGATTTGAACTTAGGACCTTTGGAAGAGCAGCCAGTGCTCTTAACCTCTGAGACATCTCTCTAGCCCCATTTGTTTGTTTTTATTAAAGTACACCTACAGAGCCTTGGCTGTCCTGGACTCACTTTGTAGACTAGGCTGCCCTCACAGAGATCTGCTTGCCTCTGCCTCTCCAGTGCTGGAATGAAAGGTGGCCACCACATACGGCTAAGCAGCTTTTGTCAGGCCAAATTTACCATCAGTATTTTAATTTATGTCAATGAGTGAATAAAATATTTGTGTCTTTACTAGGACTTGAACCTATGGCTCCACCTAGACTAGGTAGACACTCTACCACTAAGCTATATCTCCAGTCCCGAGAGAGAATGGTATTTAGTGTGTATACATATAAGTATGTGTATGTATATATAATATGTGTGTGTTAATCTGTACCTTTCCTTCTCTCTCTGTTGATGAATAATGTTGATGAGTGTGAACACTGTCAAAAACACTTCTTTCGGAGCTGGGCATGGTGGTGCACACCATTAATCCCAGCATTCAAGGAGGCAGAGGCAGGCAGATTGCTGTGAATTCGAGGCCAGCCTGGTCTACAAAGCAAGTCCAGGGCAGCCAAGGCTACACAGAGAAACCCTGTCTCAAAAAAACAAAAACAAATGAACAAACAAAACCAAAAAGTTCTTTCAGGTGAGCTCTCCACTGTAGTTTCATTCTTGGTCATGAAAAAGAACTTTAAAGAGCACTGCTTTACAGACTGGGCAAGAATTTTAGAAAGCCAGAGCTCACAAACAGATCTGGGCATTTCCCTCCTTCTCTTAATTGCCAGGAACTGGAAAAAAAACAAACAAACAAACAAACAAAATAAACTCATAAACGGGAAGAAAAAAAAAAAAGAAAGCTGGATGAAGAACAACATTTGAATTTTTTATTTATTTCATTTATTTGTTTTGAGACGGGGTTTCTCAATGTAGCCTTGGCGGTTCTGTAACGCTCTTTGTGGACCAGGTGGTCTCAGACTCACAGAGATCTTCCTGCCTCTGCCTCCTCAGTACTGAGATTAAAGGTGTGTGCTACCATGCTCAGTATAGTACCATTTTTTTTCGGATGCTCTCCGCCTATTCTAGGAACTACACATGATTCAGCCAGGCATTTGAGGCCAATTCAGATTTCGCTTTCACAGTGACTTGAAACGTGGGCTTCTTTAGGAACGGGAGTTTCCTCTCTGGCTTTGAGCTGTTTAAGCTCACACGAAGAAATCAAAGTGACAAGAGAAAATTCCGAGAGCTCCACTGTGGTTAACACTCACACGCTTTCAGGGAAGGATTCCTTCCAGCCCCCAGTGTGCAGAGGACTCAGTTTGCAGCAAATGCCAAGTTCCCAGCCTCTGGCCACTGTGATTTCAAAGACAGGCACGTGAACCAGGCCAGCCCGATTAAGAGCAAACAGGTCAAACAGAACCTCTTTTTGGGTATATTGTTCCACACTAAACAGGAAGGGGAACCCCTCACCCTGAGATCGCTTAAGTGAACGTGGGGGTTGCCAAAAAACAAAAACAAAACAAACCCCACAACAACAATAAAAATTGTCAAAAGTAAAAGGTTTCTAATGTTGGGCCTGGTGGTGTGCACCTTTAATCTCAGCACTCAGGGGCAGAAGCAGGTGGACCTCTGAGTTCGAGGCCAGCCTTGTCTACAGAGTGAGTTTCAAGACAGAGAAACCCTGCCTTGAAAAACACAGGAGGGTGGGAGGGAGGCAGGTGTGAGGGAGGGAGAAAAATGTTTCTGAAGGCACTTCAGGCAAACACTCAAAAGCAAAGGCGTAACGGACACCTCTACCTCAGCGTGTAGCTTGGCTTCACCCAAGCCTTGGTGCCCAGCCCATGATCTGACTTGTGCACTTTGCACACACACACACACACACACACACACACACACACGGGAAGCACCAACCACCAAGGAACAGCTTCCTCTTGGGGATTAGAGATGGTCCTGTTGTTGAAGTACACGAAAAGTTTTATGCTTTTACAGAACCAGGAGAGGGAGAAAAGACAGTCGCTTGGTCATGGAGTACGATGACTTCGAATATTTTCCCGCCATCGTTCCTCAGCATTTAAGTACCAAATTGTATGTGTCTTTGTAGTTATTGTGTTAGGACATTTGTTTTTAAAAAATGACAAAAATGACTGTGTGAGCCCCTGACTTGAGGGTATTTTTTTTCCCTTAAAGATTTTTTCTTTTCTTTCTTTCTTTCTTTCTTTCTTTTTTTTTTTTTAAGTAACACTTTGTGTGGGGTCAGGGTGCATGTGTGGAGGTCAGAGGACAGCTAGCTGGAATGGGTTCTTTCTTTCCACCAAGTAGCTTCCGGAATTGAATTTAGGTTGTCAGGCTGGGCAGTAAGAGCTTTTACTGGAGCCATTTCCCTAGCCTAATTACTTCTTTTGTGAATAGTGTGTGTGTGTGTGTGTGTGTGTGTGTGTGTGTGTGTGCGCGCGTGTGCGCGCGCGCGCGTGTGTGCAAGTGCACGTGCCTGTGAAAGCCAGAGATCAACCTGGGCTTTTCCTCAGGAGATACTATCTTGTGTTTTGAGACAGGATCTCTCACCAAGTGGGGTAGGTTGGCAGCTAGGAAGCCCAAAGGATCATTTGTTCTGTCACTTTCCCTGCAGTAGGATTACAAGCGGGTGCCATGACATGATGCCTGGCTGTTTTTCACTTTGGGGGAGGAAGAGTTTCGAGACGGGGGTTTCTCTGTGTAGTCTTGGTTGTCCTGGACTCATTTTGTAGACCAGGCTGGCCTTGAACTCACTGAGATCTGCCTACCTCTGCCTCCCTGAGTTCTGGGATCGTGGGCATGCACCACCATGCCCAGCTAAACCCAGGGTGTTATACAAAATTCTTGTGTGGCCTGGAGAGATGGCTCAGCGGTTAAGAGCACTGGCAGCACTTCCCGTGGTTCTGGATTTGGTTCCCAGCACCGACATGGAGGCTCACAACTGCCTTTGTTCCAGTTCCAGGGGCTCTAATTACCCTCTTTTGACCTCTGTGAGCGCTACACACACAGTGCATGCATTCATGTAGGCAAAGCACCCCTAAACATACAATAAAAATACATTTTTCTTAAAGAATTGTATATACATTGTTGAGAGCTGTTTGCTTGGCAAGTTGCTTTATTATTGAGTATTCAGTGAAAAACCTGTTTTCGCCCTGGCGTTTACCTTGAAACAGAGATGAGCAGGATGTTTTGCCAAGTTCCTTTAACTTGTTCGTGTGGCCTTGGACCATTTCTGTTACACGGGGAAGTAGTCTAAGAAACCAAGCTTGACTGTTCCATGAACTCCTTCCTTGTGCTGATGTGATTTTATTTTATTTTGGTTTTTTGATTAGCCTATAAAAAGGAGCTGTTGAGTTAACTTGGGGCTGTAGTGTTCACTGAAAGTCCTCTTGAGCTGATCTCTCGAGCTGATCTCTTGTGTCTTGATTTATGTCTTTCAATACTTACTCCCCATCCGGGTACTGTTTGACTTTGCTGGCGGGCTCTGACAATATAGCAAAGAATTGGTTTTAAAATCTGTTTCCTTAGGATATATTCTGTTTATAAACCTGAGGTTGCATAAAAATTTCTCAGATGAAAAAGGGTTTTAAATATTTTTTAATTTAAAAAATATTTTTAAATTAAAAAAAATTATTTTGAGATGATAATATAATTACAACATTTTTCTCTTCCCCTTCCTCCCTCCAAATCTTCCTATATACCTCTCTCTACTATCCTTCACATTCTTGGCTCTTTTTAAAAAAAATTGTTATTGCATACATCTATGTATATTCCTGACTATTACCTGTTCCGTCTGTATCTGCCTGTATGTATGTGTGTTCAGGGCTAACTTTTTGGTCCTGAACAACTAGTTGGTGTATTCTTCCCTGGGAAGGTTAGTTGAGTGGAAACAATTCAAGACATCCTGGCCTAAAGGACATTAGATTTCTGCTTAGTACCTTCCACAAACTTTGTTTTGCTTTAGTTCAGCTCAAGTATATTATACCCATAATTGGGTCAGTTACATGCATCTATACAATAGTAACTGGCCCAGGCAGTAGAGAGCCTGAGTCTGCATTTTGCTAGGCAAGCCCTATACTGCTGAGTCACACCTGCAGCCCTGAGAAAGTGTTTTCCTCAAGTGTCAAATGGTAAAAATAATGAGCTTTTCGATTTTTTAAAGGCCATTCTGAATCCTAACTCAAATGAAAGAAGATAAGAACTAAATAAAATTGAGTGAGTTGAATCTTCAATTCAAGGCCAAAAGAGCTGTTTCATAGTCCAGTTTGGTGGTGCACGACTTAAATCCCGGTACTTGGGAGACAGAGGCAGGTGGATCTCTGTGAGTTGGAGGTCAACCTGGTCTACAAAGTGAGTCCAGGACAGCCAAGGCTGCACAGAGAAACCCTGTCTCTAAAAACCAAAAAACAAAACAAAACAAACAAGATGAGCTGTTGCAGGAGTCTTGCCAATGGTGCTCAAAGAAAAAGCAGTTTTATTTTAGCAAAGGCAAATTTAGATGTATGCTCAAAAATATTCAAAACCATGGTCTGTAACTAGCGCACATAGAGATTGCTACAATTATTATTATTTTTAAATATATATTATTGTAGTCAGCTGAGCGTGTTGTTGCACTTGGAAGGAAGAGACAGGAAGATCTCTGAGTTTGAGGTCAGCCTGGTCTACATAGTGAGTTTCAGGACATCTAGAGCTACAGAGAAACCCTGTGTCAAAGCAAACAAACAAAATAAACACACAAATAACATACTATGTTTGTGAATGTCTTGCCTGAATATTTGTATATGTACCCTGTGTGTGCCTGGTGCCCATGGAGGCCAAAAGAGGGTGTCAGCTTTCTTGGAACAGGGGTTACATATGGTTGTGAGCCACCATACGGGTTCTGGGAAGCATCTGGGAAGCTCTTCACTGCTGAGCCATCTATCTCTCTAGCCCCAATTGTTTCAGTTATTGTGACCCTCCAGTTACAGCCTCCATTCCTGAAATCCCAGCCTTTGGGAGGTTGAGGCAGGGGGACTGTGAATTCAATGTGTCCCCCTCCCAAAACACACACAGAGAGAGAGAGAGAGAGAGAGAGAGAGAGAGAGAGAGAAGAATATGAGACCCTAGAAGACGTAAGGAGTTTAGAATGAGGATGGGTGATAGCGTGGCATGTTTTAGGCCGGTTTTGAGGCGTGTATATATTCTTAGGCAACTGCAGTAGAGGAGAAGCTTTTTGTCCAGTCTGTTTCTCAGCCTGGTATGTTCAAGGCAGCTGTTCTTCTTCCAGCCATCTGAATGTCCCCATCCCAAATGTTTACCTTGTTCGAACATCAATTGAGTTAATGATTGTGTTGCATTGTGTGTCCTAAATGAGCATGAGCGTCAGCCTGTCTGTCTGGATTGTAAACTGTTAGCAGGTTCTCTCTGTGAGTCACTTAGCAGCACACGTAATTAGGGCTCTAATGAATGTGCTGGCTATGGTCTTTAGAAAGAGGCTGAGTCCCTTTCATTATCTTCTTGATCCTCCCAGCACTTCTCAGGCATGTAGGGGAAAGTTCTCTTGCTGGTCTCTTGACAGGTTGTGAGCCCTGGAAGCTTAGGCTCAACAGGATAATTGAGATCTATTAGCAGTGTTTATTGGTGAATGTCAGAAATATTATGCTTTCCCACTTCTTTAGCTACTGGATGCTATTTTTGACATATTCCTAGAAACAAACTGAAATAAAGATATCTTCAAATATGATTCAGTTCCGGATGAAACTGGCATTTTGTGTGCTATTCAAAAGGTTGACTTTCAAACAGATGAGAATCCCAAAGATTCTTTTTGACTGTCGTCAATTGTTGGGGTGTAGTATGAAGCCTGTGATTTGGGAAGATGCTAGAAATGGGTCTCAGGGCTTCCATCATACTAGGCAAGCTCTATCCATCTATCTAACTACATACGTACATACCTATCTGGCTACCCTACCTACCTATCTGTGTATGTGTGTGCACAAGCCACAACCGAGGTGTGGAACACAGAGGACAACCTGAAGGGATTGGTTTTCTCTTCCACCATGTGAGTCCTGAGGGTGGAACTCAGGTCAGCAGGGTTGATGTTTCAGGTCCTTTACCCAATGACACATCTCGCTGGACCCCCAGACACTTTTTGTAAACTGTTTTATCCCTGCCATCTACCTCCCAAAGGATTTTAAGTAGGACGGGCAAGTTCAAATATATGGAGTAGAAAGATGGTTTGTCCACAGGATAGCAAGTGGTTCAGCAGTAACAAACGGAGCAAGAGGTCTTAGAAAGAAAGAAAGAACTCTGGGTGTGGTGGTGTGCGCCTGTGATGTCAGAATTGGGAGGCAGGGATAGGAGG
Source organism: Meriones unguiculatus (assembly GCF_030254825.1). Classification (NCBI taxonomy): domain Eukaryota; kingdom Metazoa; phylum Chordata; class Mammalia; order Rodentia; family Muridae; genus Meriones; species Meriones unguiculatus. Next base: position 88,720,410 of record NC_083352.1, on the reverse strand, counting down.
ATAGCCATAAATTCAAGGCCAGAGTGATCTAACTACTAGGTTTAGATTAACCAAGCTGTGTAGGGAGACCCTGTCTCAAGAACTCAGCCTTCACCCCCCAAAAGTCTTAAAGTATTTTTATGCTTGTGTTCAATCTTATCTCGGGCAGCTTTTCTATTTTTTTTAAATAATCCTTGGTCTATTTTATATTATATCTAGAATAGACATTGTGTGTGTGTATGTGTGTCTGTGTGTGTGTACGGAGTTGCACGTTGATGTGAGCTACCTGATCTGGGTGCTGTGAAGTGAACTCAGGTCCTCTACAAGCAGTTTAACTGCTGACTTATCTCTACAGCCCAGTTTCTCTTTAAGGTTTTTTTTTTTTTTTTCTTCAACCAATAAATTGAATTCTTTGTCTGATGTAGAATGGGTGTGGTTTGAATGTAAGATTTGTCTAGGAGCAACTGGCCTCACCCTTTCAAGCCTAGGTTATTTCCTAATTTAGTGTAGAGACTGGATAGGTTTTAACTGGGTCTAATGGGGTGGCATAAAACCAGCTGCTGAAAGATGGAGGCCAGAGGATGAAAAGTTCAAAGCTTAGTCTACGGGTGAGGTCAATGCCAGTGGGGCAACATAAGTGAGACACTGTTTCTAAATTAAAAGTTGTTAAGAGGTTGGGCACGGTGGCTCATGCCTGTAATCCCAGCAATTGAGACACTGAGGCAGGTGGGTTGCCATGAGTTTGAGGCCAGCCTGGACTATAGAGTGAGTTCTAAAATAAACCATGTCTGCTTAGAGCCTGATAACTTGAGTTTACTCAGAAAGAAGCAACTTTGCAGATAGAATGAAGGTCTTAAAATGGGGTCATTCTGGACTGTGTGGGTGAAGACAAGATAGAGGCTGAAGTGAGGCAGCCACAAGCCAAGGAATGTCTAGAGCCACCAGCAGCTGGGGAAAGGCAAAGAAAGATTGTTCCACAGCTTTGTTAGTTTTCCATTGCTGTGACCAAATAACCTAAGAAAGAAAGGTCTCACATTGTCTTAAATGTGAGCAGATAAAGTTCGTCATTGGTGTAAAAAACGTAACAGAAGATGGTACCATCCCTAGCATCAGGAGCTTGGGGACAGGGCTTCCTCACACCTTAGTAGATTACAAAGCAGAGAAATTAGCAGAACTGGGACCCAGCCATAACTATCAGGCTCACCTCTACAGCCCAAGTTGGACATCAAGGCACTATGTCCAGACAGTTCTATAGTCTCTTCAAAATAGCACCTGCAGCTGGGAACCAAGTATTCAAACATTACATTCAAACCATGGCTGCACTAACAGGCCATCTCACAACTGTGGTCTCCAGTGCTGTGAGGGGCTCTATTTCTGCCATTCAAGCCATCAAACTTGTAGGCATTCAACATAGTAGCCATAAGAAATCAGTACAGGGCTGGAGAGATGGCTCAGAGGTTAAGAGCACTGGCTGCTCTTCCAAAGGTCCTGAGTTCAATTCCCAGCAACCACATGGTGGCTCATAACCATCTGTAATGAGATCTGGTGTCCTCTTCTGGCCTGCAAGTGTACATGCTGACAGAACACTGTGTACATAATAAATAAATAAAGAAACCAGTACAGCAGTTCTGACATTTCCCTGTTCATCACGGCGGTTTAAGCTCCAGAAGAGGAGCTGTGTGCCCCTGTTCAGGGCTTGGCACCTGGTGAGTGCTCAGTCTGAAAAGAATGAGCTGGGAAGTCTGTGGGTGAGTTACCGCCCAATGTACAGGAAGGAGCTTGTTTCATAAGGTCCGGCTCTTTATTAGAAGACTAGAAACAGCCGGCCATGACCCTGTGCCTGGGATGGGAGGGTTGGCGTGGTTCTAACTTTCATCATATTAAGTGCATATTAAGCCTCAGGCAGGAGAGTTCAGTAGTGGCTCAGTTTCCCGAGCTATGAAAAGAAGATAGCCTTGTGCCCATTTGTCTACTGGGACGATGGGGCAGGGAAAACCTGTAAATCCTCCTTGCCTAGTTTCTCTTACTCTTTGGAAAGCCACTAAAGTCCTTTCTCTGCTTCATGTTCAGTATTTTTCAGTTACTCAGTAAAGCTTTAAGGTATGATTTGGCAGTTGATGAGCATGGTCTCCATTTTACAGATGGAGAAATTATCTTTTTTTAATTTTTTATAATAATTTTTATTTTTTATATTAATCACAGGTCATTTACTTTGTATCCCAGCCATAGCCCCCTCTCTCATTCCCTCCCAATCCCACCCTCCCTCCCTCATCTCCTCCCTGCCCCTTTCCAAGTCCACTGATAGGGGAGGTCCTCCTCCCCTTTCATCTGAACCTAGCTTATCAGGTCTCTTCAGGACTGGCTGCAATGTCCTCTTCTGTGGCCTTCAAGGCTGCTCCTCCCTCAGGGTGGGGGTGGGGAAGCAAAGGGCCTGCCATTGAGTTCATGTCAGAAGTAGTCCCTGTTCCCCTTACTAGAGAACCCACTTGGATACTGAGCTACCATGGGCTATATCCGAGCAAGGGTTCTAGTGATATCCATACATGGTCCTTGGTTGGAGAAACAGTCTCATGAAAGACCCCTGTGTCCTGATATATTTGGTCCTTGTGGAACGCCTGTCCTCTCCAAGTCATACTAACTCCCCCTTCTTTCATATGATTCCCTGCACTCTCCTGAAAGTCTGGTTATGAGTCTTAATATCTGTTTTGATACACTGCTAGGTAGAGTCTTTCAGAGGCCCTCTGTGGTAGGCTCCAGTCCTATTACTGGTTTTCTCTTATGTCCAATGTCCATCCCATTTGTCTTTCTAAGTGAGGATTGATCATCTTACCCCGGGTCCTCTTTCTTGTTTATCTTCTTTAGGTGTATAGATTTCAGTATATTTATCCTATTTTATAGGTCTATATAGGTGAGTACATACCACATGTGTCTTTCTGCTTTTGGGATACCTTACTCAGGATGACCGTTTCTAGGTCCCACCATTTGCCTGCAAATTTCATGATTTCCTCATTTTTAATTGCTGAGTGAAATTCTCTTTTTTTTCTATAAAATAAACATTTTATTCACTCGTTCATAATTGTATACACGTATTGGTTTTATGGATAGTCATATTCCCACCCATTAGCATGTTTTTCTGCCCTCTTCCGATGAACCTATTCTACCCAGTCTCACTCATATATATTTTTTAAATTTATTTAATGTACATTAATGTACATTGATGTTTTGAATGCATGCATGTCAGTGTGAAGGTGTCAGATCCCCTGGAACAGGAGTTACAGACAGTTGTGAGCTGTCTTGTGGGTGCTGGGAATTGAACCCCGGGTCCTCTGGAAGAGCAGTGAGCCCTCTTTCCTGACTGTTGTTTTTGTTGTTGTTTTGTTTTGTTTTTACAGAAAATCCCAACCATTCTATTTTACCAGTGAAGACTCAGGAGCCACATGCTGGGGTGAGAACCTGATAGATCATAGAGACAGAGAAAGTACCCAGCTGACCTTCCTACTCAGCTCAAGTCCCCATGGAAAAAGCCAAAAGCCTGCTAGCTCACCGGACAATCAGGAGGAGAAGGCCAAGAGCTAAAGAGTCCAAGAGCTTCTACTTCTCTACTTTGCCTTAAACACCCCTGAACTCAAAGTCCCTCTTGCTCTCTAATGCCTGTCAGCTGGTTTCTTGTCCTGCCTCTTGACCTAGGGTGAACTTTATTAAATCTTGTGTACAGAGAGCTCTTGGATTAAAGTTGTGTGTAAGGGCTGTCTGAACCACACCATAGTCACCTGTTTACAATAAGCAGAAAGCTCTTGGATGAAAGGTGTGTGCTAGGGCTCAACCACACCAAACAAGAAACAGGGTACAACTCAAAAGCTTGGGTTCACAGTGGGATCAAATATTCTGCCACACCAGACCTCTCGTACTTTCTTCTCCCTCTCTCTCTTTCTTTGTTTTTGTTTCAGGTTTTTTTCTTTGAAATCATCTCACACATCCCAATCTGGTCTTCAGTTAATTCACTGTGTAGCCAAGAATGACCTTCAGTTTCTGATCCTCCTGCCTCTCACCTCCCCAGTGCTGAGATTATAGGCCTGACCCTCCACCCTTGGTTTTATGATTCACATTCTTAAATGATTGCCAAGAATCTGCAAAGCAGCCTCATCATGGGACACTCTGATCATCAGTGAGTTCTCTACATTTTCATCAAGGCTTACATGAGTTTTGTTCTTTCCCACATGCAGCTAGGAGTGGTATCCGTGGTTTTATTTGTATTTCCTTGACAGCTAAAGATGGTGAGTGTATTTTTATGTTTGTCCATTAACCCTTCGAAATTACTGAGGGAGAACTATTTGCATCACAAATCTATTATGAATTTTGGAGACAGGGTATCATATCTATCTATCTATCTATCTATCTATCTATCTATCTATCTATCTATCTATCTATCTCCCTGGCTGGCCTTCAATTCACAGAGATCCACCTGTCTCTACTTCCAGACTTCTGGGGTTAAAAATGTGTGCCATCATGCCTGGTTTACTATTTTAGCTAGTGTGTGTGTGTGTGTGTGTGTGTGTGCGCACGCGCGCAGGTAGAGGCTAGAAGGCAATGTTGGATGTTTTCTTCAATTTCTCCTTACCTTAATGAGATAACGTCATTCACTGAGCTTGGAGCGCACCAACTAGGCTAGATTGGTTGACCAGCAATCCAGGAATCCTGCTGTTTCTACCCAGAATGCTAGAATGACTGATGAGTGCTACCAAACATGACTTTTACGTGGGTGCCAAGGAAGGAACTCAGGTCCTAGTCCTTAGGTACCTTACAGACTGAGCCATCACCTTAGCCCCACCAGCAAATGTTTATTGAATTTCTTTGCCCAGATGACGAGAAAAGTAAGTGTGTTCTAGTAGTTTCTCTTTTCATGAAGCTCAGCTTTCTGTGTTTTCCCAAAGAAGACGACTCAGGTTTATCCTGGACAGGAAATAACATTATCTCACTAGAACCTGAAGAAAAATGGGCTTGGCATAGTACAATAACCTGCCGTGCTTTGTTTTTAGACAGGGGCTGACTACGTGGAACTGGTTGATTTGGAATTCAGAGAAATCTCTGCCTCCCGGGTCTTGGCGTTAGAGACCTGTGCCACTGTGTCCAGCTGTATGCGTGTTCTGCCAAATAATCGACCTAAGCAGGTCTGTTAAAAAGTGAGGCTTTAGAAAGTGATAGCCATCATTTGCACTTGCCCCGTCCCCCAACCCCCAGGTCAAGTTGAAGGGATCATGTGAATTCTTTCAAAGGGTTAGGATTTAGGAGTTCGGTAAATTTGAACATTACATCAATTGGGCCCAGGCTTGGGGGCACACATCTTTAATCCCAGGACTCAGGAGGCAGAGGCAGAATGATTTCTATAGTTCGAGGCCACCCTGTTGTACACCGGGAGTTCCAGGGCAGCCAGAGAAATCCTCTCTCTTTCTCACTCTGTCTCACTCTCGCACGCGCACTAACACAAGCACACAAGCCAAACAACCTCAAACACGACAGCAATTGGAATCGGACAGCCTTTGGCTCTCCAACTGTTTTCAATAAACCTTAGTGGTTCGCCCTAGCGTGTACTGCGCCTTTCCTTGACCCCCGAGAATCTCACAGTGTGGGAATCTAGAACATTCGGAGAATGGGTAAGCTCGAGGCCCTGCTCGACAGGTGGGGAAAGAAGCCTTCCAACCAACGGTGTTTCTCACTTCACCACAGCCCTGTCTGCATCCGGCCGCGGGAACCCAGCCACCCAAAATAGGAAGCCAACCCATCCCCAAGCTACTTCTTCCCCGAGAGCCGCTGCGTCCCGCCCCGCCCGTCTTGGCGCTCGGGACCGCGCCCGAGGCCACGCCCCCACCATTTCATTGGCTCTGGTGCCCGGCGGCCCGACAGACCGCTTCGGAGGCCGCTCGGCGTCTCCCCGGGGCGTCCGCCGAGCGTGGCCACGCCCCTTACGTCGAGACGCTCAGTCGGCCTCGGGAGGCGCAGCGTTCGCCGCTTTAGAGGGAAGGAGGTCCGTTGTGTGGAGAGGCTGCTATGGTGCTGAGTTCCCGGGCAGAGCCGACCGAGCCGAGGCGGTCGCGGCCATGAAGGTGAGGGGCTGCTGGAGCCAGAGGCTCTCCTCGCCTCGCCCCGGCGCCCGGAGCGCTCCCTTTGCTCCGTCTCAGCGGCTGCCCAAGGGGTTCCTGAGAGACCACCGCTGCGGGGGACGCCTGGCCCCGGGTGTGTGGGTCCCCGAGCGGTGCCAGCCGGGGAGGCCGGGCCAGCGGACCCGCCCGAGCTCCCACAGCGCCCCCCGGCGGCCTGGCCAAGGAGGAGGCGAGCGGCCCTGCGGTCGCAGCCCTCTGGGCCCTGTTCCCGGGCCCTGTGCGTGTCTCGGGGTCCCAATCTTTTAAATCTCAGGCCTTGGGGTTTCTGCCCTCGGCCGTGCCCTCCGCCTCCCCGAGTCCTTCAGCTAACCCAGACGACGGGGCTACATCACGAGACAGAAGGCAGGGAAGAGCACTGCGGGGAGTGATGAGGCTGGGGTCACAGCAGCCGGGCTAGATGGAAATGCCAGGCGTTGGGTGAGGCTGGGGTCACAGCAGCCGGGCTAGAAATGCCAGGGGTTGGGCGGGGGAGGAGGAGAAGGTCGCTCTTCAAAGAGTTCTTCTATGGATTTAAACGTTGTGGCCGTGACCTAGAGCTCTAGACGTGTCTGCATCGCCACTAGGTACGCAGCAAGTAATTTGGCAGCCTTTCTCCCAGGTGGGAGTGAGAGCGTGGGAGCATCACTGATAGAAGTTTCAGAAAAGGGCAGGGTTGTGTGTGTGATTCTGGCCTATTTTGGGGAGACGATTTTTCTCAACTTAATCGCAGACAGTTCTAAAGAGTCTGTACAGCAGTCAGTTCAGGCATTGATTCATTTGCCCAAATCAAACCAAGTGGCGTGAGTCAGAAGGTGGTGATACCTTTCCTTACAGAGATAGTTCTGTTCATCTCGTTGAAGAAGTGTGTTGGCTTTGGGCTGCTAGATTAACTCGACCTTCACAAAGTGTCAAAGATTTACTGAAAAGAGTGTCAGCCAGGCTTGGTGGCGCATGCCTTTTAATCCCAGAGCTCAGGGAGGCAGAGGTGGAGAGCTGAGATATTGAGGCCAGCCTGGTCTACAAAATGAGTCCAGGACAGCCAAGACTACACAGACACCCTGTCTCAGAAAAAAAGAGGGGGGGGGGCTAGGTGAAAAAACCAAACAACAACAAAAGTCCCCAGAGATAGATTTGAAGTAGCCACATTGCAAACCATAGTAATGTAAGGTACCTTCAATGTTGCATGCCTGTAATCTCAGCATTTGGGAGGTGGAGACTGAAGTCAGGACAGTTAGTGGTTCAAAGCTAGTTTGAGGCCGGCTTGCGCTTACATGAGATCCTATTTCAAAACTACAAGCCCTCTTGCTGCTAGAAGATAGGAAGATTTTTGAGACAGGGTCTTGCTTTGTATCCTTTACTGTCCTGGAACTGACTGTGCAGGCTATCTTTGAACTGGTGTGTGATCCTCCTGAGTGCCTGGATCACAAATGTATGATCTGGAATGGGTGACATCTGAACTGACTTTATGGGTAAGGATATTGTAAGAGCTTTAAGAAATTGTTTAAAAATGTTTTGGGGTTTATGCGTATGAATGTTTTGCCTACAGGTATGTATGTGTACATCTGCATGCCTAGTGCTCACAGAGGTCAGAAGGTGGCTTTAGATCCACTGGAACTGGAGTTAACCATGGCTGTGAGCCACCATGTCGGTGCCAGAAACCAAACCTGGACCCTCTGCAAAAGCAATGAGTATTCTTAACTGTTGATCCATCTCTCCAGGCCCTAAGGTTTCTGTTTAAACTTTTTATTTTGTAGGTATGAATGCATGTGTGTCTGTGCACTATGAGCAAGCACCTTCATATCCCCTGAAATTGGAGTTAAAAGTAGTTCTGAGAGCTGGGAGGTGGCGCAGGCCTGTAGGGGGCAGAGGCAGGCGGATCTCTTAAATATGAGGCCAGCCTGGTCTAGAAAGCAAGGCCAGGACAGCCAAGGCTACACAGAGAAACCCTGTCTCAACAACAACAACAAAGCCAACAAAAAAGAAAATCAAAGCCAGGTGCGGTGGCGCACACCTGTAATCCCAGCAGTCTGGGAGGCAGAGGCAGGTGGATCTCTGTTTGAGACCAGCTTGGTCTACAAAGATAGTCCAGGAGCTGTGTAGTCAGAGCTAAAAAAATTCAAAAACAAAACAAAACCAAAAAATAAAACAATAACAACAAAAAACCCTGTGGGGTTCTAGGACTCCTTCTGGTCCTCTGGAAAAGCAGCCAAGTTTTTTAGCTACTGAGCCATCAACCTTCTGTGTTTACTGCCCAGTTTAGTTATAAAATGTCCCTGCAACTTAGAATACTTTATTAAATTATCTGGAAGTAGCTTTATTTCCTGAAAATCATCTTTGCTGTGAGAGCCAAAAACAGTCTTTATTTATCAAGGAAACTAGATATGGAAGAATTGGAGATAGGTCCTGTGCCCAAACTTTTAAATAAGTTGTATAAAACAAATGGTTTTGTATTTAAGTGGAAGATTACTGTTCTCTTTTTCTTTTCTTTCTGAATGAAAAAAGGAATAAAAAGGAAGACATGACTGTGCCTAGGTGCAGTGGTGGAGTTTATTGTAGACAATAGGGAGAGTGTAGCCAGAGGCAGGGACATCTGGGAGAGTTCAAAGTGGACATGATTAGACTGAGCTGGGCCATGTGGGGAAAGGAGGAGGAGAAGGCAGAAAAAGGCACCAGGTGCAGCAGCTAAGAGGCCCAAAGGTACAGAGAGGGCAGACAACCAAAATGGCTGGATTATATAGGGAAGGGCAGCTCAGCCCCCTGGGCCAGAGAGTTCAGGGTTGGGACCAGGGAATGGGAGCCAGGAGGATCCAGTAACTGAGATAGGAACTGAGGGATGCTGGGAGAACCCGGCAGCCAGTTTGATATGTTAAGGAGGCACTTGAGCCATTTGTTCAGGGTTTTTTGTTGTTTGTTTTTAAAGATATATTTATTATGTATACAGTGTTCCACCTGCATGTAGGCCTGCAGTCCAGAAGGGGGCACCAAATCTCATAGATGGTTGTGAGCCACCATGTAGTTGCTGGGAATTGAATTCAGGACCTTTGGAAGACTAGCCAGCCAGTGCTCCTAACCTTTGAGCCATCTCTCCAGCCCTTGTCCAGGGTTTAAAACCTGGTACTTTTTTTTTTTTTTTAGACCGAGACTCATTAGGATACTCAAGAGAAAATAGTGAGAATAGTGTTAAGAATCAACTATTAAAAAAAAAAAAAAAAAAAAGAATCAACTATTCCTTTTGTTTTGTTCGTGTTTTTCCACACAGGGTTTTCTCTGTGTAACACAACCCTGTCTGTTTGTTCTGGCTTTGTAGACCAGGCTGGCCTTGAACTCAGAGATCTGCCTGCCTGTGCCTCCCAAGTATTGGGATCCTAAAAGATAGGAGAAGGGAAAGAATGGGAGTTTAGGTCTCTGGAACTTTTTTTTTTTCCTTTTAATTTTATGTTTGGGTGTTTTGCATACATGTCTGTATGTGCTGTGTGTGTGCCTGGTGCCCACAGAGATCAGATGACAGCATTGAATCCCCTGGAACTGGAGTTATGGATGGTTGTGAGCTGCCATGTTGGTGCCAGGAATCAAATCTGGGTCCTCTGCAAGAGTAGCAAGTGCTTTTAACTGCTGAACTATCTCTCCCAACTCCAAGCTCTTTCCTTTTCCTCCTTTCCTTCCTTAATAGATGGTGTCGTGAATTATTTCTCAGAACATGGGAGCAAGAAGCAAGCATATCTCTGAGTTTGAGTCCAAGTAAATAAAATGTGTGTGTGTGTGTGTGTGTGTGTGTGTGTGAGAGAGAGAGAGAGAGATACACAGATGGTTGTTAGCTGCCTTGTGGGTGATGGGAATTGAGTTCAGGTCATCTGGAAGAACCTTCAGTTTCTTGACCAGTGAGCCATCTTTCCAAACCTCAAATTGAAAGTGAAGGACAAAAGTAGGTGTTTGTTTTAGTTTTGAGGTAGTGCCTTACAATGGATCCTTGGTTGGCCTGGAACCTTGCTGGGTAGACCAGGCTGGTTTTGAACTCTTAGATCTGCCTGCCAGTCTTGTAAATGTTATAATTAAAGGTGTGAGCATGTCGGGGCTAGGAGGGAAAGAATGTGAGCCAGCGTGCTCAGTGTGTGGAGATTTGAAGTCAACTTCTGTAGACCTGGTCCTCTTCCATCTTTACCTGGGTTTAGGGGATCAAACACAGGTTATCAAATGTATGAGGCAAATGCTTTTACCCTCTGAGCTGTCTTGCTGACCTAAAAATAATATTTAACAGTGGCTGATTTTGACAGTTTGGACCATTAGTGACTGTTTTCTCAGTGTTGGAGATTTCACACATGAAAACAGAGAAGTTCATTGGGAAATAAAAGTTGAGAGTAGCTTCAGGCTGATGATGCACAACCTGAATCCCAGCACTAAGAGGCAGGCAGATCTCTTGAGTTCAAGGTCAGTTGGTCTACAGAGTGAGTTCCAAGGCAGTGAGGACTACATAGAGAACCCCTGTCTCTTGAAAAATCGAAACAAGAGCCAGGCTCCCATCAAGTGATAGGTAACAGAAGTCAAAGTGCCTAAGGTATTAGCTAAAATGGCACCAATACCAAAGTTCCATATTTTTTTTTCTGTCAAATGTTATTTGCTCAACAACTTAAAAAAATAAAAATAAAAAGCTGGGTGCTGTAGCACACAACTGTAATCCCAGCACTCAGGAGGCAAAGGCATGCAGATTGCTCTGAGTTTGAGGCCAGCCTGGTCTACAAATAGAGTCCAGGACAGCAAAGGGTACACAGAGAAATTCTGTTTTGAAGAAAAAAAACAAAAAACAAAAAACAAAAAAAACCCAAAATAAATAAACGAATAAATAGCTAGCTAGATTAAAAAGGCAACTTGGAGTGCTAATGATGACAGTGCTATTCTCACTATCCAGAAGTTCAAGTGACGAGGAAAGGGAAGGTGGTATACAAGGTTCAACCATCTTAGGACCTTCGCTACTGACTTAAGCAATATATGGCTTTACATCTGCAATTCTCAAGATAGTGCTACTTTCAATAGCCACTAAAATAATTAGCCCCTGTCTTACACTCTAGAGCCATAATTTGCTCATACGCAAAAGCCTGAAAGCCAGACTAACAGTGATTGCTCACTTAAGAAAAAAGATTTATCACCCGTCTTTCAAAGGAAGCTTGTACTCACGCTCCCCCACGCCCAACTTCTTTGAGATATGTTTTCTTTATCTAGTCCTTGCTGCCCTTGGTCACTATATAGACCAGACACCTTGAATTCAGAGGTTCCCCTTCCTCTGCCTCCTGAGATTAAAGATGTATGCTACCATGTCCGGCCCAAAGAATGTTCTCCTAATTGAAACTTTTTTATTTTATTTTATTTATTGCTTTTTGTGTGTGTGACAACCTCTCACTGTGTAATTCTGGCTTGCCTGGAACTAGCTATTTGCAGACCAGGCTAGCTATCAATTCATAGAAAGTTGTCTCTCTGCCTTCTGAGTGCTAGGATTAAAGTTGTACATCACCACATACCTGGCAAAGTTCTTTTAAACGCTAATAGTTTCAATCTTTAAAAGAAAGAAAGAAGGAAGGAAGCCAGGTGTCACGGTGAATAGCTTTAGTCCCAGCACCTGGGAGGCAGGGGCAGGCGGAGCTATTCGAGGTCAAGGCCAGCCTGGCCTATGGAGGGAGTTCCAGGATAGCCTGAGCTACACAGAGAAACCCTGTCTGTGGGGAAGGGGGGATTTTTTCGGTGGAGAGCTATCAACAACCAATGTCAACCTCTGGCTTCTGAATACATATATATGTGCCAAAATATACACAACAAAAAAATCAAAAAATAAATCATATAGTTCTAGTGGAGGGAACAGAGGACCTGTTTGAGAAAACATGTACAGTTTCTAGGTAGATACCATTGTTAGAGACAATAATAACAATACAGCCCCAATGAAAGAACAGAAATTTCCTTTGGATCCTCCAAAAAGAAAATAATCAGAAGAACACTGAGAGCTAGGGAGATAGCTCAGTTCGTAAAATGCTTGCCTACAAGCACAAGAACCTACATTTCTACCCCAAGAACCCCCCCCCCAAAAAAAAAGGTGAGGACATGGGACAATCCTATAATCTCAGCAACTGGGAAGTAGAAGCAAGAGGATTGGGAGCTCAACATCATTCTTGTCTATATAGTAAATTGAGAACAGCTTGGGCCTTGTCTCAAAAGATTAAATAACTTGACTATGTGGTGAATCTGTTATCCTAGCACTTGGAAGGAGACAGGTAGATCCCTGGAGCTTGCTGGCCAGTCAGCCTCGCCTTCTTGGCAATGTTGAGGTCACAAAGTGTCTTAGTCACTGTTTTATTGCTGTGAAGAGACACCATGACCACAGCAACTCTTATAAAAGAAAGCACTTCACTGGAGGCTGGTTTACAGTTTTAGTCCATTATCAGCATGGTGGCGAGCATGGTGGCATGCAGGCAGATGCTGGAGAAGAACCTGAGAGCTAAATCCTGATCCATAGGCAAAAAGAGAGAGAGAGACTATGAACTTGGCATGGCTTTTGAAACCCCATAATGTAATGCCGTTCCCTGCTGACCAAGTATTCAAATATATGATATGGGTCTTACACTTATTCAAATCACCACCCAGAGAGAGGAACAACCCCCAAAGTTTTCTTTGGCCAGTAAACAAGCACACGCTCACACAAACTGAGAAGAGAGAAAGACTGCTTTAATAAAAACCAAAAAAATTGGGGCTGGAGTGATGGCTCAGAGATTAAGACCACTGACTACTCTTCCAGAGGTCCTGAGTTCAATTCCCAGCAACCACATGATGACTCACAACCATCTATTACATGATCTGGTGCCCTTTTCTGGCAAGCAGGTGTGCATGCAAATAAAGCACTCACATACATAAAATAAATAATAAATCTTGAAAAAAAAAGATAAAAAAAACCCCAAAAAATCCCAATAGCTTCCCAGGCAAAAATGTGTTGCTATAACCCTACTTAATACAATGCAGATCCGTATTACTATTTTCAGCTACAGACCATAGCAGAAGGAAAGAAAACACAGTGGAAAATCTAGGGTGCAGCCTCATTAGGATTTGTGAGTTTTGGTCAAACATGGCCAATACGAAAATAGTTCTCTTGCACCAAGAGAACATTCTTTTTAGCATAGGATGGGTAAATCCACAATGCTCCCTTCTCTGAGAACAGCATCTGCACTTTTCCAACAGGTCTGTATGCACTCACTAGTCCTGTCTAGGATATCCTTCTTTTCCATCTAGAGTATATGAAAAACATAATTTCCACTTGTGTAGTAAGCCCTGTGTGTTCTGAGACCCAGAGCTGACGTGATTTCTTTAGTGATCTGACCTCCCCAGTCCTTGGAAGCAAGTGGTTCTAGTTCTCCACCTCTATGGCTGCTCTGCCACTTGCTAAGTAATTGCCTTGATCTGTAAAACTGAACCAGACTGTGGTTCTATGCATATTAGACTCACCACAAAGCCTTAAAAATTACTCAAGCCTGACAACCTGAGTTCAGTCACTGGGACCCGCATAGTAGGAGAGAGTCAACTCCCAAGGTGTCCTCCAAATGCTATGCAAACACTATGGAATATACAGATAAACAAATATAATTTTAAAAGTCTTTAAATAATGGAGCCTTCTCTAGAGAACAGTTTGGGCAATAAAATTTTTTTAACTTTCAAGTGATTCTGATACTTAGCCAGCATTTACAAGGCCAAGACTTTTGGGTCTGATCGAAGATTTCCTTCTTCCTGCTCATAATTTTTGGAAGGAAAGCAGCCCTCAAGATTCTGGAACAGGAGCCTTGGCAACATCTTAGCCATGTGCTCACCTAATATACTTTCTCAATGTCAGGGGTATACCTCTACTGTTTCGCTTCAGTAATTTTTTTTTTCATTTTACTTACGCTCTGCTCCCAATTTTTTTCTTTTGATTTTTGTTGTTGTTGTTGCTGTTTTGTTTTTTTGAAACAGGGTTTCTCTGTGTAACAGAGCCCTGGCTGTGGTAGACCAGGATGGCCTTGCACTCAGAGATCCACCTGCCTTTGCCTCCCGAGTGCTGGGATTAAAGGCATGTGCCATTACACCTGGCTAAAATTATCTTTCTAAATGACTTGAAATTTTGCTAACTTCAATATCTCTTATTGGGGATGCTTAGAAACAGAAGTGTTTCAGACTTTTAGGAATTTGGAATATTTATCTTTACCTGCTCCTGAATTTGAAGCTTATTTATATAGCATTGTGTTGATGATACACTTCCTTGTCTTGTGATCTCAGGTTAAAGTAAACTTACCTCTGAAATGTGTCATGTTCTACTTGGCTTTTATTCATCTGTCTGCCCACCCACCCACCCATCTACCCATCTATCTATCTATTTTAGGCAGGGTCTCTCTACAAAGCTCTGGCAGTCCTGGAACTCACTCTATATCAGTAAGTTGATATACAGAGAGATACCAACTCTCAGAGATCTGCTTGCCTCTGCCTCCTGAGTGTTGGAATTAAAGGCGTGCGCCACCACTCTTGGCTTATTTTCTATGTTTGGATGTTGTTCTTGTATGTATATCCATATACCACATGTGTGCCTAGTCTTCTAGGAGGCCAGAAGACAGCATCAGATTCTCTGTGACTAGAATGGTTGTAAGCAACCTGTGGGTGCTGGGAGTCAAACCCATGTCTTGTGGAAGAGAAGCCAGCGTTTATAATCCCTGAACCATCTCTCCAGGCCCCTCTGTTTGGCTTTAAATGGTGGCACTTATGTGGTTTTTTTTTTTTTTTGTTTGTTTGTTTTCAGGCGGGTGCTACTTCTATGTGGGCTTCATGCTGTGGGCTGCTGAATGAAGTCATGGGAACTGGAGCTGTCAGAGGCCAGCAGGCGGGATTTCCAGGAGGCACTGGCCCATTCAGATTTACACCAAGTTCTGACTTTCCCACCTACCCACCAGCAGCTACTGAAGGGCCCAATATAGTTTGCAAAGCCTGTGGACTTTCATTTTCAGTCTTTAGAAAGAAGGTGAGTTGGATGAAATACTGATATGTATAACACATGGAGAAGAAAAGATGTAGATCAATTTTATATATATATATGTGTGTGTGTGTGTATGTATATATAAATGTATTATGTGTATATATATAAATATATAAATTACATATATATGTGTGTGTGTGTATATATGTGTGTGTGTGTATATATATATATGTACTTGTTATAGATTTGGTTTTTCAAGACAGGGTTTTTCTATGTAGACCTGGCTATCTTGGGGTCACTGTGTAGACCAGTCTGGCCTTGAATTCACAGAGATCTGCCTGCCTTTCCTTCCTAAGTGCTGTGATCAAAGGTGTGTTCCATAATATGGGCCTGGCTAAATCATAATTTTTGCTAGTGGGTTATGGTAAATAGACAATTCATTTAATAAAAATAGTGAAAAGTTAGTCCCAGTTGGAAAACGGTGCAGTAAGATTCTAGTTGTGTTGCATTTTCTGAGTAGTCTTTGCTGCTTTTTCTGTGGTGCAACGGTCTTTGCTTCTGAAGCCTCATTCCTGATGACACTTTTTTCTGAAGCAAGAGAATGAATTGCTGGTCAGTTTTGTTCAGTGATCTTCTATTTTAGCAAGGTACCATGTCTTAAAAGAATTGTTTTTGCTTGTTTGTTTGTTTTCCTGCAGAGCTGGTGATGAAGCATAAAGCCTTACTATGCCTGCTAGAAAGTGTCATTTCTTACTCCCTGTCCCCGCACAGCTCTTTAGCCTATCCTTGACTATGTTCTTTCATTATTCTTTTTGTATTTCTAAGGATTTTGTTCTTTATTTTTCTAAGCGTATCATAGGTTGCCTTCAAACTCCCAGCTGTCCTTCTGTGTCAGCCTTTCAAGAACTTGAGATTATAGCAGGAGACATCATCCCTGCCTCCTGACCGTAGTCTTAAAAAAAAAAAAAAAGTGTGTATGCCACTTGTATTTAGGTGCCTTCAGAAGCCAAAAGATGGTGTTATATCCTCTGGATTTGGAGTTACAGGCAGTAACTTTGAAATGTTCAGCCTGGATGCTGGGAACCAAACACAGGCTATCAGGAAGAGCAGGAATCATTGTTAACCTGAGCTGGTTCCAGTTTTCTGATCACCTTTACTTGTTTTTTTTTTGGTTATGTGTGTGTGACTCTGAGTGGCTAAGGCATGTGTGTGTAGAGGCCAGAGAACATTAGATAGCCTAGAGCTAGAGCTATGGCATTTGTGTCAATTCATTGTCTACTGAATTTGGGTCCTCTAGAAGAATAGCCAGTGTTTTTAACAACAGAGCCATCTCTAGCCCTGGTGGGTTTTTTTGTTTGTTTTTGTTTTTTTAACCTTTCTTTTTTTTTTTTTTGTTTTCTTTTTTGTTTGTTGTTTTTTTTTTTTTTCTTTTAGAGCAGGCTGGCCTTGAACAAAGAGATCCACCTCTGCCTCCCTGAGTGCTGGGATTAGAGGTGTGTGCCTCTACGCCTGGTGAACATTCTCTTCTAACATGGCTTAGAGTGTAATTAGGGCCATGCTGTCTACAGATTTCTGTGCTAGTGGGGTCTTCTGTGACCTTGGGTTGAGTTGGAGAGGTTGGTTTCCTTTATTTATTTATTTTGTATTAAGCTTTTCCCCCCTTTTGGCTGTGGAAATTGCTCACATAGGAAAAGAACAGGAGTGATTGTGGTTGTACTCTCTGTTCCATGTGGTTCAAGTCAGCTCTATTCTGCTAATTATATGTTTGTGCCGAGGGGTGGAAATGTTTTAATTCATTAACACAAGAGTATATATTTTTCTTAAAGTGCTGTATTTGAAGTTATGTGAATCTAAGCTGCCCTAGCAGTGACTCGTTTTTTGAAAATAGGCCGGTGCCTTAGGGACTTCACATAAACCAGGGCTTCAGTTTTAATACAAGGCAAAGAAGAGGGTGTTTTCATAATGGCTTATGTGTGTGTCCTCTGCTCTGTCTTCAGCATGTCTGCTATGACTGCAAGAAGGACTTTTGCTCCCTTTGCTCAGTCTCACAAGAAAACCTCCGCAGATGTTCTACTTGTCATCTGCTACAAGAGACGGCCTTCCAGCGCCCTCAGTTGATGCGACTAAAAGTGAAGGACCTTCGGCAGTATCTCCTCCTAAGAAACATACCAACTGACACTTGCCGTGAGAAGGAAGACTTGGTAGATCTAGTACTGTGCCATCGTGGACTAGGCTCAGGGGATGACCTGGACTCAAGTAGCCTGAATTCCTCACGGTCCCAGACTTCTAGTTTTTTTACACAATCCTTTTTTTCAAATTATACAGCCCCTTCTGCTACTGTGTCCTTCCAGGGAGAACTGATGGACAGAGATGGGACCTTCAGATCAGAAGTGCTGGCACAGGTAGGATGTGTGATTGTTGATGAAACCGGAACCTGTTGTGCTTACACTTGGCCAAATGTAGTTGGGATCTTTAGTGGTGGGTGACTTCAGATGAACCTCAGGCCATATGCAGAACAGCGGTTCCAACCCCAGCTGCTGGCATTGCACACCTGCCTGACGTGTAGCTGTGGTGCTTAGGTGCTAGGTGCTTGGGATCCGGTCTGAAGTTGTTAATGAGTTTCTTTTGTTTCCTGTCTTGTATAGTTATATAATTTATAGTTAATTGTGGAAGTAATAAGCAAAAGTGTCAGTGACCATAGAAACAATCAGTAGTTAACTCAGTAACCATTTGCCTTGATGAAGAGAAACTGCTCTGATTTGGTTTTATTTATTTTGAGATGAGGTCTCTAGCTTGGGTTAGTCTCAAGCTTTCCATGTAGCCAAGGATGACCTAGAGTAAGTAAGTGTGAGTGTGTGTATGTGTGTGTGTGTGAGAGAGAGAGAGAGAGAGAGATTGTGTGAGTTACCATCCTTACTTGCTCAGTTGTTCTCTAGCTTATTTTGAGACAGGGTCTCACTGACCTGGATCTCACTGATTTGGCTAGACTGGCTGGTAGGAAGTCCCAGATTTGTCTCCATTACTGCATTTTACTGCTGGCGTTATCAGCATGGACTTTTCACCTTGCTTTTTGTGTAAGTGCTGGAAATACAAATCATCTGAGCTTTAACCTCAGCCCTGACCTTGAAGTCTCCCCAGCTCTCTCTTGGGTGTGGGGGTCAAGAGTTTGCATCATTATGGCCTAGTTTTAGGTGGTGTTAGGGATTAAACCCAAGATTTTGGGTATACTAACCAAGCACCCTTAACAACTGAGCTGTGTCTGCAGTAACTTAAATAACAAAAAAGTATTTACTATAATTAGAATACTATCCTAATAAGGTTCTTGAGCATCGTAGTTGAATGACATGTAGGGCTTAAGTTTGTTGTGTATGAATGACTCTAAAATGCTAAATTAAATTGGGTGTGATGGTGTAGTTCCAGCTGAACTAGGGAGGCAGGCATAGAAAGGTTCTCATGAACTCAGGAGTTTGAGTGCTGGCCTCAATCTAAGAAATATAACAAAACCCCTGAGACATAAAATACTGAGTTGTTGAATTTTTTTCCTTTGAGAAAAGCTGTTATTAAAAGTACTTGTGTGCTGGGTAGTGGTGACACACTCTCTTAATCCTAGCACTTGGTACTCAGAGGCAGGTGGATCTCTAAGTTGGAGGCTAGCCTGGTCTATATAGTGAATTCTAGAACAGGGTTACATAGTGAGGCCTTGTCTTTATAAGCAAACAAACAAACAAACAAAAAAAGTAGAGGTGTGGTCCCTGAAGAGATGTTTCAGTGGTTAAGAGCTCTTATTGTTCTTGCATGTGACCCTGATTTGGTTCCCTGTACCCACACTGCTGCTCAAAGCTACCATCAGTCCAATGTTTGGGGACTCTGATGCCCTCTTCTGTCCTCCTCAGACACTGCACAAATGTAGTACACAGACAGCCAGTCACACACATAATATAAAAATCTTAAAAAGTAGAGGCATGACTGGGCGTGGTCGTGATACTTATATATCAGCACTCAAGGGACAGAGGTGGGAACATTGATTTAGCTGCTGTCCTGTTGTTATTAAACAATGAAAATCCCAACCATTCTATTTTACCAGTAATGACTCAGGAGCCAGATATTGGGGTGAAAACCTGCCAAAACCAGGCAGAGAAAGCACCAAGCTGACCATCCTCAGCTTATGTTCTGATGGAAAAGCTTCAAAAGGCTCACTAGTTAAGCTGACAGCCCAGGAGGAAAAGGTCAAAAAAACCCAAGGCTTGCTAGCTCAAGGTTCAACAAACCCCAAAAGCCAGAATGCTAACGCTCAAGAGCTACAGAGCTAGAAGCCCCTTTTACTTCTACATGTCTTAAATACGCCTCAACTCAAAAGTCCCTCCAACTCTTTAAACCCTGCTGCTAGTTTCTTGCTCTACCTCTTGACCTAGGGTTAACTTTATTAAATCTTGTGTATAGAAAGCTCTTGGATTAAAGTTGTATGTGGGTGAACCACATCATAATCGCCGGTTTACTATAAACAAAAAGTTCTTGGATTAAAGGTGTATTGACAGGGCTCAACCATATCAAACAAGAAGCAGGGTTTTACAGTTCACAATTTTGGAGTTCACAGTGGGGTCAAATATCCTGCAACACTATCCAAATAAATATCCATAACTTATCTAAGACCAAGAACAGAGTTATAATATTCTCAAATGAGAAAGAACTTGCATACTTATAAACAGATACCCTGACTTAAACACCATTTGTGAAGATGTGGGTGGAGTAGTGTTGCAGTGAGGTGTTTATGGGGTGAAATATGTGATATTGGAACCAACTTACACTGTTGTATGCTGTGATCAAAAGATGTCACTAAGTGGTGGTGTACACCTACAATTCCAGCATTTGGAATGTGAAGGCAGAAAGGAGATGAATTCATCCTAGCCCAGGCTAGATATTGCCTTAAAAAAAATACTTGAAAGATGTGGAAGAAGATATATAATCCAAAATGGAAGGGATTTCGGTTTTCCTACAGAAAAGAGATTATTAGGGAATTTTAAAGAATTATTTATACAAGGTGTGGTGGTGCATGCCTTTAATCCCATAGGGAGGCAGAGGCAGGAGGATCTCTTATGAGTTTGAGGCCAGCCTACTGTACAAAGTGAGTCCAGGCCAGCCAGGGCTCAGTTACACAGAGAAACCCTGCCTTGGAAAACAAACACAAAGCCAAAAAGATTTATTTAGTGGTGTTTGTATGTGTGTGAATATATGCATGTGCTCATGCCCTGGTGGGCATGTGGATTCAGAGGACACAATAGGGGTTGAAACCAGGTTGTTGGGCTCAGCACCTGTCTATACTCACTGAGCCATCTCATCTCACCAGTTATTGTTCTTTGTGGCTCTGGTTAAACCAGCTGTTTTCAGGTCCTGATGATGCTGTGTCACCCCACATTCTTAGTGGGTTTGTAATTGTGTTTTACAAGTTAGCACAGAAAGAATTTGTATTTTGAGGTAACTATGAGAGGTGAGTTAGTGTAGGACCCAGCTTCTTGGAAGAGCTAGCCAGCATTCAGAATCCAAAGAACACACAGTGCATGCCAGGCTTTGAGGGTTTTTTTATTGTAATTTTCAAATTACAATTCTGTGTGGATGGTTGTTTTGCTTGTATCACACGTGTGCCCCTGTACCTGTGAAGTTCAGAAGTGGGCAGCAGATTCCCTAGGTCATCTGCCAGAGTAGCAAGTGGTCTTAACTGTTGAGCTATCTCTCCAGCTCCAGTTGCTCCCCTCCTTTTTTTTTTTTTTTTAAAGGCAAGGGTCTCACTAGACCAGGCTGCTTCTTACTCATCAAGATCCCCTACCTCTGTCTCTTACAGGAGTGCTGTGCTTGCTGCAGCAACCTGGCCCTAAGGTAATCCTGAGTAGGATCATGGAGAAAAGCAAAGAGTTCTAGAGAAAAGCAAAGAGTGGTGATTAGAAAAACCGATTACTAATCTAATTAGATCTCTCGTGTGTAGGTACAAAGTGAAATAGCTTCAGCAAACACAGATGATGATGATGACGACGATGATGATGATGAAGATGATGATGATGAACAAGAGGAAGAAGAAAACTTAGAGGAACAGGTGCAATTCCTTTAAAATTACTTTCCCTGATAAATGCTTATGGCAGAAAGGAAAGATGCTGGACTTTTTCTTCTTGATCAGATGTAGGACACTGCATTAAAAAACACTTCAGGCAACTGAGAAGTCTGGGGAGAGCATCCCAGGGCCATGGGGACCGATATCAGTTATGCAGTTCAGATTTGTGGGAACAAAGGTAACCGATACTCTCATTTCAGAACCCGGGACTATCTAAGAAGAAAGTAAGAGCTTCACTGTCTGACCTGTCAAGCCTTGAAGAGGTAGAAGGGATGAGTGTACGCCAGCTGAAGGAAATCCTGGCTCGGAATTTTGTCAACTATTCTGGATGTTGTGAAAAATGGGAGCTGGTGGAGAAAGTCAACCGGCTGTACAGAGAGAATGAAGAAAACCAAAAGTCATGTAGGTTTATTTCTCTATTTTTTCCCCCTGAGTATCCGTTCTCGTGCTTTAAAAATTGGGATGTTTTATCATGCATCCCTGGGATCCCAGTACTCAGGAACCTAAGCTAGAAGGGTCACTGTCAGACCCTGTCTTTATAGACTCAAAGATCTGCCTGCCATTGCCTCTCAAGTGCTGGAATCGAAGGTGTGCACCACCACAGTGCAGACTCTGTCTCAAAAATAGAAATCATTAAAAATAAAAAGATTTAAGTGGTGGCTCACGTTTTTAATCCCAGCACTCAGGAGGCAGAGGCAGGCGGGTTTTTATGAGTTCAAGGCCACCTAGTCTACAAAGAAGTCCAGGATAGCCATGGGTACACACAGAAAAATAAAGACAAATAAAAAATAAAAACAAAAAACCAACAAATAAAAAAAGCAAAGAGAGAGTTCAGATGGCTCAGCAACTAAGAACACTGGCTATTCTTCCAGAGGACTTGAGTTCCATTCCCAGCACTCACATGGCAGCTCACAACCATCTGTAACTCCAGTTCTAAGGGATCTGACACCCCGACATAAACAGGCATGCAGGCAAAACACCAATGCATATAAATAATTAAAAAAAAGAGAGAGACTCCTGGCCCTTCATACTTGAGTCCTTGGGTTTTGTTGAACCATGTATGTGATCTCATTGATCTCCTTTTTGCAAAGGAAAACTCTTGAGTCCTTAGGTTTAAGGACGAGTCTTGGCTAAGATTAACTTTCAATTTATCACTTTTTCAGTGCCTGAGTTTTCTAGGCTACAGAGCCAGGAAGGCCCAGCCCATCCAACAGCAACATTTCATTTGATGTTTGTCAAGTTGCAAGGGAACATTTGTTACCTAATGTGTGGTTATTCAAAACCTTCCTTTGGGTGGAATAAAGATCCTCATACTGAAATGAAGCTCCCATCTTTATGGACATAGATCTGGAACAACTGAGCTAAACTTCCTCTTTGGCATAACTAGTGAATGGCCCTGTGAGACAGGTGGTTGATGCCCCCCTTCCCCCCAACACACACACACACACTTAAGAGAGAAGGTCTCCTATAGCCTTGGGCTGGCCTCAGTTGTAAATGAAGATAACCTTAAACTGTGATCTTCTTGCCTCTGTCTCCAGTACAGTAGGCATATACATTGTGCTTGGTTTATGCAGTGCTGGGACTCAGACCCAAAGCTTCACACAAGCTAACTACATCCCCAGCCTCTGTCTGTTTCTCCTAAGCACAGAATGAGTATATCCTTATCACAAACCCCTTATATCATAATATGAAACAAATAAGAAGCCAGCATTTATTCAACACTTTCAGCTAGTCCCAAGCCACATATTTCTTCACATAACTCTTGAGATGGGCATTGCATCTGATATTAGAAGTGTAGAGAGACTGAGGACTACTTCTTGTAGTGCACTGGGGTGGTACTGGGCCTGTGGTGCTGCTCAGAAGATGGCGGCTTGGTTGTGAGCAGAGGAACAAGGCCAGCAGCCTTGTCCAGAGCTCTCTATGTCATTTCAGATGGTGAGCGGATGCAACTTCAGGATGAGGAAGATGACAGCCTGTGCCGAATCTGCATGGATGCAGTTATTGATTGTGTCCTGTTGGAGTGTGGGCACATGGTCACCTGCACCAAGTGTGGCAAGCGCATGAGTGAGTGTCCCATCTGCCGGCAGTATGTGGTTCGCGCAGTGCATGTTTTCAAGTCCTGAAACTGAGGCCCACCCTTGTAGTGGGTCACTCGTGACTTTACCCCAAACACATCAGTGCACAAAAGGAAACTTACTGTTCCAAAGCAGAAGCTATTTTTAAAAATTATTTTCATTACTAACTAGGGACAGAAAGTCATCCTAAGTTGAAGAAACCTAGGCTGTGCCGTAGATCCATCTGCCTGAGGACACATGGCCTTCCCAGGTTCTGCTGGGTTTTATCACTTGTCTCCCCTGAGCACTAGTTGCTCAAGTCAAACAGTTGAGTGTGTGGGTATTCGCTCTTGCTCTTTGGAGGCCACTCGCCCTGTCTCTTCCTTTCCCTTTTTCATCCTGTTTTTGAAACTTTTGTTTTCTTTGAAGTGAACTCACTGTTGATGAGTGGGCTAGTGTGGAATATAATGAGCAATAGCTGCTCTGAATGTTCACTTGATTAGTCATGTATATTTTAAATGCTAATATTTAATGAATGTAAGTTTCCACATTGTTGCTACTTCTGCATTTAAACATAATTGGGAGACAACTGCCAGGGCCTTAGATTAAATATGTCCATTTCTGTTTGGGTACAGCTTTTAATAGCAAGGGCTGCATCTAGCTTCTTACCTTAGAAGTGTGTGTGTGTGTGTGTGTACATGAGTGTGTGCTAAATTCTTTATTAACATGTAATCAGTTTACACTGTTTTGTATAGTGAATGTGTGTTTTTAGTGCTATCTGCTAGTAATTTCAACTTTAGGAATAAAATTAGTAGTTTAATATTGTCTCCTGAAGTTTCAAACTTATTTGCATAGAGCATGAACAGACATCAACATCCTGGTCTAGCACCTCTTCAGAAGAGATCTGAATGCCTTCAGAGACCATCTTTGCTGCTCACCATAGTTGTATTTACTGTGACAAGGTGTTTTTAGGTGCTTTATGGTTTTCTCCACTAGTCACTACTGTCATTCTAAAATCGATACTGCCTCACTTGGATGGAGAAGCTAGTCTCTGAAAAGTTAACAGCTTTGTCTAAAATCTCAACACACACATACACACACACACAAAGACTGAGGGTGATAACTGGTTTTAGTAAGCCTCAGCGCTGGGATGATGGAGAGGTCAGACAAGAGATTTCAAATCTAATGATAATGCTGAGGTTTTCTTTTTCAGCCCTTTCAGTGCATATAGCAAATGAAAATTTGAGATCAATAGCTTATGCACAAAGGCAAAGTTGAGAACAATTGTCAGCTCACCTTACTTTTCATTGTATGAGTTATTTTAAGTCATCTGGATATGATGTAAAATGTGCAGGATTATGTGTACAAGTCATATGCAAATACTATATCATGCGTGTTATTTAAGCATGTGTGGATTTTGGTATCTGTGGGGCAGGGGGTCTTAGAATGAGTCCATGGTGAATACTAGGGATAACTGCTTAATTTTTTGGCAGAGGGTATAAACATTTTTTAACTGACATGCCATGACCATAACAGGTAAGATGTCAAATGGATAAAGTTCTGAAGGTTCACAGCAGAATGCACTGAAATCTTGTTCTTGTTTTCACAGTAGAAAAGAATATAATTTGAGCCACATTATATCTTCCTCTGTAAACGTCAGGTTCCCTTGATGGACTGGTGCCTCACATTTGGATTTGGAAGCTCAGATCGACCATAGCATAGGTTGTGGTCATTCTACTACTTTACTGCTGTGGTGTGCCATCTTGAAGCACCTGTTAGTAACGTGTGGTTTAGGCTGGCTTCATCTTGAAGCTTGTTTAAAACTATAGCGAGGGCTGTTGAGATGGCTCCATAGGTTAAGGCATTTGCCATGATTCACATGACCAGAGTTCAAGCTTCATTTCCCACACAGTGGAAGGAAAGAATCAACTTCCTTAAGTAGCGCCACATGTGAGCCAAGATGCATGCAAATCATATATATAAATAAATGTAATTTAGAAAATTCTATAGAGACTACAGGTTTGTTTTGGAATATAGTATTCCTTGGTGGTTCAGTGCTTCTTAAGAGATGTATTCGTTTGGAACTGTATTATGTCTTTGCTCTGCTGTGTGCCTATGGTGATGTGAAATCAGATCCTTAGCAGGGACTGTTTATGTGGGGGAAAAAATTGCCCAAAAGCAGTTCTCAGGGGAGAAGATGGCTTTTCTAAACATCAGGGTGCAGCTGTTTTATTTGGAGATTCAGAGAAGTAAAACTACCATAGAAATGATCTTTGCATCTACAGGTCAGTAGAGTCAGCTACTTTTTTACAAGTAAAAAACAGTGTTAACAAGTCTTAAGAGAGTTAAGCCACTGTCTTAGAATTTGAGTCAGAAAAGGTAAGGAAATAGTTCTAGATGAGCTCTTTTAAAACTAGAGTGTTGGTAGAAGGGGCTTGTCTTGCAGGGCCAAGGTCTTTATCTTATCCATCTTTAGAGTTATTTCTATACATGAATATAAAGTTAGAACTGTCTAAAATGTTCTTTGACCCCAAAATCTAATGTCTTAGCCTTTTAACCACCAGGCCTAAGGTCACTGCACAGAATTCAACCTCCTTGGGTTGAAGGTGTGGGTAGGGCACCTGTGTGGCCTCTACATTTGTGATTTGTAGGAAAGAGTATGCTAAGTAGCTGTGATGGTTTGAATGAGATGGTCCCCTAGTTGGTGGACCTATTAGGAAGGATAAGGAGGCGTGATCTTGGAGAGGAGAGTCAACAAAGGTCAACAAATTGAAGGTGGATAAAACCACTGAAGGTGGTTTCAGAAAGACTTGCCATCCCCAGTGTACGTGCCTCCTGCTTGTGGATTAATCAAGATACACGAGCTCTCAGCTGATAACTGCTCTCTACCTCTTCTCCCCCTCCATCATCATAAATTAGCACAATTAAACTTTCTTGTATAAATTGCTTTGGTCACAGCACTTTATCACTGCAGTAGAAGAGTAAGATAGACAGTGGCCATGCAAGAAAATTACTTTTGTACAGGTGTAGTAGGAGACATCTCATTCAAACAGGTGAGCCATTGCTCCTAATATCCACAGGTGGCCATCACTGTAACATAGTTTTTTCCCAATACCTTTATTAGTTAGAAACAGATCTTTCAATAGGAGAAAAAAAAATGTATATCAGGGCTGCTGCATTTCTAAGATGACATAGTTTGGGGTCCTTAGAGTTAAGAGTCCATTTACCCTGGGCATTCCAATTAGATTTTTGACCCTCTCATAAAACAGAAACCCTCAAACACCAAGTGTGGATTTTTTTTTTTTTTTGTACAACTGTTTATACAAATCCAACAAAGGTAAAACTGCATAAGGGAAAGGCTAGGAAACACCACCATACATCAATGGCACTTATGGATGCAGAACTTGACAACTAGAAAATAATAGCAAGGTTACCAACTTAAGTGAGAACTGAACACTTCAAAGGAGGGGAAAAAGGAAAGGAAGGCTGTGGGCACATTTATTTTACTTGATTCATGGTATAAATTAGATCTATGTGGGTAGAATACAAGAGCTCATGCTTGGAGCAATACCCTCTTGAGTGTAAAGGCTGAAGTCTGCATTGTAAAATCTTGAGGAAAAAGTGAACTCTCTATTGGCAAAGTATTTTACCTGGACTATACGCTTATTCCACAACATGCTTGTGTAACTTCTTGACATACAAAGTGGGCTCTCGGCATCCAGTTAAACATGCTTTTAAGTGGAAGGTCATAGCCCCCTGTCACACCTGGGCACATCTGTAGATTGGGGTTTTATGTTGATGAAGTATAGGTTAAGTTTTCTCCTACCTGAAGGAAAAGTTGGCAGTCTAAATAATAAAAACACTGGTATGCATTCAAATCTTGCATAAATAATTTTAAACAATTTATACAAAAATAGTTCTGCATAATGTAAGATGTAACAAAACCAACTAAACAAAATGTGTCAAGACGGCTGTAGATGGTGTGTGTGGTCCACTCTAAGTTGACACCAGAAGCCTCAGCATTGCAAGGAACAAGCTGCCCCAAGCAAAAACTACCAACAAAAAACACTAGCTCAGGCTTCTAAGAGGATTTCTCCAAAGCTCATCTTCCTTTCCAACTGGAATGTCTTCTAAAGGCCACCTTAGAAATGGTCCAGAAAGCAGTGCAGTTATGATGCAGAAAGAGCAGAGAAAACATCTGGCTCACTCAAACCCAAATGGGTGGTTGAACGGCTTCTCCCTTGGCAAGACTTGGAAAACAGAACTGTGTCTTGTATTCTCTTGTTCCAGATTCCAAAGGGAAATATAAGCCCACTTGTTTTTGCAGTCTTTCCCCCTCCCCGGCTGTGTTCGCCCCAACCCTTCATATTTACACACTTGTCCTGGAACTAGCTTAGTTTTTGTAGAAGTTTTTCTTCCACTTGCCCAAATTGGACACTCACAGACATTTCTGCTATGAATTGCTCACAGCCTTCCTTGGTGACTTGCTTGCAGTACCTCAGGTCAATATGACAGATATTTCCACAGCGTTTGAAGAAGGACAGGCACTGGTCAGTGACCTTATTGCAGTCTGCAAGGAAGAAGAAACAATATGAAGGACAGAAGACACAGAGCCCAAGACTCTACGTCAGGGGTCCAGTAGTAGAGATGTCACACACCTCTAGCCTTTGATGTCCCCAAAGTGGGGATAATTTCAGCTATCAATTGCAAAGCTTAATGTATTTTTGAAAAGGAATGTATTTTTGCCAGGAATGTGAAGACATAAGGTTCTGTTTGCAACACTGTCCATCCCCTGCCCCCTTTCTTCCCCTAAGTCAGGTTCTATCGAAAACATACCACAGGGCTATGTCTAGTCACATACAAAGAGCAAGCATGTCTGTTTACAAAGAAGGTCAGAATGTGTTTAGGAGCTTGTTTGATAGGAATATGAGTATATTCCCAAGTTTTGTCCCCTTCTCTGATTACTCTGTTCAGGTAAATATCCTAGTGGATATGGCTGGATCAGAGTGAGGCAACATCACATAGCCAACAGATGGTTGGATTTTCTTTCTTTTTTTGGGGAGGGGCGAGGGGAAGAGGTTACCTCCAGTTCAATATGGAATGTTTCTATGAAGCCTATGCCAAAGACCAATATATGCTAAAAGGGATTGAAAGATTTGTACATGCACATACAAATTTACTATATCCTGTAGACATCAGTTGTGCATTTTCTTTCTTTCTCTCTCTCTCTCTCTCTTTCTTTTCCTTCCTTCCTTCCTTTTTCCTTCCCTTCCCTTTCTTTCTTTCTTTTTTTTTTTTTTTTTAAGACAGAGTTTCTTTGCATATCCCTGGCTGTCCTGAATTTACTTTGTAGAGCAGGCTGGCCTCAAACTGCCTGCAGGAGACCCATCTGCCTCCCAAGTGCTGGGATTACAGGTTTGTTTTCTTTCATCATTTTGTATATTTCTTTACCCTACTACTTTTAGAACTGAATCCTTATCAGATGGCTTAAATGCTAATCAGGGTTCAACTGAGACCAAGCAAGGTAAATGACTTCTGTGTGAATCAAATGAATGAAAAAATGGTTGTTAGCATCCCGTGAGGGGTATTAATTTTGAAACCTTTTCTTACCATCACTGTTACCACTTTTGAATAAAATAAATGGCCAACTCTTTCAAAACACTGAACACTTATACATTGTTAATCCTACAAACAGGAGCCTTGTACCTACATTTAAATGAGTAATTCACACCATGTCAGGATAGCATCTCTCAAATATAGTAGGAATACAAGCACTTGGAGTAGGCAGTCACAAGAAGCTGAGTCAGAGCCACTGACAAATGAGGGTGGGATAGTTTGAAGGGGGGGAAATATGAGAATGTTAGCAAAGATGCTTCTAAAACACTAATCTCTCAAATATTGTTGCTGTTGTTTTTCAGGCAGGGTCTTCTATGTAGCCTGGCTGGCCTGGAACTGGCTCTGTAAACCAGACTGGTCTCTCTGCCTCCCAAGTGCTATGATTAAAGATGTGCACCACCATAACAACCGGCTCTGCTAATCAACTTTATAAATCTTATTGCAAAAGTTAAATGCAAATGATGATGTCAGCTACTTTGACTCCCTTTATATAGAGTTGATTTTGCTGGTATTAAAAACACACATTCCATATTCTTGCCTTTTTCTCCCCCCCTACCCCCTGTATGTCATGTGAAGGCCCTTATTGAACAGGTCTTTTTTTTTATTTTGTAAATGATATTAATTTATCCTTATTACCTTTAGTCAAAGCTGGCTAGCTATAGGCTGTCATAGGGATCATCCAGCAGTAGGCAGTACTATTTGTGGAAGGTGTGAGGAGCCAGGCTGTAAAGAAGCTTAGTGCACAAAATGGACAAGAGACTGCACAGACAGGCTTCTCTTCCAGTTTCCTAGATAGAAGGGTCTTTTCATCTCCAGGTACAAGATTTGTTGTTTAAGCCTGGGAAAACTGGGTGAAAGTGATTCACCGAAGAGGCCAATAAATGTTGCCTGTCCAAAAGTCAACTTGGAAAAGGAGTCATCTGGAAATACTGGCCACACTGGTGTAAAAAGGTAATTGCCAAGATAAGAACGTAGATGTAAATGGCCTCAAAAGATAAAAATAAAAAATAAAAAATCAGTGTGCCATATGAACAGCAAAGTCCTCTGGATATGAGGTGCCAAGGGAGAGACAGGAGCTGTAAGGCCTCCTGTCTAGATGTGGGAGACTCTTTCAGCGGATTCTCCCTCAACCCCTGGAGGAATGGGATATGGATGGAACTGAACAGCTATTAGGAGAAGGTCAGGGGCTGGAGAGGTGGTTCAGCGGTTAAGAGCACTGACTGCTCTTCCAGAGGACCTAGGTTCAATTCCCAGCACCCACATGGCAGCTCACAACTGTAACTCCTCTTCCAGAGGACCTGGGTTCAATTCCCAGCACCCACATGGCAGCTCACAACTGTAACTCCAAGATCTGATACCCACAGACATACATGCAGGCAAAATACCAATTCACATAAAATTAAATAAAATTATACCCCACCAGGCCACAGAGAAAGACAATGCAGCCAGTCTTGATGAGACCTGATAGACTAGGATCAGAAGGAAGCAGAGGAAAACCTCCCCTATCAATCAGTGGACTTGGGGAGGGGCATGCGTAGAGAAGGGTGAGGGTTGATGGGGCTGGGAGGGGAGGAGGGAGGTGTTCACGGGGGAATACAAAGTGAATAAAGTAATTAATAAAAATTAAAAAATCTTATATTCACACACAAAAAAATGGAGAAGGTTAAGTTAGAGGGGTCTAGGTGCATCCTGAAAAGGTTCCTGGAGTGGTAGGGAAACATGGGGGAGCCATTCTGTCCAATGCATACAATGACCTCACCCAGAGACAATCATGATTTTTTTTTTTTCCTCATAGCAGGGAGACAAAAATCTAACCACCAAGGAATTTCCTTATCAAAAACCCAAATTTCTGGCCTTACCCTGGAGTTCACAGGAAACAATAAATTGGATGGCTAATAAGCTAAATAACATGAAGTTCACTAACCCTGAATGGTAAACATTTTCAAAAAGACTTCTTAGATGCCAATGTCATAAGCTTCTCTTGCTTTCTAAAGCTAACTGTGGGGTTCTGTTTGTGTTTGTGGTTTTGAGACAGAATTCTGGCAGGGCCTTGTTTTGTGAAAAGTGCTTTATCACTGAGCTCCATTCCTGATCCCCTATCAAGGATAACTGATAACAAGATAAGGACTAGTCAACATGGGGCCTCCTATGTCACAGTGAATATAGAAATGAGTGGGTTTCTCTTCCCCCACCCCCAATACTGGCAAAATTCCTTTCCTATTTTTACTTAAAATTGACCTCAAGAAGGGGGGGAATATCAAAGAAGCTAACTAGAAAAAAGGGGCTCTTGGAAAGGGGGAGAGATTCTTTTTAGAAGCATCTTTTTTGTCAGTTTTCTTATGTGCAGAGATGGCTTAGTGGTTAAGAAGACCTAGATTAGGTTCCCAGAAGTCACTGGCAGAGGATCTGACACCTTTTCTGATTGCTGCAGGCACCAGGCACACACATAATGTAAATACCACACACACGTAATGTAAATCTAAAGAACTCCAAATATGAAGGGGGGGGACACATTCCGATACTATATACTGTCAAAGATGTGAAATCCCCAGTGGTAGTGCAAAATAGAAAAGTCCACTCTAAAATTTAGTAATGGTCCCCAAGCAGCCTGAAAAGTTCATGAAGACTCCGAGACCAATGGAATAGAATCAAGGTTCTTTGGTTAAATTAATACTAATAAATGTAAAATAATAATTGTTAATGGAGACAAAGTCTCTCTACAAAGCCTGAGTGCTAGAATTAAAGGTATGAGCTACCCACACCAGGGTAGTTAAATTGGTTTAAACAACTTTTAAAAATATTTGTGACCACACACACAAAGGACAGTTTTGATGGTTAGCTTTCTCCTTCCCATCATGTGGAACCTGAGGATCAAACTTGGATCATGAGGCTTGGCAATATATGCCATTTTGTGGGCCCTCAAATGATTTTTGACAAAGGCATAAAATATATTTCAATAGGGGAATAGTCTTTTCAATGAATGATGCTGGGAAAACTGAAAGCCTACTTACAAAAGAATAGCTGAATTCCCCACCACCACATAGCATACACAATTATAGAAAAATCTTTATGACTTTAGATATGGCAATTATTTCCCTAATATCACTCACACACACACACTTAATTGAAGTGTTGGAGAAAAGGCTTAGCAATTAAAGAGTGTCTGTTGTTGCATAGGCCCTGAGTTTGGGTCCTAGAACCCAGATTTGGTGACTCACCACCTCTTGTAATTGCAGTTCAAGGGGACCCAACTCATACACACACACTCTCTCCCATCTCCCCACATCTCTCCACACTCAGACAGTTAAGAGACAAAGACGTCTACAAAACTGAAATAAAAGATAATTAATGGATAAAGCACTAATTCTCATCTCCACTTGTGGGAGTTAGAAGTCAGGGGAGAAAACCTTTCACTTTCTGAAGCAACTTGGGTCACAAACCAGGGGTTTATTATACTCAACTAACAACTACACATGAATAATAAAAAATGTTTTATATACTCCGCCCAACAAAAGACCAGCCAAGAAGGAAGATATGGAGGCAAGGAAGGACGGCGTTCAAAACAAGAACTGGGGTGGTGGTAGGTTAGGCTCCTGAATAGTAGCAAATCCATATGGGAATAATGATTTACAGAGAAACTTGAAGGGCGGGGGGAAGGCCGGAGGTAGGAGCATTGTCCTGCAGAAACAACTGACTGTGTGACGAGTAAGTTTTAACAGGATATTCAGTTTTGCTGTACAGTTTGCTTCAGAGCTAAACAAAACCAAAAAGGCAATTATTAACTAGCAAAACTCAGATGTCATGCAGGAAGTGTACTCAATACATTATTTGGCTTAATTAGTGACCAAAGTGTACAAGATCCTAAGGTCAACATTAGCAACTTTAAAAACTGGAATAGAGGGGGAAAGTAGAGTCAGAGTAACAGGAGGGTACAATAGTAATTTAATCCTTATGTTGTATATAGACATCTGAAAGGAAATGGCAGCACATGCCCACTATCTAGTAATACATAAATGTAAACTGGACAAATTGGGGTCTAGTGGTGGCCAAAGGGGTAAGGATCAGAAAGAGGCCAGATCTGATCTATGAGAGCACCTGGTATTTATGTCTAGGAACAAATGCAGCTTCACCAGCAACAACTGTGTGCCAGATCCTCCAACCATATGAACATGGCCATCTTATGGCACTTTATCATTAATTCAGTTATACTGATGGGAGGTAAGTACAAAACAAGGAGAGATCAAGTATAGAATGTATGCCATAACATGTTGTAACTTTGGTTTGTTTTGAAATAGGTTCTCAGGTGGCCCAGGATGGCCTTGACCTGCTGTGTAGTAGAGGACTGAAATTTAGATGCTACTGCCTCTGTCTTCTGGGTACTTTGAGCTACAATACCACTGGCTTTTCAAAAAGAATGTAGGTATATGATCTCAGTGTATTGCGATGGATAAATAAAATGCAGATGATTTACACACACTCCCACATAGTTCTTGAAATGCACTACACATCCATAACAACTAGAACATAGGGAAAGATTTAGTATAACTTAAGAGCTTAGAACCAGATGCTAGCAGCTATCACCCTTCAAGTCTCAACTGAGGTCTTGAGCTGGTGTCATATGGGAATGAAATCTCACTTCAGCACAGCTCTTTGCCCGTTAGTGTTGAAATTCCCCCTATCAAACCTTCACAATGAGGAGAAATAGCTTCTACGGGCTCTAGGTACAGAATGATCCCAAACTGTCTAAACCCCCCACCCTACCTGGTGTGTAGCAGGGACATGGCTATAAAGACAAGTAACAGCAGAACATAGTACAGTTGTGTCAAATGCAATTACAGTGAGACAAGGGCGTCCCTTAATGTCTTGAGAAAAGAACAACTTTCTCCCTTTTATTTAATTGCAAATTTTGTCTCACATAAAAGTAACAGTTCCAATCCAGACTACCTTAACCATTAGTCAACTGTTGACTGAGGATAAGTGGCCTTGCCATGTGCAACCAAGCTCCGGATCCTTCAAAACCAACCAACTCCAGTCAAAGAACAATGGAAAGAATAAGGACCCTGTAAGATGTGACCGACATAAATAGTGGAAATATCTGTGGGAATTTCATTTCTAAAACAGGCTCCTTGATAGAAGGATCATAAGGGGCACACACAGGCAGAAAGATATGGTTTCCATTAGTCAACCCTGTATTCAGTGGCTCCTGCTTCCCAGCCCATGGCTGTTGCCCACACTCTGGCTACAGGCATGAGCTTGTTGCTCATACCCAGGAGATGTCCCCAGGCTATAGTTTGGATCAGGAACCAGTTATATACTCTCCCTGATGTTAGCACTGTTCTTTGATAGGAATTATTACAGTTCTAACAGTAACTTCCTCTCTAGAGTTGGTGGTAACATTCACTTGTATTTCTAGGCATTGTAACCAGACAGTAGTTCTTAGTAAATAGCCAGTGCCCAGCTGTTGCACTGATGCTAGGAAGTCCCCAGGTATAGGGTCCATCTTACCTGAGAGGATGATCTCTGTCAGAGAGTCTCTGGTGGTGGTGCCGACTGCAGTGAGCAGGTTGATGGACTGATCAGTGACGTGGTTACAGTAACTGAGGTGGAGCTTGGAGAGCAGGGGCATATGGCGGATAATGAGCCGCAGGGAGGCATCTGTGATGTCCAGGCCAGCTAGGCGCAGTTCTACAATGTTCCGGAGTTTGCTCCGATTGTCCATCTGACCTGTTGGGGCAGGTAGGAGAGAGGCAACCCATGAATCTGAACAGGGAAATCCAGTCCTGCTGCTGGTCTGTTACTGTACAGGGCCCAAGGTCATGAAGTGTACCCTGCCCCAAGCCAGAATTTCAGCATTAAAAACTAGAAGCTTTCACATCAGAATTTGTATCTCTAGATTCTCTAAAGAAATCAGAATTCAAAAACATGGTTGGAGGATCTGTCCTCAATCTATTGTTGTCAAGACTACATTCTAGCAGTACTGAGTCCAAGTTGGTCCTTGTCTTTCCTGTTAAGAAAATTTAGGGGCTAGAGAGATGGCTCAGTAGATAAGAACACTGTCTGCTCTTTCAGAGTTCCTGAGTTTAAGGCCCAGCAACCACATGGTGGCTCACAACCATCTACACAATGATCTGATGCCCTCTTCTGGCCTTCAGGTGTTCATGCAGATAGAGTGCTCACATACATTAATAAAGAAAAAAAAAAATCATCAGAGTAATCCCAACACTCAGGGAGACAAAGGTAGGCAGATCTCTGTGAGTTCAAGGCCAGCCTGGTCTACAAAGAGTCTAGGATAGCTAAGGCTACACAAAGAAACCCTGACTTATTTTTATTTTTTTAATAAAGAAAAAAAAGAAAAAAAAATGCGGACACAGCCTAAATTTTATCCCAAAATAGCACAGCTGGCCTAGAAATGCCCCACTGCCCTTGTCTGTTGTCACCCCACCTCATACATGTACCATTTGAGCTTTGGCTGGGGGGTGGGCCCAGGCAGCTCACCTAGGAGCATACTCTCAAACCCAAAGCAATGTCTTCCAGCAAAGGGCTGAGGCCAGAGAAAGCTGATGATACATACACCATCTGGGAGGGGAGATACAGGTAGACACCCTGTTCAAAACTGAACAGGGTGTCTTGGTCACCCCATCTCCATGAGACAGACCCCCTTGGGGTACAGTCCCAGCCTGGCAGCTCACCTGGCCTATTGTCTGTGGGTGGGGACAGGAGATCCCGCATCTGGGCATCCTTTAGTCCTTCTACCCACTGGACATCCAGGGTCCGGAGCAATGGACAACTGGAGCTACAGAGGGCTGAGACAGCGATCCATGAGCAGCCTGACAGCACCAAGTCTCGGAGCCCTAGGAAATGAGATGAGGGTAGAAGTTGGGTGATACAGTCCAGGCATCATTACTGCACATTTGGAATCCTTAACCAAAAGCTTACCAGGCAACCGGTTGATGAGCCAACTCAGCTGCTTCTTGGAGATATTGGTCCAGCTGAGGTCAAGGGAGACAGGCTGTCGCCGGATGATGCCACTTAGCATCAGGGGTGTAATAGACTTGCAGTGGTTCAGGTCGATGCGGGTCCACAACCGCTTATCGCAGCACCTGGGAGTTAGGCCAGGCAGGGAAAATCAGCAGAGTTGGCATCTCACCTGGAGAACTTGCCATCCTCAAGAGGAAGTTCCTTTAAGATTCAGCCCTCGGGGGCTAGAGAGAGCTCAGTGGTTAGGAGCACTGCCTGCTCTTCCAGAGGTCCTGAGTTTGATTCCCAGCAACCACATAGTGGCTCCCAACCATCACGTACTGGGATGGGATGCTCTCTTCTGGCGGGCAGGTGTACATGCAGATAGAGCACTCATATATGTAAAATAAATAATTAATTATATTAACATTCAGCCCTCTACAATGTATTTAGAATCCACCCTGACCACATTTGGGCACCTCTGTTGATGACCACATGCTTACATAGAATAGGTTAGGAAGTACTCTCCATAAAATATCCCCTGGGCCTCACTACGCCTTCTATAGGACACACCTCCTAACAACCCCTGTGGAGGCACTGGATCCTCCTGTTTAGGATAGAAGATCAGAAACTCAGCTAAAACCAGAATACTGGAAAATGTCAGGCTAGAATTAGTCAATACAGGCTAATTACATTACTCATACTTAACTTCAGCTAAGTCTAGACAAGGAACTCTATGTGGTCCTTAGTTTCCCATATTAGAAAAGCAAATGGGTGTGATGCCTCCATTAGCAATTCAAGGAATCTATGCTGCCATAGACTATCCTGAGCCCCAACCTAAGCCCTACGCAGGACTGTTCCTCACCAGCGGTTCCAGGTCCTGCAGACCCGCATGCAGACACACAGGTCATGGTGGCTGAGGTAGCTGAAGACTGCCATCCACACCTCCCTATGCATGACATGAGCTGCTCCATCATCCAGGGGCAGCGAGTCAGGTGGGGGGCTGATGGGTGGCGGCCGGATCACATGACGCTCCATCTGGATGCACTTGGGTGGGGATGCAGAGGGTGGGGGTCGGGAAATAACACGAGGTGGGCTGCGCAGGCCAGGTCCCAATGGGTGCCGAAGCTCCCGAGGAGTGCCATTGAGCCCTTTGCTGAAGCGGTGGGGGCGTTCGCAGTGGCTTAGGGGCCTCTTTGGCTCCTCATTCTCACTCTCTGGCTCTGACTTGATGGGCTGATGGTTTTCGTGGGCCAAGGTACTCTCTGTTTTCTGGATCTCATGGTTGAGCTCCTTGCTTAGCTCTTTGCTCAACTCTTTGTTGGGAAGGCGCCGTTTCCGGCGCATCTTCACCTTTTTCTTTTCTTCTGGGCCTTCAGCCCCCTCAGTGCTAGGCCCAGCAGTGGGTGAGCTGGAACGTGACTGGTCACTCTCCCTGGTCTTAGGAGGTGCCTCAGGCAGATCGTCCTCTGGTTCCTGCTTGAAGCGCCGAAGGGGCTTGTTGGCCAGTGCCAGCCGATCCTCAGCGTTCTTCCAGGAACGCCGCTGCAGGACAGAGAAAGGGGTGCTGATGGGTGGCCTGTGATTAACCCATACAGTTCGGGGCAGCACCCACCCCACACTCTATCATGGGATATACAAAGGCCACTGGTTGTGTTGCCTATAGCTCTGACAGCTGAAAGTGGGCTGCAGGTACATGAGAGAAGGGAAGATGGTACCTTTTTCCTGAAAAGCTTATCTTCTTTGCCAGGTTTTAGCTGTCATAGGGAAGAAAGGATACAGAGCTTGTTCTTGGACTGGAGAAAGATGGTCCCCTTTATACCACACCACACCGCAAGCGCAATCTCTTCAGCAAGGGCTAGAAGGACATTTTTCCACAAAGCCATGCCTTTCAATCTGACTAACAGACAGCATAATTCTGCCTGTTGCTTTCCCAGAGAATGATAGATATAATGGAAAATGGTTAATTGTTCCCACCCAGCTGACCTCCCACCAGAGACAGATCACAAATGGCAGTTTCCCACTAACAGCAGCACCACGGCTGAGGGAGCCCTGAACTGGAGACCAGGCAGGGGGCATCCCTAAACAAGCCTAAGCCAGGAGCTTCTCCAGGTGCCACCTTGTGGCAAGGCCCATTAGCAAAGCGGGGGGGTGGGGAGGTGGGGGGAGACCAGGACCTTCCCAGCTGCAGTTTCCCCAACCAACAGA
This sequence comes from Meriones unguiculatus, assembly GCF_030254825.1. NCBI lineage: Eukaryota > Metazoa > Chordata > Mammalia > Rodentia > Muridae > Meriones > Meriones unguiculatus. The sequence goes on along the minus strand of NC_083352.1, from coordinate 88,682,391 downwards.
GGCTTCTCAACCTCACAGAGCTTCTCGGGTCTGCCACAGGAGCATCACCAGGGATACTGGGGAGTGAAGAGGAGGACAGCCTGGACTTGCAAGTCCCCAGGGCCTCAGGAGGGTGGGGCGTGGGAGCACCTGCTGCTGGAAGTAAGTGAGACTGGATCTCCACCAAGGGCTGAGACTGCTGCCTAGAGGGGGCCTCGGCGAGAGGTGAGAGGAGGAACCGGGGGACGTTTGAAGCGTCGAGGCCTAAAGGGGGTGGGAAGAGGAGTGACTTCGCTGGCTTTTCTCTTTCTTTTGGGCCAGGCTCTCAGGATTTGGGTGACCTGCTCAGGGCAGCTCTTAAGAGGCCAGGATCCTGAGTTCTACCCATTAACCTTCCCTGGTCCCCACCCCACACCCCACACCTAAGACCCACCACACCACCCTTTTGATGCCCAGGGCCTCCCAGTTCTTACCCGCTTGCGTCCACTCAGCTCTTGGGGCTTCTCATATTTCCGCTTCCTTCTCAGGTGCACATCATCAGACTTTCGGCGTAGGATGCTATCTGAGGGCACCTTCTTGGGGTGCTCATCTGACCTGCGTCGGGGAGCCTCTTCACACTCACTCCTCCGCTTGGCAGGCTCCTGCCCTTCCTTGTTGTCCCGGTTCATCTTCTGCTCCTTGAGCAAGGAGCCAGGCAGGTTGGAAGCATACTTAAAGCCAGGGCCACGCTTTTGCTTGTAGGCCAAAAAGAAAGAAGAACAATCCAACTGTATATCTTTGAACTTGCTCTTCTTTTCCCAGCCCACTGCACCCCACTTGACTGACAACCAGGGATAGGCTGGTTGTGGCAAGGTCCAGCCCATTCCTTTCTGCCAACCCGACCCAACCACGGACTTGGAGTCCGCACTCACTTTCCCGGTCTTGCCAGCATGGTTACACTTCGGACACTCCCAGCAGTTGGGAAGCTCATCATTGACCACACCCTCTGATTCCTTAATCTGCAAGAACAGGACAGGTCTTAGTGGGCATAAAAGAGGGAGTCCAGAGGGTCCACAAGGATACAAGGTCTCTTTAAGACACAGTCAGCCTCAGCATTTACATCCCTCCCCCAAAGCCAGATGCATCTTGTACCTAGCCAAAAGAAAGAATCCACCATCGTGGTTGTGTTATTTAACTCAGCTGAGCACTGGAGAAGTAGTAAAGCAGTAATTAGCAGGGGAGGCTGGCTTCCAAAGCCATGGATAAGCACCTTCAGGTGGGTGTGATGAGGAAACAAGGGCCAAAACAAAGCCCCTCACCCCTTGTAGCCCAAATATGAATGCATTCTCCTGGGAGAGAGACATGTGGCAGCATAGAATGTGTTCTTCCTTTCCAAGGTGGAATCAGCTGCCTGAGCCAGGCAGGCACAGAGGTCACCCAGAAGGCAGTCCTGTCCTAGCATATCACAAGAACCGGTTCCTGGTGCAGAGGTACAGGAGAGCAACCACCCTTAGGACCCGCCCTCCCTGGCCCAGGTCCTTTTCTCACAGAAAACAGGAGAAAGGATCCTTGTTTTCTGTCTCCTGAGATGTTTGGACCCTGTTATGGTTCTGAGTACCGGGTGTTCAGAAGGAACTGAAGTTATTCACTCAGTACATTACTTCAAACTCTTGCTGCCCTGGAGTTATCACCTAAAAGAGAATGCCCTAGAATGAGGGTCCTCTAGGAGCTCAGCATGCCACCTGTGTATCCTTACCACTTGAGCAGCAGTCTCTAAAGTGGGAACCCAGCTACTACATCAGAATCAGGCCCTGAAGCATGGGGTGGGGGATATCCCGAGCCCTTAGGAATGCTACCTTAAGGCATCCAGGGTGGATGATCTCGTTGCAGATGGAGCACTCCATGAGCATGAGGTTAAACTTGCCTTCTTCCTCTTCCACCGTGTCCTCCTTCCCTGCCTCGCCACACACAAGGCACACAGCGGTGTGGGGCAGCACTGGCTGAGGACCCAAGAAACATGCAAGTCATCAGGGAGTAAAGACAGACCTCACTGGGGACTAGGCCTGTCAGGCATCATCAGGAAGCTGGTAATGGCGAATTTTCAACCTGTTTTCATACTACCAGTGCCAAGCACAAGAACTAGGAATACAACAATGAACAAAACAGATAAAAATCTCTTCTATCTTGAGCTTAGCTTTTGGAGGAATGAGGCAGACAAAGGGAAGAACATTTTGTTTATACAGACAAATTTAAGTGTAGATAGAGGTCAGGCAAGGCTTCCCACTTGGAAAAGATCAGAAAGAATTGTGTCCACAGAGGGCTAAAGCTTTTCTTACCATTTTTATCAAGCCACAATCCACAGCCTCAGTACCCAAGACCCCAAAAGAGGACTGTGGAGCCATAGCTATCTTGAGTAAGAGCAAGACATTATTGCCTTCTGCAATAACAGTACAAAAGCATGGGTGGGTGAAAAACGTTGGGACCTCATTACTTTACTAGATGCCTGAGCCTCCCATCCAGACAACCAAGTCACTCAAGTCAAGTGTACTGAAAAGATCACATTAAGTTCCACTTAATGTCTTTGATTATTAACTTTACAAAAACCTCAACCCTTGAACACACATCCTTTCCACACACGAAGTATGAACATAATACTTCCCCATGCTGAGGGACTATTATCAGAGGAAGAGTACATGTGACTAAGTTTTGCGCTCAACTGACCACCAGGTTCTCCATAAAACATCTTCATTTTATTTTGTTTCTACTACTATTTATTTGTTTAGAGACAGGGTTTTACACTGTAGCCCAGGGCATCTATCTAGAAACTCATGACCTGCCTGCTTCAGCTTCCCGTTACTAAGATTACTACCATGAGATAACATGTCTAGCTTAGAACATAATTTTTATTTGAAAGAGTAGAAGAACCAGTAGCTGCTGTTGTATTTTCTTGAAAATGTGAACCTGTTATTTAGAATCAAACAAACAAACAAACAAACAAAAACAAAAAAACTTGTCAATTGACGAAATTCATGAATCTAAGTGTAAATGAAGTTTTCCTTCACCTGGTAGTTCTTCCATGGCCAGGAAAAGGCTTTTTTATCAGAATGATGGTAATACTATCAAATGTGATTTATGTGCAGATGGTTAGAGTACATTGCAATCTTTGGGAAATGGCCTCAGTCACCAGTGTTTATAAGCATAACTGCAGAAGCAAGGGCAAGACTGATAACTTTTAATGTAACAGTATGAAAAGCTGATTGTTACAATTTCAGATTCCATTTTGCAACTAACTTTAAGAAGTTAACAGGGGTTGGACTGATGGCTCAGCAGTTAAGAGTACTGTTTGCTCTTCCAGAGGTCCTGAGTTCAATTCCCAGCAACCATATGGTGACTCACAACCATCTATACTGAGATCTGATGCCCTCTTCTGGCAAACAGGTGTACGTGAGTTAGAGCACTCATCTATAAAATAAATAAATCTTAAAAAAGGAGGAGGAGGAAAAGGAGGGAGAGAGGAGAAGGAGGAGGAGGTAGAAGGAGTAGAAGTTGTTAGTTGTTGCCAGGACAACGATGACTCAATCCTTTAGTCCCAGCACTCAGTAGGCAGAGGCAAATGGATCTCTGCCTGGTCTACACAGTGAGTTCCAGGACAGCCAGGGCTACACAGAGAAAACCGGTTTTGAAAACAAACAAAATAAAATAAAAAGAAGCTGCTACTTGTGAGATTCTGATGGCTCTTGAAAGAACCCAGGCTTATCTGCAGAAGCAATTAGCATGTTCCTCCCTTGCTCAAGTGTCTGTGGGAGGCTGGATTTTTCCTCATTCTCTAACCAAATCAATATATATCTAACATACGTAGAAGCAGATATGAAAATACAAGTCCTAATAAGCCAGACACAAGAGATTTACAGAAACATGAAACAATGCCACTCTTTCCCCTTACTACTTTAATTTTTGAAAATATGGAGTTGGCTCTCATAAAAACGTGTCATTTGTGAATATGCTTATTTTAAAAATGAACATAAAACATTTTAAAATTTCTAATTGTAATTTCAAATACAGCAATAATAAACAACAAAGATAATCAGGAATTTTCTCGGATCCTTATAATTCCTTAAGATCATGTATTTTGGGTCTTGCTATACAAGATGATACACAGTGAGGTCAGAGGCCAAGGCAGATCTCCCACCTTTCTGTGCCCATTAGAGCCTGATACACAGGGGAAGTATCAATTTAAATGAAAGTGCTTCACAAGGACCTCAAAATAATCTGGGATACATATGTTTCACAGATAAGTTAAAAGGTCTTTGTGACACTGGGTGTGGTGACAAACACCTTTATTCCTAGCACTCAAGAGGCAGATGGATCTCAATGAGTTGGAGGCCAGACAATGCTATACAGAGAGACCTACTCTCAAAAAACAAACAAAACAACCCTCAATTTTAAGGAGCCTAGCTGTAGAAACTGCTGCTTTTGAGCACAGTTGTCACCCAGAGCTTGGCACACTTCAAGTGACCCATGACTATCTGCACAGGTTGGAAGATACAGGAATCCTGTACAGTGTAGGAATCCTGTACAGTGTAGGAATCCTGTACAGTGTGCCATCTTATCTCTGCAGTTGCCTGTAAGCATCTCCTTGAGCAGTCTTGTTAGCAGGGTCTTACTCTTCTGTCTTCTGCTTTCCCTTGCACACACAGCTTCCTTAATTGGCTTAACTTTTTTTTTTTTAATTGACACTGCATTCTGTAGTTCAGACTGATCTGGCAGTTGCTTCATTCAGAACAGGCTGGCCTCACACTTCTGTCAGTCCTCTTGCCTCAGCAACTAACCTTTACCCACCTGTGACCCATATGCCCTGCCCCTTCCTTTAGGCTCCCTGTCTTCATACGGCTTCTTATACAGATATCCTCCTTGTTGTCCAAGCTCATCTCCACGCCAGGATTTCTGAGTAACTTTACCTCTGGTGCCTCAGAATCAGTCTCTAACCTCAGACCTTCCTTTTGCTTCCATGACCTGTTCCACCAAGCCTGGCCCTACTCTATTCACACCACACAGAGTTCCTTGCTTTAGATGCCCTCATCTTCTTGCAGGTTAACAGTTTCCTGTTCAGCTTCTCTGACCTTGTTCACCTCAGGGTTCTTTCTGCCTTTCTTATCCTCCAAAAACCACTGCTTCAGATCAGGCCTGAACACATCTTTTCCATGCATTTCAGTGAGTGGTCTTTGTTTTCCCAAATACCACAGTAGCGGCTGTTTCCTCATCCCACACCCTTCTGTACCTTATAGAGAATAATGTTGGAGGTTGGTCTGATGCTTGTATATTGATGCTAGTTACTGGCCCTCAAGATCTGGTTACCCCCTGGGTACACCTATCCTTGTTGTGTAAAACAGCCTAAGACATTATACCTGATTGGATGATTAAATGGCCTATACCTGGGCAGGGCAGAATGGGGTAGGTGTGGTGGCTAACTTTCTGGGGCTTCGGGAAACTGATGGACAGGAAGAGAGAAGAAACGAGGATACCACGATGGGTTAGTGTGGAGAAGGAACCACGTGGGCTGAGAGGAAGGACTACAGTAACGGTGTGGAAAGGCCCAGATGAAGAATAAAAGCAAGTATTTATAAGATTATGGACGGAAGGTAGCCCAGATAGGAATGGTTAAGGCAAATGGCACTGGATGGGGCTGGGAGGTGGATGGGGAGGTTATTGAGATAGCCTAGGTAGAAATATCTGCCCAGCCCAAAGCAATTATGAAATCTAACAGGTGTCTACGTCTTATTTGATTGTGATAGGGGGTTAAATAATACTGCCACAATAATTATTAGGGCAAATTTTTTTTTAATACAACAGAATAATCACTATCTTCATATTCTTTTTGGATGTATGTGTGATGTCTGATACTTCACAATTTCAGACACAAGAGGACTAAAAGCATAGGCCTTTACATAGGGCTAGCTGTCCTGGAATTCTTATGTAAACCAGGCTGCCCTTGAACTCTCAGAGATCTGACTGCCTCCTGAGTGCTGAGATAAAGGCATGATGCAGGTTCAATTCCCAGCACCCATTTACTTGGTGCCTCTCAGCTGCCTGTACCTTTAGTCCCAGGAGACCTGACACCCTTTTCTGACCTCTGTGGGCATCAGGCATACACAGGCAAAACACTCATACAATGCATGCACATGGTGTATATAGATGCATGTAAGACAAAGTAAACAAAAATAACTTGAATTTGATTTTGAGGGATAATATGCAGAATATAAAAAATTTCTACAACTTACCAAAACAAAAGACCAAAAAATCCAACTGAACAATGATCAAAGGACTTGAAAGAAGATATATAAATAGCTAACAAGTACATGAAAAGGTGTTCAACATCAAGCATTATTAGTGCAATACAAATTAAAACCCAGTGAGATACTACCCAATACATATTAGAAAAAAACAGACAACTCAAGAAAGTAATGTGGGCAAAAATGTGGGGAAACAGAATCTCTACACTTCTCATGTGATGTAAAACAGTATCACCACTATGGAGATTACTCAAAAGCTAGAAAAATAGAATTATTATGATCCAACAGTTCCACTTCTGCCCACAGAGGCCAGATCTGAAAAAGTTTTTCAAGTATTCATGTTCGCTGCAGCATTACTCACAAGAGGCAATAGGTAGAAACAACTCCAATAGCCATAACCAGAGAACAAAAACAAAAAGGTATGTTATACACCCAGTGTCAAAATTAACAAATTAGCCAGGTGTGTTAGCACACGCCTATCATCACATGTAGGAGGCTGGTACAAGAGGACTGCCATGAATTTGATGCCAAAAGGCCTACAAAGCAATACCATGGGCACAATAAACAAATAAGCATACAAAAATTTTAAATTCAAACAATTCTGTCAGGCATAACAATTATTATCTTTGAGCACATTATGGTAAGTGAAATAAACTACTCATAAAATGACAAACCTGACCAATTTCTCAAATACATGCTATCTATAGTGGTTAAACTCTTAGAAACTAGGCTGGAGAGATGGCTCAGAGGTTAAGGGCACTGCTTGCTCTTCCAGAGGTCCTGAGTTCAATTCCCAGCAACCACATGGTGGCTCACAATCATCTATAATGAGATCTGGTCCCCTTTTCTGGCCTTTAGGTGAACATGCAGGCAGAACATTGTTTACATAATAAAATCAATAAATCTTAAAAAGAAAGAAAGAAAGAAAAACCACACTTAATTAAAAAAAAAAAACAAATAAACTCTTAGAAGCTGGGAAAAAAATGGTTTGGAATTTTGGAATATAAAAATGCCCTATTATCTAGATCAGCTGCACAGACATGTGCACAAAATTAACACTGATGTACCATAAGCTTAAAAAATGGATAAGTTGGCACATCTTATGATATGTATTTTTTGACCACAAGTAGTAACAAAGAACAACTTGGTATGAACACAAGAGAGAAGGAGAAGGTACCCAAAGCTTAGGTACTGGGGAACAACAGCATTCATGGAAAAGGAACTCACTCACCTAATATCATGTTGGACTCATGGACCAGTTCACCAGGGTGGAGGAATCTGGTTACTCCAACTAAGGCAACTTTTTAAGGGGACAGGAAGAAGACCACTGGGTCCTCAGGGAATGCAAAGTCTAAGAGTATGTGCAGGAAGGAACTAAAATTGAACCCAGCACTGTATCAGGTTGCAAGAGAAGCATGGAGTGTTTGGGGGAGCTGGCCAACTTCTCCATGGACCCAGCTCCACCCTGCCATATATTACCTCTCCTTGTCTAGGACAAAACTGACCTTCCACCCAAACTTCTGACTATGAAGAAAGGACAGGAAAGAAGGGCCCAGAGTCATCATGAACTGAAACATAAATGTTGGTAACAGGAGTCACAGGGTCAGTCAAGATGCTGCTCTGCCCTCTTTAATAAAAGGGACTTCAAAGTACTCAGCCATTTCAAGAAGGGAAGAGTATAGACCACCAGTTAACAAATGTTAACTGACAACATGGCAAGGCTGCCCCAGTACAGCTAAGGGCAGCTGGAAAAAGCACCACCTCAACTCCCTCATCCCACAGAGAGCGACTCTAGGGTAGGACAGGGGCAGGTCAGACTAGGAAGCTGGGAGCAGAAAGGTCCAAAGCCCTGCAGGAGCCCCACCTGTGCCTCCTGTGCACTCACCGCGATACACTGCCGCATGATGCAGCTCTGCTTCATGCGCCCGGGGCCTCCAAACTTTTTCATGTCCTTGCAAAAGTGGCACTCTCCACACTCCGTCCGCAGGCAGGCCTCGCACTTGCGGCATCGCGTCCGGCGCCTGCGAGCTCCTGCTGTTGTTCGGTTGGCAGCCAACTTCACCGCTGAGGTCGGGCCCAACTTGCCCTTAGGCCGACCCACCACCCGGTTCTGGTTGAGAACAGATGGAACAAGTGAGATGGGAGGATTCAGGGGTAGCCAAGCACCTAGAAGAGGCTATCAGGTTGAGCTGTGTATCCAAGCAAGGGATGCTGAAGTTGGCAACTGTGGTACCTCAGAAAATGACCATATTGGGATGGCATTCAGGGCAACTAGGTTAAAGGAAGGTAAGCCAGGTAAGTTCAAACTGCAGGACAGGTAAACTTCTGAAAGAGACATGTACAGTGGGAGCACATATGAAGACACAGGGGAAAGAACCCGGTGACTGGCATCCTTCTACAAGCCAAGGAATAACAAGGACTACAGACTAACATCAGAAGACAGAAGCAAGGAAGGATCCTCAACTTGAACCTTTGGAATAAGCTTGATCTCGAACTTCTGGTCTCCAAAACTATGATTAAAGGCCTGTAGTTTTAAGCCCTCTTCTAGCACAGATTTAGGTAACTATACCATAAGAATCACCCTGGCTCGAGAGTTTGGGGCCTACTGGCCGCTCTGACCTCTTCTTGCCCACTATACTTCTTAGGAAAGGAGGCAGCAGGCCACAGTGTTCCTTTGATACCTGCGCCCAGAACACCTGTCCTCCGAACTCAGCTGAGAAACACACTGCACAGGACCAGTTCACACACTTTTAGGGAAGCTCAGGGTCCCAGCACTTGTCTTATTCTGGCTGTTCCTCTGAGAGAAGGCACAGAAGAGCTGACATCACAGGGATCACATGTAACTCAATAAGACCATGAGATACCTTGCCACCCAGATACCCACGAGAATTGGGCAGTACCCTAAAGAGAGTACTCTGACTTCAGAGCCTCGACCCCAAAACTTGTCTTCAAATGTATCATTTCTTGTGACTTGGTAGAAAACAGAGACCAGATAAAAATAAAGCAGTGCTCAACAGTGAAGCAAGCAGCTACAGTTCTTGCCTCTAGTCCCCAGAACCAAATCCTCTGCTAAACCCAAGAGGCATGGTGTACCTGCCAAGCTAACTACTGGGGGCCACTGTCCACCAAGGTTCTGAGACAGGAAGAACAAGTATGGTAGATAGTAATGTCTAAAGCACTGGTTTTCAACCTGTGCACTGCAACTACTTTTGGGGTCGAATGACCCTTTCACAAGGGTAGCTTAAGACTGCTGGAAAACATCTTTACATTAAGATTCATAACAGTATCAAAATTACAGCTATGAAGTAGCAATGAAAATAATTTTATGGTTTGACAACACCACATGAGGAACTGAATTAAAGGGTTGTAGCATTAAGAAGGTTGAGAATCATTGTTCTAAAGCATCCTTTTGTAGCATGAGTTTACAGGGACAAGTTTGGTCCCTCTTCTAGGAAGGGCACTGCTCATGTTCAAACCTATTAGCCTAACTGACACTTAATGCTTAAAGTCGCTTTTCAAGCAATGGCTTATCCTTAGTAAACTTTTGTAGTTTGTCATACTTGGCTCTCACAAAGAATCTTATCCCCCAACCCCTGCCATAAAACAAAACAAACCTGGGCAATGGTGAATGATTTCAAGGCTAGCTTGGTCTAAAGAGTGAGTTCTAGGACAGCCAGAGGTATACAGAGAAATCCTATCTTTAAAAACAAAAAGAATCCTATCCACAGGCTGAAGAGCTGTTACTGTACAGCTTGCCAGAGCCAAGGAACCCCTCCCATCACACAAATATCTCCTGACCTCAGGGGCTTTCTATGACACCCATCCACAGTAGGAAGAAAAGAAGTTTACCTCTTTCCATGAACACAGCCACACTGTCACAACCACTACCTTCTCACAGACATGCTTACTAGGCTGCTTTACTAGCAGCCTATAACGTTCAAGGAAGTGGTCAGGCCTCTGCAGGCCTAAGTTCTAACAGAAAAGTCTATAATAACCTATCTGCTCTGAACCCTAATTTGCTATTTTAGGTTTTCTGGCCCATGTACCCTCATTTCCCCTGTGATGGGAAGAACAAGGATGAGCAGGGCCCCAGTCTAGCGGCCTACCCACTCAACCAGTCACTCTTCCTTCAAGTAGCAGAATGTCCCACAGATCTCCTTTCATTGTCCTTACAGTGAGAGTCTGGGGTCCCTGAAACACATACAAGACCAGTTAGTTTACTGTCCTTACAGCAAAGGGTCTGGGCTTCCCCGAAACACACACAAGATCTGTTAGTTCTACCATGCGCACATCTTTAGTGGGATACACCAGCCTTCACACTGTATACACCAGGCCAAGTTAGGTCTTCTACCAAGTAAGTATATCACAACCAGTGCACAGAGCTTTGTGGATTTGACAATGACACATAAACTGTGGACCTAAAAACTCTGGCAACTGTCCAAATAGCAACAACAGAAATACCTAGAGGGCAGCAGTGTTGACAATGGTGACAGGTAATTGTGATGGTAGGCATTTTCTGAACAGGATTTGTGAACACTGTGGTCATCATTTTATATACAATATAGTTTTTTAATGATAACAACATGACAATTGCCTTATTGTCCCCATTTTTCAGATACACATCTAAAGTCAGAGGTCAAATGCTATACCCAAGATTTCAAAGCCTGCAGGAGATGTGGACAGAGTGAAAGTATGGCAACAGGGCCACATAGTCCACCAGAAGGACCACATGCCCTCATTTTAGTTTTTCACCTCATTTTGAAGGTGCAGCAAGTTTGAAGCTTTGGGAATCGCAAAAAAGATTGTAATTAAAGTTTCATGACAAAATGAGGTGGTTTTCCCTAGTTTACCTTCCTTTTTTATCTTCACACTTGTCTAGATTCTGCTGCCTTGGGGTTTTCTGGCTGGTTCTTCAGAGTCGTTATTGGACGTTTTGGTTTGTTTGTTTGTTTGTTTGTTTTGAGACAAGGTCTCTCTATGTAGCCCTGTCTATCCTGAGACTGCCAGGAACCTCCGTGCACCTGGCTCCCAAGTGCTGGGGCTAAAGGCATACGCCACTATGCCCAGCTCTAGCTGGAGTTTTATATTGACTTTCATTGCTTTTATTCTTCTTGGACAATTTTTTTCAAGCCATAGCCAAAGCCCTTCTCTAGATTTGAAGAAAAGGCAGGAATTGAGGTCTTGGGAAAGAGCTTTGAAAGGTGTTATCTGTTATTTGCTCTGCCATTTTCCTGGATGTCTCTGTTAGTTAAGTTTAAGCAGACTCACTTTCTAGAGGTAGGAAAAAGGTAGATAGGTTGGTTTTGTTTAAAACAAAACAAAACAAAAACACCACTAGAAAATATTTGCATATCATCTACACTGTAAAGGGCTAGGATGCAGAATACATAATTCTTAACTTACTGATAAAAAAAAAGTCAACTTAAAATTGAGCAAAAGTGGGGGGGGGGGCTTAGTGGTTAAGAGCACTAGCTGTTTGTAGGACTCTGTACCCACAAGTGACGTAACAACTCCCTGTAATTCCAGTTTCAGGGGATGTGGTGCCCTCTTCTGGCCTCTATGGGCACTGCATGCACATGACGAACAGACACATGTGCAGGCAAAACACACATAAAATAAAAAAAAATCTTTTTAAGTGAGAAAGGATTTTAATAGCTATTTCTTCAAAACACATAAAACACACAAATGACCAACAAACAAGGACAAGATGCTCAGCATCACTAGCATCGAGAGTCTGCAATGTGCACTGGGGATTCATTCATTAAACCCCCTCATTCACATATTCACCCACTCATCCACCCACCCAAGTGTTTTCTGGCTGTGAATTATGAACCGCATTCAATCTAAATTCTGGGACTGCTGAGATGAGTAAGCCGTGTAGCCTACTCACAAAGACATTACAGTCTGGAAAGAGAAATACAGGAACCGCGTAAATGCAACACGATGAAGCTACAAGCTAACTCTGAAGTGCTAGACACCTTTGAAAATATTTGTATCAATAGCTTATGAGGCAGGAATTATCTCCACTTATAAATGAGGGAGCTGTGGACAGTGCAGTTGAGTAGCCTGCTCAGTGTCACACTGCTAATAAAGGAGAAAACTAAGTTTTGAGCCTATGCAGCAACCCTTCTAATGTCTGGACTCTGGCATGCAAAGCCAGAAGGAATGCCTCATTTTCTGGGAAAGGTAGGTTGGAAAGGGCAATCCAGACCACAGCAACTGCTGATTACATGGGCAACAGAGGGAGAACAGGACTATACAGGACAGCAGTGAGGGTGGGGTTAGGGAGTGGACAGTCTAGGCAGAAAGAAGAGTAAAATAGAGATGTGAAAGTACATGACACATTCAAGAACTGCAAACAGCTCAGCAAAGCTTCTGGAAAATAGTTATGAGGTGGTAGGAACCTAATCTGCAGGGCCTTCTAAGCCATGTTAAGGAAACACACCCTGTACATATAGGACCTCACATACAGGAGCAGCAGGACTATGTTCTGTCAACTGGGGAATAGAGATTTCACGGGCAGTAAGCAAGACTAAACACAAGCAGAGATCAGGTAAAAATTATGAAGGTATGAACAAAATCAACAGACATGATGACAGCAGGGGATAATTCAGGACCCCGGTAAGGGGTAGAATATGGGGGTTCAGGCAGGACGAATTTCTGTCTGGCTTGAGCAACGGGGAGAGCAAGGAAGCCTAGGAGGTGGAGGAAACAATGAGGCTACAGGGAACACTGGAATCTATAGGGCCTAGAGAGCAACCCAAAGCAAAGATACACATCTGGAAACCAACAAACAAACAAAACAAAATAACAAAAAGTTTTACTGGGAGTGAGAGCCTTTACTCCCAGCACTCAGGAGGCAGAAGTCGGTGGATCTTTGAGTTTGAGGCCAGCCTGGTCTATAGAGTGAGTTCTAGGACGGCCAGGGCCAAATGGAGAAACCTTGTCTCGAAACACCCCTCCTCCTAAAAGTTTCTATAGCCAGGTAGGTGACGACACATGCCTTTAATTCCAGCACTTGGGAGGCAGAGGCAGGCAGATCTCTGAGTTTCAGGACAGCCAGGGTTACACAGAGCAGTCCTATCTCGAAAAGCCAAAAAAAAAAAAAAAAAAGCTTATGGTGACTACAATCGGGATGTAAAGTGAATAAATTATAAAAAAATAAAATTAAAAGAAAAACATTTCTACAGTCAAAAGCAGCCAAATGAGGAAAAATAACAAAATGTAGCTAAATGGGAGCTAGAAAGATGGCTCAGAGGTTAAGAGCACTGGTTGCTCTTCCAGAGGTCCTGAGTTCAATTCCCTCCCGGCAACCACATGGTTGGCTCATCTCATATATAGTGAGATCTGATGCCCTCTTCTGGCATGCAGGTATACATGCAGAAATGTAGCTAAATGTTTCTACAATTAACACAGTTTTACAGGTCTGTGGGCTTATAGCTACTTGGGAGCCTCAGGTAAGATCAAAAGATCAAGGCTTCTCTGGGCTACAGACTGAGTTGAAGGATAACCCGAAAAAATTAGTGAGACTCTGTCTCAAAACAAAAAGAAAACCGTAAAAAAAAAAAAAAAAAAAAAAAAAAAAAAAGTGAAATAAAAAGTAGAGGAAGTGGCCAAGATGGCTCAGTGGCTGAAGACACTTGCCATTATGCTTGATATCCCGAGTTTGATCCTGAGATAACCCACTCCCACAGGTTGTCCTCTGAACTCCTCACACACGCCAAGCACCATGTACTTCACACATGTGTGTACACACAAAATAAATGTAATTTTAAAAGGGACTCAGTGGTAGAGAAGTTGCCTACTATGTTCAAGGACTTGAGTTCAATTCCCAAAGCTGGGGTAGGAAAACACGTCTGAATTTCCTACCAGCCTACCACAAAGAAGACCACTGCCATCTATCCCTGTAAAGTCTTACAAACAAACTATTGCATCTGCTGTACAACACAGCCAAGCTGACATCAAAAGTCATGCCTGGCCTCAAATCCCTCAAGAGTAATCACACATACACACACACACACACACATGATATCACAAGTGTTGTGAACCCTGGAATACACCATACCTGCAGGCTACAGGAAAGGTTCTAGGTTTGTTTATGTGCTGAGGGTAAGGAGCAAGAGAATAAGGAACACTCAAGGGATGGAGGGACCTCTGGAGAATCTCAGGAAGCTAAGGACCTTTCCCCTAGAAAAATAACACACCACCACAGAGTTGCCAAACTTTCCCATATACCTTCAGATAGGTTCACCTGCCTGGAAATTTCACTATCAAGCTGGGCTTTGAGTGGTAGTCCACCCTTTAACTTAAATATGTAGGAGTTCAACTGAGAGGAACCAGGTGTTCAAGGTCAATCCTGGCTACCGGTAGAATTAGAGGTCAAGAAAGAAAGAAAAAGAGGAAAACTAAGACTGAAATTTCACTATTCAAGGACTAGCAAGATGATGGCTCAGTGGGTGGTACTTCCTGCTAAGCCTAGTGACCTGGGCTTGATCTCTTACCTGGGCTTGATCCACACGGACGAAGAAAATAAAAATTTCCATAGGTTGTCCTCTGAACTGTACATACCTACGCACACACACCCCTACACACACAAAACAATTTTTTAAAAAGCTTCACTGTTTAAGAAACTATAATGCCAGGTTTACTGGCATATTCCCGGTACTCAGGACACAGAAGGAGGAGGATAAAAAGTTCAAGGACTGCTTGAGAAATACTGAGACCCTGATGCAAAAAAAAAAAAAAAAAAAAATACCCCTCTGAACCAAACCAAAGCAAACGACCACCACCACAAACAAAACAAAAACAACATACACAGTACAACGGGTAACATAGTGACTATCACTACATGAATTTCTGAGCTTTTCTCTATACTTTCCTAGCTATTATTTTCAACCAGTTGTAGTCATTTTTGTTGGGAAGAAAAATAAATAGTCCAAGACAGAAAAGACTCTTCCTGACAACTATTCTTTAAGGGACACCTCCTAAGACTGGACACCAGATCAGTTTTCTAATACATTCTGTATGGGAGATGGCACAGCCAAGGGTGCACAGCAGCAAGAGTAAGCGAAGGGTCTCCTGAGAAAGTCGCTCTCTGGCCATCATTTCCTAGCTAGTCTGTAGGCTGTTACACCTAGGGACATCTGAGTGGCTGATGAAAGATGCGGGACAGATAGTTAACCCAGTATCACAGGTGGGTCAGCCCAGTAGGACAGGCTTAAATAAGCCTGATACTGCCCGGGCCTGGCTGATAGAATGGGACAACCAGAACTCTGACAAGGGTTGTGGCAGCTCTTTTTCCATTTTGATCAGTGGAACAACTGTTCTCCACAAGACCTCCCTCCTAGGGGTGTTCCATTCTGCAGGTGGCCAAGTGTACTTGATCTCTACATGTCAGGACTCCATCACCCTCCTCTTGAAAGGCCTTTCCTTAAGGTGCCAAACACAGCCAGCTGGAAGGATAAGGTGCAGGGAGGGAGAACTCAGAGAAGACCTGGGGCTGGCAAACTTAGAAGTCACAGAGGCTTTCAGGGTCCACAAGACAATCTACTCTTCTCAGGCACAAAGAATCCCAGGACTGACAAAACTGAAGAAGAATGTGGTGGTAGGGGTAGGGAGGCCAAGGGCACTGAGCCACAGCTGATATCTACCCTGTTAATCCCCAAAATGCAAAGGACCTGAGCTGACATCAACTCTGCAGAACTCTGAGAAACAATCAAACAAACAAGCAAAACTACTGCTGCTTAATGCCTTGGCTTAGAATGTTGTCTGCCTAGCAAACCTAAATGGGGAAAAATCCTTTAAAGTGTAAATGAAAACCTGGAGAGAATTTCCCTTGCCAACTGCTCCAGAAGAGCTATTCCAAGACTGACCAATGCAAAGAGGAAAAACTACGTGGCTACAGGAGTGCAAGGCCCCTTCCTAACAGCAATCTCTCCCTCCGGAAGAGCAGTACCTCAGAGTGTGTTCTTAAGCCCAGAGACAAGCTGGGTGTGGTGACTCACACCTGTACTCCCAGAACTTGGGAGGCCGAGGCAGGAAAATTACTGCAAGTTAGAGGTCGCTCTGGAATCTGTAGCTATGTATTAAGCACTGCAATAATAAACAGCAAGAGACTTGTCTCAAGAACCAAAACAAACAGCTCAGAGAGAGTCTTCTCCTGTCAAAGGCACTGGACCACAGGATATAATCAAATTAGAAAAAAAGAGGTAAGAAGAACCTCAACCCAGATGGACCAAAGCCTATATAGGACACTATTGGACACTAAGATGTATCCATGGTAACCGTAAACTATTGGCAGGATAGGTTAGGCAGATCTAAACTGAACCATGAGTTGAGGCACGAACTATGTAGCAAGAATTTGAGAGTCATTCACACAGGGAGAGCTACCTGAGGCACAGACATTCCAAGCCAAAACTTCGAACTGTCCCTGTGAGGCTCATTAACACTAGGAGGGTGGGCATGTCCAAAACCGTGCAGCAGGACCAAGAAACTAACACAGAACTCTGTTAAATAAAACTACGGAACAACACGCACAATACCATTCAAGTGGAACCCTTCTGCTTAACTTCCTCAGTGTCGCCTAAGGTTGGGGGTGGGGATGTTCCGATATTTTTGCTCGAACGTCTTTACTCCACTAAGGAAATGCAAGCAGCATTATAAAAAGCATCTTATTCACACAGACCGTCCAAAGCCCACACGATGGGGTGACCCATGCCAGTCCTAATTCCTTGGACGTGTCTACCTGGCCTGCCTCACTGCGGATGATATTTTACACGCTGAGCCTGGTTTAAAAGCAGCAGCACCTCAACTTTCTTCCCGGGTGTCCTAAACACGAACCTCGGAGTAAACCTTCGCGGTAAACACTCCCGAAGCTTTGTCTTACACGCAGAATTCTCCTCCGTCCTCTCCGCTCTGAGAGCGGTGCCGGTTCTCGCGGGCGCCGAGGCCGAGAGCGATCGCCGGGTTCCGGATGGCCCGTGCCGGTCGCAGCTCGCACCCCTTCCTGTCTCGGCTGCCCACGGCGGGCGAGCGCGCGGCGCCCAGACAAAAGCTCGGCCCGTCGGCCCACGGGCCGCGGGCGTCCTCCAGCCCCGAGGCCGACGGTCCCGGTGCAACTTTGCCCGCGGGGGGCGACGAGGCGCCGGCGCCGCGGGGCCCGCTGCGCCCCGCAAGCGCGTGGGCCGCGGGCTGCCGAGCTGAGGAGGGCGCGGGGCGCCCCGCAACTCACCCGCGGGGACAGGGCCCACGCCACCCGACGGCCAGGCCCGCAGGCCCACATTGTCCGCGGCGCCTCGTCCCGCCGCACACGCCCCCTCCCCGCGCCCGCCCCGGGCCCGCCGGCCGCGGCCGCCAAACTTTCTCCTCAGCGCGGCGTCGCGGCCGCATCAGCCGCCTCAGCCGCCTCGGCGCGTCAGGCAGGAGCTCGCCGGGTCGCGCCGCGGGTCCCTCCCTCAGCCCCACCCCGGGCCGCCGACCTGGTCGGGCTCCGATTCATAGTCGTCGTCCTCGGCGCTCACGGACATGGCCATGGCTCATGGTGGGCCCAGACTCGCGCGCGCTGACATGGCTGGAGCGCCGCCGCCGCCCGCAGGGAGCAGGCTCGGCTCGCCCTGGCTAGCGCTCGGGCTCCCGCGCGGCGAGGAGGGAGCCACCGCTGCCGCCGCGCGCCTCGCATGCCCGCGCGGGAGGGGGCGGGGCGGGGCCGGTGCTCATGCATATGCATAAGGCGAGCCAGGAAGGGGCTGGCCCCCCGGGCGGGCGGGCCAATGGCGCGGCCGCGGCGCTCGGCCCGCACACAAAGGGAGCCCGGCCTGTGGTGACACGGGGGCGGGCCCGTGGAGGGCTGCCGCGGGGCGCGTAGCGCGGGGACTGGGGCTGCGTGGGGGCGTGCCCCGCGCCCCGCCCGGATGGGTCTGGGCGCCGCGGGATACACATAGGTGGCTCGCAGGGCACCGCCGCGGCTGCCGCTGCTACAGGAAATGCACGCTCCGCCTGGGGTGGGGTCTTTTGTGTGGTCCACTGGGGAGTCTCCAGAGTCCCAGGTGCACTGGCCACCGGGGCACGACCCTCCGTGCAAAGCCAGGCAAGGGTGCCCGGGTTCCCCGCAGCAGGATCTGCGTGCGCTCAGAGATCGAGATCTGTTGCCCAAGAGTCCCAGGGGCCCCCTACCCAAAGCCCGCAGGCCTGTGGGCCTCAGTAAGAACTGGGGCCTCCCGGGTTCTCTGGATGCCACGGCCGAGTCGCTAGCTACAGTCGCTAGCTAGACTCTCTGCTCTCCTGTTCGCCTTTCCAGGTTGAAATTCAGCGTCAATTCTGAGGTGGTGCCGGCTCCAACCTCTTGACCAGGAGCTGGAGAGAATGCTTCAGATTCGGCCTTGAGGTGGACATACCACCCTCTGGGAGAGAACCACCACCGTCTCGTGCCCAGGAGCTGACTTCAGAGAGGCTTCGGGTGCTGCAGTCCAGGGCTCAGTAATCCTGGGAGATTGGCCAGGAAGGTGTAGGTTTCTGGATTCTTCAGCAGTGAAGAATTCTTACCATTTAACTCCAGAAACAGCCTAACCGTGCAGAACATCGTTTCTAGAAGTCCAGACTGACCTTCATTCCAACAGAAAGTGTACCGGCATTCATGTCAACAAGCCTTCCCCGAAAGACCAGCTGACTTTTAGCCCAGATGACCAATGTTATTACAGGTACCAAAATTACTGAAACACGAACCACCACCGAGGATAACTTAAGCTCAACAGTTAAGGAGCATACCATACATCTAATCCAAGGTGGTACTGCGCATACCTGTACCTGCTCTTGCTTCATCTACAAAATGGGACGGGTTTACTGAGAGGCTCTCTATAGAGAGTAAGCTCCAATAACTACCAAGTCAGATGACCAACTCGTCGTGGGCATCCAACTGTCCTCTCATCTAGGCCACTGTTCAAGTCATCCACAGTGGGAACAGGGGCACTTGGCAGGTTTGTTTTGGCCTGGGCTTTTCTATGATGGCAGGAGACCTTACCAATTAAAGCTCAGAACGCTTCCCGCAGAGCCGGAAGGAGTCAATGAGCAGGCGTGTCAGTTTTACCGAGCGGATTTTAAAAGTCTCTGAAATGTATACACCCACCGATGCTATGGAAAAAGTCCCGGCTGACTTGCTCTTTTGGGAACACATCTTTGCTGCTGAGTTTTCTCTTCCATTTTGTATTTCTTACAGTCCATTGGAGGTTACAAAAAAAAAAAAAAAAAAAAGCAACCAAAGATCCTACACACACACTTTCTGCCTGAACAAAACTACCCATGTATAAGCTCTTAGGAAATGTTCCACCAAGGAAGAAGCCAGGTAAAGAAATGAGAAGGACCTAGGGTTGGGGGAAGAATGCTTAACTATGGGACTGGGGGCATCTTAAGGGTAGAGTGTGCTTGTTTTGGATACACAGGCCTAAACTTTCACCCCCAAAAGAGAGAGAGAGAAAGAGAGAGAGAAAGAAAGGAAGGAAGGAAGGAAGAAAGAAAGAAAGAGGGAAAGAAGGAAGGAAGGCAGAGACACTCAAACAGCATATTACATCAAGAGTAGTCAGGAAGTGGGATATTTTCCCCTCTCACATGTCTCCTTTGTTTAAAATCAGAAGCACAAGTCCATGTTATATTACTGTCTTCAGGATGATGTCCTTTGAGGACTCTCAAAAAGACCACTTGTGTATTTAAATAAGTACATCGTGGCTCAACTAAGAGAAAAGGAAAGTGCTGACAGCCGAGATTCAGGAAACACCAAAATCATTCACAGCAGCTCAGAGCTGGGGGCCGTAGCAGGTGAGCAAATGGAAGCCGACAGTTAAAGAATCCCTTATCTAACATCGTCCAGAGAAAGCCCCTAGCCAGCGCTGTGCAGAGCATGGAAGATCATGCTGTCATTTAAGGCCACAGAACAGGTATGGTTTGCTGTTCTGCCAGATGTACACCACTGCACGGATGAAGAAACTGAGGTGAGCTTCTGCTAGGAAATGAACGGACTCCATTCCAACTGATCCTGGCCCAATGAAGGGAGGATGTCTGTGAGTTCAAGGTCAACCAGGTCTCCAGTGGCCTAGACAACATAGTGAGGCCCTCTCTCAAAAACAAACAAACAAACAAACAAACAAACAAACAGTCTGGTTGTCACAACCCAATTGACATGCCGAATGCAGCAAAGAGCAAAAGGAAATAAAACACTAAAAAACAGGAAAAAAAAATCTCTTACTAGATTTTAGTCTTGTTTTGAGATGGAGTCTTTATGTGACCTTGGCTTTTTGTAGCCCAGGTTGGTCTCAGACTCACAACAATCCTGATGCCTAGGCCTCTCAAATTCAAGAATGCCAGATGCCTGTCACTACAACCCAATCATGCTAGATTTTATAAACTGTGGATTCTCAGTTTAAATACAAAACCAAGGAGGGAAGATGTAGTTTGGAAGCTGGTCTGATCTCTGACCTTACCAGGGAAGACTGGAAACCAAGTCATTCCTGTACTGGGTTCTCTTCTAAACATGGGAAAGTGCTTGCCAGCCACAGCCCAAAGGCCTCTTAGGGATCCTCTCCTGGAACATTTGAGGGGCTTTTTCTCTCTTCTATCTCTCTCAACCAAGGTTCCTTTAGCTAACTGGTGAAATTATCCAACATCTGTTTGGTGTTGATAGGGTTCCAGACTGTATACGAGTAGAAACGATGTTCCCCACCCAACAGAACTGCCACCTTCAATTGTATTGCCCCTGCTGCACTCTGGCCATCCTTACTTGGCCCTGGCCTCATCAAGAGTGGCCCTGAGGAACTGAATACATTCCCTGATCCACACAGGCAGAACTTCCATATGTTCTTAGAAAGTTTTCAAGGCTGATGCCACCCAGGCAGATGGTGCTTGCCCTGAGCCAAGAGGGTCCGGAACTTTCAGGACGAGATGAGGAAATAAACAAAAACACACGGATGCCAAGTCTTCCCGGGTCACAGTCCCACCCACTTTCTTTCTCTTTGGATGTTCCTAAATATTCTACCAGTACCTATCGGATCCTGAGACCTCAGGAATGTTCCCTGCTTCTGCCCAGACTTAGCCTCATCCAAGGGTGGGGAAAAGTTAGTGTGCTAAAATGAGAAGAAAAGAAACAGAATACGTCAAGAGGAGAGGCAGCTCGACATGAACAGCAATATACCCCCCACGACCCAGAATGCAATGCAGAGGCAGTACCTGCATGTCTAAGATTTATTACTGCTCTTTATAAAGCAAGCTACCAAAAGGTGTGTGCAAAGTGTATCATTTGAATTGAGCTTGGTGGTTTCTGCCTAGAATCCCAACTACTTGAAAGGCTGAAGCTGGAAATTGACAAATTCAAGGTCAGCCTTACCTACAGTTCAAAGAAACCCGAACAAATTAGCAAGAACTTGTATCAAAATTAAAAGTAATCGTAACTTGGACACGGTAGGTCATGCCTTTAATCCAGGCACTGCAAGCAGATGCAGGTGGATCTTTGTTTTAGGCCAGCCTGATCTACATATGGGCCTACCATGACTACATAGTGAGTCTTTGTCTCAAACGAATAATTAATTTAAAGAAACTATTAGAACAATAAAAGATGGAAGGAGGGTGTGGTGACTTGTGCAAATAACCTCATAGCTTGGAAGGCTGGGGAAGAAGGACAGAGACCATTTGAGGCCAGTATAAACTATACGGTGAATTCCAGGCCAGCCTCAGTTATAGGACATCCCGTCCAAAGAGACAACAACAAGATGAGGGATGGTGATGGGACTGATCATCTTCACCATTCTCACAAGGGTTTACCCAGCCATCCCATGGGTAGACACTTCTGAGATCACATAGCTTTTAGTTCACACTGTTTTTATGAGGCCTCCCTTTCATTTTAGTGTAGTTTTGTGGCTTGGTTTTGCTAAGCACGTCACACTCTGTGAAGAGGCTATACCGGCCCTACAATCTTATGTCTTTCCACCTACTCCCAGGGTAATAAACCAAAGTCTCATCTCCTTTTATATAGTCTTAAAGCTCAATGAATTACCCACAGTAGAACTTCAACTAACATTTATGGGTTTGTTTAATAATGAATTAAAGAAATTAACAGGAAAAAAATAATGCAGAGGGCCCTCTCTTTCGTTACTGTGATTATTATTCTCCAAAACAGAACACTGGGTCTCACTACCGCTGACCAAATATTCAACCACTCACCACACTCCCAGCTACAATGCCAATTCTCACCATTATCCTCAACCTTCCCACTTCTGGAACCGGGCAGGGGGGGACGTCAGACTGGGGACACATTCACCTTTCACATGGGCTCTGCTTACAGCTAAGGGAGAAAGCCATCTGCAGGGTAAGGCCCCTTTCTTTGGGCCCATATCTCAAAGGCTAAGGGTAAAAGATTATGAATAGGTATAGGAAACAGGTAAGGTCCTTGGGGACCTTTTGCAATGAGTAACTGGTACCCTCTGGAGCTGATGAACACCATTTGTGAATATGCCAGTTAGAAGGGATGACAGGGCTTGTGTGCAGAGTGTCATCCTGAAGCGAGGTGCAGTTTATGCTTACAGCAATAAAGAATGCATGCTTCATTTGTCTTTACTGTTACTTTATCATTTGTTTCTCTTCAATAATCCTTACCTTGCTTAATGCTAAAAGCAAACTGTTTTGCTGTGTTGCCCAGGCTAGCCTCAAACTAATGCTCCTCTTGCCTCAACTATCTCAGTGCTAGGATTACAGGCCTGTACCACCATGCCTGCCTAGCAAAAGGCATACTGGAGAGCCATTCTTAATATACAAAAGAAATAAAAAGCACATGTAAGTCCTGCCACATACCAAGTTAGGAGTCTAGGATTACCTGGTAAAATTACTTTGAAGAGCATCATTTTGACAAACAGAAGGCTGCAGTAATTTTGGTTAAAGAAATTACTAATAATACTTAATTGCTTTTTATTTACTCCCTCAAGACACATTCCACAGCATTTAAAAACCACATATATTTATTATATGGGCACTCTCAATAGAACTGAGCTTTCTGTTAAATGAAGGTTCCTTTCCTGACTGTGCCTCTTTACTTTAACAAAATCAACCTATAAATATTTACATATACTGGAAGATTTGAGATTATGCACAAGATGTGTTTAAAATTTGACTAACTTAAGCCAGGCAGTGAGGTTGCGGGCCTTTATCCCAGCACTCAGGAGGCAGAGGCAGGCAGATCTCTCTGTAAGTTGGAGTCTAGCCTGGTCTACAGAATGAGTTCTAGGACAGCCAGGGCCACACAGAGAAATTCTGTCTCAATCAATTTAACTAATTAATTAATCAACAGATGACTGGCATTGACCTAAGAAGTGTTTTCCCATCACCCACCCCAATTCACAAATCATTGATGACTTTTTGAAAATTTTTATTCTTTATATTAATTACAGTTTATTTACTTTGTATCCCAGCTGTAGCCCCCTCCCTTATACCCTCTCCCTCCCACTCTCCCTCGCCTCATCTCCTATGCCCCTCATTGATGACTTTAAAAGTCATTTGGGGTGGGAGTCACCAGGGGATCCAAAACCCCTGTTCTGGTCTCCACAGGGATCAGGCATGCACTCTGTACTGGGACATACAGACAGGCAAAACACACATGAAATAAAATCAATGAATCTTTCCTTTTTTTTTTTTTTAAGTTACTTTTCTTTCTTTTTGAAACAGGGTTTTACTTTGTAGCTCAGGCTGCCCTGGAACTTGATACTTAGTTCAGGCTGAACTTGGGCTTTCTCTTTTAAAACTTTGTTACATTTTCCTAATGTGTGTGTGTGTGGTGGTGGTGGGTCATGAACCTACAACAGTTCACACATGAAGAAGGGAAGAGGACAGACTGTGGGGACAGGGTCTTTCACTGCATGGAACTCAGGGATTAAATTCAGGCTTGAAGGCAGATATCTCCCACTTTTTGTTTCTAGGTGTTTTTTGTTTTTTGGTGGGTGGGTGGGTGCAGGGTTTCTGTGTCGCCTGGTTGGCCTATATGTGCCACTACGCCCAGCCTGAAGACAGTTGCTCTTACCTACTGAGCCATCTCAGCAGCCCTGAACTTGCGCTCTTAACCCTCCTGCCTCACGTTCTTGAGTGCTGGAGTCATTTATCTCCGGGCCAAGCCCCATATTAAACATAAACATGCAGTTTGGATCAGAGAAGCAGAGGCTGGAGGTATACATCCTCGAAGAACACTCTACCTACCATGGTGTGTGTGTGTGTGAGGGTTCTCGGGTGGTTGCTGGCCATCCAAGCTAGTTGACTGAATCTGAAAGCTCTAGGTTCAGTGAGAGGCTTGGCCTCAAGAAAAGAAAGGGCTTAAGCACATGTATATGCGTATCTTTTTCATCAGCCGTGTTTTCCTTGGGTTAGCTAAACTAGTCAAAATGGAGCTGCCGCCCCCCCCCAAGAAAAAAAAAAGAGTATGTACATAACAGAGGTGAGGATAAGCACAGTTTCCATCCACCACCACCATCTTTGTAGTTAGGCCTCTGTTCTGAGGGTGGGGCCATCTCCCAGAGGATCTGCCAACTCTCTCAATGTGACCTCAGCTCCAGCACTGAAAGGTAATCTGCAGGCTACCAACCGCCTCTTAAAGAGTTGCAAATCATCACCGTAGGGGGTTAACTACATAAAATACTCAGCATAAATAAATAAATAAATAAATAAATAAATAAATAAAGGGGGAGAGGGTGGGGGGGTGGATGAGAGAGCATGCACAGTTCTAACCACTAGAATCTGCCGTTCTTGTTCTATATCTTTAAAAATGACTCCATAGAGCAAATCTGCAACTCCTTTTTTTGTTTTTTTTCCCCCCAGAGCAGAGGACAGAACCAGGGTGTTGCCCTGACTAATCAAGCACTCTACCACTGAGCTAAATCCCCAAACCCAAATCTCTGTGAGCAATGAAAATCCATGAAGTTATCATCATACCCAAACCAGGAAACAGACAAACAAAAACACAGAAAAGGCGTGATCAAATTAATGTGTCAAGGCCAATAAGCCTTTTCTCCCTCTCTTCCTTCCTGCCCCTGTCTGTCTCTCTCTCTCTGAGAGAGAGGGATTTGAGACACGGTTTTCTATGTAGCCCTGGCTGTAGTGGAACTCATTCTTGTAGACCAGGCTGGCCTCAAATTCAGAGATACATCTGCCTCCGAGTTCCCAGTGTTGGGATCAAGTGTGTACCACTGCCAGCCTTTTTTTTTTTTTAATAAGAAAAGGGTCTTACAGTGTAGCCCAGGCTGGCCTGGGACTCATAGCAATCCTCCTGCCTCAGCCTCCAGACTTGGCAGTGAGAGACCAAAAGATAAATTAGTAGCTATTATTAAGACCTGAAGTAGGTGGGTGGAGAAGTCCAGTAATGCCCTGAGGGGAAGGACCGCCTTACTTCATTCTTTCCCCACCCACTAGAGATACAGTTGCTAGGAAACTGGCCCATCCCCCTAGGTAGGGACACCAGATCATTAATGGCCTGGGAACCTTCCTATAGCCAATTGATTCAAAATGTAGCATTTTGACCAATAGATGCTTGCCAGGCAGGAATCGCCCCTGCCTTGGGCATGCTGGGATGGACCAAAATCTTTAAATCACCCAACTAACCTGGGCACGGGGCACTCAGGCCCAAGCTGCAGCTTGTAATTTACAATAAAAAGAACCTCATGTATTTACAACGGAGTCTAGTTATTCCTGGTCTTTTGGGGTTCGTGAACTGGGCAGAACAGCAGCAGGTACCTCTATCCGCTAAAACATCTCACTGGTTTCAAAAAGACATTTAGACCTGGGTTCAGAACCACATGTTGGTTCGCAACTGTCACTACCTCCATTTCAAAGGATCTGATGCCCTCTTCTGACCTCCTCAGGTACCCAGGCATGAACACTATGCACATAATACATGCAGACAAAACACTCACACACATAAAATGAAAATAAAAAATGTTTCAAAACTATTGTAGTAAAAGAAAGCCAACGTGTCCTTTGACAAATAGATAAACGTAACTGTGATACTGTATATAGAAATATAGGCATAGTGGAATTCAACCTAAAAAGGAAATTTGAACCCATCTGTAATGAAATAAGCTAGTCAATAAATTAGTGGTGGCACAGGTCTGTCATCCTACCATTTGGGCATTTGGGAGGAAGGCAGGGGGACTGATGGGAACCTGGGGCCACTTCATGAGACGGTGAGTTTTAGTCTAGCTCAAACCAACCATCCCTTTTCTTTATTTCTTTTGTTGTTGTTTGTTTTTTGCTGTTGCTTTTTTCCCCCGGTGGGTGGGGGAGGGGAGGGTCTTACTCTATAGCTCTGAACCTCCCCAGGCTTCCCACTTACTACCTTTGCGATGTCAGCTGTGATGTAAATTGGACTTCATTCCTGCTTCCAAGCCCCACCCACTTTCTTTATGTGCAACTAAAGGTCCCCTTACCCCATCCGAAACTCTCACCGTCCCCACCTCCGAAGCCCCTGAAACACTTAGAAATTAACCTGAAGGGAGGAGATGCATGAGGGGCTGGGATGCAACTTAGTGGTACAATGCATGGTTTAGCATGCTGGGTGCTCTAGGTTATTCCGGCACCAGGAAGCAAATAAGTCTCACCTGTTTTCACTGGGTCTTGCCCTGTTTTTTTTCTAGATTTCCTAAATTGGAAGGATGAGTAATCTAAAGGCATTACGTAGCCAAACATTCCTAATAATGACTGATTAGAAAGAAGAAAAAAAGAGGAGGAGGAGAGGAAAGGGAAGGAGGGAGAGGACGGAGGAAGGAAACTCTTTTGCAGTGTGTGATGGCACCTGATGACAAGTCTAAAGATCAGTCATTGTTCTGGAAACAGCAGCGGCAGAGGCCGAAAGACCACTCAGTGCAGGCCAGATTCGCTAACTGCCTCACCAAAGGCCAGCCCTTAGCTTCTTGACTATTTCCCAAGAACGTGTCTGAGGCATTATTAACAGAGCTACTCGGGTTATCAAGCTCAAAGAGAGAGAGCCTCGACTCCCTCAGACTTTAATTACAGGCTATTTCGGCAAAGCGCTGTCTTAAGGTCCCAATAATGTGTTTCTAAAGGGCACAAATAAACGCTGACAAACGCCAGTGTGGCAAGATCTTCCCAGGTTGAGGAGGATGAGGGGAGTTGCCTCAATCTGAGGGACAAAGGGGCTGGGGGAGTATTGGAGCCCTCTTCCTTCCCTTCAATTAGTCAGTGATCTTTTAGCAGCTTGCCAGGACTAAGATGAAAGCACTAGACAGAAAAGTCAGTTAACTCACCATAGCACTCTGAGGCATTTGGTGAGCAGGTCAAAGAGAACAAAGAAATGAAACTAAATGGCTAAAACTTTAGAAACTTCTGGAAATTTTTGCTATTGAATTTTCATTCATTCAACAATTATTTCCAGGTTCTTGGTATCTGGGAAAAAGTTGGATTCACCAGATACAAAATGGATGAGTCAGGTGTGGTGATGCACTCCTTCAATGCCAATACTTGGGGCGGGGGCGGTGAGAGGCAGGCAGGTCTCTGCGAGTTCCAGGACAGCCTGGTCTACATAGTGAGTTCTAGGCCACCCAGGATTACAGTGAGACCTTGCCTCAATCTACAATAAAATGGCCAATAGTAGTGGGTCTTTAATCCCAGCACTCAGTTGGCAGAAGCAGGCAGATCTCTGTGAGTTTGAGGACATTCTGATCTACACAGTAAGTTCTAGGAGAGCCAGGGATATACTGGCTCAAAAAAAAAAAAAACAAAACAAAAATCAAATAAAATAGATGAGAAAAAAATTAATAAGACAATCTCTTGTTGGCTCTAAGACTCAGTGGCAGAAGTCAGAGGACCTCTGTAAGTCTGAGGTTAGCCTGGCTACATAGAGAGTTCAGCCTACACTAAAGACACTGTCTCAACACAAAACCAGCTAGCCCTAGGGCAGGTATAATCATAGTCAACAAAAATGTAGATCATAACAATGTCAAAGCCCAGGGGGCAAAGAAACAGATCATTCTGCCCATCATGACCGAGGTAGAAGATGAACATGAACTCCTAGCAAATATGAGCTGGGAAAGGCTATAGTAGACACCTGGGCCTTCCATGGTGACAGTGATTCAACAACGGTCCCACATGGAGAAAGCTGGTCTTCCAACACCTTCCCATTTCCTACGGATGCTTCCAACACACTCGGCCTAACACCAGACTTAAGGACACGGGAGCCCTCTGGTGACGCTGGAAAGGCTGTGGGGACTTCGAGGGGATGTGCCACTCACGAAGCTCTCAGGGGAGCTAGGCCGGGTGGACTGCAGAGATTGGAACATGGGAAAGATGCAAAGATGGAGGCAGGCGAGGAAATGGAAAGCACTGACATGGCCCCACTGCGGTGGAATGAAGGCGGAGCCACCAGGATCTTCTAACACTCAGCTACCCTCAGGCAGAGCCTCAGGGAACCAGAAATAACAAAAAAGTGTTGTCACTTAAGCCCCAGAGTCCACGGTGCTGGGTGCTGTTACTCTGGCCCTGGTGTAACTAACAAGGGAGTGGAGTGGAGAAAGTTGAGTAAGACAGACGGGAGCCTGGAGGGGCCGAGCCTGGAAGCACAGCAGTAAACCCAGGATGCGGGAGATCGTTATGGTCCAGTTTCCCCTGAAACGTCCAAGCTGCTTCCTCCCTTGAGAAGAAACCTACAGTCTTGTCTCTTCGTTAACATGGCTACTACTCTCAGACAAGCTAGGCTTTTACCTATGCCTTCCTAACTAGCGGCTTGTTCCCTGGTGCCCCAACTTTCAAACTAGTCTCAGCCTTGATTGAGGAGGGGTTGTAGGAAACAAAAATAAATAATTAAATAAAAAATTAAAAAAAAGAGGAAATAAGTTGCATGATGAAATAGCAGATGGATGGCAGTCATTGCTGCACAATGCTGTGAGGGTAAGCACTGTCAACTGCAAATTTAAAAATAGTTAGAATGAACTGAAACGGAAGCAGGAGTGTCACGAGTCTGGAGGCAGCCTGGTACCCTGCCTCAGAATACCAAGGGCTGAAGAACTATGGCAATGATCGAACACCTGCTTTTCATGCGGGAAGCCCTAGGGTCATTCCCTGGCACACAGAAAATGAAAATATGAAAATGCTAATCTCTCTCTCTCTGTGTGTGTGTGTGTGTGTGTGTGTGTTCATTCGTGCACGTGAAAGCCAGAGAACAACCTCAGTTGTCTTTCTTTACCCTACACCTTAATTTGTTTGTTTTTATAGGTAGGGTCTTTCAATGAACCAGAAGATCACTTATCCAGCTAAACTAGCTAAGCCACAAACCCCAAGAATCCTTCTGTCTCTGCCTCCCCAGTACTGGGAACACAGGTATGAGCTGTATCTCCCCCTATTTAACATTACTGGCAATGTGAACTTAGGTCCCCATTTGGGTCATCTACCCAGAATGTTAACTTTCGGACAATATTATCACCATTGATAAAAGCTGCCCCTCCAAAAAGAAATCTTTCACTGATTCCCTCAAACGAACTCTCAGCATCAAACCTAAATTCTTCCCCATGACTTCCAACATTTACTAGCTCACCCAGACCTTGCCTGACTCATGTTGGCGTCTCCCCCGGATGGCAACCTTCTAATCTTTCTCCCGTGAGCTTTAACTTCCAGGTCCCTCCTAGTCAAAACCAGTCCCTCACACCAGCCTTACCCACAGTCCTTGCTCATTTTCCCACACAGCACTGGCCCAAACGGCTAATCCTATATTCCTCTGTATCTGTTATAACCTATAAGCTCCATGAAGACAAAGGCTAAAGCAGCTTTTCTATACCCAGTAGCCTTCACCCACCCATGATACCTTTCACCCACTCATGTTCACGGTCAAACAAACGGGAGGAAGAAAACTGGTGAAGAACCAAGGGAGAAATGGGGTTAGGCACCTTCCTGCCTCTGGTCACATCTTCCCCAATCCATCAGCTCATCAACCAATGAATTAATTATTCAGTACATCCTGTATTAACTAAGACCCCGTAGCTAATATAAAAGGTTGACTTGCCACCACTGAGTCCATGGCCTGAAGGAAGCTCATTTGACACACATTTTCTCATGACCTGTGCTCCAGAACAATGACAGCATTTCAGCACTGTGCTTGGGGCAGCTTAATTCAAAAGGACGCTAGCTCCCATTTTGAGAGATAAAACTGGGCAAGACCTCAGTTGGGAACAGACATGTTGAGTGACTCAAAGGTTTTTTGTTTTTCCGCCCTCTATTTCCTCCATGCTGTTCATGTGCACATCTGCAAAGGGCCATACGAGTGCTGAGAATATTGCTTTGGGAAGCTACAAATAACCTGATAAAAGACAAATGCCACAAACACAAAAGTCCATAACTAAAGCTTGACTGAACTTGAAATTAAGCCCCAATGTTTGTTTAACCCAATGGAATATTCATACACTGAACTTTTAACCTACACAAGCCAACAGGTGAAACAGCAGTCACACACACACACACACACACACACACACACACACACACACGCAGGCACGAACGCGCACCATTACGTGGCCTGCATATACCCAAGTAGCAAGGATCAGAGCAGCTGCAATTGGGTTCTTGCTACCAAGGCTCACGAGAAAATACAAACTAGCATAAGTAAGTGCATGTGGGATTCAGAGCCCAAGTATCTGGTAGAGACCCGGGCTCTCACTCTTCCTAACTCTTGGAACTTGAACGTCCCCCAAAAACCCATGCGACTAGGACCTATTCCCAGGTTGGTACCAGAAGGAGGAAGTGACTGGAACTTCAAAAGCTGAGGCCTAAGTCAGGCATGGCGGCATCACAGCATTTGGTGTGCTGGTGCAAAAGGACTGTTGTGAGTTCAAGGTCCGCCTGGACTAGAAGAGCGAGTGTCGGGACTGCATAGGAAACGCATGTCTCAAAATGTGGGTGTGGTGCCCCACTCTGCGTGAGAGCACTTGCTGCTCTTCCAGAGGTGCCCAGGTTCAATTTCAAGCACCCACGTGGCGGCTCACAAAGGGCCGCAACTCCAGTTTTGGGGATACAGCGCCCTCTCCTGACCTCCAGCAGTACTGCACACAAACGATGCATAGACATGCATACATGCAAAGCTCTCATACAATTCAATAAAAATAACGGTGAAAAACAAGAAATAAATAAGAGTTCAAGGATAGCCTGGACTACCTACCAAGATGCTCAAGATGCCTGTCCTCTATATAACTTGATAAAGAAAGCTATTGTGTGAGATTGAGGCAGAAAGGCTTGAGAGGCTTTGGAGCAGGCTGAGATTCTTAGAGGACAGGCCAAACAGCTGTGTGCCCCACTACTTCAGGAGCTGAGTGTACCCTAATTCATGGCCACCCTGAAAGCATCAGGGACAGTGGGTGAGCAACAGTAGATGGATATGGTGATAAGACAGTACAAGTCAAAAGGACTAAGCTGGTTCTTGGGGTGCATTATTCCCCCAAGAGTATGGGGTGTACCTCTGCACTGCAAGAAAACATTCTGGGGTGGATACACTGCTGGTCCTCACCCTGCATGTCCTTGGTGGGGAGGTTCACGTAGGGTGCACACAGTGAAGCCAGCCATGCCTGCTCAGGCAAGTTGGAAACCTGCAAAATTACCCACTCTGAGTAGGGTGGTGGAGGTCAAATAACATACAGCCCAGAGGCCATGACGAAATTACAGAACTCATTAGAGAGCTAGAAAAGGTAGAGACTGGCCACCCGGCTCGGAGGCCTTGCAAGAGTGCAGTATGGCCTGGGGAAAAGCAGGATGGTTCCCGGAGAACGACTACGGATTAGAGAGAGCTAAATAAGATGGTCCCCCCCCAGCTGTAACAACTAGTACAAGCAATGGGGTCTTTCCTTGCTGTATTAGAACGGGCTGGCATATTTTTAAGTATTCCTTTGGCTGCTACGTCCCAAGACCAATTTGTGGACTAGTCAACAGCAGATGTTCAAAGGACTTCTACAAGGTTACAGTAACAGTCCTACTATCTGTCATGGGGGCCTGAGACTTTGCTTTGTCACCCTGCACCCTCTGCTAAATGGTTTACATATAGCCGGCATACATGCTAAACCCTGCGTGTTTTTTGCAGATCTAGAAATGTATGTAAAAGAATGAGGATGGGAGAACAATCCACAGAAGGTACCAGGGCACGGCTGCAAAATACCTGGGGGGATTATGATCTGGTAAAACACATTTGACACCTTACAATATAAGTGGCAAAATCCTACACAACAGCCTGTGCCTGTACATGGAAAGGAGCAAC
The DNA here is from genome assembly GCF_030254825.1 of Meriones unguiculatus. Taxonomy (NCBI): domain Eukaryota; kingdom Metazoa; phylum Chordata; class Mammalia; order Rodentia; family Muridae; genus Meriones; species Meriones unguiculatus. Next base: position 88,649,886 of record NC_083352.1, on the reverse strand, counting down.
AGGCATTTTGGGGGCTCTTGGAATATTGGCAGCTTTTTACACCCTATCTTGATCATGCTGCCCTCCTCTCTATAACTTGGTAAAGAATGGTAATGTGTGGGTTTCGGACCGAAAGGCTCAAGGCTCCAAGGTTCAAGGCTCTGGAGCATGCTAAGATCCTTGTAGGACAGGTTACACAGCTGTGTGCCTCACTACTCCAGTGTCCCTTCCTGTTAGAAGTCACTAGATGTTCAGAAGACTATAGCTGGGGGCTATGGCAAAAGCAAGCTGAGCAAACGCTTTCAGCAGAGTTTTGATCTCGGTCATGGGAAGGAGCAGAGCCAGGTAAAAAGCACCAGAACAGCAACTGTTAGCCACATAGAAAACATTGCAGCAAGTGGAATCTATTACCGGTTCTGTCCCAGGGACTACAGAAAGAGCTTCACAATGAAGGACTGTATTGACAGCCTCCTGGCTAAACCCCTTTCTGGTGTGTCACAGAAGCAAACTCTACATAGGTAGCATGCATAGTTGCAACAATGAGGCGTGGTGTATACAAAGCCATGCAGTCTGTCCTAGGACCAGTGTCCTGTAAAGCCACTGAGGATTCCCTAGTAATGGGAGCAACAGCTAAAGCATTTAGAGTCCTGGAAGGGATACCAACCTACCCAGTAGAGGCCTAGGACACAGATGGTTCTAGTGGGTACACCAAACAACAATGGGCAGCTGTAGCAATGCGCATGAACAGAGATTCTGCGTGGCTGGCAAGGAGAAGGGATAAGTGACCAATGGGCTGAGTCAAGAGCAGTAATGGATGGTAATAATTCATGAGACTTTGCCTGTGACGGTCTGTACTGACAGTCAGGATGAATATAGAGGCCTCATTTTATGGATGGCCCAAGGGAAAAAAAGAAAGCAGGCGCCGGATTGGACACTATGAGGCAACTAATGTGGAAAAAATATAACACATGAATCCGTGGTAGTTTTTCATGTAGCGGCTCACAGCCCATTAAGTCCCCCTGGAAATTAGGAGAAAGATGCCCTTACCGAGGTACGGGCTATATCCCCTCAGGTACCCTTGGAAGCTGCCACAGTGAGTCCATATAAAGTCTGGTCATAGGGGAATCAACATAGGTCAGAAAAAAGATAAGGCTGCTGGCATGCCTGTGAAAAATCCCGATATTCTGCACACTGTCAAAACCTGTGAGGCCTGTTTACAGTTACAACCTTGGCGAACTCATGATTCAATGGGACACCTACATATATCAACCTGTCTCTCTGTCCTTTTCTTCTTCTTCTTCTTCCAACACAGGGTTTCTCTGTTTTAGCCCTGGCGGTCCTGGAACTCACTCTGTAGGCCAGGCTGGCCTCAAACTTACATAGCTCCACCTGCCTCTACCTCCTGAGTGCTGGGATTAAAGGTGTGTACCACCACTGCCCGGCTCCAACCTGTCCCTTGAAAGGTAGGCAGGCAAACTCTACAGGGCCTATGCCCACCAGCAAGAGATGCAAATCTGTCCTCACCCATGTGGACACAGCCACAGCCTCTTACAAGCATTTCAATGCAAGTGAGCAACTGGGGGAAGGCACCATGAAGGGTCTCACCCAACTCAGTGTCATGTACGGGTGTCCATGAAGAATCGATAGTAGCAGAGCTAGCCATTTTGCAAATGTCAACGTACAGAACTGGGCTGCAGACAGCTTAGGGTAGGTGCAGTGGTACTCTCGGCTACCTTACAAATCAAGTGGGGCTGGTTTAATTGAAAGAAAAAAAATGTTATTAAAAAAACACCCGAAAAGTTTAAATCCAAATGTACCCTACATGGGTGGGGACAGACACACCCAAAGGCTTTAAGGTTACTGGATGAAAACACCAGTGCCAGGGGCGGCTACTTCCCCTGTTGTTGCTGTTGGTCAGGGAAGCCCCTGAGGCCCCACAGAGCCTAAAAGCCAATGCTACTGCATTGTATGCCACAGCTAGGCAGCAAGACCTTATGGGTGAAGACGCCACATGCGCACGCTGTGACTTCCGGATGTGGGGAAATTAGGCTGGGACTGAACTTGAAACTGTTACAGTGCCAGAAGAGGCCATGTGGATCTGCTGGTAGAAAACTGCCACCAACATTCCTGCTTGGCGATGGATCCTCTATGCCAAAACACCAACGTGCCAGGCAGGATGTGCCCGGATGGAAAATAATGGCTCAGCTATCAGGGGAAAGACCAACAGCCTTCCGACTGGATTTAAGACCAGCTCCATGAGGGGGAGTTTAAGCCGGGAACTGTAAGCCAGAGTGAAAACCGGTGGCTGGACAGGCCACAGGACCCAATGGGGAAGCCACTTTTGTGGCTTTCCTAGATGGGTGTGACGGGCCTGTGAAACTGCCTTCTAAACACGTGTGATAACAACTACAGGTCATTTGTTACCAGCCCCAACCTCGGATGAAGGCCCTGAGAACAAATGACTGTTACTGTGACAAGGTGGCCTATTTCTTGGGCATAGGTCTATCATCACGTCCTCCAAGGCTTAGGGATCACTGTGGAAGAGGAGCCAAAAGGAATGTAAGGGCCAGCTGAAGGGGTGGACTGTTGCGTAACAGTATTCTGAACAGAGATTAGTTTCCAAAACAAAGACTAAAACATTCCATCATAGGGGCTGGAGAGATGGCTCCGTGGTTTTAGAACACTGGTTATTCTTCCAGAGGACCTGGGTTCAACTACCAGCATCCACATAGCAGCTCACAGCCAACTGTAACCCCAGTCCTGGGGTCTGGGATACCCTCTTCTGGTCTCCAAGGGCACTATCTGCACACGATGCACAGATAGTCATGTAAGGAACACATAAAACAAAAATCAATTTAAAAAACATCCAGGGGCTGGAGAGATGCTCAGCGGTTAGGAGCACTGACTGCTCTTCCAGAGAACCTGAGTTCAATTCCCAGTACCCACAGAGCAGCTCACATACCTATCTGTAACTCCTGTTCCAGGGAACCTGACACTCTCATACAGACATACATGCAGTCAAAACACTAATGTATACAAAATAAAAATAAGTAAGTTAAAAAAAAATTCCATCGTGCAGGAAGCACCTTAAGCAGGAAGGCAAATGACTCAAAAGAGCTCCAGGAAGTCCCTGAAACAAATCAGATTCACTAGGCCCCTCCCTACCAGAGCACACCTCACAAGGACGACTCTGAGACAAGCCAAGCTGCAAAGAAGGTTCTCAGACCAGAGAAGCTCCCTGGAAAAGGCAGAAAGCAGCCAAGCTGCCTGGATGAGGTTTAGATCAACTGAGGTACTTGGAAAGGATGGTCACTCGCCAGCCTCTTGCTCTCCCTTAAGGTTATGTGAAAAGGTCTGGGTGCCCAGCTTTGTCACCTGTGTTGGAGTGGGCTTTGGTGATGTAGCTCTCTTTGAATCACTTCCACTCCTGTTAAATAACCTCTTATCTATATTCTTGTAAGTAGCCCCGGTGAAACTCACTGGTGCACCAAGTTGGACTTTGGTGGTGTCCATACTTTGGTCTGTCATGGGTTCCCTATCTGGGGTGAGCTGACATGTGCATTGCTTCTCCCCAGGAAAAGTTCTGTCACAGTGTAAGAGCCAGGACTTAATACCAAGCGCTTCCTTCCATCAGCGGCTCCCTGCCTCACTTGACATTAGTTTTCTGAGACAATGTCTTTCCCACCAGGCGCTCACTGACTCCACTAAGCCAGCTCAGTGCCTGGACAGTGAGCTCTAGGCTTTCATCTGTCTTGGCCTTCCCAAGGAGGGCAGTGCTAGAACTACAAGTAGTGCTGTGTACAGGTTTTTTTGTTTTGTTTTGGTTTGGTTTTTGGGTAGTTTTTTGAGACAGGGTTTCACTATGATTCTCTGGCTTTCCTGAACTCACTCTGTAGACTACAGGGATCTGCCCAGCTCTGCCTTCCGAGTGCTGGGATTAAAGGCGTGCGCCAGCCCCACCTGGCAATGTTCAGCTTTCTCCATGGCTTCTGGAGAACAAACTCAGGTTCTCACACTTGCACAAGCACATTCCCAGCCGGGTATCCCCCAGATCCTTCACGTGCCTCCTCTGCCCTTCAAGCTCCTTGTCCAGGCCAGAGGCTCCTTGGGCTACTTCCTTGCTGCACTGGGACCCACTTAGGCCTGGGGGCTGCTGCCTCAAGGGGCTTTCACAAGCACTGTCTTGCTCCTAGGGAATGGCAAGGGGTCAGACAGCTGACACTCTTGGCCTCTGACACCCTCTCCTCAGACACTGACCTAGTGGCCAGGGAGCCTGTGGTCTCAGCTGCCTGCAGGCCCCAGGGGCAGAAGTCTAAAGAAATAGCTACCCTCCCTGCTAAAGAGTCCGGGGAAAAAGAAGGGGATAAAAGAAGACAACACCTTAAACCGATCTTCCACCCACCCAGGATGCACCAGCTCATTTCAGCAAAGCCAAAAGAAGCCATAAGGACTTCACAGAAACGAAGCTCTGAGGGCCAGGCATGGTGGATTATAACGATCCCATTAATTGAGAGATAGAGGCAGGGCGATGATCAGGCATTCAAGGCCAGTTGGCTACAAATCAAATTTGAGGATAGCTTGGGCTACATGAGACCCTATTTCAAAAACCCAAAAAGAGAAGACAAAAAAAAAAAAAAAAAAAGAAAGAAAGAAAGAAAAGAAAAAGCCACCGCTCAGCCCCTGGGTAGGTTAATTGTTAAACAAGTACAGATAATTCAGGAATGGGAGATCTCGCCACACTTCCTCTGGGCCTTTTCTGGACTCCTGGAAGACAGGGTCTTACTCTGTAGCCTAGACTGGCTTTAAGCTCATCCTCCTGGATCTGCCCAGGAGTGCCAGCATTATAGGCCTGTGTAGCTGTCCCAAGAACCACCAGCCCTGTGGTCAAAAGCTTAGAAACTCTGCAGAACTAGAAGAGCTACCCCTGACCCCGTGGCCTTTACACAGGGGTTTCATGCTGTTATTTTGCTTGTTCGGAGCTGGCCTCAAACTTGCTATCCAGCTGAGTGTGATTTTAAACTCGCACTTGTCCCTGCTCTAGACCCCAAAGACAGCACACAGCACCGGTGTGCACATGGTTTTACCATAAAGACATTTCACAGACAGTGTCGCTCGGTAACCGTGCCGGAATCGCAGTTAGCCCACTTTACAGACGGATAAACGAAGGCTTAGGCTTACACACTGGTGCAGCTAGAGTCAGTGGCAGAGCCAGGTGTCAGTGACCAGGGGTGTCTGACTCTGGCCCGAAAGCACGTGCTCAAGCCTTGGAATGGTCTGGAAGCTCTCAGAAGCAGACATTTCCGGGGCTCAGCCAGAGACTGCTGAGTTTTCAATGTCAAGGGTGGGTCCCAAGACAGCCCTTAAAAACAGGTATGTGTGTGTGTATGTCAGAGGACAGCATGCAAGAGCTAGTTCTCTTCTCTAACACATGGGTTCTGAGTGTCAAACTCAAGTTGTTAGACATGACAAGAAAGTCCTTTATCTGCTGAGCCACCTCTTCACTTCTTGGGAGACAGGGATTTGCTCTGTATCTTAGGGTAGGTAGCCTTGAACTTGCTATGGAGCCCAGGCTGGTCTTGCTACATTGTTACAAGCTTCCCAGGTGAAGCTGATGTCTCCAGCCTAAAGACTGGCTCTCGTTAGACCACACAGCCTCTCTAGAAAGTGACAGAGCCCCAAGCAGAACCACTGAGCCCAGAGGCTTCACCTCATCATCATCACAGGTCATTCATTTCATCTCTCTGTAGCTAAAGTACAATGCAGGAAGTTCTGGGCCCTTTGACTGGATGGTCTGGCCTTCTCAGGGGCAGACTGCACATCATCCTGAAGGACCCCAGACTGATCAGGCCTCCCACACCTAATCTATCTGCTCAAATGCAGAGAAAGGGGAAGAGAAACCAAGTAAAACCACAGGTGACATGGGATCTGTGTCACCTCCCTCACATCCTGCAGCCACCCTGTAAAGTCCTCAAAGAGCATGACGGCTCATACCCTCCACTCAGGAGGCAGAGGCAAGTGGATCTTTTAGTTCAAGGCCAGCTTGGTCTACAGAGCAAGTTCTAGGACAGTCAGGGCTGAACGGAGAAACCCTATCACGGACAAACAAACAAACAAACAAAGGAAGCGGGAGAATTCAACAACTGTCTTGACAGGGGCCAGCTATGCCTCAATCTCCTCTTTGGGTTGCTTTCTTTGAGAATGTCCCAGGCAACCTCGTGGCTTGAGCTATCTGGCTGGTGAGCAGAAGTTTGGCTTAATAATAAGGGCCAAGGTCAGATGCAGGGTTTCAAACAAACAGCTCCCCCTGCCTTGCCTTCAGGGTCACAGACAGGACCCCCAAATCTTGCCACCTGGTGATAAAAGGAAGCAGCCATGGTGTAGACAGATCAAAACAAGTCCAATGTCACTCATGGAAACAGCCAATTGAGGGACCAGTGATGGATGGTGATTGGTAGCATCCTGGAATTAAAGGACATCCCACCAGAGAGGACCTCACAGCACCTAATCAGTTCCAGAGATGGGCTTTGTTCTCCTCAAGGGAGGTGGAAGATCAAAGCATTTCTTGCTGATCACCCTCGAGCATTAATTACCTGTTGGGTAACCAGACCCCGAGCAGAGCCTGCTCCCTGCCCTGCATCCTGGTGGCCTCAGCGTGCACCTTTGATCTTTCCACCCCACAGGCATCAAACTGGAAGGAAGCTGGACTGCAAACCTGGGAACCCAGAGACCCGGCGCGGCCCAGGCAGCCAGTCGTTCAGCCGTCCCTTCCCTTCCTGTTAACTTTTTAACCCTACCTATTAGGAAACGCTTAAGCGTGGTGCCGCCCTCCTCCTCCCCGCTCCCCTCTGCCACTTTTCACTGAGTTCTCACAGAAACGCATGACGGAAACCAACCGGCTCACAGGAGCTTCGTGGCCCGGGTGCAAGGTGTGCCTCTCTGAGCTCATCACCATGAAGCATTACAGAGACGCCCCCCAACGCCTAGCTTTGTCAGAAGGACAAAGAAAAATCTAGACACTATCCAGGTGGACAGGGGGAGGGAGAAGTGCAGGGACGCAGCTAGCAGAGCAATGTAAATGTATGTGTGCGTGTACATCTACACGCATGCGTACATATGCACATGTTTTTTAATTTAGGATTACCGGCTCTGGGTGTTGGCTCACTTGTGCTGCAATCCTGGCACTTGGCAGGCTGAGGCGAGGAAACTGCTATGAGCTTCCTAAAGCCTAGGCCACACAGAGTGAAAACTCTCAAAATCAATGTCAAAATGAGACATAAACATTCCCGAAACCTGGCGGGAGCTGGGTGTGGCACGGCACCTGGCCTGAGCACCACTGCTCATGGCAGCTCCTCCGAGCTTCCCCGCCACTCTAAGTTCTGAGCTTAGAGTGGATAGCGTCAAATTTGCCTTTTCAAAGGCCCCTGTTGTGTAGACCCTAATTCTTCCACTGGAACAACACCTCTACCAGAAGGGACGAGGGTTATATCAGAGCTTTCCTTTGCTATTTCGAGCTCCACAAGCCCAGGCCCAGCTAGTAGCTTCAGGACTAGAACCTGTGGACTGGGACATTCGGAGCATGTCCTACAACCTACACATTCCCACCAAGTGGGGCAGATCCCAGGAGGATCCAGGTCTTGTTCTCTTAAGCTTTGAGAGATTCAATAACCCCAAGTAATGAATGCCCTTTCTCCAAGCAATCCCACATGTAGAAATAGATTCTTGGGCAACAACCAAACAACGTGAAAAGAAGTGCCAGTAAGAACGCTGTCCGGCAGAAATAGGAAACGAGGCACAGATGTTTCTGAGTTTTTTTCCTTCTAGTACTAGAGACTGAACCTTGACCTCACTACCACTAAGCCACAGCCTCAGCTGATTTTTGCTTTGTTTATGTGAGTGAAGCTCAGGCTGGCCCCAAACACGCTGTGCAACAGAAGTTGGCCTCAGATCTCTGATCCTCCTGTCTCAACCTCCCAAACACTGAGATAATAGGCTTACATCACCACCCCCGACTGAAAAGCTTTGTTTTGTCATCACAATTTTAAACTGTAAAAAGAACCAAGTGAGTCATGCACGGTGGCACATGCATGTAAATCCTAGTACAGAGGCAGAAGGGACCCTCTGAGTTTTAGGCCAGCATGGACAAGTAAGCTCTATGTTACCCTGGCTTGCAGAGTGAGTCCTGTTTAAACACACATACAAAATTCCCCGTAATAAGGCCAGGCCCTGGAGAGGCAGAAGCAGGAGGATTTCTGAGTTTAAGGCCAATCTGGTTTACAAAGGGAGTTTCAAGACAGCCAGGGATACGCAGATACATAGAGAAACCATGTCCTGAAAACCAAAAGGAAGGAAGGAAGGAAGGAAGGAAGGAAGGAAGGAAGGAAGGAAGGAAGGAAGGAAGGAAGGAAAGAAAGAATAAAATAATCCATCCTGTTAAACTGATATCTCTGAAAAAAAATTGTCATTTCAACTATGGTTTCCAGATTTACCAACTAAAAATACAGTGTGCCTAAATTAAATTTCAGATGAACATGATCTTTTGGACATAAGTATATCTCATGTAACACTGGGGACACATCTATACAAAGAATTTGTTATTCATCTGACATTCAAATTTTACTGGGCATTTAAAAAAATCAGACAACACTAATTTCAATAATATGAAAATTAATAAAGTAGCTTACATTTTTCTTGTGCTGTCTCTGAAATCTGCTGTACATTTTACACAGAGTGCTCTCGATGTCGGCAAGTCATGTTTCAAATGCACAGTACTACAAATGGCTAGGGGTGTCACTGTTGACAGTGCCTATGGGTCTAGAAAGCTCTTCTCACTGCCCTTTACAGTAGAAAAGAAAAGTCAGGGATTGGCAAACCATCCGCTGTGGCTACTTAATAACAATATTTTCTTGAAGATGAAAGCCAGGACTTTGTGAAGCGGCAACTCTACCCCTGAACACTAGCCCGAGCTCAGATAACTCTAACCCTAACACAGAACCTCTCCTGTGACACTCCCAAAAATGTTCTGCCACTGAGCTAAATCTCTAGCGCTTAATTTATTGAGATAGTGCCACTGTGGAGCCCTCACTGGCCTTGAACTAGCCACGTAGCCCAGGCTGGGTTACACAGACATACGTGGACATATATAAGTAGACATACTCTGTGTCCTTGTGCCTCAACTCTGTGTGTGCTTGGAGTATGTGCCAGCGGGAGCAACAAAGGCAATCATTTAGAGCAGCGGTAGAACGACCCTTTCACAGGGGTCGCCTAAGACCACCCCGCAAATCAGATATTTGCATTACGATTCATAACAGTAGCAAAATTACAGCTAGGACGTAGCAACGAGAAAAGTTTTATGGTTGGGGGTCACCACAACATGAGGAACATGAGGGTCACAGCATTAGGAAGGCTGAGAAGCACTGACTTAGGGGGTGCTGACCACAGGCCAGCCCTTGTTCTGAACGCTTGTGTGCGTAACCACACGAAGTCCACAGAACCATTCCAGGCACTGGTCCAAACCGATGGGTCACTGTATTTAACTTGTGCATTTCAGTGGTGAAGCCGAGTGCGGGTGGACGGGAAACAGAGTGGCTAGATCTTCCTGCTGTCCCACAAGCCCTTCATGTGCTCACTCATCTGCTGAGCCCAGTTTAGACATCTTATATTAAATGCCACTTAGTTTTATGAAGCAAAAGAAGTTACTCTAAAAGAGAGGGAACAAAGTAAAAGACAGGAAAATTTGAGACAAATCACGCAATGACCGAGTCTCACGTTCACAGCTGGCCACCAGGGCCCGCTGCTACAGTTTGCATAGCTAGGAAACGGAGCCCTTTAAAAAGGAAAGCATTTGCAGGGAACATTTCCTTAAGACCATCCATGCTTAAGTGGGGTGCCCTCTCCTGGGAGCCAGTGAAGAACCGCTCCCAACTCTCATCCTCTAGGATGGGTGGAAGGCCATGAGAAGTGGTCTCCCAACCGTGAGCAATCTGTGTCTTACCTTTGGAGTCTTCTTTGGCCAACTGACCACGGGGACCCCAGTGATGGCCAGGCTGGGGTCATCGTCCACGTGTTCCTTCAGTACATTCTGTGGCCAAAAACAAAGGATCCATATTCAGAGGGTGAAGGGAAGATCTCCAACGAGGCTGCAAGCTCGCCAGGTAAAATCACTGTCTGCTGCCATCTGCCACTCAGTAGAATACAAGTCACCGGGTTTCCTATGGACTCACAACATACAGTATCCCTCTTCCCAAAAATGTTGTGAGAACGATTTCGCTTTGTGGCTCTGCCTGTCCTAGAACCTACGGAGATCCGGGCATGTACCACCTTGCCCTCCACTTACCATACATTTACCAGCTACTGATGCCACTTAACGATACCAAACCCTTGCCCAGAGAATCTCAGACTCTCACACACACGTCATACATGAAAAAATTCACGGACAAGGTGAGTGACAAGTCTGCAGGTCTGAGCCCTTAAACACGGGTCTTGTTTTCTTGGTGTCCTACAGACACAGCCATGTGCGTAGAGGTTCATGGGCCTAATGCGGTCTTCCTCAGTAGTACCATCCCCAGCTTTCACACCTTCCTAAGCCTTGGTACCCCCAACTGTAAATGAAAGCTAATTCAGTAGAGCGTTTCCTACACAGAAATGAGGTTCTAGTCGACACACAAAAAGCCAGTATCTGGTCAGAGTCCATGTCACCCTTTAGGAACCTGCAAATTGCTCACAAAGCGATGAACACAGTATGGTTCATTGGCACCTCAACCTAACACATTCAACACAACTGATTTCTCTGCCAACATTTAGCCAGATGGATGGCTAATAGCGTTTTCAGTGGCATTTAAGAACACAGCCAATCACAGAGGAGCACGTAATGAGAAGGGCAGAAGAGCTCAAAGGTATACGTGTAGGTGATGAATATTTTATTTTTTAAAACATATTTAGTATGTGCGTGTATGCATGTACATATTCATTGGAACACATGCTAATGCCACAGCGTGCGTGCGGGGTTCAGAGGACAACCATACGTAGTCAGCTCTCTCCCTCCGCCTTTACATGCACTCCGAGGATACAGCGCAGGTTGTGAAGCTTGTGTGGCAAAGGCCCGTACCTGACGAGCCATCTTGATGACCCTAAGGATTATTTCAAGACGTCTTCTCTGATCTCTATCACCAGACAGGAATCCAATCCACTTCTAATGGACTCTAGTTACTGTCCTATTTTCTTGGTCATCACTTGGTTGACCGATTTTCTAAGATGGCAGCCTCAGGCAGTTTCTCTCCTCCCCCCCACGCGAGGCAGCACCAACAGCACAGTGATCTCCTGGGCTGCCTTGCCTGGGTTCGAATCTTTGTCCTGGAACATCCAATGCCACTGATCTATGATTGCTACTTGTAAAATACCTTGGTTTAACTATGTTATGATTTAAATAAGCAATGTCTCCCACAAGCCCACACGACGCTCTGTCCCCAGATAGTGGCAATTTGAGGAGATTAGAGACTGTTTGGACACGGGATGCCTACTTGGCAGAGAAGCGGCAATAGGGGTGGGGCGGGAGCGTCACAGGTGAACGCAACTTCCTGCGTGAGCGCTCTGAGTCCCACCTGCTGCCAAGATAGGTACAAGAAGCTGTGCTAGAGGCCTCCCTACCGCTCCGAACTGATGGTCCCAGGGACCACACACCACAAGTTTCTCCCTCGTGTTGCTTCTGCCGATGGTTCACTGTCGCAGACCCACAGCCTCGCACAATGACAAACTACCGAAAGCTTCCAACAGACGAAATTTAAGACATAAAACCTCAAGCCCCCAAAGAAGGACATGCTAAAAGACACCTGACCAGAGGCTCCCCAAAACTCCCAACGCCGTAAGAAGCAGGGAAGTGTGAGAAAGCGTCCAACAAAGAAAAACCTGAGGAAATTAAATGCGATCAGGGACAAGATTCTGGAACAGAAAGGGGACTTTAGGCAAATACCGAGGAAATCTGAACAAATGACAAAATCCTAGTTTTAATAATTGTGTCCGATGTGTTATACTAAGATGTTGAAATACTTGGGTTGTTTCATTTTTCTGAATTTTCCATAAACTTAAAACTTCTCTTGCTGGGTGAAGTGGCACAGGATTTTAATCCCAGCACTTGGGAGGAAGACGCAAGGTACTCTCTATGAGTTCAAAGCCAGTTTGGTCAAAGCAGTGAGTTCTAGGCAGAATTACTTGGGGAGACCCCATCTCAACAAATAACATCATATACAGTAACTAACTAACCAACTAAATAGATAGATAGATAGATAACAGATAAATCTAAAAATGAGGTACTAATAAAACTGTTTTGATTTTTTCTTTTTAAGATATGACTATAGCTGAGCAGTGGCCCATGCCTGTAATCCCAGCACTCTGGGAGGCAGATCTCTGTGAGTTCGAGGACAGCCAGGGCTCAACAAAGAGAAACCCTGTCTTGAAACAAACAAGCAAACAAATAATTACATCAAAAAATAAAAAAGACATGACTATGTAGCTCTGGCTGGCCTGAAGCTCTTCATGTAGATTAGGCTGGCCTTGAACTCACAGATCTGCCCACTTCTGTATACCTCTTTTTTTAAATTATTGGGGTTTTTCTTTTTGGGGGCGGTTTCAAGAGAGGGTTTCTCTGTGCAGCTCTGGCTACCCTGGAACTCGCTCTGTTGACCAACCTGGCCTCTAACTTGGAGATCTGTCTCGTGAGTGCTGGAACTAAAGGAACATACTACCACCTCCCAGCTTACCTTTTTTGTTTTTTAACTAAACAATTTGGTTTCAAAGTTTTCCCAAGGTGCCTTTGTATCCTAGACCCCACATACTCTAGAATACACCTTCTTTAGAATGCCAGGTTCCCGCCTGACTATGGCACTCAATAGCCACCAGGAGGCACAATGGACCTTGTCTTTCGGTGAAGTATTTTCAGTTTGTAAAGGCAAAATTTAGGGAGGCATAGACTAATGGAAGATTTTTGTCTCTCAGGGGGAAAGAAAAAAAAATGTGCCAGAGAAAATGATGTCACAGGATCTTTGGGCTCTACCCGAATTTATACATTTCTTGGGAGTGTTGCACGCACAGACAGAACGAAGGCTGTGTGTTCTAGCCCCCTGAGGGTTATACCATGTAAGTCTGTGGCTCTGGCAAGGCTACCACTAGGCAGGCTGTTGCTGCTGAAAACTGCCCGTGTGCCACCTACCAAAGGAACCACGGACACTAGCTGGTTAGGCCTTGGCTACCCCCGCGTGCCAACTTCTCTCAAAGGAATTAATTTGTTAACGAGAGATTTGGTCTCCATTGCTCCCCAGGGTGGGATGTTAATCACTGGATGTCTCATCTAAAAGTACCACCGCTAACAAGGCAGGGGCTGGCGTTAGAGAGCAGCACCAACCAGGCCAGAGCTACTGCTCTAGGGAACACTAAGTGCCAGTATTTTTGGGCCTTTGAACCCCTCCGTCCACTCTATTTGCACCTGAAAAAAAAACCTCATCTGTAGTAGATTTCATCATAGTCCTCCCCATAAAGCATGAGTGCTCAGGTCTTAACTCTAAACTCCAAGATACACAAACAGAAATTTCCAATCTTATGTGAGGAAGAAGTCTCCACAAAGTACGGTGGGCCTAAATCCTGTGGCTACCTATATTTGCCAGGTATGAACCCAGAGACCAGGTCTGGGAATCCGAAGCTGGGTTCTTCTCCCACCCCCTGCTCTCCTTCATTTTTCCGAGGCTGTACGGGCAGGGGACGCAGCATGCAGTTTTGTTTTGTGACCTCGCTGGAAGGCAGGCCTCTGGCTGTTCACTTCCTGTCTTTTGGCTCCTTTGAAAAGGCTCTTTTTGAAGTGGGTGAGGGTTTTACAAAGTCATCAGGGCTGGAGGTGAAGACTTAGTAACAGAGCATGAGCTTAAGATGCCCAAGGCCCACCACACACACACACACACACACACACACACACACACACACACACGGACGGAGAGAATCTGGACCCCACACCTCTCACTGTCTTACAAACTGTTAACACGAGAAAGGAACAGCTTTCAGAGCAGGTGGGCTCCAGGGTGGAGATCTTGAAGTTCCCGACAGAGAAAAAGGTTTTGCCTGCCCTCCACACCACGGGATCATAAGCTCTCAGACCAGACCTTACCGGAAACAAAACTGTTTCCATTTCAAGGTGTCTGGAATAATAACAGTATCAACTCTAGTTTATGGAACACTTCAAGGCCCTGCTGGGGCCTTACACGTGTACTGTGTCCCCAAGAACACCAGCTGCTTCGCCGGCAGCAGGGACTGCGACCTAACTCCACATCCGTTTGGACAATGCATTCTTAATTTAGAACTGACATCCATTTGGGCAGCGCGCTCTTAACTCAGGGCTTTCTTCCCTCTTATTCTTGGAGCTTGGTGTCAGAATAACACAACTGATCTCTATTTGGCTGTTGGGGGGGTGGGGGAAACACTTGGCCAGATGTTAGCTCTTGCCTGTAATCCTGACACTTGAGAGCCTGAGACAATACTGCAACAAGATTAGGACCAGGCTGAGCCACATATAGCCTGGGCTGTGGAGGGAGACTGTGTCCAAAGGGGGTGGGGCTTAAAGCCAGAAAGAGAGGGGAGGGTGGGGAGAGGAAAAGAGGTAGGAAGGGAAGGAGGAAAAGGGAGAGAAAGAGACTTCAAAACAAGAAAACATGACTCAGCCCCCAGCTCTGTGTAGCCCATAACTCCATGCAATTAGACAGGTGGTTTTCTATAACGTGATGATAAGCGGAAGAGCCTGGAGTCACAGCTGCACTCTGCGAAGTCACAGAAGCACCTTCATCCCACCTACAGCCTTGGTGGTCGCTGCCTATGAAGACCAAAGCCCTTCCCAGCCCTGCCACTTCCTGTGTTATATTCTAGTCCCTTAGAACTGAGGTGAGGACTGCACTTGTCCTCAAATGCCGACATGCTCATCTTTCCCTCCACCCAGTCATAGCTCTCTCTCTCGAGTTCTGGCTGAAAGCAATGACGTTTCAAGAAGGCAATCCCCTCTCAAGGTGAATTACTTCACCCCATGACTGTTGCTAATCAGCATGTCCCCAGAACGTGACTCTGGGAACGGGCTCTACACATTTAATCAAGTTGATGTGAGTTTCTGCTGGATTGATCTGGGCCTAAATCCAATGGTTAGTGTCACTCACTGATGGCAGAGAGAGAGAGAGAGGGAGCCATTGACAATCTAGCTTAAGCATGGTTTCAGACGTGAGTGATAAAACTATGAGACAAGCAATGGCAGGGACGGCCATTGCCGGAGAAGAGGGAGGAGCAAGGACACGGGAGCTTTCCTAGAGCCTCAGGCGTGGCTATGGCTCTTGTTTTCACACTTGCAGTCTCCAGGCCCAGAAAACTGAACCCACGGTGCTCCAGGAAACAAACGCAGAAGGTAAAGAACAGGTGAGAGATGGGGGTAAGAAAGGAGAGAAAGAGCCTGGGACAGTAGAGGGTAGCTAAAGCTGATCTCATTGCTCCTCCAAAGCAAGTCCGTGGCACAGCTCACTTCCATGGTGCTATTTTAGGTGTTTTGTTTTGTTTTACCCATTTTGGTTTTTCAAGGGTTTCTCTGGTGTAGCCCTGGCTGTCCTGGACTCGCTTTGTAGAGCAGGCTGGCCTTGAACTCACAGAGAACCACCTGCCTCTGTCTCCCAAGTGCTGGGATTAAAGGCGTGAGCTACCACTGCAGGTCTCTTTTTTTAATCATTTTTTTTAACTTTCAGTTTTTATTACATTTATTTACTTACTAGGGAGGCATGCACAGTCACAGCACAAGTGTGGAGGTCAGAGGACACCTTTTGGTAGTCAGCTCTCTCCTTCTACGATGTGGGCTCCAGGTTCCAGGTTCTGACCTCAGGCTGTAAGGCGTGGTGGCAGGCACCTTTACCCACTGAGCCCTCTGGCCAGACCCCTTTTCAGTGTTTGGTTTTTCTTTTAAATACACTTACTTATTTATTACTTTTATGTATTTGTGTGTGCCTTTGTGAGTTTCTATGTAGCATATGCATTCAGGAGCAAGCCAAGGTTTTTATTTTATTTTATTGAGACAGGCTTTCTCTGTGTAGCCCTGGCTGTCCTAGAACTTGCTCTGAAGACCAGGCTGGCCTCAAAGCCAGAGATCCCGCCTACCTCTGCCTCCCCAGTGCTGAGATTAGAGGCACGCACCACTGCCACCCAGCCAAGATTGTATTTTTAACTACGTGTGCACGTGAGTGTAAGTGCCTTAGAGGCCAGAAGAGGGCACTGGTCCCCCTGGAGCTGCACTTACAGGTGGCCTGAAACTCAACTCTGGTCCTGTATAAGAGCATGAAGAGCTCTTAGCCAGTGAGTCAGCTCTCCAGCCCCAACCACATCCGTTTTAATGAACTTCTTAGGTACTTCAACATGACCAAGAAGCACCAGAATCTGATCCCTAGAAGGATAAAGCACATCATATCCCACATCTTTGTTTTGTTTTGTTCTTGGCTTTCTGAGACAGCATCTCACTGTGCAGCTTTACCTGCTTCTGCCTCCCTGGCACTGGGAAGTACCTTCATTTTACGAAGCACTGGAAAACAGAAAGCAGAACAACCTAGCCAGGGCCACACGGCATGCAGCTGAGAACATAAGTCAAATCTGAACTCAAGAATCTCCTATATCTTGATTTCCTGGTACTGCTATCAAGATAAGTGTATCTAAAGAGGGGTGGTTCCAGCCAGCTGGCAGAGTGCCTCCGAAATTCGCAGAAATCCCCAGGTTCAATTCCCTAGTGCTACATAAACTGAGGCTAGTGGTACATGCCTGTATTCCCATAGTCCTCGGGAGGAAGGCAGAAGCAGGAGGACTAGCAGTTCAAGGTCATCCTGGCCTATTTAACCACTGTGAGGCTATCCTCGAATGGGATACAGGAGGGTCTGTCTCAAAAAGCAGAGAGAAAACAGGAGCTACCTCTGAAGACACCCAATGTCAGCTTCCTAGGGACCTCCACAAGATGGTGATGGGAAGGACTCGCTTAGACTTTCACAGAATTCTGCCATCTCCTCTTTTGACATCGTCCTGACAAATAAGGTTGTCATTCAGCTAGACTGTAAATAAAAACCCAGCCAGGGGAGCCACAGTGGCGCTGCCCTCAGCAGGTGCTACAAGCCTAGCAGAGGGGACCTGGACTCTACGCATGTCTGATTGACAGGCCTTCTCACCAGCAAGAGAGTCCAGCATCAGCGGGCAATGAAGGGATACAAGAAGAGGGCAAGAGGAGTCTACTCTTATGCCCAGAAGAAAATTAGAACACCGACCAGGGGCACTCCCTGAAAACACACAGTACATGGATGCTATGGAAGTAAAAGAGCATCTCAGGAGTGAAGAGCATGTGGCATGTCTGACCCGTTTACAATATTTCAGGAACTAATATTGGACACCATCACTTTATGATCGATAAAAATTTTAAAAATGAGCTGGGTGTGGTAGCACGCGTCTTTAGTCCCAGCACTTGGAAACAGAGGCAGGTGGATCTCTGAATTCAAGGCCAGCCTGGTCTGTAGAGCAAGTCCTGGGACAGCAAGGGTCACACAGAGAAACCTTGTCTCAAAAACCGAAACAAACAAACAAAAAAAATCTAAAAACCAATTGATTAAATTTGTTTTCATTTTACAGGCTTTCATCGGGGGAAGGAGAAAGAAAGAAAAAAAAAGTAGTCACATGACAGAATCCTAAGGTTTCTGTTAGGAGACCAAACTACAAAAATACACAGTAGAAACAGGATGTGGGGAAGGTGGTAGAGAAGCCGCCCGGCATGTGCAGTGCCCTGTGTTCTCTCTGGTTCCACAGACAACACAAACTAGTGAGGTGCTCCTGCATTAGTGACCTTTGTTCAGTGGCTCCCTACACCTACGCTAACTGTTAGGCCACCTGACCTGAGCCCTGAGCCACACACTCTCAACCCTCACCACCCCACAGCGCCCACCTTTGCAAGGCTAATGCAATGTGGCCTACATAAACTACCAAGTCCCAAGGAAGAAACTCGAGTTCGGATTCTAACGCCAGAGGGTCACAAGCTCCACCGCCCCCAGCCAGACACTGGAGCAACAAGGGGAGAAGTCGCATAACTTCACCCTGGCAGTCTTAGCAGTGCTACAAGAAGCAGTTCTGTGCAGCGGGACATGCAGCAGGCACCCTGGCATCCCCCCTGGATCTCCATCCCAGCGCTACCTGACCCTCAGGGCCTGCTTCCTGGTCAGAGAATGTAGATACAGTTTAGGGAATGGCAACCTGAGCCTTAGGCTGCTGAACTGCGCCCGCAGCCGATGATGATGGGGAAGGTTGCCAGGAGGTATGACCAGCTCTCTCTCTCACGCACACACACAGATCCATACTCTAGGGGATCAACCCAGAGTGCAACCTTTCTCACCAAGAAGAGAGATGTCTGTCAAACGTGACAGAACGCTGTTGCAACACGTGCAAAACCTTCACGGCTGGGGTGGGGGGTCTAGCCTTGAGGTTCCAAAAAGGATCATCAAAGAAGCTGCTGTCACCCACAGAGCAATCCTCCACCCAGCTAAGTGGCCCCAGAACCTGGACCAGTCCCAGAATAGCTACCCCTAAGCCCAACCCAGCCTTGGCCCCTGCCCACCTTTACACCTTCAAGGAGGGCCTGGGGGTCCTCGATGCCCTCAGGGACACACTTCTTATTCTCCGGAAGAGACTCTAGTTTTTCAACCAGGGCTTTCAGGCCCTTCAGTTCAAATTCGGTAAGGTGAGTCCACTTGGTAGAGACCTCAGTGGCAGGGGAGCCTGTGGGTGTCTTGGGGTACTCTATGGGCATTGTTGTGGACTTGACACTTTCCTCTGACTCATTGGACAAAGTCCTCTTGAGGAATCGCATGGCAGGGGCTCTGGGCTTCTTCCCTGTGCTGTCCTGTTCCTCCGAGGGGGTGCTGGTGGGTGAGGTGGGGCCATCGGTGGGTGGCTTGGGTGTTTTATCTGCACCATCCTCTTCCTCCTCTTCCTCCTCCTCCTCCTTCTCCTCTTCCTGTGGCTGCTGCTCACAGGACTCCTCCTCCATCTCCAGCCAGGAATCAGATGAAAAGCCGTCTACACTGCTTTTTCTCGGGGCATCTGTGCGGAAGAGAGCAAGATATAATTATGATCCCAGGTGGGAAGCTCTGTAAATTCTACTCACCCTTACTGTAAAAAAAGCAAGGATCTGGTACTAGCCTCCTGTAGAAAGGGAAACAGTCAGCCGTATGCAGGTTCAAATCCCAGCTCTGCTTATTACCATTGGTAATATGCCTGGCATTTTATCATATATATACAGATTAGTCAAGGGCAGGGATAAGGATGGCCCAAGTGGTTAAGTACAATCACTGCTCTTGCAGAGGACCTAGGTTTCATTCCCAGCAGCACATGGCAGCTCACAACTACCTATAACTCCAGTTCCAAGAGATCTGATGCTCTCTTTCTGGCCCTTCAGTGTCATCTGTATATATACAGATTAGTCCAAATCACCACACATTAAAGAATTCTATTCATATGAAATGTCCTTAGGCCAGGGTCTGTGTGCGTGCGGGTGTGTGGGTGTGGGTGTGTGTGTGTGTGTATGTGTGTGTGTGTGCATTTCTAGGGAAAGTAGACTGGTAACTACTTAGGGCTGGGAGTAATCAGAATTAAAAAGATGAGAGGTGTCAGGTGTGGTAGCACACGCCTTTAGTGCCAGCACATAGGGGGCACAGGCAGATTTCTATAAGTTCAAGCCCAGCCTGTTCAACATAGCAAGACCCTGTCTCAAAACACCCTCCCCACACACAAAGAGCTTAGGGGTACACTTATTTTTGAAAGCGATGACAATGTTCTAACATGGTGATTATATACACCTGGGAACAGAATAAAAAGCACAGAAGTGACCGCCCAGTATGCCCACAGCCCTGGGTTCAATTCCCGGTACAACATCAACCAACATCATACCTGAAATTTCAGCACTGGAGAGATGGAGGCAGGGGGAGTAAGACTCGGATGACAGCTTGGACTACATAGCAAGGCCCTATCTCAAAACAGACACCAAAGACTCCGGGCGGGGGGAGGGAAGAGTTCAATTCCCAGCAACCACATTGGGGCACATGACCATCTATAATGAGATCTGGTGTCGTTTTGGCATAAAAAAAGAACATGGAGAGAGAACACTCATACATAAAATAAATAAATCTTAAAAAAAAAATACACGCCAGCCCTCTCAAACCCCTGATACTACAAAAGATAAGACCAAGGGGAAGACTAAGAGATACAAAAATTAGAGGCTGGAGAAGAAATTGCAGACACTGTGAACATGAGTTGGACCCATACCATGTTTGTATCTTGTGATAGTAACATACAACACCAGTTAATCTGTCCCACACAGAGTCCAAACACCTGGTCCTGACATACTGATCAGCTCTTCCTGTCATGGCCAGATACAACTTTAGGGTAGGCACATATGAATCAAGATATGGGTGATGGTGTTGTCCCTTTAAGTACCAACAGCAGGGCAGGGTGCCACAGCTGAGCGCCTAAGCACTTTCCCTGCCTCCATCCCAGATCCACTTCTGCCTCAAGCCTGTGTTGCCAGCATGGCCACACCCCCCTTCCGTGTAAAGCTGGCCTGGATTGTGAGCACTAGCTGTGTAACACAGGCCTGTTCCTGTGGGGACAAAAGCTCAACCTCTGGTAAGAAAAGGCAGCTGGGTACCACAGAGGGACAAAAGAGCCTGATTCCTTGTTCTGTGGAATGGTCCTGTTTCAGCAATTACGCTGGGGCAGGCTCCTCCAGGAATCTGCACAGTCAAAGAGGGAGTGACTGCTGTGTTTCGTCTGAGGGGCACAAGTTCCTTTTCTCGGCTTCCGTGTTCCAGGTAGAAGGCCCCCATGCAGAGCTATCTCCTAAGAGGTCTCCTACCCAGCATGCTGGCTTGGGAGAATCCCAGGGACCCAGGACTGTCCGCTGGCTCCATGACCTAAAGGATGTCCCAACTGGCCGAGCGGCCAGCGCTGAGCTACGTCCAGGTTACTCACCAATAAGCATTAATTCTCTCTGGTATTCCTGAGTGAGGTAGGAACGCTGGGTCACACAGTACACATATCTCTCCAAGACATACCAGCACATCTCATAGTAGAAGGGGTAACGGAACTTGGGCTGAACCTGAAAGCAAAGGGCAGGCAGGGAAGAGGTCAGTGTCCAGGAATAACGGGGAAACACGTGGCTGCCGGTAGGTTCTCTGAAGTAGAGCTCGGCATCTTAGCAAGAGCGTAGAAGGCAAGAGAGAGAAATGGGAGGTGTCACTGGCAGGGAGGCAAGAAAGAGGCCTGGAAGGGGAGGTGCCAGCAGCATGCATGAATGAGGCAGAGAGAGGCCTATGGAAGCCATCACTTTTTTGGTCCCTGAGATACCCTCCCTGGAAGGTGAACAGGGCCCACCCTATGCAGGAAAACAGTTTTCCCCTGATCTGCTCTCATCGCTACGAATACCTCCAAACGGGAGCCCTGCCTGATCCCAGCTACAACGGGCGCAGGCTCCTCATTTTAGAACGTTCTTGCATGGACTCTGCTGTCTTCCCCACCCCTGTGAAGAGCAGAAGTCCACTCCCAATCCTTCTCCTTCAGCAGACAAGCTGTTATACAGAGGACCGGGGGGCGAGGACTGCTATGAATGGTGGGGCAGTCTCCCCTGCCTCACAAGGGCAGGGCCTCAAGAGTGTCGTGTCCCGGGCCCATGTCCACCTACAATACCTGCCTGGGTTTCCACTAAGGGCTCCAAGGGACACGATCCCCCAGTGCGACCAAGGTGAGACATCTTGTCACCAGTGGGCACACCGGAGTCTGGTGGCAGGGTAGCAACAGAAGGCCCTCGTGGCTGCTCCTTGCGCGTGGAAAGGCAGTGCCTCTGAGAGCTATGAAACGTGAGGGCCACAGGGGGAGTCTGATGGGTGGTGGTACAGGCTCTGCATAGAGGAACCGGCAGCGGAAGAAAGCAAGCAGGAATACTACCCTCAACGGCTTGGGCATGGAGGAACCTTCCGGGAGCTACATCCTGAATGGGCATGGGAGCATTAAAGTGTAGAAAGGTGACCTCACCTTCCATGGTGGAGCACGCTCCTCCTCTAGGCACCGCCCAGTGGGTCTTGCATATCCCCACGCACCTACTCAGCTGTCTTTCCCTTTTCCCAAGGGTGTATCTGTGAAGGTCAGAGAGACTCCCTCCTGACCTTTCCCATCCTTCAGTATGCAACCCCTGGCCCCAGGTGCCCCTTCTATGCCGACAGTATTGCGTCCACCTCGTACCTCTTCAACAAAACCAAATACGGGCAGACCCAAGCCCTCCGTTACCTTAAATACTTATCTATCTCTCCTGTATTCTCTAAGCACCCCACTGGAAAGGACTCCCAACCTCTGCCTTCTGTTCCTCATGTACTTCTCAGCTTTCAAGCCCTCTTCCTACTTCTGGTGCCACCTCTTCCACCTATGAACTGGGTCCATTTGATCTCCCTGCTGGGTGGATGAGGTGTTTAGGAATGAGATCATGGTCGCCGCATGCTTTTCAGCTCCTTGGGGGAGATGCATGGAGTAGAGAGCATAATCTAGGGTTTTCCTTGGCTCCAGCTACTTTCTGAGAGACCCAGTTTCACTGCTGGGATGGCGTGAACCTTTTTTCCCAGCCACTGATCAGCGACCCCCCACCCTGGGTTTACACTGGAGAGTGGCTCTCCAGCTTAGAGCGGAAACCTTGACCTTCGTGATGAAAGGTTTGGCCCCTATTCCAAAGACGGGGCCAGAGGATTTTGAAACAAATTGCCAATACCTAAATTGCAAGCTCAGGAAAACAGACCCCCGTTCACAACTCCCAACAGCGGGCTTGATGGATCAAACACTTAGAACGTTTGACATTTCAAAAAATTTGACACTGTCCATGGCATTATGCCATTGATGGGCACCATGACACGGGAAAATCCTTCTGCATTAGAGGGGGGTAATTAGAGGAGGGGCCTGTATTTCAGGAGAGGAAGGCAAAACTCCCCTCTTTGTTGCTGAACCCAAGGGAAACTAGTTGGGTGAAAACAAACACGGATGAAGGAATCCAATTTGGTTTGGTCTTTGGTTTCGTTCTGTTTTGGGGGAGGGGTAACTTTTTTTTTTTTCCAAGAGAGTACTGCAGGAAAAAAAAATTGCAAAAAATAGACTTACAAACAGAAGGTTGTCGCCTTCTACCCTTCGCCTTCAAAAGGTTTCAGCCACATGCCTGGGAACATTAAACACACGATTGCTCAATATTATTTGGTGACAAACTTGGAGCCTCACCAAATTGGGTTGTTAAATTAACTTCTGTCCAAAACAAAGGGAAGGCAGTCACCAGGAAGGCCCTGTGCCCAGCCTCGAGGACAAGTAATCAACAGTGGCTCTCAGGGGTCCAACTGGAGCTCCAAAGGCCCATTTATGGGGCACCTGCCTGGCCTAAGCCATTCCTCGGAGGCCTCCTGAGTCATTCAAGAATTGAACAGCCTTTGGAGGAGAGTTAAACAGGTCTTAAGAAATTAAAACGCGAGGGTGCACCAAGTATCTCAAATTTTGTTTTTCTCCTGGAAAAAAAAATCAATGGGGAAAAATAAAAATCCAATGGTAGGAAAGAGGGAAGAGGAAAGGTAAATAATTTGCGGTTTCCAAAGAGTTACTGGCTGCAAAGGGAGGGGATGTAGGAGGAGCCGGCATTACCTTTTCTGGGAAAGCTGTTTTCACTAGAGCCATTAAGGGGAAAAAAAAAAAAAAAAGATAAGCATAAGAAAGACAGCAGTTTGATGCGTGGTCATCTGGACCATTGTTCCTACCCTCAATAGCTGGCTGGAGCTAAAAGCGTGTCACGGTTGTTGTGACATCATTGAGGGGCTGGAAGCAGTCCATTTGGTCTGGCTCTCCCAACTAGATCTCTCATCTTCAGAGCAGGAGATTCGCAGGAAGGATTTGGTCCTCTATCAGTTCCCCAGAGGCCTGCTGCGCTGCCTTAGAGGGAGAGGCCCATGACACTGCAGATTAAGGGTCACCTAGAATCTAGCCCCAAAAAGTGAAAATATTTCCTAAATGTGGAAGAAGCTTATGGGTTTTGCGATCTGGATAACCCACCCTGCCATCACCTAGACCTACAAAGGCAAATCGCTTTTCTAAACTCAAACCCACACGGGGGGGCAAGGGACTCACATGGTGAGTTTTTTCTGTTCAACCTCCTGCGTTGGTTTCCAAGCAAAGCCATGTTTTAGAACACTCTGGGATAAACTAGTTTTAAGGGCCCATAACCTTCTTAAAGGAGCTGACATGGATGGAAAGAATCGAGTTGTATTGGGCTGACAAGTAGTCCTGGCATTTTATCTGACTCTCTCCAGAGCCTTTTGTCTGCTTTGGCTCCTAAGACATAAACAATTGGGCCTTGTAGCCAAGCCCCTCTCCAAAGACCAGAAATCAAAGCAGATTAAAATGCCTGCTGCTGCTTTGCAGCCCAGCCTGACTGACCCCCAGCCATCCCTCCTCATCCCTCCAGTCAACATGCTTCAGAGAAGCCAGATGGGTTCTCCCTCAGAGAGAAGGACAAGAGGCCTTGAGGGAGGGAGCCAAAGTACATCTTGAGGTGGTGGGATACTTCCCCAGTGCAAACAGCATGCTGGTGAGGGAGAGTTTGGGTTGGGGGTGGGGTTCCATGACCATGACTCCTGCCCTGGGTGACACCAGTTGGGGAGGGGAACTAGGCTCCTGGGGATTATGGATAGAGGGGAGCAAGATGCTCAGAAATGCACAGTCAGATTGCCGAGGGAGGGGACAGCTACCCAGCAAGTTGCCAGACTCTTAAGAAATCCCAGTCTGATTCTGGCTTTCAGGAATTGCCTGGAAAGTGAGGGCCTGACCTCCCCTCTAGAGTGCCGGGTTTCCATCCACACCTGCTAGTCTTGCTGCTCACAGACTGCCATGTTTTTCAGGGCTGGCCAAAGAACAGTTGGCCGGAGCCCAGACAGTCTACTCGGGCTGAAAAGTGACCATTTGTGCCCAAACAGTGCTTTTCTCTGAGCAGCACCAGGCACATGCTCCAGATCAGGGCTGAGCGGGACTTTCCAGATGGATGATAGAGAAAGGGGAAAGATGTCTGCAAAACAAGGGGTCCACTTAGGATCTTGACCCAGGACAACACAGAACTGGGCATCTCGAGACAGTAAATCCACAAACTGGAAAGAAAAGCATGCCCCGGACGTACGCAACACCCGCCTCACTTTGACTCCAGACCAGAAAGATACATTCGGACCAGAGCAGGGTGAGGTATTTCTTCAAAGTCCAAGCACATCAATACTTAGGGCCCCAAAAAATCAACTCTGAGGCAAATCCCAAGTAGAAATGGCACATGGTCTGCACATACAATGGAGTTCTACACAGAAATGAGATGCGCTGAAGTGTACCGCAACATAGATGTAGCCTGAAAACAATACGGTGAGGCCAGATATAAAAGGCCACACAGGACACGGTTCCATTCGTAGCAAATGGCCAAAACCAGCCAATTCCTACAGACTAAGAAGAGATCAGGGGCTGCCAGGGCTGGAGAAAGAGGGAAAGGGGAATGACGGCTAATGAGTACAGGGGTTCTATGGTGTGTGTGGGTGTGGGTGTGTGAAATGTGTTAGAATTAGTGGTGATGGCTACACACTAAAAATACAGAACTGTACATTCCAAATGGCAAGTTTTAATGGTATGTGAATTATATCTCAACTCAAAGAAATATTTAAATAGCCACATTAAAAACAAAAGAAGAAAAGAGGAGTGAGAGGACAACGAAGCAGGCCCTTCTCAGCCAGGGCTTCAGTTTCTCACCCTTGACCCTGTCTCAAATGCCTGGGGACATGTGGTCAAGCCACAGCTTTGCAAAGAGGGTGGCCAAGTCCCAACCATCGGCAATGTTCAGGGAAACTCTGGGAACAAAAGGCACATATGGCCCTTATCTTGGAAGAGGCTTGATCGCTGAGAAAGCTGTCACCTGAGTGCTCAGTGAGGAGAGCACACGCACAAGGGGACAGAGCTCAGAAAGAGGACAGGAGACCGTGAGACAGGCTTCCTTTCCATCAGTCTTCTCTCCCAGGGGAATGCCTAGGAGAGATGTGATTCCGGACCAGCCCGGGCCTTTTTCAAAGCCCCCACCTACTGCAAACTTCAGCAACAAGAACAAAAGTTCCACACACCATCCTACATATGCAAAGAAGAGAGGCTGTGTTCTTCCCACCTTCAGCTGCTTTCTCAAGCTACAAGTGCACAGGTACCTTTCTCTTTCTCTCTTTCTTTCTCTTCCTTCTTTCTTTCTTTCTTTCTTTTCCTTCCTTCCTTCCTTCCTTTCTCTCTCTCTCTCTCTCTCTCTCTCTCTCTCTCTCTCTCTCTCTCTCTCTCTCTTTCTTTCTTTCTTTCATGTATGAGTGCTCTATCTACATGTATGCATGCATGCCAGAAGAGGGCATCAGGTTTCAGCAGAGGTGGCTGTGAGCCACCATGTGGTTGCTGGGAATTGAACTCAGGACCTCTGGAAGAGCAGACAATGCTCTTATCCACTGAGCCATCTCTCCAGCCCACACATATACTTTTCACACATATATAAACATTGGTTCCACAATGGGATTATTTTGTTTTTGTTTTTTTAATGAAAAAAAACATAGCTCAGACTTGTCCCACTCTACGTAGCCATGGCTGGCCTTGAACTTCTGATCCCCCTGTCTCCACTTCCCAAATGCTGAGGTTACAGGTACGTACTGAGGATTCTGTCTGCCTGTGGCCTGACCATAACCAGAAGCTCCAGGGATTTGGGGATAGGCCTTTGTGTGGGGCCTCACTGCTCACTGCAGAACCAGAACCAAAAGCCCACCTTGAGATACGGAGCAGGAGGGGGAGGGAGCTGAAGCGGCGCTGAGAAAGGCCGGCACGCCCCGGGGAGAGAGGGCTGCCTCCTTACCCGGGTTCTGTCCTCGATCTCGTAGATCCGCAGCTGCATGGGCACGTTGAAGCTGTGCAGGATGTTCCCGCCGAACACCAGAGAGTCGACAGGGGTGTACACCGCGTGGATCCAACCTGAGCGGGGGGCAGAAGCAGGGTGAGCCCCAGATCCCCTCACAGGACTGGAGGGAAGGGAAGGTGGCACCAGGAGGGCAGAGTGGGGCACGGATGTGCCAGGACCTGTGATCGAGACCCCGAGGCTCCCAGACAGCCTGAGGGACTCGGCCAGCTAGCTCAAGGCAGGTGCTGGGATGCTGCAGACAAGTGCCCGTCTTGAAGATCTTGATGGTCAAACCTTCCTCCGAGGGCTTGGCTATAGCTAGGAACAGACAGTCTAGTCCCACCATCGCCACTGAGCCAGGGAGCATGCACGGGGTGCATGCCTCTAGTCCCAGCACTCACAGAGGCAGATAGACCATTGTGAGTTCGAGGCCAGCCTGCAAAGCAAGTCCAGGACAGCCAAGACTACCCAGAGAAACCCTGTCTTGGAAAACCAAAAACCACCACGGCCAACAACAACAATGGTGTCTCCGGCCTTTGCTAAATGATCTTTGCCGAACCACATTTCTGTGTTTTCACCAAGCAGAGCTGTGCTGTCTGCCACTGATGTCATCACCACTGTCAGAGACATTCCAATAACACTTCCTAAGACTGGACTAAGAATGCCTGGAGCCTCAAGGTCCTGCTCTCATACTTCACCCTCACACACACACTTTTCCCTCTATCCAAGCCTGAGTTCAGGGCGCTTGGTTACAACTCTCCCCGTGAAACCATCCCTCATCCGGCTACGTGTTCCCACCTGATGAAGACTCTTGCCTTCCTTGTGGGGAACCTGGCGAGCAGGAACTAATCGCTACAAGCAATCACAATTGGTGTCAGTTTGGAAAAGGACGGTGCCCACATTAATATGTATCGATCACCTTAGACAGATGCCCCTGTAAGGAGGCAGGGAATTAGCCTGGCATGGTGGCTCACACCACCATGTAATCTAAGCACTTGGGGAAGCAGAGGCAGGCAGATCTCTGTGAATTTGAGGCCAGCCTGGTCTACAAAGAGTGTCCAAGACAGCCAAGGCTACACAGAGAAACCCTGTTTCAAAAAAATAAAAAACACAAAGCAAACAAAACAAAACAAAGGAGGCAGAGAATCTGTATGCCCAATTATTAAGGGATTCTAGAGGCTTCTACCAACTTTCCTGCCCACCCTAGGGCATCACAGATGGATCAGGCAGACTTGGTTACACTGAAATGGCTGCTGAGTTCCCCTCCTCCCCTGCTCACTTTTGCATCACTGTCTCAATGATGGCCTTAGAAAAAAAGAGAGGGAAATGGTGGCATTCAAAACCCCACGGTCCCCATTCTGCTGAGGGCAGCTCATTCATATCAAGACTCTGGGAAGCCTAGAACTGGTACCCTGGGCTATAACTGGGCAGGAGAGGCTGGTATCTGCCACCAGCAATAGGAAGGCAATAAACAGCTTATATTCAGGCCAAGCAACTGGGGACAGATGTAGCCATGGAAGGAACAGAGTGACCCACAAAACCCACTGCCAGGGTGATTTCTGAGACGTGAGGGGGCCAAGAGCATCAGAGTCACAAGGAGTTTCACCACAACCCCAGGGCCCCTTGACACATCTGCCCCCATTTCTGTAGTTGCTGTGGAGGTGACCTCACAGTTTCCACAAGCACCCCGCCACCATCCCTGGGCACTGTGGCTGTCAACCGGCAAACAAAAAGCTGTACCTGACCCAAGCACACATCAAGTCTGATCTACCTCATGTTACAAAATGGAGCGATCTCACTTGAGAATCTGATTTGCTTCTCTCCTCACAAGGCGGGGAGATGCCCAAGTCAGGCGTCAACCCTACCTGGTCCTGAAGCTTCAAAGCTAAGCAGCAAGTGTCCAATTTCCCGTGCCTCCAGGATCCTCTGCAGTTCACCTGCTTCATGTACCTCTCCCCTATTCTGAACCCATTTTATGGGTGGATTACCAAAGGCCCGATTATGTAACACTGCCAAAGATTCAGAATCACCATTACTGACTAGCTGGTGCTGACAACCAGGAGGTACATTCCTCTCTGTGCAGCCTTAGCTGGTGTATAACTCAGATATGTACACTAACCCAGCCTTGAACTCAGAGGGATCCATCGGCCTCTACCTCCAAGAGCTGGGATTAAAGATGAGTGCAACTACCACACCCAAAGTTGTTTCTTGAGGTAAATAACATTTAGCAGCTCATACTAGCCTCCTCCCAACTCCAGAAGTGGTTTCCAAGTGAGGATTTTTTTTTTTTAATTTTTAAAAATTTAACTTACATTGGTGTTTTACCATGTATGTCTGTGCGAGGGTGTCAAATCCCCTGGAACTGGAATTACAGACAGTTGTGAACTGTCATGTGGGTGCTGAGATTTGAACCTGGGTCCTTTGGGAGAGCAGCCTTTTCTCCAGCGCCCCAGTGATGGTTCTTACTCCAAGGTGAGGAAGGGTGGGGCATACTTTAAGACCAACCTAAGTCTCTTGTTCACAGAATACTTCACAGACATTGCCACCCTCAGGTGTACCTAACGGGGTGCCCACACTGGGACTAACCAACATGACGGCCTCTTGGCTGGAAATGCACCAAAGAGGGAGGGAGGGAATCCTATGTCCCCTCAGCTGCTCCCTCACTGTCTGGAACCAGGGATTAGAGTCATGCGCCACCACACCCAGCTTGAATGAATTATGTCTTTTCATTTACTTACTTACTTGTTCACTTATGTATTTATTTTATGTAGATGAGGTCTCTATCTGCATGTACACCTGCATGCCAGAAGAGGGCACCAGATCTCATTATAGATGGTTGAAAGCCACCATATGGGTGCTGGAAATTGAACTCGGGACCTCTGGAAGAGCAGACAAGTGCTCTTAACCACTGAGCCATCTCTCCGGCCCCCCTTTTTTAGTATTATTTTTTTTATATTTTTTAAGACTTATTTATTTTATGTATGAGTGCTCTATCTGCATGTTCACCTGCATTCCAGAAGATGGCGCCATATCCTGGTTTAGGTGGTTGTGAGCCACCATATGGTTGCTAGGAATTGAACTCAGGACCTCTAGGTACAGACAGAGGTACAGACAGTGCTCTTAACCACTGAGCCAACTCACCAGCCCCGAATTAGGTCTTATTCCTGATCTAGAGACTGGTTTTGGTACCCACAATGCATTCTGAGCCAGCCTCCTTCGTCTGGCCAGTTACAACTCCCACGTACCCTTCTCAGGTACCCAACATTGTTCTCCTTCCAACTCCTACCACTCAACAGCTTCCTGCTGCTCTTTCTCTGGTTGACGTATCTTCCAAAGTCTAATTACTAAGAGGTACACAACCGTCTACATTTACACTTTTACATGTGTTTGCATATGCCTGTATGTGTGCGACTGTATGTGTGTGTACCTGTGTATGTGCCTGTGCATATACCTGTGTGTGCACTTGTGTATGTGCCCGTGTGTGCCTGTGTCTCACTGTGTGTGTCTCTGTGTCTCACTGAATGTATGTGTTTGTGTGTCTCTCTGTGTGTCTCACTGTGTATGCATGTGTCTGTCTGCCTCTGTGTCTCACTATGTGTATGTGTGTGTGTGTCTACTAGTACAGACCATCACCTTCCTCATCTTGGGCAGAATATTTTCTTTAATGCGTGGAACTCCCTGACCCCTAGGTACCTGGCCACCACGTTGGTAACTCAGTCTTTAGCTAAAAGTCCTCTGTCTGTCTCTTAGAAACTACAGGAAGGAGGTCCAAACTCACTAGTCCACACCATCCTAGGAAGTTCTTGCTCCATTTTTAAGGTGAGAACACTGAGGCACAGAAACAAAGTACCAATTACAAAGGCCATCACCCTTCCCTCAAGCTTGCATCCAAGCTGTGTGGCACAGTCTTCTTCAGTACCTAAGGCCCCGTCCTCGTCCCACAGCAGTGGTTCTCAACCTTCCTGATGCTGCGACCCTTTAATACAGGGTTCCTCATGTTGTAATGTCAAACCACAAAATTATTTTCACTGCTACTTTATAACCATAATTTTGAATTTTCAATTAGGAATTATAATATACATATATGATATGTGAGCCTTGTGAGTGGGTCATTTGACCCCCAAATGGGTTGTGACCCACAAGTTGAGACCCACCATTTTAGAGGAAGGCCCAAGAAAGACTCAAATATCCCTAGAGGAGAAGGCTGAGGATTCTTCAAGGGACAAAGAAGTCTAACTCACAGGTATGATGACTCAGGTTATATGCTTTCTCTGTTGCCTGAGACCTGCTCTCCCCAGGGCACCTAGCTCATCTAATCCCGAGGCCCACAGAAGCCCTCACTTGGCCTCCAACCCTGGCTGAGCCCACAGGACAGCAGGAGGCTGCTCCCAATATTGGAGGAGCTGGCGGTTGACCAACCTCAAACCAGCCACACAGGAACCTACCAGAAGGGATGAAAAATGTGTAGCCTTGCTTCAGCTCAATTCTTTGGCATCGTTCCACACGGTCTCCCAGAAAGATGTCACTCTGTTTGCCTGACAGCACCCATTCCTCATACAGTGCCAGGTTGTGCAGGGTTGGAGGGATCAGCCAAAAGATCTTGGGAGGGAGAGGAGGCAGTTAGGCCAATGATTTCTTCCAGGCTCTGAACAAACCCAAAAGAGCCCTACCTACTTGGGGGCGGGACAAGGAGAGTGGTAAATCTGTCTGTCTGGGCTCCCTGAGCAGGGCTCAAAGCAGGGAGGGAGGGTTCTGGCTACCTTTGGGGTATCTCCATTCCAACTGAAATACCAAGGCAGGAATGCTTCCTGTACTGGGCAGAACATTTTTTTTTTCCTCAGCCACAGGCTTGTCTGGGAGGTAGGGAAAGGAATGAAAGGGAATTTCCTAAGATGTATGATAAAATGGCCCAATAAACTCAGCTCACTTCAGAGGAGGAAAAACATCTGGAATCAAGTGGGTTGACTTCCCCCCAGAATCTCCTCTGACACTGTCATTTTAAAGACACCGAAGAAACAGCCACACCTGGGCATTCTCAAGAAGCGCCTTCATCGGGGCAGTGATGTCACACACAAACACAGCGCGAGCACCCTTCCTTTTCAGAGCGATGTCCTATCTAGCCCCGGTGTAAAATGCCCTTGTAAAGGCTGGCGGTGACTGCCTCCTTTGAAGTTAAAAGGCTCGGTGCCGGAGCTGAGGCAAAGCTGAAGAGCTTCATGCTAGAGCTTCTTGGGAGCTGCAAACTGGCCTGGGGGCACTTAGAACACCAGACAGAGCAAGTACATAGGAACAGGTGCCTCTCCCCTCCAGAAGGAAATAGCCAAGAGGAGGTAAGGGGGAAAGAGGTAACAGGTGGGCAGAGCAAGCCTCTCCACGTACACAGAAGCTAAAGGCACGATGAGCACTCACCTTCCCGCCACGGAAAACATGGTACCACACGGAGGTGCCGCCAAAGTCGATGTGGAAGTCAGTGAAACAACCCTTCACACTCATCAGACAGTACCTGCAGTGTAGAAGCAGGAGCAAGACAACACAAGTCAACCCCAGACCGCAGGAGGCGAGCAGTCGCCCGACCCGATGCCCTTTTATGAAAGCTTGCAGATGGGGAATTTCCGCCTCTTTTTTTTAAAAAAACTGAAATCTAAGTGGAGTTTCCCTCCTGGGGGATGGCCCTGTGATCAGGTGACAAATCTCGTGGGTCATCCACCCTAGAAGCTCAGAGGCAGCATCTTGGTTTTCAGGTTCCCAAGAGAACTGGTAACCCACAGGCCGCTATCAGTTCCAACCCCCGCCCCACCCCCGCCCCACCCCGGAGTCTTCCTTTCTGCTCAGCCCCGAAGCTGCGGCTGCTTCTCTCTCCAGCAGCCAGCCCCCTTTTGCAGCAGGTGGGCCCCCTGGAATTCAGCAGCAAACCGCCTGCGTAGTTTGCCCATCACCAGCCCCATTCATCTAACTCATTCAGTCGCTGGTCCGGCCCCGAAGTGAAGCCCGGGACTGAGAGAACTGGCTAAGCATGCAGATGTGCCTCCTGTGGTTGAGGGCTGCACAGATGAAGTTAAAGGATGCAAGGCTTTGCCCAGTAAGCAACGAGGCTAGAAATCCCGCCGCCCCGTGTGGTTCCACACGTAGGAAATGTTCCCAAGTGAGGAAGTCCAAAGAGGAAGCACACAGACAGATTAGTGGTGGCCGGGGCTGGGGTGGGGGTGAGGCTGGGAACGACACCAAGGAGTGCGGGGTTTCATTCTAGCAGGGATGAAGATGTCCTCAAGCTGTGTGGTTGTGCCTTTCTGTGAACACTCTGGAAAACACCGGGTTGCACACTTTTTCGGTGTGAACAATATGTGAATTTTATCTCGACAAAGGTGTTTTATCTTTTTCTTTTCCTTTTCTTTTTTTCTTTTTTTTAAAGTGACGGGATTAAAAGAAGGTCCTGGGATCAGAGAGGGGTGAAGAGCTCCCGCAATAGATGCTGGATCACAGGTTGTGCATTCAAGAAGAGAAGGAACCCGCTGACCGCGTCCCTCCCTTACAAGCTCTAAAAGAGGTAGGCAGCGCAATCTTCCTCGCTGGCACACAGCGGTCTCCCGTTCCAGTGCCCTACGTGATGCTGGCCCCAGGAAGAGGGGGACACCCCACTGCCTTCCAAGTCCAGGCCTGGCAAAAAACGATGTTAGACCCCCTGCCCACAGAACCCCAGGGGGCACGAAAGAGCAACCTCCCCCTCCCTCATGCTCTTCTCGGCACCTCCAGAGGCCCGAGCACAAGCTTACCCCACTGACCTCTTTTCCCGCTGCACTTTGCTCTTCCGTGGTTTAGGGGAAGAGGGATGGAATGGGGCGGGGACCTGCAGGGAGGAGCCAGCAGCAAGGCCCAGTGGAGAGAATGGGGGGCGTGGGGCTGGGCTGGCTAGAGGGCTGGAGCCTCCAGGAGCCCCCTCCTCCTGGTTGCCTTTTGCACCTCTCTGTTCAGGTAGACCCGGGGCTCAGCCATATGCAGGCAGCGTGCCCCGCGTCCCTCCTCCGGATAGGCTGGAAGGAGCCTTAACCATGTGTCTGCAGGAGGCTGACAAATCAGAAGGCCTCCCCGTACATCAGAGCCCCGCTGCCTAGCAACCCCATCGGAGGGGTGTAGTTGACAGCCCAGGACTGTCACGAAGCTGGCACTAGGGCTGCCGAAGTCCTGACTGGGGTTCTACACCCTGCCGGCCCGCCTACCCTAGGCGATGCAAACAGGTCCCGGACTTGAAACCTAAGAGATCGTCCTCCCCCAAAGAATGGGGGTCCTGAAGCCCTACCCCACCCTTATGGACCACACTGGCCTCTTTCCTCTCAGCTCCACTTCAAAATATTAGTCCTCATTTCCCTAAAACCAGCTCTTTCTCTCGGTTTTTTTTTTTTTTCCTCTTAAAATCTAACCTTGGTTTCCACCCCCTTCAGGCCTCAGCTGAATACAGACTAGAGAAAACAATTTAAGTGTGTGGGGTGGAGCTAAGAGAACACGCTTCCTTCAGCCTGCAGCTGGATGCCCACGGGGTACCTACAGCAGGGGAAAAGGACCAGGGTTGACTGGTCCAGCTCTCAGACCCCTGGTACTGCTTGGTGGCTCCCACTTAGCCCATCTTCCAGCCCTCTGCCCGCACCCAGACACGGGAAAACTAGGGTTCTCCGGCTGTGTGCGCAGGGAAAGTTCTCCAAGTGTAGCCGGTGTCCCGATCCGCCCTCAGGGGCCCACTGTATGCTAACAGACCAGCCAATTCCAAGGTGGGCCCCTCCTTTCAGGGTCCACCCCACCCCTCCCACTCCACACGCCCTGATTAAGCGAAAGTGGCTGTGACGGAGTGGCTCTGTGCTGGTCTCCCCACCCCCGCAAAGGCAACCCTAGGCTTGCTCTACTCCAAGGCTCCCACCCACGCTGACGGGGGGCTCCTCCTCGCTCCTGCTCGCTCTGGCGTGACGCCTTTGCACTGACCTCTACAGCTTCCTCCTCCCAAGCACACCGCAGTCACATGGGCACCCTGGCTCGGCTTCGTGCCACAGCCAGCCCGCCAGCTAGCCGGGCTTCCGCAACGGCAAGGCTGGACAGCCACGCACGCGACAGCCCCGACCCCACCCCCACCCTCCCTCCCGCTAGGTGGCTTCTGTGCACCCAGCAAGTTCTCGGCGGAAAATTGCTGAAAATCAGTAGCGCAGGAGCTTGGTCCTTCCGGGCTTGGAGGCTGGGGATGGAGAGAGGCACGAGGCACAGCGGGGCGCTACACCTGCCGCACCAACTTTGGGGCGCGGCCTGGGGTCTGCAGAGGCGGGGCGGCCCCACCTTGCCCTTCCCTCTCCAACTTCCAGAAACTCTGCCCCGGGTGGCCCAACTGGCTTCCCCTCGGGCGCGGGGCTGACGAGGAGACCCAGGAAAGCTGGCGACGGGTGGCGGGCTGGAGGCGCCGCGCGGGCGCGAACGTCCACGCCCACACCATCAGCCCGCCCCGGGAGACACAAAGAACAGCTCGGCGACGCTGGCCGTGCATCCCGCGGGCAGGAGGCCACCCACACCCGCCCCACGCGCCACAAAGGAGGTTACCCTCGGCGGCCGGGGAGCGGCTCCCGGGCGTCCCCTTCCGCAGAGGCTCGACGCGCGCCAGACCCGGGAGGCGACGGCGGCCGAGCCCCCTCCACGGCGCTGCCAGGCCCCAGCCCAGGACGCCGGGGCCCTCTCGCGCCGCCCTCCTTCCTCCAGGGAGACAGGCGCAGCCTGCGCTCATCCCCGCGCTGAAACTGAACACCCGCGCGGCGCTGAGGCAGCCAGGGAGGTGGAGAGGCCGCCAGGGATGAGCTCCCGGCCCACACTAGGGCACGCGCCAACACACACACCCACCCCGAGGCCCCCTGGCCCACGCCTGTGCTTCCCGGCAGTATCCGGGTTTTCCAGTGTAGACAACACCTTGGTGCCCAGGTGGTGACCTGGCAAAGCCACCTTCCTCCGGCTCAGCTGATGGGAGGACCAGAGCTGAGATTCCTGGGGAGTGTGTGATGGGGCGAGGGGAAGCTCCTGGCACGAGGAGACTGGCTGTGTGACCTTGGGCAACTCCTTTCCTCTCGGGGTAGTTTACTAGAGGTAACCTGAAGTTCAGCTGGGCGTTCCAGAAGATTCTTCCCCTACCTGCCCCTCAGGAGCCCCGCGACCTCACGGCACGGGGGTGGTTACAGGGGTTCAGTGGGGTAAGTGTCCATTAGTTACACATCAGTTATCCACACTTGGCAACTGTGTGAGCCTCCGATGCCCACCGCCTCAGACGAGGAAGCCGGAGTTCGCAAGTTCGGCCCCTCACCCCGAACACTACCCAGGGAGTGGCCATCGAGACTCAGTCCCTCCCAGACCGACCTGGCCAATCCCAACTCCAACAACAAAATCTGAAGTTACAGCCAAACAGGTGAAAAAAAAAGAAGTGTTCTGCTCAATTCAAAAGTACCGCCCCAGGGTCATGGGGGCAAGAGAACCTCCTTTCAGCACTGGCCTTCCTTCAGAGCCACAGAGAGGCAGGAGATGACTGTCTGTCTGTCTCTGAAGAGGCAGAAACCAAATTCCATTCTTTGGTCAGACGCTACACTGTGGAAAGCCAGCAAGGTAATTAGGTTCTAACTAAAGTGTTGACAGTAACAGTGAGACAGCGTGGCCTCTATGTCACCCTCCAACTCCATCACTCCCAGTTTAAATATGCAAACACTTGAACCCATTTCCTGGTGCCTTCCCTCTCCGAACCCGTCAGCATTCTGTCTATAAGCTTACATTATAAGTGGCTAGATTAATTTTTTTAGCAGGTGTATTTTTTTTATTTTTCCTCTTGGGAGGTAAGATTAACAGCTCAGGTCACCAGGAAGGTGCCCCTGGGTAAGAATTTTTATCACACCTAGAAACTGATTTAGAGCTGAATAAAGCTGGCAGAGGAGGCCACCCTAGCATCTGGACCATGAAGTTCAAATGAGAGGATTGGTTTTTTGGGGTACAAATACCTGTTTCTTGATGGAAGGACCATAGGTGATTCATTTGTGGAAAGAGAACATCAACATCATCTTAAATTCTCATCAGCTTATTACCTTGGATAGATTCTCTCTTTTAACAACTTTGCTTCCTACTGAACTACTCAGAAGCCTCTAACTTGGAATTTCATGGCTCCAATCAAGTTCTGGGTGTACATGCTTGGGCTAGCAAAATTTTTTGTACTTTTAAATATGTACTATATATTGGGTTTGGTGGGTTTTTTTTGTTTGTTTGTTTTTTGTTTTGTTTTTTTTTTTGTTTTGTTTTGTTTTTGAGATACAGTCTCACTATGTAGCCCTGGCTGTCCCGAAACTCACACCGTAGACCAGAC
Source organism: Meriones unguiculatus (assembly GCF_030254825.1). Classification (NCBI taxonomy): domain Eukaryota; kingdom Metazoa; phylum Chordata; class Mammalia; order Rodentia; family Muridae; genus Meriones; species Meriones unguiculatus. The sequence continues at coordinate 88,612,513 of NC_083352.1, read as the reverse complement.
TGGTCTTGAACTCAGAGAGGTTTGCCTGCCTCTGCCTCCTGAGTGCTGGGATTAAAGGCATGTGTGTGCCCACTATGCCTTGCTCACTTATAGTTATTTTAACTATGCAAATAATTCCAAGAGAACCTTTACTGGGTATAGTGACACCTAACTGAAATCCCAACACTTAAAAGGTAGAGTCAGGAGGATCAGTTCAAGGACAGCCTGGGCTACAGGCGACTTTGTCTACAACAACAAACAGAATTTCTAAAGGGCAGCCTCTCAGCTCTGTACGAGCCCCACTAGCCACTGTTGTTTTACACTCAGCAGCAATATGACCTTCACTGAACCACTGTGAATGTCCGCATTAGTGGCAGCATACCTGCCAACGGTATGATTAAGGTGTATATGCCAGTGTCTAACACAACGTCTGAGTGGGGACCCTACAGAGCAGGGGGAACTGTTAGAGAGGTGAAGGAGAAGAGCCAAGAATCTTGAGGTCTGGGGTCCATAACTGCCAGTTTCCCTACCTGGTAGGACACAGGTGGTCACTTTTGATGCGAGCAAAGGTATGCACTGGAAAGCAGATGTGGCTGTAACAAATGCGAAGGAGGAAAAGCAGAGAACACCACATCCCAAAAGGCCACACGTGCAGACTCCTCATCCCTCGGGGCTCATACTCCACATTTCACAGCTGCTGAATCCTCCTGTCTTCCCTCAGCATGGGAGGGAGGCAGGCTGGGGCAGACGGAGCCTCTACGCAGAAGGACAAACTGAGGAAGAGGAACAGGGGTGTGACGGCGTGATGCCCGAGTGACCAGTGAAACTGCCATCCTGTGTTTCAGATTCCCACCCAGTATTTCCCCCAGATTTTCTTGTCAGTAGAGCGAAAACGTGCAGCAGAATCATGGGGGAAGGGCAGTGCTCCCTTCACCGTCATCCGGGCTGCGAGCGTAAGCTTTATACGAGCTCCCCTTTTTGCTGGGAGTCCGGGCTCCTCCACTGTTTGTGGGCCCACAGCCTATCATTACACTAGCAACACTCACTGCCAAAGCCCCTGCTGCTACGGCAGGAGGAGTGAGGAGCAGAGTCGTTAATCCCTCTCTGCAATGCATCACCATGCCCAATCCTTAGTGGAAAGGGTGCACATGTGTGCAGACCTAGGGGACTGTGGGAGCTTCAAAACACGCCCCGGAATTTAATTTAACACGGAGCCCGCCCTGCCTCAGAGCTCCCCCTGCCTCAAGGCGGCAGCATTAACCTAAGCTGGCACTAGGGCTCAGAGGGAGAGCACGCCAAAGAAACAAAAGGGAGGGGGCTGGGCATGCAGCATGAAGCCCTGTGTTCCATCCCCAGCACCACAGAGAAACACGACTTGTGCTGGAGAGATGGCTCGGTGCTAAGGAGCACTTGCTGCTCTTGTAGAAAAGCTAGGCTTTGGGACCCTGCACACCATGGTGGCTGACAACTGTTACCCCGGCTCCGGGAGTAGACAACCTGGACCACATACCCTCTTCTGACCTCTGCAGGGCCACATAGTACGTGTGTGTGTGTGTGTGTGTGTGTGTGTGTGTGTGTGTGCCTGTGTGTGCATGCAAGCACACAGGCAAAACATTCACTCACAGAAAACAAATATTAATTTAAAAAAATTTAAAAACCAGCACGCGCCTGTCATCCCAGCACTGGGGAAGGCAGGAGACTCTCTGTGAGTTCAGGGCCAGCCTGGTCTACAAAGTGAGTCCAGGACAGCTGAGGCTACAGAGAAAGGCTGTCTCAAAATAAATTTTAAAAAGTAAAAAAATTAAGAAAACGAGACATGGGTCACATGCCTGTATTCCAGCAGTTCAGAGGTTGAAGCATGGGAATCAGAGAAGCTAAAGTCATCCTTGGCTTGAATTGGAGGCCAGCCTGGGCTACCCTGTCTCAAAGAGACCACAAAAAGAACAGAAAAGAAAAAAAGAGGTATCCTTTAGAATATGAGCTGGACTAATTAATGAACACAACAGAAATAAACAGGATATGACTTTTAAAATTAGGTCACTGTGTCCTCTTGGGTCTTCCCGGAAGCACTCACTCTTGGGAACCAGCTGCCGTGAGGGAGAGACAATTCAAACAGCCTTGTGGAGTGTTCCACATGGTGAGGGACTCAACCTTCGATGGCTTCCTGCCAACAGCCCCGGGAGTGCTCCATTTCAGAAGCATATCCTTTAGCCAGGCTTTAACCTTAAGACCTAAGCCTTGGCATAAGCTCCCAAAAGCCCTGGAGCAAAAGACCATCCCGCTGCTCTTAGAGTCCCGGTCTTCAGAAACTGACAGCACCTGTGGTGTCTTAGACTTTGGGGATGGGGTAGGGTGAATGGGGCATTTGTTTCCGACTCGAATGCACAGTGATCCTCTTGCTGTAGCCCTTTCATGTGCTGGTAGGATTTCGGGGATGAGGCACCACACCTGCCTCTGTTGATTTTTTTTTTTTCTTTTTTCCTTTAGGATGTTAAAGTTAAGGGTAATGGCTGTGGGCAACCACAAACAGCCGGGGCAAGGATACTCCTCAGGGCAGTCACTGTCCAGGGAGAACTGTTCTAGAATAATTCTTCCCAGAGTCTCTGCAGGGAAGAGACGAGGGGAAGGAGGCAATAGCAGAAATGAAGGGTGAGAGCAGCATTCACCGGTCCAGCCCTTGGTTCCCCCTCTCCTTTACACCCTACTGTCCTATGTTCCTTTGAGACACTTACTAAGTTGTATCATTCCCTCGATGCCTTGCCCGTCCTGTCACAATATATGCTCCATGGGGCCTCAGCTTTACACACTGCGGCCTGACACTAACTTAAAGCAGGTTTTTGCACGGTAACTGATACATTATCATCCGCTAGAATTCTTTCATCTTCAAGTCTCAGGTACCTGGGTTCCCTTCCCCTTCCCCCGCCTCAAGACTCTCAACTGAAACCTATTAAAATTCCTAACCCTCTGACCAAACCCCAGAGGCAGGAAAAAAGCCTTAGTGTTCGTCACATGTCCCCTCCGCGTCCGCAAACCTCCCTCCATTCGGAGGCCCGTCAGCTGTCTGTTCAGTAGGCGCCTCCAGCGAGGAAGCACTGTGATTTCCAGAAACAATGTCATTTTAATTAAATTCCACAGAACCATTCCACAGTCCCAGAGGACTCCATCATGGTGGGATTTTTTTTTTCACCTTGCTTATGAACATTTGAGATCAGCCCTCTTTTCAGGCGAACAAATGGACTATCTTCAAGGTGACAACGTCCTTCCTAGCAAGGTTCAAATCCTGTAATAAGTTCCCCTGGCCACAGATGGAGTTTGAAAAATCTATTTGACACATTATCTCACCAATACATCTGAGACGTGTGGGCTAAAAAGTCACATATTTATACCCCGTTGTTCTGGTAATTAAGAGTCTCTAAATGTGTGTAGGTCTAACCGTTTAAAGGAATCGTTCCAGAAAGCGAAGACTGTAATGAATACCTCAAAAAGGCGGGGCCGCCCCTACTAGAAATGCATACCACCCAGCACAATCTATTTTACCTCCTAAAGATATGCCCAGGTGTGATCACCTCTTTCCTGAGATGTAGGCCAGGCGGCAGCCTCCTCACACCTCCAATCCACACAGCAGGAGCATTCGCAGAATGCAAACCCACTTGAACGCATCCTGCTCTGCTTAGATCTCGGGGAACAGAGTGTGGGGGGGAAACTGCCATAGTGATCATAAGCTCTGAGCGCAGACTGGGTTATGTATTGACACCCCCTCAACCCACGCTCCCCAAAACTAGGGAAACTGCATAAATGACGCCCGGAGTTCAGATCCCCAAAACTCACATAAATCCCAGAGTGTGGCAGCCTGTCCTCAGTTCTAGTACCATACAAGCCCAAGACAGGGATCTCTGAAACGATCTGGCTAAGGCAGACTAGCTATATTGGGAAGCTATGGGATCAACTGAGAGACCCTTACCAGCTGATTCACCTCAGACCAGTACCAAGACATCTCCTACCTCTGTTGGTGGTCTCAGCCCCAGAATTCAGTTTGCATGTATTTCTGTCACTGTTGGAGTCGCATCTGTCCCTCCATAAATTGAACATTCCATTACAAAGTTCCCCCACCCTGTGTCCTTGGCACAGCTAAGATGCTCAGTTCATTGTTGCTGAATGAATGAATGGAGGTGGTCACTGGATCACTGGCAACCTGCTCCTTTCCTTCAGCTCCACCTTCACCACTTCTCCCTCTCAATCCCTTCCCAGTCCTCACATTTCCTCTGCCCCCAAAAGCCCAGTTAGGAAGCAGAGGTGGCCCAGCAGGTCTACACGTGCTGCTCATGCCTGGCCACTTGAAAGCGCTCGGTACCCACAAAAACCTGACCTCTGACTTGGGGATGCACTGTGTGGTACATGCCCACACAATCATAATAAGCAATTAAAAAAAAAAAATAGGCCTGGTGGCGCATGCCTTCAATCCCCACACTTGGGAGGCAGAGGTGAGGCTAGCCTGGTCTACAGAGTGAGTTCCAGGACAGGCAGAACTAGGTAGAGAGACCCTGTCTCAAACAAAACAAAGCAAAGAATAAATATCCCCCCCCCGCAGTGAACTGGGCCCCGCCCTCCAAGAAGACCCCTTGAGAACAAGAGCTCAGAAGGATACGCCTGTCTGGATTTGTTTCTCTTTGCCTAAAAACATGGACGCATGTGCTACATGGCATGAGCTACACAGGGTGAATGAGGGTGGAGGCCCTTAGCCTTATCCATCCCTTTATCCACCCATCTCAGAGCATTCTGCTGTGATTGAATCAGAATGGAACAAAACTGGAAACAAGCCCTGCTCCCCTCCCTCTGCACCTGGACCCCATTCTCTGCCTTTGATGCAGCCCAAATGCAAAGAATACATTGAACTTTAGCTTAGAGGGGAAGATGCCCATGAATTAATGAGAGAAGAGACACAGAGAGAGAGAGAGACAGAAGGAGAGGAACACTGAGAAATCCAGGGTGAAAGTGCTAGCCTGCCTCGCAAAGCCTGGCACGTGGTGTGCATTCCACACAGGCTCAATGGAGGGCTGCAGGGACGAGGAGTTCACGGCTGAGACTTCCTGGGGGCATTGCTGGCAGCAGGATTCAGCGGGGATGCTAATGGAGCCAGGCTGCCAGCACCAGTCTTTCTGGGAAGCCTGCATCTCCTTCCCATTTCAGGGAGAGAAGCAGAGGGTCTATAATGGCAGGAGTATCCAAGGTGACTTCCTCCTCCAGATGGTCCATTATTCAAATCCCTTAATATGAGAGGACTCCCAAGCACCCCCGTCCATACTGAACAGCAGGCTCAGAACATACTGTGATCTGTACTGAAGTCTCTGCTCTCAAACCTTCCCCACCTTGGCCACCCTCAAATCCACAGGGCACCACTGAAGGCATGTCAGGTGACTAAGCTGACACTGAGCTTTGCTTGGGAAAGGTGCTTGTGGATCAGAGGTTCTAGGTCTCAACACCAAAGAGGAGAGAAATGGGATGGGCAGATGGCTCTGTGGTTACAAGCACTTGCTCCTCTTGTAGAGGGCTCAGCCTTAGTTCCCAGCATCCACATCAGAGGCACATAACTCCTGTCCTTCCAGCAGTATATACATCTCCTTCCACATCTGTATGGGCACCAGGCACACACGTGGAACACATATATACATTCAGACACTCACAAACACACACACACAGAAAGAGACTAGTGTCCAATGTGGACCTGTCCCTCTAAAACTGCCACTCCCAGGCCACTGTCACCTGAGGGTACAGACCAAGGCTTCAAGAACAGACAAGTGTGTACCCGTTGCACAAACATGGACACCACCGAGGCAGCTCGTACCACTCTTCTCAGATCACCACCCCAAGAGAAGCTGTGTGGAGGCCCCGGGGCCACCAAGAAAGAAGGCCTGACCCATCATGGAGCCTGCAGGCCCAGGGAGATGACACGCTGGTTTGTTCTCACTCGGGAACTCATCTCTCACATCACCACCGTGGTCCGGCTGTGTGTGTGTGGGGGCAATTCTTTACCTCTAAAGCAACACTGAGACCTGCATTGAGGACCAGGAAGTCTCTCGCCAATGCCCACAAGGTCGTGGTCCCACCCCTGCCCAGTCCCAACACCAGCCCAGCAATCTTACTTCTTGACTTTGGGGTACTTCATCTCTGCAAGGGCATTTGTGGCTTCCGTCTGCTTTTCCTTTAGGTGCTGGGGCCACATGTTGTCCACCCAGTCCACCAGGTCCACCTGAAAGCCAGACCATCGTAAGCAACGCCCACATCGCCTGCAGACGGTCCAGAAAGAACCACCCCCCTGCCTGAGGAGTCTCTGGGTACCATCAGCGAGGCCACCTCACCCATGCCACCCTTCCAGGCACGGGATCCAACCCAGCTCTACACTTCCCCGCCACACCCCCAAGGGACCAGCCTCAGCCACGCCCGCCCAGCCGCTCCATCTCAGGAAGAAAGCAATGCAGAGGCAGACCTCGTGGGAGGTGAGTGGGGGGGGGCAGGCAAGGATGGAAGGTGGCACGAGGGCATTGGCATACCACAGTGGGACGCTTGACCAGATGTTCCAGCTTCGTGTGGCTGAACTCGAGGCTGATGACATTGTACAACTTGTCCCGCTGTGCCTCTGGTGTCTCGTAGTAACGCACAAACTGGGACATGCTCATCTCGGTACCCTTCTGGGTGTTCACGTCCATCACATCCACCAGCCGGCGACTCCCTGGGCACAGAACACACAGTCTGTTCACTGGGGCCAGCACAGGGCTCCGGATCCTATGAGGGGGCACCCCCACAGTCAGCAGCGGCTTCTCCCGCAGCGCTCCCCACTCTCGCCTTTACTCCAAGCCCACCAATGGCTGTGTACAGCCCCATTTTATGTCAACTTGATACAACCTGCAATCATCAGGGGAGACACAACTGAGAAAACGCCTCCATAGGACCCGGTGGCAGGCTAGCCTATAGCTCTGAGGCTCTCCACCTTCCTAACGCTGCTGCCCCTTAATATAGTTCCTCGTGTTGAGGTGACCCCCAGCCATAAAATTGTTTTAATTGCTACTTCTTACCTGAAGTTTTGCTACTGTATGAACTGTAATGTCATTATCTGTATTTTCTAATGGTCTTAGGAGACCCCTGTGCGACCTCCAGGTTGAGAACCATTGCTACAGCATTTTCCTAATTAGTGATTGATTTTCTTAATCAGCCCATTGTGGGTGGGGCCATCCCTGGGCTGGTGGTCCTGGGTTCTTTAAGAAGGCAGGCTGAGCAAGCCATGATGAGCAAGCGGGTAAGCAGCACCCCTCCACGCCTCTGCCTCAGCTCCTGCCTCCAGGGTCCTGCCCTGCTTGAGCTCCTATCCACACTGCTTTCCACGATGCACTGTGCTGTGGAACTTTGAGTGAAGCAAACCCTCTGCTCCCCCAGTTACTTTGGTGATGGTTTTTCTTCGTTGCAACAGTAACCTTGAGACACTGTACCATGTCAGTATTCCTGGCCCTGACTGCTGCCTCCTTCCTCCATCACTGCAGTCCGTGTAACTGCTCTCCAAGCTGCCTTCTGGCGCGTCCCAGGACCCCCTCCACTCCCCCAGACACTGCAGCCAGGGTGAGCTTTCTGAAACACAGACCCAGCCACGGACACTTTTCTACTCGAAACTCCCTGCCAACAAACGCCTCAGTGCAACAAGCAAGGCCTTTCTGTCTGCGGCATGAAGAGTATTCATCTCTCCAGACAATCAACAGTTTAAAAGCCTCTCAATCACTTGGAGTCGGGCATAGTAGTGCACACCTGGAGCCCCCGCCCTGTTTCAGAAAATGTAAATAAATAAATATATAAATAAATAAATATCCCTCCCTCAGGAAGCTGAAGAGTGCTCAGTGGTTACGAGCACCTGATTTTTCAGGTGATCTGGTTTCAATCCCCAGTACCACATGGTGGCTCATGACCACCTGTAACTTCAGTTCCATAAGATTTGACACCTTTTCTGGCCTCTGCAGGCACATGGGTCATATACATACATGCAGGCTAAACATTCATACATGAAAAAAAATTAATTAATTTATAAAATAAAAAAATAAATATTTATTTCTAAATATGTCTTTTGTTTGTTTGTTTTTTGTTTTTCTGAGACAGGGTTTCTTTGTGTAGCCTTGGACGTCCTGGACTTGCTTTGTAGAGTCATGGCTGGCCTTGAACTCTGCCTGCCTCTGCCTCCCCGAGCGCTGGGATCACAGGCATGTGCTGCCACACCCAGCTCTAAATAAATAAACACAAGTCTTACTCGGGGCTAGGAAGATGGCTCAGTTTGCCAAGCATTTGCTTTGCAAGCATGAAGACATGAGTTCAATCTCCAGAACTCACATACAAAAGGCAAAGTGTGATGATGTGATGGTGTGCACTTATAATTCCAGTGCAGAGGGGACTAATGGGTCTCCAGGGCTCCAGGCCCAGCCAGTCTACACTCATGGAGCTCCACATCAGGGAGGAACTCTGTCTTCTGGAACCAAGATGGATGACTCCTAAGGAAGACACCCAAGGTTGCCAGCTGCCTACACAGGCAGGCAGGCACCCACACACCCACGCACATTCATACACAGTCTCATTTCTCGGACTAGGAATTTGGCTCAATTGGTAGAGTGCTTGCCTAGTACATACAAACCAGTTTGACTCTCAACACTGCATAAACCACGAAGGTGATGTATACCTGTAAATCGAACAGTCAGAAGGCTGAGTGTCACAGGAGAATCATGAGTTTAAGGCCAGCATGGACTATATAGTGAGTTCTAGGCAAGGCTAGACCACAGTATGGGACCCTTTCTCAAAAACAAAACAAAACAAAACAAAAAACAAGAAGAGAGGGGGAAATTTTTCATTCCCTAGTCTGTGAAGGCAGCATTAACTTGGTTTCTTTGAACCCCGGTCTTCATCTTGTTAGCCCTTCTGCTAGAGTGACTGTGAGGAATAAACCACATGACTCCTCAAATAACCGGCACAGTGTCCAGAATGTAAGGATGCTTTTTTACCCCCAGCACTGATCATGACTTTTAAACACTGCACTTCTGCTTTCTTATCCTTCTTCCCTCCAACTCTGGTAAGCACCATGAGTGCAATCTTGCTCATAATTCTATAGCAAGAACCTGAAAGAAAGAGGCTTAGCACACAAGAGCTAGGGAGTGAACAAGTATTAAAAATGAGGTGGAGACACCACGTCACCAACGGAAAAGAGCAGGTGCCTCCTGCTGAACAAAGTCCAGCCTTCCACCTCAGCAGTGGACTCCATGCCTCTCACAACATCCCAGAGAAAAGGGAACCAGCCCTGGACTGGGACAGAAAACCTCCAGGTTAAACCTGCATCCCCCTACCAACAAGCGAACCTTTGACCTTTCTTTGCTCGTCTACGAAATGGGAAAATGTGTCTCTCTAAAACTTGTGCCATGGAGGGGGAAAAAATGAGCAAGCCTTGAATGGGGAGGAGACAGACACAAGGTAGCCTGCCAAGTTTTTGGTGACTTATGGAGGAACCTGGCACCTCCTGCATGTTACACTCGAGAAGAGCATGAACCCACCAGCTGGTCTGAAAGGACCCTAGTTCCTCATTAGCTCAGTGACAAATGCACAGTTGATGGAAACTCAACAACAACCAAAGTCGAGCCTCTCTTTTCACCACAATCCCCCAGGTTACAGCTACATTCACCTAGGATGAATACAGAACAGCCTCAGGGGCCAGCGGCCAACCCAGCCTACTGCCTGCTTTTTTGTTCGGTTTTGCTTTTGCTTTTTTGAGACAGTGTCTCCTGTAGTTCAGTCTAGCCCCAACACTGTGGCCCAGAAAGAACTTGAACTCTTGATCTTCCTGTCACCACCTCCCAAATGCTGCGATCACAAGCATGAACCAAGCTTGCTTTCTTTTCTTTTTTAAAAGTTGGGTCTCACTGTATAGCCCAGAATGATCTTGAATTCATGCTCCTGCCTTACTCTCCTGGGATTCACAGGCATATGGCCATGCTTGGCAATGCAGCTTTGCGGCCTTTGTTAATTTTTAAAAACAGCATCTTGCTATATAGTCCTATTTGATCCCAGAACCTGTTAGGTGACTAGGTGAAGGCCGGGTGTGGTTGCACACATCTTTTTTTTTTTTTTCACATTTATTTATTATGTATACAGTATTCTGCCTGCATGTATGTCTTCAGGCCAGAAGACGGTATCAGATCTCATTAGAGATGGCTGTGAGCTACCAAGTGGTTGCTGGGAATTGAACTCAGGACCTCTAGGAGAGCAGCCAGTGCTCTTAACCTCTGAGCCATCTCTCCAGCCCGGTAGCACACATCTCTAATCCCAAGCACTCAGGAGGCAGAGGCAGATGGAGCTCAGGGTGTTTGAGACCAGCCTGGTCTACAGAGTGTGTTCCAGAGTAAAACCTTGTCTCGAAAAAACGAAACAAAACAACAAAGCAAGTGCTGGGATTAAAGGAGTGCATAACCATACCCAGCTCTTTTAATTTAACTTTTTTTTAAAAATCCTTTCTTTTATTTTTTGAGGCAGGATCTCACCATGTGGCTCTGGCTGGCCTTGAACTCGCAGAGATCCATTTGCCTCGGTCTCTTGGCTAAGACTTGATTTTTATTACTCTAATTAAAAAGCTTCATTATGCTAGGCAGTGGTGATGCATGCCTTCAATGCCAGCACTCGGGAGGTAGAGGAAGGCAAATTTCCGTGAGTTCAGCCTGGTCTACAACAGAGTGAGCTTCAGGACACCTGGGGCTACACAGAACAAAACTGTCTCAAAGAAAAAAAAAAAAGCTTACTATTTATTTTGCTTTCTGACTCTGCATGTGCCTTCAACACTTTCACACGGATTTTCTGTTCCTTAATAATGAAAGTGCACTTGATCCTGTCACAGACACATCTAGCACACACGGTTTTTTTTTTGACTTGGATAACTTCATAAGGAGGTCAGGTCTCATAGCACGAACTGCTCAAAGTCTGCCTTCGCACACACCACTCGCAGACTTCAGTGTTTTCCTGACATTCTGGGTATAAAAGTAAACAATCCTACTACGGGGATCTGGGACTAGCTTCGTTTGAGGCTGGTATTGCAGGAAGCCCCGCAACGATTCTAGGTCGGAGGCGGGAACATCGGGGAACGCCTATCCCCAGAGGAGCACTTACTGTTCACATTCCTAAATGCAGAGGTGGAAATGAAAGAGCATTTCACAATCATGAAAATGACCGAAACTTGAATTCCCACGTCCACACAGAAGTGTGCTCAGCTCCGACGGGCAGGCAGTGACTCTGAGCTGGGCTCCCGCCACAGAGAGCCTCCAATGTTTGCTCTCCTGCTCTTTCTGAGAAGTCTGCTGACCCTTGCACCCAGCAGAGCTCTGGATGAACCTGAACGGTGATGCAAGCTAACAGCCCGTCAGTGCTCCATGCCCAGCTCTGAGCACAGAACTGCCCCGTAACAGGCCAATGGCCAACACCGGTGAAACGGATGGTTTCTCACACAGTAGAAACTGAGTTATAAAAGCAACTCCTCAAATATGCAGAAGGACTCAGGGGTTCCTATCTTTCAGATTCAAGATCTGGCCCTCGCAGCAACTCTGAAGGAAAGCAGGACCGACTGCCTTATGAAGGAGGGAAGCATGGCCACACACGGGGCAATGAAAGACTCCTGTTTCCTGGAACATGCTCTTTCTCCCAATTATAGCTGCTGCTGTCTGCTGAGCACGTCAGCACAGGCACACCCTCTTCACAGGCACTCTCACGGTCACTGCTCTGTCAGGCAGAATTCCAGTTTATACTTAGTGGACGCACGAGAGACTGGACGCTTGGACAACCAACTTGCCCGAGCATGCCCAGTCGGCACACAGCTGGGATTGGAAGCTAACTCGAGGCAAAGCCAGGGCTCGGACTCTGAATGCCACCTCTGTAATACTGCATGTTTTTATTACATGCTCAGGTCGGAAAAGAACACCCTTGCCTTTAGTGATCCCAATTTTCCATGCCTGGTGACAACCCTCAAGATACGAGGAAGCCAACCCAAGCCAACAGCACTTTGTATTTGCACTGGGAAGGAGCACGTCCACCAGGGGGCATCGCTGGTCCTTGCTTAAGAGTGAGGCCACACTTGACACAAAGCTACTCCTTCCCTAACAACCAAAGGGCCTGGAACAAGTCAGCCACCCTCGGGTTTTCTAAGAGCTCCATCTGGCAGAGAACCCACTATTAGCACCCACAAAACCTCTTCCCCCTCCGAGAGCTCCCCACTCTGTCCACTTCTCTACCGTAACTTTGCTCAGGATAAGTTGATGGGTGTCTGCTGGGCACTCGGAGGAGGGGCACAGAGTGTCAGCGTGACAGCACCAGAGGCTGCTGCACATCAGCTGTACCAGCCAAGCTCAGACACAGCATGTTCAAATTACGCAGACATACATGCAGAAAAGACACTCACACACATTAAACAAATAAAGAAAACACAAAGAGACCCTGCCTCAAAAACCAGCAGCCAAAGCTAGGTGTGATGGTGTAGGCCTTTAATCCAAGCACTTGGGAGGAAAAGGCAGGCAGACCTCTCGAGATCCAGGACAGCCAGGGCTAGTAGTAAAACCCTATGTCAAGAGCATAAAAACAATAAATTGTATACAACACTCAAAGAATTACTAAAATCCTTCTTATTTAAAACTACACAGAGGACCAGGTACCATTGATTAATCCCAATGTTTGGAAGGCCATACTTCCAAGCAGGCAGAGGCAGGTAAATTTCCAGCCTAGTTTATAGAGGAGTTCCAGGATAGCTACAGCTACACAGTAAGACAGTGTCTCAAAACAAACAAAAATAAAAATACTAAGCCAGGTGGTGGTGCTGCATGACTTTAATCCCAGCACTAAGGAGGCAGAGACAGGCAGAGCTCTGAGTTCGAGGCCAGCCTGGTCTACAGAATGTGTTCCAGGACAGCCAGGGCTACACAGAAAAACCCTGTCTCACCAGGCAGTGGTGGCACAGGCCTTTAATCCCACCACTCAGGAAGGCAGAGGCAGGTGGATTGCTTCGAGTTTGAGGCCAGCCTGGTCTACATAATTAAGAAACCCTGTCTCAAAATTTAAAAAAAAAAAAAATTTAATAAAATTACATACTCAAAAGCATATAAAGGTGGTGTGTTATGTTTGATAAGCTTCAAATACTGCAGATAAGGATGAAGACATGTGGGCTGGAGAAATGGCTCAGAGGTGAAGAACACTCACAGTTCTTCCAAAGGTCCTGAGTTCAGTTCCCAGCAACCACATGGTGGCTCATAACCATCTATAGTGTGATCTGGTGTGCAGGCAGAATGTTGTATAAATAGTAAATAAATCTTTAAAAAAAAATGAAGACATGTTTATAAATGAGGTAGGACTAATTAGGGATGGATGAGGTTGGGCCAAGGTGAAGGGTGCATGGCCGTTTATCCTTTCTGATTATTCTTATTCCAATTTCCAAGGAACTTGGGATTCAGTCCAGTGGTGGAGTCCTTGGGCAGCAGCCTAACATCTCAGACTGAGGATGCAATCCAGCAGAGCAGAACTCTGCACATGTAGAAGCCCTGGGTTCAGCCCCAGCATTAGACAACATTCTATTTTTACCTCCTGTGCTGGCAAGACGGCTCAGTGGGTAAAGTGCTTGCAAGCCTGAGGTCAATGCCAGGGTTCGTGTTGCGGGGTGGGAGGGGAGCCAGGCGTGTCAGCCACAGAGTGGTCTTTACAACCACCTGAAACTCCGCTTCCGGGGGATCTGACAATGCCCTTCTAACCTCCTCAGGCACCACACACACGGTACAACATGCATAGATATAGGAAAAACTCACCCACATAAATATTAAAAATAGGTGCTAGAGAGATGGCTCAGTGGTCAAGAGCACCGGCTGCAGGGTTCAATTCCCAGCCACCACAGAGTGGCTCACAACTACCTATGATGGGATCTGATGCCCTCTTCCGGCATGCGGGTGTACATGCAGACAGAGCACTCATACAAATTAACTAATAAATTAATTGATAATTGATTTATTGTTAGATTATTAAAGTTAATATTATTAAAAGAGTTATTATAAATCTTCTGAAAATTATTAAAAATATATAAATAAGCCAAGTGTCGGTGGGCTCCTGTTTGTCATCTCAGTACCTAGCACTGTGAGGGCAGAGACAGACAAATTACTCCGTGACTGGCCAACAAATAAGAAACCCCATCTGAGAAAATAAAAAATTAAAAAATAAAAAAAGAGGGTGGGGCACACCTTTAATCCTAGCATTTGGGAGGCAGAGGCAGGCAGATATCTGAGTTCAAGGACAGCCTGTCGACATAGTGAGTCCAGTCCAGGACAGCCAAGGCTGCACAGAGAAACCCTGTTTGTTCCTCAGCTGTCAGGGCAGCTCAGGTTGTCCTCTGGCTTCCACACACACTTGAACACATGGCACACACATATACACATATACAAGCACACACACATATACACAATCCAATCTGTGGGGCATAGTATCTTACTTATGTAATGTTTACACTCAGGAGATTAAGGCGGGAAGTTTGACACAAGTTCACGGCAGCCTGCGTTATAGAGTGAGACCCTGTATCAATAATAATAATAAATTGAAAACAAGAACAAGGAAAGCAACAACAAATAAAGCAAAGAAAAATCCCAGCTGTACCTAATAGCTCTGCCGATTCCAGGACTGACTTAACCTCAAGGCTTGCAGGGCATTTGTGAAAATGAAGTATCTTGATATCAATAACCTAATACAACTGTCCCTTTACCAGCCCCCAAACAGGTCTTGGGCTGTGCAAAGGACCATGAGGTCAAGGGCAGCCAAGTCCATCAAAAGAAAAAGGTTCTCTTTTTTACCACTGGTTTCACAGACAGTCTGTATGTTGTTGTTTAGTGTGTCCGTGTGTGTGTGTCCGTGTGTGTGTGTTATGTTTACTTATTTATTGGGGGAGCACACACAATGACATGCATGTGTAAGTCAGAGGACGGCTTGCAATTCTCCCCTTCCCCACGTGGATCCCAGGAATGGAACTCGGATGGTAGGCGAGGCGGCAGGTGCCTTTATCTCCTCAGCCATGTTTTAACCATGAGCCACCAGGGCCCACCTGGGCTCTTTAACTCTGTGAAGGAGGTGGGTGGAAGACTGAATACCTAACCTTTTCCCACCACAGTGTCGTGAGACACCGGAGTGTAAATACAGTAGCTCTGGGAACCCGGGACAGTGCCAAGAGCCCTGGATAAGGTTGTGTCCCATCAACCCCACAAACCCCATTCCAGGGCTCAACTGACAGGAAAAGACAGTAAGAAGTTGACCTAACCCTTCTCCTTTACTAAAGAACTCTTTCTTCAAAGACTACATGAGTCACAACCATAAAATAAAAACAAACAGCCTGGGTATGAATAAGGAAGACAGACTCAGGATTCAGACCAAATTCCTGGGATTTCCCTTAGAAAACCACTGAGGGCGGTCATCTGTGTAGGCCCTCTCTCACGGCTGACATACTACATTTAGCCTTCATGACTCAGCTCATTTCCCATCAACGTGCCTAGGGGAAGATGCTGTAGAGGGCCAGAGAGGCCTGAGGGGCCACTGGGGACAGGACAGTCTGTCAGTGAGCCTGAGCTGGCTGTGCACCTGTAATCCCAGCGTTCGAGAGGATGAAGAGTTTGAGGCCAGCAGGTGCTACATAATGAGACCCTGCCTCAAAATAAATAAATAAATAAAATCTGTTTTCCCAGGTTCACACTCAGATCTATCACAATTGCAAAAGAGCTGGGTCTCTGGGGAAGCCTTGGAACTAGAAAGGACAGTGTCCAAAAGGCAACTCAGTCCCAGTTAGGACCAGGTGACAAGGACAGGCTACCACTGGAATCCAATGAAGGTACATCCCCATTATAGACCTGATCTTAGGCTCCCAAGTCAATGGGTTACAGAGGAACTTTTCCAGCTCAGAGCAATGACTGGAGTTCCTAAGTGGCCAGCAATACCACACTCTCCTTCCCCGGCCCTCTCCCCTCCCTCTGGGTCTCAGTGGCTCTCTGAGCTCAAAGACTGCGCATGAATCCATCAGACTATAGCCCCCGAAGCTCCTAATCAGTTAGCTCCAAGAGCTGTGAGCTCACAGCCAGGAGGAGGCTACCCAAAGGAAACACACACAGCCACTGGCCCCAGACTCCCTGTGAACACCACTTTTCAGAAACCCTGTGGATATGTTCCACATCACAGCCCCGAAACACCATTAATCACCAGGAGGCTTCGGAGCCGGGGTTCATGCTGCTCTCAGCACCTACTCATCCATCTCATGTGAGTAAAATGCATTAAATGTGACACTAAGAGAGGATTCATACCTACTCTGCTCCGTAGTTTCCAAAAGCGAGGCCTCGGGTATGTTCTTGAACCTCTCTGGGCCTCAGGTTCCTCCTCTGTAAAAGGGGAATCCTAGGACCACCCCTCCTGCCCTGACAGAAAGCACTTCGTAGGCCCCAGTAGTGAGGCTCCCACAAAGACTGCTCCAAACTGAAGAGTGTAGGAAATGAGAGTAGGGCTAGGGGAACAGGTCTCCACAGACACAAACACTGTGAAGTAAGACGGACGAAAAGGCCCAAATACCTCTGGACACACCTTGACACATCTGCAAATGATCTCCAGGACTGCTCCTGCACCTCAAGATCCTGTTATGGCAGGCATAACACATGAAACTGAGGCAGGCCAGATGGCCCCATGGGTAAAGGCACTTGCTGTCAAACTGTACAGTCCATGTTTGATCCTTGGAACCCACATGATGAGAGAGAGAGAGAACTGACTCTTGAAAATCGTCCTCTCACCTTTATACACATACAAACACAAAATAAAAATTTTTAAATGTTAAAGGGGGGAGGGGACGACACAAACCTAGACAGACCAACAAAACAAATTTGGTCTAAAAGGAACCAGGCCAGGAATCAAGAGAAGTTACCCAAGCTATCGACAAAGGAAGCCTTCTGAAGACAGGCTAAGAGCCAGCCACAACACTTGTGCAGAAGTTATGAAAACAAACTGTATGACAGACATCTCTGCACTTCAGAGCCTAGGGCAGGAGGACAACCACAAACTCACGGCTATCCTGGATTGTCCTGAGCTATAAGACCCTGTCTCAAAAGGCATAAAACAAAACTAGTCCAAGTTCATACAGATATAGACACAATCTTGGCTCTTCCACTCATCGGTTATTTGATCAGAGACAAATTACTTTGACGCCTCAGATTTTTTCCTCTCTCTTTTGTTATGCTAGGGTTTACACACACTGGGTACCACTGAGGTACAACAAGCCCCGAGCCTCAGCTTTGACTTCTATAAAATGGGCATGACTCAATGGTAAAGTGCTTGCCCAGTAAGCTCGAGGAAACTGGATTCAATTCCCAAAACCAGGAAAACGAAAAGATAGGAGAGGTCGTAGACTCATAATAGAGTCTCTCTGTCAATGGCAGATATGACTATGAAAAACAGTCCCCAACTTATGGTGACTAGACTTAAGACTACTCACTTGATGACAGTACAAAAGAAAAATACACTTAGGGGAAACACACACACTTTGAATTCTGAGTTTTAATCTGTTCCCATGCAATCTGATACTTTTGGAAGGTAGCAAGAACCAGCCCGTGCTCCCACCCAGCCCTGTGATCATGAGGCTGAAGGGCTGGTACCCTACAGCGTGCTGTTGCTAGGTAGTGATGTTTGGGAGCACAGATAGAGTAAATGCACTGTAGACTCTTATTTTCCTCTTACAATGCTTTCATCACTACATGGCCCATTGTACATAAAGAAGTGCTTGTGTTTACTATTTAAGGGGCTGACTCTACAGGACAGTAACCCACACTGGGAAGAAACAGTAGAAGGGCATGTGTACTTTCCCTGAAATCTGACTACGGTTAGGGATTTTACTTCATAGAAAATTTGTGACATGGGTGAAGAGAAGATGCAGGGAAAGAATCTGAAACCCCAGCTTTTCTTGGGGCTGTGATTTTGAGTGCTCTTGCCTTCAAGTCCTGGAAAGCTGGGACTCTCCACAGCTCCTTGTCTTATCTTGACTTCTGTCCTGAGCTCAGATTTAATGGAGCTAGAACAAAACGAAGTCACTTTTCCTCTGGGATAGGACAAAAGCCTCCTCTTCCAAGTGCTTAAAACCAAGCCCACATCTGAAGCAGATGGCCACAGACCATCAGAGCAACTCACTGGGCAGGAAGCCAATCCACAGTCCTCATTTGTGAACTGCAAAAGCAGGACCAGGTGAAGGCTACGAAACTTTTCCTAGATTAAAACTGGGAAAGATGGCCCAGACAGTAGCAAAGCATTTGCCTGGTACTCAAATGACCTTGCGTTCCATCCCCAGCATATCAGGTAATACAATAATTAATGAACAAATAAGAAAGTCTACATAAAAATTCTTATTACAATTATTAATTGTGTGTGTGTGTGTGTGTGTTTGTGCGGAACACATGCTCACACATCCGGACCAAGTGGGTCCTGGGAAATGAACTCAGGTCATCAGGCTTGGCAGTAAGTGTCTTTACCCACTAAACCATCTGAACAGACCCAACATCTACAGTTTTCAACAAAGCTTTGGAAGGTCTGAACCAAACATGATATACAAGTTGACAATTTCAGTGATCAAGAGACTAAAGGCAAGAGGAGTAAGAGATTGAGGCCAGCCTGAGATGGACAGTGAGATCTGTATCAAAAAAAAAAAAAAAAAAAGAAAGGAAGCCAGGAGGTGGTGGCACACGCCTTTAGTCCCAGCACTCCAGAAGTAGAAACAGGTGGGTCTCTGAGTTTGAGGCACCTGGTCTACAGAGTGAGTTCCAAGATAGTCAAGGCTATACAGAGAAAACCCTGTCTCTAAAACAAAACAAAAACAAACAAACAAACAGGAATTCAAAATTATCTTTTGCTATACAGTGAGTAGAAGGCTAGCCTTGGCTACATGGGACTCTATCTCAAATTAATTTAATACTTACTTCAGAAACAAGTAAAAAGTGGAGCAGAAGAGATTGCTCAGTGGGCGAAATGCAAGCTGCGCAAGCACAAAGACCAGTGTCCCAGCTTTACCCACGTGAAAAGCACGGAAGGATGAGTGATTGTAAGCCCAGCTTTGAGGGTCTGGGGGGAAGGGGAGTTGATGGGAGACAGCCTAGTCAATTGGTGAGCTCCAGGTTCAGTGAGAGAACTACCTCACAAAGAAAATGGGGGGCTAGTGACATGGCTCATGGTGTAAGGAGCTTGCTGCCAAAGCCTGGTGACCTGAGTTTGATCATCAGGTCTCACTCACATGGTTCAAAGAGAAAACTAAGAAAACTGTCTACTGATGGCCACACTTGCCCCATGGCCCACACTCCTACACATACAATAAATAAATAAACGTCATTTTAAAGAACAGAAAAAATAACAAATAAATAAAAAGTAGAAAGCTCCATCAACCTCTGGCCTTGATACACTCAACGGAAGCCTGTACCCACACACATCTGTACACATATGTGCACACACATGCACATACAAACGCCAAAAGCATGAGTCAGCCACCTCAGATTTCCAAGAAAGGAGAACTTATAGTTTCTCCCCTAAACTCAGCCCAACAAGAACACAGCACACATGTCCTCAGTTTCCAGGAACCACGCAGCACGGGGCAGAACACAACACAGACACTCAAGAAAGACCCGAGACAAAAGGGAACGGAGAAGTAGAAAGCTGTTCTCAAAGCCAGAACCTCACTAGCTATGATGATTTGTTTGTTTGTTGTGTTTATTTATTTTATAAAAGGGGTCCAAAGAGCATCAGCTGGCTCAAATGCCTCTTTGGGAAACCTCATCTCTCCAAGATCCAGTCCCTTTCCACACACTTAAAGTATCTTGTGGTGAGAGGGGGTGGGGGGCAGGTGTGGTATTAAATTCCTTTAATTGAAGTACTCCAGACCCAGAAACAGAGGTATCTCTTTGAGTTCAAGGCCTTCCTCATCTACAATATCCCATCAATCAATCTTCAGAATTCTCTCTTCCAGCCTCTCTACCCCTTGATTTCCCAATACCAGATGTAAAAATATCCCAGTGGTTTAAAATAAACCAGTGGTTTAAAATACAGTTAAAGGCCCAGTATAGAGACCCTATGGGCCACATAACACCCTAGGTCCCACAGTCATCTGGTAGAAAAACCCAACTTCTCTGAATGTACCCCTAGATAAAACAAGAATGGCTGGGAAGCCCCTAGGACTCAAATGAGCTATAAAAGAAAAGACTGACACATTGAGAACAACCATAGACTCCTATCATCAGATCCAGCTAATCTCAGACCAAAAACATCTCAGAAAAACATTCTGACCGGCCATGGTGGAATAATAAATAGTTCATAACTATAATCCCAACAACCAGGAAGTAGAGGCAGAAAGATCAGGAG
Source organism: Meriones unguiculatus (assembly GCF_030254825.1). Taxonomy (NCBI): domain Eukaryota; kingdom Metazoa; phylum Chordata; class Mammalia; order Rodentia; family Muridae; genus Meriones; species Meriones unguiculatus. The sequence continues at coordinate 88,592,095 of NC_083352.1, read as the reverse complement.
TTCAAGGACAGCCTGAACTACGTAGGGAGAGCCTGTCTCAAAAACATGTATGCTTCAGGGCTATGAATTTAGCTTGCCTGGCACTTGGGACCCTATGTAAGCAAATAAAATATGTCTATATAGAATGTGTTCAGACTTACGACACTATGGCAAATACGTCATGACAACTACTTACACGGCAGTGGAACTGTATTAGGTTATGAAAGTATTCTAGGATCATGTATGAGAAACCACACATAAACCATGAGAAGATATGTACAGATTAGCCACCAAAACAAAACAAAACAAAACCCCATGCCATTTTATACATAATGCAGATTTAAGCACCTCCAGATTTAAGTACCCTTGGGAACTTAGGAGATAAATCCCCCCGTAGATACTAAGGGACAATTGTAAATGCAATGTGTGAGACTTACCTATGTGCTAGAATAAATGAAAAAGGTCAAAGAGCTGTAAAGAATATTTTGGGGACAAGTGGGAAATTAGTACAGTATCAATGTTAACTTCCTGAGTGTGATTGACGCGTCTGCTCAGGTCGCGGGAAGATGCTCGGGTTAAGGAAATCTCTCCTGGAGTATTTAGCACTGACAGGTCTTGATGACTACGAGTAACGCTCAAGCAGCTCAGCAAATTACCTGTGTGCCTATGTTTACGCAGAATAAACATGAATTTGAAAATTTTTGGATAAAAAAATATAAATTAATTAAAAACAGATGATAAAAAAAAATGAACGTGTAGAATGACACTTACGGGGCTCGGTGGGCGGGCCTGGCTAACTCAAATTACCTGTGTGCCTATGTTTACGCAGAATAAACATGAATTTGAAAATTTTTGGATAAAAAAATATAAATTAATTAAAAACAGATGATAAAAAAAAATGAACGTGTAGAATGACACTTACGGGGCTCGGTGGGCGGGCCTGGCTAACTCTCCCGGGATCTTGGCTAGTTCTTGAAGAGGACATTTCCAAAAGCCTTGGCCTGCCCCCTTCCAGCTCACTACCGCCCTGAATGGTGGTGTAATTATTCGCACCCATATGTTCTCAAGCTATTGTGATACGCCGTGAGGTGACACGGCTGAGAACTGTTCCTGGAGTGGAGCCAAATGTCAGAGACGGCATTAAATCTCTCTCTTCAAAGAGCGCCTGGTTTACTTATGTCATTACAATAATGAAAAGCTAATACAAGGGTCTAGCCAACTCAACACGATGAAGAAAATACACTGAAAGGCCTAAAGATAGGGATAAATTACTGTAGACATTCTCAGATGGTCACTGGGATTCACACCTAATATTCTAGCACTTAGGAGGCTGGGGCAGGAGGCTACCACAAATCAAAGGCCAGCCTGGGCTACCAGTGTGAAAGCCTGTCTCAAAAATCAACAAGAGTAATAAAATCAGTATTAACAGCAGATAACATGACTGGCTAATTTAAAATGACAACCTACCAAAAAAAATATATTAATCAGAGAGTGAGGAGGTGTCTCAGTAAGGACACTTGCCCTATAAGGACTGAGTTTGAATCCTGAACCCCCCCTCACGTCTGCATGGGACAGATTCCAGAAGCTTGCTACTGATCCATACCACAGAAAACAGGAATCATCTGCTTCAGGAGAGAATCTGTCTTAAGACAAGGAAGAGAACAACAGAGCAAGCATTTGGCATTCTGCTCTGACCTCCAAATACTCAGGCATGGGTACTCACATCTGCACATGTGTGCAACACACACAGAGAAAGAGAGAGAATAAAAAGCCAATTACCTAGGAATAAGTCTAATAAGAAATGTAGGTTGCAGTGATTAATCTCTTCTCTTTTTATTGAGAAGATTAATCTCACTGTCAGCTTGACTGGCTTGAGAAGCATTTAGGAGATGATGGAAACATTGCTTTGGGTATGCCTGCAGGGACATTTCCAGACTCCCTGGACCCTGCAGGCTCTGAGGGGTGAGTGATGTAACCCCTGAAAATCTGAATGGGCTTTTGGGAAGTGGTAGAACTGAGGAAGGTGGGGGCTGGTTGGAAGAAGCAGATAACTGGAACCCATTCTTTGGGGCTGGACCTTGTGGTGGCCCCTTCCTTATGCTCCGCTTCTAACCTACCATGAGGGGAAGAAGCCCCTCCACCACATATACCCACCCCCACCCATTCTCTGCCAAACACATGTGGTCATGGGCTGAGTCCTCTGAAACTGTGAACCAAAGTCTTTCCTCCTGAAGTTGTACCTGCAGGTATTTTGATCACAGCAACGGAAAACAAATGCCACACGTAGAATGTCATGTTCACTCAGAATATTCAATATTATAAAAAGCCAGTTTTTTCCCAATTCCCTTATTTAGAACTTATTTATGTATTTATTTATGTAATGCGTATTTACATATTTATGTATATAAATAAATATGTATTTATTTGATATTGTATCTTGTGTGCATGTACGTATATAAGCCACATGTGTGCCCAGTACCCTGGGAGATAGAAAAGAGGGCATCAGAGTTGCCCTCTGAAACCAGAGTTGGGAATGGCAGCAAGCTACCAAGTAGGTGCTGGGAACCAAACCCAGGTCCTCCGCAAGAGCAATAAGCACTCTAAACCACTTAGTCATCTCTCCAGCCAACTTTTCTTACAATAGTGTTTCTGTTTTCCTAAATCCTCTTATTTATTTATTTTCGTATTTTGAGACTGGGTCTCACTACATAGCTTTGGCTGGACGGGAACTCTCTCTACAGACTAGGGTTGTCTCAGACTCTCAGAGCTGTCTACCTCTGCCTCCCACGTGCTGGGCCGAAAGGCACGGCTACCACTCCCAGAATATAGCTGATTCTCCAGGTAGCCTCGGCTGAGCTGGAACTTTCAATCCTCCTACCTCCGCCTCCCACAGGGCTAGGGTTACACAGCATGTGTCACTATGCCCAACCTCAGCTTTTGCAAAAATATCAGCAAGATAATTCTAATTGTCATATAGAGAGCAGGGTATGTATAGCAACAACCAACAATCCTAGCATGAGGAGCCCCTGAGTTGAGCCTCACGTGCAAAATAAAATAAAATCAATATGGAAATGCAAAGAGTGGTAAGCCAGAGCATTCTTGAAAATGAACAAAAGAGCTCCAAAAGGTGACCCAGTCCTGTAATCTCAGTGCTTAGGCTGAGGCAGGAGACCAGCAAGAGCTGAAAGACAGCCTGAACTACTAAATAGTGAGTTGAAAGCTAACCTGGATACAAAGTGAGATCCCAAACAACAACAACAACAACAAACAGGCTGGCAAGATGGTTCAGAGGGAAAAGAGGCTTGCTCCCCAGCTTGAAGACCTGAGGTCACTCCCTAGTTCCCACACCCTGGAGGGAGAGCACTGATCCAGCAAGCTGTCCACTGACCTGCACACTCCCCTGGGGCATTCTCAAGCCCGCATAGAGATAAATAAGTAAGTAAATAAGCAGTAAGTGTATATGAAAAAACAAAAAGGACAAAAAAGTGGAAAGACTATTACATAGCAAGCCCTGTTACAAAGTTACCAAGACAGTATGACATTTAAGCTTCAGGACCGTCCAGCCAAAGGAAGATTCAGCTGCCTAGAAACAGACCCTCATGAGCTCAGGCACCTGATGCCAGAGCAATGGAGAGAGGCTAGAGAGGCTACCATTCATCCACAGGACTTTTTTTTTTTTTCCCAAAAAGATCTTGACCCCTATCTTTTACCAGACACAAAAATCAATTCCAGATGAAGTTGGGATTTAAATGTGAAAGTCAATGAGGAGCTTTTCAGAAAAATATGTGAACATCTTCATAACCTTGGAGAGGGTTAGAAAAAAAAAAGAAAAAAGAAAACTCTCAAACAGGATGCAAAGGGAGTTCATGAACAAAGCAAAGCTAGATAGTTTCTGTAAAGACAAAGTACAGCTGTGAGACTCGGGCATTGCCAGGAGTCCCAGCTAATTGGGAGCTGACGGAAGGATACCTAAGCCAATAGTTTGGAGTCAGCCTTAACAATGTAGCAAGACCCCAATACTCCATCTTTAACAAAACAAAACAAACTGTACTCTTTTTTTTTTTTTTTTTTTTTAATTTGAGACAGGTTCTCACTATGCAGCCCTGGGAGACCTATAGAATTCACTATGTAGATCAGGCTGACCTGGAAAACTCTGCCTACATCTCCCAAGTGTTGGGATTTTAAAGCCATATGCCACCCCACCACAACCATTTAACTACATCAAAAGACAACACAGCCTAAGCTCACCTGTACCTGCCGAACAATCTCAGTGCTTCAGGAGCTGGAAGGGGAGGGACATCATGAAGGTGAGGTTAGACTAGACTACCTGAGACCCTGTCTCAACAAAACAGAATGATACAAGCAAGGGGGATTTTAAAAATTGTGCAGGGCACAGAGACACATGTCTGCAATTAGGAGACTAAGGCAGTGGAATTCCAAGTTCAAGACCTCACATACCTGTGGGAGCAAGGCCGAAATGAGAACAGCGCTGACTGTGGGAGAGGGAGCAAGCAAAACTAGACCAATAGCAATGGCCAAAACTAAACCAACACACAGCTGCATGTCCCCAGTCTCCAAATGCTAGGACAGCACGCGTGTGCCATTACACCTGGCCTACATGTAACCTTTAACCTAGTAGCTACCAGATTGCCCATCAATCAGTATCCTGAATAAGTCAACTGTAAAATTCATTGAACGGAAGCATATACGGCAGTGAAATAAATCTATGATAACACACAATAAATATTATGAGCTGCCTGAGTACGTAATCCTTTGAGCAAAAGAAGACAAAAGCAAGAAGATACCCAGTATGATTCCACGAACATAAAAAAAAAAAAGAAAGAAAGCAGGCAAGACAGCTGGGTGGGAACATGAGAGAATTCCGGGTGCTGGTCTCCACGATATGTTTGGGTGTCTGAAATCAGTCAACACTATTAGCATATGTGCACTTCCTTATATGTCTACTTCAACTAAAATGGTTTTTTAGCATAGAAATGGAAACTCGCTCATTTTAATTTTAAAGGCAGGTCATTACAGACAATGACACAGGCTTACAGTCACAGCAGTTTGGAAAGCTAACAGAGGAAGAATGTTTGGGCCCAGGAGTTCAAGACCAGCCTGGAAAACATACTGAGATCCGTTTATATAAATGAAAGGCAGGGCTCTAGTGAGCAGCAGATGGCCGGCAGACAAAAGCTCGACTTTAAAGCAGTGAGGAGTCTACAGGCTGACTTGCAGCCTGAACAGCTGGTCACGCCTCCCCCACCACCTTTTTTTTCTTCTTCTTTTTTGTTTTTGTGTACGTGTGAGTGTGTACATGTGTGTGCCTGTGGTGTGTGTGTGTGTGTGTGTGTATCTGTGGGGCATGTGTGTGTGTCTGTGTGGTATGTGTGTGTCTGTGTGGTATGTGTGTGGTGTATGTGTGTGTGTGTCTGTGTGGTATGTGTGTGTGTGTCTGTGGGGGGTGTATCTGTGGGGCGTGTGTGTGTGTGTGTGTGTGTATGTGGAGGCTACAGGCTGACATCAGGTGTCTGCCTCATTCATTCCACACCATCCATAGTGAGAGGCAGGGTCTTTCACTGGAACCCACAGTTTACCAGTTTGGTATGGCTTCCCAGCTTATCCCGCGGGTCCTCAACACCTCCTGAGTACTGGGATTACAGACAGGTTCCACACCTGCTCAGCACTGACTCGGGCGCTGGGGATCCTGGATCCCCACGTTTTCATGGCAACTGCTCGCTCACTGAACCACCTTCCTAACCCTCCCTCCTAAAGGTGGTTGGTCAGCCGCCTCAGCACTGCCCTCCCAGCAGAACGCAAGTTAGTGTTAGGAGCATGTCTCTGTCCCTGGGAAACCCAGAACTGTCATTTCTTCACTCCCAGTCCACCTGGACTGTCAGGCCCTGGCGCTGACTGTCCCCAACTACCAGCTTCACGATTGGCATCCCAGAGGCATGACATGGACTTGGCTAAGCACCATCAGGAAGGAGGGGCCTGGGGTGTCAAGGTACCATCAGCCTGGGCCTCCTCGGCCTGTTTGTATCTTCACAACGGGAGGCACTGCCCAAAGCAAGTAAAAAAGAGGAAGCAAAGAAGCACAGAAAGAAGAAAAGAAAGGCAAGGGCCAGCGAGACGGCTCAGCAGATAATGGCACTTGCCACCAAGCCTGAGGCAAGAGGCAATCTCTTGAGATAATTTGCTCTTGGGGTAATTTTGGAGAACCTAGGTCTATATATACCTTCAGGTTACACCCTAGATATATTACAGAAGTCAAACTATTCTGTTCTGCTTAGGCCACCTCTGTCATTTGTGATAAATGCGCTTCACACCACTCTCCTGGGGCCTGTGTAAACTGAGACCCCAATGGACCACAGTAGTGCTCCAGAGAGCTACAGCCACCAACATCATTCACAGTGTCCAGCCAGCCAGCCTTGGTTCCCTGATCAATGTGCGGTTTTAGTCTGGCAAGAATGCTAGAACCATCTACCTGGACGCTCCTGCTGCCACCATGAGGATCACGAGGTGCAAGTCAAAGAGGAGGCAGACTGGATGCATAATAGAGCTTAGAAAGTTTATCAGAAAGTCCCAGAAAGCAACATTACCTAAGAAAGCTAAAGCAGCCAGGTGGTGGCGGCACACGCCTTTAATCCCAGGAGGCAGAGGCCAGCCTGCTCTACAGAGTGAGTTCCAGGACAACCAGGGCTACACAGAACCTGCCTTGAGAAATAAAACTAAACTAAACTAATCCCTAGAGCAGACACAGTAGCACATGTCTATAACCACGACACTTGGAAGGCTGAAGCAGGAGGAGCTCTGCGAATCCAAGAACCAGCCTTGGCTACACAGTAAGAGCTTGTCTTGAAGACCTGAAAGAGAAATTGTGTCAATTATTCTGGCCACACTGTCCAACAGGCCACTAGTCAGCTGCTTTCACACGCCACATGTGTAGCTTTCAGAACATTCAGTCCAGCCACTTCAATACCTACTGGCATGGCTGCTATAAAAAAACAGATGAGGGGAGAATGGTGAGTTCTAAATTAGCCTGGACTTCATAATGAAACCCTTCTTTAAAAAAAAAAACCCACAAAACCCAAAAAACAAAACTAAATAAACGAGAGACTACTTAGTACCAGAAGCAAAAACCAAAACCAAAACAGACCATAACAAGTGCAAGTGCAGGTAAACAGCAAACTGAGCCTTCATACAGAGCTGATGGACATAAAATATATACCTGAGTCAGGACAGTTACATTATACTGCTGTGGAGAGTGTCATCCTCAAGGTCACAGGTTGGAGCCTCAGTTTCTCTCACTGAGGTTGGGAGGTGGGGTCCACTGGGAGGTATTTAGAACCTAAGGCTGTACCCCTTAGGAATGGATTAATGTCTCCAGGGGCTGGTCAGTTACCTCGACATCAAATTTCTACAAGCAAGATGTCCCTTCTGCTCTGCAAGCCCCATCCTGGCCTTTTCTGTTTCCACCATGAGTTGAAGCCACGCACACTACACGGATGCCCACACTATGCTGTTGGACTTGCCAAAATCACGAGCGGAAATAAACATCTTCTTTGTAAACTATTCTGTGTTAGGTAATCTGTTACAGCAACAGAAAACGTACTAAGATACGCCATAAGACTCAAGAGAAACACATGTTCTTAAAAACTCATACAGAAACATCCACTGCTCCATCCATAACAGCTAAGAAGTGGAAACAACCAAAAGATCCACCAGCAGATAAATGGAAAACAAAATGTGGTCTTTCCATACAAAGAAAATGAAGGGAACATACAATTAGGAGCTACGAGGTTTGTGGGGACAGCAGTCTGGAATTAGATAGTGGTAATGGTTGCAAAACATCATAAATATTAAAACAAACAAACAAAAAAACAACAACCACGAACTGTAAATTTTAAATAGGGAGTTTTGTTACATTTTATTTTAGCTTAAAAAAAAAGTTGAGCAAGGAACTTGTTGGTAGAAAACTTGAATAGCATGTAGGAAGCCCTGGATTTAATCTCCAATGCCATAATTAATTAATTAAAGTGCCAATACCCCAAATAATCAAATCACATAGGTTCACTTTCACCCTAGTTTTCAGCTCCTCAAGGCCTCCTCTCATACTAAATACCCAAATCCAAATTTGACCAGGGCCTTCTACTACTCTCTCCTCCGTCATTCAAGGCTGAAATGCCAAGTCTATTCCCCTGACCTTTCCCTTTGCTCATCTTTCAGCCTAGACTATTTGTTTCCATGGCTGATTCTTATAAATTAATTAATTACTTTTCATTTGTGTGTCTCTGCATATGCTGGTGCCTGTGGTGGCCAGGCGAGGGTGTCAGATCCACTGGAGCTGGAGTTACAGGTGGTTTTGTGCACCCTGATTGGACGCTGAGAAGCAAGCAAACTCTGGAAGAGCAGTAAGTGTTCTGTATCACTGAGCCACCTCTCCAGGCCCCATAGAGGACTGTTATTGCTTTACTCTGTTTAAATGCCTCCTCTCAGCCCAAGAGGCCTTCCTTGACGACCCTGCCTAAAGCACAGCCTACCATGCTCTATCCATCACCCTGCTTTATTTCTTCAAAGCCCTTTCAATCACTGGAAAGATATGTGGTTAAGTCTTTACACTCCCAGTAGAGAGGGCAGGGGCCTTTTCAGTTACGTCCACAGCCTACCATATAGGCAAGAAATGATTTTCTAGGAAGAATGGCGTTATCGAAGAACTTTCTATGATCTGGAATACCACCTGTACCTGTCGGAAAAATGAGGGTGCTAAGCCATCAGCCATATTTAGCAGGTTAATTTGCTAAACGCAGAGTGACAAAGCCCCACCCTAGGCCTGTCTAGAACCCTGAGGAAGCAGGAAGCATGATTCCTCCCCCGTGAACACATGAAAGTCCTTTAGGGGTCATGAAGCACCCAGTGTTTACCCAGCAACCCACAAACAAACGCAAAGGGGAGATCTGAGATCGCACTGCTGACGCCCAAGACAGAGACTGGGTCCAAATCGCCTCCTAAACTGTTCTGGCAAACGTCCTCGACACAGCTCTCAGGACTTTGCAATCTAACCTGTTCTCCAGAGGCAGATGTCTGCAGCTTACAGCTGCTCCAACCTCCCCTGAGGAGGACAGTCTTTTCTGAAGCAGCTGTAAGTCTAAACGGGCAGGTAGTGAAGACCTTCCCTTCTCCTGCCTCACCCTACGGCACTTACCCACCAGGAGTTTGACATCTCGGACTGTGAAATCGGGGTCTGGCATTCTAGAAAAAGAGAAGCATGGATATTTGGTTAAAAACAAGTAAATAAATAAAAAAAAATAATAATAATAAACAAGTAAATAAACAGATAAATTTAAAACAAAAACAAACAAACAGACAAACCCCACACAGAGCTAGACTCTACCCTGAGTCAAAAGGGAAGCCATTTTAAATGGCTTGTTTTTCTTTGTTCTAAGCTTGGAAATATGAGATAGTCCAGAAGGCAAACCCAGAAAATCAGATAAGTTCCTCAAGGGAAGTCACCCAGAATGACAACAGTGTACGCTTGCTCCCTGATGTGACAGAAAGACCAAGGCTGAGCCTTAGGGGATGGGATAGCATTGGTTAACTTAGTGCAGGGAAAACTGACCAGTGGTGTCAAGGACCAAACACCTGCTTTAATTTAGGGCGTCTCTCTCCCTTTAGAAAATAGTTTCCATACAGAGCTATATGGATTGTGGGAGAGACTCCCTTTATACTCAGCTCCAACTTGGGGAACTGAAACAGGAGGGCTGTGAGTTTCAGGTCAGCCTCGGCTACACAGCAATAAACTATCTCATAAACAAAACAAAACAAAATTAATAATAAATAAATACAGTCAGAGTCAGAAAAGGGCATATTATGCCTTTATGCACAGTGGCACACACCAGTGTTTACTGAGTGACCACCTTTAGACCTAGCAGAGGGGTAGGCATTCTGGGAAAGTCAAAGGGGAACAAAACAAAAGATGCTAAAAGGCAGGTATGGTGTCACATGCCTTTAATCCCAGCACTCAGAAAGAGGCAGGTGAGTTCAAGGCCATCCTGGTCTACAGATCAAGTCCAGAGCACCCAAGACTCCATAGCGAGGAAGACGCTCAAAGTCTCATACCGCTGGTAGGAAGCATAAGAACAGGCCTCGCCATAGATGCTAGAGAGGGAGGCGGCCTAAAGGTGCTTTCTTATCCCTGTCCATGGAGTGGAATCTGTCCTTCCAGCCTCCCATCTCTTCCCAACCGCAGTTCCGGAAGCTCTCGGCCAGAGTATAAGATAGACAGAGGCAGGCAGGAAAAGGAGAGGAAATATACACTCTTCATAGAGAAAAACCCACCTCCCCCATATTGGATGTATGCTGAGAAAACATGCATCCTGATGCCCCAGTCTAGGTGTGGAGGATGGCCAGTCTCTCCAAAACCCACACTCTGACTTAAGGAAGGAGCACCGCTCAACAGAAAGCTGCTGCGTGGGACCAAGGTAGACCAGAAGGCGGTGGGAAATCTATCATTGTTGGAATGACTTAGGACTTCTCTCCCAAGTTCCTGAAAAAGGTCATTTTTTTGAACAGTTTTTCTCCTCAGGTAGGGTTTGAACAAGAAGATGTTCCCAGGGTTTTAAGCAAAATCTTTCTGCAAGTGCTGAGTGGAGAAAAGAAGGCAGGAGAACCCACCCCGAAAGCTATGTAAAGTGAAGAAGGGGTTAATTCCAGCAACTTACTTGATTCCTAGTCCATCCTTGTCTCGAAAAACCAGGGGAACCCTGAGCGCTTCTCTCTGCACGTACTCATAGTTAAAATCTGTTTGGGTATTTGAATTAAAGACAATTATTTGGTTAAATTATTAAGAAGCAAATGAACCACAACCCCTTGGTGGGGGAACAACAACAACAACAAAAAAAAAACAATAAAGGAGCCATATACACTATATGTAGGCACCAGCTTGATGGTAAAACTCTCTGGAAAAATAACAAGAAAACAGATAAGGCAAAGCCAAGCCATATCCTCCATCAGCTTCTCTGCCTACTCATTCTCTGCATGCCCCACGGGTCCCAACTTGTCAATGAACAGCCCAGGGCCAGCCTGGGTTGGGAAGGAGACTTGTAAAGAGCCAACTCCGCACTGAAGACTCACCAGCTACTATTGAGAAACAGGAGCAACAAACACATCCTAGGCTGAGCTGAGATAGAAAAAGGACAGCAAAATTGAGGCATGTTACCTAGGAGGATCTAAAGCCTCCCAGGGACGAGGAGGAGGGTTCTCACTGTAGCTGAGCATCAGTGAAAATCTTATTGTAATATCCTGCATGGGGAAAAGGGGGTGGGGGGAGCCGGTTTCCCTGGAAACTATGTATTTGGTGCCAAAATAACTAGGGAACTGGGCACGGCTTTGTTGTCTTCCTATAGCAGAGTTCTGCTGGAACCCATCATAATCCTTGCTTCAACTGGATAACCAGGAGGGAAGAGCTAGTAAACTGTGAAGACGCACCGCAGGGAGACACTGCACCAGACCGTTTTCTATCTGCAGTCTGTCTGGCAGAGACCCCCCAGCCCCAAGTTCCCTAATCCAAAGCCCCTCGGACTTTGCCTAATTCCTTTTTTTCCTCAATTCCCAAGCCAGTGGCTCTGACCCAACCATATCCCTGGAGTCAAGGGATGCTGAGATACATGCTCTTCTCTCCTCAAACAGGTGACTATCATAAGGCACCAGGGGCATGGATCCTCTCCAAGCTATTCAAAAAGGACAGAGAAGAGTCCTGGAGCCACTGAGGCCTCAGTCCTAGGAAAACAGTTCACCAGAGCAGCCTTTGGGGGAGGAGGAGGCCAAAGCAACCAGCTCGGTAGAGAGAAAGAACAAAACCCAGGGCCGGGGAAAGCCCTGACCCCAGGGGCTCCAATCCCCAGGAGCTCCCAGTGAATGGGGATTCCTCAGGATTTAGAGGAAGAGAAGTTGGAGGCGATTCTATTTTGAATCCATGCTAAGGGTTCCTTTGGCGTTTCAGCTCCTCCCTCTGGTTTTGGGGCCAGATCTGAATTAACAAGCAAAATCCTAAGGCCTTCTCCTTTGAAATGAGCCAGGACAGCATTTTAGGGATGCCCTTTAGAGCTCCCTAGATGGTAACCTTCCCTGCCCACACACCCTCTAACCTCCTCCACCCCCAGTTTCAGCTTCCACAAATGGCCCTGAGAAAAAGCTCACAAATCCTGGCCTAAGGATTCCTGACAAATGACTAGGAGAGTTTGCATATTGTTTTCTCATAGGCTTTGCCAAGCTCAGTAGAGTGGGGAAGAAAAGGAGAAGAATTAAAATCCCATTTGTACAAAGAAAACATAAATGCGCTTGGAGCTGGCACCCTGCTTTTGGGTAAAATTTATTGGGAAAAAAAAATTTCCCTCCCCCCACTTCTCCCTAACTCTACCAGAGCCCCAGGAGGCCGTGAGCACAAAAGAGAAACTTCAAAAAATGCAAAGCCGGGACAGTCTCCCCCAGGGCTAACTCTAGGCCTCAGCCACTCAACCAGAACCTGGAGGAGGGAGACACTTCCCCTGCTGTCAGCAAACTGAGAGGGACAGGGTTTCCAAGGGGGATGGGGATGGGGAAGGAAACTTAAAAAAAAAAAAAAAAAAAAAAAAAAAAAAGCCCATACACCCTAGGAAGGGTTGGGTAAGCAAGGGCTTCTCCAAAACTCCAATCCCACAAGCCAAGTTGGGTTCTGGGACCGGAGTCCACAGAAAACCCCCAGAATGCTGGGCGCCTAACGCCTCACCTCAAGCAGGAGCATTACTCAACGCGTTTAAGAACCCGCGCCCACCCCCGCCGCCACACTGTCAGCAGGAAAGCCAGGGAGAAACCCAAAGCAAGGAGGTCCCTCCAACTCCGATCTGCTGTAGACGGGGAAGCCCAGAAGATAAGAGCTCTCGTGTCAGGCGTGAAAAAAAAATAAATAAATAAATAAAAAGACCCTGTCTCCAGAGAAGTGCCTAAGTCTTCCATTCAAACTGCCAAGGGAACCGGTATTTTAGCTTTAGGCCTGAGCGGGTAATCCATCATAAATCTAACCTAGACCCCACAAGCCATACCGTCTAGGTTTGTAGCGCTGGAGGCCCCGGGCTTGCGGAGGATAGGGTAGTGCCAACCCCGACAGCCCGCTTAGTCCTTTCTCCCGTGCCGCTGCAGGGCAGGGCCCACGAAGGGAGAAAGGCGCTACAGACCCAAGGCTCGAAGGGGCGTAACCCTAAGAGCGAAGGTGCTGCCACCTCCAGTTCCAAAGCCCATTTCCAGTCCCCAACCCGCCGGCCCAGGGTGACAAAGGCTTGTTGGGAAGGCTTGGAGCTTAAGGATCACCCAGATGCGCCAGGGCCACTGGGAAGGGCTCCTGCCAGGCACTACACCTCTGGCAGCGCAGAGAGCGCCGGAGGAGTAAGGATGCCCTGCGCCCCTGTCTTCCCTTAGGGCCAGTGTCTGGCCCCGGGGCGCTCTCAGTCGGATATCCCCTTGGCAGTGACCACCCCGGTGCTAGTGATGGGTGCAGTCAGGGCCTAGGCCCACGCCAGGCCCAGCCCTCTTCCTGCCTGCCCTCCTCCCTTACCACCCCCCCCCACCCCAGGGCTCAGGCTCGTTTCGTCACCGGATCCCCTGGAATGGGGGACGCGGGCGCGAAATACGAAGCCAGCCACAGGCAGCTCCCTCCCCACGTGCGCGCTGGCCGTCTGCACAGGGTGCAGCCAGGAGAGGGGACGCCTCACCTTTGCCCTCCATGGCATGCACGAAGTCGCCCTGGTACAGCTGGCTGCGCAGCTTCTCCTCCAGGCTGAAGCCGCGGACGCTGACAATTTCCTCCACGTCCGACAAGTCCTCGTTCTCGTCGTATCTCTGGCGGTCAATCGCGCGCTGTGGGGACCCAACCAGAGAACCCGGGGCATTACTGAGCGGACTTGGGGGTCTCCTCTCACTCTTGGCCCACCGTGAACAGGTGCAGGGGTCGCGCGCCCACTGCACCCCAGCATTGCAATCCGAACAACTTTGCGCAAATGCCAAAGATGCTGAAAGGCAGAAAGGGGGGCTCGCACCCCCAAGGCCCGACTGCTTTTCCACGGAGCACTCCCCTCCTGCATCTTTGGAAGCCATGGAAGTGCTATTTGGGGGCTTTCCTCTGCCCCCACCCCAGGGATGTACTGAGCTTTGACTGCTCGACTGGGAGCCCGGTTATGTAACCCCCAAAGGGGGCTCCGGGTATGAGCTGGCGGGGCAGATGTAGGCCCCGGGAGAAGCCGCTGCGGCGCCCGGCTCGGCGGTAACAGCAGCCCCGGCGGCCACGGCGGCCAACCCGGGAAGCCGGAACCCAGGGCCGGCGGCATTACTGAGGCTGGAGCCGCTCCGGAGCTACAGAAAAGCTGGAAAGCTGAAACGTAAGGATTGAGACCTAGCCGCCCCCGCCAACCGACCGACCGCTACTGCAAGAGGAGGAAGGGAGGGGAGGAGGTTCAGAGCGTGGGGAGAGGCAGCCGGCCCGCCACAAAGCTTCCATCCGAGACCCCAAAACGCACCAGCAGCTGCCTCATCGCCCCACGAGCGCGCGCGCACACTCACTTCCTAAGGAGACTCCCCCACCGCTCCCCGCATCCCTCTTCCTCCTCCCTCCGCCGCTCAGAACCAAGCCCCGCAGCCCCCCGGATCCCAGGCGAACCCCGAGCCCGCTCAGCCCCTTCCACGCCTTTCGGCGCTACCTCCTCCCCACTTAAGTGTCTGAGACCCTGAGCCTCACAAGAGACTGGAGGAGTAAGCTGCTTGCTTCCTTTTGCATGCAATTTATTATTTTTTCCGGTTCTCTTGCAAAATACAGAAAAGGAAAGAAAAGGCAGCAAGAAACAACCAAAAAAAATAAATCAATCGTATACCAGATACAGATTTGGGGGAGGAAAAAAAAAAAAAAAGCTACACACCAATCTTCTTCCAGAGTCTTTCTCTGCCTCCATTTTTTTAGGAGAGTTCACCAATTAATTGTCAACACTCCTGCCCCCTGCATTTTGGCGGAGGGGGGGAAGGAGGGAAGACCAAAGAAAAGAAACCAAAAAAATAAATAAACAGAGCAAGCCAGAGCCGATATCTAGAAAGTTTTGCACCAACACTTAAGCAGATCCGTTTGCAAAGTCCTAGGAAACCATTTTCAGCAGTTGTGTGGGGGGGAGGCGTCGACGTCATAATCCCCGGAACGTAAACATTGTTGCCGATCGCGCTCGGAGCTCGCGGCTGGACTAGTTGGGGAGAAGGGGGGCTCGGGTTGGGGGTGTCGGGGACCGCAGCCGCAGTAGGTGTAGGGCCAGAAGGGAGCCTGGGACGCACCGGGCGCCGTTAGCGCCTTGGCATCGCTGTTTTGTTGTTGGGTCACGAGTGCGCCTCTGCACGCAGGCGCCGCCGCCGCCCGGGAGCTGACTTTTGGAGGGCTGAGTTGCAGGCGGCGGGTGCATCCCAGAGATGGCGGGGCAGGGAGGGAGGGAAAGAGAAGAGGGGGTGGGGAGGGAGGTGCAGATTTGCACGGATGGCCTCAGCGGGAGGCGCGGAAATGCTAGCCGAGCCTGCTGGCAAGAAAGCCCCGGGGGCTTGGCACCCCCCAAAACGACCCCCGCCCCTGCCCCTGCCCCCTTGCTCGGGTTACCCACGACTGCCCCTCTCTTCCTGCACCCACCTTTCCTCGTTACCTATGCTGGCGACCTAAATTCAAAGTGTTTTGTATGTATAATTTCTCTTTCTGTTTTTGCTTTTCTACTGCATGTCTAGGGGGGAGGGGCCAGCCGGCCCAGACCCCTATCCATTTGCGAACCTGCCATATGGAGGAGGCATCTGAGGGGCTCAGAAAGAAATTAGCGCAGCTCTGTATCTGTATAGACTGCATAACTTTTAAACTCCCGGGGCTGAAATAATAATGAGGCAGACGCACAGGTACAGGAAATACAGCCAGTCCACAGCCTTTTCAGGCTGCAGCTGACCGGAAGACAGCCTTTCATTCATTCATTCGGACAGCCTCGGTAGAAGAGCCCTGAAGCATAAGTTGGGCTTTTAAAAAGGAGAGAGAGAGAGAGAAAAAAAAAGTCTCTGCACTCGCCGAGAAGCGATAAATCGATACACAGGAGGGAACTAGAGAATCGGATTCAGCGTCCCCAATGCAGGCAGGCGAAAGGTAAGCCCCTTAAAGCTCCCTTAAGGCAACTCAAGAGGAGGTTGGTGGGGATGCTCGTGGCTTTCTGGGGTAGCACGTCTTGATTAATCCATGTTTCTCTAGGAGGAAGTAGGGACACCCGGGAATATGCTCGGACTATCAGATCCCTCACGCTCCTAGGGGGTCCCCTGAAGTAGTGCTTGTGTCTGCGCCCAGAATTGGCCCCGAGTGATCCTGTAATTCCAAAATGAACAAGTCAGGTCCATTTTAGTTGGGAGAAAAGCTTGCCCGGAACTTTGCTCCTTCCAGGCCTCTTGTGCCCCGAAAGGCCTCATGACAGCACCAGGGAAACTCTGGGAGACCTAGATGATCCTCGCAGATAACGACTACCGCCTTTTCCCCAGTGCACAAGTTAAAGCGGGTCATTTTGCACACTGGGAAACCCAGACTGAAGAAATTATGAATGCGGACGGCTGCTCTTTTAATCTTGTCCCAACATCAACGAGCCGTGGCTCAGGCAGAGGTGGGGAGGAAGTGGCCTGACCACCTGCGAGCGGGCTGAGCCAGAGACTGTCGCTGCAGGGATATATGCTTCTCCCTCCCTCACGTTAGAATTCCTACCTTATCGTTCTGTACTTTCTCCGCGTGTCCCCAAAGCTACTGTCTGAAGTCTGTTTTCATTCCATCCGTGCGCGTTATCGGCAGAAGTCTTCTACATAGGGATGGGGCGCCAAACACCAAAATTTGTCACCAATGTAGCTATGATAGGATTCTGAAATCATAGCTACATTGGCTCAGCTCCATCAACTGGGCAGCCTTTCGAGCAGCCCCGGGGGCCAGCTGGGGACGTAGTTAGTGGTGGAACATTTGACCTAGTAAGTAAGCATAAGGCCCTGGGTTCCATACACACACACACACACACACACACAACTGTTTAGTTTGCCGTGCCTCTTCGTGTGAGAAAGAATCTTTTAAAGGGAAGGTCTTGTGCCTTGTTGCTCCATTTTGTATAGGAGGAAGCTGGAATTCAGAGAGGTGAGACCACTCACCCTGGAACACACAGCTTGCCTTTGCCAATGTTCACCAACTTCATTTATACTTCAGAAAGAAAGAAAGCTGCTTAAAGGAGGGGCCTGGTCTGAGAATCAGTGCAAACATAAAGCAAAGCTGTCAGGTGCGACCCTCGGGGTCTTCGTTCCTCATCTTCCTCCCTGAGGTTCTCTTTCCCCCTGAGGCCTCTGAGACCTCCGAAGGCAGGAGTTAGAGAAAAGTCTGGTGTTGACGCTTTTCGTGTGACAGCACTTAAGCTCATCTATCACATCCATGGGAGTTCCTGACTTGTCATGTGGGAAGAGGTTGACTAGTCACCTGATTTGATCCCCTCCCTTTACAAACCTGAGAGAAGAATGGGCCAGTCGGTTGTTTGTTCCCCTTTGACTTCCCCAGAATGCCCACCCCTCTGCTGGGTCTAA
The DNA here is from genome assembly GCF_030254825.1 of Meriones unguiculatus. Classification (NCBI taxonomy): domain Eukaryota; kingdom Metazoa; phylum Chordata; class Mammalia; order Rodentia; family Muridae; genus Meriones; species Meriones unguiculatus. Next base: position 88,574,488 of record NC_083352.1, on the reverse strand, counting down.
GTGGTCACTCAATAAACGTTGAACCCTTGATGGATCACCTTCTCCAGCATATTTGCATTTTCCCTTTATCAGTAATTGGCAGATGAAAGGCTTTGTCCTCAGTTGAAAGAATTCCAAGCATTCCCTCTAAGTGGGGGAGGAGGTTATTTTGGGCCAAAGGGGGAAGGGCCAGACCCTTGAGCTCTAACTTTGGCTGATGGTCCCCCAGGAGCTGAGAATAGGTGAGAGTTAGAGAAAAGATGAAGGGGCTTATTTCAAAAGATGAACTTTTAATGAGGAAAAACACCAAGCTAGCCTCTGGAAGTGAAATGTCTTCCTGTACCTTCCTTGCTTGATCTTGTAAAAGGCCCAGTCAAATCCTACCTGTCTTATTTGTATCAACCATCCTCAAAGGCTAATTGAGCAGCTCTGTGTCCAAAGACAGAAAACAGAAATAACAGCTTTACTTACACACACACACAGTGGGCTTGGCTGCTGCTGGATGGAGCTCTCAGAAGCCAGTGTTTCTGGGTTAGGAAGAAACACTGTTCTCATGCCCTCATTCTAGCTCTAAGTTTTCCTCTTTGTAAGATAAGGGTCTCTACCTAGCCCTAGGTAGCCTGGAACTTGCTGTGTAAACCAGGCCAGTCTCAAATTTTGTGTGAGCCTCCTGCCTCTGTCTCCTTGGGATTACCTCAGTTTCTAGCTCCAGGCTCTTAAGAATTTATGGTGCCTTTGAGGAAAGCCCTTTGTATCTGCCATCTCTTAAATCTTTGCAAATTTCTCCCCATTTATAGCTAAGGCTCAAAGAGATGCTAAGTTATTTGGCCACAGTGATATTATGGGTACAGGATTTGAGCCAAGAGTTTGTAGGAATCCAGAGCCCACAAGATATAAGCTACTATATAAGTCTACTTGTGGGACTATGACATATAGAACCGAGCTACTCATGAGTAATAACCAAGAACTCACTCGACTGTTGAAATACACTGTCTGGCGGTGATGGCACTCGCCTTTAGTCCCAGCACTCACTCAGGAGACAGAGGCAGAGGCAGTGCGATCTCTGAGTTTCAAGGCCAGCCTGGGCTACAGAGTGAGTTCCAGAACAGACAGCTAGAGCTGTGTTGAAAAAACAAAAAGAGTTAAACTGGACATGGTAGTTCATGCCTGGACAATATAATGAAACCCTGTGTCTCAAATATAAAAAAATAATAATAGTAATAATGGGCTAGGGTTATAGCTCAGTGATACAGCACTTACCTAGCATTGTATGCAAGACCCTTGATCCCACCACTGCAAGCAAGCAAAGAATTTAAAACAATGAGGCCTTAGGCCTTTGTTACCGTTGCTCTTTTTTTTTAATGTTTGTTTGCTTTTTTTTTTTTTTAAGATTTATTTATTATGTATACAGTGTTCTGCCTGCATGTCAGAAGAGGGCACCAGATCCCATTATAAATGTTTGTAAGCCACATGTGGTTGCTGGGACTTGAACTCAGGACCTCTGGAAGAGCAGACTGTGCTCTTAACCTCTGAGCCATCTCTCCTGTCCCCAACATCACTCTTAAGGTGCCTACCAATCTATTTATATATGAGTCAAGGTTCGGTATGGCTTAGCATCTCCATTATCAACTACCCCAAAGCATTAACAGAATGAAGAGTCCATGGAGGCAAAGATAGCAGCAAAGGTTGTATAGAAGAGTACATTTGGTCCACCGTGAATTTTGCAGCCTTAGGATTTGAAGCACTTGCTCCTGGTGCCTGCCAGGAGCATGGCACTGTGCAGGAGCCTGGTAGGGTTCCAGTTGGATGGGTTTGGTTAACCTGAGATATTACAAATGAACTTAAGTATGATATATACCCTATAGATTGACTCAGAGACCATATAATGAAGCTCAAGCCAGGCAGAGGCATCAGGAGTTACAGTCCACAATGATATTATGGCTACAGGATTTAAATCCAGAGCCCCCACAAGATTATGGTCTTAGTGAGGACCTGTCAAAAAACACAAAAAAATGAAATTAAGGCTCACAGTTTGATCTTCAGCACTGAAAAGGAGAATATATGTTAATATGGAATGACTTGATATCCTTAAATTAAAACATGATATAGAATACTAAATTTTACTACTTGGGTAAACCAAAGAAGGTATTTCCATTTTTTTTTTTTTAATTTACTTTATGTGCATTAGTATAAAGGTGTTAGGTCCCTTGGAACTAAAGTTACAGACAGTTGTGAGCTGCCATGCGGGTGCTAGCAATTGAACCTGGGTCCTTTGGAAGAGGAGACAGTGCTCTTAACCACTGAGCTCTCCAGCCCCTACTTAATCTTTTATATGCACTGAATTTTCTTTGGAAAGACACGACAATGGGGAAAAGAAGCATGAAAAGAGAAGGAAAGCTATTCTTTGGTACACTGTGAAACTTTAACCACATGTATGTATGAACAGTGTCTGATGCAGACCGGAGGGATTTAATTTCATTCTGTATGCTGTAGTGCCTTCTCAACTCTGCACCATGGAAATGTTTTACCTACTCAGAAATGAACTCCAGGTTACTGGTTGTAGCTCAGGTATAGAATGCTCGCCATGATGAAGAGGTGTAATCCACAGCGTAACAGGGGATGGAGGTGAATAGAATGATGAATAGAAATTAAACACAGCAAAACCCTGTATGTACAAGACAGTACTGACAAATTTTGTCCTATTTTGTATTCCTTTTGTATTTTGAAACTTACTTTTCTTTTTAATATAGCAGCAGACCAAGCTGTTTCTATTAAAGTGATTGTTCTCAAATATCTTTGTTTATTTTGTTTTTTAGTCCTCAGTCCCTTGTGGATTGAAGTCAAAAAGGGAAACCAAACTGTTGAAAGACTGTCAGGCCTGACTCTTGGGGAAAGGTTTACTGTTCTTCCTAGAACCCTGCATTTCATCCTGTCTCTTCCTGGGTAAGGACTAGAAAGACCCCTTGAAACCACAGGTGACTTAAAGGGTTAATGCAGTGAAACAGAGTCATAAAAGTTCAAAGATTCTTTCAAAACTTGCATCTTGAGATTGATGGACATGTATGGTAGCCAATGGGAATGAAAAGGCAGGCATTACTTCATCATGCTCAATTGTCACTGGTTGACTATCCCTGAGGAGTGCAGGGGAAGGCTGGCAGTTAACCCTTCAGGATCCACCATGCCCTCTGCATTCCCTTTATTTTGAAAGATGAAGCACAAACAGAAGAACCTCTAGAGCCCTCCCACCTTCAGGTGCTACCTTTGGGTCCAACCACCAGGATCTCTCCTATCAAAGGAATACCTGTGAGCAGATGTCCCTGGAATAAAGTTGTGAACTTTTTAAAGGAATCAGCTGACCTTGCTGAGGAGGAGGCCAGAGGAGAAGTTTGATTTGCTTTTTGTGCTGTCAGAACACAGACCCGTGTTAGAGGCATTTCCATTAATCTTGTAAAGTGATCAGTCACTGGAAGGATTGAATTGCATTTCCTGCCCAAAGATGTGGAGACAGATGACCTTTGTAGCAGCCCTCAGACCCCCAGTTCACAGCTGGAGAGAGGATGTGTCAGCATTTACTTTCCAGGCTCACCCAGCCCTTTGTTCAGAACTCAAACCCTTTGTGCTCAAGCTGCTGCGGGGGGGATTTTGCAGTTGTTGATGCAGGTTTTGTCTTTTTTTTTTTTTCCCCCCTAACCTCCTACTTCTTACAGCTTCTGAGAAACAAACTCTGTTTGGCAGAAGATGGTATCTAAGAGCGGCCCCCAGAGGGAGAACCAGAATAGATGTGGGGAATTTTGAGAGGCCACTTGGCCTTTTGGCTGTAACTGTTGCCCTTTCCTGGGTTTCCTGAAAACGACAGGCTGAATTGGAGGGAGCCAGAAAATTTAACAAAGTCACAATGCCTCATGTTTAGGTGGCCTCATTTAAAACAGAAGAAGAAAACAGAGCTTTTTACGTGTGTTGTCTCAAGTCAAAGGCACTGCTAAAGGATCATTGTAAACCTCTGGACAGTACATTTGTTTTCTCACCTGTAAAATGGAGGTTATAATATGAAATACACTATAGTCACATGAACCAGTGTTAGAAAAGGGCTCATCCAATGTTATTCAAACAAAGCTGATGTTTTGGGTACCAGGACCTTAACATTTTGCTTCCTTCCAAGTTTGAGGTTCAGGGGGAGAGTCACCTATGGAGGATGCTATCTCTATTTTCCTAGCCAGCTATCCTCTAAGCCTGACCTCATTGCTCTATGTATTTTGAGACCTTTAACTAATTTTTTTTTATGGTATTCTGCCTGCATGTGTGCCCACTCACCAGAAAGGAACACCAGATCTCTCTATAGATTGTTGTGGCCACCATGTGGTTGCTGGGAATTGAACTCAGGCCCTTTGGAAAAACAGATGGTGCTCTTAACCACTGAGCCATCTCTCCAGCCCAACTAAATAGTCTGTCTCTTTCAGACCTTTGTACCTGTTGGTCCATTCTCTGCATTTTCTCCTACTAGCTGCTGTCTCTCCAACATCCTCTTAGAATCTGCTTGGGTATATTTCCTGCCACCTTCTAATGCTTAAATACATTATGTTGTCTTGATATTCCCTCAGGGAATCAGACCCAGGAGCTCAGCAGAAAGCAAAATGCAAGGATACTCAGGTCCTATAATGGTGTGGTGTTTACATGGAACCCCCACCCTCCATCTTTTGAATTATTTTCAGATTATTATTTTGATTTGTTTGTTTGTTTGTTTGTCTTAATAACGGGGCTATGCTGGAACTCACTTTGTAGACCAAGCTGGCCTCAAACTCACAAAGATCCACCTGTCTCTTCCTCCAGAGGGCTGAAAGGCATGCACAACTACACCCAGCCTCCAGATCATTTTTAATACCTAACACTTAAATGCTGTGTAAATAGTTATATTATAGTTGTGTTGTTGGGGAATAATGACAAGGCAGAAAAGATGGGGGTGGGGGAATTTTTTGTTTGTTTGGTGGATTGGTTGGGTTTTGTTTTGTTTTGTTTTGTTTTTGTTTTTTTGAGACCGGGTTTCTCGGTATGTAGTCCTGGCTATCCTGGACTCATTTTGTAGGCCTTGAATTCACAGTGATCTGACTGCCTCTGCCTCCCTGAGTGCTCAGACTACAGGTGTGTGCCACTGAGCCCAGCTCAGGGAGAAAAATTTTAAAACCCTTTCTCTGTGTGGAAAATTTTCCCTCAGTACATTTTCGCTTGCTTTTGTTGTTTGTGGGGATGCACTAACTAAGCACTTGTGTAGAGAACACAGGGCGACTTGCAGGAAGGAGTCAGTTCTCTCCCTCACTCTGCCATGTGGGTCACAGGGATCAAACTCAGGTCATCACATTTGCTGAGCCATCTTGCCAGCCTCTAGTTTGTCCATTGCTGCTGTTGTTTTGAGACAAGGCCTCCTTGTATGGCCTTGCCTGGCCTGGAGTTTACTATGTTAGTGAAGCTGGCCTCAGACTCAGAAAAATCTTCTTGCCCTCCGTCTCATGAATGATAGGACCCCAGGCATGAACTACCACACCTAACTCCAGAAGGAATTTTTTAAAATGTATTTTCTGAGGTTGGGGATAAAGTGCTTAGCATGTATGAGGCCCTAAATTCAATCCCTGAAAAAAAAAAAAAAAAAAAACTAATAATACTAGGAACAGGGAAGATGGCTCAGTGGCTGAGAGTGCTTGCTGAGCAACTGTGGGGATCCTAACACTTACATAGGCTAGGCCTGATCATACACACACCAGAACGGTGTTGAGGTAGAGACGGGAGGATTGTTGCAGCTCACGGGCTGCTAGCCTGTCCGAAAAACAAGAACTTCAAGTTCAGAGAGAGATCCTGCCTCAAAGGAATGAGGTCAAGAGTGAGAACACCTTCCACCTCATCTGGCCTGTGCACCAGTATGTAGAAGTATCCACACATCTACACACACACACACACACACACACACACACACACGTCATAATCAATTCACAAATGCTGCACCTGTGACTATGGAAATGGCTGATGTATCTTGGTGCGACTGATGTCACCAGACTGTCTTGGGAGCAGCGCTGTCCTGCATCCCACGGCTCACCTGTATAGTGCTAGGGCTTTGGGTGTGATAGGTAGTCACATCGCTACACACTCCCCCATGCCTGTCTGTCACTTTAACATATTCATATCCCAGATAGCACCTCTGCCTATTTACTCCAAAACTACAACTTCAATGGAAGCCAGCCACCCTACCTACCATCCCTCCCACAGTGCTTGGAGTTGCTCTTACACACACGCACACATACACACACGCACACATACACACACACACACACACACACACACACGCACGCACGCACGCACGCACGCAGCCTTTATAGGAAACCCTCCTGCTCCCTCCCTCCCATGCCACCTGTTCTGGCAGAGAGTAGGCTTCCCCTGGGGAGGATGGAATGTTCTGAAAAAGGACAGTTGGCTCTTCTCCATAGCTCCAAGAGAAACTCTTAACCATCTAACATCTGCCCCTCCTATTAAGTAAAAATTCCTTGCAAAGACAGACCTTGTCTTCAGCCCCTTGGATCTGGCTCACAAACTACACATTTAAAAATACTCAGGGGTGAGCTGGGCACAATGGCACACACCTGTAATCCCAGCACTCAGGAAGCAGAGCCAGGTGGATCTCTTGAGTTCGAGGCCAGCATGTTCTACAGAACAAATTCCAGGACAGGTAGGACTCCACAAAAAAGCCCTGAATGAAACAACAATAAAATACCCTCAGGGGCTGGAGAGGTGGCTAGTGGTTAAGAGCACTTGCTGTTCTTGCCGAAGGACCTGGGTTCAATTCCCAGCACTCACATGATGGCTCAAAACCATCTGTAGGAACATGTAAGGTACCCCATACATGCAAGCAAAACACTCATTCATACACCTTAAATAAATATTCAAAAAATTAAATATGTGCAAATAATATGTTTTGCTTTTTTGAGATAGGAGCTCTAAAGCCCTGGCTGTCCAAGAACTCATTAGGTAGGCCAGGCTAGCCTTGAACTCAGACATTCTTCTGTCTCTGTCTCCCAAGTATTGGGATTAAAAGTTTGTGCCACCATACCTGGCTATTTACAAATAAATCTTTTTAAAAAATTATTTTAAGAGCTGGACAAGGTCATATGCACCTTTAATCCCAGTACTTGGGGAGATGAGGTTGGGGAGAGGTTAATGACATGTCAGTCCCTGAGATGAAGGCCAGCCTGGTCTACAGAGCCAGTTCTAGGACAGCCAGAACTACACTAAAAAACTTTGTCTCAAAAAAAGCTAAAATATATGAATGAATGAGAGTTACAAGGAAGGAAGACAGTGGTGAGCCGTGCTTTTAATTCCAGCACTTGGGAGGCAGAGGTGGGTGGATCTCTGTGACTTTGAGGCCAGTCTGATCTATAGAGCAAGTTCTGGGACAGCTGGGGCTACACAGAGAAACCATGTCTGGGGAGAGCGGGGGGAAGGAAGTCATATGGAGAAATAAATTTCTCAAACCCTGAAATAGGCCTATTTTCAGCTTAATCAGCTAAACCTTACAGAGTTGTTTTTGTTTTTTGAAAAAAAAATTATGAAAGCTCTTAGGCATCTTCCTGACATACAGAAGGCATGCTACAGCGTGGAATTGGAAAATGATGGTCCTGTGTGCCTATCCATCTGCTCCTCCCCATCCCGGCTGCCACCATAGTTCATGAGATTCACTGGGCAGAAGCTGAGTTACGGGCTGTGTGGGGGCAGAGGGCCAGCTTCATTGTGCACATCTGCATCTTCCTCCAGGACCCCAGTCTAGGATGATGATGGGGTGGTACTATTTCTCAGGCTCAAGCTGGTCATTACCCAAGTGGCCCCTCCCTGACTGGCCCATCGGTTTATCACAGAACTGAAGGGTAAAGAGCCCGCTGTTAGCTTTAAATTCTCCAAGACCAGCAGTAGCAGAACATCCTAGAGGAACTTTACCTTCTGCCCCTGGTCTCTGGAGTTGATTCATCAGTGTGCATGTGCAGGCCAGCCTCCCCACCTGTAAACTGATCGTGCTCCTGTCTGCTCACTGCACTGATGACTAGGTGGGACTCTGACTGCAAGGCTCCATGAGGCAAGCTCACCTACCTCGTAGGTCTTAAGCTTTTGGGAGAAAGTGTGACACTTTCTTCCCAGGCCCTGGGCAGGAGCCTAGGGATGAATAAGTGGCAAGATGGGTTCTCAGACCTTTAAGGTCCTGTGTCTTAGTGTCTGTATGAGCTGTGCTGTTTCTGAAGAAGTGACATCAACTCGATGAACCTTCTGCTCACACATACAGTGGGAAACAGACACTGATGGGGCCGTGAAATCAGACCATAGGCATCACAGTCGTGTTCCCTTGCCGCCTTTTGCTGCTCTTTTCTCTGAAGTAGTTATCACCATTTATTGTGTCTTTTATGTTTTTAAATTTTCCCCCTAGGATGCTAGCGCAACAAAGGGAAAAATTGTTCTATTTAAGGCCAAGGCAGGTTTAAGAGCAGCAAGATGGTTTAGAAGAAGGTACTGGCTGCTTGAACCTGATGATCATCCCCCAAATCCAAATACGGACAGTAATAAATTTTTTTGGTTTTCAGCTTGGTGGCACAATCCTTTAATTCCAGCGAGCACTAGGGAGGCAAAGGCAGGTGGATCTCTGAGTTGAAAGCCAGCCTGGTCTACAGAGTGAGTTCCAGGACAGCCAGGGCTACATAGTGAAACCCTGTCTCCAAAAGCCAAAATTAAAAATACATAAAAAAAAAAAAAAACAAAAAAAACATGCTAATGTAGCCCGCAGGAAGATCTCTGTGACTTTGAGGCCAGTTTAGTCTTTGTAGCAATTGCTGGCCAACCAGGGCTACATAGTAAGACCTGTGGTGGTGGGAGAGGGAATGCTAGAAAAGTTACACAATTCAAATGAGGAAAAAGAAAGAGTTAAAGGTTAACAATTGCCTACAGTGTAGTCAGGGAGAGGGCCTGTCCTAATAATTGCACGGGTCAATGGAGCATTGCAACCTGTAAATACTGCAAAGGTGTGTGTGTGTACACACAAGTGCTAAGGATTAAGTGCAGTCTCGCAAATGCTTGGCAGTCACTATAGGGTGCTGCTGTATGCTTACAGGCACATAATTAGGGGAGACTGATCCGGTCTGTGGTTGGGTGAAAGTCAGGGAATTGACGCAGAGCTGTGTGCTGGGGAAGTACCGTCCACAGATGTGAAAGCAGCAGATGCAGCAAGTGAGCTAAGAGAACATCAGGCACAGGTGGGGGAGCTGAGGATGGGGTTGGTGTTGAAATATAAGTAGGCACTTTAGGAACTGAGTGATAGCCAGGGAAGCTGGCAGTGCATGTAGCCTCGGATCTAGCAGGCTTACTGTTAGGCATATTGCTCTGCACGGTCTCAAGAAGCCCTGGTAAAACAAGGATGCTCCTAGTACTACTGTCTCCAACCCCAAGAAAATAGAGCCAGTTCAATTGCTCATCAATAGGAGAGTGTGTGAATCACAGAGCATATCTTAGTTTGGGTTTCACATAAAACTGAATGTGGTGGTAGGAAGAGCAGGAGTTCAAGGCCAGCGTTGGCTACATGAGACTCTCAAAAGGAGTTGGGGAGGAGGAAGAAACTGCTAACCTCTTTGGGCCTACCTTGCTGTAGAATATAGGCTCTTGGAGTCCAGAGTGAGTGAAAGCAAGATGAGGCAGGGATGGAAAGTAAGCCCTGGAGAGGGTTCCTGTTTACAGAGGCATTCTTCGTTTGGTTCCTGAGCAAAGGCTTGCCCCACTGCCCCACCTCTGTAGTCATCAAAAACTTCCAAATTCTCCTTCCCTACATCCCTAGTGGTACCCACCATTCTGACTCGAAATTTGACTACTTTGGAGACTACAAGAACTGTACTGTGTCCTATTTTATGTGAATTTCTGTTTTGCTTACATGTATGTATGTGTGAGGGTATAGGTGCCCCCCAGAACTGAGTTACAGAAGTTGTGAGCTGCCATGTGGTGTTAGGAATCAAACGTGGGTCCTCTGGAAGAACAGCCAATGCTTTTAACCAAGGAGCCAAGACAGTCTTCATATATAGCTGAGACTCCTGATCCTCCTGCCTTAGTCCCCCAAGTGCTGGTATCGTAAGTGTGTGCTACCATGCTCAGTTTTCCTTGTGAGGCTGGATATTCCATTGTCTTGTTGGTTTAGTAGTTTGGTTGTTTGGTTATTTTTGTCTGAGACAGTCTCCATCTCTCTTGCTTTACTACATAATCCAGGCTAGCCTTGAATTCACTGTACAGCCTCGGGTAGCTTTAAACTTGTAGTCATCCTACTGCTTCAGCTTCTCAAGGGCTGAGGTTACAAGCATGGCCCTTTGACACCATCAATTTTCCACTTCAGGCAATACACCCTGTTTTATCTTCTCATTCATCCACTGATGGACAATTTTTGTGTTTCCACCCTTGGGGCTGTTGCAAACCATTAATGTTTTCTCTCTTAGATTGATGGAGATAAATTATTTTTAGACCATACACATATGTTTATATCCTAATTTTTTTTTTTTAAGCTTAGCAGTTGTGATATTCTGAAATATGTGTGATCTTCATCCCAGTTTCCTGGCTTACAACTTCAAAAAGCCTTTGAATCTCCAAAGTGATTTGTCTTTTTATATGCTAATTAGGTGAGTGCTGCCTGGTAGCTTCGGAATGAGAGCTAGGTGACCAGCATGTCTAAAGCAACATTAAAGGGTGGGAACTTTCAGGCCCACCTGCTATCTCAGGATGGTGGTTATGCTGGAGGTAGCTGATAACCAGTAACAAATGATTTAATCAGTCATGGATATGCAATAAAATCACCATAAAAACCGAGGACGGGGCCTTAAGACAAAGGTACAGCTTCTTGTTTGGCATGTTCAAGGCCCTAGGTTCCATCCCCAGCATTGCAAAACATGGCCTGAAAGAAAGTTACTAGAAAGTAGAGTACCCAGAAGGCATTAAGAAAAGGTCAATTGCTGGCCAGACAGTGGGGGTGCACACCTTTAATCCCAGCCCTCAAGAGGCAGAGGCAGGTGGATCTCTGACTTTAAGGCCAGCCTTGTCTACAGAGTGAGTTCCAGGACAGCCAGAGCTACACAGAGAAAACCTGTCTCAAAAATAAATAAAAAATGAAAAGAGGTCATTTGTACTGTTTTCTTTCTCCTGGTTTTTGTTGTTTTGACTTTGAAACTTTTATTTGCATGCCTACCTCATCCATTATCTCCTTGTGAAAATACAGCGCTGGAGTATAGGAGTGAGCAGCATCCTGTGGAGAACTTCAGCCTTTGGTCACAGCAGCATTAAGTTCTTGTTTTCCTTCTTTGAAATGATCTACATCTGTGTTCTTGGCAATGCCCTTGATGACCGAATAGTGAATGCAAGCGAGCTTTCCCTGAGCTGCAGTGAATTAACAGAAGTGTTCAGAAGTCTGGTTTGTAGTGGGTCCTTCAGAAACACGGGAAAAGCAGCCTGGGACTCAGTGTTGGCCTCACACACGGGGGCTGAGCATTCACAAATAGGGTCTGAAGTGATCTCCACTATCTAAGACAGACTAATTTTGTTTATGTTGTGTTTTCTTGTCTTGAGAAAAGGTCTCTGGTGTAACACAAGCTGGCCTAGAACTTCCCTAGGTAGACCTGTTTGACCTCAAACTTGTAGCAAATCTGTCTCTGCCTCCCAAGTGCTGGGATCACAGTAATATGCCACCACACCCATTTTGTTGTGGTTTTTATTTTATTCTTCCTCTTTTGTGGCACGAGAGGATTGAACCCAGAGCTTTGCCCATCCCTTGGTAAGCATACCCTCTACCCCTGAGTGATAACCTGAGCCCATAGTATGCCAGAACTGAAGAGAGGTGACCCAAACAGTGTAGTCTGTAGATTTGGAGATGTGACTGGTTGATTGGTACTTAGGAGAAATTTCCATACCTTGATGACCAGAGGTCACAAATGTTATATTTGTGAGAATCCAGGAGAATATGATGAGTGTTTCTTCCTATAATCATTTCCACATATGCCCACGGTTGTACAATTTTTATCACTTTGCTTGACAATAATTGCCCTACGTAGGGGTTTTTGTATTTTGTTTTGTTTTTGTAGTACTGGCATGCCTAGCAAGCCCTCTACTAGTTGAGCTATGCCTTCTGTATTTTGAGATCAGGTCCTAGGTAACTAAAGTTGGTCTTGAGCTCTCTATGTAGCCAAGAATGACCTTGAATTTTCTTCAGCCTCCACCTTCCAAGTGCTGGGATTACTGTAATACCTCCCCACGATGACCGTGCTGAAAACCTAGTCATTTTTACCAATATAACTGGTACGTCGTTTGGGTTGTTATAAACTGTGCTCTAAGCTGACATTTCACTGAGAAGAAGTGGCAACGCGTAGCTGATTCCCAGAAACCACACCAGGTGGCTCACAACCAGCTCTGACTCCAGCTCCAAGGCTGCAATGCCCTCTTTCTGGCCTCCACAGACACTTACACTCATGTCCAAACACACACACACTTGCTACACTCATAGAGGATTGGGGTTCTCCTCTTAGAACCCACACAACAACTGACAGCCATCTGAATAACTCCAGTTTCAGGATCAATGTCCTCTTCTGACCGCCCTCCCCCCCAAGGAGGACACCAGGCACACATGTGGTGCAAATACATACATGCAGCCAAATACCCATCTACATTAAGATAAATCTTTAAAAATAGTAATAAATAGAACATAAAAAATGCAAATGAGGTAAAGTGGCTCACCTGTAATATCAGGACAATCACCATGAGTTTGAAGGCAATCTAACAGAATAAGACTTTGTCTCAGGGGCTGGCGAGATGGCTCAGAGGTTAAGAACATTGGCTGTTCTTCCAGAGGTCCTGAGTTCAATTCCCAGCAACCATATGGGGACTCACAACCATCTATAGTGAGAGCTGGTGCCCTCTTCTGATGTGTATGCACAAAAAAACTTTGTCTCAAATAAATACAGAAAGAAAGAAAGAAATAGGTGATTAAGCCAGATGTGGTGGTGTATATTAATAATGGTTTAAGGCTACCATTGATGTTATAACGTGTGTCTCTCTGAGAGATAATGCACGAGACTCAAGGGCCAGAGCCAGAAAGCTGGCTCAGCACTTGCCACCAAGCCTGATGACCTTAGATCCCCTAGACCCACATACATGGTAGGAGGGAACCAACTCACACCAGCTGTCTTCTGACTTCCACATACCCTGGCTTGTGGGTCAGTGGTGGTGCACGCCTTTAATACCAGCACTCAGGAGGCGGAGGCAGATGGATCTCTGTGAGTTTGAGGCCACACAGTGAATTTCAGGATAGCCAGAGCTACACAGAGAAACCCTACCTTGAAAAACCAAAATTAATAAACAGGGTCTTATAATGTAGTCCTGGCTAGCCTGGAACTCATTATATAGACCAAGATGGCCAAGAATTCACAGAAATCTACCCCAACCTCTGCCTCCTGAGTGCAGAGATGAAGCGCTTGCACACTACAGGCTTAGAGAGAGAGAGAGAAAGAATGAACCCATGCCAAACCTGAGCAACCTTGTCTCAAGGCAGGGAAGGACATCACTCGGTAGTAAAGCACCCGTCTAGCCCAAGTCCTGCTGGGGCTGGGGGAGGGGCACGTTCACATGGTGCTGAAGCCTTGTGGCTGTGGTGAGGATCTGATCACAGTCATTTCTGTGTACACCTAATGTATTAGCCCTAATTAAAAATTTTAATTTTCCAGCCTGGGCAGATGGCACTGCTGATAAGGCGCTTGCATTGCAAGTACAAGGACCAGAGTTTACACTCCCAGTGCCCACATAAAAGCCTGGCTGCTCCGGTGGACTACCTGAAATCCTGGCGTTTGTGAGGCAGAGACTGGACTCTTGGAGCATGAGTCTAGTGAGCATAACTCTAGTGAGCTAGACCAGCCAAGTCCCAAGCTCTAGGTTCAGTGAGAGACCCTGCCTTAGTAAACGGAGAGGAGAGCGATCCAGGCGCACAAGTGTCACCAACCTCTGGCACATATCACCCGTACATATACGAGATTCAAATCCGCCATTACTAAAGTCCCGGCAAGGGGTTACGATGGGGAAGAGTTAAATCCTTCAGAGCAGGAGAGTCAGGCCACATGAAGGGCAGACGGCGTTGGGCACAGTGCCAGCAGCGCCAGGTTTGGAGCCCAGCTGCCGCCCTCTCGCCTGATGAATGAAGCACTGACAGCCTGTGGAAGAAGGTGGCAGGCGTCGGACCCCGGGCCTTGATGAAGGTGCACCACGGGCAGAGTCCTCCTGGGACCCGAGAGACCAACGAGCAGGTGAGCAGAACCTGTCTGACCTCCTCTTCAAAGAACAGTTTCCCGGGTGAGGAGACAAGTCTCTGAGAAAGGTGCCTGGCAGTACACGGAGATAAGGGTATCTTGCCCGTGAACACATCTACACCGCAGCCTTTCCTTTACATGTTGGTTATTTATTTACAGAGCATTTCATCAGGGAGACCAGGGATTCTTCACTCAGACACTGAACTACTGTGTACCAGATATTGACTGGGCACAGTGGTATCCGGCAGATGTTGGCAAATGTACACCACACTGGATGATGAGCTCATACCTAGCATCTAATAGACACCTAATAAACTGAATAATAACAGACCACTTGCACTTGGACTTTTATTTATTTTTAATGATTTATTTTATTTTATTTTTTTATGTACACTGGTGTTCTACTTGTGTATGTGTGTGAGGGTGTCAGATTCCCTGGAACTTAGAGTTTCAGACAGTTGTGAACTGCCATTTGGATGCTGGGAATTGAACCCAGATCCTTTGAAAGAACAGCCAGTGCTCTTAACCACTGAGGGGGCATTTATTAAATGCTGAGCTGCATGAAGAAATAGTATGAAGCCTGGAACAGGCCTTTGTTTGTTTGTTTGTTTGTTTGTTTTGAAAGATTATGTGCAGTGTTCTGCCTGCATGTGTGCTGCAGGCCAGAAGAGGGCACCAGATCACATTATAGATGGTTATGAACCAACAAGTGGTTGCTGGTGGTTGAACTCAGGACCTTTGGAAGAACAGCCAGTGCTCTTAACCTCTGAGCATCTCTCCAGCCCCCCGTTTTGAGACGGTTTCTCTGTAGCCCTGGTTGTCCTGGAACTTGCTTTGTAGACCAAGCTAGCCTGGAAGTTGGAGATCTGCCTGCCTCTGCTTCCTGAGTGCTGGGATTAAACTGACCTTTTATTCTGATGCTTAAATTCAGACCACTTTAGAAAGCAAACCATCCTTCAGGTGGTGGTGGTGCACACCTTTAAACGGCGACAGAGGATCCGAGTTTGGTCCCCATTTACTGTGGCCTGGTGGTTCATGGCACCTGTAACTATAGTGCCAAGGGCTCTGACACCCTCTTCTAATGTGTGTTAGCACTGCACTCGTGCACAAAACCCACACAGACACATGTACACATAATTAAAAATAGGTCTTGGCACGCTCCTTCAATGCCAACACTCTGGAGGAAAAGGTCTCTACAAGTTTGAGGCTATCCTGGCCTAACTAGCAGGTTCTGGGCCAGCTATAGTAACAAAGTGAGAGCCTCTCTTGTTTTGTTTTGTTTTTCAGAAAGACATTCCAGAGCATGTCAGTAGGCTCCTGAGCTAAGAGAGAAGGGATATGCTCAAAAGCAAAAATGACTTGGGAGATAAGGTCAAAAAAAGAAAGCAGCAACCAGCTCCACCCACTTGGCTGCCACAGCAAACTACCATAAAACTTACATGGCTTAGCAAAACAAATCTAATTCTCAATTTTAGAACCTGGAGATTCAGTATAAAAGGTAGATAGGGCGACACTCGGTTGGTACAGTTTCTTCCGTGCAGTGTTCTTCGTAGACCAGCTGTGTTGGCATACATCAGTAATCCCAGCACTTCGCACAGAGTGTGAAGCCAGCCTGGCATTCCCGAGGCTCCCCATCTCAGAGCTATCAGATCCAGAATGTTCTGAGGACCTCCTTCCTGGCTCGTTGATGGCGTATTCTTCCTATGTCTTGTGGTAGATGAGACATGAATGCCAATCATAAGAGCTCCACTAGGGAAGAGGCAGGACTTGATCAGACAAAGCTTCCCAGGTAAGGAGCTGAAAACCCACTGAAAGGCCTTCCACACTGTAGTAAACTAAATAATGGTTCCCCCATATCCTTATCCCCTGGAATCAACCTGTGACCATAGTATCTTAGATGGGACAGGCTTTACAGAGGTGATTTAAATCAAAGATCTTGAAATGAGGAGACTATCCAGGTGGGGCCACTGTGATCACAATCAGGAAGCAGGAAAGGCAGAAAAAGAGATGTAATAATGGAAGCCATGATCAGAGTAACTGCTTTAAATATTGAAGGGAGGATCCACAAGCCAAGGACTACAGGAATCCACCAGAAGGTGAAAGAAGGGAGGAGATGGATTGTCCTCATTGGAGCCTCCAGAAAGAACCAGACCTACCATCTTGATTTAGCTCTGTGGCTTCATTTTTTTACTTCTTAGACACAGAAAAGTAAAGGATCAATTTATGTTGTATTAACATCATTTGTTAAGTGCCAATGGCAAGCTAAGGTAGCCACGGAAAGACATGATCAGCTGTGCCATTTATTTAGAGACAGACTCTCTTTACAGCCCTGACTGTCCAGAACTCACTATATAGACTGGCCTCAAACTCAGATCTGCCTGGCAAGTGCTGGGATTAAATGGACATGCTGCTACGTCTGTCAAGGGTACCTTTTAGAAAGGTTTTCTGGTTGTTCTTACAGAATGGGCTCTAGGAATCAAAAATAGCCACAGAAGGGTTGGGCAAGTGACAGCCGGCATCTGGATGAATGGTGATGGCACCCCAGATAGAATGGACAAGAGGAAGCTGAAGGAAAGAGCTCTGATTTTAAGGAAATGTTAAGGACCAGAACTGCCTAGGTTTTCTGACAGGATACATGTGGGAAGGACACAGTGAAGGAAAGGGGATTGGGGTGTCTTCTAAGGTGATTTATTCCGAATACCACACTGTTCCCAGGACCTGTACCAGGAAGGGTGTTCCTGGGAAGCGGGTGTTTTTATGTTATTAGCCTGGAATAGTTCTCTGAGAAATAAATACCCTTAGTCTAAAGGGTTTTTATGAGCCAGGGCAGAGGATTAAAGGCGGCCAGGCTCCAGAGAAATACCAGGGTCAGGAGACTTTGGAGTATGGAGACTTTTAATCTGAACCTTAAAACGTTTTTGATTTTTCACTCCCTGAGCTCAGTGTGTCACTTTAAATACGTGTTTGGCAACATCAACTGTTCTATTTTTCTTTTTAATTATACAAAGAAAGATCCTGGAAATGGCTCAGCTCCAGACTGAAGGAGGCAAGGGAAATTTGGCAACAGCAGCTGAAGGCAGAGACACCAACCCAAAATTGAGTGGATTTGAAATCTTTTTGAGGGAGCTGTGAGACCAAACTTCCTACTACCCTGACCTCTGTGTGGTCAACCCTGACTCAGGACTTCTAAAAGGAGTCTGATAGACTCACCAGCTTAGAATGGACACCAGACAGATGGATGGGTGTCTGGATAAAAATATCTCCACACTAATGCTGGACTTGTATCTTTAGTTTACTTCCCCTTTTTATCCCATTAGCAGCAAACAGCTGACTCTCTCAGTCGGTACTGCCTACTGTGTGCCAAGCACTAGGCCAAACTGGTCCCAATTTTTCTGTGATTCCAACTACCTGAGTAGATATTATCTTTATGCCTGATATCTATGTATGGCATTTGAAGCCCCAGTGGTTCAAATTCCAGACCCCACTGCCAGGCCTGGGCCTCTTTGCCCTCAAGTTCTTCCCATCTTCTTCCGCTTTGGTCTGGATCACTGGGAGCCATCCTTATGACTGCTCCATCAGCAGGCTTTCTGGACAGACAGGACCAATAGGAGGCAGGGGAAGTTAGTAGAACCTCCTTGGAAGGAGTGCAGCTGCTATTTCTGACCCACAGGGGCTTCAACCCTCTAGTTTTCCTTTGTCCCCAGGCCTTCCACTTCCTTCGAGGCAGTTCACATCTGTTCCTTTATTCTGGTACCTGTTTTTCCTGTTTGGATTCTCAGAGATGAACCGCCCTTGGTAAACACAGATTAGCCAATTCATTAGATGTGCAATGGAGCTGCCTTCTTTCTTTGATCCCGGCACAGCCCATGAGAAGGAAGGCAGCCACCATTTACTGAGCATTGTGCTGACTGCTAGACAAATGTTCTGTCATGAAACACTCAAACAACCCTTGCTGCCTGGTGCCATCCTGACTCCCACTTGACAGATGGAGCCTAGACAGGTTGGGATGTATGCCAAGTAGCAGAGTTATACACTGATGAAACTGGAGTCCAAATCCAGGTGTATCACACTCAATAGTCTGATTTCTCCCTAGTTCTGAATGTACTTGCAGCCCCCTGATGAATCAGGTTGAAGCCTCTTCTTTGAGCCACTCTGGGGTCCTGAGATTAATCGCTCAAGGCTGCCCTTAAGAAAGCACTGCAGGGCTGGAGAGATGGCTCAGATGTTAAGGACACTGGCTTCTCTTCGAGGTCCTGAATTCAATTCCCAGCAACCACATGGTGGCTCACAACCATCTGTAATGAGATCTGGTTCCCTCTTCTAACACACAGGTGTACATGCAGGCAGAACATTGTATACATAATAAATAAATCTTTTTTTTTTAAAAAAAGCACTGCAATCTAAGGAGTTCAGAGATCCATTCATTTATTTATTTAGCCCCTCCCCCCTTTTTTTCTTAAGACAAGGTTTACTTATATAGCCCAGGCTGGCCTCAAACTCTCTCATCTCCGACTACAGCCTCCCAAGTATTGAGACAACAAGGGTGCCCAACCACACCCAGATAATGGATTTACTATCTCAGGTCAAGAACTACAGCCATATCACTATGATGTCACCTAATCTCATCAATGTGTGAGGAGGGACACCCTTTCTCTAAAGGTTTTAGAGGAAGATCTGTTCAAGGCTTTCCCCCCCCAGATTCTGCTTCTTGTGTGTTCTTCCCCTGTGTCTCCTCAACATCTCCCCTCAGTGTGTGTTTCTATGTGTATATGTTTCAGATTTTTTTTTCCAAGACAGGGTTTCTCTGTGTAGCCTTGGCTGTCCTGGGCTCAATTTGTAGACCAGGCTGGCCTTGCACCCACAGCCATCTGCCTGCCTCTGCTTCCCTGAGGCATGCACCACCATGCCCAACCTGTTTCAGATGTTTTAATTACATGTGTGGGGGTGTTTTGTCTGCATGTATGTATGTGTATCATGTGTGTGCCTGATACCCAAGGTGGTCAGAAGACGTGTCTGGTGCCCTGGAATGGCAATTAAATAGTTGTGAACCGCAGTGTGGGTGCTGGCAATTGAACACAGATCCTCAAAAGAATAAGTGGCTTTAAACACGGATCCATCTCTCCAGCTCCATGTGTGTATTTTTAGAACTCTGTAGCCCAAGTTGGCCTAGAACTCACTATGTAGTCCAGGGTAGTTGGAAATGCCAGCAGAACTCTTACTTTGTCAAGCGCCATGATTAGCGTCATGAACCTCCAAGCTGGGCTAACATCTTGGCTTTACTTAGAGAACACCAAGGTTCAGAGACCAATTTGCCTGAGGTCACATTGCAACTCAGCAGCCAAAAGTGCAGCAAATCTTAAAAGCATGTAAGAGACTAAAACAAAAAACAAAACAAAAACCCCAAATACTTGAATGATAAAGACAAGCCTGGATGGCTTCTTTTTAAAAGATTCTATATGTTTTTTTAATTTTATGTGTGCCGAGATTTTTGCCTGCATGTATGTGCATACAGTGTCTGTGGCAGCCAGAAGAGCGTTCTGGGTCCCCTAGAACTGGACTAGACAGACAGTTGTGAGTCAGCGTGTGGAAAACAAATCCCGGTACTCCACTAGAGCAGCAAGTGATCTTAACCAACGAGCCAACTCCCCAGCCCCCTGCATGGCTTTTCATTTTTTTTTTTTCAAGACAGGGTTTCTCTTTGCCTTGGCTGTCCTGGACTCACTTTGCAGACCAGGCTGGCCTCCAACTCACAGAGATCCGCCTGTGTCTGCCTCCCCAAGTGCTGGGATAGAAGGCATGCATCACCACGCCTGGCTCTTTTCATAACTTCTTAATGGCAATTTAAAATATTCTGAAGAGTCTGATCGAGGAAATGAGAAAAGTGGGTAGGTGATGGTGACATCCTAGACTCTGGAGCAATAAAGTTTAAAAAAAAAAAATCTGTCCTGTTACTAAAATAAATGAATAGTAAATGAGACAGATCCCACTGCTTCATAAGTACCTCAGTTTCCTCCTCTGTAAAATGGTGATTTAATGAAGAAAGGTTGCAAAGAGTTTATCATGACATTTAATATATAATGAAATAATTAGAGTTAACGTAACTATAGATACTAAATAAGGACACTAGGACAGGGCCTGTTATTGGGAATTACTGCATCAGCTTAACCTTTTCCTCCTGGCAGTCTTTGGTCAGTCCCAGGCTATGTCCATCAGTCCCAATAGATCAGGCCACTGTCCTTTCAGCAGGGTCTCTACCAGTGCACAAAACTGACTGGAAAAGTTTTTGGGTTTTTTCAGATACCAAGCCCAGAGGTTGAAGGCATACCTTCCGGCCACCTGAGGGAGCCGCAGGGTTGCTTGGAAGCGCTGCTGAATCAGAAGCCTGGGCTCCAGCCCTTTTTGCCCGCAAGCGTGATTTCCGAAATTTTCTAGCATGGTGCTTTCTTGATAGAGGCTTGATTTTCCCACCTGTTGGAGTCCGGCTACAGATGGCTTTGCTGCTACTCATAATTCCGGCTGGAGCTAGTAAGGGAGACAGAGTTTACTGTGGGCCTTTCAACACGCTGGCGGGGCGGGGGTTTGGGGCACTGTCGTCAGAGCCGTCCCCCCACCCTGGGTCTGGGGTTGTTTGTTTTACATTTTTTTCTTTGCTCATTGACCCCAGGACTACAAGCTGAGCTTCTTGTTTTGTTTTGTCTTCTCATTTATACAGATGGGTGATTCCAAATCAGGGTTCCGATGTGGCCACGAGGGAACCATCGCCTCCGCAAAGGCCCCTCATTAGCCACCGCTGCCTGTTCTTTCCGTTACTCTAGATCAGTAGATCTTCCCTTCAGCCTTCCACCCCCTTTTCCCTCCAGGCCTCAGGCCCTCTCTCTAGCTAGGAATTTCTCTGAACCAAGGGCGTCTGTCTCTTTATCCATTCAACTTGTTTCTACACAAACTGAGCTCTAAGGGTGCTCATGCATTGCTGACAGTCAGACCGATAAATAAATTGGCCAGACAAACTCAGATGCTGTCCTAGTGTTGCTGTGATAAAAGGCCAACGCCAAAGACAGCTTGGAGAGGAAAGGGTTCATTTGGCTTACGATTTCCAGGTCACACTGTATTGGGGCAGGAACTGAAGCACAACAGAAAGCACCCGGTGCTTGCTCAGCCCGCTGCCTTTTTACAGAACCCAGGATGGCCCACCTGCCCAGGGCAGCACCACTCACAGTGGGCTGGGCTGTCCCACGTCAGCCAATCAAGAAAATGTGCTACAGACTTGCGGTGGGTGCATGGTCTCAATTGAGATTCCCTCTTCTCAGATGACTCTAGCTTGACCAAAACAAAAAACAAAACAAAAACTAAGCAGCACAGATGCTATCGTGATCAGAGCTACGCAAGGGACGATATCAGGGTGACCAGACAAGTCCAGGCATGAGGCTATGTAGGCAGAAAGGAAGGTCTTTGGGGAAGTGGTATTTGAGTTCAGATGCAGATGATAATCAAAAGGGAATAAGCAAGCACAAGAATAGTGCCCACCTACAAGACAAACCCAGCATGGTGAGATTCCAAATTCCAAATCCTCAGTCTTTCCGTTGTCATTTGATTTTATGTTATTGAGACAAGGTCAATTATGTCCTAGAACTCAGAGATCCTCCTTGCATTTTGCGTCTAGAGGAGTCTCAAGAACTTGGAAGGAGTCCCTCTCAGTACCATGCGGTTGGGAGGAGGGCCGCCCTCTAGTGGTTTTACAAAAGTGAAGTATCACACCATAGACCTGGAGCGTCACATGCTTCGGGCTTTTGTAGGGTCTAAATTCGTCACTCGTTCTTGTTCTTTCCACACGCATTCAGCCAACAAGTATTTCTTCAATGTGGAGCATGTGCCAACAAACATTCTGAATGCTGGGGCTTAGGGCAGTGAAGTCGCTGTTAGCGCAGCTGCTTTGGATTTATCATCCTAGAGCTCCGAAGCCCAGGACCTCCCAAGCCCAGGACCTCCCTTACCACACCTGAGCCCCACCCTCAACCACCAGATTCCGCAGCCAAATCCCTGACTCAGGCGGCTTCTGCACTTGTAGTTTCCTTTTCCCTTTGGTGCTGGCCCTTTACATTGCTGGCCCAGGTCTCAGCTGAGACCCAAAGGTGTAGACCTGTTTATAGTCTGCCTCTACAGTCCCATGAAGGGGCCTGGACTTGGTGCACGCTTAAGGCCAGCTCTCCGGAGGCACGCGCAGATGGATTGTCGAGTTCAAAGCCAGCCTAGTCTATGTAACAAGTCCCAGGTCAGGCAGAGCTATGTGGTCTCGAAAATAAATACACAGAGACTAGGATTCTGAAAATGAAATGAAATGCTACCGTCCACCTTTTCTTCTTGTTGTTTTGTTTTTTTCCCCACACATGTTCACCTTCTGAAGCTGTATTTTACTCACTGATGTTTGTGTGTCTTTTCTCCAAGAATATCAGCTGCTATGCGGGCAGGGAATTTTGTCCCTCTTGTGTTCTGAGGCAGGAGCTCGCTACTACTTCAAACACGTGATTTTCCTGCCTCAGCCTCCTCTGTGCGGGAATGACAGGCACACATGACAACCCCGGGATCGACTTTGGCCCTCTTATTCACAAGTCCACAGCCTGCCCTCAGCGCCCGGAACAATGCTGGCACCCAGCAGCCGCTCAATAACCGCTGACTGAACTCCAGTAGACCTCCGCTTGCTTTTTCCAACAGACCTTTTGCCACCTTGTTTCAAAGAGGAAATAGGCCTCAGGAGGCGCCCAGAGGTGACCTCGGATGGCCCAACTCAAGAGCACTGGGAGCAAAGCCACACGAAGCAGCTGCAGAGAGGAGAAGCAAGGCCTGTCAGCGCGCTTCCAGGAAGGCGCGCCAGGGGCTGTGGGCGGGGCCGTCGGGGGCGGCGCGGGGCACGTCCCTCTCACGGGCACCGCCCACTGCTTTGTGGGCGGGGCCACCAGTGGGTGGGGCGTATGCAAATAACCGCGGGGCGTCGACCAATCGTGGAGCGCGCCGAGGGGCCGGCCTGGGACGGGACGCCGGTCGGCGCGCAGGCTCAGGTCGCGGCCGCTTGCAACTTGCGGAGCGGTTCTGCAGCCCGTACCTCGGCCTCTGGATCCGGTGCGTCCGGCCGCGTGAGACAGGCTCGAGTGGGAGGCCGGCGGAGGTGCGGCGCGGCCCCAGGGCCGCAGCCTTCGCAGGCGCCCGCCTCCCAGCCGCGCCTTCGCAGCGTACTCCATGCATCCGGAGCCTGCCCCGCCCCCGAGCAACAGCAATCCGGAGCTTCCCTTGAGCGGCGGCAGCAGCAGCACCAGCGGCAGCCGCCGGAGCCGTCGCCGCAGCGGGGACGGGGAGCCCTCGGGGCCCCCGCCGCTGTCGCCGCCGCCCGCCGTCAGCTACCCGGACTGGATCGGCCAGAGTTACTCCGAGGTGATGAGCCTCAACGAGCACTCGATGCAGGCGCTGTCCTGGCGCAAGCTCTACTTGAGCCGCGCCAAGCTCAAAGCCTCCAGCCGGACTTCGGCTCTGCTCTCCGGCTTCGCCATGGTGAGCTCGGGCCGCCCAGCCCTCCTCCCCTCTTCCTGCTTCGGCCGCTCCCGCCCGCAGCCCCGACGGGGCCCACAGTTGGGAGCGGGCTGGGCGTGCCTGGGGTGAGGGAAAAGAGCTGGATAAGCTGTCGCAGGCGCCAGAGGGGAGCTAGAGGTTGCTGAGCTGTGAGCGAGAGGTGGACGACCAGAGCTACCCAGGTGCAGGTGTTTTTAGACGGGCACCTTGTGTTAGGAACGTTGCCTTCCTGAAGTTGGTATGTAAGAAGTCTGCCCTGCATGTGTGCAGGGGGACAGGAAGGACGCGTAAGGTCCGGCCCACTGAGGACAGGTGTCAGGAGCTGAAGATGAGAGCTACCTTGTCCCGCGCCCTCCCACACACCAGGAGGTGTTACGAAGGCTTCTTTACCAAATATTGGAGGGGATTTCCTAATACTTTCCACCTCCCCACACTGCACACACTCTCTCCCTTCCTCCATACCCCCACCGCATTTTCCAAGAGCCTCAGCCTAGAGGTTGACAGCCACTCCCCACCCTCAGTTTTTTGTGTTTTGTTTTGTTTTTTTCTCTCCAGAAACTTGCCTGAGTCACTGGGTGTGGGGGAGGAGGGTGGGCCATGTTCCCCCTGAACGGGCTCTTGGGTTCTTGCTTGATTAGGAGGTAGGCATAATCTTCTCCCCTCAAGTCCCAAGAAGGTGGTAACAAGAAGCCTCTGCAGGAGGCGCCCCTGGAGGCCCGCAGGTTGGGCCCCTGAAGTTAACTCTAGGAATACCTTCGGGCCTGGCACCCTGGAGTTTGCCTGGAGCAGGCACTACCTGACATCTCCGTGATTATCTTTTGGTGACCTCAGCCTGCATCCATGGAGTCTGCCCCCTCCTCTTCACCAGCACCCCTGCCTCCCCCGTGAATTAGCTAAGCCCTTGGCCTTGAGGAAGGGAGTGGCTGGCACCCTTGGTGTTTTCTTGGGAAGAAGGGAGTGTGTCTGGGTCTCTCCCCGTCTTCTGCAAACAAGTTGTCTTCTGCAAACAAGTTGCGAGCCTGAGTGCTTTTAGAGGCCCGCATTTCACTGGGCCACAGAGGAGAGGCCAGGAGAGGGAGGGAACATCCCTCCCTGCCGCTCGCTGCTTATGTGCATCGCTCACTTTCTCTCCCTGGACCTTGATTTCTGAATTGGTAGATAAAAACAGTTCTTAAAAAGTTCCCCTGAGCTGTGTGATGGTAGCATGCCTTTAATCCCAGAACTCAGGGGCAGAGGCAGGTAGATCCCTGAGTTAGAGGCCAACCTGGACTACAGAGTCAGTTCCAGGACAGCCAGGGCTACACAGAGAGACCCTGTCTCAAAAAACCAAAAAGGAAAAAAGAGAGAAAGAGAGTTGGATGTGGCCTATAAGTACAGTACTCAGGAGACAGAGGCAGGAGGATTGCCCACAAGTTCAAGACCATCCTGTTCTACACAGCTGGTCCGGTAAACAGGACTGGAGGTCATCTGGTCACTCACTTGTGCCACCTGTCACCACAGTGCTGTGACCAGTGTCCAGCCAGAGGCAGGTAGCACTGGGGAATGAGGAAAAAAAGTTTCTTTGGAAGCTAAAAAGCAAGTTTTACACCTTGTGAAGGAGAGCCACCACTTGCGTGCTTCTTTGTGGGCTCATAAATCCTGGCTTTCTAGGCCCCCTTCTAAGCCCCAGGTGAAGCTTCCCTACCCTTTTTTCTCATTCTCCTCCTCTGCAGGAGGCCAGGCTGGGGTAGCTAATGCCCTTGGGTGGGCGAGGGTGAGCCCACGATGTCTGTCTGGGAATCTCGTTTCCTCAGCCAGGGTGGAGTAGGTGCCTCTCCTCCACGATGGCATCTAAATTCTGCAAACCAGGAAGGGTTGAATCCCAGCCCTGCCTCCATTCTGAGCAGCAGTTTCGAGAGGGTAACTTAAGTTCTTTGCTGTGAAGCCGGACTCCTAAAGACTCTGGATTCGTGGTCTGAGGCTTCCTTATGCCCTGCCCCCACTGCTGACACTCAGCTGAGTGAGCCTCAAGAGAGGAAGGGGTGCTTGGCTGCCCTGATGCCATGGTAACAGAGTGACAAGTTTCCTGGATTACTCTCTCTTGGCTTGTGAGTCAGCACAACCAACTTCCTTCCCCCAGGGGGCTTCCTTTCTACAAACCTGGAGAAGTGGCCTAGCTGACAGGACCTTTGGTCTCCAGGGTTAGCCAGGATGCCTAGAATGCCAAATTTCACGTGTTCATCCGTAAGGGTAGGGTGAGGGAGAGTCTCCCCAAAAGCCTGGTGGAGGCTGAGTCAATCCTAACTTCACAATGGAAGGGCGTAGTAGGCCTGGTATTTGTATCATGTTGAGGGTGAGCATCTTTGAGGTTGGTTTTCTCATGTGTAGAGATGGGAGGAGCCTATTCTCCCCTTGGCTTGAATAAGGATTAATTACGAGTGCCTATGGGGGGTGGGGCTGGGGAATTTCAGGATCTGATGTATCTGGTCTGCTGGTGAGACCGGGCAGATACAAAATGAAGGGAGCCTGACCCTGGGTTAAATGTGCATCTAGCAGTGTCCCTGGAGCCAACAGTACCCTTCGAGCAGGTGGGGATGGCCTACTCCTCTAGTCCCAGCACTGGGGAGGCAGAGGCAGGCAGATCTTTGTGAGTTTGAGGCCAGCCTGGTCTACAGAGCGACTTCCAGGACAGGCAGGGCCACACAGAAAAACCCTATATTAAAAACCAAAAGAGTATCCTTTGGAGCCTAAGCTATCTGTACCACCACTTAATAGCCTGGGCCTGACCCTGTCCCTGTGTAGGACTGTGGTGATCATGCATGGAGGGCAGGCTGTAACACTAGTTTAAGCAAACGATAATTGGGAAGGTCAGCCTGGTGCAGTAAACAAAATGCTTTCCATGACCTGGGATCAATTATTTTTGGATTATCTTCCTCCTCAAGTTCTGCCTGCCAGCCCCCCTTTTGTTTCCAGGTTCCAGAGCAGGTTCAGAAGTTGGCTGAGATTTCTGGGAAAATGAGTTGGAAGGAAGCACTCAAGTCATGGGACATTATTGGGTGTTTATGACATACTCGGAGATCAGGGCTCCTGGAGATGAGCAAGGAGCTAATGTTACTGCTTGGTCCTAATCCCCAGAAATGATCATTAATGCTGGAACTTACGGGACTCCTGCACTAGGCCACCACAGTGCAGAATGCTCATGTCTTCTCCCTGCACTCATGGTTGTCCCAGATGAATGACATGCCTCAATGAAGTCACGTGGATGCAAGTGGTGTAGCCCTCTGGGGGACACGGAGAAAAAGCAAGCATCAGAAAGTGGTGAGGACACAGAACCCAGGCGCTCTGGGGTAGCAAAGTGGCACCAGGGACTGCAGCTACCCAGCTTGGGTACCAGTCTCAGCCCAGCCTCTTCAGACCGTAGAATCTCGGGGGTGTGGGGTGTCACATAACCTCCTTGGATCTCGGTTCCCTCACCAGTAAAATGAAGTAACTGTAACAGCAACCTCATGGGTGTGGGGATTTGTTGGGCTGGTATTTGCAAATAGTTTCCATGGTGCGGAGGCTGCTTTTTGAAGGGTTGCTGGAGTTAGAATTGTGATTCCAACTGAGCCTCGAGGATGCTGGGAATAAGGTTTGGAGAAGGGCCCACCACTGGCAAGAGCAGTTTCGGAGATCAGTTGTAAGGTGTTTAGGGAAAGATAGGGCTCTGGCATGACCGGCATTGTGCCACGCACAAAAGTACTCTGGTAGATGGGCATGGTGGTACTCTCCTTTAAGCCCAGTACTCAGGAGGTAAAGGCAGGCATATCTCTTACTCTTAGATCAGCCTGGTCTATACTTTGTTTTAAACAAAAGTCCTGTGGTAGAGGATCTTGATTGACTGTTTAGGAGGTTGCATAGGGAGTAGGGAGCTACCAAAGGCTATGGACAGAGTCTGTAATTGTGATGGTGACAGTGGCTCTTACATAACTCCTATGGTGTCCGGCAGGAGCCTGGACTCCCCTCTTTCATTCTTGTTTAAACTCATAGTAGGTTTTAAAAGGGAAAGATCCACCCATGAAAACCAGGGCTCTTAGAGGCTGAAGCTTCAAGTTCTGGTGAATCTGACTTGGAGCCCTCCCCCCTTCCAGCCCCCCCTCCCACTTCCTCTTGCCAGTACCCCCTTTGCTGGCTGATAATCAGGCCTTTGCAGTCTGCCAGATGCCCAGTTCTGCATGCAAGATTTGTATGCTGGGCTGTGTGTAAGTGGGACTCTGCTGAATGTCCCGAGAGGAGGTTGATGTCTGCTCCGCAGAGAAGCCTTTTGTGAGACTTCACAAGTGCCTGCGGCATGTTTCTGGAATTCTCAGCTGGGAACAGTGAGGGCCCTCCCCCTGATGGGTCCCTGACTGCTAGGGAAAAACTCTTCTTAAGTAGGCTTCCCAAGGCTGCGCGTTATTGATCGACATGGGATAGAGACTAGGCTGAAGGAAAAGGAATATGAAGTTAAAATGTAAATCAGTTGATTTCTCTGACAGGACTTCTGAGGGCCTTTTAAAGCGCTTCTTGAAAGGAACGATTCAGACAGCCCCACAGGCAGACAGTGCTGATGGTTTTGTTTTTCTAAAGAGGATCTTTTGCTTTGCTATTGGGTCTCTATAGCCCACTCTGGAAGGAAGCCTTAATCCCTCTGCGCCAGCTCCTTGTGTGCTGGGATGTTCTGCATATACCAGCATGCCTGGTTCAAAAAAGGAGGAGGAAAAATACATACACACGCATATATATGTACTTTTTTAGTTTTTTCGAGACAGGGTTTCCCTGTGTAGCCTTGGCTGTCCAGGACTCGATTTGTAGACCAGGCTGGCCTCAAACTCACAGCGATCCGCCTGCCTCTGCCTCCCCGAGTGCTGGGACCACAAGGGTGCGTCACTGCACCAGGGTGAGAGAAATATTTTTTAAATTGTTTTTAAGTTCTATAAGGTGATGGGTTTCATTATGATGTTTTCATTCACGTTTCCTTATTCCTTGCTCTAATCAGTAGGGGTTCTAGTGTGACTTTGATACTGTCCTTTGGGGAGTTTTGGGCTAACCCTGGGGTCTGCCATCTTTTTGTGTTAGGGCAATGTGTTTTCCCAGGTAACTAGTGCACTCTGTCCTTGGCCTTACATGTATGTAAATTAATGCGTGTGGTCAAACATAAAACATTTTATATAGGGCCCTCACTGATGAACATTTTGCCTGAACTTTGACCTCCAAACTCTACTAGCAATTTTACTTTTTTTTTGTTTGTTTGTTTGTTTAGTTTTGAGGCAGGATTTCACTGTGTAGTCCTATCTGGCCTGGAACTGACTGTGTAGAACAGGCTGGCCTCTAACTCATAGAAATCTGCCTGCCTCTGCCTCCAGAGTGCTGGGATTGAAGTCATGCACCACTGTACCTGGCTTTGTTTGTATTTCTATAAATAATATATACATTCTAATAAAATATCATGTCATTAGGAACATACCCAAAAGTAAAAAAT
This sequence comes from Meriones unguiculatus, assembly GCF_030254825.1. Lineage (NCBI taxonomy): Eukaryota > Metazoa > Chordata > Mammalia > Rodentia > Muridae > Meriones > Meriones unguiculatus. The sequence goes on along the minus strand of NC_083352.1, from coordinate 88,545,136 downwards.
GGAAACCTTAGAAGAAAAGGTGAGGCCAGGCAGTGGTGGCTAACACCTTTGGGATTCATTCCTGTCATTCCAGTACTTGGAAGGTAGAGGCAGGAAGGATAGAAGTCCAGGGTCATCTTTAGCTGCATAGTGAACATGAGGCCAGTCTGCTGTACATGAGACCTAGTCTTGAAAAAGAAAAAAAGCAGTTCCTGGGTTTTTTGATCGGTTGGTTGGTTGGATTTGGTTTGGGTTTTTGAGATAGGGTTTCTCTGTGTAGTCCTGGACTTACTTTTGTAAACCAGGATGACCTTGAACTCACAGAGATCCACCTGCCTCTGCCTCCCTGAGTGCTGGGATTACAGGCGTGTGCCACCGAGCCCACTGCAACACCCTCTTCTGATCCCAGCGGCCACCAGGCATGTACATAACATATGTTCAGACAAAAACTCGCACATGAAATAAGTAAATCTAAAAACTAAGGGGGGGAAAACACCAAAGAAAAGAAGAGACAGGAGGATGGTCACTATAAACTATGGAATAATGTCTGTCTCAAAAAAAAAAGTAGTGGGGAACCCCAGGGTGCTCAATGTGTAGGGTGAAACCTTTACCCTACATGACAGACCCTGACTTGAAACAAAACAGTAAATGAGTGTGGGCACCAAGATCTCCATCCCCAGATTCGTGGATGTATTTCAACTCCAGTTTTTGAGAAGCCAGCTAGAGGGTCCAGCATACCCCACCTGACGCAAGTGTCACGTGATGGTCCCTCTGCACCTGCCATCTTGGATTCAGGATGAATGAAGACTAACCCTTGAAGAGGACTGGCTTCTTCCCTGTATTAGCCCAGTGGGGGTTGGGACAGTGTATAATTTTCCTACAGTATCGTCTCCTTCAGAAGGGGAGGAGATAACCACCACCCCAGGAATTCTCAGGAAAAAATGTTAATATTTAGCCAGTTGAGGTGGCGAATGCCTGTGATCCCAGCATTTGGGAAGCAGAGGCAAGAGGATCTCTGAGTTCAAGGCCAGCCTGTTCTGCAGTGCGAGGCCAGGACAGCCAAGGAGCCAAGGATACACAAGAAAAACCCTGTCTCAAAGAAAGCAACCAACCAAACAACAACAAAATTAATACTTAAGCTGAAGGGGGAGGGGACTAGCGAGTGCAGAATAGTCTGCATTGGTAGGCCTCAAGAAAAAGTGGCGTTTAGTGAAACTTTTGTCGGTTTCATAAAAGAGTGCGTATCTATTTTTGGAAACATTAGGAGTACTGGAGTGCCGTGGTCAAGAGGGTTCGTAAACCACGGGACAGGATTCAGATCTCTCCTAAGAGGTGGTCTGCATTTGGAATGGAGTTAGCAAATCCAGGCAACTCAGTGAAACCCATGTGACTGAGGACTGGGGGTTCTTTGTAGCTATCAACTGTCTAATAAGGATGGACAGGAAGAGCTAAGGAGAAGAAAGCTATGTTTCCCACTGTGGGCAGAGGGGTTGGACATGGAGGGACCTCTCAGACCAGGTTCCAGGTATTCAGGGCCCTCATGGAGCCCAGCAGGAAGGCAGAAAGGTGGTTGCTATTCAGGTGGGGTGGCCACATGCCTGACCTTGTCAGTGGGGCCTTGCACTCCATGGGAATTTTTTTTTTTTTTTGAGATTGGCTTTCTCTGTGTATCCTTGGCTATTCTAGAACTCAATCTGTAGTAGGCCAGGCTGAGATCTAGACTCAGAGCCACCTGCCCCTGCCTCCAGAATGCTTGGATTAATGGTGTGCGCCGGCGCCACTACTACCGCCGCTGCCATGCAGAATCAGTAAACTTTAGCCCTTGCTTCAGGTTTAGGGTCCCCAGTATTTCCTGCAAGAATCTGTAGGCTGGTGTGAACTGGGGTCTGTGGCTCCGCCCTTCCGTTCCATCAGGCCTGTACAGCCAGGTTGGTGGAGGCCTTCTGGCTGGCTAGGAGCTGTTTTATTTTGGGTTAACAGTCCTGCTCCCAGCTATATTTACCTTGTGAAGCTGCGTGCAATCTAATCTGATGTGATCTCTCAGGGACAGGGCTGGGGCCCTGAATGTCAGCTGCCAGATTCTTCCCAGGCCTCCTCTGACTTTACTCTCCTTACCCTGCGGGACAGATCCCTAGTGGGAGTCATTCTAGAAGAGGACTAAGTGCCTGTGAACAGTTTTCATCAAGGCTCATGATGTGTATCAGCCACTCCTTTTTTTTTTTTTTTTTTAAGATTTATTTATTATGTATACAGTGTTCTGCCTACATGCCAGAAGAAGGGACCAGATCGCATTACAATTGGTTGTGAGCCACCATGTTGTTGCTGGGAATTGAACTCAGGACCTCTGAAAGAGCAGCCAGTGCTCTTAACCTCTGAGCCATCTCTCCAGCACCCCAGCCATCCCTTCTTGTTGAGGGTCATTTCTTGTATGCAGCCCTGTGGCATTGAACTTGGTCCTGTCTGTGGCAATGGTGCACACAGCCACTGTGTGGTTAGACTTCCAGGAATGATAGATGAAGGAAATAGGGTTTCTTCCGGAGCACAGCACCAGTCCTTCCTCTTCCATGGAGAGCTCAGCCTTCCCTCAGCCCAAGGCCGTGAGGATACGCAGAGTATGTGTGCCTCGGCTGGGTTTTATGGCTGTGGTGATGCTATCCTGCAAAGATGGTCACTTGGCCGGGTCTTGGGTGAAGAACTTGCCCCTGATGTCCACATTGGGAGCCAGTGCTGCCTCAGAAGGGCCAAGCGTGCCGGCCTGGGGAGTTTCTCTTGCACTTCTAACTCTTTGTTTTTCTTTTTAACTAAGATTTATTGAGCTTCTCCTGTGGCTGAGTCTGTGCTAAACATTTACACTTCAAAACCTCAGTGGCCGTGTGAAGGAACTGTTATATACACAGACTTTAGAGTTCCCCTACCCTACCCTAGAGCAGGAAAGCTACCTTCCTGCAATTGTTCTCACTTGTCTGAGCCTCAGTTTCCTTATTTGAAAGTGAGAAATGAGCGAGTCTGTCTGTCTTGTGCGTCTGTGCATGGAACCCAAAGGCCCTCACCACACTAGGCTAGCATGCTACTGCTGACCTACAGCCTCTGCCCCAGGATTGATAATCACTAAGAAGAATCTTTGAGCCAGGCAGTGGTGGCTCATACCTTTAATCTCAGCACTTAGGAGGCAGAGACAGGCAGATCTACAGGTTCGAGGCCAGCCTGGCCTCACTATGTAGATAGTTCCAGGACAGCCAAGGCTACGCAGAGAAACCCTCTCTTGAAAAACCAGCCAACCAAACAAACAAAAAGGAATCATTGATATGCTAAAGTTTATCATCTGTCAGATCGTGCTTTAAGGACATTTTGTGGTCATTAGCTCTGGAACTTCATAACTATCATAAGCAGGCCTTCATTTTACGGATGCAAAAATTGGGGTACGGAGGACTTCAAATACTTGCCCAGAGTCACAGCTTTGTAAGGTGAGGCACAAATTTCACATTCAGCTTTGTGTTATGAGGGGTTGTGCTTAAAGCTCTATGGGGGGAACAGTAGGCTAGTTGGAGGTCGCTGGGATGCAGGGAAATATACAAACCCAGCCAGGAACACCCGCAGGGCATATTCCCCTCTGCCCCAGTGGACCAGGCAGTTCCACCAAACTCTCCTGCTTGTCCTTTCTCAGGTTTCAGGTTCCAGGACAACAGGCCAAAACAGGAAGAGGAAGTAAGGGGTGGGGAGGTGGCAGGAGGTGCTGCTGCTGAGAGTACACAGGCTGGGGGCAGAGACTGGATGAGATGTGCCCTGCCTTGCTGTGCTGCTCCGGGTCCCTCACCCGCATGTGCTGGGTTGCTCGGCTCCATTGCCCGCATGGGCTCAGAAGAATTCTCAGGGTTGGCATTAGGCCAGCAGGGAATCTTAAACAACAGTCAGAATCCTCATGGCAGTGCCCCAAATTTACATGAACTTGAACTGTTTTGTAAATTCTCAGGCTGAAGCGTCTGTATTCTTGCTAGTTGTGTCAATTCTTGGGCAAAAGCCTTAAAACCCTGCTGAAATGTCCTGAAAAGTCTTAGGAATATATAAACCGGGCTGTTTCAATGCTGTTGTCCACTCCTTTCCCAAGATTCTTGGGCTGTCTCTTTGCTGTGTCTCTAGTCTCGTCTCTTCCACCTTATAGAGGGGGTTGGGTGTGAACCAGAGCTCTGGAGTGAGAGTTAGGATGGCTCTGGCTTGAGAGCCTGGCCTGCTGCTGCCATGCTTCTCTCCAGCAGGAGGAGGGGAAGAGCCTGGAGAGTTTCAGGTAGACTGGGATGGAAAGGAAGGTTTTAAACTGACCAGTAATAAAATCCATTTTAACTGATTTTACTGTGCCCCCTCTCAGCAAGTATTTGACATGGATTAGCATAACTACTTTCCCAGGCATTTACCATCATTTTTCCCCCTTAAAGACTAGGTAGCTCAGGCTGTCCTTGAACTCATTATGTGGCCAAGGATGACCTTGAATGCCTAATCCCCTTTCCTTTCCTAGTGCTGAGATTACAGGCATGAAGCACCACACATAGTTTATTTCAGTGTTGGGGATTGAACAGAGAGCTTCATGCACGGGAGGCAAGCATTCAACCAACTGAGCTACATTCCCCAGCCTCCCTTGATGGCAGTGTCATTTCCCCTGTTTCTTTGCTGCCCTTGAGCCGCTAGCCCACATGGGCAGACCCTGGCAATGTACCCAGTTGCCCGCTGCTCCTGGCCCAAATCTGATAAGTCGACTCCTTTGCATGAGGGTTACTTGCAAGATCCAGGTGTAAAGCGCAGGTGGCAGGCCCAGAGCATGCCCCCACTGAACCCAAATCCTCAGGTCTCCAGGAACTGGGGAGCTGCAAATGTGTGAGCCCTAGGGCTGAAGGAGGGGATGCCTTGGGGCTTGCTGGCCGCCCAGACAGCCAAGATTCAGACACTGGGCTGAGCCTGTCTGTTCTGAGAAGCCTTCCTCAGTTCCTTGTTGGCCTGTGCACTCTGTTCTCAGAATGGACCTGGATGTGGCCTGGGAAGGTCTTCACATCTCCCACCCATTCCTTGTCCCCCAGAGCAGGACAGGAAATTGTGTCCTGTTTGGGTATGAGAGTGTGGGGCCAATAGGATAGTGGTTGGTAGTTCATTTTTGTTGGTTTGTTTTGGTTTTGGTTTTTCCAGACAGGGTTTCTCTGTGTAGCTCTGGCTGTGCTGGAACTCAGATCTGCCTGTCCTGAGTGCTGGGATTAAAGGCATGCCTGACCACCGCTGGGATTAAAGGCATGCCTGACCACCGCCAGACGGTAGTTGAATTTTTAACTTTTAATGTATTTTAAGGCTTTCTTGGTCTGGAGAGGTAGTTAAGCAGGTAGAGCTGCTAAGATTGACACTCTTGAGTTTGACCCCTAGGACCCACATACATGGTAGAAGGAAAGAGCTACTTCCCAAGGCAGAGGCAGGTGGAGTGCTGTGAGTCTGAGGATAGCCCGGTCTACAGAGCAAGTTCCAGGACAGCCAGGGCTACACAGAGACCCTCTCTCCAAACCAAAAAAAAAAAAAAAAGTCAAATTTGCAGAATATGCTTAACTATATACTGTCTTCACTATTTGTGATTAACACTGATAGTGGCAGCGTTCCTATTTGGAAGATAATTGCTGTACACTGGGAACGCTCATTTAACTGTTAAAATAATTCTGTGAATTAATAGGTCAGACCCATTTTCTGTATACGGTAAGGCCAGGAGGCACTGACCCCTGAAGGACACAGAGCTAATGGATTCATGCTTTCCTCATCGGTACTCTTTGCTACTTCCAACCCCGAGTGGGCAGGCTTTACCATTCCCAGAAACAGACTCAGAGCCAAGTGTCGGGGCTGATGGGAAGAGAAGTAGGATTTGAGGGAGACACTCACTTCCCTGTTCCCGGCTCCTAGGTGGCGATGGTGGAAGTCCAGCTGGAAGCAGACCATGACTACCCACCGGGGTTGCTCATCGTCTTCAGCGCCTGCACCACAGTGCTGGTGGCCGTGCACCTGTTCGCGCTCATGATCAGCACCTGCATCCTGCCCAACATCGAGGCCGTCAGCAACGTCCACAACCTCAACTCTGTCAAAGAGTCGCCCCATGAGCGCATGCACCGCCACATCGAGCTGGCCTGGGCCTTCTCTACTGTCATTGGGACGCTGCTCTTCCTGGCCGAGGTCGTGCTGCTCTGCTGGGTCAAGTTCTTACCCCTCAAGAGGCAGCCAGGCCAGCCAAGCCCCACCAAGCCCGCTCCTGAATCAGCCGTGGCCGTGGCCAACAGCAGCAGCAGCGGGAGCATCACCCCAGGCGAGGCAGCTGCCATTGCCTCCACTGCCATCATGGTCCCCTGTGGCCTGGTGTTCATCGTCTTTGCTGTTCACTTCTACCGCTCACTGGTCAGTCACAAGACGGACCGGCAGTTCCAGGAGCTCAACGAGCTGGCTGAGTTTGCCCGCTTGCAGGACCAGCTGGACCACAGAGGGGACCATTCTCTAACACCGGGCACCCATTACGCCTAAGTCCTCACCTTCCCTCTGGCCCTGCGGAGCTTTGGCCTTACTCCCTTCCCCGAGACCTTGTCCTGGCCCAGTCTGGAGGACGGTCTGTGTAGGCTTCACCAGGGCAATGTGTGGAAGGAAGAGGCTTTAAAAAAAAAAAAAATCACTGCACTTTGAGACTTTCTTCTGTTGAGAATAAGCACTCCCTGTTCTTCCGGCTCGGGTACCCCTCCTGGTAGGAGGTGGGGGTGGGGGGTGGAATGGAGACAGATGATCTCTTTGTCCCTTCTCCTCCCCTGCACCAGTGCCACCCGGATGCTTCCTGTCCTGTCCTCCTCAACCTCCTTCCTGGTTCACCAAATGTGCGTGTTTGTGTGTGTGAGTGTGTGTGTGTGTGGTGTGTGTTTCTCTGTGTAAAATGCATAAAATATATTCACAAGGGACATCTCTTCCTCATGTCTATGTTCATTGGGTCTTGACTGACCGATAGGATGTCCCAGTCAGGTGAAGTACTAAACAGTCTTTTTTTTTTTTTTTTTTTTTTAATTGGGAGGAAGAGGCCCAGGGACAGAACACAACAGGCATGTTCAAAGCCTTGGGATCAGTTGAAATCAGTTACCAACTCTACAAAAACTGTTTTGCTGGGGACAGAACCCAGGAACTTGACTGGGCACTCTCCCACTGAGCTACACTTCCAAGTCAGGGAACTCTGTCTGGAAAATTTCTACTCAAAAGAAGTCTTTAGGGATAGTCATTAAAATGTGTACCTAAGTTGTTTCTTTTGGAGGTGGTTACCAGAAATGGGTGTGCACATACTGAGCCACTGTTTCAAGGGGAAATGCAAAGTTAGGTTCCTGTTAACCTCTGGTCACAGTATTTTTATGTTATTAAGATGCTACATTGTGTTGAATGAAGCTGATCAAAGGAATAAACAGATCTAAGCAGCCCCCCCCCCAAAAAAAAAAAAAAGATGCTACATTGTATTAGGTGTCACTGAGTTTGAATACATATGTTGCAGGGTAGGAGAAATGGCTGTGTTTCAGAGCCCTTGGTTGTGCTTCCAAGAAGACCCAGGTTTCAGGCCTAATATCCAACCATCTGTAACTTCAGTTGCAGGAAAGCCAGTGGCCTCTTCTGGACTGTGTGGGCACTAGGCATGCATGTGCTTCACAGACATATAGGCGCCACAAAACAGTCATACACATTACCTTTTTGTTGTTTTTCAAGATAGTTTTCTGTGTGAGTTGTCTGTCCTGGAACTCTGTGTGTGCTCTGTAGACCAGGCTGGCTTCAAACTCATAAGAGATCTGCCCGCCCCCCAGTGCTGGATTAAAGGTTTACACCTTCACTACCTGGCTTGAGAGATAACTTAGTCATGAAGAGCATATACTGTTCATCCAGAGGAGCGAAGCTCAGTTCCCAGTACCCATATCAGCCTGTTAACTCCAGTTCCAAGGCATCCGTCTTCCAGCCTGCACACATGGTATACACACACACACACACACAAGTTTTTATTAAAGACTCTTAGGACCAGAGAGAGCTCAGTGGTTAAGAGTGTTTGCTGCTCTTCCAGGTCTGAGTTCAGTTTCTGGCACCCACATGAGGGAGTTCACAACTGCCTGTAAATTCAGCTTCAGGGGACCTGACAGCCTTTTCTGCCTCCACTGGGCGCCAGTGCACACATGACATGCTCACACGGACACACAGATATCCTTGTTAGCTTAAAGATGACCTTGTGAAACCAAAGATATTCCCTTACATACCCATAGCTCATTGGTCAAATTCAGAACAAAGCAAACAAACTTGAGAACAGGATTTTATGTAACCCAGACTAGCCTCGGTCTTTAGGGATACCCACCTCCCAAGTAGTGGAATTAAGTGTGCGCCATGCATCCACTTTATGGGATGCTAGGGGTTAAATCCAGGGCTGCTGGTGCACTAGTCAAGGGCTCTGCTTTGTCTAAACCCCCAGCCCCAAATCAGGAACTTGGATTTTGGTACATTGCAGTTACCACCTGATAACTCCTGTTCACTTCCCTACCTTTCCTGAGAATACCCTTTCTAGCAATCCTTTTCTCCGCTCTATTTGTAGTAAATGAGTTATCCCTTATTGTCTCTAATTTGGAACAGTTGTATGGCTTTCGTCTTTTCAGATGTGAACCTCTGGAAGTCTTATTAAGATGGCTGCATGTAGCCCAGGCTAGCCTCGAATTTGCTATGTAGTGGAGGATTACCTTGAGCAACTGATACTCCATCTCTCAAGTTCTGGGATTACAGGTACATACCGAGTATCTTGCAGAGCTGGGTGCTAACCAGGCTCTCTGAGCTGCCGTCCTCACCCCAACATTCAGTTTGTTTGTTTAATGTGCATATGTGAGTGCCTGCATGTATTGTATGTGAACCATGTGCTCACCTGGTGCCTTTGGCAGCCAGAAGAGGATGCCATGCCACCTGATAACTGGACTGACAGTGGTCAGCCACCGACTAGGTGCTGGGGACAAAACTTGGATCCCGTGGGAGCAGCCAGGACTTTGACCACTGAGCTATCTCTCCAGGCCAGATATTAACTTTTAAAAGTTTTTGAAGCACCAGACCTGTGGTTTTACAGAATGCCTTGTTAGTTTAGCTTCTCTTGATATATTTTTTTTCCTGGTTATGATCAGATTGGGCATTTTGACAGGAGTGGTCCATGAGTCTGTTAGTACATCCACCTGAAACGAGACTAGTTAGCCATTGTGTCCACAGGATGCTTAAGTTCTGCTTGCTGCTCATTTGACCCTTGACCCTCAACAGTATCAAAATATGTTAATCAGCCCTTTGCAAGAAACAAAACTGTTGCTCAAGAAAGTTAATGTAACAGACCTTTGTGTCACGTGACTATGTAGGCAAAAAGGCAACATTGAGGATTTGTTTTAGTTTGTGTTCTCAGAGACATCAGGGCAGCGTGATGGAGAGGAAAGGGTAGAAACATCAGTTTATGTCATGGTGGCCAAGAGTCAAACAAGAGGATGTGGAGAGCAACCAGTCATCCTCCTGCCAAGCCCCAGCGCCCATGTTTCACCACCTCCCAATAATGTGAGCCCAAGAGGAGTGACTCCCTGCCACTGATTAGGTCAGAGACCTTGTGAGCTAATCGCCTTTGGATATGCACACATAGTCCCACAGGTGCTTTATTAATCCCCAGGGCTTTTCCTGATCCAGTCAAGTTGACAGTGAAGATTAACTATCACAAGTAGCCTGCCAGGACTCCAACCTGGAAGATGGCCCTGAGCCCAGGGCCTGGAAGGAATCTTACCTGGGCAGATTCTGGCATTGCTAGAAGGGGAAGGAAGGTCCAGGAGCACTGGTACCAGTGCTAGTACCAGTCCATACATACACTTCCACCCTAAGAATATAGAGGTCTGTGCTGGAGAGATGGCTCAGCAGTTAAGAGCATGTGCTCTTCAGCCAGAGGACCCTGTTTTGATTGCTTGCACCCATGTGGCAGCTCACACCTTCTTGGGCACCAGGCATGCATATGATATACACACAGGCAAAACACCCAAACACATAAAATAAAAATAATGTAGAACAACAAACAATATAGACCTAAGGTTAGACCCATACGAACCAGTTTCCTTTCAAACAGCACAGAGCGGTAGGCTACCTCACAGGCTCTGGAGTCACAGGAGAGGCAACTGGAGCTCTCCACATGGGGCCTGGGGCAGAGGAAACACTCCGCACCTGTAGTTGGGTTGGTCCTACATCTTGGAGTCAAGTACAGACAATACCCAATACCACACACCCTGAAGCAGGTCACCACACCTAGAGTTTAGGAGCAAAGAAAACCTCATCATGTCAGTGTGAGCTTTTTTGTTTGGTCGAGGCTATCCTTGTCCTCACTACTGAGACCAGGCTGGTTCTCTTCCTTCTCTAGAGAGCTGGAATTATAGGTGTGAGCCACCATGTCTCACTAAGGGCGCTTGCTGAGAATTTTATGGACAGACTTGGAGCCGAATCATTCCTTTGTAGCCTGTTTACATTGTAAGGTGTTGAGCTGGGCATAGTGGTGCAGGCCTTTAGTCCTCGGGAGGCAGAGACAGGCAGATCTCTGTGAGTTCGAGACCAGTCTGGTCTGCATAGTGAGCTCCAGGACAGTCAGAACTACAGAGTGAGACCCTATCTTAAAGAAAGAGAAGAAAACCAAATATTAAAAAAGCATTATAGCGACATCCCTGCTCTAGAGTCCAGGAGCATTCCTCTCTGTCCATCATGACACCCAGAAGTGTCTCCAGGCTTTACCATATATTCCTAAGTAGTTAGGGGACAGCAAAAATCCTAGGTGGTTTTAAACCACTGTCTGTCCATACCACAGAAAGAGGGTTTCTTTGTGTAGTTCTGTGTGTACTAGAACTCAATGTAGACAAGGCTGGCCTCAAATTCAGAGATCCTCCTGCCTCTGCCTCCCAAGTGCTAGGACTAAAGGCAAATGCCACCAGTGGTCTTAAAGACAAGATGTCGGGCTGGAGAGATGGCTCAGAGGATAAGAGCACTGATTGCTCTTCCTAAAGGTCCTGAGTTCAATTCCCAGCAACCACATGGTGGCTCACAACCATCCAAACATGAAATCTGGTCCCCTCTTCTGGCATGCAGGTGTACATGCTAACACACATTGCATAAGTAATAAATAAATAAATCTTAAAAAAAAAAAAACAAGATGTCACTATGCAACCCTACTCACTGTGTAGACTAGATTGGCCTCAAACTCACAGAGATCCTCCTGTCTCTGCCTCCCAAGTGCTAGGATTAAAGGTGTGTACCACCGCCCTGCTTACAGCTTCCTCAGGATTCTTGTATTAGTCTAAGAAGGTGAGGAGCTCAGGTCTTAGTGGCCACTGTGGCAGAGTACAGGCTCACTCTTTTTCTCTGAGCTATCTTAAGGGCAGAAGAGCTAAAGCCACTTGCTTCCCTGTCTCATACCCTCAGCTGCCCCTGATACCCATGTGTACATGTACACACACACCTACACCGGGGGAGAAATCCACACATTAGGGGAGGCGGCCTCTCCACTCCTTCAGGCCCCTCCAACCCCTACTCAAGCCATAGGCCCTTGGATTAAGGCCACCATGTTCTTTATTTTCATGAACTCAGATATAACACCATAGGGCAAAGGCTTTAAAACAAGTGGGTCCTGATGGAGAAGGAATACCCCATTCCCACTGGCAAAGAATAACCTAGTGTCTGGAGGAGTGGGTCCCTCTGGAGAAGCCAGGGGTGTGCCCAGAGACACTGGTTGTTCCTCCTGCAGGAGCTCCACCGGTCTGAGCAGTTTGGTGACACAGGCTGGAGTTTCTCCTGAGCCTCCATGCAGTGTCTGCACTGGAGGGGATGATGCTGGAGCTAGGATCAGAAACCAACCACCCGCACCCTCTCCCTAAAGCCCCACAGCCACCCCAAGACAAGGCCCCACCAACAACCCACAGCCATGTGCAAGGGCCTTGAGAAGGCATGAACCACCCCAGGAGGCTGAGAATGCAACTGAGGGGAGCTGGGCAGGACTGGAATGCACTTGGTCTTCTGGGAACGTGTTTCAAAGAGGAGTGACCAGGAAGGAAAATCTGGACCACGCGAGGCAAGAAACTTGCCCTCTCTGGTCTTCTGCTGAGCCCTTCAGTGTTCGGGGACCCAGAGCGGCCTCAGCCATCAGAGAGGGCAGCCGGCTGTGTCTTCTCAACTGGCATCAGTTGTGTCCCTCCTCAGGATGCATCAGTTTAGCTATTGCTTTTTTCAGCACGCCATCTGGGTCTAAAATCTCCACCTGCAGGAAAGTGGGGAGGGGAGAGGAGGGAGGACTGGTTGGTGGATTTAAGGAGCATGGAAGGCCCAGGCTGCCTTGCTAGAGATGCTCCGCTTGGAAAAAAAAAAGAACCACATCTATAGTCCCCAGACACGTGGGGCTGTGGATGCAGCTTTTCGTCTCGTTTTTGGGCAGCAGGAGGACCACCTACCTTAGGAATGGGGAACTGGGTGGGCTCAGGGGCCTCATCACGGCCGAAGTCAATCATGGTGCCACACTTGGCCACATCGTCCACCCAGAAGCCTTCAAACAGTTGACCATGGTCCAGATGAAAGAAACGCCCACGCCCATTCTTCATGCCTCTCTCCCAATTGCCCTCATATCTGTTTCCGTTCTCTAGAGAAAGTTCGGAAAAGCCATGGCTGCTGGGTGCAGGGAAGCAGCCAGGATCAGGCTGGGCCTGCCCAGTCCCAGCTGCTGACAAGTATGTTAGCTATCTGAGAGTCATTAAGAACAAAGCAGTAGGTGCAGTGTCCAGCTCAACATAAATGTCACTCAACTTCAACCACTTCAAGAGATTTTATTTTGCTAGTTGCAGTGGCTCACGCCTTTAATCCTAGCACTCGAGAGACAGGGCAGGTGAATCTCTGAGTTTGAAGCCAGCCTAGGCTACCAAGAGTTCCACTTGGAATAAAAGATAGTTCCTATCTTGGAATAAAAACAGATTTGATTTTTTTGTTTGTTTGTTTTTGAGACAGGGTTTCTCTGTGTAGCCTTGGCTGACTGGGATTTGCTTTGTAGACCAGTCTGGCCTTGAACTCACAGAGATCTGCCTGCCTCTGCCTCTGAGAGTGCTGGGATTACTACAGGTGTGGTCCACGTGCCCAGCTTTACTGTTTGGTGTTGGAGATAGAACAGGGCGCTTGTGCACTAGGCACATCCTTTGCCTTGAGGGCTACAGTTATAGCTCCAGTTTGTGCGCAGTAACAAAAACCAAAGCTGCTTTTGTTATTTTGTTTTGTTCTGCAGTGCTAGGGGTTTTGAGCATGCCAGGTAAGTGCTCTATACCCTCAGGCCTTGGCCGGAAACTCCAGATGTAGAACAGGAATTCAGAGCTCTATCTGCCTCTGCTTCCCAAGTACTGTGATTAAAGCCTAAACTTCATTTTATGAGACAGCATTTTGCTACACAGCTAGCACAGGCTGGTCTTAGACTCTCTTTTCTTTCTTTCTTCTCTCTCTCTCTCTCTCTCTCTCTCTCTCTCTCTCTCTCTCTCTCCTCGTTCTCTCCCCTCTCTGTTCCCCCTCTCCCCCCTCCTCAGTTTTTTGAGACAGGGTTTCTCTTTTGTAGCCTTGGCTGTCCTGGACTCGCTTTGTAGACCAAGAAGGACTAGAACTTACAGAGATCTGCCTGCCTTTGCCTCCCAGAGTGCTGGGACTGGAGACCACTGCGCCTGCTCAGGCTGCTCTCTTAAGTCGAGGCAGTACTGCTGATCCCAGGTGTTGGGAGATCATGCTCACCTCCCATTTTTTCTTCTGGCGTGAATGTGTTAAAAGCAGGCCCTTGCATGCCGTGGTTCATGGGTAAGACACATGTGGAGGCAAGAGGGCATCTCTGGGGAATCAGGATCAAACCAGATGGTCAGGCCTGTGCTGAAGCGCCATTGTTAGCCACCGAGCCAGCTCACAGGCTTTCCCATTTTTAGAAAATTCGGGCGTATGTTAACCACAGGGAAACGACTGAAGCCGCTCACGCTAATTACCTCGGGGTCCCAGAGCTAATGCCGGCTCACACCGGAATCTGAATTCATGCAAGCTCGCCCGGAGTACAGGCCATGAGGAATGAAGCACCAGGGACATTTGCTCTGCTCAGCCAGGGCTCACTGAATCCAGGTTACGCTCAGGGGAAGCTCACTGAAGGCAGTCCTGTAGCTATAGGGGCTCCAAACACCCTATAGACCCTGTAGACTGACCGCCTACACCCTCCCACCTGACCTAGGGCCTCAGTTTACTGGGCTCTCATGGAGGTCGAATCTCACTTTTCCCACGGCCAACAAGAATGGTATTATGGGGCGTGGCTGGCGGGGCAGGGGGTTGGGGCCAGATCTTTCCGGGACTGGGCGGGGTCAGAAGGCGTTGGGGCGAAGTTTGATGGACCCGGAGCACTCACTCAGCCGCAACATGCCCTCCCCGTCAGGCTTGTCGTTCTGCCAGTGGCCTTCGTAGATGTTGCCGTCGTGGTAGTACATGCGTCCCCACCCGCTGCGCTGGTTGTTACACCACTCACCCTCGTAATACTCCTTGGGTCCGAAAAACTGGATCCCATAGCCCTGAAAGCAGGAAGGTGTCCCCCCATTTGCCAGTTTACCCAAGTCTCACACCTACGCTTCCAAGCCCGCATTCCAAGCAGAGGTGAAGGAATTCTAGCTGTGTCTTCACTGCCTTCAGACACCCGCATATGATCGCCCAACCAACTCTGGCTGCATTCAGTGGCCTCCTCAGCTAGTCTACTTAGAAACACACATACATACATTTGGAGGCCAACCGCAGGAAATCAGAGACTGCTGGGGATCGCAACTCAAACTGGCTGGGTTTAAGTAACTGATCTGTACCTCCCTGACGCAGGTGCCATTACTCTCTTCCCTTCCTCGGGCAGACAAGACCTGCTGTTTAGCATCTCTGTTATTTCTTCTCACCCTCTGACACATTTGCCTGGCCAGCTCCTTGCTTCTTCGGGTGTGACCTCCTGCTCTGTGTATTCTAGGTCAGACTGCACGATCTCTCAACCACGGAAAACCACTGTTAACTCTGCATGAAATGTGAAGCATTTGTTTTAGGCTCAGTCTTTTCACCAGGAGCAAAGAACTTGGTGTCTCGGACTGTGCAACTGGCTGGCTGTGTCTCTAACACCGGGCTAGGGACTTCACCTCTCTGAGCTTGCTCCCTTGGTAAAAAGGAAATAGCCACGAAAACAAAGCTGTCAGAAAAGTCACTCAAGCGCCACATACATTAACTGCTCAAGAGCAACACGGCTGTAACTATCGGGGTCCATGGTTTATAGCCCAGGCTGCCCTCAAACTCACTAACCTCCTGCCTCCATCTTCAGAACTCTGCAGCCCCTCGCCCTGCTTCTGAGCTCTCATGGGACTCAGGCCAACAGAAAGAGGATTCTCAGAATGGGGTACCAGGGAGAAGAAAGCCAGGAAATGAGGGAGGGAAGGGGAGGAGACCTTGCTTGCTGTCTCCTTGTAGCCACAGAGGTTTTTAAAGGGCTCCTCCCTAGGGGCCCCCTTCTCTTGCTTCCTGTTTTCTTGGTTTTGATTTGAGAAGGACTATAATCCCCCCTTCCTTCTCCCACCCACCAAAACACTGGCTCAAGGTCCACCTCCCACCTTCCCCCTACACACACACACACACACACACACACACACACACACACACACTCTGCCTCCCCTACAAACAAGGCATGCTGGGAACCACTCACCGATTTCTT
Organism: Meriones unguiculatus; assembly: GCF_030254825.1. Classification (NCBI taxonomy): domain Eukaryota; kingdom Metazoa; phylum Chordata; class Mammalia; order Rodentia; family Muridae; genus Meriones; species Meriones unguiculatus. The sequence continues at coordinate 88,529,379 of NC_083352.1, read as the reverse complement.
ACCGCCTTTCCACCAGCCTGAGTACACCCTCCTGTACTTTCCAGTCTCTGGGTCAGGGTGACTAAGGATGCCATAGCCATCTTGCTTCCCAAACTTCCAGTCCCCTTCATACATAGCACCACTCTTCTTCCAGAACTGTGTTCCTTTCCCTGGTGACACATGATGGGCAAAGACCATAGATGGTTTATCACCCTGAAGCCAGAAGCCACATTCCAGCCCAAACCTCAGGGACCTCTGCCCTGAACGGTTTCTTCGTGACTGGAATAGGGTCTGTACCTCATCTTTAGACTGTAAGCATGGAGAAGAAAGGAAAGTTCCGTGTCTGACAACAGTGATTCTCCTGCCCACTAACAGCCATACTGATATGGCAAACCTGAGGCAGAGGTGAAGCTGAGGCGGGAGGATGGTGAGTTCCAGTCCAGCCTGGGCAAATCTGAGGCAAAATAAAGTTAAAAAAAAAAAAAAAAAAAAAAAAAAAGGCCAGAAAGTGGCGTGAGAGCCTCGGTTCAATTCCCAGCAGTGAAACAAAGGAAAAAGAAATCCTGCTGTTTACAACATGGATGAAAGACATTAAGATGAGTGAAACAGCTGTGCAGTGGTAGCACACACCTTTAATCCCAGCATTCAGGAGGCAGAGAGAGGCTAGCCTGGTCTATACAGTGAGTTCAGGACATCAAGGGCTACACAGAAATCCTGTCACAAAAAAACCAATAAAACAAAACAAACAAAACCCAAACCAAAAATAAATAAATAAAGAGCAAAATAAACCAGATGTAGAAGGACAAATACCAAGTGATAAGTGATGTGCCTGTCATGTGGACTATCAAACAGTCAAACTCAGAGATGAGAAAGATGGATATGGGTCAAAGGCTATTTCAGCATAAGGTGACTAGATTTCGGACTGTGATTATAGCTGATGACCAAGCCGGGGCTGGAGAGACTGCTCCTGGGGTGAAAGTGCTGGCCATGCAAGCCTGGTGACTTGAGTCTGAGCTCCAGGACCCACGGTGGAGAGAAAGAACTGGATTTCCATCTACACACATGCCGTGGCAATGCCTGTACTCACCCATGTACATCACACGTGCCTACATTTATGCTGTGACGGAGCTCAAACCCAGGGCCTTTTATGCATGCCCGGGAAGTCTTTTACCATCTGTCATCCTGTATTAGGAATTTGGGGGACAGGATTTTTTTTTTTTTTGTAAGATTGATTTTATTAAGTATATAATGTTCGGTCTGCATGTGCACCTGAACGCCAGAAGAGAGCACCAGATCTCATTATGGGTGGTTGTGAACCACCATATGGTTGCTGGGAATTGAACTCAGGACCTCTGGAAAAGCAAGCCGTGCTCTTAACCTCTGAGCCATCTCTCCAGCCCCTTGAGACAGGATCTTGTCCTGTTGCCTCATGATCCTTCCACCTACACTTCTCAAAGCCATGGATTACAGCTTGTGCTACCTTTCCTGGCCACAATACTTTCAGTGAATGTAGCAAAGGAATGAATGAATGAATGAATGAATGAATGAAGTCACCATAAAGCAAGCATGGCAAGCAAACACCCATGTCTACATGCAGCCACTCCTCAACTCCACTGTTGACTCGTTAGCAAGCGGGAATTTCCTGTCCCCTGAATAAACTTAGATCAAGAGCAGCTGGTGGCAGGGAGAGTATCCTGCTTCTTGGTTGGGTCTCTCAAGGAGAATCAACCACTGGAACTGTGAAAGCCAGGTGTCTCCCAGAAGGGACGGGCACATGAAGAAAAATATCTATGATTTACTTATACCCCTCTGAACATTTCCTTTAGCTAGGAAGAAAACTCTCACAAGTGTCAGGAATCACATCACTCTCCCTGGCATTTGTTCCACCATCTTCTGGCTATAGACTCTAGACTGAAGAATCGAGTCTGTGATCAGAACCATGGCTGAGTCAATCACTCTCTTCCTTGGATTTTCCCGTATTCGCTTTTATGTTTTTATAGTGCTGGGGGTCACATGCTGGGCTCGGCTCTTGTCAGGCAGCTGTCTACGCTATGCTAGCTACTTGACACAGCCAGAGTCATTCCTGAAGAGGGAGAAAACGTCTCCACCAGATTGGCCTGAGGGCAAGCTGGTGGGACATTTCTTGATTGATGATTGGTGTGAAAGGGCCATAGAGCTCACTGTGGGTTCTGTCACCCCTGTGTTAGTGAACCTGAGTGTGCTGTAAGAAAGCAGACTTGGGCAGGGGTGGCAAGGGAGATGGCTCAATGGTTGGGAACTCTTGCTGTTCTTACAGAGTATCAATGTCCATTTCCCAATACTCTTGGCTTACCACCATCCACAGAAATGAATGTGCTGCACACACATACATACAGGCAAACACACACATAAAATAAATGAACCCTAAAAAAGGAAGAAAGGAAGGAAGGAAAAGAAAGCAGAGTAGGCAAGCCACAAAGAGCAAGCCAGTCAGCAGCACTTCCCCGGCCTCTGTATCAGATGCTGCCTTGAATTCCTGTCCTGACTTTCTTTGATAATAGACTGTAATGTGAAATTTTAAGCTAAAATAAACCCTTTCCTCTCCAAGTTGCTTTTGGCCATAGTGTTTTATAATAATAAAAACCTGAGTAAGACAATTATTGAGCTATATTCCTAGCCCTTGTATTTTAAATTTTGTTTGTTTATAAAAGAATGTTTATTTCTAAAGATAGATTTTTGCTCCTGTGTCTATACCATGTGAATGTAGTAGCTACAGAGGCCAGAAGAGGGAGTTGTAACCCCTGGAAGCTGAAGATACAGGTGCTTGTGAGCCACTGGATGTAGTCTCTGGGAACTGAACTCAGGTTCTCAGCTTTTTAGTTTGTTTTGCTTTTTATGTTTGAGATGTGGTCTCAGAACTGGCCCCAAACTTGCCATGTAAATCAGGCTGGCCTCCAAGTCAGAGATTTTCCTACCTCTGTCTCCTGAGTGCAGGGTTTAGAAATGTGTACACCAAGGCCAGTGCACAGTACTTGTTCTTAACTGCCAAGCTATCTCTCCCGCCCGCTCTTAGGATCTCAAATCTAAAGCAGACGAGGTTTCAGTCATGTGTCATTTGCCTAGCGCTGTTTGAAATTGTGAAATAAGATATGCACATTAGGAGATAAAAATTTGATCTAGGCTCTTCCTGACAAGGGCAGACTCAGCCTTCATCCAGCACATGCTTGGCACACACAGTGCTGACTAGCCTGTACCCTTCTTTCCAACAGTGTTTGTCTGCGCTAAAGAGAGAGAAAGCTTTGGGCTGGAGAGATAGATGGTTCAGTGGTTATGAGCATTTGCCGCCTTTGCAGAGGACCAGGGTTCTGTTCCCGGCATGCAGACAGAAGCTCACAACCACCTGTAACTTCAGTTCCAGTGGGATCTGATGCCCTCTTTTGATCTCCTTAGGCACCAGGTACTCACATGGTGCATATATATATATATATATATATATACGTGCCGTGGTCCATGAGGCACAATGTATTTGTTGTATAGTTATCTGTACTAGCATCTGAATGTTTTTTTTTCTCTCTCTTTCTGTCTCTCTGTGTTTTGCTTTGTTTTGGAGATAGGGTCTCATTATACAGCCACAGCTGTCTGGAACTCCCCATGTAGACCATCCTGGTCTTGAACTCACAGAGATCAATCTACTTCTGCCTCTGGAGTAATGGAACTAAAGTTATGAGCCACCACAGCTGGCCACTACTTTCTTTTTTTAATTGTATTTTGTTTTGAGATAAGGTCTGGAGTAGTTCAGGCTGACCTTGAACTCCTGATCTTCTACATTCTCTTCCAAGCACTTGGGACAACAGGACTGGCCTATAACACTTGGCTTTCCCACCACTGTTTTGTTTGAGACAGGGTCATAGCCCAGCCTTAATCTTCCTACATCTGCCTCCTCAGCCAACAACAGGAATTACAGGTGTCTACACGAAAACCACACCCCAGTCTGGCCCACTTTCTCTCCCCGTGCCTCTGCTCCAGCTACACTGACTTCTAGTCTGCTCCTCAGTCAAGCTACACTAACCTACCAGATCCTATGGCTTAAGGTCAAAACTTGAGACCAAATGCCCTTCAGCCTGGTCCCTGCATTTTCATCCTTTCAGTGCAGCTCAAACATCACCTTGCTCCTACTGTCTTCTGTCTCTTTCCTCCCTTCCTCTCCTCTGTATCAGAGGCTGCCTTGAATTCCTGTCCTGACTTTCTTTGATAATAGACTGTAATGTGGAATTTTAAGCTAAAATAAACCCTTTCCTCTGTGGTGCCCTTACACCCCATACTATCCCTGGAGTAGTGGCTTCCTCCCACCGGGCCTCAGCTGCATCACTTGGGGAATGTGATGGTGATCTACAGATTCTCTGCAACTCTCCTTACTCCCTGAGTCATCTTGCTGGCCTCCCAGCTCTTTTTTGTTTGTTTGCTTGCTTGCTTGTTTTGTTTTTTGAGACAGGGTTTCTCTGTGTAACAGCCCTGGCTGTTCTGGAACTCATTTTGTAGACCAGGCTGGCCTCGAACTCAATAGAGATCCAGCTTGCCTCCGCCGTGCGCTGGGATTAAAGGTGTGCACCACTGTGCCCTGCACAGTGATGGTAATGACTATCTCAAGACTGAGGCTGGCAGAACTGGGATTCTGGCCGTGCAGGCTCGTGGATTCTAGAGCAGATAACCCAGGAAGGCAGGAAAAGAAGGTCATTAAGTCTGGAATTGCAAGACTGGATTGAGTTTTTAAATAGAGGCACACCGTCCAACCCCAACCTCACTCCCGGTCAGGATTTGTATTGCATCACCAGAACCCCTTCGCCCCCTGCTGGTCAGACCTGAGCCCAGGCACACAGACGTGTTCATGGACGCCCAGTTACTTCTGGGGGTTGGAGAGGTTCTACCTGTATCCTGAGGCCCAGGCCCTGTGCTCCACCATCTGCAGAGCATCAGGGCTGAGTCTGAAGCCCAGGACACCTACTGCAAACCATTTTCTTAATGTGTTACCTTTTCTCCTGCCAACCAGCCCCAGGCTCAGCCAGCCTGTCAGAAGGAGAGGATCACAGAATCCCCAGAGCCCCAGCTTTGGGCTGGCTTCTCATGACCCCTGTCCCATTTCTGTTCCTATGCCCTTGCTCAGCTGAAGTCGGGATTGAGATGGATTTCAGAGCCACAGCATGGCTGATCCTGGTCAACACTCACCCTCTAAGGAGGTTTGGGGACAGGCCGTTTATGTTCTTAATGGACTACATACACTGCTTTGCTTTGTTTTGCATTACCCACACACACTGACCCCACACAGACCACTAATCCTTCAAGGGTCTCCTACTCACCATGTTTCAGGTTGTCTTTCCACTCGCCTTCGTAGTGATCACCATTCACAGCGAACACTTGGTGCCTCCGTCCATTCTTCTGGGCTTTCTGTTCCCATTTTTTCCACAGGGGCTCTGTTTTTTTGGGGTACTTGGTGACTGGCATGATGGGTGCTTCTGTGATGGTGGTGGAGGAGGCTGGCAAAAGGTAGGGGCATCAGGGGCTCAGTGTATCCCATGTATCTCTGGGATCCTGGGGTTTCTTGGGGAGGTGCCAGCCTGAGTTCCAGGAGGGCAGGTCATGTGTGTTCTGAGTCCCCAGGGCAGGTGAGCAGCCCTCAGCGGGGACCCTGCTGTGCTGGATTGACCCAGGACAGCCACCTCCTTTGCATTTTCCTGGGTCCCTTCTATGGGAGGTGTGATGGCACAATCCCTTTGGAACCCAGGGAGACCAATAGGAACCCAGGGTTTGTGATGACATCAGGGAGACGCTGCTCCTGGGAAGAATGATGGTCACTGACATGGTGACTAGGAGGACCAATCAAACTGGGCTTTGGTGGAAGAGGAGCACAGTGGGAAGGGTCAGGTGGTGGTAAGTCCAGGGGTGTGAGTGGGGAGCAAAGAGACAGCTGCCTTCTGCACACACTGCAGAAGCATCCCGGGGCCAGCACCTGCACTATTATCGCTTGGTCATGTCTGATAGATGGGACAGAGAATGCTTAGGGAGTTGCCTTTCAGCTGGGGAGATCCCACAAATTAAAGAGACTGAGTCCAAGGTGACTGATTGTTCTAGAATGGCTAAACAGTGAGACCTTGCCTCAAAACAAATACACTAGGAAAGTCCTCAAAACACTGGTCATCTGTCTGCATCTGACCCCTGACCTCTGTTTAAGCACTCTATTCAAACCCCTGGCTAGCTCTTTCTATGGATCTACATCACGCTTTGTTTATGCAGTGCTGAGGATCAAACCCAGGGCCTCATGTATGCTAAGCAAGTACTCAAGCAACTGGTCCTCTGCCTTTTCCAGAAGGCAGCATCAGATCCCATGTGACTGGAGTTACAGTCAGTGATGACCCACCATCTGGATTTGGGGATGCAGACCCAGATCCTCTGCCTGAGCAGGCGGTGCTCTTAACTGCTGCGCCGCCACCACCGCTACCCAGTCATTTCTCCACATGACCTTTCAGCAGGAATCTGGATCCCTGGCCTCAGATGGGGAGTGGGAACTTTGAGAGGGGCAGAAGGATTTTGCTGCTGGCAGAGTTCTGGGGCTACCAATCTGCATCTGCAGTATCTTTACATGCTCTTCAAGACCAATCTTGGTAGTACCTTTCCCTGCTGAAAGCACCCCTGCTCTGGCCACCATTCTCAGCAGAGATGACAAGGGACCATGTGCTTTTCTGTTTCTTACCATACCCAGTACCTGCACAAAATATGTCCCCAACTAAGGACAGAGGGATGCTGGGACTGTTAATGCAACCTGTAGTCAGAACTGCTAGAAAGTTGAAGCAGAAGAATCACCATGAGTTTGAGGTCAGCTTGGGCTACAAAGTGAGGCCCCTGGCTCAAAAACAAGCAGAAACCGGGGCAGGAGGGGGGGGGAAGGATGGCTCAGTGGTTAAGAGCACTTACCACTCTTCTGTTGTTGTTTTGGGTTTTTGAGACAGGGTTTCTCTGTGTAGCCTTGGCTGCCCTGGACTCCCTTTGTATACCAGGCTGGCTGGGAACTCACAGAGATCCACCTGCCTCTGCCTCCCACTATGCTCGGCTTCACTTAACCACTCTTGCAGAGGACCTGGCTCAGTTCCCAACACCCAGAGCGCAGCTCACAGTGTAACTCCAGTTCTAGGGAATCAAATGATGGCATACAGATTGCACACAGAAATACAAGTAGGCAAAACACCCACTCACATAAAATTGAGAGAGAGAGAAAGAGAAGGAGAGAGAGAGGAACAAAAGTTAAAGGAGGTATTGGTGCCATATTAGCCCAAAAGTGACAGTGTGTCCTGGACTTCCTCAGAACTGTAAGAGAATCCTGCCCAGACACTAATGAGGTTACGGTGTCAATAAATGTCACTGCTTGTCTAAGACTCCACTCTTGTCCCCACGCTTTTCTGAACTTACAGAGAGGTTGAAGTCCACCGAAAAAGAAATGTCTGCAAGCCTGCCCAGGTTGTTTTGTTTCTAAAGAACAAAGGAGAGTAGTTCGGGCACTGGAGGCACGGGGCACAGACAGCTGGGGGTCATTTCTGAGCTCGAGCCCGGCTGCGTCCACCCAACTCACCTGTAGCAGCAGCTTTGAGTTTCCATTCAGCTAGAGTTAAACAGGAGTGTGAGGCTCCTGGGAGGTTGTTACGGTAACAGCAAAGCAAGCTGGTAATGCCGGCTTCTTCCTGCAGAGGCAGGAGAGCGGGAAATTATAAGGACAAGGAAAGTCATTTTTGTTCATAGTCTCATAGGACTGCTTTGGAGACCGTCTCTGTGGAAGTCATAGTCATAGATGCAAAATCTTGATCCCCAAACGCTCATATCCTATGATGTAGCCCTGCAGCTCCTGGAAGACCTGCCTCACTCCTCTACTTTTCTCTTGGTCCTGTCCTGCTAAGCCTCCCACTCAACATTTGCTGGAGCTACGACACACTTGCTTCCCTGCTGTTCTTGGAAAGTGGGCCACATTCCTGCCTCAGGCCTTGGGCTCTTTTGGGACAGCTGCCAGGACCTCTCTCCCTCCACTTGAGAGCACGGATCTTGCCTTCCTGTCCTGTCAAACATTAGCTCCTCATTAGAACATGAGAACCCAGGAGTTCTCAGAACCACCCTATTTAAAATGGGAACCTCCTTGTGTTTCATTCTTGTTTGTTCTGTTCCAGCATTTAGCAATGCTACCAACACACCCACCCAGCCCCCTAGAATTATCTATCTGTAGAGACATAGCTTTTTCATTCTCAGATTTTTTTTTTTTTTCCCTCAAGACAGGGTCTCACTATAGCCCTGGCTGTCCTGGAACTCAGTATGTAGACCATGCTGGCCTAACAGAGATCCACCTTCGTCTGCCTGGAAAGTGTTGGTATTAAATTTAAGCTTTTATTTATTTTGAATGCTCTATGTACCTGCCAGTACAGAGGGCAGTAGAGGGTACAGATGGTTGTGAGTCACCATGTGGTTGCTGGGACTCGAACTCAGGACCTCTGAAGAGCAGACAGACCTCTTAACCACTGAGGCATCTCTCCAGCCCTCATTCTCACTTTTATTTTGTGTAAAAATAAACAAACAGGGTGGTGGTGATGCACGCGCACACACACACAGAATACAAATTTCAAACACACAGGAAAACATGGCTGTAACGAATAGCCACTACTTCCTCTTCCTTCACTCAACATGTCTGCTATTCTTCCCAGTCTGAAAACAGAGAAAGTTTTGTAGGTTTTTATTGTTGGAACTCACAGAGATCCATTTATCTCTGCCTCTAAGTTCTGGGATCAAAGGTTTTCGCCACCAAGACTTTCTCATCCCACCGTCAGCTTCCTTATGTTCTTGGTGACAAATGAACTGCTCTTTGTGTCAATGTGATTTCGTTTCATTTTGTTTCCAGGCAGGGTTTCTCTGTGCAGCCCTGGCGGCCTTGGAACTTACTCTGTAGACCAGGCTGGCCTCGAACTCACAGAGATATGCCTGCCTCTGCCTCCCAAGGGCTGGGATTAAAGGTGTGTGCCAGCACTGCCTGGTGTCACTGTGATTTTAATTCCTTACAGGAATCAGCTGTTTCCAAATTCCTATCTCAAGTACTCAGTTGGCCCAGCTGGGTTCTACAGCCTGCCCTGGCTGACTCTGATTCTCCTCATTCTACTTCCCTCTTCAGGCACCTGGCCAGCAGCTGAAGCCAGCCTTTATCCTGGTACAAAATGTCCTTTGGCTAGAGGCCCTGTCCGGAGCCTCCTTGCCACCTGCTGAGCGGCACCGTCAGGTCCAGGCACTCATTCTTTCTAGGCCAGACTACAACCCAACATTCTGCATATCAGTTCCTCACTGTGAGTGGCTCATTTTTTGTTCGTTTGTTTGTTTAATGAAAGTTGGAGGAAGCCAGGTCTGACTCGCAGAGGCAGGTCTGAGCTATGGTTTATTTGTATCACAATCTGGCCAAGGGGACAGGTTGTAGGCGTATGATGCTGCTCTCCCTATGGGGTCAGAATCTGCCAGCATTTTTTAAAAATGTTTTTATTTTATGTGTATGAGTGTTTTGCCTGCATGGATGTCTGTGTACCATGTGAGTGCAGTGTCTATAAAAGCCAGAAGAGGATGTCAGATCCCCTGGACCTGGAGGTACAAACAGTTGTGAGCCGCCATGTGGGTGCTGGGATGGAACCCTGGTCCTCGGGAAGAGCAGCCAGCACTCTTAACCAGTGAGCCATCTCCCTAACTCAGGGGCATTTTTCACAAGTCTGTAAGTGGGTCACTTGGACTGGCAAGTCCTTGGTATAAGACTTTTGGCATTTATTTCAAATGCCCTTTTGCTGTTCTTGTTAAAGATTTTGTAAAATTTCTTGTTTTATGTGTTTGAGTTTTGCCTGAATATATAAAATGTACCACATTTCTCCCGCCTGTTGACTGCAGAGACCAGAGATACCCTTTAACTGACATTATGCCTGGTGGTAAACCTCCAGATTGGTGCTGGGAACCAGACACCAGTCCTCTGTAAGCGCAGCAAACATTCTTCACCTCCAAACCCTCTTGCCAGCCCTCAAACACGTTTATAACAATCTCTCGCCAGATCTGCAAGGTTGGGATGTGACTAGACTCTTCTCAAGGACTTCATTTACAAGAAGGGTGTTCCCGTGTGATGTGAAGAGAGAGAGGCTTCCCCCCCCCATATATAAATGCTACCTTGGGGAGGTGTGGTCCTGTAGACATTAACAAACTCCAAAGCTCTGGCTTAAGCCTGGGTGTTCTGCCCTAGCAAAGAAACCTCAGACCTCATTCAGAAGTGTCCAGATTCAGCGGGCACCATTCATACTGAAAATGAAATTGAGAGTGGGGCGTCCTGGATCAGAACAGCTTGGGTCTCAGCCTTCCCAGAATTACCAGGAAAGACCTACCTGTCTGGACCAGCAAGTCTCATTGAATACAATGGACAGAAGGTGGAATCAGCCCAAGTACCCAGCAGTGAGTGAATGCATAAACAAAGTGAAGTCTCTCTGTGCAATGGAATATTATTGGGCCATAAAATGAACGCAGTCCTGTATGGTGCATGCTGTAACACGGACAGTACTTGGAAACGCGATGCTGGGAGAGAACAGCTGGACACCAAAGGACACTAAATAGATCCCATTCGTTTCAAGTGTCCGTGGGAGGCCAATCCATCAGTAGAGAAGGTAGGTTAGTGGGTGTTGGGTAGTCATGCTTAAGGCACGAGTTGTTTCGTTTTGTTTAGACAGTCTCATTCTGCAGCCCTGGAGGGCCTGGAACTTGCCTCCTAGACCAGGATAGCCTCTGTCTCATGAGATCACGCTGTTTCTACTCTCTGAGGGCTAGAATTAAGAGCATGGGCCACTGCACCAGGCCTCCAGCTCTCTTTGCAGCTTCCCGGACCTTCCGTCACCAGCTCCAGGGTGCTGGGATGAAAGTGTGTAACAACAGGCAAGGCTTGCTGGGATTTCTCTTTTTGGGGTTGATAAGATTGTTCTAAAATTGACTGTGGTGATGGTTTCACAACTCTGTGGGAAGTCTTAAAACCAACTGTAGACTCTAAATGATGTATGAATTTTGTATCTATAAAGCTGTCTGTCAAGTCTTCCGTGTAGAAGGAGCGCCCTCTAGGGGCTATCAGAGGTTTAGATTGGGTCACAGGCCAATTTCTGTTTGTTTCTTTAAAGACAGGAACTTCCTATGTAGCTCTAGCTGGCCTGGAACTCTCTTTGTAGACCAGGCTGATTTTATTTTATTTTTAGTTTTGGTTTTTCAAGACGAGGTTTCTCGTGTAGCCTTGGCTGTCCTGGACACACTTTGTAGACTAGGCTGGCCTTGAATTCACAGGGATCCTCCTGTCTCTGCCTCCCCGATTGCTGGGAACACAATCATTCGCCACTGCGCGCTGCTGGCCAGGCTGATTTTAAATGGAAACAGATTGGACTGTCTTTGCCTCCTGAGTCCTGAGACTGACCAGTCACTGTGACTGGTCAATATTTTATGGTGTTAAGCACAGAACCCAGGGCCTTGCACAGGTTCAGTGACTGGCACATTCCTTCAATCCCAACACTCAAAAGGCAGAGGCAGTCGGATCTCGGGGTTTGAGGACAGCCTGGTGTACAGAGTAAGTTCAGAAATGGCTACACAGAGAAACCCTGTCTTGAAAAAAATAATACCATGTAGTCTTGGCTTTGTTTCTGGGGCACTCACTTGTAGGCCAGGCTGGCCTGAAACTCATGAGCCTCCTGAATGCTAGGGTTATGGGTTCATGTTACCACCCTGTAATTTTTTCTCTTTTAGTGCTGGGGATGGGATCCAGGCATGCTAACTACAAGTTTTACCATTTGAATTCCATCCGAGCCCTTGTTTAACATTTCACTGAAGTGTAAAAATGTGACAAGGTCTCATGTAGCCCGCACTAGCCTTAAGTTGTTTTGTAGTTGAGGGTGATCTTAAACTCCTGATCCTCCTTCCTCCTGTGTTCACCTCCCAAGTGCTTAGATTACAGGTGTGCACTGGCATGCCTCTTGTGAAAACTGATTTCCGCTGGGATTTTCTCCTTCAGAAACAATGTCTTTTATTTTATTTATTTATTTATTTTGTTTCCTTGCAGCTATGTGGGCCATCTCCTAGTGAATCTGCTGATTGTCTCTTTTTCTCTCCCTTTAGTCCTTTTTTTGTTCCTAATCTCTGTGGCACTGCTCTATGGGACCGGGCAGGATGAGAACAGTCCCTTATTCTGGAAAGTTCTACTCCAGGGCAGAACCGTGTTAGAGGGAATGGGCTTTGTCTGCTAGCCTCTATCCCCTTTCTGTCTGTCTGTCTGTCTCTCTTTTATTTATTTTTTTTCAAGATGGGCTCGCTCGTGTAGCCCAGGTGAGCCTTGAACTATGTAACCAAGGACAGATATAAACTTCTGGTTTGTCTTGACTCTAGCTCTAAAGTGTTGGGATTGCAAAGGTAGCTGCCACCATGCTGCAAAATGCCCTGTCAAAGCCAAGCATAATGTCTACAGGCATAAGCCAGTGGAAATTACAGTGTCCAAAAATAGTTGTTAGGCAAAGCAATAAAACTAATAAATTATCCCAAGGGAAAAAAAAGCACAGCCTCACTAGCAATTAAAGAAGTGAAAATTAAACTAACCCTTCCATACGATTACATACTGTCTAGACTAGGGAAAGTGCAGAAAAAGAATGGCCTGTAATGCTGGCTGCCCTATGGTCCAAGAGACCAGTACACAGCTGGCCATTCTTGCAATTAGGTAAACCCTTCTGAGGAACTTTCTGGAACTGTGCAGACAGAGCAGTACTACTGTCTTGTGTGTGAATAATCCTAGTTGTGGACTATTATTTGTTCAATACAGAATTAGAATGAGGCTCTGGCACACTTTAAAAAATTACTTCTTGGGCTAGAGAGATGGCTCAGTGGTTAAGGGCAAATACTTGCCAGGAGGTAGGGGCCATATACCTTTGAACCCAACACTCAGGAGGCAGAGGCAGGTGGATTTCTGAATTCAAGGCCAGCCTGGTCTACAGAGTGAGTTCCAGGACAGCAAGGGCTACACAGAGAAACTGTCTCGAAAAAACAAAAATAAACAAAAAAAGAATTTCCTTTTTAATTATTTTTCTGTGCTTGTTTTGAAGCATTTAAAAAAAAAATCATGCTGGTTTCCTCTTTGGCCTTGTACTCTTTTAAGCCTCTCTTCCTCAAGGGATAATTAACTTAGGGAGATAGGAGCTATACAAACAAGAAAATCTTAGAACAGCCGAGCAACTTCCTCAGGGCACAAGAATCCCTAATCTTACATTTTTTTTAGAACAGTGATTAGAACTCATAAATCTCCAAGAGTGTGGTAGCACACACCTTTAATCCCAGCACCTGGGAGGCAAAGGCAAGTGCATCTCTGTGAGTTTGAGACCAGCCTGCTCAGGAAAGAGTTCCAGGACAGCCACGGCTACACAAAAAGATTCATTCATTGGTCTCAGCCTAAAGGGGTTTTGGCCCAATAACGTTATTAACTCAAGACTTTCTTGGGGGCGGTGTCTCTGTGGGTGGTTGGTTCAAATCCCAGAGCCTCATCCGGTAGGAGAGCTAGCTCCGGTAACTTGTCTTCTGACCTCCATGCTCACACCACTGAGTGGGTGAGCTCTGCTTTGAGGTATGGCCGCCTGGAAGGAAGGCTGGTCTCCTAAACCCTCATGCCTCTACCTCCCGGGTGCCGCGATTATTGGCCTGAGCTACCACGCTTGGTTCCTAAAATACTTTTTTTGAGGCCTCAAGCATTCCAGCAATGTTAAGAAATCATCAGGTGTAAATACAAAACTGAAATATTTCCGACTGAGACGGGGCGGGCTTGTAATCCCGGAGTCTGTGAGGCTGAAGCAGGAGGATGGAAGTTTGAGGCCAGTCCGGGCTAACAGGTCGAACTAGTTCCAAAGACAAAAAATGAAAGAGAGAGAGAGAGAAAAAAAAAAAAGCTCCTTCGCGTAGAAGAAGAAAAAAAAAAGTGATTTTGCGAAATCCTTTAAAATCGAAGAATAATTCCTGTGCCCAGACGCCAGTGTTCACGTGACTTGCAAAAGCTCCAGACACCACGGGCGGAGTCACGACACGACGCTCCCCCGCACTTTCTGCCCCACCCTCCGTAGGTTCCGCGTGGAAAAGGCCCCCTCCCCCACTCACTTCCGCGACGGGCATCCAGAGCGCAGGCGTAACTCCCAGTCTCCTTTCCGTTGCTTCCCAGGCCAGCGTTGGCCAATGCGCATGTGCGAGGGCGCTAGGCCGGGTAATGGCGCGGGAGCAGGTGGCTCCCGAGAGCTCGCGCGACGGGCTCCTCCCACCTGGAGAGGCAGGCGGGGCCGCGCCGGCTTCGGCGCGCACGCGCGCTGGGTGCAGGGCCCGGCGACCGTTGAAGCGCGCCACACGCATGCTCGTTGAAAGCGAGCGAGCGCAAAGCTCGTGACGTCAGCCGCGGAGCCCGTGTGTGGGTTCCGCCTGTTGCCCACAGCCCGTAATATTAAAGAGCTGCCCTCTACCTAATTGTGGCTTTGATTCGCAATTTTATTTTATTGTGATTAAAAACTCACCGTGATTCTTGGGGAAGATTTCCAAGTTCACATTTACGGTGTTCTTGGCTAAATATAACCAAACGTTTTGTGCAATATTTATTTTTAGCTTACGTGTTTGGCTGTTTTGCCCGCATGTATTAGGCAACATGTGTGTTCCTTGTGCCAGAGAGGCCTGAAGAGGGCGTCAGACCTCCCGGAACTGGAGTAGCAGGAGGTTGTGAACTGAAGTGCTAGGAACAGGACCTCTCAAAAGAGCAGCCAGTGCTCTTAACCACCATCTTTTGAGAGAGGCCTCCCTCTGGAGGCCGGGCTGTCCTTGCATTTATAATACCCCTGCCTCAGTTTCCTAAGTGCTAGAATTACCACCATGCTTGACTTAAAATGCTTTTTGAAATTAAGTATTTAGGGCTGGAGAGATGGCCCAGTGGTTAAGAGTACCCGCTGCTCTGCCAGAGGCCCACAGTTTGATTCCCACCAACCGTATGGCAGATCTCAATGGTCTGTAGTACCAGTGAATCGGATGCCCTCTTCAGGCATCTACCCATGTACATTAATAATGACGATGATCATCTTCTAAGTAAAGTCGTCCTTGAGTGCTGACTGTGTGCGTCAGGCAGACTTAACCTCTCCTTTACTAAATTTTTCCTTACACAGTCTGTACTGGGCTGGCAAAATGGCTCAGCAGGTACAGGTGACTCCCTCCAAGCCTGAGGACCGAGGTTCATCCCTAGAACCCACATAAAAGGAGAGAACAGACTCTCACAAGTTGTTCTTTGACCTCCATGTGCACATGCGTGTGTGTGTGTGTGTGTGTGTGTGTGTGTGTGTACACACTAAAGTAAAAAAAAAAATGTGTAACAGCTAGGTTTGGTGGCACATGCCTTTAGTCTCAGCAGATGGAATTCTGTGGATTAGAGCCCAGCTTGGTCTGCATAGTTATTCTCAGGACAGCTATGACTACATAGAGACCCTGACACAATTGTGGTTAAAAACTCAATTTAAAATGTGCTTTTTAGGGCTGGAGAGGTGGCTCAGAGGTTAAGAATACTGGTTGTTCTTCCAAAGGTCCTGAGTTCAATTCCCAGCAACCACATGGTGGCTCACAACTATCTATAATGAGGTCTGGTGCCCTCTTCTGGTACACAGGCACACATGTAGGCAGAACAGTGTATAAATAATAAATAAGTTAAAAAAAATGTGCTTTTTAAATTTCTTCCACACTCAACCATACTCTTTCCTTAATGTAATGCTATGAAATGCCAATCTCAGTGATGTCCTCGGGACATCAAGAAGAATCTTGACTGTTTTACCTCCTCGCCCTTTAGTTCTAGAAATGTTGCTTAGCCAGTGAGCCCAAGGGTTTGTTGATTTTAAAAATGCAGACAGTACCCACCAGTCTCACAGAACTGTCAGAAGTAATTTTTAATAAAATTGTGTGTGAGTGTGTGTGTGTGCATATTACAAATACCTTCGAAGGTCAGAGAACCCCTGGAGCTGGAGTTACAGGCAGTTAAGTTGTAAGCAACCCAATATGGGTGCTGGGACTTGAACCTGGGTCCTCTGCAAAAATAATATGTCCTTTTTGTTTGTTTGTTTGTTTGTTTCGAGACAGGATTTCTCTGTGTAGCCCTGGCTGTCCTGGAACTCACTTTGTAAACCAGGCTGGCCTCAAACTCAAATATCCACCTGCCTCTGCCTCCCTAGTGCTGGGATTAAATTAGTGCACCGCCATGCCCAGCAATAAACACAAATTTTTAAAAATGAGTGTAGCTATTTAATTTATAGCTGCCCAGTTATTCCTGTATTTAACAAATACATTCTGTCCGGACCTTTAACCCCAGCACTTGAGAGGCAGAAGCAGGAGAATCCCTGCCCCACACAGTGAGACCCTACCTAACACATCAAAATAAACAAAGCACAGAGGCATTCTGAATTCAGCATCAATAGCCATTTGGGAAATGCAAACCAAATTTCAGTGCTATGCCGGGTCATACCCAGGAGCAACGTGAAAGGCAGCAGGAACAGGTGGAAGACACAGAGAGGGGCTGCAAGGAAACCTCAGTGGCTAAGAGCACTGGCTGCTGCTCCAAGGGACCTGAGTTCAATGCCCAGCACCCACATGGCAGCTCACAACTGTCTGGAACTCCAGTTCTAAGCGCTCTAAGAGAGCCACCTCGTCTGGCCTCAGGCCCCAGGCATGCACGTAATGCACAGGCAGAACACCCATATATTTAAAATACTAAGTGTTTTAAAGGCAAAGAAAAACGAAAACCCTTACAGGCCAAATTTAACTATGTGACACATAAATTTCACTTCTAGCTGTAGCCATGCCACCAAGAAAAGAAAAGGATGCATGTGTCCGTACGAAAACGTGTCTCTGTTATTAAAGCATCTTTTGAGGGGGGTTGTTTGTTTTGTTTTGATTTTGGAGGCAGGGTTTCTCCCTGTAGCCTTGTCTGTCCTGGAACTCACTCTGTAGACCAGGCTGGCCTCAAGCTCAGAGATCCACCTGCCTCTGCCTCGTGAGGGCTGGGATCAAAGGCGTGCGCCACCACAGACCGCTTAGCACCCACTCTTATGTACACATACCCATACACAGGCAGAAACACAGAAATAAATAAATCTTTAAAAAAGTAGATAATCTAAATGTCCGTCAATTCACGAAATGAATAAAATGTGACCTCAAATACAGCGGAATAGTATTCCGTCCTAAAAGGGAATGATGTGGCACA
Organism: Meriones unguiculatus; assembly: GCF_030254825.1. Lineage (NCBI taxonomy): Eukaryota > Metazoa > Chordata > Mammalia > Rodentia > Muridae > Meriones > Meriones unguiculatus. The sequence continues at coordinate 88,512,104 of NC_083352.1, read as the reverse complement.
TACACTGCCCCACGGGAAAACCTTGACAGTGCCCCATAGGTGAAAGTCAGGCCGTGTGGGCCTTCTGCAAATGCAGCGTGTGCTCTAAACGGTCGAGCCATGGCTCCGGTTTGCCTGCTCCTGTCTTGCAAGTGCTGGGGTTCCGGGCATGCAGCACCGCACCCGGCTTCCATCTTCCATTCACACCACCAGGCCCATCCACTGCTGCAGACGACAGCAGCCATCTTCCACAGCTGGGATACTCTGTGTGTGGATCCCCCACTCCTCCACTGACAAACTGTGTGTGTGTGGGGGGGGGGGGGGGGTTTCCAGTTAGGGATCTAAAGAAAGTGCTGCAGTGGACATGCTTGCTCCTTTCACCGGGTCCCTAATTGGATACAGTGTTCTATTTCCAACCTTTTGACACTGCAGTGTCTTTCACATGCTTTTCACTCCCCAGAGGATGCAGGCCTTCTGCTTTCTCTAATTACCTTTCAAAAGCACGTTTCATCTGGTTAGTGGTTTCTAAAAACATCCAAGTGTGTTTTCCTGAGAGCTGACAGTGGACTAATTTGCACTGAGTGGAGAAGTACCACTTGGCAGAAGAAAGCACTTGAAAGAGTTGAGCGAACTCAGGCCTCTTAGCTTCCTCGTGTTTGACAACAGAGCAAACACGCCTCCGGTACATTTTCCACACACCTTCATGAAAATAGCTGCTAGCTGTTTACAGTCTGCTCCACAAACGCCACTTCACTCGATCCTTGCGGCCATCCCAACAGGACAGGCGTGATCACTATGTGTGTTCAGGATGATGGAAGTGAACACCAAAGCACAGCAGCTGTCAGGTGGCTGCCCAGGTCAGCTGCCCAGCAATGCTATGGTTTAGACTCAAGGTTATCTTCTTTTTATCTTTTTTTTTCTTCCTCATTGTAGGTCATTTCTCTTTATCACAGGGTGACTAGAAACCTGAGACGAAAATCTTCCTGCACAGAAAATTCCTTTATTTTTATTTTTTTGAGAAAGGCTCGTGTAGATGACAGTAGAGACCAGAAGAGGGCGATGGATCCCTTGAAACAGGACCAACAGGCAGTTGTGACCGGCCTGATGTGGGTGCTGCCACCTAAACCCAGGGCCAATCTCTGCAAGAACATAAATGCTGTAACTGCTGAGCCATCTCTCCATCCCATCACTTAGGTGTCTTTGTTATGATCTGAATGTTTGCGGCGGTATAATGTGGACAGCCTTCCGGAAGATGAGAAAATACATCTACTACGTAATTTGTTGGGGCCCAGGGCAAAATGGCAGTGAGCAACTACACAGATATGCCCATGAAACCAGTGCATTTTACTACCTAGCAGACATTTTGATAGATTTAAGAGTTTCCTTTTTTGGAATCCAGGCATACAGCCAGGCAGAACACTGTATAAATAATAAATAAATCTAAAACAAAAAAATGTTTTTTTTTTTTTTTTCCTTTTTAGTTTATTGTGGTGGCGCATGCCTGGAATCCTAGCACTCAGTGAGGCAGAGGCAGGCAGATCTCTGAATTCAAGGCCAGCCTAGTCTACACAGAGAAATTCTGTCTGGAAATTTTAAAAAATTCATTATTTTCTGATTGGGAGTTCACGTACCACGGCAGCACGTGGAGGTCAAAGGACATTTTGTGCAATCAGTTCTCTTCTTCCACCTCTGTGTGCGTTCTTGAGAATTGAAATCACGTCATTAGGCTTGCTTGGTTGACTCAAAAGTGCCTTCACCCACTGAGCCACCTTGCCACCCTAAATCATTTACTGATTTAAAGTACTAATTTAAAATTCATACTTTTGAGCTGGGCCTAGTGGCACACACCTTGAATCTCAGCACTAGGGAAGCAGAGGCAGGTAGATTTCTGTGAGTTTAAGGTCGGCCTGGTCTACAGAATAAGTTCCAGCCAGCACCCAGCACTACATAGGGAAACTCTGTCTCCAAAAAAAAAAAAAAAAGGACTTTGGGACTTGGAAGATACTAACTTGGTAATACTTCTCATGCACGAATGAGGATTTGGGTTTGGATCTCCAGAACCCATTTAAAAAGTCAAGTATGGAGCCAGAGAAATAGCTCAGCAGTTAAGAGCTCTTACTGCTCTTCCAGAGGACCCAGATCATCTCACAGTTGCCTGGAATTCTAAACTGACTCCAAGAGTACCAGCACATACATGGCATACACTTACACAGACATCTCCACATAAATACAAAAAATAAGTTACTTCTTAAAAAGGCCAGGTGTGGGGGCTGGAGAGATGGGTCAGTGGTTATGAGCACTGGCTGTTCTTCCAAAGGACCCAGGTTCAATTCCCAGCACCCACATGGCAGCTCACAACTGTCTCTAATTCCTGTCCTAGGGGATCTGGCGCTCTCACACAGAGATGTACATGAAAGCAAAACACCAATGAACGTAAGCTAAAAAAAAAAAAAAAAAAAGCCAGGTGTGATGGCCCTGCCCTGTGATTGTGGTGCAAGGGAGGTGGACACAGGAGGAGCCCTGGGGCTGGCTGGCCAGCCAGGCTAGGTGACTGAGTCTGTAAGCCCCAGCTCACCTAGAGACCCTGCCTCAAAAAGTAAGATGGAGCCCAGGGTTGATCCCCTGCCTCCACAGACATACGCACACCAATTAAACTCTTCCTAAGAAGAATACTCAAGGGATGCACTGGAGCAAGGTACTGCACACATGTAAGAAAACATCGCAATAAAACCGACATGTTTTATGCTGACTGATTCTTTTCCAAGACAGGGTTTTTCTGTGTAGCTTTGGCTGTCCTGGACTCACTTGCTAGACCAGGCTGGCCTCGAATTCACAGAGCTCCACCTGCCTCTGCCTCCCAGAGTGCTGGGATTGCTGGCATGTGTGCCACCAAGCCTGGCTGAAATAATTTTTTTTTTAAATGAATAAGAAGAATTGAAAAGTCAACATTTCGCCTCATTAAGGATAAATGAACTTCAAATATTTGCGTTACCCGAGCATAGAAGTTCATCTTTCTGTGAGTGATAGATGACTAGTTGAGATTTATTCCTTTATTTTTTTCTGATGCTGAGGCTCAAATTCAGCCTTATGTAGTATTCAGGAATCGGTTTTTAACACTTGTGTTTTTTGTTGATAGGAAATAAAGTATATGAGATTGCCAGCAGGGGGCGCAATGAAACAAGATTTAAGCTTGCATCCAAAAAAAAAAAAAAAAGCAAATGAGCTCAGCCAACACACTGTACCTTGTTTTTTGTTTGCCTGTCTGTTTTCAATATAGGGTTTCATGTAGCCTAAAACAGGCTGGCCAGATAGCTCCCGAACTTCCTGACTCCATGTTCCTAGCCTGGGATTACAGGTGCGCGCCATAACCGCCAGCCTTGGCCTTTTACCGTGTGTTTGGAAAACATTTTTCTTGAATTTCCCAGAGGAATCTGCCATTGTACAAAAGAACCTGCTTAATATGGTTTAAGCAGAGAATAGTTTCTCTTAATCCTACAACAAGGACAAAACCATACACATTGGGCGCCTTCTCTACTGCTTGAATTGTGCTTCAAAATAATGGGTTTGGCTGGGGTCCAGGATCCGGGGCTTCTTTTATCTGCAGCCAATGAGGAGAGCAAAGGTTTCGTTATCGGTGAAGACAGGCTTATGTTCCCTCACTCCTTTCCTTCCTTCTTTTTTGCAGTCCCGATGCTAGAATCCAAGGCCTTGAACATCTAGGCAAGCTCTCCACCACTGAGTTAGCATTGATTCTTTTACTTTTTTAGGTCAGGAGACAGCCTGCAGAGTTCAGAAAACACGTGCGTCCTGGGGATTGAGCTCAGGTTCCCAGGCTCTGCGGCAAGTTCCTTTATCCACTGAGCCACCTCTCCAGCCCCGTGCTGGTTTTTTGTTTGTTTGTTTTTTTGTTTATTGTTTTTGTCAGTTTGACACCAAGTAGAGTCACCTGGGAAGAGGGAACCTTAGCTGAAGAATTACCTCCCTGAGACTGGCCTGCGGGCAGGACTGTGAGGCATTTTCTTGATTGGTGAACGATGAGGGGGGGCCCGGTCCACCGTGGGCAGTGTCACACCTGGGCAGGTGGCCCTGCGTTGTATGAGAAGGCAAGTTGAAGCTGGGCGTGGTGGTGCACGCCTGTAACCCCAGCACTCAGGGAGGCAGAGGTGGGCTGTTCACTGTGAGTTCAAGGCCAGCCTGGTCTACAAAGTGAGTCCAAGACAGCCAGGGCTACACTGAGAAAGCCTATCTGGAAAAAAAAAAAAAAAAAAAAAAGAAAAAAGGAAGTTGATCTATCCAGGAGGAGAAATACCAGGAAGTAGTCCACCTCCACAGCTCTGCTTCGGCTCCTAGGTTCATGCCTTGGCTTTCCTCAATGATGATCTGTAACTGTAACTTATAAGATGAAATTGACCCTTTCTTCCCCAAGCTGAACTCAGTTTTTTTTAACTCTATGTGTATGGGCATTTTATCTGCATGCACATCTAGGTACCACATCCGTGCCCGCTAGAGGCCAGAAAAGGGCGTTGGGTGCCCTAGGATTGGAGTCACCTGGGGTTCTACGATGTCATATGGGTGCCAGGAACCGAAAGGTCCTCAGAGCTCACACATGTCAAGCGCACGGCTAATGATAGTTTTTTAATGCAGTATTAGTGGGTATGAGTTTGTTTGAAGGAGAAATAACAATGTTCCAGAACTAGGCGGCCATGGTGGCTGTGCGGCCTGTGAATGTTCAAAAGAGCAGTGGGATGGGCGGTGATGGTGCGCGTCTTCAATCCCGGCACTGGAAAGGCAAGGCAGGTGGATCTCTGTGAGTTCAAGGCCAGCCTGGTCTACAGAGTGAGGTCCAGGACAACCAAGGGTACACAGAGAAATCCTGTCTCAGGGAAAAAAAAAAAACCCCACAAACCCAAAAACAAAAAGAGTTCAATTTCAAGGTTGGGGTGGGCTCAGTGGCTCACACCTTTAATCCTAGCACTCAGGAGGCAGAGGCAGGCAGTGTTTAATGATAGCGTCAAGTGCCATGCCAACTAGGACTAGATAGTGAGACTCTGTCTCAAAAATAAAAGGGGTGGAGAGATGAGAGTGCTGGCTACTCTTGCTGAGGGCTTAGATTTGGTTCCCGGCACCCACAGGGCAGTTCATACATATCTGTAACTCCAGTTCCAGGGGACATGAAGCCCTCTTCTGGCCTCTGTGGGCACTGCACCCACAGGTGGTGCATGGACTTATATGCAGCAGAACATCTATCTGCATAAATTAAAACAACTAAAAAATATGTCAAGGTCATTCTTGGCTAAATTATGAGTTTGAGGCCAGCCTGGGCTACATAAGAACCCTTCACCAAAACACAGAGGGAAGAAAGGTAAAGGCAGGGAGGATTGAGGTTTCCACAGTGAGCCCGGGAAGGTGTTAAGGGCTAGAGGAGTTATGCTCAAAGCCAAAAGATAAGTATCACACAGTCTGCTCTTTATAAGCCTCTGAACAACACAAAACAGGGCTTTGTTTTATTTTCGTGGCACTTGGGTTCTGTGCTTGCTAGGCAACTGCTATACTATTGAGCTATGTTCCAAGCCTCTGTCTTGCTTTTCACTTTGAGACAGGGTCTCACTTAGCTGCCAAAGGATGGCCTTGAATTTGCTGTCGGCGCCCTCCCCCACCCCTCCACACCCTGTCCCTTCTCTCCTGGAAGGTCTTGAATTTCTGATCCTCCTGCCTCAACCTTTTAGATAGCTAGGATTAAATGCCTATGCCAGCAGGCTTGCCTAAAATGGAAATTTTTAATTTCAACAGAACATCTGAGTAATTTTGAGAAAAAAAAATCCATAAACGTATATAATAGACCGCTTCTGTTATATTACATTTACCTTTTTTTTTTTTCAGGAAGCATGAATGGTCATATATCTTTAATCAGCATTCTTCTTGGTTTTACTACCTTTAGGTGGATATTTTGAGACAAGGTCTCGGTATCTGTCCCAAGATGGCCTCCAGCTCACAAAGATCAGCTCCTGGATTCTGGAACAAAAGGCTCGTACCACTATGCTGGCCTCAGACTTTTTTTTTTAACCCCCAAGATAGGGTTTCTCTGTGTAGCCTTGCCTGTCCTGGACTCACTTTGTAGACCAGGCTGGCCTTGAGCTTACGGAGATTCACCTGCCTCTGCCCAGCTCAGACTATTCTTTTTTAAGTGTTCCCCTAGCATGGGGTATTTGAGGTGGTTCTCGTCCGTGCTGTGCTGCTATAAATATCTTTACAAAATGTCTCGGTGTAGTCTTCAGGACTATTTTGAGCAAGCATGTTCATGGAAATAGACAAAGGAAGAGTCCCTGGAATTTAAAACCTTGGGCAGCCGCGGTCGGTCAGAAAGGCCTGGTGTTTTGCAATGCAAGCACCTGGGTAAGTTTGTCACCCAGCCATGCCAGCCACAAGCACTATTTGGAGGCCTGCAGGACGACAGTGTTGAGACAGAGTCTGCATTTAACAGGACTCCCACTAGGGGCTCCCGGGGCACACGTAGAGCTGGAGGAGCCCTGGATCTGTGGTCGTAGTGCTTAAAAGGATACAGCAGGGGAGCACCACAAGGGCAAGGTCATCCTGGAATGCATAACTCTCCCCCTACCCCTCTTTCTGGCAATACAACCAAATTTCGGTATGCATCCACCTTTCAACACTTTGTGGTCCCGAACAGAGTGGAGAGCTTGGCAACAAGCCAGGAGGCCAACAACCACCTGCCTGCAACTCGGTGAGGCCCCTCCCCCATCTCTCCACACACCCCCACCCCACCTCGGCTCTCTGCTGCTGAGGGTCTGAGGAGCAGCAATACTGAAATCTGAGTCTGCAGGTCAGGGCCTCCTGTTCCAGCTGTCAGGCTTCATATCAGGCCCGATGGTGACACAAGAGGCATGTTGAAACCTCTTCAGTCTGTAAAAGCAAAGCGGTTTGGGGAAGAGGAACCAACTGAGAGCCATGTGCGCTTAGGATTCTCTGAAACACCTTTCTCTAAGTGTACCGGACAAGGACCCTGAGCGCTGGTGAGTCTGATCCGCCTTGTGACTGCTCTGTGCACCCGGAGACCTGAGCTCAAAGAGCACCGGCTGATGGTGGTGGCAGGACCAGGACAGGGCACTCCCTTCCCAGGCCAGTAACAAACGAACTCGTGGTCCAGAGCTCAGTGAGGGATGCCAGATTCTTCCAGCCTCATCTGATGGCTTCTGGCCACAGCAAGTATTGGGTGGTGATGGGCAACAGAGAACTGAGAGAATTGAGGAGCGGGAAAGCAGCACTCCTTGATAAAGATGGGGAGACAGGAAACCTTGAATTCCTCACCCACAGTGGATTTCAGAGCGGGGAGGGGGGTTCAGTCTAAGCTTTGGCCGAGTGTGGGAATGGAGGGGAGGCGATGGCTTGCACGGGCATCTCCTAAGATTGGAGAAAGCAGGGGTGCATGCAAAACCCCCAGCCTTGCAATAATTCCCTGGCTGCCACCTGAAGGCTTCCTATCTATGCTAAGGGCCGCCACAAAGCTGTGATGGGAGGGTGGGCGGGCAGACAACGGCATTCGGGCGTATGTCAGCAGCAGGTGTGTGCCATGCCTATGCCCAGCTGTGCCCCCCTCCCTAAGGAAACCAATTTCAATACACCTTAACCCCAGAAGTTCAACCGGACAGTACTTACACTTGATGGAAGATGTCACACAGCCCAGCTTCGGCGTTTCAAAGGGACCAGAAGTTAGGTGTAATGGAAGTTGTGTTTTAATCTCAAGCGTGGAATTTTAGTTTGGGCTTTAGTTTGTCCACAGCTGGTAATTGCCAACTGGTAACGGCCTGCCTTGTGCTGCCCGGAGAGGGGCGCGGTTTAGGACTCTAAGGGACACAGATATGAGAGGCCAGCAAGAGAAGGTGTGGCGTGAGAGGTTGGCGTGTGGCATGCAGCAGTTTGGAGTGACCGGGGATGGACAGTGTGGTGGACACAGAGAAGTGTGTCAGCGCAGCGGCTTGGAGGAGACTGCCTGCTGTGTTTGCCATTGAGCGAGATTGGTATAGCCCCAGGGGGAGCCATGGACCCTAAACAGCTGGAGAAGTAACAGGGTCTGAGCCCCCTTCCCCACTAACCTTCTCTCTCCCGCCTAGGGTTGGGGGGTTGGAAGGGAGAGGTGTTGCAATATTCACTAATATTTACTATTGATATATCTTTCAGTATCGCTGGTGTTAATCCTAAACAGCTGTATAACCAAATCACCACACAGAGACTATGATTTATTTAGTTAACCTAGAACATAATGCTGGGCAATAGTTACTCCATCCTAAACCCCCTCATATTTTCCTAACATTTAGATTCACCCATTATACTTGCTTTTTGTGAAATCTAAAGTTCGGTTCATTTCTCCACGTCATTCCAAGACCTCTCCTTCAGCCTCTCCTCTCCCAGCTCCTCTCCTCTTCTCTGGGATTAACACCAGCGATACTAGAAGATATATCAATAGTAAATATTAATGAATATTACAACAGAGAGGCTTTAAGGAACCCCAAATTAAAAAAAAAAAAACAGTTTAAAATCAAGCACAACAATTAGTATCAGAACAGTGTCTCAGGATGAAGTCTGAGTGGATATTCCTCTCCAGTACTTTGAGGTGTACAAGACATATCTAGAAAAGTCACTCCTGTGGAAAATGATCTGGGCAGGGACGCTGGGGCCTTGGTGACTAGTGACTGTGATTGTCCTTCTGGCGGCTGTGGCCGCTCCATGTTCTCTTCCTGTCGCCAGGTTCCAAAGCTCCTGCAGGATGACTTTGGTGCTGTGGGAAGTGTCACTTCCCCGGCACTGCCGTGGCTTTCGTTACAAACCTTTCAGGTGGGAGGGTCCTCCTGGTGTTTAGGCCCGCATTCTATTTCAAGGCTGTGCATTCAGTTTTCCCAAATTGTTCTTGGAGGCCCAGTCGTCATGCCTGACCCTCTTGTAAGTGTCGTGCCTTTGTCATCATCTGGACCCCAGCTAACTGCACCTCACCTGCTCCTTTCTGGACTTCCTCCAGACCTTCCAACAGTTGGAAATTTCGAGGAGACTTTTACTCCGGACCCTGTCATCCTGCGTTGCTGTGGTTGCCTTCTCTGCCTCTCTGAGCTAGCAGGCTTTTGCCCCAGCATCTGGCTCCTGAGTCTTTACAGGTAAGATCAGATCAAATGCATTTGCTCCTCATTGAGTTTGTTAAAAACAAAGGAGTGTCCCACCATAACCATTTCCTCTTCAAATTTTCTTTCTTTCTTTCTTTCTTTCTTTCTTTCTTTCTTTCTTTCTTTCTTTCTTTCTTTTCTTTTTCTTTTTTTTTTTTTTTTGTATTTGTTTTTTTCCACACAGGGTTTCTCTGTGTAGTTCTGGCTGTGCTGGACTTGCCTTGTAGTCCAGGCTGACCTCAAACTCACAGAGATCCACCTGCCTCTGCCTCCCTGAGTGCTGGGATTACAGGGTTGTGCCATGATTTCCAGCTCTCTTTTTCAACTTTTCACTTCCAGCATTAGACTATGGAAAGTATTTCTCTGAAGGAGAAACAAAACAAACGAACAAACAAACAAACCCCAAAGATCTTCATGTCCTTGAGTGCCTTCCTTCCCCCAGGGAAGGGACTCACGCTCACTCGAACTGCAACAAACTATTTCTGAATTTGCTCACAGCCCCCCACTGAGTTTTAGGGAACTCTCATTTACTCATAGTACACCAGGTTATGAATCAGGGATGAGAACCTGAATTCAAAATGGGTCATGAATTTACATCTCTCATAGAGTACATTCCTCTTCTGGTTTCAAGTAAGAATTGAAACATATCTAAAATGGAGAGCTTTACTCCCAAGCACTTGGGAGTCAAGTCTCTGGGAGTTTGAGAGACTCTGCTAAAAAACCACACCAGCTACAACAAAAAATCTAAAACCTAAAAGAAAATAATAAAAATAAATGTTTAAAAGATATCTATATGTATGTAACATATGTAAGAATTGAAATTGGGGTAGAGAGATGGCTCATTAGTTAAGAGCAATTGCTATGCACAGCATGAGTGCTCGAGTATGGATTCCAGCACCTGAGCTGGCCCATTCGCAACTCCAGCTCCAAGGGATCCAACTCTCCCCTCTGGTCTCCTCAGGTACCCTCAGGTACTAATGCACACACACACACACACACACACACACACACACACACACATACACAAATGAAAAAAAAATGAATCTTTAAAAAACAAAGTGTTTTTGGGGCTGGCTCAGTCGTGAAAAGCACTTGTTGGTCCTTCAGAGGATCCGGATTCAGCTCCCGGCTACCACATGATGACTAACAACCAATTAACAATCCAGAGGAGGTAACAACACCCTCTTCCCGCCTCTACGGGCAACAGCACTCATGTACACATACCCACACACAGACATATGCTTCCTCATAATTAAAAATAAAAATAGGGGTTGGAGAGATACCTCAGTTTTTAAGAGATTAGTTGCTTTTATATTGCTGTGACAAAACATCATGACCAAAGCAACTTAAAGAGTTTTGCCGGACGTGGTGGCACACACCTGTGATCCCAGCACTCTGGGAGGTAGAAGCAGCCGAGTGCTGTGAATTAGAGGCCAGCTTGGTCTACAAAGTGAGTCCAGGACAACCAGGGCTACACAGAGAAACCCTGTCTCAAAACAACAACAAAATAAAAAAGGAAAAAAGGAAGAATTTAATTTGGGGTCCATGGTTCCAGAGGATTAGAGTTTTGACCATCATGGCAGGAGGTGGAACAGCAGGCAGACAGGTGTGACCCTGGAGAAGTACCCGAGAGCTCATGTCTGTTTTTAAAAAATATTTCGCCATGTTTTTATTTCTCCTACACCTAATTTTTTTCAATTTCAATTTTTTTCTTCATAATTTATTCATTATATATCTCAATTGAAGCCCCCTCCCCCAACTCTTCCCAGCCCCACTCTCCCTCCCTCTTCCCCCATCCCCTTCTCCTAGTTCACTGAAAGGAGTTCTCCACCCCTGCCATCTGCCCATAGCTCGTTAAGTCTCCTCAGGACTGCCTGGCTCATATCTATTTTAGAAGAATGAGGCAGGTGGGGGTGGGGGTGGGACAGACAGAGAGGACATAGAGACAGAGAGAGAGCAAGCCAGATGGGAATGTCGTAGGCTTTTGAACCCTCAAAGCCACCCCCAGTGATATATCCTCCAGCAAGGCCACACCTCCTAATCCTTCCCAGACAGCTCCACAACAGGAGACCAGGAATTCAAACATATGCACCTATGCTGGCCATTCGTTCATTGGACCCAGGTTCAATTCCACACACACATTGGGCTCACAACCATCTGAAAACTCCAGTTCCCTCATCACCCTCTTCCGGCCTCTGTGGCTGCTAAGCACATGTGGTGTACAGCAAACACAGGCTCAACACCGATAAACACATCTTTAATAAATCAAAATTAGAGTTGGTTGTGGTGTCTCGGCCTGGCACTCAAGAGGCTGAAGCAGGAAGATGACAATGAATTCAAGGCAAGCCTGGATATGTAGGTGGTCTAGGCTAGCTTGGAGATTCTGTATCAAAAAACCACCACAAAACTGAGTTGTATGTGAGGAGCCCGTTGTGTGGTATCATGCTGTGTGATTTTTCCTGAGAGACATGACCAAACCTCTATTCATCCCGATAGAGTGCAAGGACAGACAGACCAAAGAAAAGGATTCCACCAAAGTCTAGCTTGGTGAGGCAGTGAATTTACTGAGGCTATTCACAGGAGTATGGGAGAGGAGTTACTTAAGAGAGTATAGATGACATCAGAGGCAGCCGAATCTCTGAAAGGTCCGTCCCTTCCCAGGTAAAGACTCATGCATCCATGGTGCTCTTGCAAGACTGGCAGGCAGTTAGGCTGCATGGAAAGCCTCCTCTTCCAGCAGCTGTTGCTGTTCTGTAACGCTGAGGAGGAGTGGTCTTATGAGTCTTGTAAGTTTCAGGAGCTTCCTGAGGTCTGTAAATGTCTTAGAAGTCTCAGTCCAAGCCAGATGAAATAGGTACACAAAGACTAGAGTATGCTTGTAATCACAGTAGGAGGTGGAGGCAGGAGGATCAGGAGTTCAAAGTCATGCAAGTTTGAGGCTAGCCTGGGCTACATGAGCCAATGTCACAATTCTCTTTCACTCCCTAAAAACTGTAAGTATGCTCCTTTGTGCTTTCGTGGGTTTTCCCTGAGTTCTTGGAGTGAATGTTCTGGGAACCCCAAACATTGTGAGCTTCCACAGTAGATGATTCTATTATTCATTCCTTGTAGGCGTTCAGCAAATATTTGTTCAGAGTCAGCTATTCTCTAAGCTCTTGGGACCTAATGACAGTGAAAAAAAAAAAAGACAAGTTCTTTGCAGTCTCATAGAGACGGCTTACCCCTGGAGAGAAACGTACACTCAGCCAGAAAACAAAACAAAACAAAAAACAAACAAACAAAAACACTTGAGAAAATGCAACTTACATGAAGGAAATAGCAGCTAGTACATAAGCAGCTGAGACAAGGTGTGGCTTTCTGACTTTTAGTTTCTTTTGAGGTTTTTCGAGACAGGCTTTCTCTGTGAATCTCTGGCTGTCCTGGAACCGGCCTTGTAGATCTAGCTGGTCTCAGACTCACAGAGACCCACTTACCTCTGCCTCCAGAGTGCTCTGATTAAAGGTGTGTGCCGATACTACCCAATTTTGACTTTATTCTTTTTTCTTTTTCAAGATATGTAGAAAGGTTTTATTTGCAGGGGAGCAGGAATTTAATCAAACAAGCCACATTCCACGTCATCATCTGACTCCTCAGACTCCTCCTTCTCGTCTTTCTTCTCCTCCGCGGCTGCAGGGGCAGAACCAGCAGCAGGAGCTGCAGAGCCAGGGGCAGCAGAAACAGCCACAGCCCCACCAGCAGGCACCCTGGCAAGCTTGCCAACACCCTGAGCGATCACATCCTCAATGTTTTCTCCATTCAGCTCACTGATGACCTTGTTGAGCCGGTCATCTTCCGCCTCGATGCCCACGCTGTCTAGGATCTTCTTGATGTCTTTGGCACTAGGAAGGAGTTGCCCCCGAGGGCAGCCAGCAAGTAAGAGGCGACGTAACGAATGTCAGCAGTGGCAGACAGACCTCACGCATGCCACCTCGGTGGCGTCGGGCGGCGAAAGGCTTGACTTTATTCTTAATTTAAAATGTATTTTAAGTTTATGAGTATTTGCCTCTATGTATGTCTGGTGCCTAAAGATTCAGAAGAGGGCAACAGACCTGGAGCTAGAGTTACAGATGGTTGTTAGCTGCCAGGTAAATGCTGGGAATCGAACCGGGGTTTCCCGGAAGAGCAGCCGGTTTTTCACTGTTGAGCCATCCTCTCATGCCTGCTTTCTGGCTATTTCTGGAGAGTCGTTCCTACACAGTGTTGATGTGCGAATATCCCACCGGTTACAGTATGACCTCACATGGAAACAGGGTATTTGCAAATGTGATTAGTTACAGTAAGGTTGTATTAGGGTAAGATATTGTCCACGCAGAAACAGCTCACACTTCAAGTGGCTGAGAGTTATTCTGTGCTGAAGAGATGGGTTAGCCGTTAAGGGGGCTTGCTGCTCTTGCAGAGGACCGGCATTTGGCTCTCAGCACCCACAGGGTGGGTCATGATCTGCTCCAGTTCTAAGGGGTCCCACGAGCTACCCCCTCTTCTGGTGTCATGCACCCGGTGCACAGATACGCAGGTGAAGCCCTCATACACGTGAAGTAAGTGTTTTGTTTTTAAAGTGAGATCATTTATCCTGGAGCCAAACACGAATGCTCACGGTACAGGAACACAGATTCCGTGCCTCGAAGTCCGTGTTCCAATGTGTTAACAGTTTGATGAAGTTTCTATAGTAACTGAACAAAGGAAGCCATAAATCAAGACACTTAAAGAGACACTGCAAAAAAGGTCAGAGAGTGGAGTAATGCAGCTGAAAGCCAAGGATTGGCAGCTAGGGATGAAAGCCTAGGGTTGGCAGCCACTGCCATGAGCTGCGGGGCTGTGAGGGAAGACTGCCCGGGGTCTCGGGAGGCGTGAGGTTGCTTTGCTTTCCGTTTGTAGCCGCTAGAACGGAGAGAAGTGCATTTCTGTTGTTGAGGCCACCCACTTGGAGTTACTGCAGCCCTATGAAACTAAGGTGTCTTTTTTATGATGATTATTTTAAGCAATTAACTAACTTTCCAGGGTCTTACTGTGTAGCTGGCCCAGAACTCGCTACGGAGACCAGGCTGATCCTCTGCCTCGCTGCAATGAAAGGAGCCTGCCGCCCAAGCTCCACCTACAGAACGCACCCTTCAGCTACCGAACCTTTACCCAGCTCCCACAGGCATCATTTGGTATTTTATTTTGTTTCTCGAGATGAGCCTTACGACGTTGTCAAGGGTGTGCAATGCCACACCCAGCTGCAGGTATCATCTGATTCAGGCTCCCAGGTTGAGCAAGGAGCCGCCGCAGGAAGATCCAGAGGGAAGAATGCCAAGTCGGGATGGGAACATGGCTGGGGCCAGGGCAGTGAGACGGAAGGTGTGACAGGCTGGTGCAGGCCTTGTCGGACTTCGCAGGGAAAGGGAGGAAACCATATTCAGTAAACTTGGAGGTGGCTGTGTCTTTTGAGTGGCAGCAGCAGCCGTCAAGAGTCACCCGGCGTCTTAGAGGACAGGAATCTAAGCTGTGTCAGTTACAATAAATACCAATGCCAACGCGAGTGAGTCAAATCTGCATTTTCCCACACCGCCCTTGACCTCACTACATGGTCACTGACAACTCCGGCATCCCAGGGCACTGGCTTCGGCCTAGATCAAGAACCGTGAAGGGGTACGTGAACTGTCTTTCGCGCCTCCCCCCTCCCCCCCAAACACAACCCAAGGAACATAAGTCGTAAACGCAGCTGACGGATGAGCCCTCCACCCGCTCTGGGGAGAAACGTACTACGCAGGAGAGGAGACAGAAAAGTTGCCCGGTCCACGCGGCCGGGGCCGGGGAGGCGCATGCGCACGTGCGGGCGCCACCCTCGGGCGAGGGGGTGGGGCCGGCGCCGGGGCGGGGCCCGTGACGTCAGGTGCGCGCGTGGCTCCGGCTGCGCAGGAACAGCTGTTGGCTCGGGAGGCGGCTAGTGAGCGGGCGGGCGTGGGGTGCTGGTGGCCGGCCGGGTCACGCTGCGGGAGCCGCCGCCGCCTTGCACCATTGCACCATGTCCGGCCAGCTGGAGCGTTGCGAGCGCGAGTGGCATGAGCTGGAGGGAGAATTTCAGGAGCTGCAGGTAGGACCGGGCCACCTGGTCCCGCAAGTCTGCTGCCTGCGGTGCGGTGCCTTTCCCCGTCTAGCCACCCCAGGGCCGGAGGTGGGGCGAAAGGACCCAGAGGATGGCGCAGGCTGTGCGTCCGATGGGTCGGTGGGTGGCCTGGCACAGCCCCTTCCCATCTTCCAGCGCTTCGGCTCCTCAGCCTCGTGGGGCGCCCGGTCGAAGCCCCCATTCTCCCGCCCTCTCACCGGCTCTTTGCTTCATGCTCCCCCTTCGCTGCAGAAAGTTGGTCTCTGGTCCCCGGGGACAAGTTCCAGGTGTGTTCATGAGGGAAGAGGGACACTCAAAGGACACCGGACCAGCCCCCATGTAGGGGGTCTCCGCCAACCCTGCTACTCTCCAGCTGCGGTTGGCAGCTCAACTCCTCTCTCTGTGCTGGCGGGGCAGCCCTCTCCTGCAGCTGCGTTTTGAGGGATGTTCATAGTTGAACTTTCACCTTGACCCCTTCATCAGCTCTTAACCGACTGGGGTCGGCGACCCCAGTCATAGCCCTGTCTTTGGGGGCTCTGATGTGGTTATTCTTGTAGGCTGCTGCAAGCTGCGTTTGGCATTGTGGATGGCAGGCATCTGTCGGTTCTGACAGCTGGCAGCCTCACCCAGTGAGAGAGGGCTGCACCCAACCCTAACCCTTTTGGCTCAGCTTTCCACCTGAAGGTTGAAAGGTTGTTGTGAGAACGGGCTCTTGAGAGAATGGCATTGTCACCAGGTTCTATCAGGAGAGTCCTTCCTTCTAGGTCCAGAGAGGCCTCAGCTCTATACTCTGGGGACTGGAGACTCAGGATACCTTGGAGGATGTCAAGAGGAACAGCGCATGGTTCCCTCTCATGCCCCTGCGTTGCTTGGAATCCTCCCAAGCTTCCTCCCCTCCATAGATACCTCATCATCTCCCCTGTCACCATAGCTTTCTGTTGACGTGCCCTCTATGTGCGGAGGAGGGTGTTATCAAGGGCCGGTCTGTGATGGGTCTTTCTGGAGTGAGGCTGTGGATCCTGATGTTGCAGCAGGATGCTGGTGAGCCTGGGCAGGAAGGCATGTGCAAAGACTATGGTACCCAGCACTGTCTCCCTTCCAGGTCACAAGGATGGGTTGGTGCCTCCTCTTTCAGATCTAGGCTCTGGATCCCTCAGTTCTCTTTTGGTCCCGTCCTCCGGTTGAAGATGCAGCCCATTCTTAACTATTTGTTCCGCCGCGCTGTGAGGCCATGCTCAGCCACAGAGCCAGTGAGTGAGTCTGAGAGTTGTGAGTGTGAGAAGAGGTTTCCCGTGTGGGGCTTTAGTTCATAGCCCCTTCCTTTTGGCTTGTCTTTAAAAATATGAGGAGGAGGAGCCTAATACTAAAGAACCGTGCAATTAATGCAATTAACAACAATTAGGTAGCAGGTCTTGGCAAGCACATGTTGCAAAGGAGCCCTTTGATTTGTTATGTTCCGGCTTGGACAGAAAGATGTCAGGATTTGTCAGATGGTGCCGTGGTCAGGGACAAGAGGAAATAGGGTTGATCTGGATTTCGTGGTCTGGTGGTGAGCAGCCTGGGACATAGAAGGACCTTCGGGGTAAAGGTGTTGAAGTCTCCGACCGTGATCCTCGGAACAGGACAACCTGAACAGACCACATCTTCCCTTCAGAAGAGGAACCCAACCGGGGTGGGCTTGATGGGCAGCTGCTGGGTCTGACTCCATAGTAAATGGCTTCCTGGGGGTCAAGGTCATAGACTGAAGCAAAAGCACCATCTCAGCCGGCTGTGGCGGTGCACGCCTTTAATCCCAGTGCTCTGCAGACAGAGGCAGGTGGATCTCTGTGAGTTCAAGGCCTGACTGGTCTACAAAGTGAGTCTAGGACAGATAGGAAAAAAAAAATCTTTCTTTTTCTCTCTGTATATACATATGTATGTAAAGGTATAAATATACTTAAATATTTAAAGGTTTATTGTTTTTATTTATGTGTGTGGGTATTTTGCCCACATGTATCTCTGTGCACCACATTTGTGCCTGGTACCAGAGGAAGTCAGAGGAGAATGTCATCAGATCTCCTGGAACTGGAGTTACAGAGGCTTGTGAGCCAACCTGTGGGTTCTGGGATCCAAACCCAGGTCCTCTTCAAGAGCAGCCAGTGTCGGTAACCACTAAGCCATCTTTCCAGCCCATTTATTTATTTACTTATTAGTTTTATTTATGTGTCTCTCTGTGTGTGTGCCACGAATGTGTGGCTGCCTGTGGAGGTCAGAAGACAAAAAGGTGTTCGAGCCCCAAGAGCTGGAGTTATACCATTAAACGTTTTTTGCTTTTGAGACAGTGTCTCACTGTAGCCCTGACTGGCTGTGTAAATTAGGCTGGGCTCAAACTCACAGAGATCAGCTTGCTTCTGCCCTCCGAGTGCTGGGATTTAAAAGGCGCGTGTAACCACCACTGCCTGGAAAGAGGCCCATCTACGGTTTTCTCTGTATAACAGCCCCGGCCATCCTAGGTTTGCTTTTGTCCAGGCTGGCCTCGAACTTAGATCCATCTGCCTCTGCTGGGATTAAAGGCCTGCGCCAGCGCGCCTAGCTCTTATTCCAAGACAAGTAAACTGAAGCTTGGACATGCCAATTGTTCTAGCTGGGAAAGTTAGTGCTAGATTTTATTCTGGGGATGTCTAGAGTTCGGCCTGTTTTTTGCACACACAGGAATTCGGAACTCTTGGGAGAAAAAGTGTCCAAGTCCTGGGTGTATGTTGTGCATATGTTGGACAGAGATTCTGATGAGAGACATTTGTGGGAAACGAGGTGATGTAGTGTGTGTCTGAGTGTACACGTGTGTGGTGTATGTGTGGGGTTTGACTGCAATTGGAAAATTTTACAATAGAAGGGACTTTTCATTTTGTCATCAGGAAATCCTGATTAGCCAGTTTTCCTACAGCTGCCTAAGAATCTGGGATTGTGGGTTTCAACTTTACATCTCTCACCTCTCCATTTCTGGAGAGACAGGCCGCGTCTGTGTTTTCCTGCCCTTTCCCTTTTTGGAATGAAGAAAGAGGAAGCCCATGTCTCAGACCCTGGAACATTTAAAAGGTCTTTGGAATCCCCCTCCACCCACAAAAAGCCCTAGCGCAGTGCCTGAGTCTTCTTCGGAAAGAACCTGCTTTCTTTGGACTGTGATTTACCTTTCCCGGACCTTGCTGGGCTCTGGGGCAAGTCCACAAGGACTTGGCGTGTAGGCGGCTGAAGTTTTGCCTGTGCTCATGAGCTGAACATCAATCGGAGATCAGTGTGTACCTGGCCCCCTGGCCTGGATTGTGATCACAGAAGGTCATTCGAAGATACTGGGGCCGATTTAATGATCAGTTCCTGCCTTTGGTCACTGGAAACCTGACCCCATCCTCCCCAGCACAGGAAGCAGCCCTTTTCAACGCCTGGCTCAGGGATCACTGGGGCCTTGTATACTGTTGTAAAGAGTTAGAGTTTTTCCTGCCAACGGAATAGCATGCCTCTGCTTCCAGCACCGCAAAAAATAAAAACGAGGGTGTGAGCCTAGAAACAAAGTCAGTGTTATCTCACTGAGACCCCATGAGATAGCAGGGCCCGGTAGCGCACGCTGGTAATCCCAGCACTCAGGAGGCAGAGGCAGGAGGATCTCTGTGAGTGTGAGGCCAGCCTGGTCTGAAAACCAAGTCCAGGACAGCCAGGGCTACACAGAAAAACCCTGTCTGGATGCCCCCTCCAAGGACCCCCAGAACCCCCAAAAAACGAGCCGTGAAATGTAACCTAAAGTTAAATCAGTTGCTTGGGGTGCTAGTGTCAGATTTGAACATAGACTGTACCAGTGTATGCTCCTCCCCACAAATATTTGTACATAATTATACGTATTTATGTGTATGCACATGTGAGCACAGGCGTTCATCAAGTCCAGGAGAGGGTGTTGGAGCTTCCGGAACTAGAGTTGTGATCTGCCCAGCATGGAGACTAGGACCTGAACTTGTGTCCCCTGGAAGAGTAGCGAGTACTATTAATAGCTGAAACATCCCTCCACACCTTGCCCCCATTTGGTTATAGAAACATATGTTTATTTGTGTGTGTGTATGTGTGTGGGTCCCACAGCAGATGCGTAGAAGTCAGAAGACAGCTTGTGAGACTTGAGTCTTTTTGTCTCCCTTTAAGGTCCTGGGATCAAATTCAGGTCATCACGCTTGGTGGCAAGCGTCTTTCCCTGCCAAGCTCTCTGGCTGGCCCTAGAGTCTGCTTCCTTCCTTCCTTCCTTCCCTCGCTCCCTCCCACCTCCCCTCTTTCCCTCCCTCCTTCCCTCTCTCCTCCTCCTCTACCTTCTCTCTCTCTCTCTGGCAAGGTCTCTCTGTATAGCCCTAGGACTCTCTAGAGAAATCAAGCTAGCCTCAAACTCACAGATTCTCCTGTCTCTGTCTTCTTAGTGCTGGGATTAAAGGCACTATTCCTAAGTCTGCACTCTTGACCACTGCACAAGGCAGATTCACAGGGAGAGTTCTTTTATTGGCCCTGGTTGCTCTTTTATTTGGTTGCCCTGGGAACCTCTCACTTTTGAAGTAGGTAAAGTAGAAAGAGCGCTGGCTGGGGAGTCGGGGTTCCTGGGCTCAGGTCCTTGCTCTGTCACTGTCTAGTATCTGGCCTTCAGTAAGCCACCACTCCAGGCTTGACTAAGACTTAACAGTAGTTTCACCCTGTGCTATAAGCCAAGTAAGTGACATGTAGATATCCTGTTTAATCCAGACAACAGCTCCCTCCAGGAAGGGGAGCAAAGCTGAGGAACTTGAAAAGCATCTAGAGGGCAGGGCCTAGAGATACAGGAGTTTAATCCCAGTACTCGGGAGGCAGAGGCAGGCAGATGTCTGTGAGTTCAAGGCCAGCCTGGTCTACAAATCGAGTCCCTGACAGCCAAGGCTACACAGAGAAACCCTGTCTCGAAAAACCAAAAAAGAAAAAAGGTAAATAAATAAATAGATAGATATGAACTTAGGTCTGTTGTTTGACTCTGATGTGGGTTCCAAAGTGTCTTGAGACTCCTCAGCTCTAGAAGAAAACTTTTGTGTTTTATTTCTTGTGCATGTATCTATGCCTGTGTGAAGAGCGTGAGTGTTGTGGCAGTTGTCTGGAGGTCAGGGGACAACTCTCGGGAGTCAGCTCTTTGCACCACATGAGTTGCAGGCATTGAATTTAGGGGGTCAGGCTCTGTGCAAGCCTTTCTTCCCTCAGCCCTCTCGCTGGCCCCTAGAAGAAAAGCTTTAAATTTGCTGAGTTCCTTTTCATTTGTGTGGAAGTTCCTTCTTCCTTGTCCAAACTATTAGTTATAACTCTCAGTGATGGAACCCAGTTCTACTGGCTTTAAGCCAGAAAGGGAGTTCATGGACTCCTGACTTGGGAAGTCCAGTTGAAACGACTTTAAGCAAGTTTGGATCCAGGAGCTCAATTTATGTTTGTCAGCGTCACCCCTGGTCCCCTCTCTTCAGTTTCATCGCCAGTCCCCCTTCCTCCCCGATGAAGGTAGCCAGGGCTAGGTGTGGCGGCATACATTTAAAATCCCCGCTCTCAAGAGGCTAGGCAGGCGGGTCGTAAGTTCAAAGCCACCTCTCTGGACCTAGTTTCAAAGAGAGAGAGGGAGAGGAAGAGAGAGAGAGAGCGTGACCAAGAGTGAGCGCTTGGCTCATATTCAGCTGGCTGCTGTACCGACTAGCCAGTCACTGGTCATATATGTGACTCTGGAGTGGAATAAGAAGAGGTGCGGTTCCCACGGAGGAAAACCGAAATAATAAAAGTAAAAAACAAAACACCAAAAAAACCAAAAAAACAAAAAACACCCAAAAGAGAGAAAGGGATGATTGCTGCTTGTTTTAGCTAAAGAAATTACCTTTATCTGTTATTCTCAAATTCTGTGTCATGGCAGCCCTCCCCCCAATACGGGTAATTAAAAATATCAAGGGAAACAGTGAAATGTCAGGTCCCGGGTAACCTGCCATTCTTTTTGATGATGTCATGTCTTGGCAGCAGCCTGGCCCTCACCTCTTAGCCTTTCCCCCCGATGAGGATACCCAGGCAAGAGCAATTACATAACTCAGCTAGTAAGTGGAGGCACAGATCCGAACACAGCAGCCCGACTGACTGCAAGGACGCGGTCGCTTAACCGTTACCCTGCCTCCCTTGCTGAGTACCCCTGTGGGCCGTCCTCCTCCTTTTCCTGTGGCAGACATCACCTGTCAACCCTGGCACATGACTCACAACATTCCTCCTGTATGGGAATGACATGCTTGAGGTGGAGGGAACCTGCCATGCTTGGTTGTGTTTCCATGGTGACAGGTCCTCCTAAGGGGTAGTCAGCACGAGAAAGTCTGCTTGGGGATGCTCTCTTGGACAAGAAGCTGTACGAAAGCAGCCTCTTTAAAGTTTCCTGCCAGCGAGTGGCACAGCTCTCAAGGCGATCTGGTGTGGCCCTGGCTCTGGTGCGGCCTGCTGGATTACCACCAACTTCCAGTGCCTCTGGGCCAGAGCCTGCCTGTAGGTGCCGGGAGAGTCATTGGCTGACTCTGTTCTGGATTGTGGGCTTCGTGGTTGTGTTAGGGAGGCGTTTCCAGATGTTTCACATCTGCTGGGACTTGGAGTCATTAGCCTCACCTTCCCACTGGGGTGGAGCCTGGGCCCTCGGAGGACGGCCCAGGATTCGCGCCTCCGTAGGAAACTCGCTTGTTTGTGTCTTCTACGTGTGGCAGGTGGCGATTATGCAGGAAAGAAAGATGCTAGGGACACCCTGGGCACAGAGCTAGCTTGCTTTTTTTCTTTTTTCTTTTTTTAACCTTTTAATCCAAATGCAATCTTGTCTATATTTTGTTGTTGTTTTGTTAATTTTATTTATCGTGGTGCCGGGGTGGGGGGCATGTGTTACAGTATACTGTGGAGGTCAGAGCGCAACGTGTGTGTGTTTGTGTGTGTGTGCCTTAGTTTGTGTGTGGAGGTCCGAGGACAGCTTGAGAGTAGGTTTTCCCCTTCTACCATGTGTGCTTTGGGAATTGAAGATGTCAGGATTGGTGACAGGCACCTTTATTACTGAGCCATGTCGTCATACTGCTGTCTCCCAGGCCCCAAAAATGGCATTTATAATAGAGCTAAAAGCCTTCAGAACAATTCGCTGTGTTGCTTCATAGAGTGTGTGTGGTAGCTCAAGCAAAAGACTCTCGCAAGAGGTGGCAGAACTCTAATTCAGCTTGGTGTGGTAGCACATTCCTGAAATCCCAGCACTTGGGACATGGAAGCAGGAGTCAGGAGTTCAAGGTCATCCCCAGCTGTGTTAGCTAGCCTGGGCTACGGGAGACCCTGCCTCAAAGACAGAAGTACCAAAAAAAGCAAACAAGTCTGTTAAGAATAGCAGTGTTTGCCGGGTGGTAGTGTCGCACACTTTTAATCGCAGCACTCAGGAGGCAGGGGCAAGTGGATCCCTGTGAGTTTGAGGCCAGCCTGGTCTACAGAGTGAGTTTGAGGACAGCCAGCACTACACAGGGAAACCCTGTCTTGAAAAACAAACAAACAAACAAATATTATATATATATATTTATCAATCGGTGGTTTAAGGGGGGGGGGGAGGGTTGGCTTCCAGGTGTGTATAGTTTAAGTGAAGCCTCCCTCTCCCTTAGAACTCAAGTCTGGTTTGAACTGTAAGAAAGAGTGAAGATTATTAGGAAGGCCCTGCCTAACCTCCCTGGAGCTGCAGTCAGGAGCAGTTCTAGTTGAAGGATGCTTTGAAGCAGGAGGAAGCAGCATCCCAGCTTGTCTTTTCTCCCGTCCGCTAGTCCTCTTGCTTAGGCCCATTGACCCAGGCCAGTGAGGGGACAGAGCAGGGGAGCCCAGGGTGGGCAACGCATGGAGGGGGTCAAAGAAAACCGAGCAGATCTGGGATAGGAATGAGGGACAAAATAACCAGCTAAAGTGAGTCTCCTCTGTGGGTCCCATATAGGAAGGATGTGAAACCTCTCAATTCCCTGTGCACTGCCGGTGGTTTTTGTTCTGGGGACAGGATCTCACATAGCCTAGTACATCTTGAAACTTGATGTATAACCATGACCTTAAATTCCTAATTCCCCTGCTTCCACCTATAAGAATTCCAGTACTAACACTGACAGTATAGTTCTCATTGAGGGTGGAAGGTGGTTGCTAAATCTATAATTGTATTTTGTGTATGGGAGGGGTTATTTGAGGCAGGGTTTTTCTGTGTAGCCTTGTCCTCGACTCACTTTGTAGACCAGGCTGGCCTCAAACTCACAAAGATCCGCCTGCCTCAGTCTCCCAGAGTGCTGGGATTACAGGAGTGTACAACTGCACCAGGCTTTGTAATTTTATTTTTAACAACTATTTTTAGGTTCATCTATTTGATGTGCATGAGTGTTTTGCCTGCTTGTATGTATGTATGTATGTATGTATGTATGTATGTGTACTGTGTGTGGTGCTCTCCAAAGTCAGAAGAGGGCATAGTATCTCTTTGAAATGGAGGTACAGATGGTCGTGAACCACCATATGGGTACTGGGAATCAAACCCAGGTCCTTTGTGAGAGTGGCCAGTGCTCTTACGCCCTGAGCCATCTCTCCAGCCCCTGTAGTTTTTGCTCTTGACAAGTAAGCATTTGAGTCTTCACTGGCAGTGTTTTCTTTATTTAACGCCTCACAGCACCTCGGTCTTTGAGTATTCTACGATAGGTTGCATGCTTTTTTTTTTTTGTGGTAGGAATCTGTATTTTTCGCCTTTGTTGAGAATACATGAAATTGGTAAACATGTCACATGCCTTTGGTGGAAGAACTCTTACTGCTATACATAAACTATGAGACTGGGTTAGGAAAAAGACAGACAGGTAATGACAGACACAATGGAATCCCCACATCATCTCATAGCAAACCAAAGACGGGGATGTGGGAAGCATGCTTTTTTGTGTGTGTTTGGATTACTCTGGACAGTTGGGGACCTGGGCTTGCTTTGAGCTATAGGACAGAGTCCTCTCCACAGCTGTCTACCTTGCTACTTCCAACACTGGATTATTTTTAGAAGTAGCGACTCGATGTGGGAATCAGTCGTGTTTAATAACGTGGTTTAAGAAGCAAATGGCAATGTCTGCTGAGGGCTAGGTCCTAGTTTGGGGTGAGTTAGCTCCCATGTCCCAACCCCTTGTTAAAGTTAGAAGTGAAAGTGACAAGAGAAACCCTGTCTCAAACAAACAAACAAACAAACAAACAAACAAAAAAGAGGTAAAGATGAAGTTCAGAAGTTTGGCTTTTTCTTTAAAAGTTAAAATTTACTTTATAAGAAAAAATAAAGATGGATACAGTAGCACATCCTTTAATCCCAGCACATGGAGGCAAAGACAGGCAGAGTTTAAGGCCAGCCTAGTTTATCTATATAGCAATTTCCAAGCCAGCCAAAGTCGCAGGGTAAGACCCTGTCTTCAAAGACAGGGGTGTGTGGAGTGGGGGTGGGGTGTGGGGTAATTTACTTCACAACCCAGCAAACCATTACTAAGTATCTATTCAAAAGCATACCACACCCAGATGATTTTGAAGTTCTAATCCTCTTGCCAGTACCTCTGGAATCCTGAGGCAGCATTAGAGATGTGTGCGGCTGTCAGATCCCAAGGAAACTAGGGTGCCTATTAGTACACCAAAGTGCATGCTGGCCTCAGGCTCTCTCAGCAATTCTTACCCGGCCCCTGCTCTAAACTCCAGCCCCTGGGTGCCCTTTCTCCCGGTGTCTAATTCCTGTATAACCCTGCCCTTTTGGCCATGCACCCTTTTTGCTCTCTTGACTCTCTTGGTTCTCTTTAGCCCCGTCTTTCCCCTGCCCTCATCCTCTCTTGCTACCCCCAACTTCTGTCACGGCCCGGTTCAGTCTGCTGGCCATGTTCGTTCTACACTTTTTCCTCTCTGCTCTGGGCTCCTTCAGATGCCTCTGGCTATCAAATGTACAATAAAACCCCTCAGCCATACAGGGAGCCGTCATGTCCTCGTTTCATTCCGCCACCACATCCTATTTACTAGCACTGAGAGTGAAATCCAGGGCCTCTTGCTTGCTAAGCAAACACTACCAACTAAACTAGGTCCTTTACAAACAGACGCGTTCTGTAGAGGCAAGAGAGTAGTAGACAGGGCTGGGGGAAGAGAAACAGCCAATGGCTGTTGATGGAGCATAGGAATCTTATTGGGTGATGGATGTCAGACACTAGCTTACACCTTAGAAAATGCCTAAAAGTCCCTGAACTGGTCCAGGGAGATGTCTCGGCAGGTAGAGTTTGATCTTTTGAATCTACATAAAGGAGGAAGGGCTGACTTCATAAAGTTGTCCTCTGACCTTCCCATTCGTGCCATGGCATGTTCCCCATGGGTACCTTTATACACACACACACACACACACAAACACACAAATTTAAAGTTAACAGATGTCACTGAACCGTCCTTGTAAAATGTATCCATTTTTGTGAGCTTGTATACAGTCTATGTGTATACACATTTGTCAGTGTGTAACTTGCACATTAACAAAGTTGTTAAAAAAGGAAGGCTTTGCTTTCTGAGGTTGGTGGCAAGCTACCCCACCTGGATGGTTAGGGAGCCACCTGCTTGGCTGCCTCCTTAGCTACCGGCCTGATGAAGGAACCGCTCAACTGCCTTTCAAGCCCTTATTTGTGGCATTTTTTTAGAGGACAGTGCTCCAGGCAAGAGACTGGTCACTAGACCAAGGTCCGTGGCTTCTCCTCTAGTCTGACGTGGTTAACCTTACCCAGAAGTGAAGTTCTGTTCCTTGATCCATCAATGTGGATTCTGGCACCCATCTCCGTGGGAAGATAGTCCGAGCTGGTAACGCCTCACAGGGCACAGTATTTGCTAATGCAGCTGGGAACTCAAGGACATGCTCTCAGGGGAGGCAGATTCAGGAGAGCTCTCGGCCTTCATCTCCCTCTCAGCTTTCCTCTCCTCAGCTGGGTTCGTGCCCAGGTATCCAGACTTCGGTAGGGCAGCCCTGTTAGCTCTGGACCTCCATCTTGCGACGTTCTGAGTTAGTGAGAGCAAGCCCACTCTGCTCCAACAGTTCTCTTCCAAGTCCCACACTAACTGTCCTCAGTCGTGGGTGCTCATCCTGGCGTCAGCCAGCTGAGCTGTCAGTGATGGGTGCGGAGGTTCTAGTTGGCTGGCCCAAGCTGCATGTCCTTGAGACTAAGGCCAATCTCACCCCTAGCCTGATCTCATAGATTGAAAGTGGGGAGAGATTGGTCTCCAAAGGAATTTACAGAAGTTGAACCCTGTCTCATTGTGGGAAAACACCACAACGACAACAGAAGGGCCCCCCCCTGGCCAGCTGGCTCTCTAGAGGAGGCCGAGGTTGCTTGAAGGAAAGGAAGTGAGGGACAACGTTGTCGTTTGACTGCGAAGCAGATTTCACAGGCTCGGTTCTGAACACGAGCTGTAGCTGGTCATGCTGTTTTGAAGGCTATAAAGCCTCTAGGAGCTAGGGCCTGGCTGGTAGAAAGCAGGTAACTGGAGGTGAGACTTTGAAGGTTATAAACACCTATATCCAGCTGTCTTAGTCAGAGTTTCTGTTGCTGTGAAGAGACACCATGACCACGGCAGTTCTTTCTTTCTTTCTTTCTTTCTTTCTTTCTTTCTTTCTTTCTTTCTTTCTTTCTTTCTTTCTTTATGTGCATTAGTGTGAAGGTGTCAGATCCCTTGGAATTGGTATTACAAACAGTTGTGAGCTGTCACGTGGGTGCTGGGAATTGAACCTAGGTCCTTTGGAAGAACAGACAGCACTCTTGACCACTGAGCCATCTCTCCAGCCCCCACAGCAACTCTTATAAAGGAAAACATTTAACTGGGGCTGATTTAAAATTCAGAAGTTTGGTTCATTATGGTCATGGTGGGAAGCAGGGCAGCTTGCAGGCAGAAATGATAGAGAGAGGCACCTAGAGAGGGAGCTGAGAGTTCTGCCTCTGGATCTGTAGGCAACAGGAAGAGTGAGACACTCAAGCCTGGCTTGAGCATCCGAAACCCAAAGCCTATCCCCAGTGACACAATATCTTAGGGTTGTATTGCTGTGAAGAGACACCACGACCAAGGCAACGCTTACGAAGGAGAACACTTAATTGAAGGGGCTTACAGTTTCAGAGGTTTATTCATTATCATCATGGCAGGAAGCACAGCAGCGCGCAGGTAGACCTGTGCCTGGTCTGAAGGCAGCGGAAGGGGACTGTGTTCCACACTGGGCGGAGCTTGAGCATAGAAGACCTCAAAGCCCGCCCACAGTGACACACTTCCTCCCACAGGGCCACACCTCCGAACAGTGCTACTCTCCCATGGGCCAAGCATTCACACGTGAATCTTAGGGGGCCAAACCCATTCAAGCTACCACACACACTTCCTCCAACAAGGCCACACCTCCTAATAGTGCCACTTCCTAGGGACCTGTGGGGCACATTTTCATTCAAACCATCACACCACCCCAGCCTCCTGTCTAGCCTCCTCTGCCTATGTTCCTCAGTGATATGAGAGGTCTCTGTTGCATGTTCTGGCCGTCACAAACTCCACCATGCCTTCTCCGCCACGGTAAGTGGAGTCCTCTAAAACTGTGAGCCAGAAACCTCTTCCTCAAGTTGTTTCAGGCTCTGTTTTGGTTAATGACACAGAAGGACAGACAGCTTCTTTGGTTTGTCTTGGCTCCTGGGAGAAGCAACTCACAGCATGTAGGACTAAGCATGATGGAGACACTCTGGTGTACAGAAGGAAGACAGGAACAGTACCCTTTGCTTCTGCTGGAAACCCAGAAACTTTGTGTCAGTGGAGAACTGTGGGCCTGAGGATGTGTCTCAGCTGCAGAGTGCTTGCCTAGTGCCGTGACTCCGTGAGAATGCCCCTGATGGGTGACTCTGTTTGAGGAGGTTTAGGAGGGACAGCCTTGCCAGAGGAAGTATGTCACTTGGGATTAGGCATTGAGATGAAAAGCCCTGTGCTATTTCACTCTCTGCTTCCTGCTTCAGTTGAGGATGGGAGCTCTCCGCTCCCTGATCTCTGCTGCCATACTTCCCCACCAGGATTCTTATCCCTGTGAAACCATCAGCCCAACAGACACTTCTTTAAGTCCTTTGGTCGCTGGGACCATCACAGCAATGGAGAAGTAACAATGCATAAAAGTAACTAATCATGGTACCAGAGAGTAGGCTGTTCCTCTGAAGAACCTGACCATGTTTTTTGGGGGGTGAGTGTGGAGGACTTGGGAACTTTGGACTAGAAAAGTAACTGAACACTATAAACAGCACACAGGAGCTTGGAAGGCAGTACTGCCAAGGGCAGCAGGGGCCATGGAGACTCAGCTCAAGAAGTGTCAGAAGGGGTCAGTGTTAGCCACTGGGCTAGAAGGCTATTCCTGTGATATTTTGGCAACCTGTGTCTTAAGAATTTGCCTGAAGACCTGCTCTACAAAGTGAGTCCAGGACAGGCACGGCTACACAGAGAAAGCCTGTCTCAAAAAACAAACAAACAAAAAAAAATAGAGGATCAATTAAAAAGCAATAGACTGATTTCTTTGGCTGAGGCAATTTCAGCGCAGCATAGTATTCCCTGTGTGGCATGGTTATTAGTAATAACTGACTCATATTCAGGTCTACAGTGAAAAAAAGAGCAAGAGGAGCAGAAAGAAATACAAAACGTACAATATGCAGAGGAAAACGAGCACCAGGAAACTCTGTGTTGCAGAAAGAGATGAGATTAGAGCCATTACGGGGAAGGCCTCCTGCTCTGCACCTGAGTGAAAGCAGGGGCGCCCTAGGGTGAGACCCTGTCCAGCTAAGCTTCCAGCCCGTGAGAGAGTATGAGGAATTCTGCTCCCAGAAAGCAGCTCAAAAAAAGCTGCTAAAGCTTCAAGGGGGCCAAGCTGGCGGAGGTAGTTAACTGGTCACCCATGTGGGTTGGCTTTAGAGGCATGAAGGCTACAACAGTGAAGGAAGTGTGGATTCTCTCTCCACGGTGGCGGGGAGCCCTGAGGTTGGGCGGTGTGGCCAGGGAGTCCCTGCGTGAAGGTCAGGCTGTTCTAACAGAGGCCCCTCCAGTGTGGCAAGAGTCAAGGAGTCTCCTCCTTCCTCCCCTTCCCTAGCCACTGAGGTGCATTCCAGGTGGGGACATGAATGAGGATTCAGTTACATGTATTTTGAGACAAGGTTTCAGTGTGTATCTCCAGATAATCCAGAACCCTCTGTGTAGACAAGGTTGGCCTCCAACTCATAGAGAGAGCGCTGCCTTTGCCTTCTGAGTGCTGGGATTAAAGACATGTACCCACTCTAGTTTTTGTTGTTGTTGTTTGTTCATTTGTTTTTGTTTTAATCCCATCTTGGACTTGAACTTGCTATGTAGCTGGTTGGCCTTGAACCCGCATCCTTCAGACTCCATTTACCATGCCTTGGCTTTTAATTCCACGTTGCTAAATAGAACAAATGTGACTGCCTCAAGCTCATGGACTTGGGTTGTGGGAGCTTGGGAATTGAGACCGGGCACAGGAATTTAGAGCTGGTGCAGAGGCCTGGCTGGGTGATGTCTAAAGTCTCAGCTGGACGTCTTTAATGGCTAGTGTGGCCAGGACCAGAACCACACGGAGTGTTTATTTTTTTGCAGGTGTCTGGCTGGACTAACTTGTCTTTATGTCAGTGCACTTTCTGACTTTTGCATTCTCTGTATAATTAGGGCCTCGGGGTAGTTGGACTCTTTGTTCCAAGAGCAAACGTTCCAGTGAGTGAAGTAGGAGCTGTGTGGGCCTCTGCGACCTTTGCTCGGAAACTGTACGGTGTCATCTGGGCCACATTCTGCTGGGCCGGCAGTGCAGTGCTGCTCAGATTGAGGGGGGACCGAATTCCCACTCCTCTCTTCTCTTTTAAAATAATTTTAGCCAGCACTTGGGAGGCAGAGGCAAGTGAATCTCCCTGAATTCTAGGCCAGCCTGGTCTTCAAAATGAGACATTGTCACAAGACAAAACACTCAAAGCTATTAGAGAAAATTACTTTTTGCAACAGTATTTATTTTTCTGTATGTATTTAGAAATAACTGTATCTGGAATATAGAATCAGGCGATAAAGGGAAGGAGGGCAGGGAGATACTTTATTCAAAGCATACCTGGTTTCAGTCATCCAGCGATAGAGGCCTGTCTAGCATAAACGGTGTCCTGGGTTCCAGCTCTAGCACTCAAAAAAGGAGGCGGGGGGAAAGGCTAAAAGGAACCACAGAGCACCAGGCCAAATGCAGTGGCGGGCGCATTTAATACCAGCACTCAGAAGGCAGAGGCAGGAGGATCTCTTTTGAGTTGAAAGCCAGTCTGTTGTTCATAGTAAGTTCCAGCCCAGTTAGGGCTATAGAGTGAGACCCTGTTTGTTTGTTTGTTTTTAAATACATACATATATATATATATACATATAAATATATATATATTTAAATACATATATATATATATTAAGATAAAATTACCAAGATCGTAGCTTTTATGTCAACTATTCATTTTTCTCTACCTGCTCCCTCTGTCTATAGCCCTGGCTGGCTGGAGCTTACTGAATAGACCAGGCAGGACCTTGACCTTGCAGTAATCTTCTTGCCTCTGCCTCCTAAGTGCTGGGACCACGAAGGTCCGCCCGCACATCTGCCTTGAATGTAGAAGTCAATAAGAAGTCAATAAGAAGAGGATGAGAGGAGACCTTTGGGAGTGCACGGAAGGTTCTTCACATAGACTGTGGTGGCGGTCTTGTGGTTGTACACTCATCTACACTTTCTTTTTTCTTTTTTTAGTTTATTATATATACAGTGTTCTGCCTGCATGTACGCCTGCACACCAGAAGAGGGCACCAGATCTCATTATAGATGGTTCTGAGCCACCATGTGGTTGCTGGGAACTGAACTCAGGACCTTTGGAAGAGCAGACAGTGCTGCTAACCCCTGTGCCGTCTCTCCAGGCCCTCATCTACACCTTCATCTCATTGTAGACATTAAATTCGCTTCCTGTTGTATGTCAATCACACAATAAAGTGCCTTGTTTCGGTTCTTATTTTGGTGCTGGGCATCAAAACAAGGCATCACACATGATGCGTTTTTTAAAGAAGGAAGGCCGTAGACACACAGACACACAGACTGCAACCTGGAAGAACGGGGGGTGGGGGCAGAATGTCTGGGAGATGAAATCGTAGCTGGTGACCGTAATGCACCTCTGTAATCCCAGCAATTGGGAGGCAGAGGAGGAGCCCCTGAGATCAAAGACAGCTTGGGTTATGTAGTGAAGGTGATGTCAGCCAGGACCCCATTGCGGACCTTGGAAGAGCTTGGTACCATGGTGACTTCCGGGGAGCAGGGGAGAAGGTGGACGGCAGTGGTCTCTCAACCCTCCTCACGTTGTGACATTTTAATATAGTTCCTCCTGTTGGGGTGACGCCCCTCAACCGTAAACTTACTTCTTTGCCATTTAATAACCGTAATTTTACTGCTGGTATGAATTGTAATGTAAATGTCTGACATGTGACTCCCAAAGGGGTCTTGACCCACAGGTTGAGAACCACCGGATTAAGGGACTATTTGCAGCTGATTTCAGCCAGGGGTGGCGTTTTAATTTTTAACAAAGATAATGTCTTTGTGCTTGACTTGTGAAATTAAATATTAATTCGCACTGAAGAGGGGCCTGGCCAGCATCTGGCTGCTGAGGCTACAGCCTTTGTCTTATCTCTCCAAGGTAGAGCCTAACCCCAAGAGCGCCAGGAGGCTGTGCAGGCCTTTATCGCCTGGAGCCAGCCCCTCATGTGAAGGCCTCACCTTCTAGAGTCAGCCCACCCTCCCATGATGCCTTGCAGTCTTTTCTTTGTTGTATTTATGTGCTGCACTGAAGCATCAGAAACTCGCTCACACGTGGTCTCCATCCGAGAATTTGTTTCATTGTGTTTGTTTATACATCCCTGTTGCTGGGGCCTCCGTGCACAGGCGGGCACTTTTCCGTGCTCTACACCTGGCCAGAGGTAGCTTGTTCATTACAAATAGCAAAGGCTGACTGCTCTACAGCGGAGCCTAGCAACCGCTCCAAGCTGACGTCAGGGACACGCTGTTCCTCCTACGGGAAGTTCCAAGCACAGCGCATCACAGCCAGGCCCACCATGGGCACAGAACCAGATCTCTAAATGTCTTGCGCTCTAAAGGCATCGGTTCATCAGCAGGGTGGCACATGCCTCTGAACCCAACGCTCTGGGAGGCGGAGGAGTTCAAAAGAGAGGGAGGCGAAGCTCTGGCCTAGATTGAACAGATAAAAGATGGCTCAGTGGTTAGGAGCACTGGCTGCTCTTCTAGAGGACCCGGGTTCAGTTCCCAGCACCCACATGGCAGCTCATAGCTGCCTGTAACTCCAAGATCCAACATTGTCATACAGACGTACATGCAGGCAAAACACCAATGCACACGAAGTAAAAATAGATATATAAATAAATTAGAAAGAGACAGTGAAGTGAAAGGACATGCATGAAAACTCAGTGTGAATGGGGTCCAAGATCTGAAGGACAAATCCCATAAAGAGACAGTTTTATGGGCTACAAGATGGCTCAGCAGGTGAAGGGGCTTGCTGCCGAGCCCGACAGCCCAAGTTCTATCACCAGGACTGGCATGATGGAGGGCAAGAGCCCCTCCTGCAGATTGTCCTCTGACCTCCTCACATGAGCTGTGGCAAGCAACAAACAACCATACAGAGAATAAATGAATGAATGAATGAATGTAATCTAAAAACATTTGAAAAAGACAGTTGGCAAAATGTGAGTTGTGGAGTCTGAGATGAAAGCCTCATATCAAGGTTTAAAACTGCACCTGGACATAGCAGATACCGTTGAGCCCAGCTGAAGCACACTGATGCCCAGTTGAGAAGTTCTGTGCTTCCAGCTACCTCCCTAATGGGTTGGCACAGGGGTGGGCAAACTTCCTTGGCAAAGGGCCAAATAGAGATGTTTTGTTTTCTTTTAAGGCCTGGAGGCCATATGGTCTCTGTCACTGCCACTTACTCAGCCGTGGCGGTGCCAAAGCAGCCACAGGCCACATGTGAGAGGCGTAGCGGAGCAAAGCTGTATGTGTGTGTGTGTGTGTGTGTGTGTGTGTGTGCGTGTGTGCGTGCGTGCGTGCGTGCGTGCGTGTGTGTGTGTGTGTGTGTGTGTGCGTGGCTGCCACCATTCCAGTGGCCTGTAATGTTTGCAGAGCATGGGATGTTTTACAGCATGTTCAACCCTTCAACACCTATTCTACTTCTGGCTTAGAGCCTCCAGACTCAGATGGCAGGTTTTGCCTGGAGGTTCCTGGTGCCTGATACAGAAACACACACCCAGGGGTCACGCCCTGAGGGCTGCCTGTGACTGGGGGAGGCATCTGCATGCTTGAAATTGTTTTTAGGATAAACAAGCATATTAGGAAAACCTGGTTTTCCTCTCTAGGGGACCCCAGAAGGAGAGGAGGCTGCAGGTTATGCATGCGCCTCGACTCCTCCCCGTCCCCAGCAAATGAATGGTCCGTGGTGACTGACTTACACAATCTTGGATGTCATTGCTTTTTGTTCTCCCTTTTTTTTTCCTTTTTTGAGACATGGTCTCACTCTGCAGTCCCGGCTGGTCTAGAACGTGCTGTATATACCAAGCTTGGCTTACACTAGAGGTGCTCCGCCTGCCTCTGCCTCCTAAGAGCTAGGATTAAAGGTGTGCACCATCATTCATGGTCTGCTTTCTATTTTTTTTCCTTCTTAACTTTCTGCTTTAACTTCTCTTGCTTGGCAGACAGAGTCGTTTAGATTCTGTACTCAGTGTCCCTTCCTTTTCCCCTCAGCTAAATATGCTTTTACGTCGGATAAGAAAATGACCGCTTAAGCCACGTATGGTGGCATACTCCTTTGATCCCAACACTTGGGACACAGAGACATTCAGATCTCCAAGTTCAAGGCCATTTCTGCCTACACAGAGTTGCAGGTCAGCCAGGACTACACAGTGAGACTGCTCGAAAAAAAGGAGGAAAAGAAGGAAGAAAAGGAGGAAGACGTGAAAGTGGGTCTTTGTACTACGTCCACTGCTCATTGATTTAAGTTCCATGCTCTGCGTCTTCCTCTTGGCTCCCACAACGGAGTGTGGCAGCAATTTGAGAACCATGTTCCCTTCTCCCAGCATTGGCACAGGTCTCTCGTTAGAACTCAGAAGGGTTATCTCCAAGAATGAAATATCAGGTTTATTGAGTGATGATCTCTGGGAAAGGGAAGATGGCTTTAAAAGAGGAGATAGGCGCTTTGCTTAGTTGACTTTGCCAGAGCTCTCTTCACAGTGAGGATCGGAAACCCAGAGTGAATAGTAAGTGGAAAGGAGCTTACAGGCCCATACAGCCTATGACTCAAACTCAAGAGCTGAGATCCGTGCTGTGTTGCTACCGTAAAATACTTGAGCCTGGATACTTTATACGGAAAAAAGGTCAGCTTTGGCTCACAGTTTTGAAGTGGCAAGGGTCGTGCTGTGCATCGTGTGGTAGATGATATCATGGAATGTGATGAGAGCAGTGGGAGAGGGGAAGCATACGGAAGAGCATCTGCTGAGTGGCTGAGGGAGAAGCACCAGACTTCAGTGTCACAGTGGTCCAGTGAGTACTGACTTAGCCCCACGAGACTTAGCCGACCCAATCCTGTAACTTGGTCCTTTCAGCAGGCATGCTGCCTTGATCTAGCTATCCCTCACCTCTTCCCAGCTCTCAAAGATCCTGGTACGTCTCAATACTGTGACACGGAGGACCCGGCAATGCACCTTTGCACGACAAAGCCTCACCATAGCAGATGCTGTGAGGATTTCATCTTTGCATTCCCTTTTCCTGTTTGGCTTCATTATTAGGAAGACTTGGGCTTTTCAGACTAGAGATCTGACTTCCATACCCAGGGAACATACCCAGAGGACAAAAGCATCTCTCATCTCAGTTAGAGTCCCAGGACTGGCTCTCATTGGGCCAGCAGGAGACATGTGTTTGCCTCTGAACCAATCAGGAGACTAGAGGATAATGATTGGCTGGGCCTAGGCACCTTATGCTCTTCCAAGCCATGCAGGGTGGGCTGACAGAGGTGGGCTGGGGATGCTGCGCAGTTGGTACAGTATGTGCCCAGCATGCCTTGGGTTGAGTCCCAGCACCACATAGACTGGGTGTATTGGCACATGGCTGCAATCCTCATACTCGGGAGGCAGAGGCAGAAGAATCAGAAGGGTGGTCAACTACATAGTGAGCTCAAAACCATCCTGGGATGCATGAAACCAAGAAGAAAGAATTGATAAGGAGGCTGAGGATGTAGAAGGTGAGCCTAGAATGTACAAGGTACCAGTTTCAATACCCAGACAGATACCCACACACAAACACAGATAATGCATGGCAACGCTTCTACAGCTTCTACAGCTTCCTAATGTTTGGTTATTAACATCAGGAAGAATGAGATGAGCACATGCTGTTAATCCTAGTACTCCGCACGCAGAACACAGTGTGTTCAAGGCCAGCCTGGTCTACACAGTGGCTTCTTTTTGTTGTTGTGTTTTGGTTATTTGAGACAGGGTTTCTCTGCGTAGCTCTGGCTGTCCTGAAACTCTCTCTGTAGAGCAGGCTGGCCTCAGACTCAAAAAGATCCACTTGCCTCTGCCTCCCTAGAGTCCTGGGATTATAGGAATGTGCCACTGGGCCTGGCTGCACAGAGAGACTGTTGTCTAAAAATAAGTAAGAAAAGGAATGGATGGATGGATGGATGGATGGATGAACGAATGAATGAACAAACAAATAAAATCAGGACTAGCCACCTGGAGAAAGCAGGCGCTTGCTCCACAGCTGCTGCGTCCTGCCTCCTTCCTCAGTCAGTTGCAGTACTAGTTTTCAGAACCACATCCTTGGTAGGTGGACCATTATAGCCGCCACCCGAGACCTCTCTCAGCCTGTCCATGGTCCACCCTCCCACCTTGATGCTCTGTCCTCCAGGAGACACATAGGATCTACAAGCAGAAGCTGGAGGAGCTGACCGCTCTGCAGACACTGTGCAGCACCTCCATCAGCAAGCAGAAGAGGCATCTCAAGGACCTGAAGCACACGCTCCAGAGGTAAGATGCTCGAACGCCCTGCCAGGGTCGCCTGTAGCTGAGACTGCTTTCACTCCATAGGTAGCTGAGGACGACCTTGAATTTCTGACCTTCCTTCCTTCCCTCCTGAGTTGGGATTACAGGTGTCAGCCACCACATATGGCTTACACTGTTTGTGTTCTCTGGGATGGAGCCCAGGGCTTTGCACACAGGAGGGGAACCCTCTACCAACTCAGCTACAATCCCAGCCCTCCCCTGGTTCTAAGGGACAGAAACCCAATTCCAAACTGGCTAAAGAAGAAACCCAGGGCTGGCTTCAGGCTTCACTGGATCCAGGGGTCAAAGTGTGTTTGTAGGAATCTGTTTTTTTCCTCTGAGTGCTGCTTTTCTCTCAGTCACTGAGGTGGCCACTGGCATGCTGAGCTTAGGCCCTCCAGTCCTCCTGACTGAGAAGTCTGGGGCTTTCGGCCTCCGTCTTTTTAATACATGTCTGCTGGTCCTACTGGACACTGTGGGTGCTCATCAGAACCCCAGTCAGTGCCAGAAGAGCTTCTGTGTGTGACAGCTGGAGCATCTGCAGACACTGCTTGGCATTACCACAAGGGAAGCACCCTCTGAGGAAGGCCGACCTGAGACTGAGAAGCCCTGCCCCTCCAAGGGGTGTGGCCTCCTAGTGTGCTTCTCTTTTTCTTGGTTTTTAAAAACAGGGTCTCATGTAGCCCAAGCTGGCCCCACACTGCCTAGATCAAGGATGACCTGAACTCTCAATCCTGCCTCCACCTCCCAAGTGCTCTTTCTCCTCTTCTTCCTCCACCCCCACTTCCTCTTCTTCCTCCACCCCCACCTCCTCTTCCTTCTCCTCTTTTTCTGCTGTTTTCTGTTTTTGTTTGTTTGGTTGGTTTTGTTTTTGTTTTTGTTTTTGTTTTTGAGACAAGGTTTCTCTGTGTAGCCTTGGCTGTCCTGGAACTCACTATGTAGACCAGACGGACCTCAAACTCATAGAGATCCACCTCCTTCTGTTTCCCTGACTGATGGAATTAAAGGCATGCACCACCACCACCTGGCTTCTCCTCCTCTTTCTCCTCTTTCTTCTTCTCCTCCTCCTCTTGCTTCTCCTCCTTCTCCTCCACCTTCTTGTCGGTTCCTCTGTAGTCTAGGCTGAGTTCCAACTCAGAGACCCACCTGCCTCTGTGCCTCCTGAGTGCTGGGATTAGAGGGGTGTGTGTGGCTACCCCCTTCCCATACCCATCTCCAACTTTTCTCATTTTGAGAGATGCATCTCTCCAAAGGGCTACAGGAAGACCTTGATAGGCTGACAGCTAATGCTTTCTACAGCCTCTCAGTCAGTCCTCTTAGAACCTTCGAGTTCTGTTACAGTGGAAGGAAACAGCTTGGCCAGCCAGAGTCCTGTGTGCCGAGTATGGTCCCAGGTGCCTCACCATCTACTCACGTGATCTTTACGTGCCTATTATTTGTGAAGTACCCTGGTGCCATCCTTCTTTGTCTGGGAAGTGAGACAGAGACTCAAGGACGCCACCAAGGTCGTAAGACTGCAGGGGCTCAGCGTCACTACCTTACAGGTACAAGCGCCATTCCAGTCAAGAGGAGGCAGAGCTCATCCAGCAGATAGGCGCCAACATTAAGGAGCGGCAGAATGTCTTCTTCGACATGGAGGCCTACTTACCGAAGAAGAATGGGTAAGAGCAGGGGCCCTCCGATTTCCTAATGCAGTCCCTGCTGGGGTGTGAGATTCTGAGGAAAGGGGGGACCAGGACGAGAAGGAGGAGAGGGCACTTCTGTACCTGCCCCTCCCAATTCAGGAGGAGCTGCAGTCAGTCGTTCCCCTGTGGCTGGGAGTGATATCCCTGGGCACGACTCTTTTGAGCTGGCACCTGATACCTATGTGTACCACCTGGGATAGAAGGAAAGTATTCTCTCTCAAGAGAACCAACATGTAGTGAGTATGTTTTGCATGGCCAATATTGTACTGGGCATGCCCATGGCAGTAGTCACTTTACCCTCAACAGCCTGCTGTAGTAGATTGAAGTGTTCCTCAGGGATTGAAACCAGGGTACCCTGGCATGTTAGCCAGTGTTCTAGACTCAGCGACGTCACCACCTACTCTTTTTTTTTTTTTTTTTAAGGCAGGGCCTTACTATATTGCTCTGGCTGGCCTGGAACTCTGTGTAGACCAAGCTGCCCTTAAACTTGGGATGATCCTCCTGCCTCTGCCTCCCGAGTGCTGGAATTACAGGTTTGTGCCACACTCTGCCCTTATTTACTTTCTATTTTTGAAGCAGGGTTTAGCCTGGCATGGAGTCAGATTTTTTCGAGAGGGAAGATACCTTTTTAAGCCTCAGCCAGATGGGTGTTGATACAGTAGCCCAGGGACATTGCAACCCATTCCTTCTTTTCTCTTTCTTGCTGTATTTGGATGAAAAACTCCCTAAGTTAGTTGGCATCTTCTCCATCAGTCAAGACCCTTTCCTCTAGTAGAGTGTTGCTCAAACCCTTTTTCCCCAGCTTTACTCTCTGAAGCCTTTGGGGCATTTTACAGCAGTTGGGAATCTTTATCGCACAGGCTAGAAAACTCAAGAGTTGCTTAGGAAGAAACGAATTTGTAGCTCAGATATTAGTATAGATCAGGTGTGGATGGCTCCTGCCGTTTAGATGCTTTTAGAACCTTAGTCTTCTCCATTATGCGTATTTATTCCATTCATAGGTGGGCCTTTCTATAACTACCCCAGCCATGCTAGGCTTACTCCTACCTGCCTAACCATAGGGGGGAAAATCTGATTCCTCGGTGGTCTAGTGCCTTTTCACTGGATTAGATTATGTCCTGTAAATTTAACCTAATCAAGAAGGCACAGTGTTTGGATTAAGCTATCTATCTTCATGTGCCTTTTGGGGCTGTTCTCTGAAGGGATTGCATTGCCTTTGCAGGATATACGGCTGAGTGCTAGGTAGGAAATCCAAATGTCCCCTTAATACTGCAGTCTTCTTCGGCAGACTGGCCGTGCCCACAAAAGCCCCTCATTGCTGAAGAGAAGGGCCCCCTGCTCACATTTCTCCTCTCTGACTTCTAACAATTTTCAAAGCACAGTTCACGTGCCATTGCCTCAGCCCCGTCCATCCCAGGAATTTGCTCTTCCTCCCTCAAGTCTCCAAGAGCCTGTGTTTGCACTGTTGTTCCTGTGTCAGAGCACAGGCTGTTGAACAGAGGCCTGGTCACTGTGGTTCACATAAGAGAGCTTCTCCAGGGGCTGGAGAGATGGCTCAGTGGTTAAGAGTACTTGTTGCTCTTGCAGAGGACCTGTGGTCAGTTTCCCAGCACCCACATGGCGGCTGACAATTGTCTGTAACTGTAGTTCCAGGGGGTCCTCATGCCCTCTTCTGGAGGACATGTGTGGCCCTACACACATGTATACATATGCACATATGAACAAAACATCCATACACATGAGAGAGCGAGCAGAGCATGAGAGTGCACTTCCCTCTGTCATGAAGAGACAGAGGTAAGAGGCCAAGAGCCGTGGGCTCGTGAGACCGTCAAGGGGCCATAGTTCCTCTGGCTGATGTTTCTCTACCCCCCAGGAGCCGTCTTCCATGAGGACAAAGACAGCTCCCACCGTCACAGTCTCAGGAAGGGAAAAGAGAGGGAGGAAATTTCGCAAATGATCTCTTTTTACAAAGAACAGTTGCCACGTCTTGTAACAGCTAAACAGATAACATATGCTGTGATCCAAACATGCCCTTCCGGCATGTACACCCAGTGGTAACGACTGCTCACGTTCCTACGTTTGTTTCTGAGTGTGCGTGTCTGTGGGTACACGCATCCTGGTGTGTGTGTGTGGAGGACAGAGGACACCTTGCCTGAGTCTGCTTCCTCCTTCTATCATGTGAGTTCCAGGGATTGAGCTCAGGTCCTCAGGCTTGGTAGCATGTACTCTTATCCACTAACTGGCCTAGAATCTTTTTTAAATTGACCTGAATGTCGGATACCTGTCTTTGACCCTTTGCTTGTAAGTTATTCGTACCTGCACTGTAAGTTAGTCACATGCTTGCATCTGGCTGCAGAAGGAGGCTGGGAGATATGGCCTGTAAGTCAGCTTCAGTGGGGAAACATGTTCATACTGTAATGTGTGCCGTTGCCATGCTCTCTGGCTAGCCATTGTTCTCAGCCATCGTGGGGCCCTTTTGCCCACTAGCCTGGCATCCTGTTTTCTGGTTTGCGACGCACAGTGCGCATTCCTCTAAGCTTGAAAGGTGTTGGTTGCGCCCTCACAGGTCTTTCCTTCCAGGCTCTACTTGAATCTGGTTCTTGGCAATGTGAACGTGACCCTGCTCAGCAATCAAGCCAAGTGAGTATGCCCAGATCCCACCCAACTTGTTAGCAGTTGAGGCTCGGCTGTCTGGCTTTCTGGCCTCGGTGGGGGAGCACTTGGGGGAACCTCTTACGTCTTCCTTTCCCAGTGTGTTGGTGGTTAGTACTCCCCCATTTCCCACGAGGGCTACACCTGCTCTGTCTTACATCACAGCATTTGTCCTGGGGAAACGGAGAGTCCTGTCCAACCAAATCTAGGGGACATTTCCAGGTGTCATTAGCCCTTATTTCTGCTGCAATCTGTAGGTAAGAGCCTGTCTGTGACCTCTGTCTGTCCTCAGCACAGCCCCAAAGCCCAGGGACAGGGCCCTTCTGTAGTTGGTCCTCTTTCCCTTCACTAGACATCACTAGCTGAAGGTCAGGTTCCGCTGTAGATCGATGGGCAGGATGTGGCAGCGGAGGCAGGGCCTGGGGCTGCTGGGGCGGAGTGGGATGGTAGCAATGTGAGACCTTTCCCGGGGTGTCTGTCCTGGCAGGTTTGCTTACAAGGACGAGTATGAGAAGTTTAAGCTCTACCTGACCATAATCCTGCTTCTGGGTGCCGTGGCCTGTCGCTTTGTCCTTCACTACAGGTAATGAATGGGGCGTGGCAGTGTGTGCAGGAGGGCATGGGGGCATGGGGGCATGAGGAGGGGCTCCTCAGGGAGGGCCAGTCCTGACAGGAGGTCCCATTCCTGCCCACCTCATATCCATCTAGCAAGCTTTGTGGAATAGCTGCTGGCAGGCAGGGACTCAGGATGTCATAGTTGACAGTCCAGTGTGGTTTGTGTACACACTGGAATGTGACAAAGCCTGAACATGGAGTTCAGCGCTGACGTGCTGCAGCAAATGAGCTTCAGCAGCATCGTGCAGAGTGAAGGAAGCCAGGTACAAAAGGCCACGTAGTGTACATATCCACTGATATGAAATGTCCAGAAGGGACAGGTTCAGTGACAGAACTTGGTGCCAAAGAACTTGCCGTGGGAAGCAGGAACAGGGAGTGGCTATTTTTGGGCACCAGCATTTTCTGTTTTTTTTTTTTTGTTTTGTTTTTTTTTTAATTTCATTTTATGTGCATTAGTGTGAAGGTGTCAGATCTCTTGGAATTGGTATTATGGACAGTTGTGAGCTGCCATGTGGGTGCTGGGAATTGAACCCCCGATTCTTTGGAAGAGCAGACAGTGCTCTTAACCACTGAGCCAGCTCTCCAGCCCCGAGCATTTTCATTTGAGGGTGGTGAAATGCTCTGGAATTAGTCAATAGAATAACAACATGGACAAAAGATACCAAATTACATGCTTCTAAAAATTATTTATTATTATTATTATTATTGCCTTGATACATCTCGTTGTAGCCCTGGCTGTCCTGGAACTTACTCTGTAGACCAGGCTGGCCTTGAATTCACAGAGATCTGCTGCCTCTGCCTCCCGAGCGCTGGGATTAAAGGTGTGTGCTACCCAGCCTTCAAATGACACACATTTTTATGGTATGTGGAGTATATCTCAGTTATAAAGCCACTCTGTAGGGCTGAGGCGACCCAGTTGGGAGGGTGTTTGCTTGGTGTGCAGGAAGGCCTTGGTTCGGTCTCCAGCACCGAGTCAACCAGGTATGGTGGCACACCCCTGTAATGCCAGCTCTCAAGAGAGTGGAGGAAGGAGGATCAGAAGCCCAGGCTCATCGATGGCTATAAGAGAGTTGGAGCCCAGTGTAGGATATTTGGGACGACTGATACATGGAAAGATTGCATGAAGAACAAAAAGAACCAGGCCAGGCCATCTAAGTTGAAATCCTGGCTTTGAAACCGAATGATGTATCTGTGGGCAGATTCCCTGCGGAGTCCTCGGTCTCTCCATTTGTCAGCCGATGGCAGCAGGCCGTACCTCAGAGGGTTACAGCCAATCACTATGTGTGGTAGCACTCTGCGTGCCCCTCACTGACTGCAGAGGGAGGTAGGGAGAGAGAGAGCAGACCGAGCTGAGCATGGAGAAAGGAGCCGTACTGCCAGGAGGGTCTGGTCCATTCTCTCTGCCTGGGTTTTCTGCTCTAAGGAGGGAGGCAGCCAAGTGTGGTTTAGGCATTTGGCCTAAGTGTCAAGGGTTTATTTCCTGGCATGCGCTTTGCTGCAGAGAGTCCAGCTGCTGGCCCAGCTACTTGAATTTCCCAACAAAGGCCCTCGCAGGCTCTTAGTCCATGCCTGCCTGCTGCCAGTGCCCAGCTGGTGCCCCCGAGGGTAAAGGCTGCACACACCAGTAATGCCTGCTCATCTGCCCCTCTGGAAGAGAGAGGAGTTCTTGGGAAGCCATCGCAGGGCCTTACCCTGGGGCCCCTGGGTTCCTCCCAGGGCAGCCTGTGGTGTATCATGTTCTAATTTAGTGTCTAAGCTTCCCCTAGAGCCCTCCTCTTATCCATGACTCCCCTACAATCTCTCTAATGAAGTTTTACCAACTAGAGGACTTAACACAGCAGAAACATGTTTTGTCACCACTCTGGAGCCCGGAAGTGAGAGGTCAGGGTGTTGGAGGACAGTGCTGGCTCTGAGTTCCAAGTTCCGACAAAGCTCATTCGTGTCTCTCTTTGCTTTCATCAATCAGTGTTTTTTTAGTACCCCAACACCCCATTAACACCCCGGTTGCTGAGTGGGCTGGGTAGCTAGGAAGGGAGCCTCTGCTAGACCTTAATATAAGTGGGTAGAGATGGCACAGGGTGGGGCGTAGGCAAGAGGAGGCAGCTAAGAACTGGTAGGAACACTGGGCATTTCCGGTCCTGGCTGTCCTGTCAGGGCGAGGGGAGAGCTCATGCTGTTCCCTGGGGGGTGTTTCTTCCAACCAGGGTGACAGACGAAGTCTTCAACTTCCTGCTCGTGTGGTATTACTGCACCTTGACCATTCGGGAGAGCATTCTCATAAGTAACGGTTCCAGGTAAGCAGAGGCTCTGTTTGTGGGGATGGTTGGTTGGAGGGCGGAGAGCCAAAGAGAGATGTTGACACTCGGGGCTGGGGAGACCATCCGTGATGCTGTTGGTGTAATGTCACCTACTTTATGCTCAATCTCTTGGTGAAAAGCAATGGAAACCCTAAGTCACACTGATTTCCTGTCATAAGAAATCTGTCGTCTAGGGCTGGAGAGATGTCTGCTGGCTGCTCTTCCAGAGGTCCTGAGTGCAATTCTAGCAGCCACATAACAATCCATAGTGAGATCTGATGCCCTCTTCAGGCATGCAGGTGTACGTGCAGGCAGAATACTGTATACATAATAAAAAATAAACACATCTTTAGTAAAATGAATAAATTATAAAAAAAATAAATTTAAATTAAAAAAGAAATCTGTCATCTCATAAAAAAACAATAGGTTTGTTGGGACTGACTTCAGGTAAGGTTTCAGTCAAGGTCTGGGTGATAATCAGTTTCTCTCCATCTCTCACCCTCCCGTTCTGTGCTATCTATTCTTGGGCTCAATATAGGGTACTCCAACAGCCTTTGGCTTATGTCACCACTGCTAGAAAATAGGGCACTCTTCCTTTCTTCCAAGAGTCTCACCAGCCTTGTTCCATTGGCTGGGCACAGGCACTGGCTGGACCGTATCTCTGAACCAGCTATTGTCACCAGAAATTCAGTGATGTGACTGGCCAGGCGTGAGTGCCGCACACATCACAGCTCCAGTGACAGACCTGACTGGGACATCGGGGGAATGAAAAAAAGACAGACATACACAGACACATGGTCTCACAGAAATGACTAGGTGCTCTCATTCCCCCCTCCTCTCCTGGAGACAGGGTTTCTCTGTGTAGCCCTGGCTGTCCTGGACTCGCTTTGTAGGACAGGCTAGCCTCAAACTCACAGAGAGCCACCTGCCTTGCCTCCCAGAGCACTGGGATTACTGGTGTGCACCACACCCGGCATGACTGGGCTCTCTGACGGAG
Source organism: Meriones unguiculatus (assembly GCF_030254825.1). Classification (NCBI taxonomy): domain Eukaryota; kingdom Metazoa; phylum Chordata; class Mammalia; order Rodentia; family Muridae; genus Meriones; species Meriones unguiculatus. Next base: position 88,467,444 of record NC_083352.1, on the reverse strand, counting down.
AAGCTGCAGCACCCCGGAAGCTCATGGTGTTTGTAATATAGAGTTGGGTGGAGGGGTGTAGTCAGTGCGCACAGCTGAACGCGGAGGCGGGGCTGTTGTAAGCAGCTGGCTGAGGAGACAGGGTTACTGCACACCGATAAACCGAGTGACAGCGTTAGGGTAGACAGCTTTAGCTGACGTCAGTAGGAGCAGTCTCTGCAGGGGAGCAGTCTTCACTTCGTAAATACATGGGGGAAGAAAACTACAGTGGACGTCCCAGCTCTGCCATGTCCTCATGGGTCTGAGGCCTGGAGGTCTCTGACAGGGCTGTGCTCATGTCAACAGCACACAACCACCCAGGACTTGAGTCATGGCTTCCTCTGCTCCTCACACTGAGTCTCACCTTCTGCTGGATCCAACAGCGGCATAGATGGAAGTGTCAGGAGGGGAATGGATCCCTGGAGGAGCATTGTTCCTGGGAGAATGAGTCGGTTTTGGTGAAATGAGTGGGCTATCTTCCACAGGAGAGGTGAGGAGAGTGTGGACCAGTGATGGGGTTCTTGTAGAACACCTCCATTGTGCTAGGAAATTCTGGGGTGTCTCTGAACAGCTCTGGAGCACCGGGCAGGCCATGGTCCCTCTTTGGATTGTTTCCGTGTCCTCTGGGAGAGTTGCCGTGTCTTACTGTCAGTATGAATCTAGCCAGAAGGAGGTTCCCAGTGGTTCTGAGTTCCAGAAGACCCACTTTTTTTCTTTTTCCTTTTCTTTCTGTCCACTCTGCCCGCCTCTGAGCAGAGTCTTAGGACCCAGGTAAGATCTGTGATTTGGGGGACTGGAAAGATCGCCCAGCAGTTAAGAGCTCCTGCGACTCTTGCAGAGGACACACTTTTGGTTCCCAGCACCTGTATGGTGCCTCACAGCTGGCTATAACTCCAGTCCCAGGGGTATCCAGTATCCTTTTCTGGCCTCTGAGGACACGGGGCACACATGTGGAGCACATTCGTACATGCAGGCAAAACAGCCATGCACATAAAATAAAAATAAAATTTAAAAAGTATTTTAAAAAGATCCATGATTTGGGGCTGGCAAGATTGCTAGCTGGTAAGGGCTCTTTAGTAACCTGGCTCTAGTTCCTGGGACCCACATCGTGGGAGGAGGGAACCAACTAAAAGGTGTTTTGTGACCACACACTCCCACCCATGATAGATAGATAGATAGATAGATAGATAGATAGATAGATAGATAGATAGATAGGTGGGTGGGTGGGTGGGTGGGTGGGTGGGTGGGTAGATGGATGGATGGATGGATGGATGGGTAAGTAGGTAGATAAATGTAATTAAAATATTTTTAAAATTTATAATATGCTAGGGGTAGTGGTGCCTGCCAGCACTCATGTGGCAGGGGCAGGTGGATCTCTGTGAGTTTCAGGCCTGCCAGGGTGGCACAGGACCTGTTTTTTAAACTTCTGACTCCTATTTAATTTCCTAACCCCTTCCTACTTCCTTGTGAAAATTGTCTATCTTGTGTGTAGGGGACACGTGCAACACTGTTACAACTGTGGTCAGGTGGCCACCTTGTAGTTGTCAGTTCTTTTGACCTCGTGGATCCTGGGAGCTGAGCTCAACTTGGTTAGGCCTGGGGGCAAGTGCTTTTTCCTTTGAAGCCAGCTTGTTGGTCCTACCTTCCCTACTTCCTCCTTCCTGGGAGCAAGGGAGGATAATCCCAGAGCTGAGTGTTTAAGACAGGGCCTTCTGCTGCCCGTGGTGGCACACGCCTTCAATCCCAGCACTCTGGGAGATAGAGGCAGGTGGATCTCTGTGAGTTCCAGGGATGATGGTCTGCACTTATGGTGTCAAACTTTGTGTGGGGGTCTGCCCAGTCCATGCCCCCATGTGCCGTCCGTCACACACTGGTTTTGTTCCCTAAGCGTCAGACCCTGCATTAGAGATTTCAAGATAACTCACCTTTTGCCTCTAGGAACCACCCACACACAGACTTTTAAAAAGAGGCTTTCCTCACAATCCCATGCAGTAGTGGAACTATTTCTCAAGGCCTGGGAGAGCCTGGAGTAGACCCAGTGGGCCCAGCTTCTGGAGTGACTGCAAGAGCTGCTGCCAGCCTGTGGGGAGACAGGGCAAGGCAGATGGACGGCTCTGTTCATCTTAAATTTCTTTCTATATATTCATTGTCTATGTATTGTTTGTGTGTGTGTGTGGATACAAATGCAACCATGTGTGTCCTAATTGTTTTGCATTTATTTCATTGTGTGTATCAGCAGGCATGCATGTGCAACTAGTATGTCTTAATTTTTGCATTTGCTTATCATCTCTGTGTATGCGGGTGTGCATATGCAATTGTGTCTTGGTTTTTTTTTTTAATTTATCGTATTTATGGTCTGTGCATAAATGGACGTGTACATGCCACCGTGTCCATGTGGAAAATAGGGCACAACCTGTGGGAATCAGTTGTCTCTTCCACCATGAAGGTTTTGGAGATTGAACTCAGGCCGTCAGTCTTAGCAGCAAGTGCTCCTCCCACTGAGCCATCCTGCTGATCCCTCTCTCACCCCTTAAGTATCACAGGGTCTATGCAGGGCTGATACCCAGCAAACACCCCATAAGCCTTGTTGAGATGAATGAAATCTGGGCTCTTCAGTGAGGAGAGGTCTTTGGTGATACCTAGGTTTCCTGGGACAGCCACACAGGCCTCCTGGGAAGGGCTCCTTGAAGCACACTGTCCTTATTCCTGCTTTGTACCTGGGAGCAAAATTGGAACAGAAGGAATGGTCAGGGAAAGCAGGCCTGGGGTAGTGGGGTGGGGATCATCCTTCTTTGAGATGGAGACATCCTTGCTGAGTCCCATACCTCTTACCACAGGTGTCACCGATTAGCTCAATAAAAACAGCTTTCCTTTTTTCGAGGGATTTTAATCCAGCAACATGGCTACTCTTGCTAGAATACAGACATGCCCTTAGCACACACTTAATCCCAAACAATGAAGGTAAAGTTAGTTTGTAAAAGGAAGCACCCATGTTTAAAAGCGATGCCTACTTGAGAGGCAGACAAAGTGACAAATCAGAGAAAAATTTGACAGAATGAGTCAGGATAGGACAGGCCCTATCACATGAAGAGACAGGAAAAAGAGGATTTAGGAGAGCAGAGAGAGGAGGAGGAGGCTGTTTTACAAGGAAAGTTTTACAGAGATGGGCTGGAGAGAGAACAAGCTAGAGACAAGTAAAGACAGACAGGCCAGAGAATGAGAAGGAACCAGAAGAGTAGAACAGATTGCTAGAGTTAGTTTGAGGCCAAGCAGAGCAATTCATTCAGAAGCTGAGAGAAGCCAGTTCGAATCAGTCAGCTTGGAGAGGAGTTTAAGCTAGCCAGAGTTCAGAAAGAACTAGAAAGGGTAAGTTTATTCAGCAGCTTATTTCAGCAGAGGCTGAAAACATTCTAGGCCTAGATCAGATTGTACGGAGACTAGAAGCTTCCAGAAATAGGCCTAGGTTAGCAGACAGAGGCAGTAGAGGACAATTAGACAGGCAAATAAAGGATTCTTTTACACCCTTATATTTTGCAAATGTTGGAAATCCACCTAATAGAGACCAAATCAGAAGGTTGCTCCACTGCTGCTTTTACTGGGACGTTCAAGGAGGCAAGAAGGGCTCCAGCCATGCTAGCAGCCCCATTGGCTACCTGTTTTCCCTGCTTTACTCCCCACAGCCCAGGCTGGCTTCCCATGGCATCACCAATGCTGGAGCAGGAAGCCTTCCTGTCACTCCCACACAGCCAGTGGGAGTCTTGAGAAAGGCTTCTGATTAGCTAGGCTTAAGGCACTTGCTCACTTTTGAGCCAATCACTGAGGCTGGAGGGCTGCAGAACCCAGAGGGCTGGCTCCGAGCTCTGTGTCCAGATACATTCCTCATCTCCATTTAGGCTCCTGACTGGCTGAGGTGCTGCCCCATAAGGAAGCAGAGGCCTGGGAGCCAGAATGGGTGCTGATTGACAGATGGCAAAGGAGTCTTTCCTTCAGGGTCAGAATGACTAATGAAGCCAACCACAGTCCCCGGCTCCCACTGGTTTTTTTTTTAAGGGCTATACTTAAAATGCATCCCGAAGGTAGCAGGCAAGGAGAGGAGTCTGCAGCACCAAAGTCATCCCACCGGCTCTCCTGGAAATCCAAAGCACAAAGCCAGAAGCTGCCCAGTGAGCAGTGAGTGCCTGCCTGATACGCCCCTCCTCTGCATGTGTGCAGGGAGAAGCAGTGAGCTCCGTCACCCCACCCCCACACAGCGCTCAGACGCTAGTACATTCTGTCCCCACATTCTAGGTGTAGGTGCACCTGCCCCTCCTGGAACCCAGAAGCCGCTACAAGCTGCACTTCTACAGCAAACAGATCCAGAAAGTGACGACTAAGCAGTCCAAGCCTAGTAGGGCTGAAACAGGTCCAAAATTGATTGTGGTGATGATTCGCACACATCTGTGAAAGCGCTTAAACCCACCGGACTGTGTAGTATCTGAATGCCATCACAGTGGAAACTGTTTCATAGAGAAACACATGTGCACAGAACCCAGAGCCTTGGGGCATGCAGACGATGATGGCAGTGCTCACGAACACGAACACGAGGCTGGGGAAGAAGGTGGCTTTCTAGCTTCGCCCGATGTCGCTGAGCTCTGTTTATGGGTGGCATCTGTCAGAGCTGGGCACAGCGGGCTGTGAAATTAAAAGCTGCTGCTCCGCCAGGCTTGTTGCCCAGGGTCTGGACCAGCCGAGCTGCTCCCATACCAGGAGAGGGCGTTTCTCACGGGAGCTTTGGGGGGACTAGGACAAAGGAGCCTGGGGGTGGCCAAGATCACAGGCCTGTGGCACGGCCTTGCAACGCTCTGGGGAGGTTGCAAAGCTCTTGGTTGCTTGTTAAGCAGAAAGTCGAAATCTGGCAAGCTGCCTTTACTGTTGGGAAATTGGAGCCAGAGTCTTAGAAAGGCGAGCGATGCGTTAGGGCTGCTGGGGACAAAGAAGTAAACGTTTTATCCTGCCCCCTCTGTCATGTCTGTGTTGATGACATCTAGACTCACTGCTTTTTTTCCTTTTCTTTTGTAATTTTTTTTTGTTTGTTTATATTTTTGTCTTTCGAGACGAGGTTTCTCTGTGTAGCCCTGGCTGTTCTGGACTCCCTTGTAGACCAGGCTGGCCTTGAACTCAGAGACCTGCCTGCCTCTGCCTCCCTGAGTGCTGGGATCACAAGCATGTGCCACCGTGCTGGCCTGTCTTGTAATTGTTAATCACTGTAGGAGTGTGTACGTATGAGCACACGTGTGTGCAGGGGCCTGTGCAGGCCAGAGGTGTTGAATGCCCAGGAACGTGAGTTATAGCTGGCTGATAGACCCCTCCCATGGACATGGGAACCGAATTCAGGTCCTTAGAAGAGCAGCAAGTGCTCTTAACCACCGAGCCGTCTCTCCAGCTCCGTTTTCTTTACATTTGAGACGAGGTCTCAATATGTCATCCAGGCTAGCCTTGACCTCAAGATCCTCCTATCTCAACATGTGTGTTGGGATTACAGGCGTGCGTCACTGTGCCTGGCTTCAGGCTATTTCTCTCAATAGCCACAGGTCCTAGATACCTGTGACAATACCATTCGTATTGTCTACCTGCTGCTGGCAACACAGAGCCACATCAGCTGCACTCAGTTGGCCTCAAGGTCCCCTCTACTCTCTTTTTTGACACAGGGTCTCATTGTGTAGACCAGGCTGAACTCACAGAGATTCGCCCGTCTCTGCCCCTGGAGTGCTGGGATTAAAGATGTGCACCACCACCCTTTCTTGGGAGAGGTAGCTCCTTGGACCCATCTTCGTTATCTTTTCAGAAGAGGGCTGTGAAGGGAAGACCAAGGCTCCCTGTTCCTGCTGCTCGGTCTCTGAGGAGTCCATAGCTCTGCTTTTAGCAAAGCGGGTTGCTGTTGCCTGCCGGATAGCCATTCCCAGAGCTGCTCAGAAGCCAGGGAGGCCTGCAGCAGACCTGGGCGTGTGGAAGCGTGAGGATCCGGCTCCTTTTCCCTAGCCCGGCTCTGATGCTGAGGAGGGGGTAGAACTAGGTTCATGAACTAGGGCCAGGGCCAGGGCCAGGCCTGCGTCTTTGGCAGATGATAGTAAACTTGGGATATATGGGAGCTACCACTGTAGTATCATATCTGTGCCTGTGTAAGCTCCCTTTGATCATGCCGCTGTGCGTGTGTGTGTGTGCGTGTGTGTGTGTGTGTGTGTGCACATGCATGTGTGCACATGTGTGTTTATTCAGCACATTTACTAAGCGGCTGCTCTGTTTCTACAGACACGCTGCCCTGCTTCTCTGGGCCTTATGTCTGCACAGGACAGAGGGCTCAGATTACAGCTGAGAAACGGTCACATATAATAAGCATCATAAAGAAATTGAAGCCAGGCTGGAGAGGTGGCCCAGCAGTTCAGAGCACTGCCTGTTCTTTCAGAGGATCTGGGTTCAATGCCCAGCATCCCCGTGGCAGCTCACAACCATCTTTAACTCCAGTTCCATAGGTTCCAATATCCTTTCTAGCTTCCACAGGTAATGCACATACAAATACACACACAGACACGTACATACATACACGGGACACAGCCATTATGCAGACAAGGCACTCATACACATAAAATAAAAATAGTGATTAAAAAATGAAGACAGGGAGCGCTGGGGAGATAGCTCAATGGTTAAGAACACTGGCTGCTCTTCCAGAGGACTTGGGTTCAATTCCAAGCACCCACATGACAGGTCACAAGTGTCTTTAACTCCAAGATCTGACACCCTCACATAGACATACATGCAGGCAAAACACCAGTGCACATAAAAATAATAATAAATAAACTATCTTTATGAAATGGAGCCAGATGTGGTGGTGCACACCTGTAGTCCCAGCACTCAGGAGGCAGAGTCATGAATATCTCTGTAAGTTCAAGGCCAGCCTGGTCTACATAGTGAGTACCAGGACAGCCGGAGCTACATAGTGAGACCTGTCTCAGAAAAAAAAGAAAGAAAGAAAATGGAAACCAGACTTCTATCTCTAATGGGGTTGTAGAGCCGTTTTAGACAATATAGTCAGGGGAGAGCTGAGGGTGGAGGTGACACTGGGTCTGAAAGTCAGGTTGGGACCCCAGAGCCTAGCAAGGAAAAAAGACGGGAGCTAAAGGACAGTGTGTGAGAAGGACCTGTATCAGTCCATGGGGCTGCCACAAGATCCCCACACTGGGCGCCTTAACCAGCGACACTTCTTTCCCGTGGCTCTGGGGGCTGGAAGTCCTTGATGAAGATGTCATTAGCACCCGTGGAGGGTGGAGTGGGGCTCCCTCTCCTGGCTTGCAGACAGCTGCCTTCCCATCCTGTGTTCTGTATGGCTCCCTCTGTTCTTCCTGGCTTGTCTCTTACACAGACACTAGGTCAAAGGTCCTTGGTGAAAGCTTCACCCTTGTGTCCCCTGAACCTGTTATCTCTCCAGATAAAGTCATGCTGGAGGGAAAAAAGTGATCAGACTGCAGTGCAGGAATTTGAGCACATACTTCTGTCCGTCCTAGGCCCTAGGTAGCCTTAGGCTTGGGGGTATCTCAGTGCTGGGGAGCTGGGGGGCGGGCTGGAGAGCACTGTGCAGATAAGGATGTGTTCTGTAGGTCACAGGAACTCCTGGACAGCAGCACAGATCCCTGGGCCGATCGGTGTGTGGCTTGTTTGGGTTTAGACGCCTCTGCAGGAAGAGGCAGTTCTTAGGTACAGGGCAGCCCCTGTTCCTGGAGGCTAAGAAGCAGAATGCTGTCTTCACCTCTCCTGTCATCTGAATTCCCTTCTGTTTTTTGTTCTTCCCAAGAATCAAAGGCTGGTGGGTGTCTCACCATTACGTCTCTACGTTCCTGTCTGGAGTGATGCTGACGTGGTGAGTCGTTCTTCACTGGACTCTTTGACCTCCGTGGCTGGTACACGGGGAAGGGGTTCTCAAAACTGGGTTAGAGGCCCAGTGCCAGGGTCCTGCCAAGCCAGCTGGAAGTTCCGTGGGGACTATTTCATAGTGTTGGCTGGGGCAGAGGTGACAGGGCATGAGGAGCGAGAGTGACTGTGATGTCCCTTCATTCTGGAAAGGGTGATGGGTGTGACCTGGCCAGCTCAAGGGCAGAGGACTGAAATCAGGACTTCATTTTACCTTTGAAATGTTTTCTTCCTTTTAGTTGGAATGAAAAAGAAACAGGGGGGTGAAGGTATGGATGCATGCCTGGTTTTACAGCCTGTCCCACCTCTTGTGTTTTTTTTTTTTTCCAGGCCTAATGGACTAATTTATCAGAAATTTCGAAATCAATTTTTAGCCTTCTCCATTTTTCAGAGTGAGTACTCAAGCCCGGCTTAGACGGAGGGACCTGGTTCCCTGAGCACTTTTACTGATGAGGAGGTCCCCAGGTGATAATCCGTGGAGGGGGTGGAGAGAGTCCTGGCCAGAAATTTAGATCAACCCTAGCTCCCGCCCCCCAACACAGTCTTTCATAGTGGTCCTAATATGCTTTATCCTTTAGAGTGCAGGCAGCTCAGACACACAGTGGCCCAGCAAAGCACCAACCAGATTAGAAGCCTCTGGGGAATTTTCCTAGGCTTGCAGTAGGTACTTAATAGATGTGTGGGATTATGCCGGGAGCAACAAGCGACAACGTTAAGACTCAAAAGAAGCGGCTCCACGCAGAGGGGAGCACAGATGCTAAAAATGAGGTAGCGACGTAGAATCGTAGCTGTGGCAAATTATTAAAAATTAAAGTAGGCCCCAGGGTGGTCCCCTTGGCCCTCTGCTCAGCCCACCCACTAGCCTGCTTTTTGTTAAGGACATTGGATTTGGAGGAGAGGCTGTGGGTCTATTTAACTTGAGTCCGGGCACTGTGCTCCCCCTACAGGCTGTGTTCAGTTCCTACAGTACTATTACCAGAGGGGCTGTCTCTACAGACTGCGGGCCCTGGGGGAGAGGAACCACCTGGACCTCACCGTGGGTGAGTAGCTGGGCAGCGGGTAGAATTGGGAAGGCTTGTCCACATCCCTGCAAGGGAGGCACAAAGTCAGAAGGGCATGAGACCCCCGGCTGGGACTGCCATTCTTTTTGGTTTGTTTGAGACAGGGTTTCTCTGTGTAGTCTTGGCTGTCCTGGACTTGCTTTGTAGACCAGGAAGGCCTCAAACTGAGAGATCTGCCTCCCCAGTGCTGGGACTACAGGCACGGGCCACCACACCTGGCTGGGACTGCCATTCTTTACCCCTTTTGCTGTTCATAATTCACCAGGGATCCTCCTGTTCCAGCCTCCAAGTGTGGTAGCCACAGAGTGCTAGGCTCTTCAGGGCTGGGCCCTGACCTTATGCTTTGAGATGCCTGTAGTTTTTTGTCTGAACTTTATAACATACATAATGTTAAGCTGGGTGTGGTAGGGGCATATCTGAAGTCCCAGCTACTTGGGAGGCCGAAATGGGAGGATTGCTTGAGCCCAGAAGATGGAGGTCAGCCTGGGCAACAGACTCTGTTGTTTTTTAAATAGTCATACACACCCTCTTAACTCTGCCCCACAGAAGGGTTCCAGTCCTGGATGTGGCGGGGCCTCACCTTCCTCCTGCCTTTCCTCTTCTGCGGCCATGTGAGTCCCTCTGTTTGTGGGTACCCCTGTCAGGGATGATCCCTGGGAACAGGAGATCTTTGGGGCACCCCTCCCTCACAAGGTGTCTGTCCCGTGTACCTGGGACAAGATGATCGTCCATACAAATATCACCCCAACCTAGCTCCCTGTTCTGATGTATTTCATGCCTGAGCCTCACAGATTCCTGGGCATCTGAGGGCTTCCCCACAGCTTGCTGGCATAGCGTGGGATAGGGCCGGGAGAGGAGGATAATCTCAGGTGTCCCCATTTCCTCAGGATGTAGGGACACTAAAGATAGAAGGAGAATTGGTCCTTCAGACATGCTGTGTGTGAGACACTTGTGGTTCCATGGGAAGGGGGTGTCCGTGGCTTGGGTAGTTGCTCTTTGACACCGGAGGCCTGGTCCATCTCCCTGGCTTTCCGCATGGATCTGCAGGGAAACTGATGGGTGAGTGGTGCCTGTCTCCCTGTCTCCAGTTCTGGCAGCTCTACAATGCCGTCACGTTGTTCGAGCTCTCCAGCCACGAGGAATGCAAAGAATGGCAGGTATCATGCCTACATTTGTCTGTCTGGCTGGCAGTAGGGAGTGGGGCGGGGGCTTTTGGAGAGAGGTGGGCTGGGCGGCCATGGGGAGGACTCTGAGCCCTTGTTTCTCTGCGCTGGGCTGCTTCTGCCCAGAGTTCTCTATTGCTGGGGCCTGAGAAGAAACAGTAGGAAGGAACTCAAGAGGTCATGGGGCCCTCAGCGTTGCTGAACGAAGGAAGATTATCCCATTGAGCACTTTTCTAGAACCCCACCTGACCTTGGGAGTTGTCACTTTATTCACTTCCTTCCATCGTTATTCTGGTCCCACCTGTAGCTTTGCTGAGAGTTTGGGATTGGGGTTAGAGGCAGGTTCTTGGGCCGTGGAACTGACTTCTTCTCTTTACTCTTCCCCCCCCCACCACTCTGGGTATTTCGGGGTGCTGCATGTCTGGATCGAGCAGGTGTTTGTGCTGGCTCTCACCTTCCTCATCCTCTTCCTCGGCAATTTCCTGACCACACTCAAAGTTGTGCACGCCAAACTCCAGAAGAACAGAAACAAGACAAAGCGGCCATGAGCCTTCGGACTCTTGTGTCTGGGGTTCTTAGGACTTAAGACTGCTGAGGATTCCAGTCAGCGCCCTGGCTGCCAGTCACTGGTAGCCACAGGCAGCAGCATCTCAGGGGCCAGCAGCATCGCTGAGAGCAGGGCCGAGGCCCCGGTCCCTGGCCAGACACGAGGAATGTGAAGGCCGCCTGTGCGCACAGTATTAGCCTGCCCCATCTCCGTATTTATAACGTATTTAATGCCGGGTCTTCCCCACGTCCCTGGAATCGGAGGCCTTTCCCCAAAGCTCTGGGTAACGGCGGTGGCCAGGTCTGTGTCTGTCTTCCAGGGAAGGGCAAAAAGCCTCAGGGAACCCCTCTCTTCCTACTCCTGTCATTTGAACCCCTCACGGGGGTTTGGCTGTGCCTCACCGGGGTTGGCTTTAGCTGACCTGCTTTTACCGTGTCCCAGGCACTGGGCGGAATGAAACTTTGAGCATCCTGTGGAGTGGCCCCCCGCCCTGGGCCACCACTCTGCTGTAAGCCTCCCACAGGCCCCACTCTCTGTGGTGGCGGGGGAATATTTTAGTTCTCAGAGAACCTACCAGTCTTGTCTCTTGCCTTGTGTCTCCTGAACCGCCTTTCTACTGGCCACTTGGGGAGAGTGGCGCAGCCTCCTCGGATCTTCGAGATCTCGGCTCCTTGGAGCCCGGGCGGCAGGGTTTTAAGGACGGTCTCCACCAGGGGGCGCCAAGCCTCTGGGTTGTTTGCGTTCTAGCCGGCTACTGGGGGTTTCATGTTGGCACCCTTCAGCCTTCCTTCACAAACTCGCTGTGAGAACTTGACATAATCCAGACCCTCAGCGTGACTGGCATTTAAGGTCACCCATTCCCTGCCCCTCTCCACCTCAGGGGTTCTTGTTTGTGTGGGAAGGGGAGGGGTGGGGCCTGAGTGGGCTCAGCCCAAGGTGCGACCCTGTGAGATGCAGGCAGCAGCAAGGCGGAGGAAGAAACAGGCCCAACTGAGTGTCCTGCCCCCTCCCACCCACGGGCCCCAGCTGCCCACCCAGCTCCACATCACAGCTGTCGTCCTCAGACATGCTTCATTCGGTCCTCACAGTTTTTAAATTCTTTAGTTATGCGATAAAAATGAGATCTCACCTTCTCCCACGCTGAGATGCCACAGAAGAATCCAGATTTCTGTTTACCTTACTAAAATGGAAAAACCTGGCAACATTCCCAAAGGGCAAGAGCAGGCACCTGCTCCTGTTTGCCGCGGCCCGCCCCTCCCTTCATCCCTGCCCTACTTCTGTCCTTGGTCTCCTGTCCTTGAATCACCTGGCCTGGCCTGTGCAGGTATGCCCCAGATTAGGAATCAGCAAAGTTTCCCCATTAAGGCCCAGAGAATGAGTATGTTAGGCTTTGTGGACTAGTCCTGTGGTAACTTCAGCCTGCAGTTGTAGAACAAAAACTGCCATTACATACTTGTGGCTTTTCAATAAAACTTTATTTACAAAACCAGGCAGGGGCTACATGTGGCCCACAGGCTGTGGTTCACTGACCACTGCTCTACACCTTTCTATCCACAACGTCTAGGATTCGGAGAGAGCAAGAGGTCCTTGGTTGGCTCCTCAGGGGACAGGGCCTTGGACAGGGGAGGGGGTCCTTGGCAACCTGACCTTGGGGGCTGAGTCAGGAGGTACTGGGACAGACGGGTCAGCCAAGGCCATGGTTCCATGGTCGGGTGATGCCCCCTTCATCTCGGAGGCACTGAAGTGGGATGCCTGGCTTGAAAAGTTCTGAAACGCAGACTCTAGACCTTCTAGAAGGTGTCAGGACTCGAGAATCTTGCCGTGGGAGACACCGGCGATCTGTAGGCGAGTTCCGAGAAACTGTCCGGTGTGGGAAGGGGTGGCCATGTCAGTTCTGGAACGAGGCAGGGGTAGCCTACTCCCGACCTCCACGTCATGGTGAGGCTGACCACTCAGATGACCCAACCCCAGCCATTTAGAGATGGGGCATAGTCCAGGGTGAGCGCATCCGTCAGGAGCCTGGGCACTGGCTATCAGGAGTCTCCAGTGGAAATCGGCTGAGGGTTTGGAGGAGAGACTGCAGCAGGAGTCAGATGGGCGGCCTACATTCATTTTGACCTTTTGAGAGGTTGTTTCTTCTGCACTTTAACATGTGTCTCAGTCTGTGGCCAAGGCTGAGGCAGAAGTCCTCAGTGTGGTGTGAAGGGAGAGGCCAGTGCCAGCCTCATGTCCGGCTTGACGCCTGCATTCTCCTGATAGGCTGTGGCCGCCAGGTTCCTGAGGGGAAGCAGGAAGGGGCTGGAGGATGTAGCTGAGCCTATCTCAAGAGCTCACGGAGACGGGGACTCTGAACAGCATTGCACATCCACATGTTGCTCTGAGGTTTTAGCATGAGTTGGGTTTGGAAAGGAAACAGGCGTGGCTAGGGCAAGGAGGAGCTGTGACAGGGAGGGCCCTCCCGCAGCCTGGCGATGAGTGCCCGTCCCAGGGTAGAGTGCCGGTGGGGTCTGGCATCTGCATTCACCGCTGAACTACAGTGTGACCCCGAAGGGGATAGTTCCAGAATGTTCTGAGAGTCTAGCCCTGGCGCCAGGCACCGCAAGGCTGTGAGGGGGCCGGGGTCCCTCGCTGCGACAGTTCCCCCAGGTTCACAGCAGCAGGCAGATCCTGTGCTTTTTCTTCCTCTGTGCTTTCTTGAGGGCGCTGAGGGCCACCTTGGCGGCTTCCCTGAAAACATCTTCCACGTTCTCCCGAAACTTGGCAGAACATTCCAGATAGAGTGCAGCTTGCATCTGTTCACAGGCACTCAGGCCCTGGGGAGGGCAGGGAGAGGGAGTGTTAATTAGATGAGGGGCCTGGGGCCTTCTGACACCCCTAAAGCTTGGGAGGCCCTCCAGAGTTGGAAACCTAACCTTGGGGGGACCCCTGCCTCTCCACGGCTGGATGGAAGAAGCCCCTTGCTGGCCCTCACCCATCTCCTTCTCTCGCCAGCTTCCAGCAGAGAGGGGAACTGAGTTCTGAGACCTGGGGCCAGGGCTACCTCTCAAGCTGTATCCCTGTTCCTTGACAGGGCAATTTAGGCAACTGAGTTTCCTGGCAGGGTGAACTAATAAAAATCTTGGTCTTCCTATTATTAGTGCTTCTTTTTATTTTATTTGTTTGAGACAGGGTCTTACTGTGTAGCTTTAGCTGGCCTGGAACTTGCTATGTAGACCAGGCTGGCCTTGAACTTACAGAGATCCACCGGCATCTGCGTCCTAAGTGCTGGGATCAAAGGTGTGCGCCACCGTGCTTGCTTTCTCTCTCTCTTTTTTTTTTCTTTCTTTCTTTCTTTTTTTTTTTTATGACTCTTAGACCCTTGTTTGTCTCAGCTCCCCTAAAAGTCAGCCAAGGCACTGCAGTTGAGAAGGCAAAGGCCTAGGTGGTTTCTGGCCGGCTAGGGGTATTCAAAGATCGTGGATCTGAGTGGTAGCGGGGACCCTGGCCCACCTGTGTGTAGGTGATGGGCTCCAGCTGGGCTGCCCGGAGCTTCCGCAACTGCTCCTTGTCCTTCCTCAGGTCTGTCTTGCAGCCGATGAGCACGGTGGGGGTCCCTCGGCAGAAATGTGTGACCTCAGGGAACCACTGAGGAGAAGGTAGGGCATCAGGGCAGAGACCCCCCTGGGGCTGACCCCCTCTCTCGGAGGCAAGCAGGACAGTACCTTGATGAGGACGTTGTCGTAACTGGTGGGGTTCATGACATCATAGCAGATGAGGACGAGGTGTGTGTTCTGGTAGGACAGAGGCCGCAGCCGATCATAGTCTTCCTGCCCTGAAGCCAGAGAGGGGTAGAGGCATGAGTCCCTGTCTGCCTGGGGGCCCCTTCTAAGCTTCAGTGGGGAGATGACCTCGGGGCCTACTTTCCTAGTTTATAAAATGGGCGGGAGAGGGAAAGAGGTGACAGATTGTATGCCATCAAACCCACGCGGTGCCCATCTGGACTGGTAATAGAGAAGAACTGCAGACTGCAGCCATTCTGCTGAGGATGTCTGTGCTCCCTTGCCTGACAAGCCTGAGACTCAGAACTGGGGTCTTTGCCACCCAGATCTCCCCAAGGCCCGAAAGAGTGTGCTGAGCTCCAGCATCCTTGGTTCTGGGGCAGCTGCCTGGATTTCTCTTGCCCATTTTTTGCAAATGCTGATGAAGTAGGAATAAGCACATTCATTACCATATCTCACCCGGCCCTTCAGCTGAAGCCCACCTGAGGAGCTTTCAGACCCCACCTTCTATAACCCCTCCAATCAGAACCTAGAAGCTGGGCCTAGGCTTTCTTTAGCTTTTGTAAATTTTGGAGGTAACTTTTTGTTTTGTTTTGTTTTTTGAGACAGGGTTTCTCTGTATAGCCCTGGCTGTCCTAGAACTTGTTCTGTAGACCAGGCTGGGCTGGAACTCACAGAGATCCACTTGCCTCTTCTTCCTGAGTGCTGGGATTAAAGGTATGCAGCCCCACCGCCCAACTGGAGGTAACTTCTTAATTTTTAAATTTTATTTTGATTTTTGACATAGGATCTTACTATGTAGCCATGGCTAGCCTGGAACTTGCCCTGTGGACCAAACTAGTTTCAAAAACTCACAGCCATCTGCCTGCCTGCCTCTGCCTCTGTGTGTACCACCATGCCTAGCTGGGGGGAGCTTCTTTGGTGAACAGTTTTAAACGTCCAGAAAGAGTCTACGAGGAAGAACACAGGACTCCAAGCCAGGACTCACCTGCTTGATCTGTCCCTGAGAGCCGGCCTGGGAACCTCCCACTGTACCCACACTGCTCTCCCAGCAGGATGTCTTAGGGCAGCCGTCCCATGCTTGTCATGGCCCTGGTGTCAGGCCCAGAGAGCCCCACCAACCCTGTCCTTGACCCACTCTGAATTCAGATTTCACCCATTTCACCAAAGAGATCTTTCCCCCCTAGTCTAGTAACCGGGCAGGATGACCCTTCATCCTGAGTCACCGTGCAAAGGCATTTTTAAAAACTCGGTGTGGGCGGAGCACCTAGGGATGTGTCCCATCATGCAGCTGTCCACTACAAGGAACATGGCTGTCCACAGGCCTCCCCCCTGTCCCGTCCCCACACTGCTGGGTGGTGTCAGCCTGCCCTCCAGTCAGAGTATACATTCTTGTTCTCCCATTGGTGTCAGAGCACAGGTCCCCTCTCCTGCCTGCTCTTACGTCCTCAGCCGGCTCCACCACAGCACAGTTCCAGAGGTCAGAGGTGGCAGAGCCAGGCCAGACACAAGTTCAAACCTTAACTGGTTCCCTCACTTCTGTGTGACCTTCCCTTACACAGGTCCTCTGAGGAGCCTGAGTCTCTACCTGGACCATCAGCATCTTTTAACTTTTATTTTTTAATTTTTAAGAAATTTACTAGTTATTTAAGAATTTCCTTCTTATTATACTTTTGTTAGCTAAAACAATTAAGTTTAAAACTTCTCTCCCTCTTACTACTCACACAACTTTAAGTCCTTTTATCCAAAAAAACCCAAAACCTAATACAACAAACACCCCCAAAATCAAGAAAACAAAATAAAGCCACCTCCCACAAAAACAAAAACAAACAAACAAAAAACCAAAACAACCCACCAAACTATAATCAAATAAAGCACACAAAAAACCCGTGGAGTCCATTATATTGTTGGTCAATGACAGAACAAGAGGCCTGTCCTGGAATGTTGATGCACTCAGGTCACCCCATTGTGGGGAAGTAATCTTCCCTCTCCCAGCCAGTATAAGTGACAGGTCAGTAGTTAACCTTTAGCCTCGTGGCTAGGTTTTCATCAATTCCGCCCCCCCCCCTTTTTTTTAAATTGTTTTAATTGGTTTAGTGGAGCTACAGAGACGGCTCAGCACTTAGGGGCACTTGCGGCTCTTCCAGAGGACCCAGGTTCTGTTCCCAGCACCCACAAGATGGCTCACAGTCATCCATTCCTCCAGTTTCAGAAGATCTGAAACCCCATTCTGATGTCTGGGGACACCAGACACATGGTACCTATGTGTGTGCAGCCAAAACACTGATACATGGCTAAACCAATTTTTTTTTAAGACAAGGTTTCTCTGGGCAGCCTTGGCTGTCCTGGACTCAAAAGATCTGCTTGCCTCTGCCTCCTGGAGTGTTGGGGTCAAAGGCCTGTGCCACCATGCCTGGCTGGACACATTTTTTAATGTACTTATTTGGGGGCTAAAGAGATGGCTCAGTGGTTAAGAGCACTGGCTGGGCTTACAGAAAGGACCCGGGCTAAATGCCGAACACCTAACTTTTAAAATGTACTTATTTCGTGTGTATGAATGACTGTTTTGTTGAAATGTACATCTATGTACCACATGTATGCAGTGGGAAGGGGGTCCAGAAGAGGGCATCAGATCCCCTGGGATTAGAATGACAGTTGTCAGCTGCCTGTGGGTGCTGGGAAGAGAACCCAGGTCCTGTGGAAGAGTGGCCGGCGCTCTCAATCACTGAGCCATCTCTCCAGCTCAGTTCTCTCTGTTTCTTGTTTTTTAAGATGGGCTCACTGTATAAGCCTTGGCTGGCTTCCAACTCGTTCTCCTCCCTCTGCCTCCAAAGTGCTAGGATTAAAGGCATCACCACTAGGTCTGACTTTCCTTAATTTTTTTTTTTAAATGTGTGTGTGTGTGTTGGGGGGTTGACACAGGGTTTTTTGTGCAGCCCTGGCTGTCCTGGAACTCGCTCTCGCTGGCCTCAAACACACAAGAGCTATACCTACCTCTCCTGAGTGCTGGGACTAAAGGCTTCCACTACCATCTTACAGTGTTTTGTTTTGTTTTTTTTTTTTTTTTGAGATAGGTTTTATATATCCCAGGCTGGTCCTCAACTCCTGACCCACCTGTCTCCAAATTCCAAGTGCTGGCACATACCAGCCCACCCAACTTGGGACATGGACCCTGTGGACTGCCACCAGCCAGTATCCCTCTAATGTATAGGGCTTATCAGCGTAGGCACAGGCCCTCCTGGTGACAGCTGAGCCAGACACTACCTGTGCTGTCCTTCAGTCCAGGTCCCCTCAACACGGGAGAAGCCGCAGCCTCCTCACTATAATCAGGAGGCACCCGTTGTGGGACAGTGGAGTGTTGGTTCAGGATGTTTTCCCATCTACGACCCTAAGCACCCTTCTCTTCAAACCTCTGTCAGTGTCCTTCTATACGTGTGTATCCAACGGGCAGCTTCCAGCCCTGTGTCACTATTTGAGTTCCTTGATCACACTAGCTAGCTACAGTGTAAGGGATCCATTGCCACACCAGGCTGGTGGCTGTCACTGCCAAGAGCCCTGTGCACAGCTTCAAGCTGTCTATTGTGGCCCTGGCTGTTTGCCATCCTCTCCAAAACTACCAATGGCTTCTTCCTTTTTTCATTTGTTTGTTTGTTTTTTGCTTGTTTTGCTTTTTTTAATTTTTTGAGACAAGGTTTCATTATATAGTCTTGGCTACCCTGGATCTAACTATTTAGACTAAACTAGCCTTAAACTCATAGAGATCTGCTTCCTGAGTGCTGTGACTAAAGGTATGTATCACCATAGCCAACAGCTTCCTGTGTCACCTCTTCCTGATCTCCTGTAGTCCTTTTCCACCTGGCTGCTGGATAGATCTTTCTTTTCTCTCTCTCTCTCTCTCTCTCTCTCTCTCTCTCTCTCTCTCTCTCTCTCTTTCTTTATGTATACAGTGTTCTGCCTCCATGTGTGCCTGCAGGCCAGAAGAGGGCACCACATCCCATTATAGATGGTTGTGAGCCACCATGTGGTTGCTGGGAATTGAACTCAGGACCTTTGGAAAAGCAGACCATGCTCTTAACCGTTGAGCCACCCTCCAGCCCCCTGCTGGATCTTAAAGCAATACTCAGATTCAGCGGCAACACACAGTGGTCCTCTAGCCTGCACATGCTGACCTGGAACTTGTGACATAGCCTCCCTAGTTCCCAGATTATAGGTGTGTACCGTCCCAGCCAGCTTTTTTCTTCTTTGTAAACATGTGGAACATATTATTCCCCTTTTTCTCAGTAAACATGTTCTGACTCTACTTTTACCTTCTGTAGTATGAAGTGTTTTATGTGCCTGGCTCTTTAAATGACCCTGTGACCTTTCAGTGTCAGTTGGCTCTTGGACTTCTGGGAACAGGAGAGGATATAAAAGCCAGCAGAGGCTGAGAGTACAGAGAAAGAAGAGTCAGAGAGGGGGAAGAAAGAGGAGTAGGCAGGAGTAGGCTCCAGGAGACAGAAAAGTGGGGTCAGAGATGAAAGTTGATGCAAGAAGATTGAGTAGGGCTAGAGAGAAGAGACTGAGCAGAGCGAAGGTAAGAGAGTAGAAAGTGGATTGAGCAAGCAGAGTGAGAAGACGGTTGGTGACAGTTGAGCCAGGAGAACCTGAGCTGAGCCAATGAAGATATTGTTAGCAAAGAGTCAGGAGAAGAACCCACAAAGTAGCTAAAAAGATAAACTATAAAGACTAAAGAACAGCGGCCTTCATTTCATCTTATATCTTGCTTTCTGTTTGTTTGGTTTTTGGCTTTTCAAGACAGGGTTTCTCTGTGTAGCCCTGGCTGTCCTGGACTCACTCTGTAGACCAGACTTGCCTGGAACTCACAGAGATCTGCCTGCCTCTGCCTCCTGAGTGCTGGGATTAAAGGTGTGCGCCACCACCACTGCCTCTGTGTGGCCATTATTTTATGTCCCTTAGTCACTGTTCTGTTGCTCTGGGGAGACACCATGACCAAGGCAACTTTTAAAAGAATGCATTTAACTGGGGCTGGCTTACAGCTCAGAGGCTTATCATCATCGTGGTGGGAAGCTCGGTGGCACACAGGAAGGCACAGTGCTAAAGAAGAAGAGTTCTACATCTGAGCTACAGGTTCCAGGCAGAGAAACGGGGCCGGGCAGGAGCGTTTGAAACCTCAAAGCCCACCCACGGTGGCACACCTCCTCCAACAAGGCCACACCACCTAATCTTTTCCAAACAGTTCCACTAGCTGGGGACCAAGCATTGAAACATATGAGCTATGGAGACTGTCACAGTGTGTGTGTACATCATGTGTGTTCCTAGAGCATATATCTGTCAGATCACTGGAACTAGAATTACAGACGGTTGTGAGCCATCTTGTGGGTACTGGGTCCTCTGCAAGAGCAGCCAGAGCTCTAAACTGCCGGGCCTCCTCTCCAACTACACCGTATGCCTTTCTTTATGTGTGTGTGTTTTTCTTGCCTGGGTGTCTGCAGCATGAACAAGCAGTGCCCACAGAAGGTAGGAGAGGACATCAGATCGCCTGAAATCAGAGCTGAAGAACATTCTGAGCCGCCATGTGGGTGCTGGGAACTGACCCTGGCCCCCTATAGGAGCAGTAAGTGTGCCGAACAACTGAGCCGTCACTCTAGCCCCTAGTTTGTTTTTGTTTGCCTATTCATTGTTAAGGGGTCTTTACAGGGGCGGGAGAGATGGCTCAGCGGTTAAGAGCCCTCGCTGCTCCTATGGAGGACCTGAGTTTGGTTCCTCAGCTCCTGGAGATTCAGCGCCTTCTTCTGGACTCTCGGGAACTTGGACTCACATGCACATTCCCTCACAAAAGGACTTGCTACTCTCACAGAGAGGCCAAGCTCTGTACACGGTACTCACACGGCACAGTCACCTGTAACTCCAGTTCCAGAGAATCCGATTCCCTTTTCTGACCTCCTACAGGCACCAGGCACACATGTGCGGCACATCTATACATGCGGGTGAACACTCATACACATAAAAATAATTCTTAAAAAAATAGATGCCTTTGCTGGGGTGGGGTAGCGCTCACCTTTATCCCAGCAGCTGGCAGGCAGAGGCAGGTGGATCTCTGTGAATTTGAGGCCAGCCTGGTCTACAGAGTGAGTTCCAGGACAACCAGGGCTGTTATACAAAGAAACCCTGTCTCAATGCACCCCCTTCCCAATACATACCATTAATTACAACCCAGTACGAAAGGGAAAATAATTGGACTGGAGAGATGGCTCAGCAGTTAAGCACACTGGCTGCCCTTCCAGAGGACTCTGGTTCAATTCCCAGCGCCCACATGCCAGCTCACAACTGTCCTGTCTGTAACTCAAATTCTAGCGGATCCAACTCCCTCACACAAACACCAAATGTGCATAAAAATATTTGAAAAAGGAAAAACATGGAGTCAACCAAGTATCTTTGGATCCTGTATCCACAGAAACAACTTCAGACAGAACTCAGACAGAAACGAATCTGTACTGACCAAACACAGGCTTTTTGCCACCTTTCCCTAAATGATACAGCACTGAGAGTGTATCGTGAGTAACCCAGAGTAACTGAAGGGACACCTGAAGACGCGCCAAACCACTGACGGCACACCATCTTATACACGGACCTTGAATTTGAGTCTCCATGGGTTTTACAAGGGGGTAGCAGGTGGGGGTCTTGGAACTCACCCTGAGAACCGACTGTCCCCAGATCTCACATACACGGGCTCAGTTTCACAGAACAGAAGCAGCCTGCCTCAAGCCACTGATCCAGGACTGCCAGCCCCAGACCCCACATTCTAAGTGGAGTTAATACAGATGAACAACTCGCACCCTGTCTCGTATAAGGACAGGCTCCGGGCCTCTAAGGTGTACCTAACTCTGAAGCAGCAAACACGTTCTCTTCCAAAACGGTGTCCAGAGCACTGGTTCTCAATCTTGCTGTGCGGGACCCTTGAATATGGTTCCTCATGTGGTGATCCCCAGCCATAAATTCTTTGTTTGTTTCAAGACAGGGTTTCTCTGTCTTACTCACTCTGTAGAGCAGACTGGCCTGGAACTCACAGAGATCCTCCTGCCTCTGCCTCCCCAAGTGCTGACACTACAGGCACGCCACCACACCTGGCTTCCCATAAATTCTTCTCATTGCTACTTCATAACTGTCTTTTTGCTACTGTTATGAATCATAGTGTCAATACGTGATGTGTGGGATATCTGATAGGCGACCCCTGGGAAAGGGACGGTCCATTCCCAAAAGGGGCTGCAGCCCCCAGGTTGAGAACCGCTAGTCTAGAGGTTTCTACCGGCAGTTGTAAAATGAGGTCAGGTACCGGTTGGTGCTTTCTCTGCATGCCAGCTGCCGGGGGTTTGAAGGACGCCCGCTCAGATCGGGCCTCCCTGCTCTGATCCTGTCTTCCAAGTGTGCCCCATTCTGCTTGTTCCTGACAGGTTCTGTATACAAGCACCTGTATTCTGTCTCACCTGGGCATACTGTCAGGGCAGAGATTTACCAAGTCCGTCTTTAAGAATTCCCGGCTGCTGGGCGTGGTGGCACATGCCTTTAATCCCAGCACCCTGGAGGCAGAGGCAGCCTACAAAGCCAGTCCAGGACAGCCAGGACTATTACACAGAGAAACCTTGTCTCAAAAAACAAAACAAACAAACAAACAATTCCTGGCCCCGGGAGACATGCAGGAAATACTGGGTAATCATTGTCTTGCTTTGGCTCGAGTGGCAGCAGAGATGAGGGCAGAGATGTGACTACAACTCAACTATTTCATTAAAGGAGCCGCCTGAGTAGAAGTGGGTGGAGTCAGGTGGCTGGAGGTTGGAGGAAGTGGAACCACAGTGGGCTGAGAGTGTTCACACACTCCTCTTGCTGGCCCCTCTTCCGGGAGGTTCTTCTGGCAGGTTGCAGCTGGCTGGTTCTCTCTCTCCTTACCTTTGGGTCTAATGAGAAAAGTCAGCTCCTCAAGGAAACCTTTCTTGATCACCCTGAAGCAATGGCCTCTGTCCATCTGTCCCATGACATTTGATGTCACAATATTTTATGACTTTTGTCCCCTCCCCAGGTAGGGGGCCATTGCAAGCCTTGGAAGTCATGTAAATGCAATAAAAACAGTGAGCCAAGGGAGAAAGCTCAGGTCCAGCCCCGTGCCCACACAGCCCTTTGGGGTTAAGTGCGTTTTACTTCCTGTTCCTTGCTAATCCAAGCAGCACCCAGCAGGTAAGCTGGCCAGGAAAAGTTAAGAGCCCAGGTGGCTGAGGAGAGCGCCCCTGTCAAGGTCACAGCTGGGCACGCTGTGAAACTGCTGTGCCACACATCTCAGCTCCCACTGCCAAGGTCAGGCGCTTGCTCAACCACTCTAAAAGTGTCCCCACAAAAGCTTCCCCACTAGGAATGAACCCCACATCAGGTTTTTGTGAAATGGAGCTGTGAGTCTTTTCCCCCCTAATCTTTTTTTTATTTCCATTTTATTTACCTTTATTTTATGTGCATTGGTGAAATGGAGCTGTGTGTATTTTTTCCCAATCTTTTCACTTTTTTTTTCAATGTGTTTACCTTTATTATATGTGCGTTGGTATTTTGCCTGCATGTGTGTCTATCTGAGAGTGTCAGATCTTGGAGTTACAGACAGTTGTGAGCTGCCATGAGGAACTGAACCCGGGTCCTCTGGAAGAACAGTCAGTGCCCTCAACTGCTGAGCCATCGCACCAGCCCCGCTGGTGAGTCTTGACAAGAGTGATTACAGGGATGCTTAATGATAGTAATAGTTACCTGTAAATGTTACCCTTCCTTTTTAAATTTAATTTTGTATAAATGTGTGCATCAATAAATGGATCTGCACGCTTGAGAATGTGGGTGCCCCCCCTTTTATTGTTTTGGGACAGGGTTTCTCTGTGTAGCTCTGGCTGTTCTTGAACTTGTTCTGTAGACCAGGCTGGCCTTGAACTCACAGAGATCCGCCTAACCCTCTGCTGGGATTAAAGGTGAGCGCCACCAACGCAGACCTCCTAAAGCTGGCCTCACAGGCAGGTGGGAGCTGCCTGACTCCACACTCTAAATCACCGAGCTCTCTCTCCACACACACCCCTAGCTGCCTCCCTTTTCTAGCCAGAGAAACCAAAAGGCAGACAGGTGAAATGACTTACTCCACAGAGCTAAAAGGGCATCCGGGTGCTTTTTGATCAGCTTCACCGAGTCAGGGAAAGAGCTTTATTCTTTTGTTGTTGTTCCTCTGTGTACCCTTGGCTGACCTGAAACTCTCTTTGTAGACCAGGCTGGCCTCGAACTCAGAGATCTACCTGCCTGTCCTCCCTGAGCGCTGGGATTAAAGGCGTGTGCCACCCTGCCCGGCTTCCTTTTTTATACCTGAAATGGCCAGTCTTGGGTGTCAACAGGACACATATGGGAAGAGGGAGCCTCCGTTGACAGCCGCCTCCACAGGTTGGCCTGTGGGCAGTGCATTATCCTGATGGCTAACTGATGGAGAAGACCTAAGCCCACTCTGTGTGGTGCCACTCCTGGGCAGGCGGTCTTGGGTTATACAAGGGAGGCGGCTGAAAAAGCCAGTAAGCAGCGTTCCTCCGTGGTCTCTGCTTCAGTGCCCGCCTCTTGGTCAGTGTTTCTCAAGCTGTGGGTCAGGACCCTTTCATAGGGGTCTCAAGGAAGATACTGTGCATATCAAACATTTACACTGGAATTCATAATAGTAGCAAAATCACACTTACGAAGTAGCAACAAAATAATTCTATGGGTGTGCACGGTGGCACACACCTGCGATCTCAGCAGCGGGGAGGCAGAGGCAGGTGGATTTCTGTGAGTTCGAGGCCAGCCTGGTCTACAAAGAGAGTTCCAGGACAGCCAGGGCTACACAAAGAAAGTCTCAAAAAACTAGTAACAATAAGAATAACCAATAATAATAACGTTGCTACTATCATTATTATTTTATGGTTGGGGATCCCACAACATGAGGAACTGCTCTAACGGGGCACAGCGTTAGGTAGGGTGAATCACTGGTCTAGGTTCTGTCTGGAGTCCCTGCCTTGGCTTCCCTCGGTGATGGACTGTAAATGAAATAAGCCCTTTCCTCCCACAAAGTTGCTTTTGGCCACTTTTTCTGGTTTGGTTTGGTTTAGTTTGGCTTTTCAAGACAGGGTTTCTCAGTGCAACCTTGACTGTTCTGGCCTAACGTTGTAGACCAGCCTGGCCTCGAACACACAGAGATCCACCTGCCTCTGCCTCCCTGAGTGCTGGGCTCACAGGTGTGCGCCACCAGGCCCCGTCTTTTGGTCACTGTTTTACTATAGCAACAGAACACCCAGCCCTGACAAGGCTGGCACACAAACAGTGGCACAAACAGCCGGCTCAAGGAACAGGGGGCCTCTGGGAGGGAGTGGGGAGCCAGCTTAGACCCTGTCTCCTTCTCAGGCTCAATTCTGCCTGGCCTGACTTTTCTCAGGATCCGATGTGTGTGTCTTTCATGACAAGGAACTTGAGCTGGTCTGTGGTGGCTCACTCCTTTAATCCCAGCACCGGGAGGCAGAGGCAAGCGGCTCTCTGAGTTTGAGGCCAGTCTGGTCTACAGAGCAAGTTCTGGAACAGCCAAGGCAAAAAAAAAAAAAAAAAAAAAAAAAAGAAAAAGAAAAAAAAGCGCCAGTCTGGAAAAGCAAAACAAAAGAACTTTGGTGCTGCTGCCCCAAGCTTCCCTGGACATACATTCTGGGGCTTGAGCCCTTTCTCTTCTAAGTCTTAATTCCTTTATCTAGTAGAATGGTGATTAGGTCTGCCCTAACTAGGAAACAAAGACTTTGGGGCTGGGCAGAGGTACCGGTTAGTGGCCTGGCCCTGAATCTCTGAACCCCTTTATGGGGCCTCCCAGCCACTAAGTTGATGGACTATCCTATGTTGCCCATGAAGATGCCAAGTCACCCTGCCCATATTCATACAAGGCTGCCAGCCATCTCCTGAAGCATGGCCTTGGTTCTAGTGGGCCGTGGGCGGGAGTTCCCCCGAAGTTTCACCCATTTTCCTGCAGCTGGCAGTCAGTGTGGCAGGTGGAAGTGAGGTGGTCAGCCCACCTGACGCATTTCCTCCGTGAAATGGGGCTTTCCCTTGACAATGTTCCTTTTCCAGGACAGGGTTCCTAAGTCCTAGAGCTGGGAGGCATGTCATCAGGCCATGGTGCTCCCCAAATCTGCTGGAGGGGATTTGCACTGCAGGAGGCGACCCGTTCTTGACCAGAGCATTGGTCGGAGAAGGGGTGTTGGCAGCATGAGAAGGGGAAGCTGGTGAAGGAGGAAGCCACGTTTACTAGCTCTGCTAGGGCTCCCCCACCTACCTCCTTTCCTCCCCAGGGACAGGAAGAGTCAGGGAAGTCCCATCCTGACACTAGACCATGATCCTTGACTTGACGTACTCTTGGCCTTAAGTGGTCCCAGCTCCAAGACCCACAATACCCCTCTGGTCCTGACCCTTATCTTACCAGCTTCTTTTTCTACCGATTCTCTCACACAGCTCCCCATGCCTCTGTGCCCCTCCAAGATTAGATGAGAGTCTTTGGGTGGGGTCTAAACTCCCCCACTGCCACCATGACACCGACTTTCTGCCCAGAAACCTTCTGGCCTCACCACAGCTTCCTGTCTGAAGATCTCAGGGTTCAGGGGAGGCTACTGAAGTTGTGTGCTAAGGCCCCACCCTGTCTACCTCTTGAGGGCCCAGCGCTTCCGCAGGATGGAGACAAGTTGTCAGCGAGGCCTTGTCTGTGGGCCCTGTGGGCATAGACCTAGCACTGCCCATGGCCGTCATTCCGTTTTGAGTTTGGAAAGAAGAAATCAACTTCTGGGGTCATTCCTGTCCCATAATTCTGATCACTACTGACTGGGAAGGCAGGCCCTGCTCCCCAGGTCTAGAGTTTTCTATGCCATCTACCAGACTCATCTCTAACTCAGTCAATGCCCTCAGCCACTAAGCCCTCACTTTTCTCTGGTCTAGACGGTTACTGGCCATCATCCTCTACCACATTTATCCCGAGACCCAGCCACAAGGTAGAGCTGACTCACCTCCCTGATGATGAATTCATTTACTCCACAGTCACTTCTAGAGCCTCCCCCTACAAACACTGTTCACACGTGAGGGGAATGACCCAGCCTCATAAGCGCACTGCTCACCGGGCCAGGGAATTTCCTCCACCATTAGGACTTCCCCAGTCCCAGCGGACACTCTCGAGGGGGTATCTATGTTCTCCAACCCCTACAGAAGGAGCTGGGAAGGAGGCATGCGTGGTGGCACATACCTCAAGAGGCTGAGGCAGGAGGCTGGAGAATCAGAGGGCAGCATGGGCTACTTGGTGTGTTCGAGGCCAGCCAGAGGGAGAGACCCTGTCTCAAACAAACAGACACATTCCGGCTGAGGACCGGGGCTCAGTGTGGAGTATGCATGCACAAGAGTCTGGTTTTTAGCTCTAGCGCAAAACAAAACAAAGAAGTCTGAAGACCAGTATGTGCTGAACCGCCTAAGAGCTGGCCCCGGTGCCGAGTGTTGGGTATATGAATTTGACTTAATTCTTTTGACTATTTTAGCTCTGATGAAAGATAAGGAAAATGAGGCTCAGATGCCCCCAATGACACACCTGGCAGAACCAAGTCATCATAACCTCCTGACAGCCACTGGCTCTCCCTCCATCCCTCCGAGGCCTCTTGGGACAAACGCGTCTTTCTACCCAGGAGCAGCTTTCTGAACCTCTTTCTGAACCCTCTTATGACATGTCCTTTGGGCATTTTTCTTTTTCCAGAAATTGTCCCAAATGGTCTCTGCTCTGGTCTGGTATGGGAACTGGTCATGAACAGGGAACTCTGGGATGTGACAAGAAGGGCTGATGGCAGAAGGAAAAAGCAGACTTCCTGGCCTCTCCTGCAGCTGCGGGGCGGAACGCAATACCTCTGCTCAGCCAGAACTTCCCCCCAAAGCGTGGTCAATGGTCCTGCCCCTCCCTGGCTCCTAGATAAGAGGCATGTGAAAGTAGGTTCTCCAGACAGACTCCTACTCCCCTCCAGGCCACACCTCTGGGAATTCCTTCCTCACACACCCGGGGCTGGAGGACAGGCTGGGCGGGGAGCCTCAGTGGGCCACTCAAAGGGGTAGGGGGTGTAGGAAGGGTGGGGAGAATGTCGGACCTGGCTCCATCTCGGATCACAGACTTTCACCCGCACAAGGACGGACTAGCAGGGAAGGGGCACTCCGTGACGTGGTTCCACCCCGGTCACCAAACACTGAGTCACAGAGCTGGGTGAGGCTCCACCTGATCCAACCTTTACCCCCGAAGATGTTGATGACACCCCAAAGGGAATCCCAGCATTTGTGGACTATGAGCACAAGTTCCCTCTTCGAGGGGCCAGCAGATAGAACCTTATTTTGATCCATTTCCTAGCCTTCAAGTTTCTTTTCTGAAGTCTGCTTCATCCCAGGACAAACAAGAAAACACAGCATGGA
Organism: Meriones unguiculatus; assembly: GCF_030254825.1. NCBI lineage: Eukaryota > Metazoa > Chordata > Mammalia > Rodentia > Muridae > Meriones > Meriones unguiculatus. Next base: position 88,439,462 of record NC_083352.1, on the reverse strand, counting down.
CTATAGCTGTAGGGTCCCAGAGGCCAGGGACACAGGGCGAGGTACACACAGCGCCTCGGGGTCTCAACATACAGAGCTGCCAGCCATACGCAGAATCCTGGAGGAGTTCCAGCTCTGCCCTCCAGGCCACACCTCTAGATCTCCCTAACCTAAAATTATAGGGCCCAGAAACACAACCCATCAGGACCGAAGCCCCAGGGGGACTCTAATCAAAGACCACAGTAAGCAATGAATTCTGCAACCTTGGGAGGCAGAAGTACAGCCCACGTTTTCTGGAACCACAGGAGAGGAACAAGGCTTCGGAACAGAACGTGGCGCTGCTGGATAAGGCGGGGGGTGGGGGCGTCTCAGAGTTCGCCTCAACCCTATTACCTCCACCTAGAGACGGCTGAGGTCCCTTTGGCTTCCAGAACCTCCCAGCCAGCCAGCGCCTTGCAGGGACCAGGCATGTTGTAGTGTCAGGAAGGAAATGCCCCAACAAGGCAGGGGAACCATCAGGATGACCACAAGGACCTTCTGGGCTCTGGTGCACTCACCAGCTGTGTCGTAGAGGTTGAGGGTCACCTCCTTGCTGCCCACTGTCACACTAGCCGTGTACTTCTCAAACACCGACGGGGCATAGTGCTGTGAGAGAGGGGTTCGGGTTGATCTTTTAAGGGGTGCAATGGAGGCCTAGAGTCCCAGACATATCCCTCCCCTACAACTGTCTTAACACCCTCACTCCATCCAGCTCAGACCTGCCAAACCGCTAGGCTCAGGAATTCTCGACAAGGGCTGCCCCGAGGGACTCCACGGCCCAAGGTTGGGGCCTAAGTCCAGGCTGGGGGACTCCCCCTGTTTGCTGCGGTCCCAAGCCCATCATCCTCACCCCTTCTGTCACCTAGCGGGCCTCACCTCGGGAAATGAGCCTTGGCAGTACACCATGAGCAGCGATGTCTTGCCGCAGCCGCCGTCACCCACGATCACTATCTTCAGCTCCTTCCTCGCCGAGCTGGGGGCGGCGGCTGGGGCGTCCATAGCCCGGAGCCTGGAGCCCGGAGCCCGCAGTGCTGGATGCTGCGCGCCGGTCAGAGCCCGGGTGAGCGACAGGGATGGGGGCGGGGCTGTGGGGCAGGACTACGAGGCTCCACCCTCTGGCAGCTGGCGCCACTTCTGCCAGGCAGCCTCCCGGGCTCACCTCCCCGCCTCAGGTCTCCTCTGCTATGGTCCCAGACCTGGGTGTTTGTCCTTCAGTCCCGGGGGAAAGGAAGAAGCTTGAGGAACCGGATGCTGGACCGCCAGCGCAGCGCACCCCATCACTGCACACCCCCGCTCCTTAGAGTCGTGGTTTCTGCCACTTCGCGCAGACAGCCCTTGATTGGCAGGCTCCGCCTTCTGGCGAGGACCCTTTGATTGGCCGGCCCCCAGAGACTCCTTGATTGGCGGGTTGTACCCCAGCTCCCGGGTTCGCGTCCAGCCCTTGCTCCTAGTCGGCTGGTGCGGCCTGTCCTCCTACAGGTTGTAGCCGCGCTCGTCTCACAGACGACACCGGAACGCGGGTCGTGAGCGTCCAGGAATTGTGCTCACCAACCCTCCCGACCCGGTCTGCTGACCCGCCCCGTGGATCCACGGCGCCCCCTGCCAGGGGCTGCCCTCCGCACTAACCCCAGGTGAAGGGCCGGGCTGCACGGTAGATTCACAATACACGGGCAGTATTTGAGCCAGGCTCCGAGCGGTGGGCACAGGCATGACGTCGCAAGCGCGACAGGGTCCAGAGAGTATCTGGCCCTTCCGTAAACTGGAAACTGACAATCCCCAGATCCACCAAGAAGGGTTTTGGTGCCCTGTCTTTCACAGGAACTCCACTCCCATCACCACAATTCAACCAGCTCTCGGCTAAGCGCGCAATGCCAGCAGGTACAGCGGGCTGACGTCACTGTGACCACCCTTCTCCTGTGTGTACGGGCTGGGGGCTCGCTTCCAGAGCTAGGCCAGTGGTCCAGCGGTAGGACCCTGCAGCCTGCCAGCAGTAGGCGGACCCTACCGGCTGGAGCAGAGGTCATTTCTTCACAGAAGACCTGTCAAAGCTCGGGGTCCACCCTGAAAACTCCCCATTTTCAAGTTCGCGGGAAACATCAAGATTTCACTCTGAGGATGGAGTATGCCGCCAACCTGGGAGTTCCATACTTGCCAGGTCGTTGTTTCCCCGCCCTTCCCCCTCCCCTTTCCTCCAGGAGACGCAAGGCAAGGCTGAACCACCAGAGGGCAGCAGCGACTGCGCGAGGAAAAGGTAACCTGGAGCCAACCCCCAGCTGTTAGGGAGAAATCCCCTTGTTCAAGCCCCTTAGACAAACGCTCAGCGACTCGTACATCCCTTTTTTGCAACTTGTTTATTGAGAAGCACCCTTTTCACAATTGTGAGGAGCTCTTGTCTGGAGGGCGCCCAGCACCAGTGAGATCCATTTTGGGAATACGGCTGAGGGGCCAGGGAGGGTTGTTTTTGCTGTGCTGGGTACAGTTGGGCAGAGGGTTCAGTTAATGGAAGCAGGAGGGGTGCCCAACTTGGGCAAATGTACTGCAGCTGGAAAACCTCCTTCAGGTTCTAAGTGGTGAGAAGGGAGACAGGCCCAAGGGGTTGTCAAGGTAACAGACTAACTCGGGGAGGGCCTTACTGCTGCTTGAAGGGGGAGGGGAGCTGCAAAGGGACTCAACAGCAGAGGAGTCCTGTCAAAATCAGCCACACCAAGAGGGGCTAGGATTATCTCTTGGTGGCTCCCTGAGGATGGCACAAAAGGAGACCATGTCCACGGGCATGCCAGAGGTGAGATTCCTCAGTGGCATAGATCTAGCAGGCCACTCCAGAGTGGATTAAGAAGTGCAGAGAGAGGAGAGAGGTGTACAGTGGGTGGGGACCCACTTACCTTTGCAGGGATCCCACATTTCTTCTCTCAGGCTCCTTCAGGGCTTGGACCCCGGAGGCTGCCTGGCTGCATGTGTCATGGGAGAATTCACTTACAAGAAGAACGTGTTCTACCACATATAACCGAAAGAGGGCTCCTGACTTTCCACAAATTCCCCAGACCCATGTCTGCACTCTCCATCCGGGGTGACAGGAAGGCTGCAGGGGGCTGCAGGGAGGAAATGACCAAAAGCCAATAGTTCTGGCTTGGATGGGTGCGGGCAGCACACTGCCACCGGTTCCAGCCTGCCTGTCTGTGCACCCACCCACCCCAGCCTCAGCCAAGGCTGGCAGAACCCCAGCACTACCAGGCCTGGAGTGCCGGATTTGGACCCAGCTCTCATGGTGACGGTGGGGCTGGTCTGTAGCTAAAAATACCCAGGAATCCAGCCAGCTGCTGTTTAGAGCCTCCTCCGAGGTCAGGCCAGGCCAGGCCTGAGGAGACACACATGCTCACTGACCAGGGGTGTCTCACTCTCTCACCTGCAAGATGTTCTGGGGGCCTGGGTCACTCTCTGGTTCTCCAGGAATTCCTCAACAGCACAAGAAAGCAGAAGAGTCCTTCTGTGGTTGTCTTAAAACCCCTCAGGGAGCTGCGGGTGGTCACTGGGAGACTAGGCCAGAGAGGCCAACAAGGCACAGTGAGCCCAGGGGAGCATAGGACAAAGTTCAAGTTTGGGGGGGGGGGCTGAGGGCTCCACTCCCCTTCTTAGAGGTACCATAAATCAATTATTTAGCTATCTAAATGCAGACTGTACTGATAGCAGTGGGAGATAAGAGTCCTGAGCCAGAGCTTCAACAGATAAAGCAGAAGGGGGTGAAGGCGGGCTGCCCGGGGTGCTGGGCTGTCTTATCTACCTGGCTAGGTAGTCTTCCTCCAGGCCTCAGCTGCCTGACAGCGCTGGGGGACAAGTGGAGGATGGGCAAGTCATTTCTCGACGCTAGGCTGAGAAAGCAGGCAGCGCTGGGCGCCAAGTAGCGTGCTTACTGCGCGGCTGTCAACAGGACTGGCCCAAGCACGGGGAGACCCTCCTCTAGCAAACAAGATTTTTAGAAATAGCCCAAAAGGTTTCCGATTCAACTTTCCCCTCCTGTTTTCCATCCGATGCAACTTGCCTGAGGGCCCGAACAATCGGAGAAAACACTAGGGGCGGGAGAGCGGTGATGGCGGGGGCATTTCGACCCGTCTTGGCTGCAGTCTCCACTCAGAACGTCTAAAAGGTCAAATTCCAAACTTGGGCTCCAGGCCAGGTGGAGGAGCCGGAAGGGGCGGGGACTCTGGAATCTGTGTAGTAAAGCTAGTCCAGCCACCTCCCAGCTCAGGCAGGCCTTCCGCTGGCGTGGCCCTCTCTCAGCCGGCCAAAGCAGCCCCGCCCCAAGCTCCGTGGGTGACCAGTGGGCGGGGCACCCCTCAGGGCCAGGAACAACATCGGACAAACTGCCCCACCCTGCTGCCGGGGAGGTGATAAGGGGGCCAAAGCCAGCAGAAAGGGAGGTGAGAAAGCCCTAAGTGGAGACAGTCACAAGTTGGCCCTGTCACTTCCATCTTCCCCTTTCAAGCGTCGCACCACAGTTTAGCCCCTAATTGCTCTCTAAAGCCTCCAGGGTACAGCTGACACAGCACGACGTAAATCAATTACTTACTCCAAGGCTGGAGGAGGTAAAGAGGCCAGACACAAGGACTCTAACCAGAAGCAAAGCCCGGAGGCAGATCAAGTGGGTTCAGAGGCCTACAGGCTCTCTTTAAAACGAACGAAATCAACTTAGGAAAGCGCCTCTCCTGGCTCTCACTTGGGGTGAGGATTTCAGCCCTCCCAGCACAAAGCCAGGTCCTCCAGGACCGGGCGGGCGCCTGGCCCTGGCACACCAGCGGAGCCACCGGCCCACTGCGGTTCCTTGCTACCAGACAGCTCTCTGGCAGTGATAAAAGCAGACAGCTGGCAAGAGAGGGAGCCTAAAATAACCCAGACAGCTGGGCAAGGGGGTATCACGGGCCCAGGCTCTGGGCTGAAAATCAAGGCACCTGGAGCCCTGTCCAGACTCTGCCCGTGGTGGCCTCAACCTTGGGTAGACATTTCTTCTCTTGGGGCTACTGGTGGGTGACCCCTAAATCATGACCCCACCACAAAGCAGGCCATTGAGCCGGGGGCAGCCCGGACTTAAACTGCACTGGGAGAAAAACAGGGCTGCCTGCCTTCCCAAGCAGAGCCACTTTTCTTCCTCCTTTGCCTGGAGGCTCCAGCACGTGCTACAGGAAGTGGGCTGGCGGGGAGGAGCCCAGGAGGCGGCCCAGCCCCCACCCCCGCAGCCACTCCCGGCAACAATCGCGATCACAATGGAGGCCAACTGGTTGTGAGGGCAGAGCGGGAGTCTGGCCCTCTAATCTCACTTAATCCTCCCAGCAACCCTTTCCAGCAGGTATTTTACAGGGAGAAGCACTGGTCCAAGGTCACCTGCACCGTCCCAAAGCTAACTCACGGCTTGAAGCATCCCTGAATAGGCCCCAACAGGACTCCCTTAACAGCAGCTCCCTAACCCGCACTTCAGCACTCGCTGTAGGGGTGAGGAGAGAGGGGAAGGGGCTGGAAGCCGAGGCCCAAACAAGGAAAGATTCCTGGCACCTGCGGCCAAATGGCTTATCAAAGTGACATCACTAGAAACACTTGGGGTCAGGGGTCAGAGATCAAGGGCCACACCACCTTCAGCAGTGAAGCTTCTCGCCTGGAAGGAGGGCAGGCCAACTGCTAGCCGCTGGGCCGGGGAGTATCCCCAGGTGCACCTACTGGGGAGTGTCTGCAAAACTGGCAGTCTCTGGGCCCTTGTAAGGAGCACAGACTCTTAGATGCACTTCCTAAATGAGAGAGAGAGACAGGCACCGGCAGGTTTAATGGGGTTCCCCACGAACCTCCGATGCCCGTGCGGACGGGGAGGCCTGCACCCCAGTGCTTGCTGGCCATGTAAGGTCACCGCAGGTAAAGGGCCAATCAACTTTCATGCCAGCTTCCTCACATTCTAGAAACCAGACTGAGGACGCCTGGCCAAGCTGGAAGCCAGGAGGACATGGCTAACACTCGGGTCTTGCGGTTCTTTGTCTACCAGCAAGCCAAACAGACATCGGAAGGTGGCTCATTTGGCTGCCCCAGTGGGGCTCGGGAGGAATGGCTGAAACAGCACGGGCAAGCCTGGGAGCAGTCGGTGTCTTCATAAGCTTCCCGGGCCCTGCCACCCACCGTAAAGCACGCCACTGGGAAACACTTCCTAGCCCTTCTCTAGTAAGCTGCTAAATTCAGCAGAGCGCCGCCCGGCAGCACAGGCTGACAGGCGGGGCTGCATGGACCCAGCAGGCCGCCCATTTCACACACAACCGCCACATCAGCGTGGGGGAGGGGCTGCAGAACCAGCCCAGCGGGTTTGGGGATCCCAACCCGCCCTTCGAAGGCCGCAGGTCAAAGCCCCCTCAAACTTCTCTCAAGTTGGGAAAGGGCTCTTACCTGCCTCACTGGGAAGGCTGTCGGCCAATCTAGGCCTGCTCCAGCTGTCCAGAGGAAGCAAGGCTTGTCTACTGTGGGGGAGGAACCCAGACATTGCTCCGGGCTCCGGCCAAGACCTGTAAATTCGGACGATCTGTTAGGGCAGTTCCACAGTTTGTATGTAGGTCAGAGAATGGATTTGGCCAAATGCAAACCAATAGGGTCTAGTAGACAGAAAGAGCCTTAGAAATGCTGTCCCCTTTTTCCAGCTGATAAGGCGGCCCTCACTCTGGAATGGGTGGGGGTGGGGGTGGGGTGGGGGTGGCTGAGTCACTTAAGTTCAGCCAGGGCGACGAACAGCAGGAGACGACTCATCTGCATTTCCAAAGGCCCGCCCTGTCCCCATCCCCTCCCCCAGGAAGGCCGAGATCTAAGGCTTTACCCTCGGGCACTATCGCGGCGGGGAGGGGGGGAGGGAGGGATCCCGAGGGGGAGGCCCCAATCGGCTTTCCCAGGCCCCAAGCCCCCACCTTCCAACACACACCTCCAACTCAAGGAGGCCGTGCCTCTGGCGTCCCAGTGAAGGAACCCAGCCACTGCGAAGGCCTCTAACCCAAAAGTGGGGACAAAAGGGGAGACCCGCCCCTCCGGCTCAACTATCAAAGGACGACTGGGGGAGGCAGGGGTGGGTCTCCTGAGGCCGAGTGGGCAGTGAAGGGACGCTCAGGGCTGCCTGGTAGCCCTTGGCCCCTGGCTCCTGTTCCGGGGCAGGACCGTAGGCACCGCGGCCGGGGCGAAGCCTCGTGCCCGCGTGGGCCACGGGAGCCCGGGGCTGTGGCACCCATCAGGGGCTTGGACCCGCCTGCAGCGGCTCGCCCCGCCGGGCCCCGGCACCTCCCGCGGCCGCCACAGCCCGAGCCCGGCGCCGAGCCGGGGTGGGGGCGGGGGCGTGCGGGGATCACGGGGCGCGACGCCCCCCGGGGCCTCGGGGGCCCCGAGACCCGCGGCCGGGATGGCGGGCGCCGCGCCCTGCGGGCTGCCAGGGCCCGGCACCGCCTCGCGGCTCCCAGCGGCGGCCCGCGAAAGCAGGATGGCGGAAGGGAGGAGGAGAGCCGGCCGCCATTAGCCCTCGCGGTGCTCAACGGCCGGGCGGCCCCGGCCCCGGCCCCGGCCCCGACCCAGCCCGGCCCGCGGCTCGGCTCGGAGACCTGAAAATAAAACTCGTGTCTGGGAGGGAGGAGGAGCGAGCGCGGCCGGGAGCACAGGCAGCGCCCGGCTGCAGGCGGGAGAGATGCTGCGTCATGGTGCCAACATGGACGCCGGCCTTTTGTCCTTTCCCTCTTTGCAAGAGCTGATGCGCCCCGGAGCCCCGGGAAGCCGCTCTCGGGGCGCGGAAACGCCACAGTCAAATGGGAACGAGACCTTGGGGTGGGTGGGAAGGTCTCCTCGCTTTTTCAGCCCCTCCACCTCCAAAGCACTTCAATTTCTTCTCCGCCATCAAGGTTCAGACCTGGGGCGAGCCAGAGGGACTGGCACGGGCAGCTCCATGGATGCCTCAGGGTGCTGGGAGAGGCTCTCTCCGCGTTTAGGGCAGAAGAGGAAAAGGGGTCTGGGGAGTTCTTGCCTCCTCACCCGCCCACTGTAATCGGCTGCCAAACTCAAGCTCCAGAAACCTCAGCTCCCAATCGTCTACAGCCCATGGCCTGCTCAATCAAGAGTTCTCGAAAGGGGCAAAAGGCACTTTAAAATCTTTTTATTTTAGGTTTTTACTTACCCCCTCAGCCCGGTGCCATGGAGTCTAGAAGAAAAAGCTGGGCGGTGTTTTTGGAGATGTTATTATAAAAACAACAGGGTTCTTTTTGTTGTTGTTTTGGTTTAGTTGGGGGAAAAAAAATCTGGGGTTATGGTGTTCTTTTGTTGTTACCTTTTGTAAGTTAAACTCGTGGTATTTTCTGCTTCTTCCACGACTGCAAACTTTCCAGGGTTGGGCTGGCAAAAAGACGGCTTCGCTGAGGACTGTTTACTGCTCTGGATTTAGCAATGGTGTGACCGTCATTAAGAAACAAAAGGCGAAAACACAGTCAAATCAAACAAAAGCAAAATAGCTCACCAGCCATCCCAACCACCATAGAAAATACCGAGTTAACGTAGGTGTTTGGCTTGAACCAGCGAGGACTTGTTTTCCAGTTTTAATCTAGTTTTCAGTGACGGCTTTCAGTCTTTTTATACAAAGGTCTTCCTTTCTCTCCCCACCACCACCACCATCACCACCCAAGTTGAGAAAAACAGCTGTTTTTCTTCAAATAGATCGATTTTTCTCAAAGTGTACGAGTTACTGGGAAGAAATCTGAATAGCATCCACTGCTGTAAACATTTTTCAAAAAGCTTGAAGCTAAAAACCGTAGCTTTATAAAAGCAAACGTCTAAGAGCATTTTAACTGACATCAGACAGAGACAAAGACATACGTGCAGATGAAGGTTCGGAAAATTCAGGACATCTCAGGCGACAGTAACATGAAAACTGCAGTAAGGACAATGGATTGGGTACTTACAATGTAAAAAGGTTTTTAGAAAATTTAACAGTAACAACAGCTCGGTTTGTTGTTGCTGCCATTTCGCTACTCCTATGACTCTACATTTAAAACATTACCTTGTTAAAAAGAGTTAATAAGATGGCCAGACTTAAGTGTTTAATAGAGGAAACTATATTTAAAAATTTATTGTTCGGTCAAGAGAATACAGATTAAGACAGTTCCAAGCGCTCCCCCCACCCCGCCACCCACCCAAGAAAAAAAAAAGGAAAAAAAATTAAATATGTCATTTACTTAGGTTTTTTGAATTCAAAACTGTTAACTGCTGACATTAATAGTGTGCTATGACCTAGTTATACAAGACAAAGATGGATTCCAAGTCATAAGGAAAAATCCAGATCTTTTTAAAAGGTCTTCTTCATTCTTCCAACTCTGAGTCCTTTGGCAAATGTTAAACACATTCAGGCGTCCTGAACTGGATGGTGGAGTCAAAGGAAGAGCATTCCCCATTTTCAACAAAGGAAAAACCCACTTGGCCATTTAATTCCATTGCAGAAAAATGGCTCCCCTCATCTGTTGGCCTCTCCTTGGAGTCTGATGAAGGATGTTTTGAGATCAGCGTCTAATAACTCAAGCCCTATAGAAGCCGCGTGCTGATTGGCTGCCGCGCCCTGCCGCCCTGCTCCAGCCAATTACCTACCCACGGCCAAATTACAAACCCCGAAAAGAACCCCAATATGAAACACAGCACCACGGAGCCCCAGCCAGGCGGCCGCTTCGCCCCGGCAGCCCGAGAGGAGAGACCGAGGGGTCTGCGAACGCGTCCACGCCAAAGCCGGGGAAGCCTCGGAGTTGAACTCACAAAATGGAAGCCGAGCGCTGATTGGCCGCCGCCGCTCCCGGACCTTTAATAAAGAAAGGGGAAGGGAAATGATAAATGCAAAAAAGGGGACTTGCTGTCGCCGGCGGCTGGAGCACGGAGGGAGGGAGAAGCATGTGTTCAGGACAATTACTGGGCGCTCCCCTCCAAAAAATAAAAACAGAAAGGAAAAAAATAAAATAAAGAGAGAAAGAGAGCGAGCGAGCGAGCTCCCATATGCAGGCGAGGGCTGCATCCTCGCAGGAATGTGAAGCTAACGTGGTTCCAAACCTCGGTCTCCCCTCCCCGGGACGGCTCCGGGGAGGGCGGGGGCGCGCGGGCCGAGGAGGAAGCGGGACGGGGATGCCTCGATGGCAGCCGGCTCGGGGCCGACGTCCGCCTCCCCCGCCCCCCTCGTCCCGGGCTCCCGAGTGTTCAAGCACACAATCGCCCCTCCGGGACCCGGCCCCTCTCGCCGAGTCCCCGCGCGCCCACCTCCGCTCCGGGCAGTTTGGAGACAGTTCGGGAGGCCCCGGGGGCGCACGGCGTGGAGCGCCCCGGAGCTGGAGGGGGCAGCCGGGGCCGCGGGAGGGCCAAGCCGAGGAGACCCCCCCTCCCCGCGGCCTGCCAGTCAAGCCCCCCACCCCGGTCCCGGCAGAATAAATAAATTAAAAGGCCTTCCCCCCGGGGAGCGGGGGGAGGCAGTGTGGGAGCGCGCGAGCGAGGGGTGGGGGGCCGCTGGGGCCCGGGGCTTTGGCGGCGCAGCTGCCGCCGCCGGGAGAGCGCCCGGGGAAGCGGCGAGGCGGGCGAGGGGAGGAGGAAGAGGAGGAGGAGGAGGAAGAGGAGGAGGGTGAGCGCCCGGGCCGGGCTCCTCAGCGGTGTATTGTGGGATGTGCGGCTACTGGGAGCCGAGCCTCCGCCGCCAGCCGCCTCCCGGGCAGCAGCAGCAGCAGCAGCGGCGGCGGCGACAGCGAGGGCAGCGGCAGCGCGGGGCCCGGCAGCCGCCGAGGCGGCGTCCCCCCCCCTCCCGGCCCCCGCTCCGGCCGCCCCGGCCTCGGCTCCCGCGGGGGACACCATGTACTGGCTGGCGGCGCAGGGAGGCCGGCGCCCGGCGGGGATGTAAGCGCGGCCGGGGAGGGGAGAGAGGCCGCGGCCACCGCCGCCGCCGCCGCCGCCGAACGGCCCGAGCCCCCGGCCCCCGCCCCGGCGGGCGGCGCCAGGCCTGCCGCGCGCCCCGCGCCCGAGCCGGGCCGAGCGCCACGCCGGGCGGCCGGCGGCACCATGGGCCGGAGCCCGCGTCCTCCGTGCGCCCCGGACCGCGCCAGCCCGCAGTGGGGGCCCCGGGCGGCCCCTCGCTGCCAGCCGGAGACGGTGGCCGAGCGGGCGGGCGCGTAGACCCTCCGGGAAGGGCTTATTCTCTCGCTCCATTCTTATTTTTTTTTCGGGGGGGGAGGGAGGGAGAGCCAGCGAGACGAGCTTTCGGGGCGCGCTGGTGAGGTGGGAGGGGGCGGGGGGGGCAGCCGACTGGCTTCTCCGGCGGATGTGTGGGAGCGGCGGAGGGGACAACAACTTGCTGGTTTTCAGGTTGGGTTAACGGCATGGAGAACAGTCACCCCCACCACCACCACCAGCAGCCCCCGCCGCAGCCCGGCCCTTCGGGCGAGAGAAGGAACCACCATTGGAGAAGTTACAAGTTGATGATTGACCCGGCTCTGAAGAAGGGGCACCATAAACTGTACCGCTACGATGGGCAGCATTTCAGCCTGGCGGTGAGTGGCCGGGGCGCCTTCCCGCCACCCCCACCGCCCCCGGCGGGGTCCCCAGACGGGGGCGGACAGAGGGGGACCCCTCTCCCAGTCACCTGGCCAACTGTCAGCCGGGGCCCCCCCTCAGCCCGGAGGGGGGCGTCCGCCCCTGCCCCCGGGGGCGGCGCGGCCCTTCCAGGCTGAGCCCCCCCCGTCCCTGCCCACAGATGTCCAGCAACCGCCCGGTGGAGATCGTGGAGGATCCCCGGGTGGTCGGAATCTGGACCAAAAACAAGGAGCTGGAGCTGTCGGTGCCCAAATTCAAGGTAGGACCCCTCCTCTCTGTCTTATGGTCCCTCCCCCCCACCCCCCTTCCCCGAGTTCGAAAATAACGCCAGTCCTGACCAAGCCCAGCCGAGTTCCCGCCGTTCAGGGCTGGGAAGTTTTGGCGGGGAGGGGTAGAGGGGTGACCCCTCCCGGCCACTGTAAACAAAATAACACCCGGGGAAACTGTAACGAGGGCGCTGATACAGCGGCCAGCCGGCCCCCCGGGTCCCCACCTGAGCCCTGCACCCAGGGGCCTGGCTCTGGGACCCGCCCCCCTTTCCAGCCCTTTGCCCTTAAAGGGGACAACTTCCTAGACCAGGGGGTCGCCCCGGAACCAGCAGCAAGGAAAAGAGGCCAGAATAGGGGTAGGGAAAGAGAAACTGTTTCTTTTTCCCCTTTCCTTTCGAACTCAGAGGACTTCCAGGTTCCAAACGATTTAATCCTCCGCTTCCCAGGCCCGCCCGCATGCTTTTTTGTTTTGTTTTGTTTTCTTTTCTTTTCCAAAACATTAAAAAAAAAAAATCATCATTTATTGTTTTTAACTGCTGGGCGAGTGAGGACTGTCGTGTTTTCTCTGTGGTTTTAATGTTTTCCCAACTCCCTTCCCCCGCGGCCCCGGCCAGATCGATGAGTTCTACGTGGGCCCTGTGCCTCCAAAGCAGGTGACATTTGCCAAGCTGAATGACAACATCCGTGAAAACTTTCTAAGGGACATGTGCAAAAAGTATGGGGAGGTGGAGGAGGTGGAGATCCTGTATAATCCGAAGACCAAGAAGCACCTGGGCATTGCCAAGGTGGTCTTCGCCACCGTGAGGGGCGCCAAGGAGGCGGTCCAGCACTTGCACAGCACTTCTGTCATGGGCAACATCATCCACGTGGAACTGGACACCAAAGGTTAGTGGTGGCGGCCCGTGAGGGGGGGCACCTGTCAGTCTGCATCCTCCTCCCTTCAGAGTTAGGAGAACCCTTCTCCTGAGGCCTCTTCCTTGGGACCCCCCCCATCACCTTATTTATTTCTTCTCCCCTCCGGAGGGCAGAGTCACATGGAGCCAAATGTGTTGTCTGTTGCTAGGAGACAGGCTGTAATTTACCAAATGTGCCAGCCCTCGGCCACTGCACCCTTAGGGACCACCCGGAGGCCTTCCCCCTACGGCACCCCTGTGGGCCCCTCTCGCTGAGCCCCAGCGGCCTGTGTTTAGAGAGTCCCTGCCTGTGTTAGGGGAGAAGGGAGGGTTTATTTATAGGGGGCAGAGGGAGAACCCTGTGCCTTTAAATTCATAAAAATGGTTCCTTAAGGGTCTAGGGTGCCATGCCCCCCACCCCCTACTGGTGCCCCTTCCCTGAACCAATCTGAGCCCGAGTGTTTCATTGATAATGTTCGGGTAGCACTGATAGTGGATCTTGGGGGCGGGCTGCTCTGGGTGCTCAGGGGTTGACACTTGTCTTCCCTCCTCTCTCTTAAAGAGACAGCAGCACCTCTGTCTGCTCAGTAGGGCTGGGGAGCCACACCTCCTCCTCCAGGGCTGCTGCCTCTCTCCTGGAGTCCTGCCTCAGGACTCAGGGGGAGAGACCTGGCAAGACTCAGGAAGGCCTTCCCCCTAAGTTTCTAAAAGATGCCCGCGTGGGCCTACTGTTCAGCCAGAGTTGGGGAGGGGCCACACTGGCGGACCTCGGATCGAGGCCCTGTGCAGCTCAGGGGACTTTTTTGTTTTGCTCTTAATGGTGGGTCCTTGTTGACTCTCTCTTAAGACCATGTCGGGTTGTTGCAAAGGGCTGTGGTAAACCTGAGGGGATTTGGTTACCTACTTGCAGAGCCTGAGCCTATTGTGCCTCTTCAGGACAGAAGCTTGTCATTTCTGTCCATTCTGCAGCTCTCTGGCTCCTCTCTCCCCCCCACCCCCTACCCCATTCCTCAAAGTCTACCAAATCGCTGTCCCCCACCCCTCCCCGCTCTGTGTGTGGAGACTTAATCCACTACCTCTTCTTACAGTAAGCTCAAGTCTGATTTCCCCCAAGACTGAGGCATGCTCTCCTCCTCCCACCTCCCCTGCCCACATCTTAGGAGGCACCTACGTCTCACCACTGTTTCATCTGTGGGGAAGAAGGGGGGTGGGGGAAGACGAGACAGAAACACAGCCCTGGTGTACTACCACCCATATTAGAGGTTGTGTTTCGAGAAAGAGACCAGCAAAGTGTAGAGCGTAGCTCCAGGAATGCACCTCCTTTGCATATGTAAGCAGCCACCCCTGCGCTCTATAAATACCAATAATCTGGGGCCCGGTTGGTAAACGTCGTCGCTCTGCTGGGTGGAGAGCTAGGTATGGGGCTCACTGGGCTAGGCAGTCCCCAGGCAGACTTGGGGCCCTCTTGGGGCGTAAGCTAGTGGAAAGCACCACTCAGTTGGTTTGCAGGAATATGTGTGTTTGACAAACTTTGCTGGTCTTTTGGCCCCAGGTAGTTAAGTCGCCTCTGTGTCACCGCACCTCCCCTGTGCTAGCTACAGGCTGTGGCTGTTAAGCCTGGGGATGGGGCCGGCTCTGTCGTTAGGAACCACGCTCCAGGCAGTGGAGAGAACCTGGCACTGAGGATGGCATTTGGGGGGCTTTGGGGAGCCTCTGCTCTAGAAAGACATTACCCTTAGCATCTCAGGATGAGAAAAATCAGAAAAAGAGTGTTGCCGCTCTACTGGACAGATGGGAGTGCTGGGTGAGGCACCCAGAGAGGGTAGCAGTATAATCAGGGGACATGCAGTATCCCCAGGCCTGTGGTCGCAGGCACAAGGGATCCCCGAAGATGCTAATAAGCAAGTTGGAATCCCCACGGGGGTGCCTCATGCTGGAGCCTCCATGGATACCCTCTCCCTTGCTGTTACAGGGGAGACTCGCATGCGCTTCTATGAGCTGTTGGTCACCGGCCGGTACACGCCCCAGACCCTCCCAGTGGGTGAGCTGGATGCTGTTTCTCCAATTGTGAGTGAGACCCTGCAGGTAGGCTCATCACTGTTGCTCTTCTGCCTATGGGTGTCTGGCTTGAGGGGCCTGACCACAACCTGCTGTAGGGTCAGAGCTGCTCTAGAAGCTGTTCTCCCAAGATCTGCTTCAGCGTGCTTCCCTGGGGCTGAGCCTGCTCACTGTCTGTAGCTTTCAGTCCCCACGGAGTCCCTCCTCCCATTCTATCCTCCAAACCGTGCTGAAATTCCCACAGACCTGGGGCGCTGTTCCATATGAATGTCAAAACTTTGCTAGGTTTGGGTGTCTGGGCACCCTTGCACTCCTGTCTCCAGAAAGTTCAGACTGCCTCCTCAGCCCCATGTCTACAAGGACGCTCACCTGGCCACGTCCACTGGGTCACAGTTTCAACCTGGGCTTCCACCTCCCCCCCCATCGCACCCCACCCTGCCCCATCCCTCAGAGGGTTAAAATCTGTTTACCTGCTGATTGAGAGGCACTGGTCACACTGTTTTAAGTGTTTAGAATTTGTAAGGACAATCCATCAAGCCCAAGATCACAGTTACTGGTCACATCTCTGTCATGCCCTTTAATGTCAGATGGACTGAGGCAGGAAGGAAATGTCAGTATACCAAGATGTCAGGGTCTTCTCTTTCTGCCTCTGGGTTTAGGGAAAGTCCTCCTCAAGTCCAGAGGGTCATCAGCTATTCCTAGGGGTAGAGAAACTCTTAAGAGCTTCCCTGACTGTCCGCTCCTTTCCTTGTGCTGGGAAGCCATTCCCAGAGTTGTAATGAGAAGCCGCTCAGTTCCCTTACAGAGATCTGTCCTCCCTCCACTCCCATGATTTCTTTTTCTTTTCCTTCTCTTTCTAGCTATCAGACGCTCTGAAGCGCCTCAAAGATGGCAGCCTGTCTGCAGGCTGCGGCTCTGGCTCCTCCTCTGTCACCCCCAATAGCGGCGGGACCCCCTTCTCCCAGGACACAGCCTATTCCAGCTGCCGTCTGGACACACCCAACTCCTACGGACAAGGCACCCCGCTCACGCCTCGCCTGGGCACCCCATTCTCCCAGGATTCCAGCTACTCCAGTCGTCAGCCCACACCCTCCTACCTCTTCAGCCAGGACCCCACAGCAACCTTCAAGGCCAGGCGGCACGAGAGCAAGTTCACAGATGCCTACAACCGTCGCCATGAGCACCATTACGTCCACAATTCAGCGGTGGCTGCAGTGGCTGGGGCCACGGCTACCTTCAGAGGCTCCTCAGACCTCTCCTTTGGGACAGTTGGCAGCAGTGGCCCTCCCTTCAAGGCCCAGTCACAGGATTCTGCCACATTTGCCCATACTCCGCCTCCTGCCCAAGCAGCCCCTGCTTCTGGGTTCAAGTCCGCTTTCTCTCCATACCAGACTCCAGCACCTCCATTCCCCCCACCCCCCGAGGAGCCCACTGCCACAGCCGCCTTTGGGAGTCGGGACAGCGGGGAGTTCCGGAGGGCACCTGCGCCCCCGCCCCTGCCGCCCTCTGAGCCTCCAGCCAAGGAGAAGCCAGGCACGCCTCCCGGCCCCCCGCCCCCTGACAGCAACAGCATGGAGCTGGGTGGTAGGCCTACCTTCGGCTGGAGTCCCGAGCCCTGTGACAGCCCTGGCACGCCCACTCTGGAGTCATCGCCTGCAGGGCCAGAGAAGCCCCATGACAGCCTGGACTCCCGCATTGAGATGCTGCTGAAGGAGCAGCGCACCAAGCTGCCCTTCCTGCGCGAGCAGGACTCAGACACTGAGCTCCAGATGGAGGGCAGCCCCATCTCCTCCTCCTCCTCCCAGCTCTCCCCACTCACCCACTTTGGCACTAACTCGCAGCCTGGTTTCCGTGGTCCCTCGCCACCCTCCTCGCGCCCCTCCAGCACAGGCCTAGAGGACATCAGCCCAACACCACTGCCTGATTCTGATGAGGATGATGACCCAGGCCTGTGTCTGGGGCCCCGGCCCCCACCTGAGCCAGGCCCCCCAGACCCTATGGGTGTTCTAGGCCACACTGCTGAGGTGGCTTTGGACCTGGCAGGAGACAGGACTCCAACCTCAGAGAGGATGGATGAGGTACCACTCTGTCTGTCTGTCTGGGATTGATTTTGTCTGTCTGTGTTCCACTCCTAACCCCCTTGATACATTGCACTAGCTAAGACACGGGGGGCAGTGGGACTCAGTTGGCAGTTCTGTCCTTCCTGGAAGAGTTGAGACTTCTCAACTTGGGATAAGTTGTGATTTTGGCAGAGACCCCAGGGAGCATTGGCTGTGCTCATGGACCCAGGTCCTCTTCTCTGTTAGTGGCTTAGGAATGACTGATCAGTCCTGTCGCTCAGGCATCCTGAAAGTTGGCCAGGGCGCTGTGTGGGGCTGGCTCAGGAGCACTCCCAAGTGTTGTCTCATGGAGCCCCGTGCACCAGAGAGGGGAGAGCACGTGCCAGCGGGCATCCTGTCCTCCTCCTGCCGTGGGCTTTAGGCTCTAACGTCTGTGGGAAGCAGTTGGGGTTAGCTTTGCAGGGGAACATAGCCTAAGTCAGGCAAAGGTATCCTGTCTGCCCTCTCTTCATTCCATCCCATTTCCTAAGCCTACAGTCTCAGCCGTTTTGGAGCTAGGAAGGTGAAGGTGTCACTGTCCAGGTTTCCGGGGGGAGGGGAGGGTTATGTCACCCTCCTGGCTCCACAAGATCCTCACCCTGGGCCAGGCCCCTGGCATCACAAGGCCCAACAGGCATAAATAAGTAGAAGCTCAGATACAGCCCCATGCTCCTTTGGACACAGAAGGGAGTGTCCTCCTTTCCCCAGCCCAGAGGACTGCTGTGGGAGAGGAGGTGGGGCCCCAGGTGGCTGAGGCCCCTGGGAGCCTGCAAGCAGTTCTGGGGAAATGGTTTCTGCCTTTAAGGGTCAGGGCAGGAAGAGTTGACAGGTGTACTAGCGCTTACTAGGCTGGAGGCCCCTCCCCCATCCCTTCTAGCCAGCCTAGGTTTGGCGGATGTTTGTCGTGCCAGCCACCTGGTCCAGGGCTTGAGCAGCTCCCAGTTGCTGGAGAGCACGGGCCGCCTTCACGCGTACTCACTCCCTGGACTTAAGAAAATAAGAGGAAACTAAGGCTGGGAGGGAGGACTGGTCTTGGGGTGCCCCAGGACCGAAGCCCAGAGACGCTTCAGAGTAGGGTTGAGCATCTGGCCGGCCCTCGGGTGCCCCCTGCTGGCGGCCGGGAGAGCAGTACCTAGGTTCTGTGTCTTGTCTTGTGTGGAGTCTCTGCCCGTGCCGGGTGTGGTGGAGAGGAGGAGGCGGCGTGGAGGAGACCGGTGGGGAAGGACAGGATGGCCAGAGGCTGGTGATGAAAAATACAAGTTTCAGCCCCAGAGCCCTAGCTGTCTCGTCACATGGACTGTGTAACCTAGAGGAAGGAAGGCATTTTCCCCCTAGTCTCAGTTTCGTCATCTGTTGAGTGGGACAGTAGGAGTCCTGCCGCGCCATCTCCATGGAAACGAGGTGTCGCCTGGGAAGCCCAGGCGTTATTCACCTAGACCTACAGGAGCTGCAGCCAGCTGGTTCCCACCCGCTGTGCCCAGGGAGGGAGGGGGCAGAGCCAGAGCTCTCCTGTGCCCCCGTGATTGGCTGGCTGTAGAGGGCGGGGTTAACCCTCTGTGCGCCGCTCGCCTGTGCTGAGGTGCTGTCCAGAGCTGATTCTTTCTCTTTTTGCTCAGCCTGCCACTCCCTCCCATGGGCACCTTGGTCATACATAGATGTGTGGTTTGTACAGGGGAGATGAGAGGCTAGATACTCCTTCCCCGACCGATGTCCCCTCCCTCTGAGGCTCTCCTCACCAGGTGGTATGACCTCTGACCTCGTAGTGCCCCCTCAGCCTTCCAAAGCACTTGCTGCCTGTCAGGCCTTGTTTTCTTAACATTTTCACCCAGGGAGGGGTCCGACCCACACAGGAGTCCGGTGTGGGACTGGACCTCGTCTTTTGTCACCTTTTCTCCAGTCCTCAGGTCCTTGACTGCCCCCCCCACCTCCTTGCCTTCTAACAACAGCTCTTGATGACATGGGCGGTGTCTGGAGCAGGCGTCCCAGCCCCAGTTCTCACGTCACTTGTGGCTCTCTGGTCTCTTCCTCACTCTTCCTCAGGAGGAGCCTCACTCTGTGGGGTTTCCCTGCAGTTTAGGGACAAGACCATGCATGTCTGTAGCTCTCGGCCTTGCCGGCCCGTTCTAAAAGTCAAGGGGACTTAAAAGAGTGATGGGAAATGATGAAAAAGGTTCAGTAGGAGAGTGCATGCCCAGCCCCTAGCACCTCAGAACTGAACACACAAAAGTCCCCTCTTGTTTATGAATCCTTAGTACTGCTAAGTGCTGGGGACCCTGCCAGCCAGCACTTGCTGGGACACCTTTTGCACAGGGCCCTCCTGGCCACCATGAGGGCCACACACTGACCGAGCCCGGGTGTGGGAGCCACTTCCTGTTTCAGAGTGCCACCCAGTCTCTTACTGGTTTTATAGTCTCAGAAGTTACTCAGACCTGTCCTCAGTAAAAGTGGAGATAGCATCCCCACTCTGCAGAGTTGTAGTAAGAGCTGGCTAATGTATGTAAATGCTCCTGGCGCATGGGAAACGCTCTGCAGGTGTTAACTCTTTCCTGTAAGCTCTCTCAGACTGCAGCTGAGTTCACTTTACCCTGTTGGCCTTCCCTCTCCTCTCCTCCCCTCTTCTCCACGCACTACTGTCAATCAATTGCTCCCCTTAAGCTTCAGCTCCGCCACTTAGAAGTTGAGCTCCAAACCAGTCAAGATTTGTGTGTCTTCGAGTGAATGTGTTGATGTCCTTTGTACCAAAGGGGAAAGTATGATTTGGGGTGGCTGATTGATTTGCATGAGATTTGTCCTGCAATCAGGAGTCCCCAGTACTGGTCCTAGGTCTCCCGTCTTCTTCTTGGTGTTTTGAAAGCACTTTTTGAGCTCTTCTCTTACCCTCACTGCTCTCTTTCAGGGCCAGCAGTCCTCAGGAGAGGACATGGAAATCTCAGATGATGAGATGCCCTCAGCCCCCATCACCAGCGCTGACTGCCCCAAGCCCATGGTGGTGACCCCGGGGGCAGGGGCTGTGGCAGCCCCTAACGTGCTGGCTCCAAACCTGCCCCTGCCCCCACCCCCTGGCTTCCCTCCATTGCCCCCACCTCCTCCCCCACCCCCACCACAGCCTGGCTTTCCCATGCCCCCACCGTTGCCCCCACCCCCACCTCCCCCAGCCCACCCTGCAGTGACAGTGCCCCCGCCGCCCTTGCCAGCGCCGCCTGGCGTCCCGCCCCCGCCCATCCTGCCCCCGCTGCCGCCCTTCCCACCAGGCCTGTTTCCGGTGATGCAGGTGGACATGAGCCACGTGCTGGGCGGCCAGTGGGGCGGCATGCCCATGTCCTTCCAGATGCAGACACAGATGCTAAGCCGCCTCATGACGGGCCAGGGCGCGTGTCCCTACCCCCCGTTCATGGCGGCCGCGGCGGCCGCTGCCTCCGCTGGGCTGCAGTTTGTCAACCTGCCCCCCTACCGGGGCCCGTTCTCACTGAGCAACAGCGGCCCAGGCCGTGGGCAGCATTGGCCACCCCTGCCCAAGTTTGACCCCTCCGTGCCACCACCGGGCTATGTGCCGCGTCAGGAGGACCCACACAAGGCCACGGTAGATGGGGTCCTGCTGGTGGTACTCAAGGAGCTCAAGGCCATCATGAAACGAGATCTCAACCGGAAAATGGTAGAGGTGGTGGCCTTCCGGGCCTTTGACGAGTGGTGGGACAAGAAGGAGCGCTTGGCCAAGGTATGTAGACAGGGCGTGCAGGAAGCACCCTCCGGCGCCGAGAGGGCAGGGCAAGAACCGGATAGGCGTGCCTTTCTCCAAAGATGTGTTACAGGACGTGTGTCTGCCTCGGGCCCCAGCATGAGGCTCCTTTAAAAAGGGTCGCCGAACCAGTGGCGGTGGCGCACACCTGAGATCCCAGCCCTTGGGAGGCAGAGGCAGGTGGATCTCTGAGTTCAAGGCCAGCATGAGCTCTAGGACAGCCTGGGCTACATGGAGAAACCCTGTCTTGAAAAACCAAAAAGATAAATAGATAAACGAAAATCTAAATGACTGAACAGCCTAGAACCGTGGCCACTGGCTGTGTGTGGCTTTCTCTTTAAACAAGAGAAGATGGAATGAACTGAAAGCACAGCTCACACGCAGTTCCTCATTTTCCCGTGCTGAGTTTCAGATGCCCGGGGGCTTCCTGACCAGTGGCTGCCAGGCGGTCCCACAGCCAAGACCCGGTGCCTGACTCACCTTCCTTTTCTTTTCTGATAACTTTGGCACAACGTCTAACCTCGTGGGGACCTCTGCTTTTCCTTTTCCTGGAGCTTGTCTATCCAGATCTTCATAAACGATCCCTAACTGTCTTCTCTACTTAAGAAAGGACACTTTTCTTGGATCCTTTTTCTTTAAGAGAGGAAGTCTCTGCTAGGTATGGTGGCGCACACCTTTAGTCCCAGCACACTGGGAGTTAGAGGCAGGCGCATCTCTGTGAGTTCGAGGCCAGCCTGGTCTACAAAACAAGTCCAGGACAGCCAGAGAGAGCTACTACACAGAGAAACCCTGTCTGGAAAAACCAAAGGGGGGAAAAGAGGTGGAGTCTCAGCCTGTGTTTCACAGGCTCAAGGATGCTCCTGCTTCAGCATTCTTAGCTGCACTGACAGGCACTGACTGGCTTCAGTGCGTTTAAAATCCTCCCAATTAGGCTGGGAGCATTGGCACGCACCTGTAATCGCAGCACTGGGCGTGGGGGTGGGGCGCCGTGGCAGAGGCTCATGGGATCTCTCTGAGCTTGCGGTCAGCCAGGGTTCCATAGTGAGACCCTGTCTCAAAACAGCAAATGATAGTAATAAGCCATTCTTTAATCCCAGCACTCGGGGAGGCAGAAGCAGCCAGATTACTGTGAGTTTGAGGCCAGCCTGGTCTACAGATCGAGTCCGGGAAAGCCCAGGCTACACAGAGAAACCCTGTCTAGAAAAAAGAAAAAAAAGATAGTAGTAGTAATTAAAAGAAAAGCCCCCGTTGCTGCCCTTGCCTCTAGTTCTGTCTGCTCTTCACCCCGACCCCAGAGGAAAGCAGACTTGCCAGTTTTGCTGTCCCTTATTGTGGACTTTAGGGAACACTGTGACTAGGAACTTGCTCTCTGCAGTCTAGGTAAGTGAGTCCTGTTAGGCCTCATACTCTGCGGTAATAAAACCAGGAGGAGCTGTCTACCGCAGAATTCTTTACTTGAATTTGTTGCCCACCCCCATGAGTAATGGTCACAGCTAACTAAAGCTTAAAGTGTCCGTGCTCTCAAGATGGCCCATTTTGTCGGGCGTCCCTGCCATCCTTTCAAGAAAGACAGTTAGAGCCCAGAGTGGCCACTTGTGGGTGAACAACAAACAGCTATACAGACTTGTTCTATGTTTTGCTTTTTTTTTTTTTCATCGTTGTTTTTGAGACAAGGTTTCACTCTGTTGCTTCCTGGGTGTCTAGGCTAGCCCAGGCTAGCGTCCAACTTGGTAATCTGCCTGCCTCTGCCTCCTGATAACCTTGCTTTATTATTATTATTATTATTATTATTATTATTATTATATTGTTGTTGTTTTTCAAGACAGGGTTTCTCTGTGTAACAGCCTTGGCTGTCCTTGACTTACTTTGTAAGCCCAGGCTGGCCTGGAACTTACAGAGATCCAACTGCTTCTGCCTCCGTGAGTGCTGGGATTAAAGGCCTGCGCCACCATGCCCAGCTGAGTCCTGGCTTTAAAAGTGTGCAATACCTCAGATGGCCATCACACAAATTATAGCGAGTCTTGTTTTTATTAAAACTAAATCTGATTTAGGTTTAAATAAAATAATGAGGCCAGGTGCCGCATGTCTTTAATCCCAGTATTTGGGAGGCAGAGGCCAGCCTCATCCACATAGCAGGTTACAGGAGAGCCTGGGCTATACAGTTACCTTGTCTCAAAAAACAAAACAACAACAACAACAACAAAAAAAACTAACCAAGGCCAACCTCAAATTCCCTTTGTAACAGAGACTGATTTTGCACTTAGAATTTTCCTGCTTCCACCTCTAGGGCATTGGGATCCCAAGTGTGCCTGACCACGCCCGGTTTAGCAGATGCTGGGAACGGACCCTAGGCAAGCACTCTCCCAGCCCAGCTGTAGCCCTAGCCCTGAATAAATTCTTGAAGCTGTTGGCAGTGCCTGAGCCAGATGTGAAGCCAGATGATGTGAAGCACACCTGTAATCTCAGGAGTCTAAGGCCAGCCTTAGCTACCCAGTTCCATGCTAGCCCGTAACACAGCAGAAATGGGTTGGATAGATGTCTCAGCAGGCAAAAGCACTGGCTGCTCTTGCGGCGGACCCAGGTGTGGTTGTCAGCCACCGCGTGGTGTGTCACAACTGTTCAGAAGTCCAGATCCGGGAGACACACACACATCAAACTAAAATAACCCTTTAAAAGAAATCCTATAACAAATTCAAAAGGCCAGTCCCTTGAGTTTGATTTTCTGTGGTATTTTATTTTGAGATGGGGTCTTGTGTGACCCAGGTTGGCCTCAGGCTTGTTGGGTAACCAAACAAAGTTGGCCTTAAATGCCTCCCATCTGCCAAGTGGGAAGGATTACAAGCCTGTGCCACCAGCCCCAGCTCTGTTGTTACGGTCATTTGTGTGTTTGTTGGGTGG
Organism: Meriones unguiculatus; assembly: GCF_030254825.1. Lineage (NCBI taxonomy): Eukaryota > Metazoa > Chordata > Mammalia > Rodentia > Muridae > Meriones > Meriones unguiculatus. Next base: position 88,415,899 of record NC_083352.1, on the reverse strand, counting down.
TGTTTTGCCTACATGTGTGTAAATGCAGTGAGGCTGGCCTGGGGTCCACAGAGGAAGGAACAGGGCACCAGATGCCCTCAAACTGGAGTTACAGATGGTTGTGAGCCACCATTTGGGTGCTGGGAATGGCACCCATGTCCTCGACAAAGGCAGCCCGTGCTCTTAACCACTGAGCCATCTCTCCAGTCCCCTTAACTCTCTCCTTTTTTTTTTTTTTTTTAAGCACTAGCTCAAGAAGTAAAAGTGGTTTCAGTTAGCTTTTGAAGCAAGAACGGCTTATGCTCCGTCCCTTCTCTTATGGGTGTATGGAATCAGCTGTGTAAACACTGTGGACAGTTTGTAACACACTGGAACCACGGGGCGCAGGGAATTAGGACTTTGTAAATGTGTTGAGTGTGGACCTTGGTTCCTGTGGCAGTGGTGCAGGCCTGTCCTTAGAGGACGCGGCTCTCAGTCTCGCCTCCCACACGTGGCGGCTGCTGCTCCAAGAACTGTGGCTATCTATAGTGGTGTGTTGTTGGTGAGGTCATGATGGAGGGGCAGGGCAGGGCTCTAGAAGCCCAGGACGGAGTTCAGTGTGGCCAGGTGTGTGGGAAGACAGTGTACCACTACCGGAGCCTGCCAGCAGGGGGCGGCAGCCATCCTCTGACTGGTCACTGTCCTTTCCTCTCCCATCCCAGGCCTCGCTGACCCCCGTGAAGTCTGGGGAGCATAAGGACGAGGACAGGCCAAAGCCCAAAGACCGAATTGCCTCATGTCTGCTGGAGTCGTGGGGCAAGGGTGAAGGCCTGGGTTACGAGGGCCTAGGCCTGGGCATTGGGCTTCGTGGCGCCATTCGCCTGCCATCCTTCAAGGTCAAGAGGAAGGAGCCACCGGACACAGCCGCCTCTGGTGACCAGAAGCGGCTGCGGCCCTCAACATCTGTGGATGAGGAAGATGAAGGTTCGTGCTCTGGGCCGCTGTCTGTCTGTCTGTCTATCGCCCTTTTTCCCATCTGTGCATCCCAGTTCTGACTCTGCTATTTCCACAGAGTCAGAAAGGGAGCGTGACCGGGACATGAGTGATGCCCCCTGTGAACTAGCCAAGCGGGACCCCAAGAGCGTGGGTGTGAGGCGCCGGCCAGCGCGGCCACTGGAGCTGGACAGTGGCGGGGAAGAGGATGAGAAGGAATCCTTGTCTGTGTCGTCGTCTTCGTCAGCGTCCTCGTCCTCGGGATCTTCTACCACCTCACCCTCGTCCTCAGCCTCAGACAAGGAGGAGGACCGAGAAAGCACTGAGGAGGAGGAGGAAGAGGAGGAGGAGGGCAGGCCCAGGAGCCGTGTATCCTCACCCTCGTCCTCGTCCACCTCTGATAAGGTCTGGATCGGGGAGGCTCCTGGGTGCTGGGTGCTGGGATGTGAGCCTTCGGCTTACCTATGTCCCTCCACCCCCAGGAGGATGATGATGACAGTGATGACCAGAATGATTCTGACATCGATGATCAAGATCCAGCACTGTCAGAGGCGAGTGAGAAGGACAGCGGAGAGTCTGAGGAAGGTAAGCAAGGAGGTGGGCTGCCTGGCCCAAGCCCACGCTCCCCGGGCGGAAGTGGAGCGTTGGTCACTGATGTTCTGCGACCAGTGTTAGTGCTTTTGAGAGGTTTGCTCCTTAAAGCATGTACCTCACGTGTCAGGATTCCAGCTACACCAAATGACAGAATGGGTGAGTCCCTAGACCCAGAAAATACGTAAGCTGGTGAGGGTGCTTAAGCTGTGTTGACAGGAGTGCTTAGGGACTCAGGGAAGTGGGTGGCTGCACCTCGGGAACCTGAATGTGCACTTGAGAGGGAACGGTTTTATGTTAATTTCACCTTGCTCTTTTCATGCTTCAGCGTCTCGAGGGTTGTGTTTCGGAGGGCATCCTGCTCAAGGCCTTTGGGGAACTCTAGCACGGGGCAGGAACACCACTGGCCATGAAATAACCCCTTCCCAACTCGTGTCTTTCACACAGAGGAGACAGAGAGCATCGCCACCTCAAAGGCCGCAGCCGAGTCGGCCTCATCCAGTGAAAGTTCGGAATCTTCTGAGTTTGAGTCCAGTTCTGAGTCCTCATCCTCATCTTCATCATCAGAGGACGAAGAGGACATGACTGCGCCTGGGGAGGAAGAAGGAGAGGAGGAGGAAGAGAAGGAGACGGCGATGGCTGCAGCGACAGTAGTGGCGATGGCCGAAGAGAGCATGCCTCTGGCAGGTGGCCAGGACTTCGAGCAGGACAGGGAAGAAGTGCCTGTGGGCCCAGGAGTCCCCATGGCTGAGTCCTTGGGCACAGAAGAGGAAGTGGACATTGAGGCTGAGAATGAAGCCCCTGAGATGCAGGCTGCCCTGCAGGATGAGCCTCCATTGCCCGTGAGCGCTCCGGAGCTGGAAGAGAACAAAGAGCCCCCAGAAGAGCCAAGCCCAAACACACCAGAGGACATGGTGCTCTCTCCAGAGCTCCCTGCCAAGGAGACGGAGGCCCAGCCCACATCGCCTCCTGAGCATGGTCCAGGTAATCCTGCAGCCTCTTGGGTGGGAGCGGGCCATGATGCAGAGAGCTGGCTTGTGTCTCTGTCATCAGAACCAGCCCAGGTTCTCTGGAAGGGCCTCAGCTGACGCCCTTCCCTGGAATCACTGATGGCCCAAGGGTTATTCTTCGGCCCATGTTTTCCTGAGGTGCCCCACACACATGCTTGGCGGGGAACCCACGGTTGCTCTAGTGGCAGGCGGCCTGGGAGGGCTGGGTCAGTGGGTTCGTCATCCTGCACCCACCACCTTGACCAAGTAGTGCAAAGCGCGTGACAGGCTGGTTGCTGGAGCCTCCGGATGGGAGTGTCTGCGGTGGCAGAAATGGTCTGCCAGACACAGTGTTGCTGCTGAGCCCCCCTCTGAGGAGCCTGCATTATGACTTAATTCAAATTCATCTTAACGTTTCAGAGTAGTTAGCACAGCCGCATGTGGCTGGTATGTACCTTTTTGAAATCCAGGAAAGGAAACTTTAGATTTTGTTTAATGTGTCTCATTTCACTGAGTACAGAGCACAGGTCTTCGAATAGGAACTCGCTCTGAAGGTTCTTTCAGTCTGCAGGACTGTTCTAGGCATTGTCAATACAACAATAAATCAAATGGACGGAAGATACCCGTCCTCGTGAAGCACGTACATACTCTGGGTCAGAGTGACAGGTTACAGCACACTGGAAAACTTAGACCCCAAGAGAGCAGAGGCAAATGCCAGGAGAAATGGGTGAAGGCTGACAGGTAGAAGATGGAAGCCGAGTTGGAGCGGGTTTTCCTGGAGGCTTTGCTCTCGGCCGTGCTGGGGTCCAAACCCAGGACCTAACACACGCCAGGCAAGTCCGCTAGCATTATGCCACACTCCGGCCACACGGACATAGTTCGGAAGGCACTCAGAAGGCTAGCATTGCTCCTCCCTGCACTTACGAGGCCCCTCCTGGGTCCCTGCCCCGGGCTGGTTACTGAAAAGCCCTGAGTGAGCAGTGTCTGTGTGTTGAGTGCCTAGTAGGGCAGTAAGGAGATAAGGTGCTGGAATTAGGTAACAACACCCTGGTCTTCTGCCTCTTTCCACAGAGGAGGATGTGGAAGTGGAGCCCGAGCCGCCTCCGATGCTCTCCTTGCCCCTGCAGCCACCATTGCCACCCCCTCGACTACCCCGGCCACCCAGCCCACCCCCTGAGCCTGAGACCCCAGAGCCCCCCAAGCCTCCTGTCCCCCTGGAGCCTCCCCCTGAAGACCAGCCTCCGCGTACTCCGGGCCTCTGTGGCAGCCTGGTCAAGTCACAGAGCACAGAAACAGTGCCAGCCACCCCAGGCGGAGAGCCTCCGCTGTCAGGGGGCAGCAGTGGCCTGTCACTGAGCTCCCCACAGGTGCCTGGCAGCCCCTTCTCCTACCCGTCCCCGTCCCCCGGCTTGAGCAGCGGGGGCCTTCCACGGACACCTGGTCGGGACTTCAGTTTCACACCCACCTTCCCTGAGCCCGGCGGGCCCCTGCTTCTGCCTGTCTGTCCCCTCCCAGCCGGTCGTCGAGATGAGCGCGCTGGCCCGCTGGCCTCCCCCGTGCTCCTGGAGACCGGCCTACCTCTCCCACTTCCTCTGCCTTTACCCTTGCCGCTGGCATTGCCTGTCCCTGTCCTAAGGGCCCAGCCTCGGCCGCCTACCCAGCTGCCTCCTCTGCTGCCTGCCACCCTAGCTCCCTGCCCAACCCCCATCAAGAGGAAGCCAGGCCGGCCCCGGCGATCCCCACCATCTATGCTGTCCTTGGATGGGCCTTTGGTCCGGCCGCCGCCGGGGCCTGCCCTTGGGAGGGACCTTCTGCTCCTGCCAGGCCCACCACAGGCCCCCATTTTCCCCAGTGCACATGACCCTCGGGCAGTGACCTTGGACTTTCGGAACGCAGGGATTCCAGCCCCCCCACCGCCCCTCCCACCTCAGCCCCCTCCACCCCCACCCCCACCACCTGTCGAACCCACCAAGCTGCCCTTCAAGGAGCTGGACAACCAGTGGCCCTCTGAGGCTATTCCCCCAGGACCTCGCCGTGATGAGGTCACTGAGGAGTACATGGACCTAGCCAAGGTGCGGGGACCATGGCGACGGCCGCCTAAGAAGCGCCACGAAGACCTGGTGGCCCCGTTGGCCTCACCCGAGCCCTCCCCGCCCCAGCCTCTCTTCCGGCCCCGCTCAGAGTTTGAGGAAATGACCATCTTGTATGATATCTGGAACGGTGGCATCGATGAGGAGGACATCCGCTTCCTGTGTGTCACCTACGAGCGCCTGCTGCAGCAGGACAACGGCATGGACTGGCTGAATGACACGCTCTGGGTCTACCATCCTTATATCCTGCCGGGCTTGGGGGCCCCACCCCCCAGAAGCAGGAAGGCTCTCTAGGCATAGCACCTTGTCTGTAGCAGTCAAGTACCAGGGAGGCAGTAGCACAGTCACTGCCGCTTACCAGGCGGCGGCCCTGCCAAGCCTGTCTTGGGTGCAAACGTAAGGGCGAGGAGTGTATAACTTAGCAATAGCAGAGGAGACCAAGCTGGGCTCCGTCAGCAAGGCTCTGCCTGGCCCAGTGATACTCAGTGCAGTTGGTTGTCTCATTTTACGCTGGCAGAAACTGTTCAGAGAGGATTGGTGAGCTGCCTAAAGCTGCCACACAGCCACTGAGTGGCGGAGCTGAGGTTTGAAGACAAAGCCTGCTCTTGAACCCAGCACTCTCCTATGATGCTCTCCTGAAGATGGTTGGTTGTGTGTGGTGCTGGTATAGGGTTGATGCTGTCTTGTTCCCCATTGTCCACCCTGATTTGAGCATTAGCTGTCTCAGGAGCTCTGCCAAAGTACTCTGACTAAACTTACCTGTTCATGGGTTCATCGTTATCCCTATCTTCAGGTGAGACACGGGCAGAAGATAGCAATAAGCATGCCCCGTGTCACGCACTGGGTGCAGGTCAGCAGAGCTAATTTAGGTGGCGTCCATGTGGGTGGCGGACCTGGCCATCCTTACCCCAAGATGTGGGTCTGAGGAGGCTGGGGAGGACAGGCAGGGGGACCGGGAGGGGGATCTCTGAGAACTGCACGTGGCCCTTGACCCACACCCACCCACCAGCCTCTCCTCGGCGAAGAAAAAGAAGCGGGACGATGGCATCCGAGAGCATGTGACGGGCTGTGCCCGAAGCGAGGGCTTCTATACCATCGACAAGAAGGACAAGCTGAGATACCTCAACAGCAGCCGAGCCAGCACTGACGAGCCGCCCGTGGACACCCAGGTACTGTGAGCCCGGCCTTCGTGAGCCTGCGCTGAGCCAGGGGGCTCCGTTCAGGGCCTCTGTCCTACGTGTTTGGGCCGTGGGAGGTGAAAGGTGAGGGTGGTGGGTAGAGGCTCATGAGTTCTAGAGGAGTCTATCCTATGCAGGTAGACTGTCTCAGAGTTAAAAAAAAAATTTAGCAGAGAACCCCAAATGGTGTTTTGTTTCTGTGTTTCAAGAAACACAAAATATATTCTTTTCTTTTTTTGCGTTGTGGGCCCAAATGGTTTTTAACCGTGGTCATAAGTACATTTCTAAGAAGTTGGCTTTTTTGGGTTTTTTTCTTCTCTATTCGGAATACACCTGTAGTATTGTACTGGGCATCAGTGAATAAAACAGTTATTCTCGTGGTGTGGAATGAGCATTCAAGCCAGTGTACAATCAGGAGCAAATGCTGTGGATAAGAGGGAGGTTGGCAAGTGCAAGGGGGTCAGAGAAGGTCATGTTGACTCTAAGTGAAGAGGGAGGAAGCCACATAGACCTACAGGAAAAGACCACTGAGAACAGAAAAGTAATTTGATAAGTCAGGGAGGCCCTCAGTTGTGAGGGAAAGGAAAAGCATTTCACGATGCTGATAGGAGCCAGACAGTGGTGGAGAGCGTGTTTAATCCCGGCACTCGGGAGTCAGAGGCAGGTGGATCTCTGTGAGTTTGAGGCCAGCCCCTAGGGCTACATAGAAAAACCCTGTCTCGAAAACCAAAGCTAACAAAAAAAAAAAGAGAGGCTGATAGGAAGAGATGGACAGGCCGGAGACGCTCCAAGCTGGGAGGCAGGGACAGAGCTGGGGAGGGTGTGGCAGGGCCTCCTGTGTCCCTCTCTGACTTGTCGTCCTGTCGTGCCAGCAGGGTATGAGCATCCCGGCGCAGCCCCACGCCTCCACCCGGGCAGGCTCCGAGCGGCGGTCTGAGCAGCGGCGTCTGTTGTCCTCCTTCACCGGCAGCTGCGACAGTGACCTGCTCAAGTTCAACCAGCTCAAGGTGAGGCTAGGCCTCCTCCCTCCGGGCAGCCGGCTCAGTGGCGGGGCATCAGCAGCTCATCCGTCCTGTTCTTTCCTCCCCTAGTTTCGGAAGAAGAAGCTCAAATTCTGTAAGAGCCACATTCACGACTGGGGCCTGTTTGCCATGGAGCCCATTGCTGCTGATGAGATGGTCATTGAGTACGTGGGCCAGAACATCCGCCAGGTGGGTGCTGCACGGGGGACCACCGACTGGGGGCGGGGGCCAAGGAGCCGGCCCGGACTTAAGGCTTTTTGCCCCCAGGTGATTGCGGACATGAGGGAGAAACGGTATGAGGACGAAGGCATCGGAAGCAGCTACATGTTCAGGGTAGACCATGACACCATCATTGATGCCACGAAGTGCGGCAACTTCGCGCGCTTCATTAACCACAGCTGCAATGTAAGTGCCCAGCGAGGGGCCGAGATGACCCACCTGTGCGCTGCGGGCTCCCAGGCAGGGCAAGCATGCTCAGTCTCCTTTCCAGGCTCCAGCTGGCGGGAGGCGACAGGCAGGGATGGGCTCAGAGGCCTCTAAAAGGAGCCTCTCTCCTGAGCTCGGGTGTGATGTCTGTACAGTGGGTACAGTGGGAATTCTGGACTCCGGTGTAAGACAGAAGGTGCTCGAGAGGTGGTCTGGGGACAGGTGTGGTGGCGTAAGTTAAGCCCAGCACTCGGGAGGCAGAGGTGGGTGGATTTCTGTTTAGAGGTGGTTTACGTAGTGAGGTCTGGCCAGGATTGCCCAAGTAAGACCCTGTCTCACTGTTTGTCTTGCAAGCACAGAGACCTGAGTTCACTCCCAAAGCCACATAAAAAGGTGGGGTAGATCCTGGGGCTGGGGAGGTGGAGACAGGAGAATTCCCTGAGCTCCCTGCTCAGCTAGCCTAGCTAACTGGGTGAGCCTCAGACCAGTGAGCAACACTTGTAGCACTGCTCCTCCCCAGGCGAGTGATGACAGGTACTGACCACGCCCGGTGGCGTCAGAAGCAGGGAATGATGGGGAGAAACCATAGCCAGCATTAACAGGGAAGGAGAGCTTCGGGAGAAGGGTACATACAGTTTTGGCTTCAGGCTCCCAGTGAACTTGATAACCTCTGTAGTAACTGCTTATCTTATCTTGTGCTCCAAACAAAAGCAAATACAGGTGATGTGCAAGTGAAGAGGGCAAGATCGTGTCAGTAAAACTGGCAACTGGGGTCTGGAGTTTATGGACTGACTTCTTTAGGGCTCAGAAGTACAGAATTGCCAGGCGTAGTGGTGCACAGGCCTTTAATCCTAGCACATGGGAGGCAGAGGCAGGTGAATCTCTGAGTTCCAGGCCAGTCTGGTCTGCAGAGTGAGGTCCAGGGTAGCCAGGGCTACTACTCAGAGAAACCCTGACTCAAAAAAACAAAACAAAACAAAACAAAAAAAAAAAAGGAAATGCAGATTTAGGCATCTGATGAGAAATAATTGTGGTTGTTTTAAAGACTTAAGTGTTTGTTTGTCTTATGTGTGTGGCTGTTTTACTAGCATGTATGTATTCCTGGAACCCAGAGAGGTCAGAAGAGGGCACTTGAATCAGGAGTCACGGGTAGTTGTGAGCCACCCTGTGGAGGCTGGGAACCGAACCTGGGTCCTTTGCAAGAGCAGCAAGCGTTCTTAACCGCTCATCATGTTTATTTACCATCAGGCATTGGGGAGCCAACTGGAGAGCTGAGCTGGGGCATCAGTTGGGTTTGGGGTGGCTGCATGGTGGGCCCTGGGTAGGGCCCTGGCCCCTGGCTGACCGAATCTCCACCTTGCCCACAGCCCAACTGCTACGCCAAGGTGATCACGGTGGAGTCGCAGAAGAAGATCGTCATCTATTCAAAGCAGCACATCAACGTCAACGAGGAGATCACCTACGACTATAAGTTCCCTATCGAGGACGTCAAGATCCCCTGCCTCTGCGGCTCCGAGAACTGCCGGGGCACCCTCAACTAGTCCCCGGGTGCCAAAGGCCAAGGATGTCAGCCGTAGCCCGGGAGGACCCTCGCCCTGGGCCAGGCTCCACCTCCCACCCATTTCAGGTGCTGTCCCTTCTCCCCAGCAGCCACGCTAGGGCCTGGCGCCCCCAACACTACCCCAAGGACCCACCCGCAGCCCCAGCCCCGCAGCGGGAAAGGGCTTCTCTGTCTCTCTCCACCCGTGTCTTCTGTTCTAAAGATGCTCCTGCAGGCTTTCTGTCCTCCTGGATCTGGCTTTCCACCCCCTTGTCCTCTCTCGCTGCCTTCAGCGTTAAGTCTTTCCCCGTGAATGCTGCTCTGTTGTGTTGTCTTCTCTTTATTTTCTTCCTTGTCCTAAGAAAAGACATTTTAACCATTGAAAATGTGAAGGCAGAATCAGAGGAGGAACCCTGTGGGGCCTGGAGGCCTCAGTGAAACTGTGTGTGGACCCAGGGTCCGGGCTGAGGCCGGGCCAGGTGCTGCAGGAGGAGGGGCCCTCCTTGGCCTCCCCCTCAGAACACTACATGCCCGAAAGGCCTCTCTGCCTCTGGGCGCAGTGCGCAGACCCCACAGTTTCTCCTGGCCTGTTCCCCAGTCTGTCCCTTCCCCTGTGGCTGAGGGTGCCCTTCTCCTGAGGTAGCCCCTGGGGGGGCTAAGCTGGCCCCAGGCAGGAACTTCCTCTCTGGGTGCTCCCAGCTGCCTACCATCCCCAAATCCTTGGGTTCAATGTTTACTTTCTCATTCGGATGCCAGCAACGATGGAGCCTCCTCGGGTGTCCCCAGTGCGGTGGGGGCACTGGGAAGGGTGTCTCCATTCTCTGCTGCCTCGGCTTTGCCTGGGTGTAGGGGGTGCCAGGGCCCTCAGGGGCCCCCAGCCCTGCCATTACGGGTTGTCTGACCGTACGCATGTGACATTTTTGTTGATAAGCTTTGCCCCTTTACCCCAACCCACACCCATGTCACCCTGCTGGTGGCCCCCACTGGGGAGGCCAGAGTATTTATTTCCATAGCGAGCAGGTTACTTCCAGAGAAAGGAAAGTAGTCTTGGAAATGATTTTAAAACTCAAATCTACTTTTGGACAGCTCCTGCGCCCGCCCGCCCACCCATCCTCATCCTCTTCAGGGTTAATTTCCATGATTTTTTTTTTCTTAATGTATAAAATCAAAAGGAAGAAGATGATTGTTTTGGTGTTCAGCACCAATTACTATAGATAGACTGCCATAGCGGACTTTTTCTCGGGAACTTTGTTTCTTGTAGAAACACGTGGGAAGAATTGTTTTTTCTTATTCCTTTTTACTTCCACACACAAAAAAAAGTAAACCAACCAACAACAAACAGACATACACAAACAGCAAGTCCCGTCCTTTACACCCCCATTCCCCCCCCCCCGAAAGCAGAGCAGGCATGTAAATACTTCTGGACCGTGACTGTTGTGACCCGGAGTCCTCACCAAGATGAAAGTGCTCCGGGTGGGTCGGCCCCACCCGCAGACCAGGCGGCGGAGCCTCTTGGTATCTCAGCTTGTGTCAAGCTTCCTTATCATGTAAATTCTGTACAAAGAATTGTTATTTTTTTCTTTCTCTCTCTCTCTCTGTCGTTGGTGGTTTTGTTGTGGTTTTTCTTTCCCTCTGTGTTTGCGTCTGTGCCCTCCGGTCTGAAGGTGAAGATGAGTGGCATTAAGACACAGGGTTTCCCTGGGCACAGCGACGACCTTCTCTTCCCATTTGCAGTTTTTTGCATAATTGTGCAAATGAGAAAAAAATATTTATTTTTCACACAAAGAAATGTGTAGTGTGTAGAGACGGCTAATTTGAGTTACTTAGCAGCCCACCTCCAGGGCCTGTCTTCATCTTGCCTGCTCCCATCCACCACAGAAGGGTAAGGATGAAGATGCTCAGAGGCCAGGGGACAGATGTGGGCTTCCTGGTTGTGCCTCAGTGAGCCCCGTCACGGGATCCACATCCATTAACCTTGGCTGCCTTTGAAGAAGGGTGAGGTTTGAGGCTGCCCCTCCCCCAAACCCCTGGCTCACCCCCAGGAATGGTTTGCAATAATCCTAATATGTGGGCTCGTTTTTTTCTTTGGAAGCTTTTGTTATCATTGAATAGATCTCTGCTTTTGAAGGGTCAGGGGTTTCTGATTTCTTTTTTTTTTTTTTTTTTGCTTTTTTTTTTTTTTTCTTCTTTTTCTTTTTTCCTCTCCCTGCCCCTGCAAAGAAGAGAACCAATAAATTTTGGGGTTGTCTGTGCGTATAGACTTTGTCATCCATATGTAACTTGTTTTTGAAGAGAAGTGTTTCCGTTGTGGGTGTGTCTTGCTGTAAATATTTGTTCATATTTTTGTGAATTCAATACTATGTACCATTGTATTATAGTAACTTTTATAAAGCAAACCATAAATATACTGACTTTTCTTACAGATACGCCGTCTCTCTTGCTCTCCTCCCACCCCTCCCCCCTTTCTCCCTGTTGAAAGTGCACCCTGTTCTTGAGGAGGGTAGACCAGAGACTGGAAGAGGGTGTGATAGACCACTCAGAATATTGTGGGTTCCTTTGCTTTTGAGATTGATGTACTCTGTAGTCCAGGCTACAGAGCCTCTGGCCTCAGCCTCCAGAAATGGGGTTGTAATCAGGACCTTGCCATGCCATGCTGCCCGTTTGATCTTCACTTGATCGTAACCGGAAGGTTCAGGGACAGTGATTGGATATAAATTCTGAGCCGTCAGTGGGTTCTGAACTGGGTCAGACTATACAGTCAAGCTAGATGTTCTGTCATTTTTGTTTTTTTATTTTTAAGGAGGATTTTTTTCCTTAGATATTTTTTTTAAGCCCTTAGCTATCTTGAGCAGGTAATGATAGGTCAATACGAACAAATCTGCCATAGGCCCCTCATCCCAGTTACTCCAGACGCTGAGGCAGGGGCAGCACAGGTTCACAATGTGGGCTGTGGAGTGAGCTCAAGTCCAGCCTAGGCAACTTAGAGCCTGCCCCGAGAGAAACAGTATTAAAAAAAAAAGCTGAGAGGTTGGCAAGATGGCTCAGCAGCCAAAGGGGCTTGCTGCCAAACGTGATGACCTGAGTTTGCTTTCCCTGAGCCCACGTGATGGAAGGAGAGAACTGACTCCTGCAAACTGGTCCTCTGTCAGCCACGTGTGCTGTGGCCTGTTCTGGTGACTGGGTAATGGGGTGTGTCCAGGGGGTTTCTGAGAAGACTCAAACCCCAAGGCTGGCTGGGCACTGTGGCACATCCTCTGTAATTCCCACATTTGGGATGCAGGCAGAGGGCTGGCCAAGAGTTCAGTCCTCAGAACCCACAGTGGCAGGAGAGAGCTGCCCTCTGATTTCACATGTGCGTGCCTACACTCACACGTGTGTCACACACAATAATAATTAACTCGGGCTGGAGAGATGGCTCAGAGGTTAGGAGCACTGGCTGTTTCTCTAAAGGTCCTCAGTTCAGCTGGTGGAGGGGGAGCACACCTATAGTCCCAGGTCTCAGGGAGGCCAAGGCAGGTGGATCTCTTGTGAGTTCAAGGCCAGCCTGGTCTAAAAACAACAGCAAACAAAAAAATCAAAGGTCTTAAGTTCAGTTCCCAGCAACCACAGGGTGGCTCACAACCATCTATAATGAGATGTAGCGCCCTCTTCTGGCATGCAGGCAGACTAGGGTATAAATAAATCTTTTTTAAAAAAATATTAGAAACCTGGGCATAAAGCCAAGCAAGGTGATTTATGTGTGAAGACAGGGGTGTCTGTTGTAAGAACCAGAACTCCCAAATGTGTATATGAAATGACCCAGCTTTCTAAAATGTGGACTCAAGTAAGGCCCACGGGCGCACACGTTTAATTCCAGCATCTGCAAGGCAGAACCAGCTGGATCTCGTGAGTTACAGGGTAGCCTAGTGCACACAGAAGAGTTTCTGGCCAACCAGAGCGGCACAATATCTCAGAACAACAACAAAAAAATCAACTCATTTGAAATCATACAGACAAAACAAAACAAACCCCAAACCTGCGTCCGGATGTGACACAAGCTGCCGGTTTGCGATTCCTTTTTTGCATGAACCATGGAAACAAAGGGAGGGTTTCTGCATTGGCTGCAGCCCGATCCTCTAGAGTGCTGGGATTACAAGCATGCACCACCATATCCAACTTACTCGTTCCATTTCTTAGTTCATGCTCTTAGAGGCCCTGATTTTTTTTTTTCCTTAGACCAAAGTGTGCCGAGTTTTGTCATAGTGTGGCACCACACATTTTGCCCTTTGGGAGCTGGAGGCAGAAGCAAGCCAAACTGGCCAGCCTGGTCTACCTAGCAAGTTACAGGTCCGCTTGGGCTACGCAGTGAGACACATACTCCTCTCAAAATAAAATAGTTTTAAGTCGATTGGTGCTCAGGAAAGGGTGTCAGACTAAAGCAAACAGAAAAGAACCCAAACTCCTCCCCACTCCGTTCTTTTGTTTTGTTTCCCCCTGTGGGGGCTAGAACCTTGTGTGGCAGGGTACGCTCTGCGGCTGAGCTCCAGGCTTCTGGAGGAATCGAACAGCATTTTGAACTTTTAGCTTTTTCTCAGTTGCCTCGTTCTCTCACACCAGTATGAACAAGGGCACGAGGAAATGCAGTTGCCCTGGGATTTGGGGTTCTGGGGACTGTCACACTCAGTGTGCAAGGCAGGAGCTGAGAGAGTCAGAACTCTCAGGTCCGGGCTCTCTCACAGGCCAGGAACCATGTCCTGCGATTGCCGAAGAAGGATGCTACCCCAAAAGTCTCCTGGTCCCCTTCATGTGTTCCTAGGGAGTGATGACATTAAGGTGGGTTCGTCTTTAAAGGCTTGTTGTTGTTTGTTTGTTTGTTCATTTGTTTGTTTGAGATAGGGTTTCCCTGGCTGTTCTGGAACTCGCTCTGTAGACCAGGTTGGCCTCGAACTCAGAGACCCACCTGCCTCTGCCTACCGAGCGCTGGGCGTGCACCACCGCTGCCCGTCCCTCTTTAAAGGTTTTAAAACCTCAGATGAGAGGCTGCCGCATTCCACCCCACCTCAGGACCTTGTCTGTTCTTTCCTATCTCCAGGACATTCCGTGGATCAGACATGCACCACGGCTGAACTCCACCACCCGTTGTATTGTCTTAGTGGCGTTTACCGCTCTTTGAAACGGTATCATTTTTTTGTCTCTTTAGTTTAAGTCCCTTGTTCCTAGTTCTATAAATTGGTCCGACCAGCTGGGTCCCACTTAATAAATCAAGTTCTTGTACTCTGCACCTGCAGATCCCTAGGCAGAGGCTTCAGGCAGCTAAGCGGTCTTGGTCTCCCCCTGGCGGCGAAGTGACGCCACTACTCCTCACGAGGCGCAAACACAAGACACAGCCTCAGACGTGGGAGGGTCTCTTTACTCAGCAGGGAAGATGTAGGCAAGGAGGGACCCTAGCCGTAGAGGGGCGTGGCCACGATGTGGGTGGAGCCCTGAGGTTGTCCCTCAGCGGGCTGGAGAGGATTGAGTGGTCTGGGTGTGGGCGGGGCCTACATCCCGGACCTCACTCCGTTGGTCTCCAGGTCGGTGAGGTTTCCCCGTAGGGCTTGCTCCTGCTCGAAAGCCTTGAACAGGGCGTTAAAGTTGCCAGCTCCGAAGCCCTGTGGCGATAAAAGGCAAGTGTGAGATGGGGCCCTGGGAAGCAGCCGGTGCTGTCCGTCGGGTGCAGGTCCTACCTGGTGGTTGTGGCGCTGGATGACTTCCAGGAAGAGTGTGGGCCGGTCCTGCATGGGCTTGGTGAAGATCTGCAGGAGGTAGCCTTTCTCGTCGTAGTCTACCAGGATTTTCAGCTCCTGGGAGGGAGACAGAGGGCTCCGTTAAAGGATGGCCCACCGGCCCTTGTGGGATCCTTAGATGGTGCAAAGGTCCCTCAGCCACCCATTCCGATAAAAGACTCCCTTCTCCAGTAGTTCCAGCTTCCTCCAAATAGGTTCCCAGATCATCGTGCCTACGCCACCCCCATGGCTGCTCCAGCTTGAGGTCTGGCCTGTTTTCTCCCATTACCCCCATCAGATGTCACTTGGTGGAAACTGGGACTCTCTCTTACGTTGCTGAGGGGAATGCATCGACTTTGGAAAAGCGGCCTGCGAGTTTCTCAGAATATTGGACATGTGTCTTCCACTGGCTCAGAAATGGGTCAGAGCCCTTGCTGCTCTTACAGAGGATTACAGAATACGGGTTCCTGGCACCATACCTGGCAGCTCACAACCATTTGAAACTCCAGTTGGTGGGGATTCCGCCCCCTCCTCTGTCCTCCAGTGCGTAGCATAGATACACACGGAGACGCACAATCATGTACACCTACACAGGCCAGCCTAGTCTACAAGGCCAGCCAGGGCTACCCAGTGAGACCCTGTCTCAAAAAGTAAAAACCTAAGGTATTTCACGTGGCTTCTGTGCTAGTAAAGCCGTTTTAAAAACAAACAAACAAACAAAACCCCAAATCAGGGCTGGGAGATGGCTGGGTGGTTGGAGCCGCTGCTGTGCCGGTGTGAGGACCAGCACTCTGAGCCCTCAGCCCCATGTAAATATGGGGCGGGTGTGGTGGCCTGCCTGTAATTCTAGCCTCAGGAAACAGAAGGGGTTGGGGGTCTCTGGAGAGATGGCCCAGCAGGTAAGAACACTTGGCAGCTCTTCCAGAGGACACAAATCACGTAGCTTCATTCCAGCTCCAGGGGAGCCGATGCCTCTGACCGCTGTGGCACCTGCGCTTATGCGCAAACGCCTACATGCAGACACACACCCAGACATAATTTTTAAAGAAAGAGAGAAAGAGAGAAAGCAGAGACTGGCCACATCAGTGAACTCTGGGTTCTCTTGAGAGCCCTTGCCTCAATAAGGCGGAAGAGTGATTGAGGATGATTCCTAACATCAACCTTGGGCCTCCACATACATCCATGCAGCCACATTCACAGGTGTGGCTCATTCATGCACGTGTGTGCACCTACACTGCATACCACAAAGAGAAAGAAAAAAATGAAAATTTAAAAATTAAAAATAGCTGGTTGTGGTGGCACTCGCCTTTAATCCCAGCACTCTAGAGGCAGAGGCAAGTGGATCTCTGTGGGTTCAAGAACAGCCTGGTCTAAAAAGTGAGTTCCAGGACAGCTAGAGCTGTTACACAGAGAGACTCTGTCTCAAAAACACCAAAACAAAAAAAACAAACAAAAAAGAAGAAACCTCCCATGGTTTCTAGTCAAAGAAGAGAAAAGCCTAAAATCATAAATAGCCATTACGAACAATTGGGCCCTGCCAATGTGCCTGACCGCCTTCACACACACTTCAGATGTAGCCTTCTTTCCGTCCCTCACGTACTTGGCCTGCCTCAGGACCTGTGCTGTTCTTTGTCCATCCCGTATAAGGCCAGAACCTTCCCGTACAGATTTCGATTAAAGTCACCAATTCAGAGAGGCCTTCCTCACGAGGTCTGCCTTAACTCTCCACATGGCGTCAGCTCTGTCGCTTGTCTCTGACACCCCCAGACCGCCACCCCAGTATACGACACCCATGCAGGCTAAGATGTGGTCTGGGTTTTCGCCGTGTGTGTGGCCCAGTGAACTCGGGGTTCTTGTTCCTCTGGCTGAGCACCGGCCTCACCTCTAGCACGTTCATGCTCTCCTTCACCTGGATCTTGGCCGTCTTGAGATTCTCCCGGAGCAGTTTGTAGTAAGAAGATGGCACAGCCAAGAACTCCATGCCTCGCTCCCTCAAGTGGCGGATCTGTCACAGAACAGCGCCCAAGGTCAGCCTGTTTGCTGAGTTACTACAGCCAGGAGGAACTGAGAGGGCAGGAGGTGGCGGGGACCCCTGTCCAGGCTCTTCTCTCAGAGGCCATGTGACCTCCCTGTTTGTCTCTGTCTGAGCTCCACTGAACAGCAGTGATTGCTCTCACTTATGGAATGGCCACTGTGGGCCTGTCTTTCTGTGCGCTGCTGGGGAAACTGAAGCAGGCATGGATCTGCATCTGCCTGAGCATAGCTGCTGGGGTGATTAAATCAAGTGTGTCACTTCTCTGCGTAACCCAAGATGATGTCACATGTCAGTGTCAAAATTCCATGGCCTTTGCCACCTGCTCCCCATTCCACCTCCTCCTGCCCCCACTCCCTCATTCTGTCCTAGCCACATCCTTCTCGCTACCTCTGCAACATCCCTGGCTTTCTCATCTACGTCTTAGTGGTCTCTTCTGTTTGTGACACTCTTCCCATTTCTACATGCATCTCTTCTCAAATGCCTCCTCTTGCAATGTGGCTAGTTTTATGTTAACTCGACACAGGCTGGAGTCATCAAAGAGAAGGGAGACTCAATGGAGAAACTGCCTCTTAAGATGGGGCTGTAGACAAACCTGTGGGGCATTTTCTTAATGAGTGACTGATGGGAGAGGACCCAGCCCGTTGTGGGCGGGGCCATCCTGGGCTGTTGGTCCTGGACTCTATAAGAAAACAGGTTGAGCAAGCTATGGGGAGCAAGCCAGTAAGCAGCACGCCTCCATGGCCTCTGCATCAGCTCCTGCCTCCAGGCTCCTGCCCTGCTTGAGTTTCTGTCCTGACTTGCTTTGGTGATGGACTGTGATGTGGAAGTGTGAGCTGAATAAATCCTTTCCTCCCCAAGTTGCTTTGGTCCCGGTGTCTCATGGAAGCGATAGAAACCCTGACTAGGACACCCTCCTTGATTACCCTGTTTGGGTGTTACCGTACCTTGTCTTCCACTCTCTCTCACTTCCCAGCTTTTCCCCACAGCTCTTACCCCTGTTGTCTGTCCTTTGGATCAGGACTAAATTAGCCTCCTTGAAGGTTGCATCCATAGGCAAAGCATGTCTAATTTGGCTGAAAAGAACATATGTGGTCTGGCACTCTAATATTCTTATTTTTAGGGGCACGTTGAAGGCCAGAGAAGGTGCTGAGTCCCCTGGGGCAAACAGCAAAGTACCCGCAGAGCCTGGGTGAGAGCCAGGCTTGCTTATACAGGGGACTGGATTATTGTGCAGAATGAACCTCCCCAGTATTGTGGGGGTAACTGTGAGTTGGCAGGAGCCAGAGGGAAGCCCTGTCACCCTTCCATGGGCACTGCAATCAGTCTCCCACTCTGCTCGGCAGAGACTGTCCCGGCAGTTGATACAGAGAGCACTTGGGCCAGAAACAAGGTTCTAACCGTTGTGATGATGTCTTCCGTCTTGAGAGCGATGTGCTGGACGCCAGCACCCCCATTATAGTCCACATATTCCTAGGGGAGAGAAGTAAGGAAGGAGATCAGTGACACGCAGACCTCTGCCCGCTAAGACCCCGAAGACCTCCCTCCCTGTTGTGTCACACCTGGATCTGAGACTTCTTCCTGCCAGGCGCTGGCTCGTTAATGGGCATCTTGATGGACTCCTCATAGTTGGCTACCACAATGGAGCGCAGGGAGCTGTACTCCGTGTGCACCTGCGTGTCATCCACGGACCAGAAGCGGTGGAACTGCAGGTTTTTCAGGTACCTGCCGAGCGGCCAGGGGACATATTCAGACCCACTTACCTTCTTCCCATTTCCACCATCAAGCATGGATCCTCTAAGCAGGATCCCCCAAAAGTGACATCACGCACATCGTAGATTTGTACTTTTGACAATTTTTTTCAGGAGGAAGGAAAGTGTCTTAGAACAAAATATAGATGAGAAGCCCATGCTCCAACAGAGGGCCAGGTGCCTACTTCTGGTGATGTTGGTGCAATCCTATGGCTGGAATGTGCTCCCTGAACCCATTTAAATGTCACTGTGACGTTTGAAGAGCTGGTACCCTTAAAGGGCTGGGCTCTAGCTCAGTGGTAGAGAGCTTTTGTAGCTGGCTCAGCTGTGCCAAGTTAATGTCCCAGGTTAATTAGGTTGTAGTATGCAAAAAGTGGACTTTGCTACTCAAGAGCAGGTTATCAATAGTTGGGTAAATCTCGAGAGACTCCTCAGGGACTAAGTTTGTCCTCACAGGAGTGCGTTTGCTGTAAAACCTCATTTGGGTGACAGCTGTGGTGTCACACACAGGTCCCAGAACTTGGCAGGGCTGAGGTAGGCAGATGTGAGTTCCAGGCCAGCCTGCTCTACATAGTTAGTTCCAGGAGAGCCAGGGTTACACAGAGAAGCCCTGTCTCAGAGGAGAGAGAGAGAGACATGGATGGAGGATGTGCGGATGGATAGATGGATGACAGATGAGTGTGTTTAGCTGTATCTTTCTTACACACAGGTCTTTATTCTCTATAGCTTTGTGCAGTAATAGACTCTGATGAAGGTAAGAGTTTCACAGGGAATGCATGAACATGTAATCTTAGCCCAGCCTCCCACCACCTTGTACCTATTTCCCACTTCAGTTCAAGAACTGAGGAGATGGGGCCTGGTGAGAGTGTTAGGTAGATAAAGGTGCTTGCCACCAAGCCTGATGACCTGGGTTCACTCCCAGGACCAACCCTTACCAATTTTTCTCTGGCCTCCACACATTGCTGTAGAATGTGCATGCCCTCACATGTAAGCACACACCAAAAATAAAAATATTTATTAAAATGCAAGTAGACCTGGCAAGAGGGCTTGTGTCGTGCATCAGAGGAGGTGGGTAGGCCAGAGACTCACCATTCTGAGGCAGATTCCATTTCCTGGTCAGGTTGGTTGCCCACAATATGGTCAATAATCTCAAGGTGGCAGTTGGGTCTAGAAGAGGGAAGGGGTTGGAAGGTGAGAAGGCTAGCCCCAAATCTCTCTGTTCCCATGACCCTTCAACCTCACCAGCAGTTCAGATGGAGTAGGCCATGCTGTGCATCAGGCATAGTTAACTGAACAGCTGCTATTACTATCTCGGTCTTTGTCTTGTTTTGTTTTTCAAAACAGGGTCTCACTCTGTAGACCAGGCTGGCCTTCAACTCAAAGAGCTCGGCCTGATTCTGCCTTCCAAGTGCTGGGATTAGAGGCGTCCACCACTGCCCAGATACTGTTGTGGATGTAAACATGTTTTTGTTTTAATCCCAGGGGTGGGATATGGGGCTGATTCAGACTGTCCACAGCAGCAGACTATTTGCCTCGTTTGGTCTCTGGGAGAGGCTTTTGCCAGCTTGAATTACTTGAATTCTGAGGACTTTTGGGGGGTATAAATTTGATAGCCCAGAGGAAGACGGCTTGCTGCTCTCGCTGGCTTGCTGGTTACCTGGACTTCTGGATTTCCTGATGACTGATATTGGTATTAACCCCAAAATAATCCTACCTACCCAGCAGGAAGGTAGGTAGGATTATTACAACCTTGTTTTTCTCCTACCTTCGGTTTGGGGGGTTGGAAAGGAGGTATGAGCTTTAAGGAACCCCCAAATAAAGTAGCACTTGAAAAAGTAGCACCTACAGGGTACTGCGCCTGTCTTAGAATGAATCAGAGCCATGAGCTGGAGACACCTGCTTGAGCTTAAATGGTTAGGAAATGAGAGAGCTGGGATGAGGACCTAGGCAGTCTGGCCAAGGGCCCAGCCCAGGCCTTCACCTTCTATGCCTCTGCTTAGGTGGTGCCTGTCCTCCTTCAAAAGTTCCCCAGCAGATGCCGCCAGATGGTCCAGCCCACCAGAAAAGCCCATTCCACAGAGTGGAAAGGGGACACCGAGGGACACTCACAGTTTTGAAAGTAGGATGTCCTTGTATGCTGGCGCCTCGAATCCAGGTAAGAAACGACCAGTGTAGTTGATCTTCTCCACCAGGGTGTGTGTGGTATCTCCATACTGGGGGTGGGAAGCAGCTGGGATCAGAGAGAAGCCCCCCGCCCCCCCTTTTTTCTCAACACCAGCACCACCCCAAGTTCCACTGTGAACCTGACCCTAACTCGGTGGATGGCCCTTTCTGGGATGCGTGACTACCTGACATTTGTTTGCGGGTATCTTTGTCAGTCTGCCTGTAGGACCAGAAACTGTGACGTGGGGATGCTGTGTCCGTCTTCAGGGCTTTATTTATGTTTGAGATTGAGTCTGTGTAGCCCAAGCTGGTCTAGAACTCATGGAGGTCCTCCTGCCTCAGCTTCCCAAGTGCTGAGACTGCAGACATGGTCTACTGTGCCTGGCTTTTGGCTTTTTGCGGTATCCTTAGAACTTAGCTCCGTGACTAGCATATAGCAGGAGCTCAGTAAAGCCAAGTAGGTGGAATCATTAGATTAAATTATACTAGAGGATGAAGGGCTCTTTCAATCTTCCTTCCTTCCTTCCTTCCTTCCTTCCTTCCTTCCTTCCTTCCTTCCTTCCTTCCTTCTTTCTTTCTTTCTTTCTTTCTTTCTTTCTTTCTTTCTTTCTTTCTTTCTTTTCCCCTGTTGAGCACAGGGCTTTGTGACTGCTAAGCAAGAGCTCTATCACTGACTTGAATCCAAACCTTCTTTTGACTTCTTACAAATAATATTTTAAAAACATAAAATGTTGTTATGTGTATGTGTAAAAATGTGTGTGTGTGTGCACCTGAGAGTAGAGGCCAAAGGTCAACACTGTTTCCTAATCTCTTTCCACTGTATTATTTTTGAGACAGGGACTCTCCCTTAAGCTGTAGCTCATTGATTCTAGGCTTTCAGGCCACTAAGTTCCAGGGATCTTTCTGTGTCTGCCCCTAACCCCAAATGCTGGAGTAACAGATGCATTGCTGTGCCTGGTTTTTTACAATCGCGCTAGAGATCTGAACCTAGGTCCTCATGCTCGCCCAGGGAGTGCTTCACCCACCACGCCATCTCCCTTCCTCAGCCTTCTTTTGTCTTTTTTTTTTTTTTTTTCCCAGAGCTGAGGACCGAACCCAGGGCCTTGCGCTTGCTAGGCAAGCGGTCTACCACTGAGCTAAATCCCCAACCCCCTCAGCCTTCTTTTTATGTTCTAGATTCTTGATACAAGAGTCTCACTGAATTGTTCAGGATGGACTTCTTGAGCCTAAGCGCCTTGCATTTGTGATCCTCCGGCCTCAGCCTCCCAAGTGCTGAGATTACAAGCCTTCCTAGGGGGGGATCAGCTTTTGCAACCTTTGAATTAATATGACCTTGGGGAAGTGGGACTTGGGGTTGACTCGGTCTCCGGATGACAGGACTGCAGCTCAGACTTGCCATCCTTGTGTGGACCGTAAGCCGGGCATTGTCCTCCTGGGTGCTTTCCAGACATAAGAGGGACTGTAGCTGAAGAGACGGAGGCTCAGTTCTTGCTCATTTCAGCAGTGCCACAGAGAGGGAAGTTTGCTCAGAGACACCAAGCTATCGTGGGGTATGGCTTCCTCAGCTGCCCCCCGCCCCTTAAAAGCCCCCCCACCCCAAGCTCTCACTTCCACTGGGGAGGCTGCCTAGGAGCTCCCGGCAGCCTCTGTGGCCAGGCACCATCAGGTCCCGCATGGGGAAGGCTACGCTCCGAGGCACACAGGTGATGTAATGGTTCTCACTCACCGTCTGCAGCACAGCGAACTTCACCTTCCCAAACTTGTCTTCCTCCACCCAGGGCTCCCTCACAATTTTGGCACCCCGTTCCCGAGCTTTCTGCGGGGAGACAGAGTTGGGAGAATGGTGAGGGCTGGAGCCTCTCTGAGACATTGCATATCAGTCCTTCTGAGGGTTTCTGACTCAGGTGGTCCTGACACAGGTCACCCGGCTACCTTCAGCTGGGTCCTTTGTAACCATGTCTCATGCCCATTTGGCAGCTAGAGAAACTGGTCCAGCCTCAGAGCTGTGCTGATAGGAGACAAAGCGAGTGGGCGCCCACGTGTCTGCTCCGCCTCTGCCAACAGCCCTCTCTCCAGTCCTCAGTTTCCCCTCCTTGGAAAGGGGTGGGCACACAGCAAAATAGGAACTGCCACTAATTGAGCGTTTAGTGTGTCAGACCCTGTACCAACACGTGCTCTAAACACATTTTCTTAGCAGGAGCTCACGTCCTGCAGGCGGTGCTGTTCCTAGCACAGGCCAGGTGCCATTCTCGGGGTCAACGTCTCCAGTCCTCTCAGCAACATTTACACGGAGATATCATCTCCATTCCGTGGGTAAGGAAATAAGCCCAGAGAAGTTAAGTCACATACTCAAAATCACACAGCTGCTCACTGAACCTCTAAACTTCCTTTTTTTTTTTTTTTCCTTCAGTGCGTTGCTAGGGATGAATATTAGATATATGCTCTATCACTGAGTCTAACTCATAAACAAGTTAACTCTTTTCAAGTAGGGTCTCATGTAGCTTAGGCTAACCTCGAACTCTATGTAGCCGAGGACGACTTTGAACTCCTGATCTTCCCCCTGAGACCCCAGGTGTTCATCACCCTGGCGGGCTCTAGACTCCGTGCTCCACACACGATAATCTCTTTACCACTCTTTTGTTTGTTTGTTTGTTTGTTTTTGAGACAGGGTTCCTCTGTGTAGCCCTGGCTGTCCTGGATGTCTGTTGAAGACCAGGTTGTGCATGGGCACCACTATGCACAGCACGCGATCCATTTTCTTGCCAAGCTTTTGGCGAGGCTGATTATCCACATTTTGTAGGTATGGACAGGAGGCTCAGAGAGCAGACTCGAGGAAAGGCGCGGGCTGTGTATGGCTGCCCCCGGCCCTGACTGGCGGGTCCGAGCGGCTGCCCCCGGCCCTGACTGGCGGGGTCCGAGCGGCAGAGTGGCCGTGGCACTCCAGCCTCTCCTCACCTGTACGATGTGCTCGCAGTCTTCCACCTCGAACGCGATGTCCTTCACCCCGTCGCCGTGCTTCACCAAATGGTCGCCCATCTCTGTGGCCGGCAGTAGAATCACGCAATGGAGCTCCTTAGTTCCCACCCTGGCCTCAGCCTCACCCTCTCTATGACCCATCCCCAGATCCGACTGTCGGTGCCATGATGCCCCCGCTCCCCACCTGTGATTCCCCTCACCTTTGTTCCAGGGGTTGAGAGCAGAAGAGAGGACAAACACAATCTAGAAAGCGGATAAGGAGACGAGATTGGTGGCCTCCAGCTTCCCCACCTTCTCTATGGCACCCCTGGTGGGACACAAAGCTCCACCATTCAGGATCCCTGGACCATGTGTTCCAGCTCCTTTTCTGCCTCAGTTTCCCCCTGGTCCTCAGAGCTGGGGGCTTTCCCCTGTGGTAGCTATGCCCTAGGTCCTCAGTGGCCAGTGCCTGTAGGACTCCGGCAATCCCATGGACCAGAGACCCCTTTAACTCCCTTCTCTGACATCTGGGTTTCTGGAGAGTCTATGGGTCCAGTGCTGGACCAGTTTGAGGAGGGCATGAAACCGGGAAGTCCCTGTTGCCTGTGGCATGGGTCAGCGGCAGCTTAGCCGTACATCTTGGAACCAGTTAGGTGTGTGTCCTGAAATAATAGCACACACCATCCCAGACACACTGGAGCCCTCACCACCAAGACTCCTGGGTGTGTACTCACTTTGCCTTGCTTGATGACATGGCTGACTACCTCCCTGGAGCCTGTCTCCAGGCCCCTGTAGGCCAGCGGTTCGAAGCCCATCTTGTTGCAGTAGAAGGAGGCAGCCTGGACAACACAGCAGCAAGGGGCTCAGGGGGTGAGGGGGAAAACCTAGGAACCCCTAGAAGGGAACCCCAGTCTTCCATTTTGCCCTCTTGTTCCTTATTCAGAGACCCTCCTAGGAAGAAAGGCGGCTCTCCCCTCCCTCTGCTAGGTTCCAGCGGGGGTCTGTGGCCCTGATTGCACAATGAGGAGCCAAAGTTCCAGGCCTGGCCTGGATCCTCCCCTCACAGTAGCCAATCCCAGGTCCAGCCGGGGCCAGCCCCCTTAAGGAGGCCTCTGGTTTGCCCTCTGCCCCCTCCAGCCTCTCTACCTGCTTGGCATTGCCAACCCAGAAGGTCACAGAGTGGAAATGGAGGAACTGGCCTCTCTCAGGCTGCGGGAGGGAAGAAGGATGAGGTTGAATCCCTGGAAGTAGGTTACCTTGCCACCTCAGCCCCAGCACCTAGGGGAATGTTACCCACCCCCATCTTTGGCTAGCCTCCTAAGAGACTTCTTGTTACAGGATTTGAGCTCTTTGAGGGTTCAGAATTGGGCAATCCTCACAGGAAGCCTCCCCAGGCTTCACTGAAGGAAACAAGCTTATGTGGGGACAGTGTGGATGTAAGGTAGACCAGAGGAAGAGTCCGACCAGGTCTAAGTGATCAGCAGGCATTCAGGAAGCCAAGATTGAGTCCAGCTCAGTTAACTGGAGGGACAGGATGCACGTGAGTGTGCAGGCACGGACGTCGCACGCCCACTGGCTCTTTTCCTCTGTTGAAGCTCCGTCCCCTCCCTAGACCAAGAGCCCCACATTTCTTCTCCAGCTCACCTTTGGTCCTCTGTTGCTGTAGGTTGTCTAGCAGGGAAGAGAAAAGCACAGTGAGATGCCGTGACACGGAGTTCTTGAACAGTCACCGTGGGTCGGGTCGGCACTCACCAGAGCCCAGGTAGACTTACCATGGCTGGTGGATGTCAGACCTCTATCAGAAAGACTGGGATGAGAAGCCCAGGGAGGTCGTGGACAGAGTATTTACCACCTGGCAAGGCAGGGCCCGCCCCTGGCCTGGCCTTCCTGGGGGTGGGGAGCTGAGCTAACCCTGAGCTCCTAGGCTTGTAAGTCTCCAGGCCAGCTCTGGTTTCACAGAGCAGGGCTGTGGTACCAGAAACAGAGGGAGATAACGTGGTGCCTCAGTCCACTGGCCACTGGAGCAGAACCGAGGCAAGAAGCCTTGAACCCGGGGTGAGGCCGTGATCTTCGCCGCCTAGATTCACAGCTCTGAAAGCAAGGCCAGCTTGAGTAGCCAGGGGCTACTCTGATTCAGGGGGAACCAGCTGGGCTGTGGCAACGGTTGAAACCCAGCTTGCAAGGCAAATGTGTAGATTATATTTAGGGCAAAGGGTTGTGTTCCGAGGTTATTAGGGACAGGGGTGGAGGGGTTTGCATCCTGGCTCTGCAGTGGAAAGTCACCAAGCCTGGGAGCCACAGTTTGTTCACCTATAAAATGGGAACAAGAGCCAGCTGTGGGGAGACATGCCTATAACCCCAGCTCCCCAGAAGGTCAGGCAGGAGGGGTCCCACAGTTCGAGTCCAGCCTGGTCTATACGAGTGCCTGGCCAGCCAAGCCAGGGTACACAATGAGATCTTTGTCTCAAAAGAGGGAGGCCCTGGTACTGGAGGGGACAGTGTGGTGGGGAATGCAGGAGATGGCTTTGGAATGGGACCTGGAACACAAAATGGCTCTGTTCCTGCTGTTTGTAGCTAGTTATATGGCTTTGAGAACTGAGGTAGAGCCGCTGAAAAATGGGAGCTCTTGGCTTTGCTATAACTTAAGTATTCATTAGAGAGGAGGTTGTAGCCTTATGCCTGCTCCAGGCTCTTAGCACCACAGACCACTGGGAACTGATGGCTCAGGGTGGGGTTTGGAGGAAGGCCCACAGCCCTTCGGCCAAATCTTTGGGCCTTACTTTCTAGAAAGATGAACTGAACAACTGGTATTTACCCAAGGCCTCTAAGGACAACACCCCATGCCCTATCTTCACTCTGGCTCTATACCAGGGCCCCAAGTGTCCTTTTGCTGGTTGACAATGGAAAGCCTGGCTAAGGGCTCAGGTCAGAGAGCTTTCCCAGTTGATGAGTGGCAGAAAGAGCCAGCCTTCCCTAAGTCCAGGGCCCAGCACGTGAGAAGCAGAGGTAGGCAGATCTCTGTGGGTTCTAGGTTGGTCTACATAATGAGATCCTGTCTCAACTCCCGCCCCACCCAAAAAGGGTGGGTATTCTGTTATCTCTGCCAGTAAAATGGGGAGACTGGGCCAGGGAGATAACTGTTGACAAAGTGCTTGCCTGGCTAGCATGAGGACCCGAGTTGAGCCCATGAACCCACCAAGTACCTGGTGGTGCGCACTTTTAATCCCAACGTTGGGAAGATGGAGACCGGAGGATCCCTAGGGCTCCCTGCTCAACCAGTCTAGTCAGCATGGATGAGTCCTAGCACATCTCCTAACACACACACACACACACACACACACACACACACACACACACTGGAAGATCTGGAACTAGAGCAAACATGTCTTACAGGTCACCATGCGGGTCAGAACAGAGAGCCAAACTCTGGCTTTTTTGATTCTAAACTCGAATCTTATCTAGCCCCTCCAGACATCATTTTCTCCTTTGTTAAATCTGTGTTTGGGGGAGTTATGGACGCAGGGTAGGTGGTCTCACTTCCTCATTCCCAATCCCCCGGATGACTCTCTAGTCTCCTCACCCACAGAAGGTTCTGCTGGGGGAGAAGGCCATCCACTGTGGTGCCCTGGCTAACGGGAACATCTTGTCCTTTGTTTGTTGTGACCAGTCCAACCCCCTGCTGCTGGACCCTGGCCTGGATCCTAGGCATCAGGCCAGCCTTTCCCAAATCCAGCAAGCACGTCATGAGCAGCCTTGGGGTGCAGAAAGCTGGAGTGGCAGGTGTCGGGCTCAGCTGGTACAGGTGGTGACGCTGTATCTTCCCTCCCCCCTGGACTTTAGCTCATCTGTCTCTGGGGAAAGCCTTGGGAGGGAACCCTCAGGACTCAGCCTCTGGAGCCCCCTCATCCCTTCCTAATGCTACCTGCTGTAGCTGGGCCCAGTTGGACATCAGATTTGTGGTGGTTGGATGTGACCATTGCTGTTCTTGATGTCACCCTGTGCTAGGGAGTAGGTTCCAGAAGCATTGCCCAAGAAGCTGTTTGAATAGGCTCCCCCCAAGACCCCTCTCTTGAGACAGGGTTTCTCTGTGTAGCCTTGGTTGTCTCCTGGAATAGCTCTGTAGACCAGGCTGTCCTTAAACTCACAGAGATCTCCCTGCCTCTGCCTTCTGAGTGCTGGAATTAAAAGCATGTGCCACCATGCCCAGCAACAATGTAATTTGTTTTGTTTTGTTTTGATTTTTCGATACAGGGTTTCTCTGTGTGGCCTTGTCTGTCTTGGACTCACTTTGTAGACCAGGCTGGCCTCGAACTCACAGCACTCCACCTGCCCCTGCCTCCCTGAGTATTGGGATTAAAGGCATGTGCCACCATGCCCGGCTCTACAACGCAATTTTTAAACAGTTAAAAACAAAACAAAAATAACACCTTGGCTGAGCCACACCATGCTCAGTAGTGCACGCAGCCATCTACACAAAACTAGTTTCAAGGCACTCTTGGCACACACCTAGGATGTCAGTACTCAAGAGGCTGAGCCAGAAGGATCACAAATTCAAAACAGCCTGGGATTGAAAGCAAGATCTCGAACCAAAGAGAAAACAAATCACAGAAAGAGACATTAATGCAAAAATTTAAAAAAAAAGCAGTGGTCCAGATTTGAACCAAAGACATCACTTGCCAACTCCTGCTTGGACAGTGGAGGAGAAAGTGCTCCAGCCTTTGCTTGTGACACAATTTCTGTTTTGTGAGTACTCCCTGGGGCCCATTTTTAGGCCTCCAGTGTGAGGCCACTGGACTTAGGCTAGGGAAGAACATGTGCGAGGACTCACCACACACAGGTACAGAGGGCACGATAAGGTCACAACAACAGCGAAATGTTTAGGGAGGGATGAGATTGGAACATTTAAATCTCCATTCTTTACATTTGTGTGTGTGTTTCTGTCTGTCGTCTGTCTGTCTCACAGGACACACATAGAGGTCAGAAGATTGCCTGCAGGGCTGGCTCTCTCCTTCCATGCTGTGGGCTCTTCAGACTGAACTCTGGTCATCAGGCTTGGCAGACAGTACCTCAACCCACTGAGCTATCTTGCCATCCAATGTCCCCAAGCTTGTCAAAAATCTCCTAGGATTCCATCCGGAATGCTGACTCTCAGTTTTGTCAAGGGCAGTGGTGGGATTCACTGTTGACCTCTGACTTGCTGGGTCAGTCACCTTTAATATGTCATTTAACCTTCCTCTATTTTGCATAGTTGTGTGGATTCCCTGCTTTTAAATTCTCTCTCTCTCTCTCTCTCTCTCTCTCTCTCTCTCTCTCTCTCTCTCTTTAATGTAGTTTAAGACATAATGCCTGAAAAAAGTGATCCACAGGCTTTCTTAGGAGCCAAGAGTGGACTCTGGGAGCCAATATCAGTGTCCCTCTGCTTTGTTTTCAGGGTTGGGAAGCCCCATTGCTGGGGCACACCAAAGGAACTTTCTCTCCACTCTAACCAAACTACCTTGACAATCAGTAGCCCCATTGCTCTCAGAAACTGAGGGTAAAGTTACTCAAGACCAGCTATCGATCCCTCCAGGCTAAACCTGAGTCCTTGCCAGCTGCTGTCCCCAGGCTTGCAAAAATTCCTAGGGTTCCATTTGGAATGCTGACCTACGGGAGTTCACTGCCCTACGGGAGTTCACTGCTGGCCTCTGATTTGCTGAGTTGACGTTAGCACATCGCTTAACCTTTTTTAACCTTCCTTTGTCTTGTTTTTGAATATTTAAGGAGAGCTGTTCTGACTCCCTGTTACCCACAGGGCAGGAGTGGTAACATGTCTTGTGCTCTGCATTCACGTCACAGGCTTGTATGGATACTTCAAAGCACTGTTCATCACTGAAGGAAGTCAGGACAGGAACTCACACAGGGCAGGAACCCAGAGTCAGGAGCTGATGCGGAGGCCACAGAGGGGTGCTGCATGCTGGCTTGCTCTTCATGGCTTGGTTGGCCTGCTTTCATAGAACCCAGGACCACAAGCTCAGGGTGGCACCACCCACAAATGGGCTGGGCTCTTGCCTCATGATCACTAATAAAGAAAATAGCCCATAGCCAGGCTTTATAGACATTTTCTCAACGGAGGCTCCCTTTTCTCTAGGTTATATCAAGTTGACATAAAAACCAGCCTCCACTCTAATTCTCCTCTTTCTGGGCAAAAACAAAAAACAAACAACAACAACAACAAAACAGGACTGTGAGGGGCCAGTAAATCTGTACTTGAACTCAAATGCCCTAGGAGCCAGGAGAGTGACATGGAGGCCAGAGCCCCTGGGAACTGTGAGGAGTAAGTTGCTTCCCACATGCTGCCAACAAAGACGATGACAAATCTGGCTTGTGGGAACACGGACCAAGCTTGGTTCCAGAGGTTGGAAAGAAGTTAGGAATTTGAATGTTCCTATGAAATCAGTTGACATAAAGTTATGCTGTATTCAGACAAGACAGTGGTTGCCTATAATCCCAGAATTTGGGAAACTGGGGCAGAAGGATCTTGAGTTCAAGGCCATCTTGGGCTTCATAAACTCTTGTCTAAAGTGAAACAGATTGCACCGTTGTAAAAACTGTGGAATAATTAAGACTGACGTGGGTCTGCAATCACCCTGGAGACAAGCCTGGGGCACGCCTTAGAGCTGTCTAGATGATGCTGGCCTCTTGGGAGTGTCTGTGAGGGACGGCCTAGACTCCGCTATCCGAGGTGGTTGAGATCCACCCTGAACGTGGCAGCACCATTCCATGGGCAGAGAAAACAAGCAGCAGCAGCAGCTGTCAGTCTCTGTCTGCAGACTCTGTGACCTGCAGCCTCCAGCCCCTGCCGCTATGGGAGCCCTTACTCCTTTAAACTGCGTCTGTTAGGAATTTTGTCACAGCAATGGGACAAGTAGTTAACACACTCCATTTTTCAAGACCTATCTAGAATAGACAAACTCACAGGCTCAGTTCTTAGGACCAATATCAGGGGGAGGGGCTTATCCAGTGAGTATAGTGTTTCCTTCAGGGATGATAGGAAGAAATACTCTGGGAACAGAGGAAGGTGATGGTTCACTATATTGTGAGCATTCTGGATGGCACCAAAGCTTTTAGTCTTCCTTCCTTTGCTTGCTTTCTTTCTTTCTTTCTTTCTTTCTTTCTTTCTTTCTTTCTTTCTTCCTTTCTTTCTTCCTTTCTTTCTTTCTTTTCAGGGTTTCTCTGTGTCACCCCGGCTGTCCTGGAATTTACTATGTAGACCAGGCTGGCCTCAAACTCACAGAGTGCCTCTGCCTCCTGAGTGATGGGATTAATGGTACTGTGTATGGCCTACACATTTTTAAGTATTGGGAAATGGAATAGTGGTTTTTACTGAGGTTGACTAGACATGGAAAAGCACATGTCAGCATGTAGTCCTGAATTGTCCCAAACTGAACACGCCAGCTTAATCAGCTGGTGTGTGCCTCTCCTCTCCCCCCTTTACCTTCTCTATTGTATGTATGTGTGGGTGTGGGTGTGTGTTTTAGACAAACTGTTAGTACATAGAGAAATTGATTTTCTTTTTCTTTTGAGAAATGGTGTTTGTTTAGAACAGAAATAATAAAAGTTAATTTAGAAGATGAAAGAAAAAATACGTAATTGAGAGTAAAAAAGAAAAAAATTAAGTTAAAAAACATTAATAAAGAAAGAAAATATTGGAGGGAGGGTGGGATTGGGAGGGGATGGAGGAGGGGGCTACTGCTGGGATACAAAGTGAATAAACTGTAATTAATATAAATTAAAAATTAAAAAATTATTAAAAAAAGAAATACCAAAAAATTTATAATCTTAATTAATAATCTTTTCTTTTTTGAGAGAGAGCAAGGGTTTCTCTGTGTAGCCTTGGCTGTCCCGGACTCACTTTGTAGACCAGGCTGGCCTCGAACTCAACAAGATCCACCTGCCTCTGCCTCCTGAGTATGTTCCACTACACCTGGCCTCAACCTTTCTTTTTTTTTTTTTTTAAATAAACATATGTATGCATTTATTTGTAGAGGAATATTATTCCAGCAATATGGCTACTCTGGCTGGAATACAGACATACCTTTATTCCCAGGAGACAGAGGCAAGCAGATCTCTGAGTTCAAGGTCAGCCTGGCTTAGAGCAAGTTTCAGGTAAAGAAAAGCTTAAGTCCAGGCATGGTGGTACATGCCTTTAATCCCAGCACTCAGGAGACAGAGGCATGCAGATCTCTGAGTTCTAGTCAGTTCTGCTCAGTCAGTTCGGTAGAGTCTATGAGTTGAGAGGCAGTGGAGCACAGTGGAGCACAGTGCCATTTCAGTTCATTGAATTCAGACGCAGTTTTTACTGGGAGAGCTGTCCAGAGAAGGGTTGCAGAGAAAGAACAAGTTAGACACAGGTGAAGACAGAACAAGCCAGAGAATGAAAAGGAACCAGAAGATTAGAACATATTGCCAAAGTTAGTATATATGAGGTCAAGCAGAGCAACTGAGTCAGAAGCCAAGAGAGAAATCCAGTGAAATCAGTCAGCTTGGAGAAGTGTTTGAGCCAGAACAGCTGATTCGAACCCAGCCAGAGTTCAGAAAGAGCTGGAAAGGGTGAACTTACTCAGCAGTCAGTCTCAGAAACTGAAAACATTCTATGCCTAGATTAGATTGTATGGAGGCTAGAGGCTTCCAGGACTAGGCCTAGGATAGCAGAAGGAGGCAGTAAGCCTCTGAGATGGCAATTACATCAGGAGAATAAAAGGTACTTTCATAATTATTTGTTTGTGTTGAGCCACCTTACTGACCCTCTGGCCCTCTTTTTAAAAACCTTAAACATTAGCATACCCAGTAATGGGTTTCCTTACGGCATTTCCCAACCCATGTGTCGGTTTACTTTCTCTTCCGTAAGAGTCGGTGTTCTAAGTTCTTTTCCTTTTTTCTGGATCCAGCACACATTCTCTGGTGGCATCTCATTTTAAGCTGGTGTCAGCTCACTGGCGTGTACTTCTGTTAGTAGTTTGACCACAAACATCACCATGTCGAAAACAGATTTTAGTACTGTTCCAGGCACCTTGAGGCGATGCGTCATGCCACAACTATATTTCTTTGAACATTATTTATGAAGGCAAAAGACCCTATTGAGACAGCCTTTGTGTATCCCTGGCTGGCCTACAAGTTGTTATGTAGATCAGGCTGGCCTCAACGCCGAGAGATCCGCCTGCCTCTGCCTCCTGAGGGCTGGGATTAAAGGAGCATGCCGCCACGCCTGGTCATCTTGCTTTGTTCTTAATCATCCCAGAACCCATCTTGCCCCACTCTTGCCGGTCTCCTCCCACCAGTAATTCTTGTTATGCTTCCACAGCAATTCAGTTGCCCCCCTTTCTAGATTTCTATGTGTGTGTCCATGTGTCTGTGTATATATCCGTGTGTGTGTGTGTTGTGTGTGTTTGTGTGTGTGTGCCTGTGTAGGCCAAAGGTCAATGTCCAGGGTCTTTCTCCATTACTCTCCACCATGTTTTCTGAGGCAGAGTCTCTTCAGTGAGCCTGGAGCTGATCGACTGACTTGATTGGATTGGCTGGACAGAAAGTTTGGGGGATCCACTGGTCCCTGCCCTCCCAGCACATGTTTCATACCTGGCTTTTCATGGGCATTGGGGTCCACGATCCAGTCTCAGGTACTTTATTCACTGAGCCATCTCCCTAGCCCATTTTCATTGTGTTAAAAACCGTTTGGGCACCGACTTGTACAAATCAGCCCCACTTTGGGCTCTTGAAGCCTTACTTTTTATTGATAAGAAACTTAGGAAGCCCAGCACAGAGGCTCATGCCTGTAATCCCAGCACTCTAGGAGGCAGAGGTAGGCGGATCTTTGTGAGTTTGAGGCCAGCTTGGTCTACAAAGTGAGTACAGGACAGCCAAGGCTACACAGAGAAACCCTGTCTCAAAAAACAAAACAAAAAAACTCAGGAAAAGAGGACATAGACTCCTGGACCAGGGCTGAAAGACACAAATACACTAGACTGTATATTTTGACCCACAGCTCCGGCTAGGGTGGGTTTCGGTTGCTAGCTCTGTCCCTAGTTCCCTATCTCCTGGCCTCTCTAGTTCTGAAGGGAACATGATGAAGACATGTTGTGTAGAGGAGACAAGCATTTTGGCAGCTTCCCACAATACGAGTTTTGTTGGGCTGTGTGTGGTCACTGCAGGCAGTGAACCAAAACAGCCAGGTTGAAGGAACAAAGATTGTTCTTTACCTCTCTATGCTGCACACACTTAAACTGCTAAAGATAAACAAGGCTCTGTCCACAGTTCCTGAGGATCCAGGCCAGACATGTACATCTGGGACAAACATTTACAGACTGCCCCAAGCTGAGAGTGCAGAGAGCAGTGTGACATTGGGATTGCTGGCGTGGAGAGTCAGGGAGGAGCTGGATCAGCCTGAGACACCATTCTGAGAGAGGGCTTAGGAGACTGCTTGATGCTCAGTGGAGATAGAATGCAAGCAGTGTGAGCATCGGGAGGAGGCGTGAGGCTGAGGATCTCAAAGTATGAAAAGACCAGAAAGGCCTTAAAGGCCAAGAGAAGGGCACTAGGACGCCGTTGAAAGCTTTTGAGTGGCACCGTGGAAACGGTGCCCTTTGGAAAGGTTATTCCGGCTGCCCGTGGGAATGCATTAATCGAGTCAGCCAATAGGGAATCAGGGAAGATGGGGTATGGCGGCCAGGAGTAGAGATGGGGTGGTGATGGATTTGAGAGCGATACAGGCAGTAGAAGGGACAGGATGCCCACAGGTTTCCTGATCACAACCACATGGATGTAACAGCATAATTCAATCACTTAGATAACAGCCCGGGCTTTAGAGGGCTCCGGGGAGAACGTCCTCCTTGTCATTGTTATTTGGATACCCTCCAAAGCTCAGAAAATCTGCCAGACAGTTTCCACAGACATCCGCATACCTTTCCCCTGATTTACATATTGTTACATTGGCTTCCCCACACCACCCTGCATCTTTGTTAAAGCCTAACCCCGCCTGTAAGGTAGCTGTAGACAGCATGACTCCCTCAATACTAGGGCATTTATTGTCTTTCAGTAAGGAAATTCCCTTATGTAATTACAACACAATTATCTCAGTGAGGAAGCTACATTGACTTGCTGTGACACACACACACACAGACACACATAACATCATTTATTATATATACTGTTGGCATAATGTTCTTGTGGAATGTATACAATTTACCTCTGTTCATTCACATGCTGATTTCTCTCCCCCACTATTTGGTTTCAATCCCGACATTGCATTGTGATGTTTATTCTAAGCATCAACTGTCTCAAGTTTGTGTAAACATGCCACCATTTGTTCTCTGTATTGTCAATAAAACAACCAGCCATTGTTGTGCAATGGAGAGACTAGGGTGGGACATCCTGGTCCGGAGGGGAAGAGAAGGAAGTGAGTGGGAGTGCAGAGATGAGCAGAAGAAGACTTGGAACCAGAAGGAGAGATGAACAATGGGACCTAAGATGTGACTAAAAGCAAGCATAATGTTGGAAATTCTGAATGGGAGGAAGCTATGCGGGCTTGGAGGTTTAGGATGGAGTAATCATTGCTCAGCATTGTGCTCTTGGTTAATTAAGTAAATCCTAGTCTCTGTGTGATGATTTGGGTATACAACTGGTTTAGGAATAACCGCTGTTTAACTAAAAGATAGATCAGATATAAATATTAATAACCCACAACAAAATACTGTGATTTTTATTCAGACGTGTGAGTGAGTGTGAGTGTGTGAAATAAGTGTTTCACCAACTAAAATTCCTAAGCTCCCCTTACTTGGATTTTTTTGCTTCTTTGTTTTTTTTGAGACAGGGTCTTTCACACTATGTAGCTCTGGCCATCCTGGAGCTCACTATTACAGACCAGGCTGGCCTTGAATACACAGAGATCCACCTGCCTCTGCCTCCTGAGAGCTGGCATTACAGGTGTGCACCACCACACCTGGCTCTAAATAGCATCTTTTAAAGCTGCTTCTTGGAAAGATTTTATTGTGTGTGTGTTAGTATTTTCCTTCCACAATATCACATGTGTTTGGTGGCTTTGGAGGGCAAAGGAGGGAGTCTGGAGTTATAGAAGGATGTGAACCACCATGTGGACGCTGGGAAGCAAACCTGGGTCCTCTGGAAGAGCAGCCAGTGCTCTTAACTGCTGAGGCATCTCTCCAAACCCCAAACTAAGCAACTGCTGTTTATTTGTTTGTTTGTTAGTTTATTTATTGTGTGGTCAGAGGACAACTTTCAGGACTCTGTTCTCTCCTTCTCTCTGATGTTCTGGGGGTTGAACGTGAGTCCTCAGGTTTGGCAGCCAACTCTAGTACCCACAGAGCCATCTCAGCAACACATAATGCGGCAATTTTACACTACAAGTGCCCTGAAGCCAGTCAGAAAACATGTGTTACGTTCAGTTCTGGTGTCTCTCTCCCACTCGCTCTTTCTTTTTGCCCAGTGTTGTATCGGTTTGCTTATTGACCCAGAATCATGCCACAGAGCCAATCATGCCTCAAACCTGAGATCTTCCCACTTCAGCCTCCCGAGTGCTGAGGTCACAGGTGTGCACCACCGTGTCGTTTCCAAGCCACTGAGCAACAAGTCACCTATTATCTACTTTATTGACTATAAGACAAGGTACATCGTCAGGACACTGTCCCATACAGCCACCGTGCGAGAACCAAATGAGGAAATTTAACATTGATATTATACAGTCTGTATCTACATCTTCAGGTGTTCCCAAGAATAGCTTTTGTAGTATTTTTGGTGGGGAAATGAAACCAGATCCCATCAAAAGATACTCACTGGACTCAGTTGATTTTTTGTTTGTTTGTTTGTTTGTTTTGAGAGATAGGCTTTCACTGAGTAGCTCTGGCAGTCCTGGACGGGTTTTGCAGACCAGACCTTGAGCTTACAACGATCCATTTGCCTCTGCCTCCCTAAGTGCTGGGATCAAAGGCGTGTGCCACCACTCCCTGCTTGAAATGGTTTTCTTTGCTGTCAAATAAGGGCAACAACACACTTGGCTTCGTTGGGCTGCTGGACCGCCACGTGCAAGGCATGTAGAACAGCATTTGAGACCTGTCGTCCTTTCTCATCAAGCTCCTACTTCAAGCCTGCGTGTGTCCTACCCCTGAGCTGGACTCCCATCCCTTATTTTAAAATCTGTGTTTTCATTATATGTGTGTGAGCTGGCTAGTTTTGACACAAGCTAGAGTTATCTGAGAGTTGGAACCTCAACTGAGAAAATGCCTCCATAAGCTCCAGCTGTAGAGCATTAAAAAAAAATCAGTGATTGATGGGAGAGGTCCCAGCCTATTGTGGGTGATGCCGTCCCTGGCCTGGTGGTCCTGGGTTCTCTAAGAAAGCAGGCCGAGCAAGCCACGAGGAGTGGAGGAGTGAGCAGCACCTCCATGGCCTCTGCATCAGCTCCTGCCTCCAGGTTCCCGCCCTGTTTGTATTCTTGTCCTGACTTCCTTCAGTGAT
The DNA here is from genome assembly GCF_030254825.1 of Meriones unguiculatus. NCBI lineage: Eukaryota > Metazoa > Chordata > Mammalia > Rodentia > Muridae > Meriones > Meriones unguiculatus. Next base: position 88,378,964 of record NC_083352.1, on the reverse strand, counting down.
GAACATCGATGTGGAATGAAAGCAAATAAACCCTTTCCTTCCTAAGTTACTTTGGTCATGCTGTTTCATCACAGCCATAGAAACCTTAAGAGAACTTGTGAGGGTTTTGTCACACATGTATATATACCTTGTTTATGCCTGATGGTCACGGAGGGCAGATGAGGGCACTGGACTCCCTGGAACTAGAGTAACACAACTGTGAGCTTCCACGTGAACACTGGGAACTAGACCCAGGCCCTCTGGAAGAGCTGTCCGTGCTCTTAACCTCTGAGCCATCTCTCCAGACCCTTGCCCCATTTCTCTTTTTATCTACATTTATAGCCTTGACATTACTTCATATTCCTCACCACTCCAGTGTTGTGGGAGATTCACCAGAGAAGGCTGCTCAGACATGGGTTTAAGTCAATAGAAAGTCTATATTAGCCAGCCAGCACTACACTGGGTGTTCTGGACCCCAGTGTAGCACTGAGCCTTTTTCAGGTTGATCTTTTAAGCACAAAAACCATGTCCTGGGTTGACGCACTTCAGTTAACAAGAACAGTTAGCCAGAAGTAGAACTACAGAGGCCAAAAAGCAAGGTTAGGACATTAGAGATTTTCCCACAACTATAGACTTTGATGGCTTAGGCCTTTGTTTTAGTTTTGGCAGGTATCTATATGCTGCTGAGTTTTACAGCCTGAATGGCACTTCCATCATGGAGTCAGATGTGCTGAGATCTAGAGGCCTTGTTATACCAGCACCTCATGACAGAGGTGAGACCTTTATGAGGCAGATTGCTGTGAGTGCCGCACCATATTGTAAGAGATCGGAGAGTGAGATCCTTTAAGGTCACATGGGCTATAGCGGCAGCAGTCCAGCTTCGAATGTAGGGTGATGGGGTTTGTACCACGAGGGGTAAGAAGCCTGAGAGTGGCTGGGGATGCAGCTCGGTTGGCAGAGTGCTCCCAAGCATACATGAAACCCTGGGTTTGGTCCCCAGCATTGAGTAGACCATGCCTGGTGGCACATGCCCGTAATCCCTGCCTGTGGAGAGAGAAGAGGCAGGATAAGATGTTCAAGACCATTGGATTCAGTAGCTTTGAAAAAAAAAAAAATGAGGATTTGAAGGTATGAAGATGTGGGAAGTGGGAACCGGGGAGAATGGGGGCATTGAGGGTGTATGTGATCAAGATATATACTGTAGACATGTCTGAAATTGTAGAATATCCTAAAAAACTTGAAAAAAGTTCCAAGGTCATCTTCATCCACTTAATGAGTTTGAGGCCAGACTGAGGTAAAAATGATCTTGTCTGAAAAACAGCCAAACGCTTGACAGCATTTTTGTTGTTGTTGTTTTGTTTGGAACTGAGCTGGAGCAGCAGGACAGAATACTCTTACATTCATACAGCTGGTGCACAATAAACGCGTTATGAATGAAAAATAAAAGTGTGAATGGAACGTGGCTCCTAGCCCTCAGGAGGCAGAGGCAGGAGAATCTCTGAGTTCGAGGCCACTCTGGCCTCCAGAGGAAGTTCTGGGGTTAGAATTAGGGGAACCGTGTCTTGAAACAAACAAACAACAAACCAAAGTCAAAGTGTTAAACTTCCTACCCGCTGCAGGGCGTGGCTGCCATTCTCTGCCCTCTACCTAGGGGCGGGGCTCCTCTCCCAGAGACCCTTCTCTCTGTAACCAGGCTCCTTGGATCCGAAGCTCCTTTTCACCCTTTCTCCCCCTACTCCCACCCCCAGCGTGCACTCACCTTTCCTCGCCCCCTCCCTCGCTGCTCCCAATAAACCTGCCTTTATATAATATAGCTTTGTCTCGCCATTAGCTCATTCTTTTTTATTTAATCAGAGAGAAAGGGGAGGCAGGGGCAGGCGGATATCTGTGAGGTTAAGGCCAGCCTGGTCTACAACGTGAGTTCAGGACAATCAAGGCTATACAGAGAAACCCTATCTCAAAAAAAAAAATAAATAAATAAAAATAAAAAAAGGGAAAGAAAAACAAAAGGAAGAAAAGGTGGGAAAAAAAGGAAAGAAAAAGAGAAGGAAGGAAAAAGAAAAGTGAAAATGAGTCTGCTATGAAGCAGGAATAGACGCCTGCATTGTCTGTGCCTCCATTTACCTCTTCCGGGTCATCTGAGACGCGTCTGCGGTCTAACCTAGCGGGAGCTTCCGGTGACTTCGCCCCACTTCCAAGTTCCACCCTTTACTTTTCCTTTTGCTCATGGATTGGCTGGGCTACTTTGGCCCTCGGGGGGACCCGTAGCCACAGTCTCCGCCGGCGTCCGTAGCCGGGAAACCAGACGTCCAGTGCACCGAGTTGAGGTCCGCGATGTCGGGTGAGGAAGCCCGGCACAGGGCAGAGTCCTCCGAGGCCCGTGCGGCCGCGGTCAGCGACATCCAGGAGCTGATGCGACGCAAGGAGGAGATCGAGGCACAGATCAAAGCTAATTACGACGTCCTGGAGAGCGTGAGTGTGGCCAGGGCTCCCGGTGGAGAGGTCGGGGAGGCCTGCTGTGAGCCTCCGGGGTTCCTGGCAAGCATCCTTCCAGGGGGCTTGTGCCGCGTGCCAGGCGACGTTACCCCTTGACATGGGATTTATTTTCTTTTTCTGAAGCACTGACTGTGGGTTTTTTTAGTTTAGTTTTAAATGCCGCCGAAGCTGGCCTCAAACTCATGAGCCTCCTGCTTCAGCTTTCTGAGTACAGGAATTACAGGCCTGAAGCATTAGTTAAACTGCCTCGGGTTGCTGAGGCACGGTGATGATCGCCGCTGTCATCTCCTGTAGGTCCCGTTATCCGGTTTGGCCTTCCTTGGCGCCCGCTTTTCATTAGGACTTAACAAACGCCATCTGTGAGAATTAACTGAGCACCTTGTTAAAATGCAGGTTGTCACCAGGAGAGGCGTCCTCACCTGATTCCAGCACTTGCAAGGTGCAGCAGGAACTTCAAGAGTTCAGGATTGTTTTTTTTGGCTACGTAGTTAGCTCAACCCCAGCCTGGGCTATGTTAGACCCTGTCTCAGAAAAACAGAAACAAAAATAAAATGCATGTTCTAATTGGGGTGGGGAACAGGCTGCATTTTAAGGAAACTCCCAGCTGCACTGCTTAGGACTGCTTTGAATGACAAGTAAAAGTGAATTATTATTCTTCCTGTACAAAGGGAAAACTGAGGCCCAGAGTGGAGCAAATGCTTGCCAGATTCAGTCAGTACAGGCTCAGGTTCTGTTGATCTGTCTACCTCCAAAGCAGACGTATTTTTCTTAAAATTGAAAGTGAGTTTGTAGAGGAAGGGGAGGCTGAGTCAGACCCAGATAGGCTGGGTGCAGTGACTTAGGTGATGTCCGGTAAGATGGTGTATCATGGAGAGGTTCCACACGCCAGGTACCATTTTACTAGGTGCTGACCATACCCCTGGAAGGTATGTGCGCTGTATCAGGAAACTGTCACAGCTACGCTGTTAAGTTGGTGTGTATCCCTAAGCTCTAAGAGGCAAAGTCAGGGGCTGGAGAGATGGCTCAGTGCTTAGATCACTGGCTGCTCTGTCAGTGAGGACTGGAGTTTGGATCCAGCACGTGTGTAACAATCCCACATGTCCCACAAACACCTGTAACTCCACATCTAAACGGGTGCTTTAGCCGTGTCTGGAGAGATGACTCAGCAGGCAAGAGCACTGACTACTCTTCCAGAGGACCTGGGTTCAATTCCCAGCACCCACATGGCAGCTCACAACTGTCTGTCAGTCCAAGGTCTGACACCTTCACACAGACATATAGGCAGGCTAAACACGAATGCACATAAAATAAAAGTAAATAAATAAATTTATTTTAAGGAACACAAATCTAAGCCAGGCAGTGGTGATGCACACTTTTAATCCCAGCAGTTGAGAGGCAGAGGCAGATGGATCCCTGTGAGTGTGAGGCCAGCCTGGACTACAAAATGAGGTCCAAGACAGCTAGAGCAGTTACACAGAGAAACTCTGTCTCGAAAAACAAAATAAAATGTGTGCCACCTTGCTTGGTAGAGCTACACACATACACACAGGCACAATACGTCTCTATTAAAAACCCATATTATTATGATCAAGATGTAAATTGAGTTAATTAAAATCCCAAATTAAAAAAACCATATTATAATATGGGTTAAACCCCACATATACGGAGCTGGAGAGATGGTTCAGTGGTTAGGAGTAATGTCTGCTCTTCCAGAGGTCCTGAGTTCAATTCCCAGCAACTGCATGCTGGCTCACGGCCATCTATAATGTGATCTGATACCCTCAGCTAGCATGCAGGTGTAAATGCAGATAGAGCGCTCATCTACATAAAAAAATAGATAAAAACCCCACATATATGGCTTAAAACAGATAAAAAGGCAATTTCTTTTTGTTGTTGTTTTTGAGACAAGACAGTTTTATCTCTGTACCGATGCCTGTCCTGGAATTCGGAGATCCACCTGCCTCTGCTTCTTAAGTGCTGAGATTAAAGGCATGAGCTATCCACCATCCACCATTGCCTGGCAAAAGCAATTTCTTAAACTGAAGTTACTTACCTACCTCAGGTAGACTCAAACATCTTCTGTACTGTTATTCTATTAGTATTGGCCTACTGTATACTGTTTAGCTGGGTGGGGTGATGTATACCTTTACACTTGGGACACAGAGGCAGGGGAATTGCCACACATTCATGGCCAGGACTGTATAGAGAAATAGCAAGACCCTGTCTGAACAGAGCAGTGAAGGGGAGGGAGATGCTGGGGTTATAGCTCATCCTGTAAAGTGCATGTCCCACAAGCCTGAAGACCTGAGTTCAGTCCCTAGAACCCCTGGTGTAGTGGTCCACATTTGTAATCCCAGCTGGACAGTCAAAGACAGGAAGATTCATCCCCAGGGTTTCTGGCCAGCCAGTCTAGCCTGAATGATGAGGTGGAGGCCAGGGAGACACTGTCTCAAAGGAAGTAGGTGATAGTCCTGAGGTCAGCGCCCCTCTATCGACCTCCCCCATTATCCTCTGACCTGATATGCATAGCTTGGGCATGCATACACATCTGCACGTGCAGCTGAACCTGCAGCTGAACCTGCATACATTTGCATGCACACAAACACATGCATTAAAAGCCAATAGAGGGGCTGGTGAGTGGTTAAGAGCGCTGACTGCTCTTTCAGTGGACCTGGGTTCAATTCCCAGCACCCACACAGTAGGTCACAACTGTCTGTAACCCCAAGATGTGACACCCTCACACAGACATACATGCAGGCAAAACCATCACAATGCACATGACAAATAAATAAATAAATAATGGAAAATTTATAATTTCATTGCACATGGACTGTGAGGCTATTTTCTTTGTTTTTCAATGTATATTAATTGCCTTTGGCTAATTTGCTTTTTGTTTGCTGAGCTTTAAGCTTAAAAGTCTGCTCTTTCTCTCTTTTTTTAAGACAGTTTCTCAGCTGGGTGGTGGTGTCTCACACCTTTAATCCCAGTACTCAGGAGGCAGAGGCAGGCAGTTCAAGGCCAGCCTGGTCTACAGAGTGATGTCCAGGACAGACAGGGCTACACCAAGAAACCCTGTCTCGAAAAACAAACAAATAAACAAAAAGATAGGCTGTCAGTATGCAGCCTGGACTACATAGTGAGACCCTGCCAGGAAAAAAAAAAGTAAAGCAAATTATGAAAGAAAAATAATAAATTAGATATCAGTATTAAAAACGCATTTCATAGTACTTAGTCAAGAATATGAAAGAGGGAGGCTTGGATAGCTCCATTGATAAGGCTCCTGAGCCTGAATCTGAGAGTCCCAGGTTCAGTTCCCTGGAAGTTTAAGAGTGGCTCAGACTGCTTGGAATTCAAACAAAAGAGAACATTGAGAAAAAAAATTAAACAAACCAAAGAATATGAAAGAATCCACGGGATACAACAAAATGGTTATAAACTGCCTCATCAGCTAGTGCCTGGGATATAGTAAAAGCAGTAATAAAGACAGTAATAAACACACAAATAACCCACTTAGAAAAAACATAGGATCTAAATGGACATTTCTCAAGTAAAATATAACTGGCTGATAAAGAAGCACATGAACACATTTGGAACAGGGCCTGGAGAGATGGCTCCGCGTTAAAGAGCATTGTCTATTCTTACAGAGGACCCAGGGTTCACTTCCCAGCACCCACACATGTGGTAACTCACAAGCGTATGTAACTCCACTTCCAGGGGACCCGATGTCTGTTTTGACCCCTCTGGCTATTGCATGTACATGGCACACATCTGTACTCGGAGGCAAAACACTCATACACATAAAATAAATCTTAAAAGCAAAACATGCTGAACAGTTATAGCTATTAGGGAAATGTAGTTAAAAATCACAGAGAAACTGCCTCATACTCATCAGGATGGGTATAACGAAGGTAGAGGTGATGATACCTTAGGGAGAATATGGAGAAACTGGAAACTTCATGCAACTGTAAGATGGTGTAATTGCTGTCCAAAACAGCTTAGCAGTTTCTCAAAAAATACTAAACACAGGATTACATATAACCCAGAAAATCCATTCCTCATTTGATAATTATGATTGTTACAAATATATATTCATCCAAAAAATATACACATTGTCTAAAATAGCCAAGAAATGGAAAACGACACAAATATCCTTCAGCTAACAGATAAATAGAATAGTCTACCAGTACATGGAGTGTAGACAGATAAGAGGAATAGTGAGTTAGGTCACACTATAACTAGTTGTTTATGCCGTCGAGTAAATCAGCCTTGACAACGTTGACAAACTTACACAGCGCCCTGTAGTGCAGGCGTTCGTCCTTTCATCTTCTGGCCAGCTGTCAGCACTGACTGCGTAGCCCAGGTGAGCCTTGACCTCTTGGCAGTCCTCTTGCTTCAGCCTCCTGAGTGCCGGGGTTACGGGTGGGCACCACCATACCTTGCCTCTTTTTTTGGCACATGTCTGGCTAACAATCCAAGCTGGCTCGAATCTGTGATTTTCCTGTTTTGGCCTGCCAAATGCTGGGATTATAAGTGTGTCAGTGTGCCTGGCATTGCATGGTCCTGTGTATGAAGTGTCTGGTTGTGAGTCTCTGAAGGCCCTGTTAAAAGTTTGGTGCCCAGGGCAATGCTCTTGAAACATGGTGGACTGTTAGAGGTGGAGCTCTGTAGTTCTCTGGAGGTCGGCGGAGGTGTGCCCTTGCCCTCACTGGGGAGGCTGCTGGAGGTCGGCGGAGGACCCACTGCAGGGGCGGCTTAACCATGGGCCTTTTTGTTGTTCCTGGGATCATGGTGGAAGATGCTTCCTTTCCCATATGCTTCCACATGATGTTCTGCCTCTACGCAGAGCTAAAAACATCTCCAAAACTACATACATACATACAAAGTGTTGTACTGAAACTTCAAAACTATGAGCCCCAACAAACCTTTTCTATGTTGATTATCATTCTCAGACATATTTTAGAGTTTCAGAACACCTCCAAGATAGACAGCCTTTTTTTTTTTTTTTTTTTTAGAACACCTCCAAGATAGACAGCCTTTTTTTTTTTTTTTTTTTTTTTTTGGTCAGTAGGTCTCTTGATATCCATGCCCCCCGCATTAAGAAAACTTCTTTCTGAGACAAGGTCTTGGTATTCAGTCAGGCTGGTTTTTAAATTCCATATTCTCCTGCCTCAGCCTCCTGAATGCTGGGATTGTAGGTGTGGGTCTGTCCAGGGTTTCTTTCTTCCTTCAGGGCTGTTGATGCAAATGTGCTTAAGCTGACTGTGTGATGGGTGATTAACTCTTTAACAAATTACAAATCACTGAATTTATACTGTCAGTGGCTCAGTTTCTCTGTATACGAATTCTGTTGCGTTACAGCTGTTTTAAGTGGAGGGTCCTGGAGTTAGTGTGGAACCCAGGCTAGTCCCAAATGGGAATATCTTCCTTGATTGTTGGAGAACTGAAGAGAATCGGCACAGTTCTCCTGTCTCAACTGATCTTGAGATCCTTGGCTTGGTCACACCCCTCTTCACAGAGTCACAGTTAGAGAGGTTCTGGGGAGTAGGATGTGGACGCATTTGGGGCCCACACTCAATCCACCACCCATGCGTGGGCTTGGCTCTCCTCTCAGCCCTCATTCAAGTGTCTGTGTCAGCAGCAAGTGTGTGCTATATCCCTACTGTGCAGCCAGGGAAACTGAGGCTTGGAATGTGTCTTAGACAAAGATGCCGAGCTTGCATAAGGCAGAATTGGGATTGAGATCAAAGTCTGGGCAACTGGACAGCTTCTGCTCACACATTCCATCGCTTTTGCACTTTGTCCCCTGATTTATGTAGGGAAACTTAGGAAAAAACTTGAGGTGTGGTGGCTCAGACTTGGAAAGCTGAAGCAGGATTGCCATGAATGCAAGGTCAGCCTGAGCTACAGTGTGAGAACCTGCCTCAAATAAAACAGGCCCAGAGCAGAGAAACAGACATACCTCTAGTTCCAGTGAGTCAGGAGGCTGATCCCAGGAAATTGAGAACAGTAAACACAGTGACAGTAAAAAAAAAAAAAAAAAAAAAAAAAAAAAAAGGCATTAAAATGAATGCATTGTTTCAATGTATATATATTCCCCAGTGTTTAGATTCAGAACCTGTTAATGGATATCAGATACAAAAGCTCCCTCCACCCCACCCCCTTTCCTTGGAGGTAGCCAGTGCCATCCAGTGATGAAGAAAATCTTGGTGTGCCTCTTTGGTCTTTTTATTTTTAGAAGAGTCAAAAACACAGCTGTATGCTTGGTAGCTTACTCCCTCCCGAGTCAAGGCTTCAGTCAGCCTTGATGTCAAGGCTTCAGCTCCTGGGAGGAGGAGCTGGAGGGTCAGGTCAGGGATGGGGCTGGGAGAGGCTCTCTGCTTGCTCTGAGGGCTCTCTGACTGTTCTGTTGTTGCTTTAATTAATTGGTTTTGGAGAGAAGATCTCATGTATCAAAGGCTAATCTTTAACTTGCTGTGTAACCAAGGATGGCCTCAAACTTCTGATCCTCCTGTCTCCACCTCACGCTGATATCACCACACCTGGCTTATGCAGTACTGGGGATGAGTCCAATGTTTTCTGCACGCTAGGCGGGCACTCCAGCAACAGCTGTGGCCTGTGTCTCCAGTCCTCTATTACACTTTTTGTGCTGCAGAGAATCATATCCAAGGTCGTGCATGTACTAATCAAGTACTCTGTGTGCACTGTCCCATGCATTGCTTGCATTATTTCTAAAGACTTCATTTTATTACTGTGTGTATAGTGTGTGTGTGTGTTGGGGTGTGGGCCCTGGTGCAGAGTGTGTATTGTGGAGTTTGTGCTCCTTTTCCACCTTCATGTGGGTCCCAGGAATTGAATTCAGGTTGTTGGTCTTGGCAGCATCTTTATTTACTGATCCATCTCTATGGCCACATTGCTTTGCTTTCATTATTAAACATTAATTTAAAAAATAGTACCCACTGCAGAGGGTAAAGAGCCTGGTGTCTTCGAAAGAGATCATTAGGTAGCCCTTACTGTCACTTTTATCGTGACTTAGAAGGAAAAGGGTCTAGGGAATTGTACCTTGATGTTCTTACCCTTTAAATTTTTACCCACGTCTTTCTTACAGCAAAAAGGAATTGGGATGAATGAGCCGCTGGTGGACTGTGAGGGCTATCCCCGGGCGGATGTGGACTTGTACCAGGTCCGAACAGCAAGGCACAACATCATCTGTGAGTGACCCTCGCTGAGGCTCTGTCTTAGCGTCTGGTGTGGGGGGGCGCTGAGACGCAGGGGAATGATTAGTTAGTGTGGAACATTACAAAGCTTTTCTGCTTTGACAGAATCATCTCGCCCCTGTTGTGGGACTGAGAACCAAGGGGGTAGGGTAGACTGCAGAGTTCCATGTTAGTGGTTTCATTTCTTCTATTTTAAATACTTTGCTTCAAAGCCAGGAGGTGGTATACGCCCTTAATCCCAGCACTCTGGAGGCAGAAGTAGATGGATCTCTGTAAGGTTGAGGCCAGCCTGGTCTACAGAGTGAGGTCCAGGACAGCCAGCTGTAGAAAGACAGTGTCTGGAAAAAAAAAAAATCTAAAAACAAACAAAAAACTTGGCTTCAAGCTGGGGATTGTGGCACATACCTCTAATGGTCAGGAGTTTGAAGCCAGTTTGGAGCTGCATAAGAAAATAAAAAATAAGGAACAAAACTTTACCTCATTATGAGAACTTTATTGAATTAACAGTGGAAGGCCAAACCAGTGTCACTCAGCAGCCCCATGAGTTCATGAAGTAGGTTCAGCTTATCAGGGTCATGACATGTCTGTCACCTCGTCTACAGAAAAGACCTGGCCTGGCTCTCAGTAGGACCCTTGAAGTATGCAGTAAAGGGATCAGCAGAAGCCAGGCTCTGCCTCTGTCTTGAGGGTCTTGGCATCAGTTCACCATTTTCCTCTTAGAGGGCTCTGCCCGCAGGGAGAGTGGGCTAACCTGTCCCACTGTCCCTCTCCTGATTGTTTTAACAACGTAGCGGAGCCTGGATAGGATATTAGGTTTGTGTGTCTGTCAGGATAAGTCACAGACATATGTATTTTCTCTGATAGTTCTGGAGGCAAGAAGCACAGATGGTCGTACTGACAAAATCAAGGTGTCAGCAGGGCTCCCCCTAGGGGCTGGAGGGACATTGTATTCTTTATCTTTCCAGAGGTCACCAGTGTCTCCTGGCTCTTGGTTTTCCTCTGTCTTTAGAAGTAGTGATCTTATCTTTCTTGGCTTTGATTCTGTTATCTTTTCCTTTCACTCATCTGCCTCCCTCTTTAACTTGTTAAGACCCCTGTGATGACATCGGGCCCTCCTAGAAAAATCCAGGCTCGTCCCTCCTTTCAGGATCCTTAATTATACCTGACTTGCACAGTCTGTTCTGTTTTGTGAGGTCACATGTGCACCTGCTTTGGGGGTGAGGGGGCGAGCATCTTTTACTTTGCACCGGCCTTCTATCCCAGTTATACTAGGAGATCATTCACCCAGGGTTTGCGCTTGCTTTCCATTGAGTGTGCACCAACCCTGGCTTCATCTGCACTGTTTCAGTCCTGAGGCTGCTTCTGTGAGAGGAAGCAGAATAAGATGCAGGTGCCCTTAAAGCCACACACAGTGTGATGGTACAGCACCTCACAACATCCATTTGTCCATGAATATTCTGGCTTTAAAATGGTTCACTGTTACACTAAAACAACTAAGGAGATGCAGAGAATGGAAAACCATGCAAAGACAACCAGGTGTGAGGGAAATTTGGGCTTTGCTTCAACCTCTAACCTCAAACCCCAGGGATGTGGCCCTCTCACTTCTGTATAAGCAGGACCTGGGGAAGTATATTAACTACTACATGAAATTAGTAGCATTAACTTCACGTTCCAACACTGTTCTTTTCCCAGTCTTGAAATGCAGCAGTATTACATACTGTGTGTGTGTGTCTGTGTGTGTGCATGCTTGCATGCACAGGGTGTGCACATGAGTCTAGGGCTTCATGCTGAGTCTTACCATACCACCGAGCTACACCCCAAATTGCAGCATAGGTTCCTCAGTTATGCTTAGCCTATATTTGAACTTTTTACCCTGTTCTAATCTCCGTGCTAATTTTATATCGCCTTAATGGCTTTATTATATGTTAAGAATATGGTTGGACAACTCCCCCTTATTAGTTTTCTTTATTCTTAAACATGGACTTTTCTTAAGGAACAGTCCCAGGCGTACATTGAACTTGGGAAAAATAACACAGAGAGGTCTCACAAGCTGCATCCTGTATCCTCAGTGTCGCCTAGTCACCAAGTATTAGCATGGTACATTGTGACAGCTTAAACTCCATTTTGAAAGAGGTGCTGCAGCAGTGTTTACCTGGGTGATGAGAACCTTTTGAATTCTGATATGGAATTGCAGTGTATTGGCAACCAGGCTACTCCTCCCCCATAGCAGTACAGTGAGTATGGATTATACAGGCATTTCTGGGCGTGCTGAGGCTCCCCGTGGGCTTTACCATTTGGGGCAGCTTTTCTAGTCACAGTGACCGTATATGACATTGACTCTACCTGAAACCTTCCTGGCCTGGTGTTTGATGTTGTTCTGTTTTGTTTTTTTCGTCGTATCTGCTTCAGTGAGCTGAGTACCCAGGTCCTGTCATATGTGAGGGCCTCACCTTTGCTCCACAGTGACAGGAATGTCAAATCATGTTAGATAACCAAATAGCCCACAGCCAGAGGCTCCCTCGGGGTTGGAGAGTCTGGCCCACGGGTGCCATGTGTGGGTTGGCAAACGGGGTTACTGTACCAGGCTGCCTTTGAGACTACAGCTGTATGAGTGAGTGACATGGGTTGAAATAAGGAGTGGGAGCCAGAGAAGTAGTGACATCATTTTTTAGGCTTAAAAATAACACTAAATGCCAGCTGCTTGCAGGACTGGCCTCCAGACAGGACATGTCATTGGACCAGCATGGTGGATCATTATTTTAGCTTTTATTTTTGTGTGTTGGTGTTTTGCCTGCATACTACATGTGTGCCTGGTGCCTCCAAAGGCCAAAAGGAGCATTAGATCCCCTAGGACTAGAGTTACGGAGGGTTGGGAGCCACTAGATGGGTGCTGGGAATCGAGCCGGGGCCCTTTGGAAGAGAAGCCAGTACTCTTAACTGCCGATCCATCTTTTCAGCCCCTGGGGCAACATTAGGAATTAGCTGTTGTCGATGAAAAATTAGAGGTTCCCTCCTCAAAGCCCTCAGTTTTCAGCCTTTCTAGGAAAATCAAAGATTTGGCAGCACTAGATCTACTTCTCAAGTCCCATTGTTGGGCAGGAGCCTAGTAGAGGGTGCCTGCTCTACACTGAGCATCCCCACACATGAGTTACTAGGCTCTTGGGTCGTTTTTTCCCTCTGTATGAGAATTTAAGAAAAAAGAAAAATTTAAATAGGCTTGTATGTACCCCAGGCTAGCCTTAAAGTAAACATACAGCTGAGCATGGCCTTGACCTTTTGATCTTTCTGCTTTCACCTCCTGGTTGATGGCATTACAGGCATGCACCACCATGCCTGTTTTATGCAGTGCTGGGGATCACACCCCCTGGTCGGATGGGTGTTCAGCAAACAACCACCAGTGAGCTATACCCACAACCCCAGAGACTCCTTTCAGCAGCCGCTCTGCCTCTCTCTTGTTTTTGTTTTGTTTTCCACCAGACAGGGTTTGTGTACCCTACACTGGCCTCCCGACCCTCTCCCAGGTGTTGGGGTCACAGATGTGCCGCCTCCTGCCTGGCCACCCCACTTTTGTATGACTTCTGTAATTGTTCCTTGTTTGTATATGAGGTCTTGTCATGGTTGCAGCTGGCTGGAACCTGATTTCTGCTCACTTTCAGGTCTCAGCAGGGCCTGTGCTACTTTTGAGGGGCCTTCTTTTTTTTTTTAAATATATAATTTATTTAACTTTATTTTATGTGCATTGGTGTGAGGGTGTCAGATCACCTGGAACTGGAGGTACAGACAGTTGTGACCTGCCATGTGGGTGCTGGGAATTGAACCTGGGTCCTTTGGAAGAACCGACAGTGCTCTTGACGACTGAGCCAGCTCTCCAGCCCCTTGAGGGGCCTTCTTGTCCCAAATTATTTGGTCATCAGACGTGATTGTAGTCACCTGTTCTGTAGCCACCTTCCTCACTAGACAGCTCACTAGTCTGTATATGAGGTCATGTCATGGTTGCAGCTGTCTGGCTCACAGGTTGGTCTATTCCTTGGACTCTGGCTTTGTGTCCAGCACCTAGTAAGCACTCATATTCTCTGTGTTAGCTACTGTTTGGCTGCTGTGACAAAATGCCCAGTAAAAGAAACTTAAGAAGGAAGGCTTTGCTTTGGCTAACAGTTGGAGGGTAGCGCATCTTGGTGGAGAAGGCATCGTGGCAGGGGCCTCAGGCAGCTTGTATAGCCTATCTGCATCAGGAGGCAGAGAGCCGAATGCTGTCCGTCCGTCTGAGACCCTGTCTCATGGTGTAGTACTGCCCACGCTAAAGGTGGACTGGCTTCCCTCCTCAGTTAAACTTCTCTGGAAATGGTCTTAAATGCACTTCCAGAGGCTTGCCTTGGGAGGTTCTAAATCTCATGAAGCTGACAAAATATGCCACGGCGTGAGTGAATTCAGATGTCTTGTCTCCTCACCGCTCCCACGTCCTGAGCTGTCTTCCCTTGCCCCTGACATGGTGTTCTCCTCCCAGGTCTACAGAATGATCACAAGGCAGTGATGAAGCAGGTGGAGGAGGCCCTGCACCAGCTGCATGCTCGGGACAAGGAGAAGCAGGCCCGGGACATGGCTGAAGCCCAAGAAGAGGCTAGGAACTGCAGGCTAGGCTCCAACAGCCCCGTCCTGCCTCAGGCCTTCGCCAAAGTGAACAGCATCAGCCCTGGTTCCCCAGCCAGTATTGCGGTAATCTTGCCTGCTCCCCCAAATCCACCCATCGGAGTGTTATGTGTTAGGTAGCCCTGGGCTGCAGAGGCTTGCCAGAAGCCAAAGCCGTTTTCTCATTCTGTGGTTCCAAATTCATTATTCCTGTAACAGATGCTGGCCAGAGCTTGGTGTACCTGGGTCAACCTACTGGACTAAGGGACAGACCTGATGTAGGACCACTGGGACACAGTGTAGAAGGTGATACATGTCCCAGAGAAGAAAGAAGTGCTCTTCTTTGAGCCATTTTCCCTGGACATGGAAGAAAAAAAAGAGTGACAAGAGCTTGAAATAAATTGTCTTCCTCAATAGATTCTAAGCAAATATTTCAGTAGCATTACTGTGATGGGCTTCACATGCCATGAATGACTCAGTAAAAGATACAGAGCAGTCACAGAGCTGTGCACCCAGCACCGCAGCCAATTTTAGAGTATTTCCATTGCTCCTGAAGAAGAAGCTGGAAGGCCCAAGACAAGCCCCTTGGGACTTGGCAGTATTTTTGTCTGGACAGCTCCACCTGTTCTGCCACATGAAGGCAGTCATGTGATGTGTGGTTTTTGTGTTTGCTTCCTTTCACTCTGTCCAGTTCTCAGAGATGAGTCATATATCAAGGCTTCATTACCGTCTATGGCCAAATTATATCTCATTGTGCGATAGACATGTTTTGTTTGTCTTTCTGTCAGTTAAGGAGTTTTTGGATCTCTTCTACTTTGAGGCTCTTATAAATAATGTTGCTGTGAATATTCATGTAGAAGTTTGTATGTGGACATGCATTTAAATTGAATCCTGTGGCCACCTCTCAGGTAGTACTGATCTTCTCCCAATTTGATCCATGAGGAAAAGCCACACAAACTTGAAGCCACCTGAGCCAGGACATACAGCTTCCGGGGAGCAGAACTGGATTCTGAATCCAGATCCTGCAAGTCATCTTATGACCATTAAACCCTAAGACTAGGGGCTGAAGAGGATGGCTCAGTGGTTAGGAGCACTGGCTGTCCCTCCAGAGGACCCAGATTGGATTCCTAGCCCTCACGTGGAGGCTCACGGCCATCTTTAACTCTATTTCCAGAGGATCCATTTCTCTCTTCTGGCTCCACAGGCACCTGGCACAAGTGGTATATAGATACGCAAGCAGGCAGAATACCAATACACACTGAACTAATGAGATAATAATAATAAAATTAAAAGAACAAACTTAAACAAAGGTCACAAGGCTGTTGGGTGTGTTGGCACACCTGCCTAATCCCAGCTACACAGGTGTGTGGGTGGGTCTGCCACAAGATTGGGCAAGTTAGCAAAATCCTGTTTTGAAATAAAAAATGAACAACCAAGGATTAGTTCTTCGGTAGAGCTCTGCCTACATTAGATTCCTAGTGCTGCAAACAATTTTGAAAAGCAAAATAAAATCAAGTCACAAGACTGCCTTCCGCACATGAGTCTATTTAGTCGCAGCTGGATCCGCGCATCCAGCGCCTCACTGCAGCCGGCCTGTGGCAGTGCTCGCTACAGAGAAAGTGGAGGTCTGTACCCTTGGGAGGCCTGGGGCTGCTGTTTAGGGACTTTTAGAGCAAATGTTTGTCTTGTCCAGAAAATTAGGCCTCTTCTGCCCTTGAACCTGCATTAGAAACTCCAGAAAGTAACTGGAGCTTTTTTTCCGTGTTCCTTAAGGCCTTCATTGGGCACACCTGGACCCAGCTGAGCCTCCAGGATGAGGTGGGGCAACTCACCCACTGAGCCTTCCTACATGAGGAGCCTCCTGTTCTTAACCCTGCAGGAAATAAACTCTTGAATCTGCCACTGAGTTGTGAATTGAGCAGTAAAAGTACCAGAAACGCCTTCAACCTCTTGGTTGGTTTTTCTTTTTCTTCTGTCTTTAGGGCCTGCAAGTGGATGATGAAATTGTGGAGTTTGGCTCTGTGAACACCCAGAACTTCCAGTCGCTGCAGAACGTGGGCAGCGTGGTACAGCATAGTGAGGGGGTAAGTTAGGGCATCCTGGCATGTGGGTGCCTCACAGACCTCAGAGGCATGCGCCCCACAGCTAGGGGTTGGGGGGGAAGTCCACAAACAGGGTACCATAGATTCAGGGTCTGGCCAGTAGATGGCACAGCTTGCTCAAGTGCTGGACCCCTAATTCTATCACCAGGGCTCCAGCCCCATAAATGAACCTCTCAAGTCCAGACTCTTACTCCATCACACCAGGGGTCAGCCTTTCAGCCTTTCAGTTTTCCAGAGGGAAGGAAAAATTCAGCCCTCAGCACTGGAATTTCAGCCCGGAAAGTGGGGATGGGTCTTCAGTGCTGACAGTGTTGGCCCTCAAGGCTGTCCCTCTGCCTGGAATACTTTTCCTCCCCGGTGCCACACTTGCCTTTACATGGTCAAGCCCTCGGTGTGGCCTTTCCCGGCCACCATGTCTAAATCTCTCTTCTGTGTCAGTGCCTGTTTTCAGTAACTCTTCTGAAAGATCTCTTCACTTTGGCATATGCTCTATCGCCCCAGAGCTGTTATTGGGGTACGGTTGTCCATCATTGCCTTCTCAAGAACTTGTGATATTTGCATATGTACCTGGGCATGCTTTTCCAGGTGTGACCCATGAAGAAGGGTTGTGAGCTCTAAGAGTGCCGCTGGAGACTTTTTGTTTTTAAAGAGATATTTATTTTTTATTTATACAGTGTTCTGCCTGCATGTGAGCCAGCAGGCCAGAAGAGGACCCCAGATCTCATTATAGATGATTGTGAGCCACCATGCGGTTGCTGGGAATTGAACTCAGGACCTTTGGAAGAACAGCCAGTGCTCTTAACCTCTGAGCCATCTCTCCAGCCTTGGAGACTGTTTTCATTTGAGATACTTCCAGTATTCCTGGCTGGCCTAGAACTCACCATGTGCCTAGGATGCTCTTGAACCTTCCAGCTGTCCTTCCTCCACTGCGCTGGAATTACAGGTGTGCGCCACTATGCCTGGCTTTATGTAGTCCTGAGCCATCGCTCCAGCCTGTAGACATACATTCCTATTTCTCTGGCACATTTATTTCCTCTGGAATTTATTTTGTAATTAGTGTTACCCATTACCAGGCCACTTCCCCCCAACCCCGAATGGACAGTAGTCCCAGTGCCATTTTTTAAATTAATACCTTACCCACGACTTTACAGAGTCACCTTTGTTAATATCACATATCTTTCTCTGTGAGTGGTGCCCTGTTTGTTCTGAGCCTTTTTAGAATTGCTTAGAAGACTCCATTTGTCCCTTGTTGGCTTTCCTTTAGCCCCTTTCTATATTGTGAGTGCAAAAACCATTTGGAAAGTTAGCAGGCCAAAACCATAGATGCTGCTTGACTGTCCAGAGCAGCGGTTCTCACCCTTCCTCACGCTGCGACCCTTTAATACAGCTTCTCATGTTGTGCTGACTCCGACCATAGTTATTTTTATTTTTTATTATAACCAGTTATTTTATTATTTATAGTTGCTACTTCTTAACTGTAATTTTGTTACTGGTGTGAATCATAATGTAAATATCTGTGTTTTCAGATGGTCTTAGGAGACCCCTGTGAAAGGGTCACTCAACCCCTAAAGGGATCAAGACCCACAGGTTGAGAAGAGCTGGTCTAGATGGATGGAGGGTCAGCCATCCCCCCAGTGCTGTTGGTTCTGGCCCACAGGATTCTGTGAGGGCCAGCAGGATGCCAGCAGAGACCAGAGCCTCCCGAAGGCTCAGCGAGGCTGTAGATCCAGATCCCACGGTTGGCTGAGCCTTCGGTTACTCATCCTGTGGCTTCTTACACCATTCCAGTGGACTCACCTCAGAGGGAGGGAGCGGTGAGGAGAGGGTCTGCTCTCTCTTCACTCACCTTGTGCTCACCTGTGCCATTTCCCTAAGTTTCCATTTTGTTACCGTCTCTCTCTTCTTTGTTGTCTCTCTCCCAGTGAGGCCTGTGAAAGTGTTCACATGTATTCACTCACCCACACCTCCAGTTTTCAATTGTTTCTCCTAGCTTTTTGAGAAAAGGTGTCGTGTGTCTCAAGATGGTGGCTTATGGGCTGGAGAGATGGCTCAGAGGTTGGGAGCACTGGCTGCTCTTTCAGAGGACCTGGGTTCAATTCCCAGCACCCACATAGCAGCTGACCACTATCTGTAACTGACATCCTCATAGGGATATATGTAGTTCATACACCAATGTGCATAAGATAAATAAGTTTAAAATTTTTTATTAATTACAATTTATTCACTTTGTATCTCAGCTGTAGCACCATCCCTCATTCCCTCCCAATCCCACCCTTGCTCATCTCCTCCCATGCCTCTCTCCAAGTTCCTTTTTTAAAAAATTAATTGTGGTTTTCTTTTTCTTTTATTTTCTTTTAAGATTTATTTAGTTTATTATGTATATAGTGTTCTGCCTGCATGTACACCTGAACACCAGCGGAGGGCACCAGATCTCAGTATAGATGGTTGTGAGCCACTGTGTGGTTGCTGGGAATTGAACTCAGGACTTCTGGAAGTGCTCTTAACCTCTGAGCCATCTCTCTAGCCCCTAAATAAGTAAGTTTTAAAAATATGGTGGCTTAGAACTCTCTCTAATGAAAAATGAATTTGAATGGACATGCCGTTACCTCCCAAGTGTGTGGATTACAGACATGCACCATCATGATGACTTTATATAGATTAGGGCTTCGTGCTTGCTCGGTGAGCATTGTACCAATTGAGCTAAGTCTCAGGTTTTCCCCCTGCTTTTTGATATGCTGTGATTCACTGTTTTTCTTCTGGCCCTTTGGTATACTTCGATGTTCAGTAGATATCTGGGCCTGTTGCAGCCTTGTCTGTCCTGGAACTCACTCTGTAGACCAGGCTGTCCTCAAACTCACAGAGATGCTCCTGTCTCTGCCTCCTGAGAGCTGTGGTTAAAGACATGTGCCACCACGCCCAGTTATAGATGTGTTTGTGAACGTTGTCTGTCAGATTCTGGAAGAGGATGTGTATACACACATGGAAATGAGAACCAAAGCACAAAACACGTCCGAAGGCTCCTCCGGCCCTCCCAGGAAGTGTGCACGTCTTTAGCGGAGAGTGCTCTGGGCTGTCTCTCAGAGGACCCACTCTTTCAGCAGCCAGGCCTTTGAGCTGTGGTAGCTTTATGTAGTCACATCACAGTAAACACGCTGAGCTGCGGACCCTACAGTGACTCAGTTTCCTTGATAACTAACCCTGCTCTCTACTCAGTCACTGGTCAGTGCTCTTGAGTTTGTATTTTCCAGAATGTCACAGAACTATACCCACAGTACAGATTTTTTTTTTAAATTCCTTCAGACAGGTTCTCACTACATACCTTCCTTGTTGGCCTCAAACTTGCTATATACATTAGGCAGGCTCCCCTTGAACTCAGATGCTCTTGCCTCTGTCTCCCAAGTAAAAACAGTTAAATTAAACTACACTCAGCCTCAGTTCTGCTTTTGGGCCTTGGTTCCTTGCTCTCAGAACAGGTTAGAAGATCTTGTGTGGTGTGTGTGTTCATGTGTGTCACAGACTGTTTATCCACTTAAGAGTGAGGGACACTTAGTGTTTCCTGGTTTGGGTGATGATTGACAGTAGTTACTGGTTTTAATCTGCATTTTTCTAGATAAATGTACTCTTGCTTTGTGTGTGTGTGTGTGTGTGTGTGTGTGTGTGTGTGTGTTTTGCCTGTATTGATATATGCATACATGTCCCACCAAAGTCAGAGGAGGGCATTGGATCCCCGGGATGTGAGCCGACATGTGGTGCTGGGAATTGAGCAGCAGTGTTCATACCCACCAAACCTGCTAACCTCCAGCCTCAGGCCTCAGATTCTTTGCCAGGATTATAAATCCTCCTTTTTTTCAAAAGAATATTTTGGGGAATCCCAATATGTCAAATGTATAAAAGCCAAGCTGCCATGAGCAGTTTGAAAGCCATATGCCTGGTGTCAGTCCCTGCTTGAGAGTCAAGGGTCTGGCTTCCTGTGGTCTCCTTTGTGATTGACACAAAACCGTAAGTATGGCTGAGCCGCTAACATTTCAGTAGTTTCCAGTTTTATGAAGATTATGCTTTTATAGAGCAAACTCTTGCATCTGATCTCCTTCAAGAAGCACAGTGTTTGGATTAAACATGTATATTTTCAAAGGAAAAGTAACCTTGATTGAAAAAAATTACTGCCTTGAGTGAAGGGTGTGTGGTTCAGTGGTAGATCTCTTTCCAGGTACCAGGTCCTGGATTTGATCTACAAAACTGTTTTGTTTTTGAGACAGGGTGTTTTGTTGTTGTTTTAATGTGTTTGGGCTGTCCTGGAGCTTACCATGTAGACCAGTCTGGCCTTGAACTAACGGAGATCCAGTTACCTCTCAGGTTGGCAAATTTCCTTAGCTATCTTATTTGGGCTCTTAAACCTCTATCTCCCCAACCCCACAATACTAGGTAGGAGAGAAAGAAGGTTAGATGGGAAAGGGGATGTAGACCTCTTTAGACTACTTCCTGCTGATCAGGAACATAGAGTTCCTTGAGCTAGTCCAGTCTTTGCCATTAGTATATCTCCAAGTTTTTCTTGTCAAAATACACCAGGAGCAGCAGCCCTGTTTCTCTCTGGGCTGGCATCTATACCCTCTCAAGAGTACCCAGAATTTCAGATGTTATCAGTAGCTGGCAAAGATCACGCCCCTGCTAGTGCATGAGACAAATCATATTCACCTACTGTGAAGCAGCCCCGTATCTCATACCTGGAATTTAAAGCAAAAACATATTTGTATAATATAACTGGTTTTTTTAAGAAACCAAAACTCTGACTATACACTGCCTCCTGAGTGCTGGAATTAAAGGCATGCACCATCATACCCAGCACAGTGTTTTATATATATCTATGTATATATATTTTTTATATATATATGCTTGTGTATATTATTCATATATATGTATTTAAATATACATATATATGCACATAGCCTTTATTATAAAAACAATGCATATTTATTTCATCCATAGGAATGCAGTAAATTCTCCATTGCAATATGGATATTGAAAACATAATATAGCCAGGCACAGTGGCACATGCCTTTAATAAAATTATCTAAAAAGCAGATCCAGAAAGATAGAAAGGAGATTGCTTGATGGTTGCTGGGTCTGGAGGGATGAGTCTGGAGATTGGGTGCTGATGGTCTTTTGGATGATGCAAACATTCTACAGTTAGATAGTGGTGATGGCTCTAAGTACAGGAAACCAACTGAGCCATGTTCTTTTTTATATGCAAATTATGTCTCAGTAATAAATATAATGCACATTTGTCTTATGCATAAAACCACAGTGCAAAAACATTGAAGGTAAAAATTACAGCCCTGTCTCTCTCCCTCCCTAAGTACCTCCCATGTGTGCTCATTTTTGGCCAGGGGGCTGGGGTCCAACAGGGAACAAAACAAAGGGGCTCCTTGCTTTGAGGTCTTATTGTGGGGTGCAGACATATGTCAGTAGTTCTAGGCATGTAGTTTCATGCCTGACAAGTGTTATGAAGGGAAGCTCGGGAGGGTTGGAGGAAAACAGTGGCTTCCTGATTTAGTTTGGGGTTGAAAGTGAGTGTTCCCAAGGACCGACCCTTGGTGTGTATAGAAACTGAACAGGTGGAGTGGCAACGAGAGGAGAGCCTTTGGCTGGTTCGTGGGCCTTGGAGGCAGGAGGAGCAAGGCAGCCAAAGGATGCTGGTAGTTGCTCAGAGTCAGGAGAATGCAGAGAAGGGGAGGAGGTGGGCTGGCAGGTAACCTGGTGCCAGGCCACTCAAGGCCTCTGTTGGAGTCCTTCACAAAAATTACCTTTTCCTGTAGCCTTAGGGGGCTGCTGTACCTTCCTAAGATGGGCAGAGTTTGTCTTAGAGATTTCACTGGTGCTGGAGAGAAAAGGTTTGGGGTCAGCTCCCAGCATCTGGGGCTGTGTCCTAATAGGGTGCAAAATAGGAACCAAATGCTCAGATACCTGCACCTATGGGGCACGGTTCTCATTCAAGTCACAATACTTCCTACTCTATTTGCCTTCCATCATTTTGAAGTTCTTCACGCCCTTAATGCCAGCGTCAGGAACCCGTCCAGCTGAGGGCCCAAAGCTTTGTCAATTTCATAGTCAGCAGAAAGTGGTATCTTGGCATTTTACTTGAGTCTGTTTTGAGTGCTAAAAACAGTGGAGCTGAAATGACCTTATTTGCCTTTCAGAAACCCCTGAATGTGACAGTGATCCGAAGAGGGGAAAAACACCAGCTCAGACTTATTCCAACACGCTGGGCAGGAAAAGGACTGCTGGGGTAAGGCGCCTGCTTCCTGCATTCCACACTGTGGTACTGATGAAGTGGTCTCAGATAGAAGGCGGGGGAGCGCTGGCAGGGCCACTGAGTGTGGAAACTGGGGGTAAATACTTTTACAAATACTTTCACTGCAGGCAAGAGGCAGTGAGTCCTCCGGTCACCTAAGAGTCTCTGGTTCTCTCGTTACCTGGGTATTGTCTTTAAGAGAAAGAAAAGTGGCCAGTGAGATGGCTCAGCAGGTAAAGGTTCTGCCAAACCCTGTGACCTGAGTTTGATCCTAGTATCCACATGGTTAGAGGAGAGAGCTGACTCCTGCAAGTTCTGGCATACACTCAGACTCTTTCATATACACAATGAGTAAGTTAAAAAATAACACAACTTTTTAAAAAGAGAAGAAGTGTTAAGGAAAAGCCCAAAAGGGTGTGCTCCCTCTGCCAGTCTTCCAGGATGGAGCCATCAAGCTTGAATTGTGTCCCTATTTTCTCTTCCAGCTGCAACATTATTCCTCTCCAGAGATGACTGTCCCCAGGGGCCTGCAGGAAAGCTTCTTTAGTCGGGTCCTGCCCTGGGCCTGGGAGGCTTTCCTCATTCTCTTCGTTCCCTGAAGTGTGAGGACCTGGAAGAGAGTGGGTGAAGCATGGTCATCAAGGTGGAAGAGATGCTTCCGCTGCCTGCTGTAAACTCTTTCTTTGCATTGAGGGATTATTAAAAATGTGATTTCTACCTAGCCACGTCTTGAGCAAATTAGGCCATAGCCCTTTCTGGGAATTCTCTAGATTATGAGCCAGTGAATGGGAATGACTGGCAGATAGTGATCTGATGGCCTCATTTCTTTTTTTGAGTCAGGGTCTCTGAGTAAACTAAACTATCCTGGAACTCACTGTGTAGACGAGTCTGGCCTTGAGCTGACAGAGATCCTCCTGCCTCTTCCTCATGAGTGATGAGATTAGGGGCATTCAGTGCCATGCTAGGTAGCCTTTGAGGAGTATGTATCATACATATATACTTTATATATACTTATTTTTGAGAATTTCAGACATGTCTATAGTATGTTTCTATCCTATTTGCTCCCCCCTCCAGCTCCTCCCAGATCTCCCCTCATGTCCACTTCCCAGCTTCATGCCCCCCCTTCTAAATAAATAACCTGCTGAGTGCAATGCCTGCTGCCCTCTACTCATGACTGGGGATTTCACTGGAGGAGCTTGGTCAACCTTACAGAGACCACATCTCTGACAGTCACAAGGACTTGGGTGCTTCTCTTTTTTTTAAAGTCCAGTCAGTCTCAGATTTGCTGTATAGTTGAGGATGATCTTGAACTTTAGGTCCTTTTCTCTCCAGTTTCCAGAGGGTGCGACATCACCCTCTGCCCAGGCCTTTTCTCTCTTGGTGGGGTGGGGCTTAGAGACAGGGTCTCATGAGGTCAGACTGGCTTGGAGCTCAGTGTATTCCATCCTGGCCTTAAACTTGGGATCGTCCTGCCTCAGTCTCCTGGGATTACAGTGCATGTCACCAAATCTGGCTCCTTGTATACATTTCCTCTTTCCAAATAAAACCAGTTTTGTAGTGGTAATTGTGGCCCTTGTTCCATCCCACCACCTGGATTCCTTATGAGCCTCCAGCCCAGCTCAGGCACTGGAAAGAAAGTTGGGCAAAGCACACCAGTTTCCGGCTGATGTCAAGTTGACTTTTGTGCTGGCAACTGAAAACCTGGACCTCATACTCTAGGCAAGCATTCCACTGTGGGCCTGCTTGCCCTACAGCCCCTGAAGTCGGCAGCTGATGGTACCTCTCTGCTTTGAAGCCAAAAATCTGTGGGTAGAGAAGATGCTACAGTTTCACACATCATCCGAAGTTGGGTCTGTGTACCCACCATAGCTTCAATATGACATCAGCAAAGGCTGTGTGGTGGCACAGACCTTTAATCCCAGCACTTGGCAGGCAGAGGCAGGCGGATCTCTGTGAGTTTGGGGCCAGCCTGGTCTACAGAGCTAGTTTCAGGACAGCTAGAGCTACACAGAGAACCCCTGCCTGAAAACAAAGGATTAGCGATGGCCAGGAGGCCTCGAAGATTACCCGGTGTGATGTCAGCTTCCTTTTCAGTACTGGAAAGCAGCAAGCTTCCCTTCTGTAATAAAAAGACCCTGCAGATAGCGCCTGATTCGGCTTCTGTAGTTGAGCCTCCTGACTGCCGTGGGGCCAGCGGCTTGGGGTTGCTGATGGAAACCTGTTTATGAATGCTGCTTGCTTTTCTGTCTTGAGATTGTAAAATTGGTGTGGTGACCCCTGCTGCTCTCTTTCCTCCTTTCTCCACGTGCGCCGGTTATTTCCCAGTTGCCCCCAGTTTTTGTTAGTGAAAGTCTGGCCCTCTCCGCGAGGGAGCTTCTGTCCTGGGACTGGATTTACTGGGTCTAGAGGCCGATACCAGCCTTCTCTGATGCCAGGCATTACTGTCCTGTGCTCCCTGCCTTGAGTCCTCGACACGCAACTTGAAGGCCTCCCCAAACTGCTTCAGACAGCCAGCCTCATGTATTCTTCCCTTGTAACCAGACTCGCTGTGTTTATCAGTGTTTGCTGCTGAAATTGTAGGTTACGATTCCAGATAGTCCCCAGCCTCATTTTAAGTCCCGCACTATAATAAACAGCTTGCACCATTCAGTTCATCTGTTTTGAAATACACGTGATCCCCAGCACTGGGGCATGGTGGTGTGCTGGTCGGAGGAGTTGTTGGTATTTCATAGTCTCCCAGTGTGGCAGCAGAGTTTGGAATCAGGTCCTTTGGCCAGTTTCCTGCAGGCCTCTCCTTGGATAGGGCAGGACAGCCCCCTCTGGGCTCTTGCGTGAATGGCTTCGGCCAGAGTGACCCTAATGGCTTTAACCACGCTGGGTTTGAGGAAACACTTCCTGATGACAGCAGGATCAAGCGCGTCACAGAACTTCAATCCCAGGTAGCCAAACTCTGCACACGGCCCTGGTGAGAAGTGGGCAGTGGTGTGTAACATCTGTGAGGCCAGGGAATTGGATGTGGTGCTCAGAGAATTTTATCCAGTGCTTCTACCGCTTCTTGCGTGCTTTCCTGGAGAGGCATGAAACATCTGTTCACCTTCCAGACAGCAAAGGAACAATCCACCCAAATCAGCCTGGTAAGCAGTGAGCCTTCTGGGGTGACTTAAAGGGGTCTCCGGCGACGTCAGTGAAAGACGCACTGCAGCTTGCAGGCACCTCCACTGAAAAGTCCCGTATTCCCCGCCCCCCGCCCCCGTTAAGTCTTAGGTAGCCCAGGCTTATTTTGAGCCCTTTGGTCTTCGTCTCCCTGGTTCTGGGTTCGCAGGTGTGTGACTTCACACCCGGCCCATCCTCTAGCTTTTTAATTAATTACCCTGCTTTTAGGAGCTCAGGAATGGCTTCCTGACACTGCAGGGTCGCTTTTCCCCCTTGAGTTTAATGAGCATGCCCCCCTTTCTACCAGCCTGGTGCCCCAACCTGGGGAAAGTAACTGCAAACCCTACTTTGTTTCATCTTGTCCAACTCTAGGAAAGTCAGAATTGCCAGTGTTGGGGACAGCTCTCGCTAAGGAGAAAGCTAGAGGGTGAGTCGCTAGCCTACCAGCCGGACTCTCCTCTCTCTCCCCTGTTTCTCTTTCTCCCGTGCTCGCTCTTCCTCTTAGACCTGGCACCAGTAGCTGTTGTCATAGAGACGGAGCTTGGTTGGCAACCGTCACTAGGGAGCGAGGACAGGAGACGCTGGCAGCCGCTTAGGATTCCCGGAGGCAGGACGACCCGGGCTTTTGGCGAACAAAGTTGGGAAACGTCCCTGTAAGTACGAAGTGGAGATCACAGCTCAGATAGGGGTCCTCCTGGCGAGGCAGGGATGTGGGATATGAGATACCCCAGGAAGAGGAAGTGGCGAAGGAGCTTGGACCTAGTGCTAGGATAGACCTGCGCACCAGTCACTGCCCCTACCCCTGCCCCGCCTGGGAAGTCATCCAAGCTAGTTCGCTGGCAAAGTTAACATTGGAAATCAGAGTGGCTTTTTTTTTCCCCCCCAAACAGAAGAACTAAATTATAGCTCTGCCATACTAAGTCACGCCTCCCGGAGCCGCAGACTTGTCTTTTTGTTTTAAAGAAAGATTGGGCTGGTCTAGAAACCATAGCGATCCACCTGCCTCTACCTCCTTAATCCTGGGATTACAGACATGGGTCCAGCCGTCCTGCTCCCAAACTCTTGTTTGTTGTAGGTGCAAAATGACAGAATGTATCAGAGTAATGGAAACTTTTTAAAAATAATTTTATGTGCGAGGATGTTTTGTCTGGATGTATGTCTGTGTACCGGGAGTGAAATGCCTGCAGAATCCAAGAGAGGATGTCAGATACCCCAAAATTGGAGCTACAGATGGTTGTGAACCACCGTGTCAGAGCTGGGAATCAAACCTGGGTCCTCTGGAAGAGCAGTCGGAGTGCTCTTAACCACTGAGCCACCTCTGCAGCCCAGAATTAAAATTTAATTGTATTTGTTTGTTTGTTTACTGGGGCACATGAAAACCTTTGGGAGTTGGTTTTCTCCTTTCACCATGTGAGTGCTGGGGGTCTACCTTAGGCACACAGACTTGGGGGTCTCACCCCAGAGGACCTTTAAACTGTCAAGTTCTTTGCAACAACAAGGTTGCTTTTATCTCCATAATATCTGACTTTGTGTTTTTGCAAGCTCTGTGGGCTGAATCTGTGTTGAGCAATATTCATGTGTTGCCCCAAGTCTTTAAATCATGCTAGAATTTAGGATTATCATCTTTATTTTTGCCTGTAAGCACATGTGACCAAGGAAGGGTAAAGTGACTTGCCTCCAGTCACCGAAAGAGGGTAGTGAAATGGGGAAGCCTTTAAGCACAAAGCCCACACTTGTTACCAGACTACCTTGTCATCTTATTCCTATTGGCTAATGCCTGACTTAGATATTTTGCTGCTTGCGGAAACATGAATTATTTAAAGTGAGTTAGAAGACTCTAAGATCAGTCCTAGATAGATGGGGGTCCCTGGGAATCAATATTTTAAAGATTTTTAAGATTTGAGCTTGGCTTTCCCAAGAAGATGGCATTCTTTTTACCCTCACAGGAAGGACCCTGAGCGGCTGCTTCCGCGTATTTCAGTATGTTAGCACACGAGGAAGCTCAAGTGGGAAGCAGAGGGGCCTGCTAAAGCTACCTCAGAGTTTCTCCAGTGGAAACTACAGAAGAATGTCAGATTCAGAAAAAGAAGAGGAGAAATACAATCCAAGTTATAAAGAGGGAGATGTGCAACAGGAGCTGGCGGACAATCTGTCATGGGAGGGGTTTCAGGAGGAGGAAGAGGGGCTGGAAAGGAGATGGATAGAGGAGGAGGAACAGATAGAGGGAGGTGAGGAAGAAAGAGAAGATCAAAAGAAAGGGGAAGAAGAGAAAGAAATGGGAGAAGAAGAGATGAGAAGTGAGGAAGAAATAGGAGAAGAGATGGGAGGTGAGGAAGAAATGACAGAAGAAGAGATGGGAGGTGAGGAAGAAATGACAGAAGAAGAGATGGGAGGTGAGGAAGAAATGACAGAAGAAGAGATGGGAGGTGAGGAATCGGGGGTGAGAGGTGAGGAAGAGAGCTGGGAGGAAGAAGGGAGACATGAAGAGGAAAAAGGTGAGGAAAAGGGAGTTGAGAAAGAGGGAAGTAAGGAAGAGGGAGTTGGGGAAGAGGAAGAGAAGAAGGAAAGACAGGGAAAAAAAGAGCAGAAAGAGCAAAGTGGGGAGCAGGAGGAAGAGGAGGAGGAAGTTATTGACATAAAAGATATTGAGAAAGAGCTTGGAAAACTCCAGGAGGAAATGTCAAAGAGGCATGAAAAGCCATTGAGCGTGGTGGCGGATGTCATGAGCTCTGAGTCATCCGCATCAGGGTTTTCACCGGTGAGTCCTGCTGTCTCCTCCCCCTTTACTCAGAATCATAGCTGCATGCTTAGCAAATATCAGGCTGCGGGGGTACTAAACCAGGTAAGACACAGTCCCCAGGCTGGAGAGACGGCTTGGCGGTTAGAGCCCTTGCTGTTCTTCCTGAGGGCTTGAGTTGGGTTCCCAGCATCTATGATGAAGTGTCCTGTAACTCCAGGTCCAGGGAATCTGGTTCCCTCTTCAGTACTCCTGAGTGCCCACATAGTGCGCGCATGCACACACACACACACACACACACACACACACACACACGCTAAAAAGAAAAGGAAACCACATGCTAAAGGCAGTGATTGTGAGAGGCCCAGGAGGGCGGTTTAATCCAGTTTGGAGGATGGTCAATGCAACCTTCCATGAAGTGTGTGCCTGGCTTGAAAAGGGCCAGTGGGTGAGCTGAAGGTGAGACATGCTTGTCTTGGGACAGAGTTCCTGTGGTAATAATAGCAGTGTGGGTTTCCCACAGCCAAATCCCAAGAAAGAACTCAGCCCTGGTCCAAAGACAAGACTCCCAGAGGTACTTACAAGGGCCTACTGTGTGGTCTTACTGTTGGAAGGTCAAGAGTTAACCTGAACGCAGCCATGATTTATTTTTTTAGTACGAAATGCCCTAGGCTCCCTTTTGAACCACCTGATAGTCTGAGGCGTGGCTGACTGGGAATGGAAAAAATGGGAGAAGGTAGCCTTGGGTATCACATGTGAGTGGAATCTTTTGTCTCTTTTTAAAGCGTGAACTCTCAGACAGTAGCCAGTCATCACCCCACTCCGCAAGTCCTCAAGTGAGTGAGCTTTTCAGAGATGGTAGAATTAAGAGAGAGTCTGAAGTGAGTGAGCTTTTCAGAGATGGTACAGTTAAGAGAGAGTTTGAGGAGTCACAGAGGAGGTCACTGAGGCAAGCTGAGGACGCTGACCAGAAGCCAGAAGACATTTCAGCCCAAGAACAGAGGGACGCAGAACCAAAACAGGAAGATGTTTTCAAAATGGCAAAATTTGGGCGACCTTCCATCCTTCTGGCAGAGGAAGCAAGAAGAAAATCTCGCTTGGAATCAGAGAGCTCTGAGGAGTCACTGGTGTCCATCTCCACAGAGGACGCCTTGTTCCAGAAGGAAGAGGGTAGCAAGGTGTACCCTCTGGTAAGTGTCACAGTGTCACCCTAGGTCTGGACAGTACTGTGAGGAAGGGCATCTGTGCATGTCTGGGAAGTCCCAGTGTATGTGTGCATGAGTGTGTGTGCGTGTGTGTGTGTGTGCATGTGTGTGCACCCACATGCATGTGAAGGCCAGGGGATAACCTTGGGTGTCTTTCTTCAAACTTTGTCACCATTCTTCTTCTTCTTATTCCTTTATTATTATTGCTGTTGTTTTGTTTTGTTTTTGAGACAAGGTTTCTCTCTGTAGCCCTGTCTGTCTTGAAACTCACTCTGTAGACCAGACTGGCCTTGAACTCAAGAGATCCGACTGTCTCTGCCTCCCCAGCACTGGGATTGCCAACAACCATTTCTGTCACGCCTAGTCACTTTCGGTTTTTAAACAGGGGCTCTGAGGATCAAACTCAGTCCTCTCAATGGCATCTCTCCAACCTGAAAAGAAAAATACGTTTTAACCTAATATTTTTCAGACAAACTATGTCTTTTAAAGTTCTGTCAAGAGCTGGGGTGGGAGGGGCACCCATGTTTTAGACCTGGAACTTGATGGTAACATCTGGGTTCAATAACACTGCTCAGCAGGCCGGAAATTCCCAGCATAGCTTTACTGCTGTGTTGGGATTATTTCACAAGGGAGACTCCTCTTTCCCAGCCTGTTCCTCTTCTTCCTTCCTCTTCTCTCCATCTTAGACACTGCTAACGTTTCCATCATTTTTACTCCTCCTCCCACCTCGCCTTTTCTGCTTTGAGAGCTCCCCAGACCCCAGTCAGAAAGTGACAAAGCTCTGGCCTTTTGCTAGGAATCTGCCCTTGTGGCTGCTGACAGGTCTCCCAGGGAGGCACCATCTGTGAGGTGCAAAAATATTGTCATTTACCCAGCTAAGGGAGAAGAAGCCCCTCCCCCAGCTCTTCCCCATCTGCTACTTTCTGGAAATTGTTTGGTGGGATCTTTCTTGCTTTTGTTCCCCCCCCCTTCTTTTCCTATGGATTCATGCCCTTGAAAGATTGATTCTATTTAAAGAGCTTAGTCCTAACACAGAGTGAGCCTTTGAACACAGCTCACATTAGATTTTGGTTTCTCTGTTTTGTTTTGAGACAAGGTTTTTACTACGTAGCCCAGGCGGGCCTGGAAGTTACAACTCTCTTCTATCAGCCTCCTGAGTACTAGGATTATAGCCCTGTACAACTTTGCCAACATTCAGTGATCTCCATTACTCTCCACCTTATTTATTTTTATTGAAAAAAAGAAAAAGAAAAAAAAAAAAAAAAAGGATGGTGCCTTTATTTGTGAGAGTCATGCACGTGGTCCAGTGCTCATGTGAGATTCAGTCAGAAAACACCTTTCAGAAATCAGTTTCTCCTTCCTGGCATGTGGGGCTAGGGTCTGAACAGATGTCCTCAGGCATCTGCTGGCAGCAAGCATGTTTACTCACGGAGCCATCTTGCCATGTCCCTCTTTATTTTTTGAGATAGTGTCTCTCACATAGCTGGACGCTCATTACTTCATTTATGTTGGCCAGCCAGCAAGCCTCCAGGATCCCCCTGTTCTCTACGCCCCTTTGTGGAGGCGTCCTAGTCAGTGTTCTGTTGATGTGAAGAGGCACCATGACCAAGGCAATGCTTGCAAAAATAAAGCATTTTGGGGTCCTGCTTACGATTTCAGAGGGTCATCCAGTGATCATCACGGCAGGCAGTGTGGCAGGCAGGCAGGCACAGTGCTGGAGCCCAGAGCCCACACCCCAGATCCATTTGCAGGCAGCAGGCAGAGAGGAGTGGGGGCTGGACCCGCACTGAGTTTCTGAAACCTCAAAGCTAAGCAAGAAAATGTATGAATTTACAGGAGCCCTTCTTTCTCAAACCATCGCATTAGTGTTACAAACAAGGCTACCATGCCTGCCTAGCCTTCTTCTCTCCCCTCCCCTCTCCTCCCCTCTCCTCCCCTCCCCTCCCCACCCTTCTACTTGGCCTTTTCCTTTGGGTCTGTGGTCTTTGTCCAGCTGCCTTAGGGAAACCATAGGACCACTGGTGGCCAGGCTTCACCATGGATCCCGTTCTTGTCAGAAAGAGAGGGAGTAACGAGCTTGTAAGCAGAGTGGGGGTCGCCAACTGCAGGAAAACCCAGTCCCTGTGACACAGCTTTCATTTTCATGTCCCAGTGCTTTAGAACAATGTAAATGTCCAAGGTGGCTTATACCCCATGTGTTCATTGGAATGTTAGGAAGGATATTAGGTAAGAGATATGATTAACCCTCTGTTGTCAGTAACTCTGAATGTGGTTCCAGAGTGACCCCAGCATATGAAGGCAGCCCAGTTTGCTTGTTTGTTTTTCAGAGACAGGGTTTTTCTGTATAGCCAGGTTGGCCTCGAACTCACAGAGATCCACCTGCCTCTGCTGGGATTACAGGTGTGTGCCACCACACCTGGCAGGCAGCCCAGTTTTAATCTTGGAAGAACATGACACTTCTTTTCTTCAAAAACAAAAATTATCTAGGGGCTGGAGAGAAGGCTGAGTGGTTTAGAGCACTTACAGAGAAGCCAGGTCCGATTCTCAGCACACGGCAGCTCACAACCATCTGTAACTCTGGCTCTAGGGATCTAATGCTCTGGCCTCTGCAGGCGCCAAGAACGTATGCCGTACATTCACAAAATTATTTAGGTTACATTTGTGTACATATGTGTGTTACAGCACACATATGCATGCATGTAGCATGCATATAAGTGTCCCTTCCACCCTGTGGATCCTGGGGATTGAACTCATGTCATCAGGCTTGGTGCAAGCACTTTCTTTGCTGAGCCATCTTGCCAGCCCTTCTTCTTTTTGTTGTTGTTGTTAATTAATATGTTATTGTGTATTTGTACATGGTATGTGTGCATAGAAGTCAGAAGACAACCCTGCAGCGTTGTTTCTCTCCACTTTTACATCAGTTCTGGACACTAAACTCAGGTCACTGGCCTTGTTCAGCAAGCTCCTTTACCCTAGGAGCCATCTTGGTGGCCCCTTGTTTTGCTTAAAAAAAAAAAAAAAAAGCTGGTTCTCATATACTCCAAGCAGGTTTCAAATGTTGCCAAGGCTAATCTACTTCTTTCTTTCTTCCTTTTCTTCTTTATTTCTGTCTGTCTTTTCTTTCTTTCTTCTTTTCCTTCCCTCCTTTCCTTTCTTTCTTTCTTTCTTTCTTTCTCTCTCTCTCTCTTTCTTTCTTTCTTTTTCTTTCTGAGACAGTTTCTCTGTGTAGCCTTGGCTGTTCTGACTTTGTAGATCAGGCTGGCCTCGAACTCAGAGTGATCTCCCTGCCTCTGCCTCCCTGGGATTACAAGCATGCATCAGCGCACTCGGCTAGGAGTATTTCCTGCCTCGTGACTAATTTTAAAGTGACAGAATGAAATTTCAAGATGAACATGATGATCCTTTTAAGATTAGCAAGTGTCCAAAGGGACAGTTTCATTTGCATAAGCGGCTTTTTAGAACCAAGCCAAATATTAAGTCATTCTGTTCCTAGAAGGCAGAGCTTGAGACAGTTATGATCCCACAGTCCCACCAATCCTGCCCACGCAATCCAAGATCTAAACAAACACAGATTCCAGGGAGCAGGCATATGGAAGCAGGAAGGCTGGGGAATGAACCCTGCATAAATGAACATGCATGTTACCTACCCTGTCTGTCTTGGGTGGGAAGAAATTCACGGTATCACCATTCAACTTTCTAAGTGCTGTTCCAAGAGAAGAAAGACAGCTTGATGCTATATTCAGAAGTCTGTCGTTCAACCTCCACCTCTTTCAACACTGCTTTAAGCTGATTGGATTTCATGTGAGAGAGAGAGAGAGCAGCTTCAGGCTCATGGAAAATTTGAGAGGACAGTACAGAGTCTCCATGTATCTCTTGGTGCCGCTACCTCCAGATTCCCCTCCCATCACCGGCTTTCACTGGTGTGACGCGTTTGCCAGCACTGATATGGCAGGGCTAACGCACTATTAGCAGACCACGTTATCGGGAGGTGCGTTGTACCTCCTGTGGCGTTGATGAATGTGTAACTCTGCACAGCCCCTGGT
The DNA here is from genome assembly GCF_030254825.1 of Meriones unguiculatus. Taxonomy (NCBI): domain Eukaryota; kingdom Metazoa; phylum Chordata; class Mammalia; order Rodentia; family Muridae; genus Meriones; species Meriones unguiculatus. The sequence goes on along the minus strand of NC_083352.1, from coordinate 88,345,120 downwards.
TCAGTCTCACTAGGAAAGGGTCTGTCTCCAACTGCCCTGCATGCCTCCCGTCCCCTCTCCCTCCTCCTCCAGCAGCCGGGCAGCTGCTGATCATTTACAACCTCACAGTAGTTTTTCCTTTTCCAAAAGGTCTCAGCTTCTCATTTCAGAAGACTCTTATCTCGGCATTGCTCCCAGAAGTGTAGACATAGTTATTTAGTGTCTGTGTGTGGTGCTGGCGTTTGAAGTCGGGGCTTTGCCCGTGCTAGGCAAGTACACTCTACCACTGAGATGCACCTCAGCCTGGTCCCTAGAGAAACTTTTTCTGGGAGAAGACAGAGCAGCAACAGCAACCCAAACACAAAACCAAGCAGGTGACCCAGCTATCCAGGTCCAGTGCTTACTTTTCTCATAAACCTGCTCAGTTAGCTCATTCTATGTTTTCAGGAAGTAAGTAATGCACTCATTAAGTGCTCCCTCTATATTAGCACCGAGTGGGGCTTCAAGCCCGGGGAGTGGGAGAACAGAAAAGTGTTTTGTATGATGTTAAAGACCCTCCCACCCTGCCTCCTTCCCTGCCCTCTCCCCCCCTCCATCCTTTCATTCTTTGTAGAAAAAGTAGGGCAGTCAGGAGGATTGGGAGTGAAAGGCCACCCTTTAGCTCTGTAGTGACCTTACAGCCCACCTGGGTCACACACAAATGAAAAGGTTTCTTTTCCTTGGACTATCAGAGTCATCCTCCTCCAGGGGCAGGCGGGTGGGGCCTGCAGGAGCCACGCACGCCAGTGGTTCCCTGCGTTTGTCTTTGTCCCCTAGTCTATGACCTGGTCCTATGGATGGAACAATTCCCTCCCTGTCTTCTACCTCCGGGAGAACCAGAGAGTCCTTCTCTACGTCTGTGGTAACACCGCCGTCATCTACAGCTGGGTCAGGAACTGCCAGTACCACCTTCAGGTAAGTGAGGTGTGTCTCCCTGTGAGCAAAAAGATGGTTTTGTTTTTTTTTTTCATTGCTGTTGTTTGTTTGTGGGTTTTCGTTTTTATTTTATCTCATTTTGATTTTTTCAAGACAGGGCTTCTCTGTGTAGCCTTGGCTGTCCTGGCTGGACTTGTAGACCAGGCTGGCCTCGAACTCACAGAGATCCACCTGCCTCTGCCTCCCTGAGTGCTGGGATTACAGACGTGCACCACCAGGCCAGGCCGGAAAAAGAGACACGTAGCTTACACGTAGAGCTTTGCCGTGGCTCCCAGGTTGGCCTCAGTGCCTTGCTGCCATATTTGCTGGTATTTCCTTCCTTCAGCAGATTCTCCCGTTAAAGAAAGGTGTTAGGAACAGAGAGATGGCTCAGCCTGCAAGCACCAAGCCTGATAAGCTGCCTGAGCTTGACCCCCGGGACCTCATGGTAGGAGAGGAGCAATTCCTGTGGGTCGTCCTCTGGCCTCATCTTGTGCACCGAGGCAGGTGTACTGGCTCCAGCACGAACTCCCACTCTCCCTCCCTCCCTCTCTCTCACACACACATACACAGGCATACACGTGGGTACACACAAATGTAACAAATAAAAAGAAAATAAGAGAAGCACGAGCTGTCGCCCACTGTCGGCGTCCAATCAGTACCCACTGAGAAACAGTATTTGGTACTAATTTTATCATTTCAAGAAATGGAAACATCTGGATGTGTACATCTCTGAAAAACAAACAGACAAAAAACAAAAAACAAAAAACCAAAAAAAAAAACAAAACAAAAAAAAAAAAACAAAAGCCTAAAGTGGCAGCATAGATTATGTCCCCACAAAAGTGTGAGGAGTTACGGAGGGCGGCTGCTCACTGGACCCTCAGACCCACAGCCACTTAGTGTCAGGTCCTTATTTTCACACGGGAAGGTGGAGTGCGGCGCCCAGGTGACGGACGAGGAGCCTGAGGCGTGGAGTGTTCGGGTGACTAGCCCAGGCGGCACTGCCATGCGGTGACTCTAGGTCTTAGGACTTGGAAGTCCTCAGGAAGCCAGCCTTCCCTCACTCTGCGTTCTAAGAAACATTAGGGTGTTTCTTGTTATTTCAGCCCCCTGTCCTCCTCTGGCATCCTCTGTGCCTGCCTTCCTCACACCGCTTGCCTCCTCCATCCCGGATAGTCTGGCCCCTTTCACTGTCATCATTTCTACCTAAATGTCCTGTTTCTGGGTGCCTGCAGTCTGCTGCTGACTTGGTTATCAGCTCTGTACTGCCCTTTCATGATTGTGTGATGTCACAGGACCACTCTTAGTCAACACCAAGATCAAAAGGATCACAAAGTATTTCCCAAGCACCTCGGTAGTGCTCTGTGTGGCACTGGGATGCAGCCTAAGGGTTTTCCTTTCTGATGAAAACAGTGAGCAAGTCCCATTGAAGCTGGGTTGGGTATGCATCACCAAGTACAGGAGCCACAGAGGGGAGTGACGGGGTGGGCAGGCAGCTCCTACGGGGGCAGCATAACCCACGACAGCCTTGCCATGCCAGTTCTCAACTAGGATTGACTTTGACCATTTATGCACACTGCAACTGCCTCCTAACCACTGCCGAGTTTCAGATTAATTAGCCGTGGCCACGAACAAAAACTGATGAAGCCCCATCCTCACAGAACTCCCGGTCTGTGACACAAAAGATAGTGAATCAGGGAGCATAAAGATATAAACACGGAGTAACTATCGCGTGGATGGGATGGGAAGGCGCGCCAAGGAGATTATGACGAGAGAGACCCTAGACTGCTGAGCAGGGACCATAAAGGTCCCGTTTCTGCCGAGAATGAGAAAATGAGCCAACAGGACAGGCTGAGGCAGAACCCTCCAGATAGAAGCTACTTCAAGGGCTGAGGCCTTACGTGTGAAGGCTGGAGAAGAGGCCACTGTGGCTGACGAAGAGGAGGTGGCTGACTGGAATAGGAGGGAGGGAATTGTAATGAGGACCACGTCCTGCAAGACTGCTATCAGTTCTGTGGATGTTTCTGGAAGATTCCTCTGTGGTATGGCTGGTGGGTCCAAATCAGACCAGTGAGCCGAAGAGCTGCCCAGCAATCCACGGTGAGCAGTGTTTGTGAGGCCAGCAGGGAGTTCAGAGGTCCTGGTTGGACTGGGTACCTCCATCCCTAGGGAGGGCCTCCTCCTTCGGAGAGTGCAGCTCCTTTGGCTTTGTGGAAGGAGGGGGAGTCTTGAGAAGCTACCCCCAACTCCAAACCACAAGCGCACGAGCTTTGGAAGGAGCTCAGGGCTATACGGGCCCAGGCCTCCCTGAGGTCCACCCCGTTTCCCCATCATTTCTAAGTGTGTCTTCTCCATTTCCACAGGGCCACCCTAACATCATCTCCTGTCTCTGTGTCAGCGAGGACAGGCGGTGGATTGCCACAGCAGACAAAGGACCAGACTGCCTCATCATGATATGGGATTCCTTCACAGGGTAGGCTGTGTGCTCGGATCCTTCTCACCCTGATTTCTGCAGAAGATGAGCCACTGTGGCCAAGAGAGGGCTAAATAATGTTGTTGCTAAGAAACCTGGTTATTTGATGGCCCAGAGTTGACTGGACTGAGAGGAGGTTACTGTAAATCCAGAGACTGTATTTTTAAAAAGCATTACCCTTTCAGGTTTTGAGTAAACATGAATCCCACAAAACCCTGTGCAACCCATTCTACACACCTAGCACTGGGAGGGTCAGTGGAGCATTTTTCAGAACTTAGACGCAGAAAGGGGCTCTGGACTGACAGACCCAAAGGCCCTGGTTGGGGGTGGGGTAACAGTTGAGTCAAGATGAACAAGACTGTTGGGCAGGACTTCTGTTTAACGCCCGGGAGTGGGGTACGCAGGGCTGCTGTCCATCCGCTGAGCACTGACCGCCACAGTCCTGTTACTTAATCCCCCGTCCTCAACTTGAACTGACTTTCAGTAACACTCAACACTGCACCTCCCAAGGTTGTTCCCTCTAGTCTCTGCTCAGGGTCCCATCCCCTGGGCATCCCACAACTGTGGAAGGTGGCACTAGGCTGCTTTACTCTCTGAACCATTACCACCACACCCCATCCACACCTCCTCCGTGAGGCAGCGTTTCTAGGAAGCTGCAGCGTTTCCGGGAACCTGCTGTTAAAATGGCGGGAAGTCCTGTGGCATTGCCCTCGCCCTTGCGTCCATCCCCCTGGCCTCCGCTGCCCCCACAGGCTCCCAGGTGCCTCCTCAGGGTCAGTCTTTGACTAGTCATACTTTGAAATGTTTTTTTTTTTTTGAGGGTCTCACTGTGTAGACCTGGTTCTACCGGAACTCACAGAGATCTGCCCGCCTCTGCCTCCCAACGGCTGAGAGTACATATGTGCCCCACAAGCTTTTAATGTTTCTTATTGTAAAATACAGACAACTTAAAAATCATCATGTTAACAATTTTAGTTATTCTTTCTACACTTCTGGCCTCAAATTTATAGAGATCCACATGCCTCTGCCTCCCAAGCACTGGGATCAAGGGCGTGTGCCACCACTGGCTGGGTATTGTTTTTACATTTACTTATCTGTGTGCGTCCACACATGCCACAGCACATATATGGGGCTCATAGATGCTAGTGGGGGGGGGTCTGTTCTGTCCTTTGTGTGGGTTCTGAGGGTGTTAAACTCAGGCCTCTAAGCTTGCCAGCAGGCGCCTGTTTGCACTGAGCCATCTCACCAGCCCTATTTTATTTTTGGATTGTTTGGGGACAGGGTTCGCTATAAAATCCAGCCTGTCCTTGAACTCACAATCCTCCCGAGTTACAAGTCTACACTACCGTACCCAGAAGCCATTTTTTTTTTCAGGACAGGGTTTCTCTATGTAGCCCTGGCTGTCCTGGACTTGCTTTGTAGACCAGGCTGGCCTTGAACTTAGAGATGGACCTGCCTCTGCCTCCTAAGTGCTGGGATTACAGGCCCGAGTGTGCCAGCACCACCCAGCTAGTTGTTTTTTTTTTTTAGATTTATTTATTTATTATGTATACAGTATTCTGCCTGAATGTATGTGTGCAAGCCAGAAGAGGGTACCAAATCTCATTGTAGATGGTTGTGAGCCACCATGTGGTTGCCGGGAATTGAACTCAGGACCTCTGGAAGAGCAACCAGTGCTCTTAACCTCTGAGCCATCTCTCCAGCCCCCTGTTTGTTTGTTTTTTAAAAGATTTCTTTAGAGGCTTGAGCAATGGGCCAGCACTGGCTTCTCCTCTAGAGGATCAAGATTCAGTTCTTATCACTCACATAGTAGGCGGCTCACAACCTTCTGTAATTCCAATCCCAGGGACTCCTGTGCCCTTTCTGGCCTCTAGGAGCCTGCATGCATGCAGTGCGTAGTCATATATGCAGACAAAACACTCATACACAAACACACAAATAATTAAATACTTCGTTTTATTTCATGTGTGTGGGAAGTCAGAAGAGGCCATTGGATCCCTGGGAGTGGAGTTACAGAATATTGTAAGGCACCATGTGGGTGCTGGGAACCAAACCTGGGGCCTCCAAAAGAGCCACTGGTCCTCTTAACTGCTAAGCCATCTCTCCAGCCCCCACTTTCTCCTTTTTATGGCTGCATAGTATTCCATTATATGGATAAAACTATGCTTTATTTATTCATTTGTTGCTTTGTAAATTTTAACTGTAATATATATTTAAAAATTTTAAACCATACTATGTTATGTATAGTAATACAGTTTACATATCAAATAACACTGTGATCAAATGATTTGATATGATTTTAAACAGATGTTGGGGAAAATTACTTTTTCCTATGGCCAATGCAATCTTTCATATACAGATCTTGTAATGTATTCTCGTATGTATGTAAACAGTAAAATTGTAGGTAAATTAAGAGACCAAAAGAACATACTATCTGTGGACAAGGAGGACTGTAGTATAGGTGAAAGGACAGATGAATCACAAAAGACAACATAAAGCTATTTTCCCTCTCATCTCAACACCCTCATTTTTTAAAATGATTTTTTTAAAAAGGTTTATTTATTTATTATGTACACAGCATTCTGCCTGCATGCGTGCCTTCTCACCAGCAGAGGGCGCCAGATCTCGATATAGATGGTTGTGAGCCGCCATGTGATTGCTGGGAATTGAACTCAGGACCTTTGGAAGAACAGCCAGTGCTCTTCACCTCGGAGCTATCTCTCCAGCCCCCCCCCCCTTTTTTTTTAACCATGCTTTGTTTTCCTGTGCTGGAGTATGAATTCAGCTTTCTATGTGATGAAGTAGCTAGAACCACCTTTGCATTCCAGGAGACCCCAGCACTTCTACTCCTTTGTGGTAGTGACCGTGAATGTTGGGTTCTCTCTCTCTCTAACATTTTATTTATTTATTTAGTATGTATATGGGTGACTTGTCTGAATGTAAGTCTGTGCACCTCATGCATGCACTGCCTGAGAAAGCCAGAAGAGGGCATCAGCTCCCCTGGGGTTACAGACGGTTGTGAACTGTCATGTGGGGTGCTGGGACCCAAACCCACATTCTCTTCAAGACAACAAGTGATTTTAACTGCTGAGCCATCTCGCCAGCCCTGGGCTTTCTTTCAAATCCCACTGACCATCAGTGCAATGGAAATGAGGCATGACGGGTCGCTGAAGACATTTGTTACAAATTTAATGAAAAACCAAATGGATGACTTTAGCTGGAAACTGAAGCCTGCACCGGCCACCGTCTCCAGTTACATTGCTTTTCCCGGTGACAATAAGCCTGGTGTGCTTCCTTCTAGAACATCTGCTGCTGATTTAAACACAGAGGGCATTCAGTGTGCAGTTTCATTTCGCAAGCATAAATCCAATTGTGCAGCTCTCCTACGGAGGGCACCATTGCCCCATGAGCCCTGGTTACGGAGAACTGTCTTCACCTTCATGCCTGAGATCCCTGTGGGCTGTGTGGCACCTGTGACAGTGACTATGAACAGCGCTCTGCGTGTCACAGCAGCGTCAGCTGGCTGGAATAAGTCAGGTTCCCCCTGTCATTTGAGAGGCTCCGGCTAGCTAAAATGCAGCCCCAAACACTCACTTGCATGGCTGGGAATGGCAGCGCCGGGTTCACCGAGCCAGCTCAGCCCTTGCAAGTAACGAAACATCCAACTTGACCCTGAGGGAAAACTGACCGGTGTAAGAGGATGTCCACAAACATCTATCAACATCTATCATCTTCTTCTATGTCCTTCTTAGAAGCCTCTGTTGACGGCCGCCTTCATGGCTAGACCCAGTATGAACAGTGCTGACCCATTAGTGCTTTCTTGTTGGTGACGTGGACTCCCAGATAGAGTCAGAACTTTTTTTTTTTTCTGTACAGAGTCTCACTATGTAGCCCAGACAGGTGCTTGGTATGAGTTCTATGATAGCTTATGGTCCATAAAAGATTATTTGGAGGCTGTTTTAGTCTTAGTGACAAGGCAAACAAACAAACAAAAACATTTTTTCTTCAACATCTTACTCAGACGGGGAGGCAGAGACAGGCTGATCACTTGTTCCAGGCCATCCTTGTCTACAAAGCGAGTCCAGGACAGCCAAGGCTACACAGAGAAACCCCGTCTCAAAACAAAAAGAAACAAAACCCCTCACTCAGGGGTAGGGATGTAGTTCCGTGCTGGAGCACCCACGGAGCATGTGTGTGACTCAGGCCCAGCCCCTGCCGCTGCAGCCACAAGGACAGCAAAAGGTTAACTGGTTGTGGTGGTAAACATCCGTAACTTCTGCAGCTGGAGGCTGAGACAGGGGGGCTGTGAGTGTCGGGCTAGCTGGGGTTACACAGGGAATTCCCAGGTCATCTGAGACGAGAGGCCACTGTTTCAAACAGGTCTTTTTGTTTGTTTTTTGAGACAGGGTTTCTCTGTATAGCCTTGGCTATCCTAGAACTCACTCTGCAGACCAGGCTGGCCCTGAACTCAGAGATCCGCCTGCCTCAGCCTCCTGAGTGCTGGGATTACAGGCGTGCACCATCACGCATATTTTTGCAGTCGCCTTTGATGAGCCTTTGATTAATGGATGGTTATGCAACTATTAACCTGGGTGTAGAAATGAAATACATTCAGTTTTGTGTTTAATTTTTTGTGGTCTAATTAAGAAACAAATTTCTCACCAATAATTAAGTAATTCCTATAAATCTAATAAATTTATCCATAAATATGTAAACCTTAAGCTTTCTTAAGGATTTCTAACACTATTTATAAATCTAAAATGATTTCTATTAAGAACTAGAAGTCTAAATCAGCTGAACATTTTAACTTAGAATCACAGATCTAATCTGCTAGAGACCCTGATACCTCGGGGTACCTCTTAACCTTTCTATAGTCCCAAAGTGACAAACAAGTGTTTTTGGGTCACACCTATGTGTTAATACCACAGATCCGACTGGCTTGCCTTCTGTGTATGTAATTTGCAACCTCTCAGGAGCCGAGATGCAATCTCCCTCGGTGAACCCCGAGCTGCCATTCCCAGCCTTGTGAGGGCGGCCATGCAAGTGAGTGTTTGGGCTGCATTTCAGTTAGCCGAAGCTTCTCAAACGACAGGGAGAACCTGAACGCAGACTTGTTCCAGCCAGCTGACGCTGCTGTGACACGCAGAGGGCTGTTGACAGTCGCTGTCACAGGGGCTCCTTGAGCACACATCTGTCACAGGGGCCAGATGTTGACTTTGGGGAACCATCTTCTACTACTCTCTACCTTATTCACCGAAACAGGGTCTGTCCATCGAACCCAGAGTTTGCCAATGTGCCTAGTCTAGCTAGCCAGCTTGATCTGGGGTCCTGGTCTTTGCTGTCTAAGCACTAGAATAACAAGGAGGGGCACCACACCGCCCGGCATTTTCACGGGTGTTCTGGGTTCCAGATGCTGGTCTTCCTGCTGGCATGGCAAGCGCAGCAACCACGGAGCCATCGCCCCAGCCCCGAGTTCTAGTTTGCACCCCCGCCAAGTAACACCATTGTATTATGAATAGATTCAGAGATTTCAACCATTGACAATCATAAGGCCTTCAGGATTCAGTCACTTCCCCAGAGCTGATCAGCTGAGAGCCAAGCCTTTGTGAACACTGCAGGCTGGAGCCTTGCTGCATCCTTCATGTCTGGCAGAGTGTCCTGGCTGGACGTCAGAACCAGGAGCAAGGTGAATGAGCGACGGCGGCGCTCGTGAGGAGAGCGATCAGCACGATTATCCTACTGCTTGAGTCAGGCCCGCTGTTATTACTGAGATAAAGTTCAAATAACGACAGACTGGACATGTGAAACGATACAGAGGGCTGGCATTTAGGACAGAGTTACACAACCATCCCCTTCCCTGAACTCCCCTCCCCTTCCCCCCTTCCGACCCCCTGGCAGTCACCAGTCCGTTTTCTGCTCACAGAGTCTCTACTTTGTTTCTTATCTGTGGGCTCGAGCATGTGAGCTTTTGTGTTTTGTTCTCAGGGTGTGTCTGTGTTGTGGCATGTGCCAGTGCTTGTCTTCTCCTTGTGGAAGAATGAATAATAATGACAGTTTGCTCATGTATAATTAATGAATAAAATGAATTGATTCAGCTGTGACTACTAGTTCATAGCTGTAACTCATAGCACTCAGGAGGATCACAGTTTTGAGGCCAGCCTGGGCTATAGTGTAGCAAGACCATGTCTTCAATAAGGGAGGTAGGAGTTGGCAACCGGAGAGATAGCTTCGGCGTAGTCAAGAGGTCCTTCTTAGTTCCGTTCTTAGCGCCCATGTCTGGTGGCTCACCTGCTTGTAACTCCAGCTTTGTGGGATCCAATGCCCTCTTCTGGCCTCCACAGGCCCCTCACATACATGCACCTGTGCACACATACATAATTTTAAAGTAAATATTTTACAAAGAATAAATTATCTGGACACAAATGTTAATTAGACACAAATATCCCTTTGCATTAACAGGTCATACTTTGCTTTTGGAAGATTTGGCTGAGTTCAGCATCATTTGGAAGCCAGACATCCCTCCACAAGGGCTGTCCCTTTCTGTCCTGTTTTTCAGAATCCCCGTGCACACCTTATTTGACAGCTGTCCAGAAGGCAATGGCATAAGGTCAATAGCCATCACCCGTGATGCCAAGCTTCTGGCCACCATCTCAGATGCTGAAATACAGGTAAACGGTCCTTTTGTAGGCCTCTTTGAGCTGGCTAGCATGCCGGATGTCTTTGCCGCCACTCCTTGCAGGCCACCGGATGTGTGTGTAGACATCACAGCGTAGAGTTGGGGTCCCATGCTTTGGCTCTAGGCCTTTGCTCAGTTGCCTGAGGCCTCAGGGTCTCCATAGCCATAGGCTTCTCCTGCAGCCTCAGGGGCCTCTTATGTCTCTTGCTGTGGTCTTTCTTGCAGAAAGTGTGCATCTGGAAGTGGACCTTGGCGGTGGAGACTCCTGCTTGCACTCTTGAGCTCCCCAAAGAATATGGCTTCCAGGTGAGCTGTGTTTGAGCCTATGAACACCAGCCTGTGCTTGCACTCATGGGGTTTCTCTGCTCCAGTGGGGGTTTGCCGTGGTGCAGAGCCTTTGAACAACACTTTCCTACTCCAGACCTCACTCTCTCCGTCCTAATAAGAGCTAACATGTTTGCTACACTTGCCCCTTCCTAGATTCTGCTCGAGTCTTTACTAATATTATCTCCCCACATCTGCAAATCCACAAACATTCAGGTGCGGAGTTATTAATATCTGTAGACTACTGCTATTAATTATTAAATAATCTTTCCAAAGTCATCCCGCCAGCAGCCCTTCCTATTCCAGAAGCATGCACTACGCTGCTTCCGACCTTGCAGCGAGCGGGTGAGGTGTGCGGGCAAGCCTCCTTGCCTGAGGAGGCTCGTCTGGACACCCTCAATGCTAACAGCAGCTCTCTCGGTGCCCCACGTGTGCGTGTATCTGGGCGTGCATGGCCGGAGGTCCCAAAGGTATATGTCTGGAATTATCCGTCATTGCTCTTCTACTTGGGATAAGGTTGCTCAGTCAAACCCAGAGCTAACTGATTTGATTAGTCTTGACAGCCAGCTTATCTGGGGTTCCCCCATCTCTTCCTTTAGAGGCTGGAATTTCTGGGCAGGCCACCATACTCACCCATATTTACGTAGGCTCTGGAGACCTAAACTTTTGTCCTCAGGCTTGTATGACAAGCCCCTTTAACTGCAGAGCCACCTGCCCAGGAGTGCTGGCTGGCTTTGTAAACTTGACTCAAACCTAGGTGTAACTGGGAACATAGACCCTCAGTTGAGCAACTGCCTCCATCATATTGGCCTGTGGGTAGGTGAAGCATTTTCTTGATTGCTAATTAATGGGGGGGGGACGCTCAGCCCACTGTGGGCAGTGCCACCCTTGGACAGATGTGCCTGGCTGTATAAGAAAGCAAGCCGGGGACTGGAGCGATGGCTCAGGGTTTAAGAGCACTGGGTTCTCTTCCAGAGGTCCTGAGTTCAATTCCCAGCAACCACATGGTGGCTCAAAACCATCTATAATGAGATCTGGTGCCCTCTGCTGGTGTGCAGGCACACATGCAGTAGAACATTGTATACATAATAAATAAATAAATCTTTTTAAAAATATTTATTTTATTTATTGTTTATACAACGTTCTGCCTGCAGGCCAGAAGAGGGCACCAGATCTCATTTATAGGTGGTTGTGAGCCACCATGTGGTTGCTGGAGATTGAACTCGGGACTCTAGAAGAGCAACTGGTGCCCTTAACCTCTGAGCCATCTCTCCAGCCCTAAATAAATCTTTAAAAGAAAGAAGGAGGGGCAAATAGTGTGCCCATTTGTATAAATTAAATCTTTAAAAAAACAAAAACAAAGTGTTTAAAAAATAAAATAGTAAAATAGAAGCAATGAGAGAGGCCATGAAGAACAGCTTTCCTCTGCAGTCTCTGGTTCCTCCTGTCCTGTGTCCTTGCCCTGGCTCTCTGAAACGTTGGACTGTTCCCTTGAAGCCAAACAAACCCTTTCCTCTCCCAACTGCTTTGGTCCGTATTTTATTACGGCAATGGAGGGCAAACCAGGACACCACGCTCAGATGTGACATTTTTGAGACAACCAGGTGGCCTTGATGACAGTGTTTTCCTGTCTTGGCCTCCCACGTGCAAGGATTACAGGTGTGTGCCACCACGGTTGGTGTAAGTTTTTTGTCTGTGTGTGTGTGTATTTAACTCTGCTGTACCAACGCCTTTAGGACTTTCCCCCACTGAGTTCGTAGATCGCTCTGTGACGTCCTGTCATCTTAATTACACTGTTTTCCAGCCCCAGAGCACCGGGCGGCTCGATGTTTGTTTGTGCCGTCTTCAGTCCTTTTTTTGAGCAGTGCTTTGTAATTTTGAGTGCACAAATCTTTTCGTTTCCCTAAGTTAAATTTACCCTGGCAGATTTTCCCCCTTTCTGAAACTCTTGAAAGAAGAATCGGTTCCGTAATTCTCCCTTTCAGGTTGTTCATGGCTGCTTACAGAAACACAGCTGGATTCTGCTCCTAGTTCTGTGTCCTGCAACGTTCACTTTAAATTGATTACCATGAAATGAAATGAAGAGCTTGGCTCTCCAGGTCTGCATTGTCGTTACAGGTCACGTGGCCAGCTCCCCGGCCACAGGTTGCCTGTAAGCTACAGTGTTTGACACCTCCCGCCCAGCGCAGAGTTTCAGGCTGTCGTCCCTCCCCTCCCCACACCCCTCCTCTGGTTGACAGCACTCCTCACATGGCATTGAGGGTGTGCAGGCCACCAGGGGCACACCGGAGCCTGTTCCCACTCCCGCGCCTCCAGTCTGACGCCAGCCCCACTGTGTGTGCTTCTGTAGCTGTCCCCTGAGGCCTGGCTCACTAGACACCCTGGCTTAGTAGGTAAGAGCAGTCACCACAAAGACCTGATGACCTGAGTTCCACCCCTGGAACTCACAGCAGGGGTACACTCCAACTTGAGAGGAGGCTCTGCATTCACACAAGTAACATGCGGGCTCGAAAATTAGACCCTCCTGGAGAGTTCTCACTTTGCCTTATTTTGAATCTCACTTTCATTTTCTCTTCTTTCAGACTGCCTACCCACCCAGGAAAGTTTTGGCTTCTTTTTTTTTTAATGTTTATTTTCATAATAATTATTATCGTGTGCATGTGTGTGTTTGGGGATGGTTCGTATGTATGGAAGTCAGAAGAGAACTCTGTGGCATCACTGTTCTCATCCCACCTTTACAAGGGTTTCAAGGATCGAACTCTCCAGCCCTCAGGATTGCATGGCCAGCGCCAGGCATTTTTACCCACTGAGTCATCTTGCCCTCCTGGCTTCTTTCACTCAGGTTTGTTTTTTTTTTTTCGTCTCCTTTTGGCTGATGGTGCCATGGGTATATCACCTGCTTATTTCTTGGCTGTTCATGGGCATCTGGAAGAGGACAGAGACAGCTTGCCCTCGCCTCATCTTGTGCAAGGCCCTTCCTCCACCAGCAGCCCAGGCTGCAGCTCCCACTGCCTACAGAGGCTCGTACCTTCCAGCCCTAAGAGTTTCAGTCTCGGTTGTCGTTGTCATTGTTTAGTTTCTGCGGAGTTCATTTTTGGGAAGGCTGCCAGAAGCTCACGCCATTCTCTGTCCTGGCAGGAGTCAGAATTCCCTTCCAAGGCCTCATATTTGTTCCAAGATCTCTGTGGCCCTGTCAGTTTCAGAAGTGTGCATTCATTAGCCTTCGTCTAAAAGAACACGGAATAAAGACTACCAGTGATGGGTAGGGCTGTTGTTGGAAGGATGGAATGCATCCTTAGCTTATGTGACACTGGGTTCATTGACCAGCAGGAAAAAAAAAATAAATGAATAAGTCAATGGTGAATACAGTCTATGTTTTACTTGTTATAGATGATGATTTTATAGTAAATAAAACTTAATGAACACATCTTACACTATTTATTTTACAGCTCATATTTAAGTGCTATTCTTTTGTTTCCCAAGTCTTTTTTGTATTATATGTAACCCTACTGTTATTTATTATTTTTCATTTTAAAAAATTATTTATTAATTACACTTTATTCACTTTGTATCCCCCTGTGGTTCTCTCCCTCCTCCCGTCCCAATCCCTCCCTTCCTCCCCCCTCTGCGTGCATGCCCCTCCCCAAGTCGACTGATAGGGGAGGTCTTCTTTTCCTTCCTTCTGATCCTAGTCTATTAGGTCTCATCAGGACTGGCTACATTGTCATCTTCTGTGGCCTGGTAATGCTGCTCCTTCCTCAGCGGGAGGTGATCAAAAGCAGGCCAATCAGTTCATGTCAGAGACAGTCCCTGTTCCCATTACTATGGAACCCACTTGGACACTGAACTGTCATGGGCTACATCTATGCAGGGGTTCTAGGTTATCTCCATGCATGGTCCTTGGTTGGAGTATCAGTCTCATGAAAGACCCCTGTGCTCAGATTTTTTGGATCTGTTGCTCTCCTTGTGGAGATCCTGTCCTCTCCAGATCTTACTGTTTCCAACTTCTTTTGTAAGATTCTCTGAACTCTGCCCAAAGGTTGGCCATAAGTCTCAGCATCTGCATTGATAGTCTGCAGGGCAGAGCCTTTCAGAGGTCCTCTGTGTCAGGCTCCTGACTTGTTCCCTCTTTTCTCCTCCTTCTGATGTCCATCCTCTTTGCGTTTCTTCAGTTATTTATTTTAATTAAAATTATTCTTTCATTGTAACACCCACCTGAAGCGGTGAGAAACGAGTTTGTTTTCTCTTAACACATTTTCATGCCTTATGCTTCAGACCTACCTCATCTTCAACCCAGAGAACAATAACGAAATGGTGAGCAACAGCAAGACGCAGGCCATCTATTATTACTGGGTAAGTTGAGGCAGGGTTGTCTCAGTGTGGATGAAAACATGTCGTGTTTTAAATATAGATGTCCTATAGCATAGTCATATTGCATCTATTTAGGAAACAATGAGCATGTATTTAAACATTTTGATTTAATTATGGTGTTTATCTTGACCTCATTGGAAATTAGCATATTAAATTAGAAGCAAATAATTAAACTTCATTTAATTTTTAAGGTAATGAGGCAAATATTTATTTGTCTATATTTAATAGGTCTAAAAGGTGGGATTTTTTTTTGACACCTTGGATTCTATTTCAAATTTCAGAAAGAAATTTTTTTAAGTAGAAAATGTTTATTATTTGACAATTTTATGCATGCAAACAATGCATCTTTACACCCTAACCCTTCCTCCCCTCAGAGAACCCCTCCCAACTCCTCCCTCCTGCTCCTGTCAGGAACCCCCAGATTTTCCATCCACTTCCTCTGGGTATCACATGCTATCCCTTTGCAGTTATTGCTTTATTGGTTTTGGTTTTTCAAGAGAGGGTTTCTCTGTGTAGTCCTGGCTGTCCTGGAACTAACCCGGTAGTCCACACTGACCTCAAACTCAGAGATCCGCCTGCCTCTGCCTCCCGAGCTCTAGGATTACAGACGTATGTCACCACGCTCCTCCTTCCCTTCTTTGTTAATAATCCGCTAAGTCCAGTTAGTGGTCCCTGTCGGGACTTGACTCGATCTTGCACAGGTGAGCATAGAAGGAGTGAGTGTATGTATGCAATGGCCATCGTCCCATGTATTTAAAAAATTCACATTTACTTTTATCATTTTATGTGTATGGATAATTTTGACTTCATGTATGTCTGTGCACCACGGCATGTCTGGCGCCGGAGGAGATGAGGGTCTTCCAGGTGGGTGCTGGGAATCGACTCTTGGTCTTTAGCAACAGCTGCTTTTACCTGCTCTCCAGCTCTCATGTCATGGCTTGAGGACAGCATTTCACAGCACTCCTCCCCAGCCCCTGCTTCTTTCTTTCTTCCCCTCTTACAAGATAATCCTGAGACTTGCTGAGTTGAGATTGATAAAGATGTCCCATTTAGGGCCCCGAACCTTGACCAGCCATGAGACTTTGGCCATCGCAGAAAGAAGCCTCTCCGGCCACGGTTGAGAACAGAACTAATCCATAGGTCCAAACAAACATTAGAAGGCAGTTTAATGGCACATCGTTTAGCAAAGCACCAGAAGTAGGTTCCTCTCTGAGTCTTGTGACCCACAGAGCCTTGGTTTATTGGCCAGGTTTACACTACCAGACCTTAATTCCTTCCTGTGGGGCAGGCCTCGAAGCTGATCCAAAAGCCATTGGTTCCCCCTGGAACCTAGGTGCCACCATTGCAGCAGTGAGCCCATCTTGCCTGGCAGAGCTACAGTTTAGCATGCAGGGCTGGCTGCGAGGCTCCCACTGACGTCTCTTCTTTCCCAGAAGCCTGAACAGCACTTGCTCGCCCTAGAAAGCGGGCCAAAAGGAGGCTGCCAGGGCAGATTTCAGGCTAGATTTCTCTGCCCTGAAATCATGGTGTGTGATGTCTTTGATGATAGGATCTTACCTTCTAATTCCTGGGGGTAACCAAGAGCAGTAGCAATAGCCAGTGTTGTTTTGGAGCCTCTGGGACCTCCCTGACCAGTAACTTAAAGGGAGGTATCCCGCACCCGGGACAGAGATTTTCACTGAGCATGCTGGGCCTTGTAGGGGAAGCATTGTCCAAGCAGGCTATCAGTGTCCAAACTCCTTCTTTTTTTTTTTTTTTTTTTTTTTAGAAAAAAATGTATTTTTCAATCTGCCTACAAAGTAGTGGGTGCCTATATAGGAGTTTTCATACGTGCTAGCTTTTGTTAACCCGCCCTCACTCTTTCCTCTCCTCTTAGTCCCCAGCCATCCTTGCTCAAACCTTTAACTCCCACTGTTCTCCTCCTCTAACTTCACACCGTACAGGCTTCTGCTATTCTCCTCTCCTTAAGACCCTTTCTTCACTGCCCCGAGAAAGGAATTAGCAAGCAGGTCAGCAGTATACAGCACAGGTCAAGTGAGATCACAGAAACACCCAAACAGTCCTAGCCAAACATAGTTTTTTAAAATTATTTATTTTTATTTTATATACATTGGTGTTTTGCCTGCATGTCTGTCTGTCTGTCTGTCTGTGTGAGGGTGTCAGATCTTGCAATTACAGACAGTTGTGAGCTGCCGAGTGGGTGCTAGGAATTGAACCTGGGTCCTTTGGAAGAACAGTCTGTGCTCTTCACCTCTGAGTCATCTCTCTAGGCCCACTACACACAGTTTTATCGTGATGTAGAGTTCCTGGGTGCGTGCCTTACAGAACTGCAAACAGCTGCTCACACAAGTAGTTGTACATAAACACTCACTGCAGCAGCACTATTCCACATGTCCCAAATGACCAGGGTGTGGCGGTGCTTGACTTTAGTCCCAGCACTAGGGTATAGAGGCAAGAGGATCTCTGGGAGTTTGAGGCCAGCCTGTTCTACATGGCAGGCCCTAGAACATCCAGGACCATGTAGAGAGAGATCCTGCCTCTAAAACAAATAAAGAAATAACAACAAAGAGTGTCCATCAGCTAATGAACAGGTAAATAAAATATGGTCCATCCATACAGTGGAGTGCTGTAGGAAGTGTTTATACTCTATGATGTGGATAAGCCATAGAACTATTGAACTTAGAAGAAGAAGAAGAAGAAGAAGAAGAAGAAGAAGAAGAAGAAGAAGAAGCAGCTAAGTAGACACGGTGGCTCAGTGGGTTACAGGCACCTGCAGCCACATCTGACAACCTGAGTGAGTTCCATTCCCAGACCCATGTAAAGTTGGAAGAAGAGAAGCAACTCCACAAAGGTCTCCTCTGACCTCCACACGCATGCCACAGCACATGTATTCCTGTGCACACACAGGCACACACACACGCACACACACACATACATGCACAATAAACAAATATGCTATATTTTTAAAGCATGCTGGCTGTAGTAACGTTCACCTTTTAAAAAAATTTAGTAATTTATTAGTGAAGGTGTCAGATCCCTTGGGATTGGTGGTACAGACGGTTGTGAGCTGCCATGCAGGTGCTGGGAATTGAACCCAGGTCCGTTTAGGAAGAGCAGACAGTGCTCTTAACCACTAAGCAATCTCTCCAGCCTCTTAACATTCACCTTTAATCTCAGTAATTGAGAGGCTAAGGCAAGGGCCTCTCTATGAGATGAGTTCAAGGCAGCCTGGTCAACAAAGTGAGACCCTGCCTCAATAAATAAATAAATAAATAAATGAAAAAGAAGAAGCCACACACATTTGGTTATAAAGTATATGGTTCCATTTACATAGAATGTTGGACTGGGAAAGTCCACAGAGACAAGAAATAGATTCACGGCTGAAGAGCCCAGGGAGTGGCTGGAGGTCTCCCTGGAGGTGATGGATGGTTGTCACAAAGAACTGTAAACACCCACACACCACTGACACGGACACCTACCATGTGCTTAGTGGCTGATTTTACGGTGACTGAGATGTACTCGCCTTTTTTTAAGCAAAGCAAAACCAAAGACTTGTTGAAAAGTTGCGTGCCGGCGGCATTTGCAGGCTTCCGGTGTTTATTTTCGATTTAAAGCCTCGTTAGTGTAGAACTCAGCTGTGCATTAGCCGCCCACCACACGGAGGCACAGTCACACCTGGGCTTTGAACAGGTTTGTGTTTCTCTTCAGATGCTTTTAGACATTCCCAGAAACAGGTCTTCCTCCTCCAGGATCCGAACCCTCCAACCCCGTTTGGGCACACTCGCTCTGGTTTAGCTAGCACTACAGTGCTCCTTGTTGGGAGCTTGGGCTTTAAATAGTAACTTTTTTTCCGTGTTTTTCAGCTTGAAGAGAAGGGCATCCTTGCCCACAGTGCCCCGATTTTAACAGAGAAAGTGAGTACTCACGTCATGTTTTCATATGCCAGACTCTGCTGAGGGTAAATACAGATGTGCAGGCTCCGTGGTCGTGGGCCGCGTCTCAATGTGAAGCCACTGGGAAATCATTTGACACTTTTGCTTGGATCCTTTATCCATGACAGATTTTCTGCTAAAAATAACATGTTTTGTGAAAATCAAATGTTATGGAAAAGCTGTGCAGCCAGGTGGTGGTAGCGTGCAGCTTTAGTCCCAGCTCTCAAGAGGCAGGGGCGGGTGAGTATCTGAGTTCAAGACCAGCCTGCTCTACAGCGTTAAGTGTGACAGAGGGCATGCCAAAGCAAAAACTAACTAGCTAAAGAAAGATGAGATGCGTGGACGCAAGGAAAGATGATTTTTCCTGGGTTCAATCCCCAGGACCAACCAGACAAACAAACAAACACTCCTTAGAAAAGCTTATTGTGCCTGTCTGCAGACTTTATTTTTGTGAATGAAAATGTAAGAGGTATGGTTAATGGTCACGGCTCCTGCCTGCCATGTCTTACAAAGTTTCTGTGAACCATGACTTAGGAAACAGTGAGCCATTGCTCCTGAGGGGAGTGTAGAGGTTGGTTCCTGTAAGCTGTGGCCATGTTTGACCTACGCTCCTGCTTCAAAGAAATTTTGTAGATGTAAAACTGAGGGCCAGGTGGGACAGTCCACGTGCTGTTAGCCCCAGCACCTGGGAGACAGAGGCAGGTGGATCTTTGCATTTGAGGCCAGCCTGGTCTACCGAGTGAGTTCCAGGCCAGCCAGGGCTACACAGTATCTCAAACAAAACTAAACAAAAACCCCACCAACACTGAGGGCTCAGGACACAGCTCGGCTGACACACTGCCTGTCCGCCATGCTTACCATGCCCTGGGCTCAATCCCCAGTGATTCATGAGCTGCATGTGATGGCAGATGTCTGCAATCCCCTGGACAGGGGAGGTGGAGAGGCAGAAGGATCATGGGTTCCAGGCTGTTGAGATTCAAGGGCCAGCCTGGTCTACAAGAAACCTTGTCTCAGAGAGGGGAGAGAGAGAAAGAGAGGGAGGAAGAGAAGGAGAAAGAGAAGGAGAAAGGGAGGAGAGAGGGGGAGAGAAAGGGAGGCAGAGAGGAGAAAGAGAGGGAGGGGAGAAAGGGAGGGAGAGGAAGAAAGAGAAGGAGAGAGGGAGAGGGGGAGGGAGAGAGCAGGGAGATAGAGGAGGGAAGAAGGGAGGGAGGGAAAGAGCAAGACAAGGGGAAGAGAAAAGGAGGGAGAAAGGAGACTGAGGGAGGGAGGAGAGGCTATCTTTGATTTACTTCCCCTCTCCTCTGATTGAGCCTGGTCTGGAGCAGCACTTTGAGTTGAATGTGTGACTTCATTCCTGGGGCTCTCATCCTGTATACACTATTTCCTCCACGAGTCAGGTGCTGCCAGCGCTATGGCTGAAAACAGACAGCACTTTTGCACTGGGAGGGGGCTTCTTACGTTAAAATACCGAAATTACCTCCAAAACAAGCTGAAGAGGCCACAGGCACTTGCTTACAGTGTGAGATGAAATAAGGAGGCAAAACATCATCTTTCCCGATCTCAGTCAGAGAGCCTCATGTCAGCCAGTCTACACAGCCACGTGTCCACAGATGACCATGGGAGTCCACAGTGACCAAGGGAGTTCCAGGCTGCAGAAGGCAGGCAGGAGAACTCAGCAGACACAGAATCTGCCGGGAGCAGACAGGGATTGCAGTCTGCAATGGTAAAACGCCTCACATGGGAACAGGCCTTCCCTGAGAACACGTCGCTCCCTCTCGACCCTCTGGATCCTTTAGTGTTCAGCTTTGGAGCCAAACTGTTCTGGCTACTTTTATGTCAGCTTGACACAAGCTACAGTCATCTGAAGGGAGGGAACCTCAACTGAGACAATGCCTCTGGCTTTGTCAATTGCTACGCCATTTTCTCCATCAGTGACTGGTGGGGGAGGGCCCTGCCCATTGTGGGTGGCACCATCCCTGAACTGATGGTGGCAGCACTTGGGAGGCAGAGGCAGGTGGCTCTCTGTGAGTTTGAGTTTGAGCTAGCCTGGTCCACAGAGTGAGTTCCGGGACAGACAGAGCCAGAGCTACACAGAGAAAACCCCATCGTGAAAAACAAAACAGAACAAAAAAAGAAGCAGGCTGAGCAAGCCACGGGAGGCGAGGCAGTGAGCAGCACCCCTCCAGGCCTCTGCATCAGGTCCCAGCCCTGCTTGAGTTCCCGTCCTGACTTCCTTCAGCGATGGCCTGTGCTGCCGAGGCGGAATAAACCCTTTCCTCCTCACGCTGCTTTGGTCACGGTGTTTCGTCACAGCCGTAGAAACCCTACCTGGGACCTAACGCTGGGATCTTCCTGCCGAAGGGCAGCATAAGGTTTGCTGTGCTAGGCGGGAGGTTGCCGAGTTTCCTTCCTTTTAAAATGTTCTGTGTCTCTCTGTCTCTGTCTGTCTGTGTGTGTGTGCAGGGGGTTCTGTGCCCGAGAGTGCTGGCGCCCTTGGAGGCCAGCGGCACCAGACTTCCCAGAGCTTTAACCACATAGTTCCAAGCTGCCTAACATGGGTGCTGGGAGCCGCACTCCGTCTCTGGAAGAGCCGCATGCGCGCCTTCTCGCTCGGCCTTCTCCAGTCCTCTCTTCGTGTTTTGATTCCGAATCATTGTGTGAGAAAACGGCTGAATGCCTTATTTACTTCACAAAGCACACACTGAAGAAGGGGCCTTACCAAAGTGTTCTTATGTTAAGGGCTGAAATAATTTTTTTCTGATAGGATAATACCTTACTATCAGAGGATATCAGGGTAATTTAAGTTTTCACCTCCAGCATGCTTCTGCTCATGACAGACTACAGGTTTGAAACACTAAGAGAGAAGCTGGACAGGTGTAAGCAGTAATTAGCCACTCTTTTGGTTGTGTTAAATAGTGTAATTATGGGGCCATAGAGATGACTCAGCGGTTAAGAGCTGCTCTTCCAGAGGACCCAGGTTCAATTCCCAGCATCCACATGGGCAGCCCAAAACTGTCTGCGGCTCACACCCTCACACAGACGTACAGGCAGCCAAAACACCAATGCACATGAAGTAAAAGTAAATTAGTGGTCTAAACAGTGTAATTGATCATAGTATATGAGCCTCGCTGAGTCCGTGAGGGTCAGGAGCGATTCACCTATGGGTTTTACCTGTGGGTTTTCAGCCGTTTCCTTTTCTTTCCTTTTTGTCTCATTGGTTTCCCCCCGAATGTTATAAAATGCCGCGCTGATACACGCTTGGCCCTCTTTTTTATTATTATCACTGACTGTAACTTCCATCCTGTCTTTGACACACAGACATTCAACAAACTCGTGGGAAAGTTTAGCCAGTCCATCTTTCACTCGAATTTGCCCCAAATACTGTCGGCAACGAAGGAAGGGAAGCTGGTTGTCTGGGACATCCACCACCCGCCGGCGTCGTCCTCCACCCTGGCCTTGCCTTTCATCAAGCCGTGTAAACTGGTCCACTTACAGAAGGAGGGCATCACCGTGCTCACCTCGGTCGACAGGTAATGGGCCTGACCGGGGAAGGCCCTGGGGTGAGCACAGATGCACTGTAGACTTCTGGTATTGAGAGTGAAGAGACTGACGTAAAAATACAATTACATGGCTTTCTTCCCCTCATCCGTCTCCTGAGTCCCCCTTGCCCTCTCTCGGATTCATGGCCTCGTTTTTTTTGTTTTATTTGTTGTTACATATTATATAATATATAATGTATATATATATATTCCTAAATGTATAGCTGCAACCCGCAGTCTGTATATCGCTGCTTGTATGTTACATGATTTCAGGGCTGATCAGCCGGTGCTGGTTAGCCAGTGAGGGTTCCTCCTCGGGAAGGCTCTTTTTCTCAGCCTTCTTAGTGCCTGAGGTTCTGTTAGACTGCTTTTGTGTGCATAGTCACAGATACGTAAGAGTACTTCTGGGGAGAGTTGTAATTAACCAGGAGCATTAGCTGCCTCTTGGCAGAAGAACTGAGCACTGTGAGGGTTAAGTTAGGAGTGGGTTCTTTCTTCTTACACTCTTATTTGCACAAACTAAATTTTATTTCATTTTTTTTTTTGACAGGGTCTCACTGAGTAGCCCTGACTAGCTTGGAGTTCATTCTGTAGACCAGGCTATCCTGGAACTCACAGAGATCTTCCTCCCTCTGCCTCTGCCTCCTGGGTGCTGGAATTAAAGGCATGACCACCATGCCTGACTTAAAAAAACTCGTGGACATACCCCATGCTTAAAAATTCCATTTTAGTGAAGCAAAAGAGGCTTTTTTTCTTCTGTGCTACTGAAACCTATTTCATACCCCCAAAAGTTTATACTGAAAAAACAAAACAAAACAAAACAAAAAAAAATACACTCAGGAGGCTGGAGAGGTGGCTCAACTGTTAAGAACACTTGCCACTCTTGTAGAAGACCCAAATTCAGTTCTTAGCACCCACATGGTAGTTTACAACCATCCATAACTTCATTTCCAGGGGGTCCAATACCCTGAGGCACCAGGCATGCATATGGTACACACACACACACACACACACACAGGCAAAACACTCATGCACATACATATTTTTTAATCTAAAATAAATTTTAAAAAGATAACTCAGGTAATTTTATCATTTTAGTTGCAAAATAACATTTACACATTCAACCGTATCAGCCCTTTTTGTCTGCCTGGCTTCTTGAGACCGGGTCTCACTATGTAGCCCCGCCTGGCTGTTTGTGTGCGGTCCTGTCTCAGCCTTCCAAGTGCTATCATTCCTTTAGTTCACACTCTTCCATCCTCGGCATTCCTGCTGTAGTAAAACTTGCAGTTCTTGGGTTTGAGTAAAAGCACTTGTCATGAAAACCTGACGGCTTGCGTGCAATCCCAGGTTCCCCAGGTGAAGGAGGGAGGAGAGAAAACTGGCTTAGGTGGCAGTTTTCATCCGCATCAGTTGGTGCGGGGGCTCCGGACGGCATCCTGGGGCGCCTTTACGAAGAGATCTGAGCCGTCACCTCAGAGGCGTGAGAAGCTGTGGTAGCCCGCCAGACTGCCTTTGGCTTTGAGTCAGCTGGGGCCTAGAGCCTTTGAAGAACAGGCTCCAAACGCTGGGCGAGCTTCTCCGCTTCTGCCCGGCAGAGGGCGGCAAGGGCAGTCCTAGCCAATTACTGGGCCTGCCTGCCTCGCTTATTAATCAGGCCGCTCATTTGATCACCCTGCACCACACCCGAGAAAATTCACTCTTTCTCCTCCCGTGATTGGAATTCTTTTTGAGCTCGCTCGGGTGGATTGGATGGGTTGGAGGACTGGCTCTAAAAGCCGTTTTGTCCCTGGGCGCTGCCGTTGCCGTGGTGACTGGGTGTGGCTTTAGAAGGACTTCCTATAGAAGGGATCATGTCCCACCGTCCAGCCCGTGTGCTGTGTGAGGGCTGTTCAGCGGCTCTCGGTGGTCACCTGTGCTCCTACGGTAGTCACCGTAAATCACGGTCAGCCACCGTGGCGAGGGGCTGGCCGTGGAGGCAGGAGGGTGCGTGAGTGAGAGAACCTGCCATTGGCCTTCTCCACACTGGGCTCCTCTATGCTCTAGCCGTGGGGCCCAGACAGGTGTGAGTGGTATCTGTTATATACTTACAGCAAAAGTCCTGGAACTCCCCAGGCTGGCCTCGAACTCAGAGACCTGTCTGCCTCTGCCTCGAGCGCTGGGATTAAAGGTGTGCGCCGCCTGAATCACCACCGCTAGGTTCTAAGCGAGTTTCTAAACTTCTCTTCCGCCTTGGAGATGCAGGTGTAAAGCGGAGTAGGAGCGAGCACCATCCGATTGGACGCTGCCGACAGCACAGCGCGCGCTCCGCCGCTGGCCCTCGCTGTCGGTGCTGTTCAGCGGCCCGGGGCTTCTCTCTGTTTCAGCTACATCGTCATAGGTGACGTCAAGGGCAACATTAAGTTCTACGATTTCAACCTGTCCGTGGTCAACTGGTACAGCAACCTCAAACTGGGCCCTATCAGGATTCTGTCCTTCTCAAAGACCCCGGCGGGCCCACCCACAGAGAAGTCCATCCTCCCCACAGACTGCACTCTAAAAGGCGACCCGTTCATTGTCAGGTGAGTCGGCAAATGAAAAATGTCTCCTTTTCAGTTAGCGTGCCACGCCCTTGTTCCTAGGATAGAGGCCTGAGGGGACTCAGCTTCTTAGCCTTAGAGATGGCTCCTTGGCTGGTTGAAATTAGTATTGGATTTTTTTTTTTTTTTTTTTTTTTTTTACTATTTAGAAGCCTGGGTAACTGAAGTGGAATGGCCTTTACCCCTGAGTTCTCCTCCCCACCGTGCCTGGAGTTCTTGGCTGTGGGCTTAGCACTGAGCTTGTCCTAACCACTGAGGTTAAAGGCACTGGGTAATGAATAGCCATAACATTTCAAGACTGAATTATCTGTGAGTCTGCTTAATTACCCTTGCAGTCTTTACAGGCACGTCTGTATGTGTGTACCCAACTCCATATTTGCATACACAAATGAATATTTGCATGCGTAGATTAGCTAATTGTACCACTGACTGTCCATCTGCATACTTAATGACTCAATTTACATGCGGAGAAGTGGGCTTTTTTTCACTTGCAAATGGAGGCTGTTGGATGTTGCTGGTATATTTTTGGAGATGTCGGGTTAATAATGTCACCAAATTATAGACGACAAAAGCGGTTCGTATGCAATTAGAAGCCGAGTAGCTGGTGTGGCCATTCCCCGAGAACACTGATCCTGTTGGGTTTCCCCTTGGCAAACAGGAACATTATCATTGGGACACTTGATGCCACTGTGTACCACTTGACAGCAGACGGCACCAAACTCGAGAAGCTCTTCGTGGAGCCCAAGGATGCCATTTATGCCCTGTCCTGCCACCCATACCAACCCCTCATCGCCATTGGGAGTGTCTGTGGGATGATCAAGGTGTGGGACTACAAAAAGAAGGTCTACCTGTTCAGCAGGGTCTTCGAGAAGGGGCTTGGAGTCCAGAGCCTGGCCTACAACCCGGAAGGTACTCACCCTCTCCCGAGATCCCCGCAGGGGCTGTGCCCAGGCTGTGCCCCTCTCCCGGCCTTGCACAAGCTCTCCCTCAGCGTGCTTCCCAAGGCGTCCGCTTCCTGTTCTGCTTGTGCGGATTGCTCCTGAGCAAAACCTTGCTGCACAGTCACTTCTAGAATGAAGGACGTCCTTCTTTCGGTCACTGCTCTCTGGCGTGTCATTTCAGGAGTTCTGCTTGGAGCTGGATTCACTGAAGGGACAGTATATATTCTTGATGCGATGTCTTTAGAAAATGAAAGCCCAGAACCCTTCAAATATTCCAGAACCAGCGTGACCCATGTCAGCTTCTCACATGACTCCAACTACATGGCGACTGCAGTGAGTGCCTCCCTCCGCTCAGGGCTCTTCCTTACGAACAGAGGGGAAAGTGGGGGTTATATCCCAGTCAAGCTGCGGCCCAAAAGGAAAGGGAAAGGTTGGTGAGGCAGAAGGACTTGCAGGCAGGAATGGGGCCTCAGCACACCCAGACCTGGTTCTGCAGCCCCGGCGCTGGCTGTTGTGTTCCGAGGACCCCGTCTCCCCATCCTATCCTTCACCCTTACCGTCTTGACAGGGCAGCTGCCTCACAGATGTCAGTGTCCTCCTTTGGGGATGCTGTTCCTTCCCTCTGTGACTAGGGCCTGTGATCTCAGGGAAGGGATTCTGGGCTGTCCCCTGGTCTGCCTTTCTCTCGGGTGTGGCAGTGGGATGGTGGTGTTGGTGTCATGAGGTGGTGTTGGTAGAGGTCATGGTGGAGGGGGTGGTAGGTGGTGTGAGGGTGGTGGTGATAGAGATGATGGAACTCTGGTGGTAGGGGTGGCCGTAGGGGGGGTGAGAAAAGGTCTCCTTGGACCACTTCGCTTTGGATTTCCACCCACATGCAGCCGAGCCTCTGGCAAGGATTGGAGCTGTCCTGGCACGCAGGGTGGACACCAGCACCCCCCTCCACCCCTCACAGACTGCTCTCTGCCACTCTGGCCTGTTCCAGACCTTTTTCTTTTCTATAGTCAGGCAAAGAATAGGGAGGACAAAGGCAAAAAGAGTCAGGCTCTCGGCTTGCCGTGGGGAACTGTAAGAACATGGAAAGGAGAGTGGGGCTGGTGTCAGCTTGTGCTTCCTCCCCTTCCGCCCTCGTCTACGCACTGGAAGCCTCAGCTTCCCCGTCTGCTTCTCGGGCACTGCTTTCCCTGCTTGTTCTGCCGCACTACGGTTTCTCTGGATAGCATATTCTGAGGGCAAACGAGTGTGAAAACCGCCAAGGTGATTCCAGGTCCTAGAGTTAAGGGAACAACTTCCACGTTTGCTCCCTTAGGACATCAGTTTCACCGTGGCCGTGTATATAGTGGTGGTCAAAAATGGACAGAGGATCTGGGAATATTTGGCAAGACTTCGTTCTCACCAATGCAACATCCGAAGCCTCCTGTTTGGGGTTCACCTGGACAGCAACGATCCCAGGCTGCTGAGCCTCGGGAAGGACAGGTTCTTGGTGAGCTGCCCGTCCCCCCACCCCACCCCCCGTTCCATCCCCGGCACTTGTGTAGTCCCCACCTATGACGTGGAGAAAATGACCGTCTTGTAGATCATCACAGACTTCTCCATATTGGCGTCTCTGAGGTGATACCTCCTCATATGTCATGTCTGGAATCGGGGGTTCTGGCGGGTGGGCAGCCGGGAGGGTGTGTCCCATAGAGCACAGACTATGCAGAGAACTGGGGACGCTGACACTAATACCCCCTCAGCACCTAGAGGTGAGGGTGAGACTGTGAGTTGTTTGGGAAAATGGCATGCAGGTGTAGTGGCGGGTCAGGGTGGAGGAGGGAGGACACAGCTAGGTGTCCAGGTTCACTCTTCTTTGCTGTGATAAAGCACTGGTCACAGCTAACCTGGGGAGAAGAGAGTTTACTTTACTTGGCTTATAGCTTACAGTTCATCCTTCAGGCAACCAGAGGCAGGAACTCAGGACAAGCACGTGGAGAAGCAGAGACTTTGCCGGGTTTCTGCTTACTAGATTGTTTCCCATGGCTTGCTCAGCTACTTTCTCCTTCAGCCCAGGCCTGCTTGCCCGCTCATGGGCCTGCCTTCTTCCCTTTATTTCGTCTGCACCCTCAGGCCCATTTGAGCAGGCCGCTAACCTGAGAGCATCAAGTTCTGAGATTTAGGTTTGAATGTGTTCCTAAGATAACAGAAAGGTGTGCCGCAGTTCATTGTCAGAGTTCAGGTTTGGGGTTGGTTGGGCTTAGACTTGAGTTTTTTGTTTTTTGTTTTTGTTTTTTCAGGAGGGTTTCTCTGTGTAGCCCTGGCTGTCCTGGACCCCCTCTGTAGACCAGGCTGGCCTTGAACTCACAGAGATCCGCCTGCCTCTGCCTCCTGAGTGCTGGGGCTAACGGTGTGCACCACCACCCAGCCTAGACTCGTTTTGCTCTACCGCTTCCTGGTTATGTATCCCTGTGCAGGTCACCCTGAATGTCTCTGACACCCGCTCGTGGGCCTGTGTGTCCATGAGACCTGGCACTATTGGGACTTGGGGTCCACGAGCACGATGGTTTAGAGTGCTGACCCCACTGCCCTGCTGACTGTGGGTGCTCAGCGAAGGCAGCACGCGGGCGTGGAGCCAGGGGCTCTCCCTTGGAGACCCAGCCAGTTACAGTGCAGGCCGACAGCCAGGGCTCGAAGCTTCCCAGCCGAGGCCGTCTGCAGCTGGGTTCCTGCGTGTCCCTGTGTCCTCTGCAGATAGAGTACAACCTCACCAAGAGCTACAGAGACCACCTGGAGGTCCTGGACATTCACCGAACAGACCAGGGCAGCTACCCCACCTGCATGATCTGGTACCCCCCGCTCACCAAGGAGCTCTTCCTGCTCATCTGCAACAGCGGCTACAAAGTGAAGCTTTTCAACTCCACCACGAAAATGTGCAGGTGAGCGCCGTGGCATCACCGCCCCCGCCCTCGGGCCCCCAGCTGCTGACAGCTTGCTGGCGGCATCACCCCTTCCCCTTCTCAGAGGGAGGCACTGGGTCACAGATAATGTAAGTCACACTTACCCAAGAGCACACAGCCAGGCCGTGCCTAGAGAAGGATGCCACCCTGGGGTCCTCGCTCAAAGCCTGGTACCAGGGAGGCAAGGGACCCAGAGCTTGGTGCTCATGGGTCTGAAGAACACAGCCTGGAACCCTCATGTCACTGGTGCTCCAGGGGTCACTGGGACAGCCACCCCTTTCCGTACAAGAGAAAAACCAACACCGGCTATTTTTAACAAAACACCCCAATTGTTTGATTTAAAAAATTTTTTTAAAGCTAGTATTTATTTATTTTATGCATATGAGTGCTCCGCCTACTCTCTCTGCATGTACATCTACGCCTGCGTGCCAGCAGAGAACATCAGCTCCCAGTGTAGATAGTTGTGAGCCACCATGTGGGTGCTGGGAATTGAACTCAGGACCTCTGGAAGAGCAGGCAGTGCTCCCAGCTGCTGAGCCATCTCTCCAGCCCCAGTTGTTTGATTTTGTTGTTGTTGCTGTCCTGATTTCATTTTGAGAGAGGGTCTCGCGCTGTAGTCGGCCTCCCGAAGCCTGGGGGTACAGGGTGCGCCACCCCGTCCGGCGTGTCTGGTTCTTTCTCTGCTGCTTCTCAAAGGAGTGTGAGTCCGGCGGATGACACTCATTGATTTGTTCCTCACACGGGCCAGGTGAAGTGGAATGGGTGTGGCAGTCTAGAGGGCTTCTAGCTACCCCCCGCTAGGTCCCAAATAATCGAGACAGAGTCCTCTTGGAATTATAAAAAGGCTTTAAGGCACCCTAACTGGGCAGGTATCAACGCTCTAAGCTTTTTTGCTATTCCCCAGCTTCACACCCCAAGTCACCTGCCATAACTGTTCCTGCCTGGGCTGCTTCTGTCCTGTCAGGCCAGCCTCAAGGCCACATGCTCATGGTCCATACTGCCCATGGTGACTTCCTTACTTCTCCCTCCCCACCTCGTGGCCCCCATCTGTCCCCAAGCCCAGGAACCTAAGCTCCGCCTACTTCTCTTTTGCCCAGCTCTAGGCTGTCAGCTACCTTATTTAACCAGTCAGAGAATATTGGGGGGCAAAGTTCACACAACATCACTTGTGTACGCGAGAATACACTCCTCTGGGCCTCAACCAGATCTTGGAGACCAGCAATTAGCATTAAAATACATAGCAGGGGCCAACCGGCCAGCAGGCCGGGTGGTAAAAGTAGGCACAAGCAAAGCACCCTCAGGGGATGGCACTGCAGTGAAGGGGGCAGCCTGCTTGTGAGTAGGTGGGGCGACAATGGTGGGCACAATGACTGGAAGGACAGATGTGGAGAGGGAGTTCCTGAGGGCGGATGGGCTGGGGGAAGCTCACGGGCAGGACCTGAAAGAACGAGGTGTTTGGGGTCCGAGGAATTCTGAGGAACTGGGGAGGGCTGAGTGGAGAGGGTGGGCAGGCAGCCTGCAGGGCTCCTGACCTCTACTTTCCATCCCAGGACGGGGCTGTGGGGTGCAGAGTGAGGGGGACAGCCAGGGGAGGAGGTGAAAGCGGTCTGAAGTTGGCAGACACCGGTGCCCCTGGAAATGAGGCCAGCAGTATTAGAAGAGTCAAAAGTGAGACATAGAGCGGACTTCCCCACACGCCTTGACAACTGAGGCCCAAGTAGCCAGAAAGAACGGAACTGACCTGGAATGAGATGGGAACGGCGGGGAAGGAGAGACTTGAGATCTATCCTTGGACAAGGCAAGTTGAGATCCCACTGCAGGTGAGAGCACCTGAGTTACACTCTGATCGTGTGTGGAGGTTGAGTTTAGCAGAGGATGCTGGGCCGTGAGGCAGGAGACTGGAGGGAAAGAGGTGGGGGGGGGGTTGTAGACCACAGCCTGGGCTTCCAGAGCCACATGTCTGTGAGGGGATCACCTTCCTCCCTGTGCACGTGGCCTTTTGTCAGGAGGTGGGCGGGACATAAGTTCTAGGGCCCGTGGGCCTCAGGTTTCCCTCACTTTGGTCACGGACAATGGTACCTGCAACCCAACCACTTTGTCCTCAGCTGCCCACAGCCTTGCAAGGTTTGGGGAGCCTTTCGTGGTTTCCGGGGAACCAAGACAGGCAGGCAGGCCAAGATTCAACCCTCAGTTCTTGCTCTGATTCTGCCCTCTACTAGGGACCGCACAGAGGGTCCGACCCAGTCAATCCCGCAGGGAGGGAGCCTCTCTTCCAGTGATTGGGTGCCAGTGAATGTGGCTAGAAAGATGCGGCAGCAGCAGTGTGCTTAGGCTGTTGGAGAGAGATCAGAGTTTTAATTTCTTGGTCGGTTTTAGTTTGTTTCTGAGACGGGGTCTTGCTATGGAGTCCAGTTTGCCAAGTGTTGTGGATACAGGCGTGCACCATCACGCCTGGCCACGACGGAGTACAGCTCAGATGAGGTTTCCAAAGCCCCAGGGACCCCAGGCTCCCTTCCTGGTTGTTTTAGTGTTGCTTGTTTTTCTGTTTGGGACACTGTCTCATTCTGTAGGCCAGGCTGACTTTAAACAGCAAGCCTCCTGCCTCGACCTCTCAAGCGCTGGGATTACAAGCACGAACCATCACTCCTGCCCACTCCCCGAAAACCAGCAACAGTTCTTTTCCAGAAGGCAGGAGGAAAAATGACAGAGCCCTTGTGTCTTGTGACACGAAGCAGAGTCTGACACGGTGTTTAGAATCCTTGAGGTTCAGGAAGCTCTTCATGCTCCCTCTTTAATGGACACACACTTGTGAGCAAAGAAATTGAATTCGCAGGGTAGGAGATGCAGGCGCAGCATGCCTCAGGCTCGATGCTCCTGCTAACAGTTATTAACCATCTACGACAGACAGCGGCTGCTGTGAGGCTGCTTGTCCCTCGGTGTGCATGTGCTGTGTGTGTGTGCTGTGTGCCTGCATTCATGTTTCTGCCTATTGATCATCTATCCAAAGCTGGCTCAGAGCACCTTTCAAGAAAATACAGAGTCGGAGAGATGGCTCAGTGGCTAAGAGCACGGGTTGCTTTCCCAGAGCACCTGGGTTCAATTCCTAGCACCCGCATAGCAGCTCAACTGTCTGTAACTCCCGTTTCAGGGGACCTGACACAGCCATACATGCAGGCTAAACACCAATGCACATAAAAGAAAAGTAAGTGAATCATTTAAATGAAATAAAATAAATCTACTAAAAAGAGAATAGTGTTCAAGGCTAGAAGCAGCTCTCCCCAGGTTAACAAGTACTTGCTTGTAGGAGCCTGACCATGGAGAACTGGCCCCCGAGTGTTGTCCTCTGACCACACACCCCCCAGTAACAGAAAGAAAAATTAAAAATAATTACTATGGAGGGACTGGGGAAGGGGCTGTCGGCATCATGTCCAGCTGCAAAGGTGGCAAAAAGAAGCCCCTGAGACAGCCGGAGGAGCAGGCCAAGGAGATGGATGAGAAGGCGTTCAAGCAGAAACAGGAAGAAGAGCTAAAGGCCAAGGCCGCAGGGCAGGGGTCCCTGGCCACAGGTGGAATTAAGAAATCTGGCAAAAAGTAAGCTGTTCCTCATATCTGAGCTGATGGTGACCCCCTCCCATTCCTATTTAAACATCTGGATCCCATGCCATAGCGTCTCTGCCACCTACGGCTAGAATGAAGTGTTATCCTGGAGCCTATAGTACATTGTAATAAACTTTTGTAATAAATACAAAAAATTAGTATCTCAGCATCTTGGCTAAACTCAAGCATAGAAAAATAACTTGGCAAGGTTGGAGGTCAAATTCATAAAGCGTTTATATGAAGAGCATGTATAACACTGTATAACCGAGACCTCCTCCTCCTCCAGTTCCAGAACATTCCTCTTCTTCCAAAACAAGAGCCCCTTGCTTCAGCCATCCCCCAAGTTAGAGAGATAACGAGTCCAGTACCCACAGTTCAGTTGGGGGAGGAGCTGCCTTCTTGAGATGGATCTAAAAGAATTGTAAAATGTGTTCTAAAGTGTTTGAAAGAACAGGGAAAGGCAGCTCCCAGAAGAAGGCCGGCATCCGCGGGAGCAGATTCACGGCAGCCTCTCTCCGTGATGCAGACGAGAGCAAAAGTGATTGACGGTGCCGAGCGCTGGCAAGGGTGTGAGGAAACGGGCTCTCTTGTCCAACCACTGTTGGGGGTGTAAATTGGCGTAACCTTTGGGGAAAGCAATTTGTCACCCTCTGTTAAATTTTATATCCTCTGACTTCTAGGAATGGAGCCTGCAGAAGCGCCCGTGCGCTTATGCCAAGGCATAAGTAAAAGGATCTCTTGTTTGGAAATATGTTTTGAAATGGAAGCCATCCAAATGTCTGTTAATAGGGCATTGGTTAAGTGGCGTCTTGTGAGTAGACCAGCACACAATGACGCTTTTAGCAGAGGGGAAAATAAGAATGAGATAGCTGTCTGTGCAGTAACGTGGCAGAACCTCCAAGACAGGGTAAGAAACCAAGCAAATTGCCAAGTGTGAACAGTATAATTCTCTCTTCATAGGAAATCATGGCTATGTAAATTTTTGGTGAGTCATATGTACCGAGCAGTTACCCGTGGCTTTCTTGGGACAGGGGGCAGCACTGTAAAAGGCAGATGTCCTATGCTATGTATGTCTAAAGGCTTGAGCTTTTTTTTTTTTTAACAATGGCGATGAAACACCTTTCAGTCAGAGTGAAGAGATAGGAACTTGTAAAATTGGTCGACAGGTTGGTTGACTGTCACTGGCTGACAGTAACATACCACGTCCCAGAAACTGTTTTGAGTGTTTTTTCTTGCTCTATTCACTGAGTTGCGTAGGTCAAGAAAGCATCCATCACACCCAGAAGGTAACTGGCTCCTGGGTGGGGATCTGGCTCGGTGTGTAGAATGCTTGCCTTCCCTGTACAAAGTCCTCGGTTCAATCCCAACCTCCTAGTACCTCAGGTGAAGACAAGAGGACCATTAATTCAAGTCTGCCCTTGTGTCCCTGGAGGCCACTGACCTGCTCCTGTCCCGGACTTACCTATCTGCCCCTGTGAGGACAACTTTATACTCCTGTAGGTGGAGCCGTACTGCACGTGACCTTTTCGTGGCTGGCGTTTTTCACTTAACATGTTCTTGAGACTCAGCCCCTTGGTGGCACGGTGCTTTGTCCCAGCTGGCATAGTGGGTAAGTCAGCCAGCTTTGTAACTGCCGAGGGTTGGCCCTGTCCCGTTCACCCGTGCCTCTGCCGATGGCGATAGACATTTGCACCGTTTGCGCTTTGTGGTGGTCATGAGCAGTAGGGTATAGGGTATAGTTTCCTGAATGGCCGTAGGATCGGCATTTCTGGGTCGTTTGAGTAACTCTGACTGTTCCCACAGCCCCTGCCCCCATCCTACAACTCCCCCAGCCAGGGACGAAGGTCCCAGTCTTTTTGTACCTTGTCTCTGGGTTCTCAGCCGTCTTCCCCCGCCTCTGCCCAATTGCCAACATGTGTCAGGGCCTCAGGAAAAGGCATCAAGTGGTACGTTCTCTACCTCGTTGGCGCTGTAGTGTTCCAAATGGCTGAGGCCCCCCACAGCCCAGCAGAAAGCTCACCTTGAAAACAGCCCCTTCCCCTGTGTCCCCTTGCTGTACCCCCCCCCATGTATGTCCCCTACCTTCTCCTGCCTCTTCCTGATGCCCAGTTCTCCTGCTGTCCATGCTGTTAACACTCTCTGTCTCTGAGCCATCGTTTGGATGGATCGCCCCGTCAGGAATACCGCACGTCCTGGGGCTCAGTGCCGCCCCACACTTCTCACCTCCTGTCAGCTCTTTGTCTCCTGTCCCTGCCGGTCTGTGGCCTCGGTAGCAGGGGCCATACAATGCACACCTCTGCCTCCTGACTACCTTACCGCATGCTGACATGGGGATGTGCTCTCACAGGCTGGTGCGGTAGGATCCAGTACTTGCATCCGCAAAGGGACCTCACCTTAGAGGAGGAGATTCCTGTTCGGTGAAGCCACCGGAGTTAGAGCAATCCACGCTGGATACAGTGGCATGCACCTGCAGTTCTGTCAGGGCAAGGGGTGCTCTTGAACCAGGAGGTTGAGGCCAGCCTGGGCAAAACACCAAGATCATTACAGTTAAAAAAAAAAAAAAGGATCCGATGTGGTGGCACACACCTATGATCCCAGAACGTGGGAGGCAGAGGCAG
The DNA here is from genome assembly GCF_030254825.1 of Meriones unguiculatus. Lineage (NCBI taxonomy): Eukaryota > Metazoa > Chordata > Mammalia > Rodentia > Muridae > Meriones > Meriones unguiculatus. The sequence goes on along the minus strand of NC_083352.1, from coordinate 88,310,210 downwards.
GCGCGTCACTGTGAGTTCGAGGCCAGCATGGTCTACAGAGTGAGTCCAGGACAGCCAGAGCTACAAAGAAAAACCCTGCCTCAAACAAAACCAAACCAAACAGTGTGGCCAGTGAGATGTAGTTAATCCTGGGATCCACATGATGGAAGCATGTCCCCTGACCCCCATCTGTGCAGTAAGACAGCCCCACACCTGAACAATAAGAAATTTCAAAGTCGAAGAGGCCTGACTGGTGTCATTGCCACTTGCTGCGCCTTGGTTTTGGCGATACGCGTGTCCCGCAGACTGGTACTAGAGCTGTCTGGAACAGAGGAAGGCATCTCTCACACTCCTGCCTGTGGGCCTGCCCTGGAGGAACCTTGTCTCTGCTCACATCCCACTGAAGGCATGCCGTTTCCTCGAAGGCATTTTTCTTGTCTGCTGTTCATAGACAGTTTCTTAGGGCGTAATGTTGAGAGGGAAGTCAGCCCCAAGCAGCTCTTCACGGTCAGAGTTCCCTGGAGCATTCGCTGTGGGAGCCGGCGCCCTTGTTTTCGGCAGCCTCTGGCAGTGCTTGAACGAGAGGCTCGTACACAGGGATTTGCTGCGTGACAAGACAGGAAATTCAGGGTCGCAGATACATAAGGAGTCCAGGGCGGTGGTGCGTGCCTGTCGTCCCAGCACTCAGGAAGCTAGGGCAAGGACAGCTGTGAGTGCCAGGCCAGCCTGGGCCTCAGCAAACCCCCAAACATCAACAAAAGTATGATGGTGTCAATTCCAGCCTTAAAACACACGCTGAAGTTTATGGAGTTTACACACACTCTCTTTCTCTCCCCTCTGCAGAAAGACGCTTCTTGGACCAGCTTATGGATCTCCTATTGAGTACGCGCAGGTGCTCCCAGCAAAATCCACGCTTGAGCTGCAGAAGCGCTACTTGGTGTTCATTAACAAAGACAAGGTAGCGGCCCCCTCACCCCCCACAACAACTGTACACTGAGTCCAAATAGTGGGAGGCCCAGGGCTGGTGAGATGGCTCAGCCAGTAAAGGCGCTCACTGCCTCGCCTGACCACCTGAGTTTGAGCCCTGGGGTCCAGGAGGAGGAGAGACTGACTTGGGAAAGTTGTTCTCTGACTTCCAAACGTGCAGTGAGGCACCAGTGTCCCTTCCCAAACAAATACATTTAATAACAAAGCAGACTATAAAACCCATGGGGCTTTGGCTCCTCTGGGGTACAGAATTGCCTCTGCACGGGTCATTGGCCACGGGTTAGCAAGAGCGGCTTCCGGAGGGCGTTTCTTTCTCTCTGTTTTGATTCTGTGTCTGTGTGCATACGGAAGTCAGAGGACTTTCAGGCGTCATTTCTCTCCTTCTTCCCTGTGGGTCTCAGGGTAGAACCCAGTCAGGCTCGGCAGCCAGCGCCTTTACCCACTGAGCCATCTCCTGGGCTCCGAGGAGACCTTTCTGAGCTATGTTCTCGAAGGTCCCCAGTGAAAACTCATGGCCTTCTATAGGTCGCTTTCCTATCTTTTTATTCACCTGAAAAAACTAATTTACGTGGACGATCCACATGTCAGTTGCAGCAAGTTATATGTTAAACTTGACTGAGATGGATGGCGCCAGCTGTGTGCGCGTAGCAGAAGTGTCTCTAGGAGGTAAAGCCCGAGTGTGCCAGGCTAGCCGGAGAGTAGTCAAGTCTGAGTGTCTAAGCCCTCTTGCCTCTCTAGGTTGGACTCCAGATCTTGCCAATCGACGGTAACCCGCACAAAACATGTGCTATCATTTGCCATCCGAATGGGGTGGCAGGGATGGCCCTTTCCTACGATGGCACCTATGCCTTCACAGCAGGAGGCCGAGATTCCTCAGTGGTGCAGTGGCAAATCAACCTGAGGTATGTGAGGGGCCATGTCCTGGCCCCATGAGGAAGGTGTGTGTGTGTGTGCGTGTGCATGTATGTGCCTGAGAAGGCCAGAGGAGGGCATTGGATGCCCTGGAGCTGGAGTAAATGTGGTTGTGAACCACCCACAAGTGTGCAAGCGTGTCTAACCACTGAGCCATCGTGCCAGCCTTTAGGTCCTTTCTTTTCACTCAGTTACAGCAGACAGTTTGCCGAGTGCCTGCTACACGCCCCCTGTTGTGCTAGGACAAAGCAGAACCTATCTCTCAGGGCGCTTCCTGTTGACATTAATGCGCAGGCCCCAGGCTGCTGTGCAGTCTCACGGGCCATGCACCGCCTTTCCAGCCTGGATGGTGAGGGTGCCCCTGGCTCCACCTGGCTCCCTGCAGTGTTTCTCAGTATCTGCTCATACCCATGCTGGCCAGAGACCAAGGCCAAGTCTCCAAAGTGGGCATTACAGAAACAGTAAGTCAAGAATCTGTTGTCTCTTGGCATTTCTTAATCCCTCCCTGCCCTGAGAGGAGACCCGTTTTCCTTAAAGTGGGGCTGGAAAATTCTAGACTCGTACATCAAAGAAAATGGGGATTTTCATGTCAAAGAGATATGGCTGGCTTTCAGTGTAGCTTGGAACCTCTGCTCTGGAACCTGGGAAGTTTCTTCCTATGCCCCTGGTCCTTAGATTCTGTCTGTTAAGTGGGGGTAACAGCTTTCATAGGGTCCTGTACGGACCAGGCAGGTTTACATATGTGAATGCAGTGACCAGCCTAGAGCTAAGGCCTTTTTAAGGCCTGGCACCCTTCCTTCCTTTTCTTCCTGAAAAGGGCGTTTATGAATGAGATGGGACAGGCGCTTGAGGTGACCCTCCCATCCATCCAAATGCAGCGATCTGAGCGCACCAGGGCAGAGCAGATGAGTGGGCAGCAAGATGGTGTCCTGGTGACCCTGTCCACTTGTGCTCGAGGGTCGGACAGCAGCTCCTCAGAGCTACCGTCCTCCCTCAAAAGGCAGCCTGATTCATGGCTCCCGGGAACGCCTGCCCCCGCCATCTGCCACGCACACATCTTTCTCCTCATGGCAGATGTTCACGCTTTCCTTCTTACCCTGAACTTGAGTGAAAATAGCTGGCAAAGTCTGTTTCTGGTGCCGTGGCAATGGCTTTAAAACTGCAGTTGCAACTCTGCCTTTTGCCTCTGCTGTCTGGAGCGAGCATCAGGGAACTCGGAAACTGGAAGTGAGCTAGTTCTCCACCCAGAAGCATTTCCCTAACAGGCTGGATGTGTCACCCACTTGTCACCTGCAATCTTTGAGGCCAGTGGCACAATGCTGGGGGGCAGTGAAGTCCCCACTCTCATTTTTGGTCCTCAGTCATTGTGGGACCTAGAAGGGATTTCCAGTGGCTTCCCTATGCTTTGGCTAGAATCCAGGCTTCTGAGAATTTCAATTTAATCTGTTGTGGGGACAAAGGATCATTATAAACTAATTAGCACTTTATTGCTGCTTCTGGTTAATATGTTCAGCATTTCACTAATGGAAAGAAATGTAAAAGCCCCAAACAAGCAAGCAATACAATTCTCTAAGAGGGCCCAGGCTGCAACTCTGATAGAGAGCTCGCCTCGCATGCAGGCAGCTCTGGGTTTCATCGCGAATACCACACAGATGCGCGTGCTGGCTAGTTTTACCCCAGCTTGACAAAAGCTAAAGTCATCTGAAAGCCCAGAAAGTTGGGATGTCCTAGGGAGCTGAGCGTATCTGTGGTGACAGGCTCCATGTCACTTCTGGTCCTGATACCCTGTTCCATGACAGCATGTCTGAAAGTGGCTTTGCTACCCCCTGAGTCAGGGTCAGGCAAGTTTTGGCTAGCTGATTGCGTGTCTTCGCAGGCTCCTGTCAGAGCTAAGACATAGGGGGAAGACGAGGCCGTGCAGGAGAGCACCTCAGGCCCCTGTGGTGAACAAATGCGCCGGGCCCTCCCCTAGACCCAGCAACAGGGCAGAGGGCATTTTGTGGCTCTCATGAGAAGGGTAAGGACGTGTCCGTGCCGTCAGCCCTTGGTACGAACAGAGCTGCACTTCTGGGCTTGGCCCTGTCCAGGGCGTTTTACACAGTCACCTTGATGCCACCCTCACAGCCACCCTGGGAGACAAGTGTTACCCTTAACCCCGTGTTGATAAGCTTCCAAGGGGTCTGTTGACGGCTCGAGTGATGGGATGGTTCCCAAGGGGAAAAAAAAGCCCATGGCAAATCCTTGATGCGTGTGCACGTAGTTAATTCTTCTGGCAGTCTGTATGACCCTACCTACTTTGCAGATGAGGAAACTGCGCAGAGGTGGGTATTCTCATGGTCACGCAGCTTGCAATCGGCAGTCAGGGCTCATGTCACGCCCCCGTGGTTCCGGCTCTGGCTGCTTTACTTCCTCACTGGGCACCTTCACTGAAGAGGGTTCTGATTCACAGAATTAGCAGAAATCCAGTGAGTGGCTTTTTTTTTTTTTTTTTTTAAACAGTGACTTTAGATTATTTGCCTTTTGTGTGAGGAAAAGTCGTTTGGGCCCATGCAAAAGTAGGTATTCTTCCCATTCAAAGGGCCTATTTTGGGAGAATCTGACCTTGTATTAGAGAGCGGAGGGTTATTTTTATCCGCTTGGCATGGGTCCCTGTGATCTCCTGGGTTTTTCTGGAAGCAATTAGCCCGACAGCTCACCTGCACAGCACCCCTCAGCTTAAGAGGGTTCAGGTCTCAGACTGGAGGTCCTCCTCCCGCCCCCAGGAGAGATGTGGTCCCCAAAGAGTGCAGACAAATTGCCAAGCACCTGCCCTGTTATCAGAACAAGAATGTCGCCTTAGTTAAGGTGGGTGCCCTGTGGGGCCGCACTCCACATTTGAAATGGAGTCTCCTGTCATGGGCTTGGTCACCGGGGACTTTCCAAGGCGAGCTGCGGAGACCCCGACTGCACAGGCGCCGTGGGTGCCCTTCAGAGGCCGCCCTCTGTGCGGCTCCACAACTTCATGCATGAGTGCTCCCTAACGCTGATGTTCTCCATTGTTCCAGTGCCCTGGACGCGGCCGTTTCTCTTGGCGGTGAAGACTTGACCCCGTTCTATGGTCTGGTGTCTGGTGGCAGGGAAGGAAAATTCTACAGGGTAATTGTCATCAGAGTAAACACTTCCTGGGGAGCACCTAGGCTGTAGAGTCAACACTGGGGATGAGCCCTCTCTGCTTTTCCACAGAGCTCCCTTCCCCCACTAGGCTTAGAATCCACTTTCTGGAAAGTGTCCCTTTGGTGGCTGTTTCTGACCTGAGGGGGACTGTGTGTGTTTCTGCTTCCTTTGACACAGGAGCTGGAGGACTATTTTTACTATTCTCAGATCCGCAGTCAGGGCATCGACACGATGGATACCAGGCAGGTGTCGGAGCACATCAGTCTGTCGGAGCTACCTTTCGTTATGAGAGCGATTGGTTTTTACCCGTCGGAGGAGAAGGTAGGCAGGACGCAAACAAGATCAGCGCCGGAACGGGCTATTTATAACGCGTGCCTCTGGGAAAAAGCACTGTAGGCCAGCCTGGAAACATGCCATTTTTCTGAAGCAAATAGATGACCAAGAGGGTTCTAAGACTTTCCAACGAACTCCTGATAACTGACCAGAGGTAAAGATGTGTCCGTTCTCAAAGACGGGTTCTTGCTACGCGTGTGGCGTTGACGCGGCGAGGCCTCTTAAGCCTCTGCTGCCTGGTTTCTCTGGCCAGCACGAGTATGTGCAGAAACTGAGAAACCCTGCAGAGAGCCAGGGTCTCTGTGTAGCCCTGGCCAGCCTCAACTCACAGAGACGCGCCTGCCTCTGCCTCCAGAGTGCTGGGATCAAAGGCGTGCGTCACCACCACCTAGCCTGCGACCCCTTTTTGGCCCAGGAAACTTTTACACTGTCCTGGGTATATTGGTGTATGAAATAGGTACACAAATCAAACATTTGCTGATAGTAAACTATGAAGAAGCCTACTTCAGAAGAATTGTTTGCTTTCTATACAGTTGCAGTATTTGTTAAAGGCAAAAAGGAATTTTCACACTAGGGAAATGGGCATGCTTTTTTTTCTTTGCATGAAAATGAGATCTTCGAGTTGAATATCTGGTGCTGCCGGGTGTAGAGGGCCTTCAGTGTTTTGCAGAGGTGGCTGAGATTTGGCTTTGTAATTGTTAGTACCAAAAAATACTGCTTCCCCTATAATCCCAGCACTTGGGATGTGGAGGCAGCAGCTTCAGAAGTTCAAGGTTGCCCTCAGCTACATAGCAAATTGGAGGCCAGTCAGTCTTGTCGCAAAACAAAACAAAATTAGAACCCATTAGAGTTTTGCTGAACTCTCGTCAAATGTGATATAGCCATACCTGTATCTTTTAAACAAAGAATTGGCATTATATGGTATAAATATGTACGTTATACAATATATCAGTGTTAAGCTGTGCGCATACATATGTATTTTAATGAGGGTATGTTCATGAGTATAGCACTAACATTCTAACTTTCCATTGTTTGTGAGCTTGCTGGTAAAAATTTCTTAATGATGTGCCTTTAAGAGCCGTGTGCCCAACTGACTCCTCCCCCAGCTGACGATGCTGGCTCTGGAGACACAGCTGCGTTGAGCATCTCTGTTTCCATGGTTCAGAGTCCAAGTAGAACTTAGACTGCATCAGAGAACACGGGCTTTAAGACCGCGTTGCCAGCCAGGTATGGTGGCACTCACCTGTGATCAATGGCCAAGAAAGCGTGCACAGCCCACATAAAAGTATTCCCCATGCTGGCATTCTGTTGCCATCCCAAGCCCAGGAATTCCAGGCTAATTTATCCTGCTTTTTGTTTGTTTTGGGGTTTTCTTTATTTTATTTTATTATTCTTTTTTAGAGACCCATTTTTTGTTTTGTTTTGTTTTGTTTTGGCTTTGGTTTTCTGATGTAGGGTCACCCCATGCAACTCTGCCCTGGAACTTGTTATGCAGACCAGGCTGCCTTCAAATTCATAGAGATCTACCGGCCTCTGCACCCAGAATGCTGGGATCAAAGGTGTGTATGACACTGTGCCCCGCCAGTTACAGCTAGATTTCACAAAGTAATGTTCTTAGACATTGTTTCCTAAGCTGGTCATTGTATCAGAATTCCTTTGAACATTTGTCAAGTAAGTGAGATGGGAACCCTAGGCCTCACTACAGGCTGAAAACTGCAGCTGGCCGGACGGGAGCCTGACAGTGGAGGGCCTCGTCTCTCTGTCTAGGCTCTTTCAGATGTGCAGCCATGTGGAAAGCCCCTGCCTCTGATGCTGGCTCTGAGCAGTGTTTTCCAGGGCCACTTACCATCAAAGATGGGGGCCTCAGCACACACCACAGGATCATTTGTCAGGGATCCTCTTTGGTTGTAAGTCACGGGTACCTAAGTCATGCCAGGTTTTGGTTCAAAGAATCCGAGTCTTAGATAGAGGCAGTGCGCAGCTCAGCCAAACCAAGAGCCTCAACTTCAGGGAGCCCCCTTCTCTCTGGGTCTTCCTCGCCTTTGAGCTGTGGTCTATCCTCAACCCTGCCTGTGCCTAAGAGGCCACAAACCCAGATACAGGAAGCAGCCTCCTTCCCAGAGCCCCGGCCACCACCTGGTAGCAGTGGGTGTGACCTCATCACTGTCTAGAAGCACACACCGCCCAGGCTGCCAGGCCTGGCCACCCACCCTTCCTAGAGTCTCAGACAGGCTCAGTCCAGCCTCACTGTAAGGGCTTGAGCAGGGTGGCATGGCTCTCAGCTGAGAGTCTGCTTGGGCCCCGGATGTAGCTCAGCGGTGGAGCTCTTGCCTGGCACGTGGGTCCCAACCCTAGCTCTGTATGGGACAATGGTGGCACCCACCTCCTGGGTTTCTGTGGAGATTTTGTGGGCAACTAGCTGTTTAGCTTAGTCCATGGGGCATGGTAAGTGTCTGGAGAGCATCCTTCTCATATTCCTGCCCCAGGCCAGCCTATCCCAGGCTACAAAATTCAAGGCTCCCCACCCTTTTCTGCGCTGGGGATAGAACCGAGGGCTTGGCCTACGCTCAGCAAGCACTCTGACGCCAAGCCGTTTCTCCAGCCCACAAACGTTCAAGGTTATCCTCGGCTATGTAGCAAATCCTAGCTAGCCTGGGCTACATAAGACCCTGCCTCAAAAAAAAGCCCAAATGACAAAAACAGTAACAGTAGCAAAATTACAATTATGAAGTGGCAACAAAAAAACAATCATATGGTTGGGGTCCCCACACCATGAGGAGCTGTATTACTGGGTAGCAGTGTTAACCACTGGGCTAGAGGCATAGCTCAGTGTGTGGGTCTGGCCTGGCCAAGGTCCGGATTCCACCCCATCCCCCCCCCACACACACTCCGCACTGTGCACAGAAATGCATTTACTCTGGAGACGTCGCCTGAGGCTGCCGAGATCCAGATGCTCCCCACACAGGCATGCAGACTTTGTTAGCCCGTGCGCTTGCTCATGTCCGAGGCTGCACAGGACGTTTCTGATCTGTTGTTCGCGCGTCAGATTCATAGTGATCAAAAAAAAATTCTTTTCAGGGCTTTTAAACGCCTAAACCTGGCTCTGCTGAGGTTCATGGACCACTTCCTAAGGAGGCGTAACTGTGCTGCCGCCGCTCCACCCCGCTTCCCCAAGAACTCGTATGGAGAAGTTGGCCTAGGCAGCTGGGGCACACATAAGACTCGGGTGCAGAGCCAAACCAGCTCCCTCCCAAGACTATGCAGTATTCATAGTTTTCTTACATCATCGTAGCCATCTCCGGGACTTGAAGCCAAAGCAGTAAATTGAAGTCAGATTTCACAAGAATACAACCTTCCCCGAAGAATTCCTAGCCCCCGAGGTGCATGTGTGTAGAGCGTGTCTGGTGAGGCTGACTGAAGAGGGAGGGACTTCCAAGTCTTCATTCTGTTTGTTTGTTTTGAATCCTCCAGCCCTGATCTCTGGAGAGGTAAGGATAGGCGTGTGCCACACTCCTCTTTAGCTGGCTGACGAGCAACATGTCTGACAAGGTAGAAGGAGCCGGAATGAAGTATCCAGGCCTACCACCCCTGTCAAGAAGGCAGCCTCCACGGTCCTTCCGACTCTGGGGACAGCCTGGGTGCCGTGCTTGCTCCCGCCTCTCAAAGCCCTCTTCCCGTTTGGCTGGCCCAGCACTGAGTAATCTGCGCTGGGTTTTGTAGTGAATTAACATCAGTGCAACCTCCGAGTTCAATAAATTTAAGGCTAATCCTGGTAGAAACATATGTGCCCCCAGCAAGCGCCCCAATAGCAGGCGCTCAGCACATGTTAATTGAATGAGTGAGTAAATGAGCAAATGGCGCCCAGTGGCCTCATTCAACTGCAAGGACGAGGAGAAAAGCGGAATTCCTGGCATTACCATTCGCTCTCAGTTAATTACCAAGTTTCCCAACGTAGTGGGCAAACTCAGGAGCGGTACAATTCTACAGAAGTGTTTACAGAGGAATTGTTTGACTTTTCAATTGTGTGTGTGTGTGTGTGTGTGTGTGTGTGTGTGTAGGCCAAAGGGCAACTCGCTGGGGTTTGCTCTCTCCTACCTACCACGTGAGACCTAGGAATTGAACCCAGGTTGTCGGTCTTGGTGGCAAGCACCTTTAGCCACTAACCCACCTCATCAGCCCCAACACATGTCATTTTGAAAATGGATACCGGAGGCTGGAAAGATGTCTAGAAGTTAAGATCACTGACCACACTTCTAGAATACCCGGGTTCAAGTCCTGCTACCCACATGGTGGCTCACAACCATCTAGTGACTCTGGCTCTGGGGGATTTGCCGCCCTCTTCTGCCTCCGTAGGCACCAGCCATCCATGTGGCGCACAGACATACACGCTGGCAAAATACCCACACACATAAAAAAAATAACGTTTTTAAAAATTACAAAAGGATATATCCTCCAGAGAAAATGTCACACACGCAAGATGATGCCCGTGGGGAAAGGACGGTTATTTCAGGATTGCTGACTGCAGCAAAAACTGAAGAAACTGGCTGGGGAGATGGCTCTGCCGTTAAGAGCACTGGCCACTTCTCCGGGGGACCCAGGTTCAAGTCCCAGCACCCTCATGCCTCACAACTGTCTGTAACTTCAGCTCAGAGGACCTGATACCCGATTCTGGCCTCCAAGGGCATCAGGCACACATGCAGTGTACAGATATTCATGTGTGCAACACACCATACACACAAAAGAATACTTTTTTTTTTTTACAAAAATGGAAACAATTCTAACGCCCACTGATGGGACATAGGACCAATCAAGTAAGGCAGGCTTGTACTCAGAAGCTGTTGAAAGTGAGACTGACGGACTAGCCTGGGCTCAGTGGTGTGCTTGCCTCACCGGAGCTCTGGGCTCTGAGCGCCCAGCACTGCACAAAATCAGGTTCATTCCTCTAGCGCTCTGCCTTGGGGGAGAGTGAGCTGGAGGGAAGGGGCTCTAGTGGATAGTTCCTTATGTGGTGGTGCAGGCCTGTCATCCCAACCACTCAGGAGGCTGGGGCAGGAGACTGGTAAGCTCAAGGCCCATCTGGGCAACAGGGTGAGACCCTGTGTCAGACTGAACTTTGGTGTCTCAGTGGTAGTGCATTGACCCAGCATGTGTGAGGTCCCCGGGTCCCGTCCCCTGTACCATCTAATATTGGTAGTTAGCATTATTACTTGTGTGTTTGTGTACCTAACCTGAAGGAACAGGTTCCAGGCCTGTAATGGCACTCCTTTCTGGGGGCTGCGAGTTGGGAGAACACTCTCTTCCTGCTTTCTCCATACACTCTGAAGTGAGCTGGGCCCTCTGGGACGGGCTGAAATCTGACTGTGGTCTCATTCAGCAGGCTCAGGCGCTCCGGCTCTCTGCGCTTGACATCACCCTAGGCCTGATGCTCATCTCTTCCTCATTTTGCACACATGAGGCCTACTCCCTCAAGAATTCTCTTGAAATGCCAGGAAGGGCCACACATGAACTCACTTCACTGCACGTGACCACCTACCACGGGGCCCCCTGGCTCATCTCCTTCCCACGGGGCTCTCACCTTCCTTCCTTCCGCCTTGGGGCCATGCCTTGTTGGCCCACCAAGGATCTGAAAAGCTTGCTTGCTTATCAGCGTCCCCCTCTCCCTCCCTCCCCCCACCCTGCTCTGCTCAGGCAGGCAGCCTGTGTGTGGAGAGGGGAGGGGCTGGCACATATGTTTTCCTGCTATTCAGTTTTTTGAACTACCAGCATGTAGTTTGCATTGCTTTTGCATTCAGAACACACAACAACAACAACAAAACCCAGAAGATAAGCGTGCAAGATCCCCTCAAAAGCCCGGTGTGCTAATCTGTTAGAACGTGGTCCCAGCTGGGATAGAGTTCGCCGCCATTTGGTGCAAGCTTACCCATATGGAGGGGGAGAAACCTGAGAAGGAGATCACGGGCACAGCTCCTCCGCCTCTGAAAAAGTCCCCAGGGCTCTCAGCATGTTGGGTCCCGTTCTGAAAAGTAATACCAGGAGGTTATTTCCATCCTGAAGGTAAGAGAAACGGCCCAGTGTTCTAGGGGAGGCCTAGAGCAGGACCCAGCTAGCTTCCTGCAAAGATTACAAGGCAAAAGGATTTACACCTGAGCCTTTAAGTAAAGAAATACCAGAAGACCTGTGACCCACTGGCTAAAGCAAGCAGGAGATGATGCTGTAACCCACTGTGAAGTGGATAGGGAGCCCTTTCCCTCTTGCACCTAGCACCTGTGAGGATGTCCTTCGGGTTTTGGTCCTCCCCGTGGCCTCAGGAAGCATGCAGGCCCTTGCTTTATTTGTCATGCCCGTTTTGCAGGTGGTGAAAGTGAGGCTTGGAGCAGAGAGGAAGCTTGCAGTGCCACTCTGCCAATGAGGGCAGAGCCGCCGGGGTTTGAACACAGGCTGAGCCCAGGTGTGCCCGCCCAGGTGCAAAGGAGGAGGCCGATCCCTGAAGGGGAGACGCTGATACCTGCGCGTCGCTGGTGTTCTGGGGCTTTTGTTTGTTTGTTTGTTTGTTTGCTAGCCCCGCACTTGACCACTGGGCTGCACCCTGCTGGGGCATGTGCTTTTTCACAGCAAGCGTGCATTGATCTCTACCAGCCTCATGACTGTGAAAGGCTGGATGGCACGCAGAGACGGTGGGGAAAGACATATTTTTCTAAAATAGCAACGTTCTAGAATGGAACAGTTGCATGGCTGGCTTCTGCTGTGGCCCCACCCACCATTTAAAAACACAGCTTTACTGCGACATAGCATAGGCTGTACAATGTACCCACAGAGTGTGCAGTTAGGCGGCTTTCCGGTTGTTTCCAGAGTTGTGCGCTCATCAATGCTGTGCAACCCCAGGGTCATATTATCCCCCAGAGAAACCCCAACCCGTTACCAGCCACCTTCTGCCCCTCCCCCTCCCCCCCCCCCCCGCCTGGCAACTGCCAGTCTGTCTTCCGTCTGTGCAGCCTTGTCTATTCTTGATTGCATAAAAATAGATCATACAGTATGTGATATGTCTGGCTTAGTTCACTCGGCATGATGCGTTCGAGATTCAGAGTGTGGCAAGCATCAGTTTGTTTGTTTGTTTGTTTTTTAAGATTTTATTTTTTTGTTTGTTGTTCTTATTTGCTTGAGACTGAGTCTTTCTACATAGCCCTGGCTGTCCTGGAACTCACTTTGTAGACCAGGCTGGCCTTGAACTCACAGAGATCTACCTGCCTTTGCCTCCCCAAGTGCTGGGATTAAAGGTGTGTGACACCACACTGGCAAATATTATTATTATTATTATTATTATTATTATTTAATTTCATTTTTGACTTACTTTAATGTGTATGAGTATTTTGCCTGCATGCCACCAGAGACCAGAAGAGAGGGTCAGATCCCCTGAAAATGGGGTCATGGATGGTTGTGAGCCACCGTGTGGACACCGAGAACCGAACCTGGACCTTCTGCAAAACAAGAAATGTCAACTGCTGAGCGATCCTCCTGCCACTTATTATTTTAATTACTTAGTATGTGTGTGTGCATAGGCATCTGTGCGCAGCAGTGCAGAGCGCTTAACAGAGGTCAGAAGAAGAGAATGTCCCCTGAAGGAGTAGCAACTTTTAACTGTTGATCCTTCTCTTCAGCCCTGATGATGATGATGGTGATGGTGATGTGGAGACGTTGAGGATGGTGGTGAGGATGGTGGTGGTGGTGACAGTGGTGAAGATAATGTTAGTGGTGATGATGGTGATGATTACAGTGATGTGATGATGTTGAGGATGGTGGTGGTGGTGGTGATGATATTTCTTCGTTTTTAACTTTTTTGGGTTTGTCTGTTTTATTTACCTAAATGAGTATTTTGCCTGCGTTTATGTGTGTGTACTGTGTGCATACCTGGTGCCTATGGAGGTCAGAAGAGGAGATGATACCTTCTGAAACGAGTTCTGGATGGTTTTGAACCACGTGTGAGTGCTGGAATCCCGGTCCTTCACGAGAGCTCCTAACAGCTCCTCAGCTCCTAACAGCTGAGCCATCTTTTCAATACCCCTTCATCCCTCTCATTGCTGAGTAATATTCCGTTAGTGGATTTGCCACATGTTGTTTGTCTGTTCACAGGTTGATGACCATTTGGATTGTTTCTAGTGCGGCGCCATCATGAGTGATGCCACCCTGCGCAGTGCCTGTGGGGATAGCTTGCCCCTTCTCTTGTGTGTTCCTCGGGAGTGGAATCCCTTGTCGGGTGGGGATTTTGTATCTGTCTGTTGGAGGAATTTCTAGCCATGCTATTTCTTGACTGGAGGCAGCGTGCATCTGGGTGCTTTGGAGTGCCCAGGACCTGATTAGAATTTCTGAGAGTGTTGGCCACCTGGCCAGCCCACACCCATGGCTTTGAGAAAAGCTACAGGACTAGGCATTCAGACAAGACCATCTCCTTAAAACCTTTACAAGGATGCATGCTAAACACACTCCTCCACAACTGTGTCTGCTGTCTGCTGGTCCGTTGGCACAGTGTAACCCATCGCTCTCCAGTCACTGTGAGGCCCCACAGTGCAGACAGAGAGCTGCTGAGAGGCAGCCAGGCCATAGAAGCCACAACGTGCTTCTTTTAACTGGAAAGGTCAAAGTTCTCTGCTTCACAAGGGCAGAGGGGCCAGGCAGCATGCTTACTGAGCACGAACAATGTCATAGGTTCGACACATAGGACCACAGAACGTGACAGTACAACAAAGACACAGGGACATGTTCTATAGCCACGGTGAGACCAAACCTTGTACCCGTGGATGGTGAGGAGGGCACTTATGCTTGTCCTGTCGTATGTCGGAGCATGCAAACTGCAGCTGTTCTGCATGAAAAGTGCCTCCTGTCTGTGGTTAAAAGCTGCGGCCATAGAAACTAAAGTGGCGGCACCTGTCCTCCCAGCGCGTGAAGGTGCAGAAGGATCAGGAGTTCAAGGTTATCTCCAGCTACATAGAGAGTTTGGGGCTGCTTTGGGGGTCCTTTCTATAAAAAAAAAAAAAAAAAAGAAAAAGCATTGATTGGAGGTTTAGCACCCTCAGTGACTTCTATTCTGGCATCTGTGAAGGTCTCAGGTGACATGTGCTGGGGGTTAGAGGAGACCGCGCCGTGAGAGCACAGCGAACCGCTCACAGTAGCAGAGGAGCTCCTGGAGTCTCCAGACAGCCACACTGGGTATCTGGCTGGCTGTGGATCACCTTTTTCGGCACTCCTTCCCTGCCCCAGATCAGTGAGAAAATGCGGGAGTGGACAACCAGGAGAGGGTGCGGGTTGTGGGTGGTGCGTTACTTCACAGGCCATTCCACTAGTCGGCCTTCCAGGGACCTAGCCACCAGGTGTGTGCCCGGATTAAAAAAACCGCCTGCTTCCTCTTCCTTACGCTCTTGCTTTCTCTCCCTCTCTCTGTCTTTCTCTCTGCATCATGGGCGCCCCTCCCCCATCCACAATAAATCTCCTTTTCTGTTGGTGGTGGGGGTCTCAATTGTTATTAGAACATGATGCGCTGTGGAAGGACTGACTTGCCATTTGCTGAGGATGTCCTAGAGAGTTTTGTGAGACAGGAAGAGGGTGCAGGGAGTAGTGTGGAGAGCCTGTGATCCCGTAACACGCTAATGGAAGGAAATGTGCCGGCCACCCAGCGCCACCTTCTGAAAACGGGAATGGCCCAGTTCAAGTGTGTCTCGTTCCTCTCCATTTAATAGTGAGCTTATAAAACCTAATAATAAGCCATGATTCAAAAGCCGTCAGTGGCTTCCTGTAGCTGACAACAGGGATTGCAAACCAAAAGGCCTTCATGGTTCTGCAGGAGGGCCTCAGGCCACCTCTGTGCTGCAGGGCTGGAGATGGCAACACCAAGGAACAGCATGCTGGATGTCTAAATGTTTGAAACGATTGGTCAAGTGAGAAATCATTCAGTAAATATTCTACCTCAATTAAAACAGTGCTGAGACTGTTCTAGAAGCTGAGTCACAGGAGCTAGGGCAGGAAGTGGTTACTCCAAATAAGGCTTTTGTGGGGAAAAAAAAATTTTTTTTTTGAGATAGTATCTTACTAAATATCCCTAGCTATCCTGGAATTCATTATGTAGATCAGGCTGGCCAGAAACACACAGATCCGTCTGCCTCTGCCCATCAGTATGAATTGTTTAGGAGTTTTTGTTTGTTTGTTTTTATTTATTATTTATCTGAAACAGGGTCTCTCTCTGTAGTCCTGGCTGTCCTGGAGCTTGCTTTGTAAAGCAGGCTGGCCTGGAACTCAGAGAGCGCCTCCTGTCTCTGCCTTCCCTAGTGCTGGGATTTTTGTGTGTGCATGTGTGTGTGTGTGTGTGTGTGTGTGCGCACGCACTCTCAGAAGCTAAAAGAGGGTATCAAGTCCTTTGGAGCTGGAGTCCCAGGGAGCTGCGAGCAGCCAGATATGGGCTCTAGAAACTGATCTTGGGTCCTCCACAAGCACTCTCCACCGAGCCATCTCCCCAGCCTGCTTTCGTGAATTTTAAGAGTTTGTCCACAGCCCATCACGCTTCACTTCCTTTGTTCACTCAGATCTTCATTCGCGTTTCTCTGTGCAGTCAGGCTCTGTCTATGTCCAGCAGCTGAGGACGTAAGAGTTGAGAGTCACTGCTGCAGCACCCCAGGGGGACAGATGCCAACCCAAACAGTGGGCTCACTACCGTGCAGCTCCCCCTCTCCTTGCTCTGCTGAAAGCCACAGGCTTGGAGCCGACTCTTGTCTGCATGGGTGTGACCTTTGTGAGCCCTCTTCCCCCCAGGCAAGTGTACAGCCTCCTGAGGACTTGTAAACAAAGCTCATTCTCTCCCCCCACCAACCCCAAAGTCAGCCCCCCCTTGTTAAAAAGCCCTCCGGGGCCATTTTTGCCTGAGCAGTTTGAGAACCCCTGCCTTCAAGTCAGGCTTCTCCACCTTAGCCATACTTCAAATCACCTGGGGAACTTTAAAGTAGTATGACTGACTCAGTGCCCCAGACTAATAAAATCAGGCTCTCTGGAAACAGGAACTTCCCTGAGAACTGTGACGACTCTCCAGGTAGATGGATTGGACCATCATCAGCGGATGATGGACTAGGATGAGAACGTAGACAGCCTGGCTGATGGTAACCAGAGCATTCGCGCAGGGCATCTGGGAGGGCATTCAGAAGGCACTGGGAAGGCCACACTCCCGCCACACTTCTCCTGAGCGGGAACTTCATTTAGACATATGGCAGAACCTGTCTCTGTCACTAAGGCCTGTAGATAGGCTCAGGAAGGAGTTTCGGGGGACGCCGAGCTGCCAACTCAGAATTTCTCCTTATTGTTACGTATCGTGTGATGGGCACACATGGACGCCAGAGGACAGCTTTCGGGAGTCAGCCTCTCACCAGGGATTGGATTTAAGTAGCCAGGCTTGTGTGGGATGCCCTTTTACCCACTGAGGCCCCTCGCCAGCCCCAAGCAGTGATCTCAGAGAGAAGGAGGCGTGTCACCTACTCAGTGGTTTGTGCTGAGAGCTCTCGCTGAGATCTTGGGACTCTCTGGGCATGACTGAGGCATGAATTCCCTTTGTCGTCATAGTCCCCTCCCCAGGAATTGGGTTAAATCATATATTATGTCAGTAATGTGTATGTATTATAATTTAGATACTTATTCCTTATAAATTTGATCGTATGTCATTAACACAGAATTATAACTGTTCCGCCATTTCGTGAATTCTAGTTAGTAAGCACATAGAAATGTAACAATCATGGTACAATTGCTGTCGCTTTAGTCCCTACTCTGTGCACTTTACTTGCCTGCTTCAGAAACAACCAACTACAGGCTGGGCATGTAGCTGAGATGGCAGAATACAGCATTCAGGAAGGCCTGGATTCGATCCGCAGCACCATGTAAGCCAGGCACACGTCTATGAGATCAGGAGTTCAAGGTCATCCTCGGCTGCATAGCAGGTTTGAGGCCAACACCAGCTGCCTGAGACTCTGTCTCAAAAAATAATTCACAACAACACCACCCAGCCTAAACAAGGCAAACCCCAGCCCAGTGCATATGTGTTTTACTTTGCTCCCCTCTCTCAAGGAGGTCGAAGAGAAGGAATATTGAATAGCACACTGAAGATCCCATACACAGAAAATAGCAGTGTTAGAATTTGAAGAGAGCGGGCTGGAGAGGTGGCTCAGCAGTTAAGAGCACTGGCTGCTCCTCCAGAGGACACAGGTTCCATTCCCAGCACCCACATGGCCGCTCACAACTGTAACTCCTGCTCTAGGGGATCCGACCCCCTCACACAGACATGCAGGCAGGCAAACACCAATGTTCACCAAGTAAAACTAAAAATAAAAGAGAATCTGAAGGTAGGGCAGATGGTGGTGGCATGCACCTCTAATCCTAGCGTGGGAGGCAGAGGAAGGTGGATCTCTGAGTTGAGGGCAGCAGAGCGAGTTCCGGGACAGCAGGGCTACACAGAGAAAGCAAAAAGACAACAAAGAATTTGAAGATATATCTGCTACCTGACATGATCACTTTACTGTCCACCAAGTAAGTAGTGGTGCGTGTATAGCTTAACAGTATTAAATTATCAACTTCTTTACATTTTATCATTTTAAAAATATTTGTGTGTATGGGTGTTTTACATACATGTGTATTGTACCCCCCACCCTCCATGTGTCTGGTGCCCACAGAGCCTGGAAAAGGGTATTAGAGCCCCTGGAACTGGAGTTACACTTGGGTGGCAGGAATCCAGCCTGGGTCCTCTGCAAGAGCAGCCCACGCGCTTCGCCACCGAGCCAGCTCTGCAGTTCCGACAGGGTCACAGCTATTAAACCTGGATGGAAGACACACGTGGCACACTTACATAACACGAGCAAGCGTTCATATACATACACTAAAAATAAGCCAGTTTTTAAAGCTCTTAAAGTTAAAAGTTTCTCTTTATATACATCTTTTGCCTTGTAATACTAAAATTATACAGCATAACATGTTAATATAACAATTTTTAATATACATAAAATTCACATATAATCTAATGCACAGTTGTACAATTGTGTCGCGTGTAAATGCTAACTGGGTAGGCGCCGACTACGAAGAGCGTCCTCACACACAGCGTGCACACAGTTTCAGTCACAGTTCCCCGGAACCAACAATGCTATTTCCCGAGAGCTCCGGCTGCCAGCATCTAGCAGTTCTCTTTCACACACAGGGGGGAAAAACGGTCACACCTTCTCCTTTCCTCCAATCTGACACATGTATTTATGCAGCAAAATTCCACAAGCGGAAGAATGAAAGCGAAGGCCCCAGCAGGCCCTCACGCTGCAGGGACCAGCTTGAGAGCAACAGGTTTCAAACCATCTCATTCTTAAGTATCTTTAAAGTGAAAGCAAATAATCCCTGGTTTAGAGACACATGCCTGAGTAACAAAACCGGAATAAGCCAGTAAGGTAGCAAGAAAAGGAATTTTCAGACAGCGAAGTCCATGGTGTTTAGGAAAGAGGCGCCCGCGGAAATAGAGGGCTGCTGCTGATTTTCCTCTTTAAAGGAGTGTGGTATCTTAAAAAAAAAGTGAGTGACTGTCTTGAGGTAGTTGGATTGCAAGTTAGGTCAGCAGAAATAAAAGAGCTAAATCGGACATGGTGGCCTGTATCTTTAATCTCAGCATTCTGGAGGCAGAAGCAGGCGGATCTCTGTGAGTTTTAGGTCAGCCTGGTCTACCTAGTGAATTCTGGGCCATCCAGGGCTCCTCAGGGAGGCTGTCTCAAAAATAGAATAATTTAAAAAATAAAATTAAGGTTAAAATATATATACACATATCTGGCTCAGTGGGTCTGGGTGCTTGCTGGCAAGCCTGATGACCTACGTTCAATGTCCAGGGTCCACATGGTAGAAGCAGGGACTTAACACGCGCAAGTTGTCACCAGGCTTCCATATTTGCACAATGGTGTGTGTGTGTGTGTGTCGGGGCGGTGGGGGGGTGTCACTGAGGCCAGGAGGCATCGGATCCCCTGGGTCTGGAATGGCCGGGGATTGTAGCTGCCAAATGTGAATGCTAGAACAGAACCCAGGTCCTCTGCAAGAGCAGCCACTGCTCGTAGCCACTGAGCCACCTCGAGAGTCCTCTCCCCATGCACGGTTCCCTTCAAGCGCGCTGCGTGTCTGCTGGCCGCCATGGGACGGCAGTAAAGTTTTGACACCGAGAGGCAGGGAGTGTGAGTCCTTAAGCTCAGATCCATTTTTTTTCTCTCTCTACAATTTTGTCTACTCTCTTTATACTGTTTTGTCAATTCCTGCAGTATTCATTTCAGAATCTGCTCGTCGGTTTCCGCAATAACAAAAAGGCCGCTGGGATTAGGGATTTCATTCAGCTGTTTCCCGGTGGTGCTCCGGGCCTGGCACATGCAGACAAGTGACCAGCGGTCAGGCTGGAGGGCCAGGCAGCTCCGCAGTATTAGGTCTTCCAAGCTCCAAATCAGGAAACCTCTCTATTAATTTAGCTTAGTTCAGTTTTTCTGTGTAGTCTTGGCTGTATTGGACTCGCTTTGTAGATTAGGCTGGTCTTGAACTCACAGAGCTCTGCCTGCCTATGCCTCCCTGAGTAATGGGGCTAAAGGTGTGTGCCACCGCCCCTGACTTTATTTAGGTTTTTCTTAATTTCAGCACTATTTTGTAGTTTTTAGAGCTTTTTGTTGGTGTTGGTGTTGGTGTTAAAAGTATTCCTAACTGAATTTGATGTTACTGGAAATGGAATAGCCGGGCTGGTGAGATGGCTCCACAGGTAAATGTGGAAACTATAGGATGTTCTCCGTTCTCACGTGCCCTGCGGCACGCATGCACACACGCATACATATGTTGAACTTCTGTGTGCGTGTGTGCTTTGCCTGCATGTATGTATGTGCGCTGTGTGCTTGCAGCACCTGATGAGGTCAGAACAGGGCATGAGAGCTGGAGTTAATGGATGGCTGTGAGCCATTACCTGCGTCCTCTGCAAGAGCAGGCACCCATCTTAGCTGCCATCTCTCCAGTCCTGATTCTCACACATTGACATGGTACCCTGAAACTTTTTACCAGTTCTAGTAGGTCTTAATAGGTTTTGGTGAATTTCTTAGAACTCTCTCTCTCTTTCAATCTCTTTTAAGACAGGGTCTCACTATGCAGCTCAAGCTATCCTGAAACCCACCGTTTTTAGACCAGGCTGGCCTGGAACTCACAGAGGTCCATGTGCCTTTGCCCCCCAAGTGCTGTCATTAAAGGTGTGCACCACCATAGCTATCTGTATACTGACTTTAAAAATTAATTTAAGCTGGCCTTGGTGGAGCACGCCTGTAATCCCAGCACTCCGGGAGGCAGAGGCAGATGGATCTCTCTGAGTTCCAGGCCAGCCTGGTCTACAAAGCAAGTCCAAGACAGCCAGGGCTATATGGAGCAACCCTGTCTCAACAAAACAAAACAAATTCTAAAAAATCTACTAGGGCATAAGTCACATATTTGAGTTTCTCATTGAAGTATATACTTAGTCAGAGATCTGCCTGCCTGTGCCTTCCAGGTATTGGGCTTAAAGGCATGAGCCACCACCGCCTGGCTGGAAAGTACTTTTTGTTTGTTGAAACAGCATCTCAGTATCTAGCCCTGGCTAACTTAGAATCTACTGTGGAGGCACCAGTTAGCTTTGAATTCAAGGCAACACTGCTGCCTCTGTTTCCCGGCCACGAGGAAACAGGGTGTACCACCAATGCCTGGCTAGATTCTGCCTTTAAAACAAACTAATGCGTATGTCTCAGGGTGAGGAAGTTGGTTGATACGGTGTGAAAAGTGACCCAGTAGAACGGTATACGTGACAGTCCGCATGGTATGGACAGCGTGACACCATCAGGTTGGGACAAGACACTCCGGACTGTGTGGCTTAAAAGAAGTCAGGGCTGGAGCGATGTCTCGGGGGTTTAGAGTGCTTGCTGTTCTTGCAGCAGACCAGCTGCACCCACACTTCAGGTGGCTCCCAACCATCTGTGACTCCAGCTCCAAGGGGCTCAACGCCCTCTCCTGGCTCACACACAGATCTATGCTCACACATGTACAGAGAGGCACCCACACATAGACGGAATTTTAAAAAGTAAGCCTTTTAAAAAAATAATTTATTTGTTCATTTATTTTATTTCAATGCCAAGCACCGGATCCAGCACTTAGCATGTCCTAAAGCAGCAAAACTTTGTCCTCCAACAGAACGCAAAACCAGTGTCAGCAGGGCCATGTGCTCCCGGTGACGGCTGTCAGGTTGACTCCTTTTCAGCTCCTCCTACACGCTGACACCTGCGCTGCGTTTCCTGTCCACAAGGACACAGGTGCACATGGACGGGGGCAGCCTCTGTTCAGCTCCAGGCTGCGATGCTATAATGATAGACATGTTGGATTGAAAGCCACCCTACTCCAGCGTGACCTCATTTTATAATTGCATCTGCAGTGACCCCATTTCTAATAAGGTCCCCTAGGTTAGGACTCCAGCATCCTTCCTGGTGGTGGTGGGGCACACGACACAAACCGCAAACACAGGTCCCCTTCCCATTTTCCACAAGTGGCATAACCAAGCTTCATTTCTAATTTTTAAAACCAAGCGTTATTTTTTTATGTTGACTGTAGCCTTTATTTTATCTTCTGATCTCTTCTCTAGATTGATGACATGCTTAATGAGATCAAGTTTAGCGAATATGTGACCACTGGGAACCTGATCGACAAAATCAACTTGCCGGATTTCCTCAAAGTTTATCTTAACCACAGGCCGCCGTTTGGCACCAGCATGATGAACATTCAGGAAAGCTTTGACGTGCTTGGTTTCACCAATTCCGAGGGGAAAAAGGCCATTCGGAGAGAGGACTTCCTGAACCTGCTCCTCACCAAAGGTAAACCCTGAGCAAGGACATCCTGTAGCTTCCTTGGCCATTCCCGGAAGAAAGAGCCTCGTTAGGGCGGGCGGACTCCTCGGGATCTCCATCTGAAACGGTGACCAGTCATATGACAGGGCTTCAGCCTCAGGGTCTCCTTGTCCTGTCTTGCATATATGACAAGTGTGGGTTAACGAGAAGGTGCCTGAAACGTGGTTCATGGGCCAGTAAGACGGGGCAAAGGTGTTTGCCACCCCGGTGACCTGAGTTCAACTCCCGGGACTCACGTGGCGGAAGCTGTACTCTGGCCTCCAGGTACCAGCCACGGCACATGCTCCCTCCCACCGCCCACAAAGCAAATCAATAAAAATGCAAAACAAAAAAATTTGCTTAAAGAAAAATGTGCTTCGTGCCGCTCAGCTTCCCGAGACTGTGAGCCCCAGCACCCTCACTCTGTTCTGTTGTGTAGCCCAGACTGGCCCTGAGCTGTGGTGTTCTCCATCCTCCTGCCTCAGCCTCCCTCCGTGCTCCAATCAGAGGCGCACGCCGCCACACCCAGCTTGGCTCGAAAAATGGGGAGGTGTTTGCCAGCTTATCAGTCTCCTTGGGCTAGAATGAGGTCAGGATGGGCTTGTGATGTCCAGCCACACTGCCATGGCCGTTTATTCCTGCCCGTGATGTGCCTTGCATTGTCTTACCTATCTGACAGGTGGGGGGGGGCTTTTTTTTTTTTTAATTTAAACTAGCATGGCATTAGAAGAAGAAGCTTGAAATAAACTGGAGCCCGTAAACTCCTCACGGCAGAGATGCCCTGCATCTTTCCACAAGCCCCAGCATCTTCTCCCTAGCTTTGGAAGGGGGTATCGTGACAGAATAGGCCTCGGGAGATCATCACAAGAAGTGGTAGATTACTTTTTTTAAAGCTCTCTGGCTATGGGCCAGTGAGATGGCTCATGGAGTGAATGTACTTACTGCTAAGGCTGAGGACCAAAGCTCAGTCTCTAACACCCAACTAGTGCCAGGAGAGAACCCCCAGAAGTTGTCCTTTAACCTTCCAACATGCACGCACTAAACAAGCAAATAATAAATAAACGTGAAATAAAAAATGTCTCTAACTAGATGTGGTGAAACACAGCTGCAGTCACAGCACATGGGAAATAGAACACGGAAGACCAAAATTTCCCAGTTTGGGCTCTAGACACAGCTAGTTGCCCAACATGCTCAGAGCCCTGGGTTAGCTTTTCAGCAATGCACAGACCAGATCTGGTAGCCTAAATCTGTAATCCTAGCACTTGGGCGGCGGAGGCAAGAGGATTGGGAGTTCAAAGGTCATCCTCAGCTTTGTAGTTGAGCTTTGAGGCCAGGCTGTGACACATGAGGCCCAGCCTCAAAACAAACAAACAAAAGACCTTCTACTGACCCTCAAGCCTGAAGTTAGCGGGAGCCCCAGAGTTCACCAGACTCCTTTTCCACTCCAATGCCCAGGTGAGCACATGACAGAGGAAGAGATGTATGACTGTTTCGCGACACTCTTTGGCCTGAATCCCGAGGGATGGAAATCGGAGCCTGCAGCCACCTCCCACAGAGGTACTTGGCCTTTGTCTGGGCTTGTAGCCGCCACTCGATAGTTTGGTGTAGGACTTAAGCGCGTTTGTTTCTCCCAAACGATGCAAACCACTCTCTTTGGACCCTACACACAACAGACTCAGTCTGCCGGGACTCCCATGCATAAGTGATGACGGAGCAAGTGAGCTGTGGCCGCGTCTGCCAGAGGAGAGCACTGGTCCCTGCTCTGCCTGTCCTGTAGTGTCTTCCAATCTTGTTCCCTTCTTTATTCCAGTGGGCCATTCTGTATCTTGCCAGCACGGGCCACTCCCGGAGGGGACAGTGGGGCAGCTGGAGAGAGAGGTGACAACTGGTTTACAAACTCGGCTCCAAGCTGCCAGAACTTGTAAATTCCTTCTATATCTCCTTCCCTGTCCTCCCTCTCCTCTCCTTCTAGAATTCTTTCTTTCTTTCTTTCTTTCTTTCTTTCTTTCTTTCTTTCTTTCTTTCTTTCTTCCTTCCTTCCTTCCTTTCTCTCTCTCTCTCTCTCTCTCTCTCTCTCTCTCTCTCTCTCTCTCTCTCCCTTTCTTTCTTTCTGAAATAAACTCTCAGTATATAGCCTTGGCTGGCCTAGAACTCACTATGTAGTCAAAGCTGGCTTTAAACTCACAATGCCTGGCATTGGTTTTTTTGTTTGTTTGCTTTGTTTTGTTTTTGTTTTTTTGCTTTGAGATTGTCTTTTTATGTAGCTGGCCTTGGACTCCTGATCCTCCTGCCTCTACCTCCCAAGTGCTGGGATTACAGGTGCATGCCACCATATCTGGCTTCCATGTCTTTTTCTTAGAAGTTTTCTTTTATGTCTTTTATTTTCTCTCTCTCTCTCTCTCTCTCTCTCTCTCTCTCTCTCTGTGTGTGTGTGTGTGTGTGTGTGTGTGTGTGTGTGCTTGAGTGTGTAGTTACTTCTCTCCTTTCATCATGTATGTCCTGATGCTAGAACCCAGGTCTTCAGACTAGGTGACAAACGATTTCACCCGCTGAGCCATCTCACCCACCTTTCTAGTTCCTTTCTTTGGTTATTTATTTGCTTGTGAACATGGGTATGACATGTATGCTCTTGAATGCATATGCATGCCTGTGTGTCTGTGTGTGGATGAGGAGGCCAGAAGTGACATCATGTGTCTTCCTTGATCATTTTACTATAGTCATGAAGACAGGGTCTCACTAAGTCTGGAACTCTTCACGTATGGCAAATGTGCTCAGCTAGCCCATGTCTGCCTGTCGAGCTCTCGGCAGAAGCATCCTCCATTGCTGGGCTTCCGCGTGGCTTCCGGAAATCTGAACTCTATTCTCAATGGTGTGGCAAGCTCTTTATCCTCCAAGACACGCCCAGCTTCAAGTTCTCTGAGGTCATCCTAGCCTTGGGGTATGTGATGGTGGAGGGCTTCCTCACATGCTGTCCCCAGCACCAAAGAAAGCTCCTCTTCTTGCTGTACCTCAAGAATGCCGCACCTCTTCTTAGCCAGTTGTCAGTAACAAATGTTACTGTTGTGAGCTTACATTCAGGAAGAGCCAGTTCAAACAGCTCTTCCAGGCTTGCTCAGGCCAGAAAATCTCTACCAACAAGCTCAGGGTAGGCGGTGGTCAGGAGCCACAGCTCCAAGACTATGGAAGCAAAGATTCCTGGCCCGTCTCCCTGCCGCCCTCTTCCTTTTACTGTCTAGCCAGGTTTGTTAGGACGTTGGTTAATGGGACTCTACTTCATAATGAACTGATTTGAAGAGCCAAGGCCCTTAGCACAGAGTATTGCTGCCTACTCAACCCCCTTTCTTTCAAGGGTCTTGTTTTATGTGGATGGGTGTTTTGCCTGTGTGTATGTCTGTGTACCATTGTGCATGCTTGGTGCCCAGAGAGGTCAGAAGAGAGCATTGGATCCCCTGGAACTGGAGCTACAGAAGGTTGTGGGCCACCGCACTGGTGCTGAGAATCCAACCCATGTCCTTCAGAAGAGCAGCCAGTGCTCTCAACTGCTGAGCCATCTCTCCAGCCGCCTCCCACTTTGGTTTCGTGTCGTTCATTCCCTTGGGTTTTTTGAGGGCTCCCTATGATGAGGAGCCTCATCACTGGAAAGGTATTTGGTTTTCTCTTCTTGCCTGTCTAGAACAAGAACTCTGCCTCGAAGAAGAACTTCCAGACGAAATCACTGCAGAAATATTCGCGACTGAAATTCTTGGCTTATCCTTTAACGACGGTTCTGGACAGTTTGCCCAGTGAAGTCCTGGAGAAGGCTGGCAGCACAAAGCTCTGTGTGTGTGCGTGTGTATGTGTGTGTGTATGCTTGCGAGTTTGCCAAGAGGTGTTCCTCTTTTCTGCCCATGCCCACCCCACCCCCCAA
This sequence comes from Meriones unguiculatus, assembly GCF_030254825.1. Lineage (NCBI taxonomy): Eukaryota > Metazoa > Chordata > Mammalia > Rodentia > Muridae > Meriones > Meriones unguiculatus. The sequence goes on along the minus strand of NC_083352.1, from coordinate 88,284,032 downwards.
TCCTCAGAGCATTTAGACATTAAAAGTAAACTTCACACAGCTGGGCATTGTACTGTCTGTGAAAGAGAAGAGCAGGTGGAGAACAGGCCAGGCAGCCTGAGGGGCCTCAGCCAGTGGCAGGCCTTCCTCATGACATGTCCACTCCATGGCAGTCCTCGACAGCCACTTGTGCCCTTCCCCTGGAGTGCTGCCTGTACCGTCGGCCCCTGCTGCTTGGAGGAGGTGTCCGGGGCTCCTGGGAGTGCCAGACTCTCTTCTTTCTCAGCAAAACACCCAAACACCCGTGTGTGGCTGTCACAGCAAGCATCACCGGCCATGCTCAACCCCGGTGGCAACTGCCAAAGGAAATGCAGAAACAGCCTGGGTCCCAGAAGCCACACAGCGCTGCCCCTTCATGGTGCAAATGACAAGTGTGGCCCCACCACCTCACGGTCCACCAGGCTGCAGTGCGCACGGGGGCAGGAGCAGGGCCATTAGAGGACACTTCCAAGTCACAGCAACATGCGGTTCCCGCCCTGTGCTACAAGTGAAAGCTGTGGTCTGTGTTAGAATTTTAGAGCTTTGCCCTCAGGTCTGAGGTCTCCTTCCAGCAAGTGTGCCCAGCAACACCTGTCCATCACAGTCTAGCATACCTGCCCACCCCCACCAGAGCTTTCCCAGACAACAACATTAAGAAAATGGTTCTTTTTTGGGGGGATGGGGTGGAGGATTAAACTTTTTAAAAATACTTTCTTTCTTCTTATTTTATGTGCTGTGGCATTTTGTCTGCAATGTATGTCTGTGTGATGGCGTCAGATCCCCTGGGATTGGAGTTACAGACATTTGTGAGCTGCCATGTGGGTGCTGGGAATTGAACCGGGGTCCTCTGGAAGAGCAGCCAGTGCTCTTAACTACTGAGCCATCTCTCCGTCCCCAAGAAAACACTTCTGATCCTCTTAAAGAGCCTTTCTCCTATATCGTGTGAGAGAAACGGCACCACATGTGTGCACACGCACCGAGCTCCCCTCATGGGTGTGCACTTGCAGGCTTGGCACACTGAGAGTCTCTGGAACCATCTGGAATGAGGAACAGAACCATGTGTCGCGGCAACCTTCGGCAGGCAGCGGGAGCCGAGGTTCTGCGGGCACCGAGGTTCTGCGGGCACCCGCTTGTCCAAGCGTGTCACCAGGGCTTTGCCACCTGGTTTACGCTTTGTTCTTTAAAGAAAGAAAAGAAAAGAAAGAAACCACGCAAGAGAAACACAAGCTTTCTGAATTGATTTTGTAGCTGCTAAGGGCCTAGGCGACATATTACCAGGCTCGTTAAAAAGTTCACGGGGACATTTTAGAGAACAGGCAACTCGCAAATAACACGTTCTCTTAAAAATAAAACTGGAACTAGGCACAGCCTAGACACCAGGCAGGGTCCCTTTATCAGGTCTGGTACCTGTAACTTTGCAGTTCCTGGCTACATATAACGCGATGGTTACTGCGAGCAAAACTGTCACTGTCACGTGAACCCACCAGGGCTGGTGTTACCATCAGAAACAATCTGGGGTGATCTCACCATGCTCATCCAGCCAGACAGCAGGAAGGCCCAGGCCCAGGGAGAAGAGCAGAACTGATTGCATTGCCCTGCTCTTCCTGTCCCGGCCTGGCCAAGAGGCTTCCCTACCTGGGGACACTCGTGGCAGGTGACTTGATTTCGTGGTCCCTCCACATACTTGACCAAGGTAGGGTCAGTCAGCATCTCAGGGCACCTGAGGAAAGGCAAGGATGGACCAGCACCAGCGTGGGCATCCTGGCCCACAGGTCCTAGGGCTGGGGACAGTGCAGAGTGGCTCGGACTCTTCTGCGTGGGGATGCCAAAGCTGTGGCCTCAGAAAGCCATAGCAAAGGGATGGAAGACCGTGTCGCATTGCTTGTGCATTGAGTTCAAAGGACACAACCCTGAACACCAAAAACCTTACCAGAATGTTCCTTTGAACAAGCAGGCTTCAGCTAGGCGGCGATGGCGGTGATAGCGCATGCCTTTACTCCCAGCACTTGGGAGGCAGAGGTGGGCAGATCTTTGTGAGCTGGAGCCTGGTTGACAGAACAGGACAGAAGTTCCAGGGCAGCCAGGGCGACACAGAGAAGCCTTGTCTCAAAACACTGCCATCCTACCACACCCCCAATGAGAAGAAGGGAAAGAAAGAAAAATGAGGCTTCTGGCTAGCAGACTCTGTGTTGCTATGAGACTGTGGACTCACACACCAGTAGTTATGTGGGCTTCCAGAACCACCCCTCCTCCCCAGTGCCCACCCCTCCTCTCCATGCTCTACCTGTGTGCCCTGGGGTGTGGCTAAGCCCTCAAACCCCGGTGTCCTCGGGGAATAGCTCCTGGGGAATCGCTCCTGGGGAGGTTTCGAGGATTAGAAGAGACTGAACAAGTAAAGCGTTCCTGGCACGGGGTGTCACTCCCAGTACACAGCAGCTGCTATTATCACAGGCAGAGACTGAACCAAAGAACTGAGAAGCTGCCTGACAGACCTCACTTTTCCTGGGACCGGGTTTGAACATCATGACATATCCCTTAGAGGGGGTAGTCTCTGCTAGGTCAAAGCCTGGCTCCCCAATATTTGCAGAGCACCTGAAACTTTGAGTGCACCTGAAACTTAACGTCCTTTATTTTTATTTTATTTTAAAGAATTTATTTTTTTTTCGAGACAGATTCCCCTTGTGTAGCCCTGGCTGTCCTGGGACTCACTCCGTAGACCGCCTTGCCCTCGAACTCACAGAGATCTGCCTGCCTCTGCCTCTGAAGTGCTGGGATTAAAAGCATGTGCCGCCATGCCTTTATTATTTATTTATCTTCGGCTTTCAGGTAGACTTTGATGTAGCTAAGGATGGCTTCTAACTTGAATTGTATCTGAGGATGACCTTGAACTTCTGATCCTGCTATCTGTCTGTTGTGTAATGTTACTTCTGGGGAGATGAGAAGAAACATCTCAGCCCAGATAGAGACCAAAATCAGGAAAACACCAGAGTCTAACTTGGTGAACCAGTCGGTTTTGTTGGGTTAATTATAGGAGTATGGGTAAGGGGTTCCTTACAGGGATAGAAATGCCTCAAAGACAGCTACAGTACCAAAGCCCACGCCACCTCAGGTGACAGCTCACAAAAGCGGAAGCCTGCTGCACAGCCTTCAGCTGGTCAGGCTGGATAGCATCTCTTCAAGGCAGCTATGGTGGTCTAAACCTCCTTCATACAGCCCCGTTTGGCTGAGCATTTTCCTCAGCAGGCCTTACTGCTCCTATGCTTGGGGAGGGTGGGGCCTAGTGAATCTGATCAGTTTCAGGGACTTGCTAAAGCCTCTGAGTTGTTTTCTTCCTTAGCCTTCCTCAGTCGGTGCAGGATTGATGGAAAGTCTCACCTCCCTTTGGAACATCCTGTGTCTTAGCGAACTTCCCTCCAAGATGGGGGTTTTGTGTTAGAGGAAAATGGGACAACACTGTACCTCCCAAGTGCTGGGGTCACAGTCAGTGGTGCCACCCTCACCTACTTCTCCCGTTCTCCTTTAAGTAGCTTTTGAGTTGAAGTGAATTGCCAGGCCTTCCTAACCCTCCACCATTCTTCAATGGGATCTAGGGTAAATACTGAGTTCTTCAAGCCCAGCGGTCTCTGTCTTAGTTCCTCAGGCCTTAGGTTGTAGGACAAACCTGGGCATTACAGAAAAGAGTGGCCATGCCAGTGAACCAGCCCAGCCTTAGTTACAGTTGCCAGAATTTGGACTCTATGACTCCCCCATATGACATCATTTTCCCTCTTAATGTTTTTCAACCATTAAAAAATTTTTTAAAAATATATTTAAATGTTAGCCTGTAGACTGTACAAAGCAGACAGTAGTTTTGGCTTGTTCCGCAGGCTGTACTTCCCCACTTCTGCTCTGCATCGTAGGCCAAGTCACTCCCCCTAGTAGACTATCACAACTATACTGAACCTATACGAAATACCTGACTCAGCCTGGTGCGGCGGCACAGGAGATGGAGGCAGGAGGACCAGGAGGATCAGGAGTTCAAAGACATCCTTGGCTACAGAGTGAGTGTGAAGCCAGCCTGGGCTACACAAGACCCTGCCCTTAAAATAATAAAATAGATAGACAGACAGACAGACAGACAGACAGACAGATAGATAGATAGACAGACAGATGCGATACTTAGCCACGCCCTTCAAAAGATAAGGATATGACAAAAAAAGACTGAGATGCAAAGGCCAGACGTACATGACCACCTGGATCCGTCTGCTCACGTAGCCTGGAAACCGCAGGCAGCTGGAAGGAACGCACTAATGAAGAGTGCTAGGCCAGCAGTCATTCCATGGCTTTTATGAACGTGCCATGGTTCTCCCTGTAAGATACTCAGGATAGGGAAGCGGGTAAAGGGTCTCTGGGGACCCTCTGTTCTGTCTTCCACTGCCTCCAAATCCAAAATGAGTTTAAAACGTCTGTGTGGCATCTATTATTTTTGCTGTGTTACAAACCAAACTCTGGGTCTTGTCCATGCTAAGCAAATACTTGGCCACTGAGCCACATCCCCCAGCCTCTACAAAAGACACCTTTTAGAAGGTGGCGTCTACACCGCTGTCTGCATTTGCTGCTTTGCCCTGTGGTTTTCTCCAGTGAACATTCCTGAGACCACCCAGCACATGCCTCGCTAGACATCCCGACTCTCTGACTATCCTAACACATCCTCAGCAGGCCTAAGGAGGTGCAAACCAAACAGGTTTTCTCTGAAACCTTTGCCTCCTGCAGCTGTAACCCTGGTCACAGGTGCTTTTGGAGTGAGCACGGCCTCCAAGGATTTACCGGTGGGTCCCTACAGGCAGCTGTTTCACAACCTGCTGCAGTAAACAGACGGCCCTGGGAACCAGTGTCAAGTTGCCACCCAGTGTACATGTCAGTTACCTACCCTCTGCTGCTCCTGCTTGCAGGAATAGGAAGAAGAAAGGAGGGGCTGGGGACACAGCTGCAACCCCAGCAGTCAGGAGGCACAGCCACACGGGCTGCCGAGCGCGCCACATGTATGCCATAGCCTTCACAGTGAGCAGAGGGCACCAGATTTGCCTGGAGCTGGAGTTACAGATGGTTGTGAGCCACCATGTGGCTGCTGGGAACTCAATGCAGGTCCTCTGGAAAAGCAGCCAGTGCTCTTAACCACCTAGACATCCCTCCAGCCCAAACCTAGAGCTTTTGTGCATGCGGTAGCCTCCTTCCTAACAGAACTGCACCCCCAGCCCCTGATGGCTTCATTCATAAGCCAACTTCTTTTGTTTGTTCAGTGCCAGGTTCCACAGGCTGCACACCAGGCGCTACGCCAGAGGTAACTGTCCCCCGTGACTAAGGCAGGTGTGGCTCTTGCCTCCGAGGAGCATGGGCTAAATAGTCCCAGTTGTGCTGGGAGCCTGGAGGGAAGGCCTGGGCCCCAGGAGACAGACATCGGAGAGGACTGGATTTTGGAGACACTGGTTGGGGTGAGCCAGGAAGAGATGGAAAGCACGTCAGCCAGAGGGGATGGTGGTCCCAAAGCTGGAGCTTGGGAAAGGGATATGTGTGTGGGCGCACGTGCGTGTGCGTTCAGCCCCTGGGATGCTGAGGGTTTGGCGAGCTCTGAGTTCCTTTCCTACCGCTTTGTCCTTTCACGTGTGATTCTTCCTCCTGTGTCTGAACAAGAATATTTTCATACACAGAAGGGCCAGGAAAAACAGACGCCATAAGTGGAAGATCTCCCCCCACCTTCTCCTTCCCTTTCTTTCACTTTTATTGTATTTATTTATTTATTTATTTATTTATTTATTTATTTTGTAAGAAGAGAGTCACACACATGCACGTATGTGCATGGATGTTGGAGGATAACTTGTCAGTTCTTTGCTTCTGCCATGTAGACTTTAAGGATAAAACTCAGGTCATCAGGTTTGGAAGCAAATACCTTTGCTCGCTGAGCCATCTTTTTATTTGTTTGTTTGGAAGCAGGGTTTCTCTATGTAGCCCTGGCTGTCCTGGACTTACTTTGTAGGCCAGGCTGGCTTCCAACTCACAGAGATCTGCGTGCCGCTGCCTTCCCCAGTGCTGGGATTACAGGAGAGTGCCATGGCGCCCGGCTCTGCTGGGATCTTGCAGGTCTTGAGTCCTTGAGCATTACCTATTTGTCCTTCCAGGGTCACTAGGGACACCAGCGTGCAGGTGGTGCTGGGGATAGAGATAGAACCCAGCGCAGAGTTTCCGATCTACAGATGCCCAAGCTAACAATGGCCCAGTGTCAGTCCTGCGTGCTCTGCTACAGTGTATCAGGAAGCCTGGTCCTTGCCTTAAGAAGGTTACATTACAGAGAAAAACGCCTGTGAGAGACCTGGGGTCAGGGAAGGGACAGTGCAGGGGAGGAAGGGATCAGTGGGGAAAGAGAAATGACATAAATGAAGGGAGATATCCCAGGCAGAGAGTGAGTGGGAACAAGGGAAGACTGGAGAATCCCGAGGGTTCCAGGGGTGGGGATGGGGCAGCGGCTGAATCCATAGTAGGGTGTAAGTTATAGGTCTGGAGTACCAAGCTGAGAAGGCTAAACCAGCTGGTGGTGCACGCTTCAGATCCCAACACTTGAGAGGCAGAGGCAGGAGGATCTCTAAGTTCGAGGCCAGCCTGGTCTACAGAGTGAGTTCCAGGACAGACAAGGATGCAGAGAAACACCATCTCAAAATAAAACAAATAAAGGCTAGGTTGGATTAAAATGGAAGGGGGAAAGGAGGTTCAAATTTGCATCTCGGAGGCAGAGGGATACATGGTAGCTAGACGGGAAAAGGGAACAGCGAGGAACCTGTTACATGGTTCAGAAAAGCAAAGGATTGTTTTGGAAGTGGTGCTCAGAAAGAATAAACGAGGCTTAATAAGATGAAAGGGCAGCTGAGTGTGTATTGATCATGACCTCTGATTTATAGCAGTAGAAAGGTGGCTCTGGTTAGCTTGAATGGAAGGTGACTTTATCGGAAGGCCCTCGGGTAATTGAGAGAATCCGTGGAGAGGCAAGCTCTGAAAATGGGCAGGACCACCGCAGGGCATGTAACTATCCTCCAGTCCCCCACAGGCGCTCCAACCGCCGCGTCTCCCACGTGCCATTTCTCTTCCGCTCTATATATCTTCTAAAGTGAAAAATCAAAAGTGAATGTGGGCTAGCAAGACGGCTGGGCACGTAAAGGTGCCTGGTGACAACCTGAGCCCGAGCCTTGTGACCCGCGTAGTGGAGAAAGAACTGCTCCTTGAACATTGTCCTCCTGAGCTTCACACACACAGACACACATAGATACACACACATACAAACGCACATGCACACGCACACAAAATACATGTTTAAAAATAAAAAAAAAGAGCTGAGTATGATGGTGCATGCCTATATTCCCAGCCAGCACTCAAAGACAGAGGCAGCAGAATTGCCTCATTTGAGGTGAGTCAGGGCTACGCAGCAATACTCTGTCTCAAAAAATAAATCGAGGCGAACCCAAACCACAGCATATACCACTTCATCCGCCGAGCTGGCTAAAGGAAAGAGGCCGGCAATAAAAACAAGCTTTGATAAGGAGGCAGCGAGGTCGGGCTCCTTGCACATTGCTGATGAGCTACAAGAAGGCCCTGCTTTGCAAAGCTTTGGAAGTCCCTGAAAATGTTTAGCATAGACTTTGCGTGTGACCGAGCCATTCCTGTCTTAAGGCATACTGCCAAACAGAAGGGAATTATCTGCATAGAACCCACATACGAACATTCACAGCAGCATCACTGATAATAAACAGAAGGTCGAAGCAAGCCAGGGTGCAGCAAACTCGAGGACAAACTCTGCCACATTTACATAATCAAATATTGTTTCATGTTTTCCGTTTCAGCTGTAAAAAGCAGTATTAGTACATGGAACAATACGGATGAGCCTTGAGCATATGCTAGACAATCCATCAGTTACAGTTTGGGGTTTTGTTTTGTGAGACAGGAAGTCACTATAAAGTTTGGGGGTGTTACCAGCGTTGGCACAAGTCACTAATGGGGAAATGAGAGAAATCTGAGGGATTTTTTTTTTCCCCAGGCATACATCTTTTTGCTGTTTTAAACACATGGTCCTAATGTGAAAAATTAAAATAAGAATAGTAGTCAGGAGTGGTGGCCCAATCTTTTAATTCCAGCACTTGGGGGGGAAGAGGCAGACAGATCTCTGTGAGTTAAAGGCCAGCCTACACAGCCAGCACTACATAGTAGTCTGAAAACCAAAATTCAAACAAACAAAAAAAAAAACAGAACAATCAAGCTGGGTGTTTTAATCCCAGCACTTGGGAGGCAAAGGCAGGCAGGATCGCTGAGTTCAAGGCCAGCCTGGTTTACAAAGTAAGTTCTAGGACAGCCAGGGCTACATAGAGAAACCCTGTCTCAAAAAGCCAAAATAATGATAATGATAATGATAATGATAATGATAATGATAATGATAATAATGTGTCTTTTCAAGTATTTCATCAGAGAAGTAGAAAACTTTTTTTTTTTTTTTGAGACAGGGTCTTACTCTGTAGCCCAGGCTCGAACTCACAGAGATTTACCGGCCTCTACCTCCTGAGTGCTGGCATTGAAGGCCTGCACACCATGTCCAGCTAGAATAGCAGAAAACTAACTAATATATGCTAGATGCAGAGGCTTGTGCCTGTAATTCCAGCATGGAATCACATAAGGATTAGGCCAGCCTGGGCTATGGAGTGAGATCCTGCGTGTGAGAAAAAACAAAAACTTAACTCATGATCAAGGCTGGGTGCCATGCCCAGGACTGAAATTCCCAGCTGCAGGGAGATTGGCCCCCTTAGTGCGTCCTGCCTTCAAAACCCAAGGGCTCATCCTGAACTAGGAAGGATGCTCAGATGTAGGAAAGCCACACAGCAGAGACTCTAGGAGAAGGAATTTGGGTGGCTTTCTAGGTTCGTGACTTTAGAATTTACTGATCCTGGCAGAGGTGAGTGGGAGAGCTCTCAGCTAGCACGGGGCTGGCCCTGGGTTCAGTCCATAATTCTGAGAAACAATACAAACTGCTGAGACTCTTTTATTTTAAGACAGAGTCTCGCCACGTAGACCAGGCTGGCCTCAGACTCACTGCCTCTTGAGAGTTGGGATTCAAGGTGTGTACCACCGTGCCTGGCGACCCTCACTCTGTTTTTGGAAAGGCTCCAACTTTACTCCAAGTCGGTAGGACAAGACCAGACTGCCTGAGTTTAATCCTTCAATATTAGAGGAGAATTTGGATATTATCTCACCTTGAACACATTAATCCACCCCCTCCCCCAATACACACACTTCTTTGACAGGATGTCATGTAGCCCAGGCTAGCCTCTAACTCACTGTACAGTCAAGGATGACCTTAAATTTCTGATCCTTCTGCCTCCACCCCGAGTGCTAGTATCATGGGCCTGCACAAGCAAGCCCAGGTTAGGTGTTCGCTTTCTGTGAAAGGAGGGAGGTGGCCTCAACTGGGTCAGCTTCAGCAGCAGAATATCCTTTCTGTTCCCGTTCCAGAGGAAAGGACACTATTGCATTATGTGGATGGAACTTTCTTCTCAACTCCCCATACCCCCACCGCATGCACGCACGTGCGCGCGCACACACACACACACACACTTTGCTGGGCCTGGAGAATGCCCTGCTCCCCAAACCACAGAGCACCTCTGCCTCTGAAAGCCACACCGCTGTGGTGAGTTGCTAGGCTGCAGAGAGCACTGAATCTTGGCCTGCAGCTCTCTCCCAATTACACATCTCTGTTCCAGAGATGGAAACCTCCTCCATGCCTTTGAGGTGAACCAACCTCCACCCTGGAGGTATGCCTAACAGAAGGCATGGACTCAGGGTTGAATTTAGCAACCCAGGAAGGAGGAGAGTTTACCTTGGGTCTCCTGGGCAGGGAGATGATGCCAGCCGTCATGAGGGGCCTGTATTTAGCAAATGCTTTCTGATACACACAAGCACTGAAACAAAACAAAACTGCATTTCATCCTCATAAGAACCCTGTGAGGTGAGAAGCCGTAACTGTATCTTCATTTTAAAGATGAGGCTCAGAATTGTGAAGACGCTTGACAGTGGCTGCTCTTATCCTGACGTCATCTTGTATTCTTAACCTGTCTGGGAGGTTGATATTTGTGGAGATCTTGACTCGTAGTTTCCTATCCATAGTAAGGCTCACCCTAGCTGGGCTCAGTGGCACATGTCTGTAATCCAAGCACTCAGGGAGGCAGAGGCAGGCGGATAGTTCAAGGCCAGCCTGGTCTATAAAGAGAGTCCAGGACAGCCAAAGCTACACAGAGAAACCCTGTCTCAAAAAAACAAAAACAAAGACTAACCCTTAAACTGAAAGCTTCAAAAAAGCCAAGATGAAACGTAAGTGTTATCCCAGGACTCAAGAGACTAAGACAGGAGGACCACAGGTTTGAGGCCAGCCTGAGCTACATAGCGAGTCCTTGTTTCCAAAAAGAAAGAAGAAAGAGACAAACAAAAACAAGTGTTTTAGGGCCAGCAAGATGGCTCAGCAAGTAAAGGCACCTGCCACCAACCCTGACAACTTGAGAACCCAGATAAAGGCGGGATCTGTCTCTCCCTCTACATAAATAATTAAAAAGTTAAAGTGTTTGGAAACGTCTTAAAGACAAGACAAGACAGCAGTTCGTTCAGCGGTTCTTAACCCGTGGATCCTTTTGAGGGGTAGAATGAGCCTTTCACAGGGGTCACCTAAGACCATCAGAAAACAGATATTTACACTACAGTTCATAACAGTAGCAAAATTACAGTTACAAAGTAGAACAAAAATAATTTTATGGTTGGGGATCGCCACACATGACTGTATTAAAGGGCTGCAGCACTGGGGAGGTTCGGAACCTCTGAGTTAGGTAGACGGAAGCTGAGAAGATGGTGAACGGCACTCAGGCAGGGAAGTGGCCTTCCTACTCTGCGGGACCTGCCAGCTTTGGCACTTTTATTATTAGTATTATTTTTTATTTAGAAACTATTAGTTTCTATAATCAAGCCCACATGGATAAGACCTGACATATTTAATACAATGTTATGAATGGGAAAAAAATGTTTCTATACCAATATAGTCATGCATTTCTGTAATGGCAGCTCAATAGGTAAACGGGGATACTTTTTTCCAAGGTTAGCATCACAGCTACAATTATCCAAGAATTCAAATTAAAAATATATGAAATATATACATTGAAGACATAAACATATATATATACACATATATATGATAGCAGGATCTTTAGTCATTTGAGCAGAATTGTAGACTCATCCAGCACTTCATTAAAACAAACAAACAAACAAACAAACCAAAAAGCTGGGTGCAGTGGTATACGCCTGTGATCCCAGCACTCAAGGAGGCAGAGGCAGGCAGATCTCTGTGAGTTCCAGGCCAGCCTGGTCTACAAAGTGAGTCCAGGACAGCCAGGGCTACAAAGAGAAACCCTGTCTTTAAAAACAAAAACAAACACAAAAAGCACCCCCCCCCCCAGCTAGCTTTGGCATATTTGAACTTGACTGAATGATTTTGTGAGGTAAGAGAAGTGAAAGTTAAATCTAAGCCCTAGTGGATGTGGTGGCTCATGCTTGCAATTCCAGTGCATAGGAGAAGGTGCAAGGGTCAGGAGTTCAAGGCCAGCCTCAGCTACTTAGTGAGTTTTGGGCTAGCCTGGGCTATATGAGACTTTGTAGCGGGGAAGGGGACAGAAGAGGAGGGTTATAGGGGGAAAAAGAAGGGAGAAGAAGAAATGATACAGTGTCTGACCCAGTCAAGGAGAGCTCAGCTTGTAACAAGGAAATGTGACACCGTGGGCAAGGCCTAGCAGAAACATTAGAGTCGGTCAGACACAAACTATAAAACAACCGAGTTTTGCTGAAAGAAAGAAGCTTAAAAATTTCTGCAGGGACAGGAGACTATAAAAAATGACATACTAGATTCATAAAGAACATTTGTAGAAAGCTTTATGGTTTAATCAGGGATCAGAAACACAATACCTTCAGGGGCTAGACAGCAAACAGAAGTCAGGCAGCTGCGTGAGCTAACTGGTCACCTGAGCAGCTGAAGGGCAGGGGCTGCTCAGGTCTAGTGGCTGCTGTGTGGCCCGGGGGCCCGGTCGGCAGAACTTTGGCTGGTTCTAACGATTTGCGGTTTCTTTTTATGATAGTCAAATTCATGTAGCAACACACTGACCATTATAAGCACTTTTCTCCCTCTTCCATTTTCATGACTGTGTGTGTGTGGTTTGCATGTGTGTATGCATGTTTACATGGGTCGCTTGCACATGGATGTGCATGCATGTGGAGGCCAGAAGTTGATACTGGGTATCATCCTCTATCTACCTTGTTTACTGAGGCAGGCTCACTAAATCAAACCCAGAGCTTGCCGGCATGGGGAGTCTCACTAGCCAGCTCGTTCTAAGGGTCTCCTGTCTCTGCCTTTCAAGACTGGAATTACAGGCCAGTTGCTGTGTCCACCAGCACTTCTGTGAGTCCTGGGGAGCTGAACTCTAGTCTCTGTGCTTTTGTGGCAAGTGCTTAGCCACCCATCCATCTGCCCGGCTCATTGTAATCATCTCAAAGCACAATTCACGGACACAGGGCATTCACCTCTGTGTAGTACCAGAAAGCTTTATTACAGAGAAAAACCCATGCCCGTTAGCCATCATTCACTCCTCCTCTTAGCTCCTGCCTAGTGTAGACAGCTCAAGTAAGGGGGAGATACGCTCTTTGTCCTTGCCTGCCTGTGTCTTTCCGCTTAGCACGCTTTCAAGCATGTTCGGCCGTGTTGGTATTCCTTTTGTTATTCGTGGGTGAATAATCCCACTGTTTGAAAAGACAGCTGTCAATCAATTAGGATTTGGGTTTTTAACATTTTTACATTTTATTTAGTGTGTGTGTAGGCGTGTATGTAAATGTGGCGATCAGAGGGCAGCTTTCGGGGGTCAGTTCGCTCTTCCCCACAGTATGGGCTCTGGGACTCAAACTCTGGTCTCCAGGCTTGGCAGCAAATGCCTTTACTAAGTCATCTTGCTGACCAGATATGTGGATTTTTGATATGTTTTATTTTTAAATTATATACATATATACATACATGTAAGTACCCATACATATTTCAAGGGGGAACTTCGGTACAGCACTTGCCTAGCATGCACAATGCCTGCACTAAACAAAAATTAACTCCCTGGGCCCAAGCACATATCTGATGGTCAAATACAGAGAGGCAAAAATATCAGACTTCTGATTTATGGCACATTTTCCAATCCATTGCTCAGAATGGTTTTCTGACATAATTGATTTTTGCTTGTTTGTTTTTGTTTTTCAATACAGGGTTTCTCTGTGTAGCCCCAGCTGTCCTGAAACTTGCTCTGTAGACCAGGCTGGCCTTGAACTCATAGAGATCGGCTTGCATCTGCCTCCCAAGTGCTGGGATTAAAGGCGTGCGCCACTGCCACCTAGCTTGATGGCTCTTATTTTTTGTTTGGGGATGGTCTTTCTATGTAGTCCTGGCTAGTCTACAACTATCTACATAAACCAAGCTGGCCTTGAACTCAGAGTTCTTCCTGCCTCTGCCTCCCGAGTGCTGGAATGAAAAGATTGGGCCACCGTGCCAGACTATTAGCCGTATTTTTATTTTTCACATTAGGACCGTGTGTTTAAAATGGTAGTAAGATATATGTCTGGGGAAAATCCCAGAGTCTCACTCTCATTTCCTCCTGGCTCCCTCTACCAACCCCCACAGCACTTCCAAACTTCGGGGGAGATGCTTTGTACTAGCATCAATGGGGGTCACAGATGAAGTTCAGGGCTGCAACCTTGACTCAGTTTCCCCATCTGTGAAATGACCGGTGTTGGGCTAGTTCCTCGCTAGTCACGGTGCTTGCTCACATTAGGTCATCTCTTTTCCCAGCATCCACCTGGGCAGGCATCCGCTCTGGTCCAGTCTGCTTAGCCGCAGCTGCACACCCATCTGTCCCTATTCTGGTCGACTGCGGTAGATTCTGTCACCCAGCTGTCCCAAAAGTCCTTCTGGGTTGGGTCGATCCAGTTTACCGGCTGCTCCCGGGTCAGTGCATGGCACTCCCAATAGGAGCCGGTTAAAATTTCATTGCGGTCTTCGAATAAGCCCCAGGAAGGTTTATCCGTGACTGGGGCAACTTATCTCCAGGGGGCAAGGAAGCCCTGCGACGGTGCCAATTGCCCCCAGGCTCTGGCACCTTTCCTGTGACCCTCCTTGAAGCATGGGGAGGCGACGTCCTATCTCGCACATTTCACCAGGGCAGCTGGCCAGAGACCGGCGCCTCAACTCTTTCCAAGATCACCTCGCGTCCCGAACCGCCGCCTCCAACTCCGAGAACTCAAGCGCCCGACAGGAAACTTGCGCGATCGCGCCCGCGGCCACCAACCAGAGCCAGGGCACCCACGGCCTGCAGCCTGCCATCCCCAGAGTGTGTGTCTTTGGGGGGGAGGAGGAGGCCCTCCACCGCACCTGCGGCCTCCGGGGAGGGGTCCGCACGCGAGCCCGCCCCGCGTGTCCGGAGGCCGGGGTCACCCCCGCTGGCTCCCCCGGGCGAGGTCCCCCGAAGCTCCCCGGGGAGGGCGGCGGCGCCCGGAGGCCGCACTGCCGGCGGCCGCGCCGCTCCCCCTCGCTCTGTGCAGCTGCCGCCCGGCGCTTGCGCACTGGGCCCCGGGCGCGCGGCGGCACCAGGCTTTGTGTGTGCGCGTATGTGTGTGAGTGTGTGTCTGTGCGCGAGTGAGAGAGCGGGCGAGCGTGGCGAGCAGGACCCGGCGGGCGCGCTCCCCCAGCCTCTCTCTCTCTCTCTCCCCTCTCTCTCTCCCTCCCCGCCAGAACCATGTCGGGCAGGTCGGTTCGAGCCGAGACCAGGAGCCGGGCCAAAGATGATATCAAGAGGGTCATGGCGGCTATCGAGAAAGTGCGCAAATGGTAAGCCGAGGCGCCTGCTCGCTCGCTCGCCCGGCTCGCTGCACCGCGCCGCGGCCGCCAGCAAGCCCGGACCCAGCGCGCGGAGCGGCGGGGCGCAGCGGCCCCGGGCCCGGAGTTGGCGAGGGCGCGCGGCCCGGGTCACCTGCGCCCTGCGGGGGCTGCGTCCGTGCCCAGGTGTGCTCGGCGCCGGTCGCCCACCTGGCGCGGCGGCGGCGGCGGCGGCGGCTCGGAGCTCGGCTTTCGGGAGAGGGGGGTTCGCAGCCGGCCCCAGAAGCCATTTCGTGTGTGTGTGTGTATTTTTTTTTTTTTTTTTTTTTTTTTTTTTTTTGTGCAAGTCACATGAAAGCGGCTTCCCGCGCGCCGGGGCCGCGATGCCGCCGGCGGCGGCGGCGGGCAGAGCGCGAGCTCCATTGTGCAGCGCGGAGCGGGCCGCCGTCTCCTCCCGGGGCGGCGCGGCGCCCGGGTCCCCCCCCCCCCCCGGCACACACACCCCACGCCCCGACCCGCCCGCAGCTCCCCGCCTCCCAGGCCTCGGCGCCCTCGAGTCTGCGGAGTTTGCAGAGCGCGAGCCGTTTAAATTTAGCGCTTTGGGCAGCCTGGAGCGAGGGCTCCGGGCGAGGAAGGAAGATGGGGGCGAGCGCTGTGAAGGCGGTGGCGCGGCCCGGGCGCGGGGCACCCACGGCTCCCACCCGCCCCGCGCGACGCCCGGAGGTCGAGGGGCGCGATGTTTGCAGCCAGAAGCCAAGTCCTGGGCCGCGTCTGCCTTCTCCTAGCTGGAGCTGGTGTTTGTTTTGCGGAGAGAGCGAGCGACCGTTGTTTTTGTTCTCTGCGCTAGGGGAGGAGGAGGGGACCGCGAGATTCGGTGTGGGCCGTGCGTGTTTTTCAAGCTCAAATTAGATTGTGCCCGGCGTGGCCTCGTTATAATTAGGAGGATGGAACATTTTCACGGCCCTCGTCGGGATCTGACTCCCGAGGCGGCCCCAGAGGCCAGGCCCGAGGCGTCGGTAGTCCATCACCAGGTTGGGTCAGACTTGTTGAAAACTCCCTGCTCTCTGATTTCAACTTTATTACGGTTTTTTTTTTTTTTTTCTTTTTTCCCACGGCTTCATCAGGGTCCGAAAAGGAGAGGAACAGCTACGAGGGTGTCCCCAAGTGTCAGCGGCCACGGGCTGGTCCTGTCCCTTTATAGGAACTGGCCAGGCCCCATTGCAGACTGTTTCTTTTGGGGGTGTCATTTCTTGAGTAACGCCTCTGTTGTTGTTGTTTTTTTTTTTTTTTTTTCTTTTCTTATTACTATTGGGGGTGGCCTGTTTCTGGTCCGGTGGTGTCACAAGTTAGCTGTCCTTTCAGAGTGAAACCCAACAAAAAAGGCAAGGAGGAAAATCAATAAAGTCCACGTGCTCCCGGGCCTCCTATGGAAAGGGCTTTCTGCGGATGGCCGGATGCCCGCCGTGGGCTGGGTTTGGCTCCAATGGGACAAAGAATTTTCACAACCGTGAGAAGGGGAGGCTTTCCAAAGTTGAGATCCAAGTCCTGGGTGCCGGGAGCTCCCCTGCTGAGCAGGGCGCCCAGTGCCCAACTGGAGCCATTTAAAAATGGCAGAAACAGCTGCAGGCCAAAACACAGAGGAAAACAACACAGTGCCCCCTCTCCTGCGGGACTCTCAAGGGAAGGCTGGGGTGGCCCCCCCTCCTCTGCCTCAGTCCCCGTGTGAAGAAAGAACTGATATCAGGGCAAGAGTACCTTCTGTCTGCCACCCGCCTGGAGGGTGGAAAGAGGCCGTGTAAGCTGCCTTTCTGGTCCTGGAGCTGTGACAGCTGCGGCTGGGGTCTGCCAGCTGCTCTGCAGGGCGGGCAGATGGAGGGATGGGGCTTTCCACCCCGAGGGCCCCAGAGCATGAGGCCTGGAGGCTTCTGCTTCCATCCTGGTGGGTTCACAGCCTGCCCAGCCTGGGACGGCAGCAGGAGATGTAGCTAGGTTCTTTCCTGTGTCTGGGGGTGAACAAGTACATCACGACCTCTAAGTACCTCAGGCTTCGGGATCTCCTGCCTGAGTCTGTGCTTCACTTCCTTGCCGTGACCTTGGGCAGAATAGGAAACTCAGTTCTCTAACCCTGGCCACCAGGGCTTTGATGCTCCCTCCCTCCTGGAACTGCTGAGGACTGAGTCAGGTGGAGGCACCAGGGTACACAGGGCCCCTATGGAGGGTGAACTTTGTGGAAATTTTGATTCACTTGCCTCCCCATCTTAAACAGAAATGGAGGGGTCTTCCCTTGAGTCGCTGAAGCTGGTTTTGCCCTGTCTGTAGAGCAGTCTTGCAATCAACCCTGAAGGCTTTGGGGGTTGTTTATTAACTGTGGCCACCAACCATGCATTTCACCACTGCCTGAGACTTGGGGTTGCCAGAATTAGCAAATGAAAATACAGAACACCTAGCTAAATTTGAGTTTCAGATAAATAGCAAAGTGATTTAAAAAAAAAAAACAAAAAACAAAAAACCCCTGTTCTCCTTGGGTATGGTGGTACATGTCAGCACTTGTGAAGTGCAGAGGAATCAGGAGTTCAAGGCTAGCCAGGCTAGATTTGAGCTTGTCACAAAGAGAAGCAAAAAAGAAGTGACATTTTCTTCTGAGAGTATTACTTTGGTGGTAGAATTTGAGGTTAATGTGCACAGGGCTCTGGGTTTTGTCCTCAGCCTGTGTGCGTGCACGCGCACACGCATGACCAGATCCTCGCTCTGAAAGCCTAGGGTGGTATCTCTTATGCCTGCTTGGCCAGCCCTACCCTTCCTCTGCCCTGCAGAAGAAGCCTGTGCCAGCTGCAGCCCCCTACCCACAGCTTGCAGCTACTTCTCTTCTCCTTTCTGTCTGGTGTCCCAGCCAAGATGTTGGTGGGGTGTGAGGTGGCCAGAAGATGGCCAAAGGAGATCAAAATGGTGGGTCCCTTTTTGGGAAACTGGGTCAGGCTCAGGAGGTCCAGAATGGGAAAGACAGAGACATCAGCACTGTGTGGTAGACACTGGTCCAGGACCTTTCAGCTCTTGGTCCTAGGGGTCCTTCAGCAACTTGCCATGAAGGCGGAGTGGCTAGTTTATGGGGGCTTTCCATCCAGACCTTATTAGGATTAGGACAGGTCTTCCAAGGTGACAAACACTAGTTGGGTAATGAATATACAAAAAAGGCATTTAGAGCTCTTTGGAGTCAGCAGAGCACCCTGGGAAACATTGGACTTTAGACCCAGTAGAGCAATGAAAATTTACCTTGGCCTTGAGAATCTGAGACAGACCCTTGTAGTTCACATAAGACCCTGAGCCAGGCAGTGAAGGTGCAGGGCTCTAATCCCAGCACTTGGGAGGGAAGAGGCAGGCGGATCTCTGTAAGTTCGAGGCCAGCCTGGTCTACAGAGTGAGTTCCAGGACAGCCAAGGCTACGTAGAAAAACCCTATCTCTTTTCTACGCCTGGGACTTCATTTCATCCTTTTGTCTCGGGAACACAATTCTGATAGGCAGAGGAGGTATGGAAGCCAAGCTGGTTGCCATGGAGGCAAGAGGACGCCAGCTCTGTAGAGAGTAGTTTGTGGCTAGGTTGAGGTGCAACTTGGTGGTCAAAGTGAATGCCTCCGGGTGATAAGATGTGGGTGCTGGGAGCCAGCCAGTGTGTGTCATCTGGAGCAAGCTGTGGCTCCCAGGGGCATGTGGGCCATAAGGACTATGAAGGTAAACAAGATATGCCTCCTTGGCCACCCGATGACCCCCTTGCTGTAAGATAATGGGAACTGTCTAGTTCCCTCATGGGAGGGAAGCCAGCTGTGTAAGTTCCCCCATGATGGGCTGGGCACTTGTTGCAGGGGATCTTTCAACTGCTCCCCCTGAGCCAGAGCCTCTCTGAGAGCTCTGCCTCGCTTCCTGGGAGGCCAAGAGCCAAGTCCCAGGTCAGGGGTCAATCCCAAGGTCAGGTTCCACTTCAGTTTTCAAAAATGTTTTTTACTTTTTTTGTTGTTGTTGTTTATTTTGTGTGTGCCCACACGGGAGAGGGAGGGAAGGAGAGAGAGAGAGAGCATTCACACGAGTGCTGGTCACACTTGCAGTGGTCAGAAGACAACTTGTGGGAGTGGGTCATCTCTTTCTACCATGTTATTTCTGAGGCTCTACCTCAGGTCATCATCATCATCATCACTGTGTCGCTTAGAGCCACCTGGGACCTAGAACTAGCAATCTTGCCTCGGCCTCTGCGGGTGCAGGGATCTCAGGTTATTAAAATTACATACCAACCTGCCCAGCTGCCCACGGTCAAGTTCATAACTCCTGCCTCTGTCCCAAAGCCCCCTCAGTGTCCACACCTAGTAATAGTGCTACAGAACGTTTTCTCTACCCAGGGGTGACCCGGGTACTCAGTGAAGCGGTCATCAGTGGGGAAGAAGGAACCAAGGTGCAGCGGGTGGCCCGTAACACCTGATCACTTCAGACAGATGGATAAACACATTCCAGCTTTGAACTGGTTGATTTACTTGCACTCAGACCAAGGAAGCTAGTCAAGAGCTTGTGAGTATCGACTGAGCGACTTTTAGGTTCTAGAAGTTTCTGTCGCCCTGGTTCTACAGAAAGGACTGTCCCTTACCATGGACAGCAGAATAGTAGATCTGTGTTACCACGGATCATCTGTGTTGCCATGACCAGGATGGCAACAGTTTCTGGATCGCTTGTTCTCTCATCTATAAGATGTGCTCCTCTCCTGGCCTTTCACCATTCTCAGAGAAAGAGAGAGGAGGGATGGCATGTAGCTTGGTCCGTTGTACACAATGTCCATCAGGATGTGTCTCGGCTTGTCACTGAGGTTGTTCCCTCCAGGCACCGTCTGAGTATTTCAGGTGGGCCTGTGGCTTGTGCATCCTGCCTCTGACGGCAGACAGACCTCTGCCTCCACTTCATGTTTTCCTATGCTAAAAGGAGTGTGGGCGGGGCCTGGCAGGTGCTCTGGGAAGCAGTTGGAGCCAAGGGTTTGCATTCTCACTACGAGGTCATGAGTTCACCTCCTCAGGTCTCACTTCCGTGACCTGTCAGGTGGGGATGATGGCACTTGCTGTCACACACGGTCATGTAAACATCAGAGTATGTGGGCGGTAGTGCTCAGCGTGGAAGCAGCTAGACAAGGTCTCCTTTAATGATGTGAGCCAGGCCGTCACTGATGGGAACACGGAGCCCTGAAGGGGCCGAGTTTGTGAATGGAGGTGTATGATTTGGTTAGCTGTTTTTGAGTGTACACACCCCAAAAAAAAACAGCCTCAATAATGACATGGCAATAACTGTAATGTGTCACACCATAATATGAGGGGTAAAAAAGCCAAGGTCCTCACAACTGTAGTTCTAGGTAGCAGTGGGTCTATTGTCATTGAAATTGCAGCCTTGCCACCTCCTCTGGCCCCAACATCTCACCTCCTTGGTTACTTGCTGAACTCAGTGGGAAGTCAGACTGCTCCCTAAGATAGCCAAATTAGAGCCTAGACTGCTGGTGTTCAAACCCCAGCCCTGCCTCGAGTGCGTCTTCCCAAGTTGTGCCTACCCTTACCCACGTACATGGCCTCTAAATATTTAGAGCAAGAAATGACGCCCTCTAACAGAAGTTAGTGGCCATAATAATAGTCTGGAAAACGTCGGTGGCTTGGAGAGGGCATAATTATTATTCTTGATGAAGCCAGTCTCCTCTTTTCCTTCTCACGGCTCGTGATTTTTCTCCTCCTCATCTGCAAACCTGTCTCTTTCAGCTGGGGACTTGGACTCTCCTGTGGGAGATTTAAACCCAGGTGATCGGGGATCCAGGTGGAGCCTCAGCTGAAGGATAGGTACAAGGACCCGTCCCCACAAGGCCAGGCTCGGCCTGCCCCTCAGTGCCCACCACAGCCCATATGCCCCTGCAGTGCTCTGAAGGGAATCTGCCAGGAGGGTAGGGTGCTTTCTTGCATTCTTGATTCCGAAAGGGTAGACTTCGTGAAGCTTGCCTTGGTCAGGTGACTTTCCCAGGGGCCACAGCCATCAAGGACAGATCTGGGATTCCAGCCGTATCTGCACGATCAAAGCTTGTGGCCCCAGGGCTACAACCAGTCGTCCCTTTGTAGCTGTGACCTCTGCTGCTGCCACCACCCATTCCCCCCACCCCCACCCCTGTAAGCAGAGTCCTGTACAAAGCCCCCTGGTTATGGGCTCTTCCTCATTCCCTGCAGGGAGAAGAAATGGGTGACCGTTGGTGACACATCTCTACGAATCTACAAGTGGGTCCCTGTGACGGAGCCAAAAGTTGATGACGTGAGTATGTAGGGCTGATGTGTCATCCTTCCCTCCTGCCCTGGGTAGCCTCCCCGCTTCCGGCAGAAGAGGTCTGTTGCCAACCATTGGCCTGGGGATGTAAGGCCAAACTGCTTGGAAGGCACAGAGCCCAGCTAAGGCCCAGAAAGGCTGCTGGACCGTTTCCTTGGCGCCCTGTGGTCCTGCCCCAGAACCTGAGCTGATAGGAGGAATGCCCCTTGAAAGCTGTCCACTGTTTTAGGAGCCCCATAGCTGGCCAGCAGAGACACACTCTTTGTATGGGGCTTGCTTTCCCTAGAGCCCTGCACACTATGGTGTGGGAACGGGCAGTGCGGTGCCCAGTTATACCAAGCCTCCGCCTTCACTGTGGCTCCGTTCCTGGGCCGCTGTCCATCTGCCAGGCCCCATGCTCATGCTCCACACAAACATCTACCTGCTCCCTATCTTTTTAAATCTCTTTACAAGGGGAAGACATGATCTCTGAGAGGTACAGGGCCACTTCTCCAAGTCATGCAGCTGTCAGAGTTGAGACTGGGACCACCCAAGGCTTTCTAATTTTGAGATACATATGTTCTCTGCTCCTGGAGAGCTGTTTAGTGGACAAGGTAGAGCAGGAGGGAGAGAGCCTGGTATGAGGATGCCTGTGCCACTCGAGAGAGGGGCTGTATGAAGGTTAAGGGAGACAGGTGGGGCCATGCTCACTGCAATGGCCAGAGAGGGCTGTGGTGACCAGGGCTGCGCTGGAGAAGGGTGATATAGAAGCATCCAACCCACTTCCCACCTAAAGGCCTTGGCACTGCTGGTCCTCTACCTGCTGGCTCTGCCCAGGTTACCCACAGTTGGCCTGAGGAGATGAGCTTGGCCCCAGCTGCTTCTGGGAGCAACATGGCCATGGTCAGTAAGTTTTGTTGTGGGGCAGCAGCTTTCTCGGGGAAGACAGTCTTAGTGTCCCTTTCAAGGGACCAGCCTCTCTTTCTGCCCCATCTTCAGTAACGTGCCCCCGAGCATCTAGGGACTCTACGCAGGGCTGAGATCACATGCTCACCCTGAACAGGCTGAGAACTTAAGTGACTGGCCTCCTGCCTTGTTTTGACCTGGGTTTCTGAAGCCACCAAGTCCCCTCTTACCATAAAGGGACCAAGGCTCGGCCCATCCGTATGTAACCGGACAAAGAGCAGAGCGGCTCAAGTCCTCCAAGGCAGCTCCTGGCTCCGGCCCACGCCTTGGCCTTAACACGTCATTAGGTGGTGTAGAAATGCTGGCTGCATCTGAGGAGACTTGGTCCCCTGCTCTCAAGGAATTTCTAATCTCGTTGGGGGAAGATAATTATAGAATAGCATGAAACAGACATCAGGGAAGTGCCAAATGGAATATGATCAAGGGGATCATATGGGCTGCGGGAAGGATGGGGCGGCTCCTGGCTGGGCAACGAGCACTGGGTATAGGTAGAGTCAGACAGACGAGCCTCGGCTAGCCCACAAGGCTGGGGGCTTCCCCTTGCTATGGGGCTTCTTGCTCCCTCCCTGCGTAGAGGAGCCATCTAGCTCGTGTGGCTTTTGTACCCAGAATGCGCACTCTGTCGCCTGGAGAATAGCACAGTGTTCCGGGGATGCTGAGTTCCTTCCACCTCGGGGCACCGCCCCAGACAGCCTCCTTAGACTGTCGGGAGGTCAGACTAAGACTTCGTGGAGGTGGGAGAGGGGGGGGTCAGCTTTTTATGGTTTTAGAACATATTTAATTAGGATACAACTATACCATTTAAAAAAAAAATGAACATTAGTATTCTTGAAGGTTTCATTCTTTTCAAATAGGCAAAACAGGTGTCAAAGTTCAAACGTTGCTTTCTTTTTGTGTGTGTGTGTGTTCGTGCGCATAAATGTGGGTTCCAGGGATGCAACTTAAGTCTTCAGGCTTGTTGCCTTTATTGCTGAGCCATCTCACCTGTTCCTGTTATGGAATTAGATATATATGTGTGTGTGTATGTGTGTGTGTGTGTGTGTGTGTGTGTGTGTGTGTGTGTGTGTGTATGTATTTGTTTTGGTTTTTTTGAGACATGGGATTTCTCTGTATAGCAGAGCTCTGGCTGACCTGGACTCGCTTTGTAGACCAGGCTGGACTCAAACTCATAGAGATGCACCTGCCTCTACCTCCCCAGTGCTGGGATTAAAGGTGAGCGCCACCGTGCCTGGCCATTATTTTGTATTTTTTGAGACAGGGTCTTGCAGTATAGCCCAGGCTGGTCTCAAATTCACACTTCTGCCTCTGCCAGGCTATTATGGGATGGAGTATGCTCTCTGAGAGAGTGGATTTTGCTTTGAGGGTGTAGCCCAGTGGTAGAATGTTTGCCGAGCATGTATGATGCTGTGTTCTTTAAACCACAGGATGCTAGGTTTAGGGTGCCTGCAGCGGCTCAGTAGTAAAGGCATTTGCCACCAAGCCTGATGACCTGAGTGTGATACCTGGAGCCCACGAGGTAGAATAAGAGAACTGACTCCTAAAAGTTTCCTCTGACCTTCACATGTGCACTGTGCCTCCACACACAAGTAAAATAAATATAATTTAAGAATCAGTAATTCCATACCATTTTCGTCAGTGCCCGCAAGCAGGCACGCCTCGTGCCGCTGCGGATACGCACCCTGCCTCTGTGGATTTGTACCTTCTTTAAGTACCTTAAAAGGAAATGACTGATTTCTCAAATGCACGAGTGTTTTCTCTGCGTGTATGTATGTCCACCCCGTGCATGCAGCTCTGTTTCCCCCAGAAGCCAGGAGAGGGCATCGGATCTCTTAGAACTAGAGTTGCAGATGGTTTGGGAGCCACTCCATGGATGCTGGGAACTGAACCCAGCTCCTCTGCAGGAACCGCCAGTGTCCTTGGTAGCTGGGCCATCTCTCCGGCCATGTTTAGATAGTAATGCTGCAGCATCTCCTTTATCTCCGTATGCACGCACCCCAGCTTGCGTTTACCTCCCTGCGGGTACCAGCGCACCCTGATTGCCTTTTCCCTTCCGGAGTGCCTCTCCTCACGAGTGCACAATAGGCGCAGTCCCCTCAACACCCCCCCACGGTGGTGGCAGCTGTATGCTCTGCTCCTCTTTGTCTTGGAGATATTGAGGTATTTTAACATGTTCATGCCTCGCAGAGCTTTCTGATTAAAATCCAAAGAGAGCTGCCTTAGTCTCTTTAATTGTTATATCGAACAATCAGACCATCCATGATTTATTTTTGGAACCTTTTTTTTTTTTACCATCACTTAGAGAAACCAACACGATTCCGTTCCCGTGGGGGCTGGGCTGGGGCTCACCGCAGAGCACTGGCCCAGGATGTGTGAGGCCGTAGGTTTGATCCCAGCACCCTAAAAGCACCCTTTCTATTCCCCGCTGCTTCTTTGAGTTTCCATTCTTCCTGATACTTTGAGAAAAGCAGCCCCGAGGGGCTCAAGCTGCTGGAAATGAGTGGCCTGTGTCTGCCACGGCTGAACCCGCTCTTGGTCAGCAGTGACTGTGACAGTGACCTTTCCCCTAATTTCTCTACCTAGAAGAAGAGGGAGTTCCCAGCAGCCAGGGTGCTTGTCTGTCTGCAGGTAACAACCCCACAGACGGGCGAGATTATGTCTTGGAATCCTCCCCTCGGTGAGACTGTTTGATCCCAAGGTGGCAAGGTCCACTTTGTGGGCCACATTGAGATGCAGGCAAAGACAACCTGCCAAGGCTTGGGGCTCTGACTGTTTGACGGGATTAAATATTCATTCCACTCCCCAGGGCGCGCGCGGGCACACACACACACACACACACACACACACGCGCGCGCGCGGACATGACTGACTGGGTTTCCGTTCCATTCTCCTCTCTAGAAAAGCAAGAATAAGAAGAAAGGCAAGGACGAGAAGTGTGGCTCAGAGGTGACCACCCCAGAGAACAGCTCCTCACCAGGGATGGTGGACATGCACGGTGAGCCGTCCCCCTGCCTGGGCCTCGGGAACTCCTAAGCTGTGCTTTTGTTTCTCTAGCAGGTTTGTTCACATTCCAGGCAAAGGGTAGGAGGGCTGGGCAAGACTGCCAGGCCTCTGTGCCAAGGAGGAGCTCTTCAGAGAAGACGGTTCTTTCCCTGGTACACCTAGCCAAGAAACAAAACAGACGCATAAAAATGACACCCTCTCCTCACCCAGAGGCAGTCTCACAGGAGAGGATCCCAGCAACCCTACGAACCCAGGAAGATTTGGGGGTGTACCACACCAGACCCACCAGTGTATTTTCCATTCTTCATTTTTGCTTTGCTCCTGGGAAACTGCAGAATGGATTTCTGAGTGGTTCATGCTCATCGTAGGAACCTGGGCTCCACCCTCTTGTGACAGCCTTAGCATCCATCCTCAGAAGTAACTTGCGCCCCATCCATCAGGGTGTGCATGGGGCCACATGGTAGCCAGCCTCCTGTCCTCACCTTGTCTGTGTCTCTGTCTCTCCTCCCTTATTATTGAGAGGAAAGGCTCAAATTGCACTCCCGTAGCTCCGTGAAATGTCCATAAAATGCACACAACTTATAGCCAGCCCCGGCCAAAGCACAGGCTGGGCACAGCCTATTCCTTCAGACCTCCCCTCTCTCCTGGTTGCTTTTGTGAAAATGATTTAGCTTTCTGTCACTGTAACAAAGTGTTTTTTTGTTGATGCTGTGCTTTGAAAGAAAAAAGGTTTATTTGGGCTTATGGCATCAGAAGGCTCAGTCCATTCAGCTGATGGCATTGTTTTGGGGGCCTGTGGTAACCTAGCACATCATGGTGGGAACAGCAAGGTAGAGGAAGCTGCAGGCCAAAGAGGAAGAGGAGTGAGCTTTTTGGGGGGATTAGTGCCAATAATCCAAGTACTTGGGAGGTGGAGTCAGAAAGATAAAAGTCTAGGGACAATCTAGGCTGTAGTGAATTCTAGGCCACCCTGGCCTACAAAGTGAAGCAGTGTTTCCAAACCAAGCTGGGGCCAGTAAGACAGGTTTACCTTCAAGGGGACCCCCTGAGTGGCCAGAAGGCCTCCCCCCAGACCCCACCTCCTGAAAGTTTCTACTGACTCCATCCACATCAAGCTGAGGATTTAGCCTTTAACACATGGGCCTTTAAGGACCTTTAATATTCAAACTATAGCAGCTTTTGATATTTGTAAGTCAGAAAACCTGCTTTACTGCTGTTGTCCGAGAAGTCAGGTGTCACAGTGCCAGCAGCAGCTGGCTTAGGCAGGAACAGCTTTCGTCCCTTGGGGGAGACATGGCTGCTCTAGCCCTCCTGGTCACCCATCCTCTCTCCATTGACCCTAGCAGAATCTGCCACTCTTCTCTCTCCTCCCCCTTCTTTTCTCTTTCCTTCCCTCCCTCCTTCTCGTTCCCCCTCTTTAGTTTATTTATTTATTACTTGTTTGTTTTGTTTTTCTTTTTTGAGAACAGTGTCTTAATATTTGGCACTGGCTGGCCTGGAACTCCTACATACACCTACTGGGATTTTCAGGATTATTGTATTGGGATGAAAGCCATGTACTACCACACCTGGATACACTTACCTGTTATATGTACAGGTGACATAGCAAACACGTGGAAGTCACACCTCTTCCCCAAGTCACCAGGCTTGGTGGCAAACACCTTTATCTACTGAGCCATATTGACAGCCCTCTCCTGGGGATTTTGTTGTTGTTGTGTGTGTTTTTGAGACAGTGTTTTGCTGTATACCCCAAACTGGCTTAGAATTCACTATGTAGCCCAGGCGGTCTTCACACTCGTAATTAATGATTTTCCTGTCTCTGCCTCCCAGGTACTGGGTATGCGTCCTGCTTTTGATCTTTCTCTGATGCTTTTACTTTTGAAACGTTTCTATTGCGTGTATTTATTTTGTGTGTGAGGCAGGGAAGCATATGTTTAACACGGTGTCAGAGACACTCGTGGGAGACTTGTGGCTTTCTCCTTCCACCAAGTAGGCTCCGGGGATCAAACACAGGTCATCAAGCTTGATGACAGTCACCTTCACCCACTGAGCTGTCTCAGTGGCCCACATACGTGCTTGTACATTTGACTACTCTAAACCTGTTGTCCAGCGAGGTGGTACGGATCTTGTAGGTCACTTGAAGTCAGAAAGGCAGGTGGCCGGATCAAGTTAGCTGATGCGCTCAGAGAGAGACAGCCCTGCCTCGTCCTGGGAATGCAGAGGGGCAGGTACCCGCACATCTTAGCTAACCAGCTAACCTAGGTTACTATTGCAGTGATAAACACAGTGACCAAAAGCAAGTTGGGGAGAGTTTATTTGGTTTATGCTTCCACATCACAGTTCCTCATCAAAATCAAGACGGGAACTCAAAATAGGTCAGGAACCTGGAGGCAGGAGCTGATGCAGCGGCTGCAGAGGGGTGCTGCTGACTGGCTTGCTCAGCCTGCTCCCTTATAAGACCCGGGACCCCAGCTTAGTGATAGTTCCACAGATAGTGGACTGGATCCTCCCCCACCAATCGCTAATTAAGGAAATTAATTACAGGCTTGCATACAGTCAAATCTTAGGGAGTTGGGGTTCCCTCCTCTCCAATGACTCTAGCCTATGTCTGGTTGATATAAAATTATCCAGCACACCCCATTTACCCAAACTGACCAGACTGGATCCACAGTCTCTGGTGCCTAATCAAGCAGCCCTGTTTCTTACTGACTTGGCTTCAGAAAAACACAGCGGGGGTTTTGCTGCTGGTTAATGAGCAAAGAAACACCCAAGATCCCAGTGAGCGCAGCGCCACAGGTTCCCGCCCTCCAGAGGGAGGCATGACCTGGGTCACATGAGACCCTGTCTCAAAAAGCAAAAACAAACCCTGCAACAACAAAACAAAACTAGGGTTGAGGACATGGTTCTGTGGACAGAGTGCTTATCTGACATGCACAGAGCTCCGACCCTGTAATGTGTAAACTGGCTGTAGCAGGGTCCAGGTCTGTAATACCAGGAGAATCAGAAGTTCAAGGTCATCTTCCACACAAGTCCCAAGTTCAAGCCTAGAGTTTATGAGTCAGACTTCATTTCCTTTTCAGGGTAAGATACGGGATATGGCCTGGTTCCCTGGCATTCTGAAGCAGCCCCCTCTCTGACCTCCCTTTCCCAGGACCTCCCCGCACTGTGTCATCTTGAGTTAGTAATGTAAATGCCAGCCTTCTGGTTGGTTTTAACCTGTAGAATGTGGTGGCAGCGCCCGCTTCGTGAAGTCCTTGTGGGGATTAGATGAGACAGTCTCTGAAGAGCTTGGCATGCCAACAGCTGCATTATGAAGCCATCACAGTGTGCCAAGCGTCTAATGACAAGGTCCATTTCACAGATGAAGGACTAGGGGCAACCAAGCATGAAAGTTTGGGGACAAATGTGGGCCTGGCAAGAGTGTTCCGGAAGGCTGGGGAAGGGGCACGGCAGGAGCTGAGGGGTCACCGGAGCTGGGGTCTTGTGGTCCACAGCTTCAGCCGTGTCAGCTGAGGATCACAGTTCCCAGGCTGGGTCCCAGCATCTGCCTCCGCAGGCGTTAATGCTCACTGTCATTTATTAACCGAATTTGCACTGCACGGGCATTTGGGTCTTGACCTAGGAAAATGTAGACTCTCTTGAAGGTAAATGAAGAGAGTGCATATTTTCGAAGTCAAGAATTCACAAGAGGATGCTCTTATGTAACCAGCATTCTAGAGTACAGTCAGATGAGATCAGCTGGCGCTTGTGACTGGTGCTCTCAACTAGGGGTTGAGGGTTGCTGCACGTAGGCAAGGAGACACACACCTGTAACCCGAGCACTGGGGAGATAGAGCGAGGATGATCGGGAGTTCAGAGTCATCCTTAGTGCTGTAACAAGTTGGATACCAACATGAGCTGTCTTATACAAACAACCCCCCCCCCCACACACACACACAACAGATAGCTCTGACGGATCAGTTATCCTCACCTCTACAAATTTTGGTAGCAATACCAGGTAGGTAGGTGCCCATCCGGAAGTGCTGATAAAATGCAGTGTTAGGACATGTTTGTCCCTCTGTAATCCCCAGCTACTCAGAAGCTGAAGCCAGAGGATTGCTTGAGACTGTAAGTTTGGGGCTAGCTTGGACCACATGACAAGACTTTGTTTTCAGAACACAGTGGGGAAAATGTGAATGATTTTCTCAGCGTGTGGCACAGAGTTAGCTACCTAGAGCTCTGGGAGTGCCTCTGCCCTCCTCGCTTTGACAAGGTCCCACGTGTAGCATCGCCCAGATTACAGTGCTGTGCATTTTGTTTGAGGCGGTGTGAAGCATGCAGACTTCTCAGCACGAAGTCCTGGCTGGCCTGAACTCACCAAGACCTCCAGTTCGCACCCACCCTCCAGGCTCTGATTGTGAGCTCCATTGCTCGGATTGTGAGCATGAGCTGCGGTGCCATTTCTGAGGGGTCACCGCTTGGGTGACTTTGGTCTAAAATGACTGTGTCCTACTTACCCGGCAGAACAGAAACCGTGATCAGAAGGTGGTTTCCAAGGGTGGGCTTCCTCCATTGCACGAGGGATGTGCCGATTCACGTATCATGCCTGTGATTCTCCCAGATGTGGGAAACTCCACTGTGATTTGTGGTAGCTGGGGACTGCGTTCATGCTTTCCTCTACAAAAATAAAATAAAATAACTGTACCCAGGAAGAGGGCTCCAGACAAGGGGAGGTGTACCCTGGGCCCCAGAGCTGCCTTCGCCTTAACTGTTAGAGCCCCTGCCCCATGACCTCTCACTTCTTCATTGCACAGTGTGGCCAGCCCCATCAACTCCCGCTTCCTATTGTCAACAATAGGCCATGTTTGCCGCGTGGTTTTTAACATGCCACTTGAGATTGACATTTCATTTGCATAAAGAACACACGTCTCAGGTGTGAAGCTGGTGGCGCCCTATCACTCGTCCGAAGCGGAGCTAAAGTACATTTCCCCCCCTATCTTTGCTTAATCTGTACCTACCCGTTTCGGCATACACTGCCGACAAAGGATGGCCTTCCCCCAGACCCGCTGTGCCATTATCTCTCCTAACAAAATTAACAATGATTCCTTAGTAACTTTAAGAATCCAGACCATGGCCGGGCGTGGTGGCACACACTGTAATCCCAGCACTTGGGGAGGCAAAGGCAGGTGGACCTCTGTGAATCTGAGGCCAGCCTGGTCAAAGTCAGTCCAGGACAGCCAGGGCTACACAGAAAAACCCTAGCTCAAAAAAAAAAAAGGAAAAAATCTAGACCATATGCAAATTCTCCAATTATTCCAAAATGTGTTATAGCTGGCACTTTCCAAATTAGATCGAAATAATTCCCACTCATCATATTTACTGGTTGGAGCCCTTACATTTCTTAATCTATAATAAGGTTTTCTATTTCTTCCTTTATTATTTTGTCATGATGGGGATGGAACCCATGGTCAGGTCATGTTCTTCCATGAGCCACATCCTAGTCCTCTTTAAAACTGACTTCTGGGCCAGAGGAATGGCTCAGTGGGTAAAGGCACTTTCGGGTAAAGCCTGAAGACCCAAGGTTGGATTCCTGGAAAATTCGTAAATGACAGACTGTTCTCTGGCCTCCACACAGGTGTGTGCCCTTGCACACAAAATGTATACACCCAAAAATAAATAAGTACATAAACACTTCCTGTTTGTTTGTTTTTGAGACAGGTTCTCACTAGTCAGGCAGCCGTGGTTGGCCTGGTCCTCACAAGAGATCCATCTGCCTTCTGTCTTTTGAGTGCCAGGACTAAAGGCATCGCCACTGAGTCTGATCAAAAGCAATAATTTCTAAAGTTATTGGTGGGGTGAGGGTGGGGCTAGGGTGATGGCTCTGGTTAAGAACTCGATGTTCTTCCAGAAGACCCAAGGTCAGCTCCCAGCACA
Source organism: Meriones unguiculatus (assembly GCF_030254825.1). NCBI lineage: Eukaryota > Metazoa > Chordata > Mammalia > Rodentia > Muridae > Meriones > Meriones unguiculatus. The sequence continues at coordinate 88,252,890 of NC_083352.1, read as the reverse complement.
CATGTCAAGTGTAACTCCAGCCTCTGGGGGTCCAAAGCCTCCAGCGGGCACCTCCACTCACGTACACACAAACCTACCACTTAACTAAAGTAAATCTTACAAGCACTGATTCCCAGGGGTGGAGAGATCAGTGGCTAAAAGCATCTCTCTTGTAGAGGACTGAGGCTATTTATGATCGAAGGCGCCCCGTCAGTTACCTGCAGCTTGAGCTAAAGTACGGTTCTCCACCTATCTTTGCTTAATCTGCACCTGCCCATTTCAGCATACAGAGCCAAAGGGTGACATCAGTCTCCACAGTGAGACAGATGAAGAGGCGAGAGGCAATGGCACTGATGGTTAAGTTGGAGACAACCCTGGGTTCCAGCGTACACTTCCCCTTGGGTGTCCACACACTCACCTGTAAGCTAGGGAGCCTTCCCGTCTCCCATGTGTGTATACATGGTTCGCATAGTACATGCAGACACACACATAAGTAATAAATCAGTTACTCTTACAGAATGATTTCTGGTGCTCTTCCTACCTTGTTTGTCTCTTCATTCATTCATTCATTCATTCATTCATTCATTTATAGACAGGTTCTCCTAGCCCTGGCCGGCCTGGAACTCACAGAGCCTGCCTTTGCCTACCCGGTGCTGGCATTAAATGTGTGGCTCTCCCTTTTATTGTGGACCAATAGGAAGCCAGTCTGGGGTTTATGGAAATGAGGTGGAGTGTTGTAGCAATAGTACTTCATGACCAGAAGCACAAAACACCCGCTTTTCTCCACCCAGAATTGGGTCTCATAGGAGCCCAAAGGTTTGTTTGTCTTTAATCTGGGCATGGTGGAACACACCTTTAAGCCCAGCATTTGGGGGGAGGCGGAGGCAGTTTGAGGCCAGCCTGCTCTACATAGCAAGTTCCAGAGCAGTAGGGCTACATAGTGCAACCATGTCTACAAAAAAGATTTACGTATTTTTATTTCATGTTTGCCAGGAGAGGGTCAGAGCTCCTGGGACAGGAGTTTCAAATAATTGTAAGCCTCCATGTGGGTGCTGGGAGCCAAACGTGCATTCTCTGGAAGAGCAACAAGTGTTCTTCATTGCTGAGCCAGACCTCTAGTCCTGCGTATCCTTTTTTTCTTTTTTCTTTTTTTTTTTTGTTAACCCACTGAATCCAATTTGTGCTGCTCATATGCTCTCATATACTGGGTTTGGCCCAGTCCACTAAGCATGGTCAGCCTAACAAAGGCCAAACCCTTAAAGAAGCCGAACTCTTTCCCAAGAGTCAATAGCCCCTCCTCCTTGAATGCTGAAGTGTTGACTGGCTTGATCCTTAAGCAGCCAATGAGCTGAGCAGCTGTCCACCATTGTTTTTGCCCTGATCCTTCTCGGTTCTAACTCCTACCAGTCTTTCTGCTGCCATTTCTGCCCTGGTGGGAGGGGGGCCAGACACAGGGACCTCCTTAGTTAGCCAGGCGTTGTGGGGGAGGTGTTAAGAGGAGGTAATCAGACTAGGTCTGAGAATACCTTGTTTCACAGGCTGAGACCAAAGGCATTGAGGCATAGGAAAGCTGCCCCCTCCCGCCACACAGACGTCATACACACTCTCAGCAGCTACGGGATGTCAACCTGTGCTCTCTTCCTGTGCAGATGATAACAGCAACCAGAGCTCCATAGCAGACGCCTCTCCCATCAAACAGGAGAACAGCAGCAACTCCAGCCCTGCGCCAGAGCCCAACGCACCTGTGCCCAGTGATGGCACCGAAGCCAAGGCTGACGAGGCACAGGCCGATGGAAAAGAGCACGCTGGAGCTGAAGGTACTTATTCTGAGAGACAGCACTGAGGCGCCGCTTCACAGCCAGACAAGCCACAGGTGTTTCAAGAGAGCTTTGCCATGTGCCAAGCCAGACCATGACTGTAGGACTATAGAAGAGAAGTGCGGCCTGGTTTAGAGCCGAGAGAGAGAGAGAGAGAGAGAGAGAGAGAGAGATATCAGATAATTGGGCTGGGTTCGATCCCAGGACCCCATAATCTGAGAATATGGCACATGCCTGTGGTTCTAGCACTTGGGAGGATAGAGGCAGGAGGATCAGGAGTTTGGGGCCAACCTGGGTTTGCATGAGATCATATTGAACAACAATAACAAAACAGTTGGATCTGGTAGTGCAGGAAAAAAAAAATCATCCCATCGTGGTAGCGCAGGAAAAAAAAAAATCAGTGCACACCATTAATCCTAGCACTTCAGAGGCAGAGACAGGCAAATCTCTGAGTTTGAGGACAGCCAGGACTACACAAAGAAACCCTGTCTTTAAAAACTGAAAAAACAAAACAACAAAAAAAATCATAGGATTAGGAAAGGGAATAAAAGTGTTGTTGAATTATGAAGGTGATTAAGAGAGGTTTCCTTGTGGTGACATAAAGCATGTGAAGGTGGAGTTAGGCAAGTAAACAAGCCAGAGGGGCCGGCGGGCTGTCTAGGAGAACATTGTCTGTAGATGAGCAGGAGGTCCTGAGGCAGAGGCAAAGTTAGCGTGGCAACCAAGCGAAGTAATGGACTGGGAAAGAAAGCTAGAGTCAGAGAGGGTGCTCTGCTTCACATGCGGTGGTCTTACAAAATCATAGCCCCTGGCCTCCTGTGGGCAGTGAGACAGGCAGGGGCTGACATCGCCTGAAGAGTTGAGAAACGATGATGTAATGCTTAGAGTGGAGGTGGCAACACCGTCATGAGTCTGAAGCCGTTGTCTGTCGGAGCGTGTGGTGGCTAGGCCAGTGCAGGAGCAGAAGAGGTACCACCAGGACTGATCAAAGGGTGTGGCGGCAGAGAGCTGTAATCCCAGTCCAGTGGAGGATGGCACGAGGTGGCCAGTTTGAGGCCAGCCTGGGCTACAGAATTCTGAGCTGTAGAACAAAACAAAGAAACTTGGAGAGCTGGTTCAGCAGTGAAGAGCATTGGTTGCTCTTACAAAGGACCCAAGTTTGAATCCCACATTAGATAGCTCACAACTGCCTGTAGCTCCAGTTCCAGGGGATACAATCCAGTGCCCTCTTTTGGCCTCCAAGGGCACAGTATGTATGTGGTACACTTACATCTAGTGAAAATGCTTATACATTTAAAATCTAAAAAAAAATAGATAAAAGGCTAAAGATGTATTTCAATTTTAGAACTCTTGCCAGACATGCAAAGACCATAGGTTTAATCCTCATTATCTGTCTCATACACACACACACACACACACACACACACAGGAGGTGGGGGGACGGACACTGGGGATATAGTTCAGTTGGGAGAGTGCTTGCCTAACATGCAAGAAGCCATGGATTCTATCCCCAGTACCTTTTAACTGGGTGTGCTGGTGGTGCCTACCTGTAACCCTACCACTTGAAAGATGGCAGTAGGAGGGCCAGAAAGAAGTTCAGAGTCACCATTGGTCACGTACTGAGTTCAAGGTTAACCTGGAGAAGCGCTATTTCTTTGAAGAAGAGATTTTTTTTTTCCCCACATTGTTTTCCACTTGACTCATCCATGTTGTTGCCTAGGCCAGGGGACTTCTGAGGTCATGGTCATGGTAAAGAGAGCCTGGAGGCCTTGGGAAGCCTTCTTGGTAGTTTTGCCGTCTGACCCAGACTTAAAGGATGAATTGATGTTACAGAAGGGCAGCTAGTCCAGTCAGAGGGACCAAGTTCCCAAGAGATGTGACGGGAGCAGAGTGCGGAAAGTTGGAGTGACAGACTGGCCATAGAGCCGTGTGTGAGGGAGCCCGTGAGAGAGTGCGGAGCAGAGGCTGGAAGCAGGAATTTAGAAGGCCCACCTGACCAGGAGGGTGGGCTGGGGAATATGCAGACCAGGCTTCTGCTGGAGGAGTCCTGAGGGCAAGAGGCCTGTGTGCGAGGTTGGCCCTTGGGTAGGGAAGAAGTGGATGTGTGGGTCGGTAGACAGAGGGCCTCAGCTAGGTTTTTATTGTGATCAAACACCGTGACCAAAAACAGCTTTGGGAGGAAAGAGTCTCAGTTCCGTCCCATAGTCTGTCGTCAAAGGAAATGAGGGCAGGAACCTGGAGGGAGGACCTGCAGCGGAAGCCATGGAGGGGTGCTGCTTACCGGCTTGCTCTTCAGCAACTCAGCCCACTTTCTTACAGCACCCAGAACCACCTGAGCAGAGGTGGCGCTGCCCACAGCCGGCAGGGCCTCCTACCGATTCAGGAAATGCCCTACAGCGTGTCCACAGGCCATTCTAATGGGGGCATCTTCTCAATTAAGTTTCCTTCTTCCCAGATAACTCTAGCTTGCATCGAGCTGACATATAAACTCACCAGCAGTGCCAGGTGGTGGATGCACACATCTTTAATCCCAGCACTTGTGAGACAGAGGTAGGCGGATCTCTGTGAGTTAGAGGCCAGCCTGGTCTACAGAGAGAGTTCCAGGACAGCCAGGGCTACACAGAGAAACCCTGTCTCGAAAAACAAAACAAAAACCCAAACCTCCAGCATACAGGCAGTGGTTTAGATGTTAGGATGTAGAAGGGAGTGAGTCTCTTCCACCCCAGGTCTCCTGTGGCTGCATTCGTCCCCGCCACGAAGCAACAGCGTAGCTTGCCTACCATGCATGAGGCCTTGAATCCCACACCCTACACACGCACGCACACACACACACACACACACAAATGTGTCGGTCCTGCTGGCTTTCCCTCCAAGGAGATCGCGGATAACACGACTCTGCTGGAGCAAGGGTTCCGAGCCTCAGCACTGTTGGCTTTGGAGACTGAGGAATTCTTTGCTGTGGGGCTGTTCCGCATGTTTAGGATGCTACAGAGCTCCCTGATTTCTACCAGTAGCTCCCTGCCCCCTAGTATGGCACACACAACACAAAAGGAAGTTTCCTGGTCATTTCCCTGGTGGCTTTGCTAAAGCCCTCTGCCATTTACCTCTGTGGGCACGACCTCTCATCTCACCTTGGGGGGCCCTTCCAGTCAGGGCATGCCCGCTAGGCTTCCCAGCATCTTGCTGGTTAGATGCTTTAGGCAGAGGTGGAGGGGCTGGGCTGGGCCACGGCCACAGCTGACCTGCAGTTCCCTGCCGATGGCCCTAGACCGGCAGCATCGACTCCCCTGCACCCACCAGCTTTCTTGTTTTTAAAATGGGACAGATAAAAGTGGTTTCCTTTCTCAGGTTGTAGCAAGGAATGAAGGAAGTGGAGATATCTGCAAAGAGCTCGGCAGAATTCTGGGGTGGAGGAAGGAGCTGGAGAGCCTTGGAGAGCCCCCTCATTCCCCCTCTGTTGGGGGAGTTGTTCTGAGGTTGCTGGGGCAGCTGTGGTCATGTCTGGATCCACCTCAGCTCCTTTCCTACCCTGCCGTCCGGCGATGGCCCTATTTCCCACGTATTTCGCATCTGGGTCCTCTTTCCCAGTTTCGGCTTAGCTGTAAGAGTTAATTGTGGTGAGGCTCTGTAGCGGCCATCTTCTCTCCCCCCACACCCCTGCTGCTCCAGAAGCTGTATAGCCCAGATGGGAATCCTGCCAGAGTCTCCCACTCATCTCAGACCTCTGGGCTTGTACCCACCTGGCCCAGCTCCCCATGAGAGGGTACAGCACAGGACCCATGTGTCCTCCCCACAGGTGGGCAAACTGGGACGGGGTGTGTCGGCCACCAGCTGCTGACCTTGCTTTGAACTTGTTTACTGCTGTGTGAGCTCAGGGAATGACATAATGGCCAAGCTCCCTGGACTAAATTTAGGCCCCGGGAAAATAATTTCCCCTGGGTGAGTTCCAGAAGCACCAGGACGCTCAGAGAACAGCCTGCTGTCCTGAGCCCTGGCACGCTGCGAGCTGCACCACTGGCTCCCTCTGAGCCCGCAGGCCCGGCTCTCAAGGAAGCCTCGAGCCTGGGCATGCCTCTGCCAGCAAGCGGGCAGCGTGGATCTCTAAATCTCTGGTGACTTGGATGTCTTGGGAGCAGCAAGGCCTCCTCCCCCTCCATCTGCAGAGCTCAGTGCATGCAGAAAACAAACTGTGGTCACAGAGGCAAAGACACCGATAAGGCAGACTTTTTAGGTCAGTCAAAAATGTGTTTTGTTAAAGCTAACAAACAGATTATGAAGTAGAATACAAAATTAATGTGGATTTTTTTTCTTCCTTTCTTTCTAAGCAGAGTATCGTGTAGCAGCAAGGGCTAGTCTTGAACTTCTGACCTCTATCCCCCACACCCACATGCTTTTTTTTAGACAAGGCCTTACTATGTAGTGCTGCTGGCTGAGAACTCATGGAGATCCTGAGTGCCACTGTGCCTGGCCCTATAGCTTTTCCTGTTTAAGAACACTTTTGTGTGTGAGTGTTCTGCCTGTAAGTGTGTGTACACATGGTTACGGCTGGTGCTCCCAGAAGTCAGAAGAACTGACATTACTGGTGATTTCCAGCCACAGCATGGGTGCTGGGAATCCAGCCCAGGTCTTCGGAACCATTTCCCCGGCCCCAGCTTCTCCTTTCTAGTAGCATGAAATCCAGGCCCCAGGCCTGGTGTTGCTCACCTATAATCCCAGTACCCAAGAAGCTAAAGCAGGAAGATCACGGATCTGAGGCGAGCCGGGGCTTCATGGCTTCATAGCTTCATTGTAAAAACCCATCTCCAAAAAGAGACAAACAAGCAAAACAGAAAGTCACATGAAACAAATCATTTTGGGGGTGGTAAAGCTCAGCTACAGGTACCATGCTTAGTCTGCGAGAAAACCTGGGCTCAACCCAGGACCCCAAAGAAAAAAAGATTGGTTCACTTAGAATGAACCATTTCTAGGTGAAAAACAGTTCACTGGCATCTAGAGTGTTCTGTCACCTGTCTAGTTCCAGCACGTCTTCCTCAGTCCACAGAGAAACTGCATAATCCCTCTCCGTGCCTTACTTCAGCGTTCCTGTGCAGTGCAGTGCAGTGCAGTGCAGTGCGTGCGTGCGTGCTTGGGTTTTGACCTGTTGTGGACATTTCTCATGAAGAACAACGTGTGCCCTTCCTGCCACCCTGGCGAGTCTGGGTCTCTGTTGTTTCTGGTGCTGAGTTGTGGAATCCAGGCGAGCCGGCCGTTGAGCCTCTGAGCCAGTCTCCTGTCTCTACCTCCCATAGCATAGGAATGCTGGGATTGCAGAGGCCTGCCACCACGTTCTGATTTTTACACGGGTTCTGGGGAACAAATCTTGGTTTTTAGATTTGTGTGGCTAGAACTTTCACCCCCTGAGCCATCTCGCCGGTCTTTCTTTGTTCCCTTTTATGACTGGGTAATAATGCACTGTCAAGAAAGACCATGTTTTATTTCTGTTTGGCTCTTCCCATCGTTGTAGTCACCTTTGTGAATGGTGCCGCTGTGGCATTCATATTCAAGACTCTTTGAGTCCCTGGTTTTCAGTCCTTTTGAAAGTAAAATTTCTGGGTTAGGCCAAGTGTGGTGGCGAATGTGCTGGGGAGGCAGAGGCGGGCAGACCTCTGAATTCAAAGCCAGCCTGGTCTACAGAGTCAGTCTCAGGCCTGCTGGGCTATACACAGAGACCCTGTCTCAGGAAAAAAAAAAAATGTAGGGGCTGGAGAGATTGCTCAGTGGTTCAGAGCACTGTCTGCTCTTCAAGAGGTCCTGAGTTCAATCCCTGACAACCACATGGTGACTCACAACCATCTATACTGGGGTCTGATGCCTCCTTCTGTCATGCAGGTGTACATGCAGATAGAGTGCTCACACATAAAATACATAAATAAATATTTTTTTTAAAATATAGGTCATGTTTAAGTTTTTGAGAAACTGCCATTAACATGGATTTTAAAAAGATTTATTTATTATTTATACAATATTCTGCCTGCATATATGCCTGCACACCAGAAGAGGGCACCAGATCTCATTATAGATAGTGTGAGCCACCATGTGGTTACTGTATAGGAAATTAAACTCAGGACCTTTGGAAGAACAGCCAGTGTTCTTCAGAGCCATCTCTTCAGGTCCCATCAACATGCATTTTCAAGGCAAACTGAGAAAGTTCAAGTCTGTGTCCTAAATGATCCACCAGTGACTCCCATCGAGGGTTAGTTTGTATTTGAGGGGTTGCTTTTGAGACAAGTTGTCACTATGCAGCCTAGACTGGCCTTGAACTTTTGATCCCCCTGCCCCAGCCTTGCAAATGCTAGGTTTGTAACCGTGTGCCTCCATGACTGGCCAGTTTGGGATCTGTCCATGCCGTTCCACGTAATCCTCAAAGTCACTGGACAGCGTGGCTTTGTCAACCTTGTTTTTATAGGGGTGGCGGAGATCTTAGGAAGTACCGGGTCCCGGTGTTTGAACTTAAATCTGCCTCCAGACTGACTCCTTCTGTGCCCCAGGTTGTATGTGGAGCACCATCTCGTGGCCATTAGAAAGCCCAGTGCTACATGACCGGCCACGTGAAGGCAGGCTGCTGGTGTGGGTAGTGGCAGGGCGCTGGCCCTGGTACTGGCCCTGCCCTGTCACTGTCTGCACCCCACCTGCCACAGGTGCTAGACGGCCCCTGGCTGTGTGCCACAGCACTTCATGGTTTTCGGTTCATGCCTGGGCTTTGTTCTTTACCAGTCCTCTGCCTCAGAAAGTAGGCTGTGGTTGCTTGGGCTTTTTTTCCAACATTACTATAATGCTTTTGTTTTTTTTTTGTTTTTTTGTTTGTTTGTTTGTTTTTGTTTTTTTAAACCAGGGTGAGGCCTGGAGAGATGGTTCAGCAGTTAAGAGTGGCTGAGTTAGATTCCCAGCACCCGTGTTGGGTCGCTTAGTACCACTTTGAACTCTAGTTCCCGGGGATCCGACACCGGTAGCCTCTGTGGACTCCCTCACGGAGGTGCACATACCCTTCTCCAATGATTACAAATAAAATTTAAATAAAGTCAGGGTGGCCTGTCATGGGGGCCATGTGTGAGCAGCCCAGGCCCAGATGGATTTTGTAGTGTCTCCTTCCATGCGTCCCAGAATCTCTAGATAAACTTCAATGATCCTCTTCCAAGCTCACATCACCTCTCCCAACATACACCTTCCTTCTGCCAAAAAAAAAAAAAAAAATTTGTAGGGTGAGAGGGCGACAGAGGCATGGCAAATAGCCAAGCTGATTAATATCATCAGATAAATGATTTCTTCCCAGACTCTTGTGTGTAGAGAATTTGTAAACATGTGCAAATATCTGTGCCATTGCCATCTAGAGAGATTTAAAAAAAAAATTCTATGTATATGAGGGAACACTCTAGAAAGGTGGGGCCAAGCACCTTAAAATACTGGTTACGTGTATCTTAGCTTTCGGTTGGGTTTAGCTATGCCTTCCCCCCCCCAGCGTTGGCCATTGCTTGGGTCACCAGATTCATCCTTATTGTTAAGAGAAATGTTGGGCTAGGGACAGTTCAGCTGGCAGAGTTCTCACTGGGCCAGGTATGCCCAAAGCCCTGGGTTTGGTTTGCAGCACCAGATAAACTGACTGTGGTAGTGACGTGTGGACCCCAGCACTCAGGAGGTGGAGTCCATAGGACCCAAAGTTGAAGGTCATCCTCAGCTACCCATGGCGTCTGAGGCTGGCCTAGCAGCTTTGAGACCTGTCTCAAAGGCAAAGGGTGGCAGCCAGCAAGATGACTCAACGGGTCAAGCTGCTTGTCACCAAGCCTGACAGCTTGAGTTCAATCGCCAGGCACATGGTAGGAGAGAGCTCACCACGCTGTCCTCCGACCTCCATATATGCACTGGGGCATGCAGGCATGTCCACTGAATAAACAAATGTGAGTTTTTTGTTTTCTTTCTTTCTTTATTATTATTATTATTTTTTTTAAGATTCGAGGCTGGAGAGATTTCTCAACAGTTAAGAGCATTTGCTGCTCTTGCAGAGGACCGGGCTCGGTTCCCAGCAAGCGCTTGGTGACTCAGAGCCATCTGTAACTCCAGTTGCAGGGGATCCAACGTCCTCAAGAAGCCCTGGCCCCCGCAGGCAGTAGGCACACATGTGGCACACAGACAGAGATTCAGGCACAACACCCATCCACGTGAAATAAAAATAGAAAACTTGTGGAAGAGCTTTGTTTTCAGCTCCCTCTGACGTTAGGAGAACGCTAGCTCTCTACAAAAGCCTGGTGAAGTCTCCATGGCTGTGGCTTCCCTGTTGGAGCAAGGGGACAGCCATGATTGCTGTAGTGCCAGTTGCCCAGCAGAGGGCACCAGACACTGATGAGAGAGAGAAGGAGGGTGGGAGGCCCATAGAGCCCACTTGTGGATTGCCTTGCCAGCTTGTAACCAAGAAACTTCCCAAGCTTTAGCCCCTTTAGCTCCAGAAGCCCTGAGCCACAAAACTACCCAGATCTGGGTATTTTTAGTACTTGGTACATCTACTGCTACTTCTCTTGTGTCTGAAAACAGCGTCTGTTTTTGCTCAGATGCTTCTGACGAGCAGAATTCACAGTCTTCGATGGAAAACTCAGTGAACAGCTCAGAAAAAGTGGAACGGCAGCCATCTGTGGAGTCGGGCTTGGCAGCTGAACCTTCAGCAGCCTCTCAGGTACCTGCAGCCAGGCCTCAGTGGGGTGGGGCTGGGCTTCTCCGAGGTAGCACGCTGGAATGCTGTTCCTCCATTGAGCAGCAGCTGAAAGTATAAGCCTGTGTCACCTGGGGCCACAGTGATGTGAGGGCCATGTGGTTCTGCTTCAAGAAGCCTCTGGGTGTCTGTCATTCTAGTCTCAGCTTGGTGATGGTATTTACTTGGGTCCCATGAAAGCATCCCTTCATCCTAGTGACCCCACATCCTTTAAGGAAGATACAACCTCAGAAACCTAAAGGTCAAATTATTCTTTGGAACTTTACATGTGATCCAGCCCCTACTCAGACCCCTTCTGTGTTGTACCTAAGTGTCACCATTCTTGGATTGTTCAATACAAACCCAAGGCCCAGGGGCAGGAGGCACATATGATGGAGTCTAGCCTGAGGTTCATATCCAGCCCCAGACAACTGGCGGTGCACACCAATAATCAATCCCTTGGGAACTTGAGGGAGGAGATCACAAGTTCAAAGACACCCTAGGAGACTTACTGAGATTCCATACTTCTCTGCCAAGCCTGGCCTGTGTCCCTGCTGCCTGGAATAGGACCAGCTCTTTAGTGGGTGTTGTGCTAACTATGATGAAGAGGTGCCAACCTAGGTGCAAGAAGGGCACTGGGAACCTGGGCAGTGGTGGTGCACACCTTTAATCCTAGCATTCAGGAGGCAGATCTTTGTGAGTTCGAGGCCAGCATGGTCTACAGAGTGAGTCCAGGACAACCAGTGCTACACAGAGAAACCCTGTCTTGAAAAACAAAAACAAAAGAATAAGGGCACCAGGCCTGGAGAGAAAGCTGTCTCAAACATAATAGGATGGCGGAGGGAGGGAGCCAGTCACCCAGCCTTCCCAGCCTTGGTAAGAGGTAGGCCTTGCATTTTAAAGTCAGGGAAGCAAGTGTTGGAAGCCTTGTTCCCACCAGTGGCGTACAGCTTACGGAGTAGGCTCAGGTGATGTTGGATGACACTTATATAGAGGCAGCTCAGAGAGACAGACAGACTCTAACAGCTACAGTAGGTAACAGAGGGTTGTGGCAGATGGAAGGAGGGGGCTGTAACAAAAGAAAAGACTTCTTGGGGATTCGGTGACAATAACAGACCACTTTCCTCAGAACAATGTCTACAAGTCCAGTCAACAAATGCTGAGCATCTGCCCCAAGCCAGGTGCCTACGTGTAACCTAAGGGACAGTAGTCCATGCAGCAGAACAGCTCTGGCTTTTCGGGAAACCGTCTTAGGGATAGAGGTAGGGTTGCAGAACCAAACCTTGTGCTCGGGTGCTTTCCTCTACAATGCATCACAGACAGGAGACTAGTCACAAGGGAAGCTTGGTCCAGGCTGTTTGCAGTCAAAGGCAACAGAGCTCAAAACCCACAGGGAATGGCGTGTGTGGTGGTTCAGAGTGACAGTGGTGTTAGGGCCGGTGGGCTTGGAGTGCTCTCCGAAGCGTTGGTATTTAAAGTTCTCCGTGTGTCCGGAGCCTCCTTCCTCCCCCAATAGCTCAGTTCTCTCTCTCTCTCTTCCCGCTGGCCCACCTCTGTCCTGGCTGCCCTCCCTGCTTATGCTGCCCCTGCTCACTTCTCTTCTCTCCCCCTAAAAGGACTTGGAAGGAGCACCGCCCTCTAAAAAGATGAAGCTGGAAGCCTTGCAACAGAACTCTGAAGAGATGTAGATGGCCAGTGGAACTCTTTGGTCCATGTGTCATGGCAGGTACATCAGCAGGCTTAATTCTAGACCATTGCCCAAGCGGTTCCTCTTGGGTGCGAACAGAACTAACGTTTCAAGTTTACTAAGTGCAAATCCAAGAAAAGAAAAAAAAAAACAAAAACAAACAAACAAACAAGAAAAAAACCTAGAGCGGCGGAACTTCTCAGACACTGACGATCTCTGTCTGCTGTGAAGCGAAAAACTCGAACCTTCAAGTGACTGTCCTTGGGGAGGTGGGTGGACAGCTCAGGAGTGTCTGCACACTGTCTCGGAAGCCAAGATTACATTTGTGTTGCTGCTGTATCCCCCCCACCCCCACTCCCACCCCCTCCCGCCCCACTTCTCTATTTAATGATATAAGCTATTTGAGGGTGGTGCCAATCAGGAATTTGCTTTTCATAGGGGCTTTTGACTCTTCAACCAATTCCTTCCGCTTTCTTTTTTTGTGCCTTGTACCCTAGAGGTGACCTCTGGCATGCATCCTGGTTTTTTGCATCTCTCATGGCAAACCGCTCACTTGTTTTGGTTGGCTGCTGCCCGCTTCCTGCCTCAAGACTGCTTCAGAGCTGGCAGGGCACAGCGGGCAGGAGATTAGGCACCTTCCAGTGGCTCCTGGTTCAAGTGGGCAGTGTTCGGGCACACCCTGAGCCCCAACTTCCAGGGCCCCTTGGGCTGCACATGTCAACCCCATTTCCCAAGGGCTGGCCTCCTTGGTTCAGGGCATGCCCTCACCTCCTGGGGCTGTGGAGGCTAGGGGTTGGCAAGCCACAGAGGCCCAGAGCGACATGCAAAGCCTTTAGCTTCTTCTGGCACTTCTGCCCTCTCTGCCCCTACGATAGCCACCACTGGCACTGCTCTCTCCAGGCCCTCCGAAGACAAAACGACTGACTGCAAGCTAGTCTCCTTAGGGTAGTACAGGGCTGCGGAGGTTAGGAGCAGGCGGCGGGGATAGCTGGTGCTGAACTCTCCCATGGGACATAGCTTGGATTTCAAATCCATGGAAACCTGCTGCCCTTTGTCCCTGCCCCCCCCCCAAAAAAAAATCCCAGGCGAGATGCTTCTGGCATCATGTCCTGGCTCTCAGAGGCAACAGGTGGATGGAGCCTCATTCCCAGCACGTGCTGTCGGTCTCCACCGGGGAGCGGACCCGAATGCTTGGGCCTCAAAGGCCAGAAACAAGGCACCGAAGGAACTGGGAAGATTTGCACACCCCCCAGAGAGGAGCCACCAAGGCTCCCCCTTCCCCTGCTCTCGCTTGCACGGAGACAGCTTTCTGTCACTTGGTGGAGACCCCGCCTCCTCGGACGGACTGCCCAACTGTTGAGTTCTGAGGCCTGGTTTGCTCTTAATTCCTCTACGGGACCCCTCAGACCTTAAAGCTTCCCCTACGCTTTCTTACTGCACTGGAGTTCTAACTCCCTATGAGTTGTTTGTTGGGGGGGGCGGGGTGTTTTTTGTTTTTGTTTTGTTTTGTTTGCTAACTGGTGCATATTCAGGTACCTCCTTTTGACGTGTGGATCTTTCTCCCGAACACCATGAGAAGTGTCTGCCAGGCTCCATTTTCTAAGAGTTTATGAGGGGACAGCTCCTCTTTCTTCTTTTGCTTTCAAGGGAGCTGTCTATTTCCTATACTTCAAGAAGAATCAAAATGTTCCTGAATTTTAAATACCTCATGCAAAAAATATCTCCTGAAATAAGGGAAGAAAAAAAAAAAACTTTGAAAATCTTAATGTTGAAGTTAGCAATGCTAAAATGTTTCTGTCTTTAAAATTTTATTTTTCTTTTGTACTTAGCGATTTTGCCCCTCAGGCAGGCAGTTCTGTAAGGAACTGTATTCTGCATCTTTGCTGGAAAGCAGCTAGATGTATGACCTCCAACCTATCTCAAGGTCAAGGCGGCTTTACCTCCAGATTCTAGAGTTAGGGCAACATTTTTCTTTTGCAGCAAAGCTCCATGTCGGTGAAAGATGAATTTGGATATTCATTTCTTTTTCTGGGAAACGAGAGGTTACCAGGTAAACAGCTGAGGGAAAACCCAACACCTCCATCCACAGAGCTGGCAGAGCGGCCAGGCCGCCTGCACCTCTTCTGGCCACTGCAGCCTCCCCGGACAGTCAGGAGGAGCTGACGCAGTCAAGGATGGAGACAACAGTGAGGTCCACGGTACCGAGGCTGTCATTAGTTTTTCTCTGAAGTGCCTGAAGGTAGGAATGGGCCGTTGATGAGGACCATTCGGACGCTCCCCAACGGCCGCGCCAGGCAAAGAGCCAGCAGCCCTGCACTCCACGCTGGCCAGGAAAGCCTTCCACGCGGAGCGGTCAGACTGCAAAATCCAATGTGCTTCCTTCCCTGCCACGGTCCTCTCTCTGGAGCCCGGTGGTCCCACCCCTGAACCCCTCGCCCTCGTCCCCACCACTGAATCTAAGACCTTTCATCTGGCCGAGCCACGGGCAGGGGATCCTAAGCAAATGCCTTCCGTGGACATCAGGCCCCATGGCCTAAAGGGCTCCCAGGGCAAAGTTCCCCCAGAACTTGAAGCTGGGGGAATGGCGGCTACACATTCCACAAAGTGCGGGCACTTATACCCACATCCCGGAAGGCTGTATAGACGGATTCTTAGAGGGTGGGGACTGCCCGTCATCAGACCGTGTCATGGTTTGGAATGTTAAGTATTGCCGAGGACCTGGTTAGAGGTATAAAGACCTTTTTTCACTGTTACCTAATTTTTTTTTCCTCTTACAATTTTTTTTTTTTGGTGTGTTGTACAGCAGTATAATTTTTCACTTATTTATTCCATCAGTAGATATTGTTTGTACAATGTACAATGGTTTCATTTCAGAAAATAAAAAAAGTTCAGATCATGAGTTTGGTGGCTTAGCCCGTTGTAATAAAGAATAAAATCAGGTGGATAATGAAGATCTGCTCCCTGGCTGCTCAACCTTCTTCGTACAAACCTATTAAGTTCCTTGTAAAGGCTCGGTAACACCCACCTTTAATCCCAGCACTCAGGGAGGCAGAGGCAGGTGGATCTCTGTGAGTTTGAGGCCAGCCTGGTCTACAAAGTGAGTCCAGAACAGCCAAGGCTACACAGAGTAACCCTGTCTCGAAAAACCAAAGAAATAAAACAACAGCAAACGGTTCCTTGTAGGAGACTACTGCTGGCCAGAGTTACGATAGCTGCCATTATTAAGCACCAGGTGGGTGCCAGGCAGCCACCAGACACTCCTGTTTGTGGGCGGGTGTTGCCAGCCACCTTGTGCACAAGAGTAAACAGCAAGGTTGTACCTTGTCCAGCTTTTGCAGCCAGCCAGGTAGAGCTGCATTCTAAAAGCTCTGCCTGGGAGCCAGGAGCTGTGGTGCAGGCCTGTACTCACAGCACTTGGCAGGCTGAGGATTACTCGGAGCCCCAGGCCTGGACTCCTTAGCCAACAGCAAGCTTGCCTGGGCTACATAGCAAGACCCTGTCTCAAAACAAGAGCCCTTGCCCAGTGTACGCAAGGGCATGGGTTCGGTTCTCAGCACCACACCAAGTGGAATGCTGATGCGCGCCTGCGATCTCAGTATTGGGAAGGTGGACAGGGGAATTAGAAGCTCAAGCTTTTCCCTAGCTGTATAGCAAGTTCCAGGTCAGCCTGCAGTTCCTGACACCAAATGAGGGGGGAAAAAGTCTGTTAGGGTAGCAATTCTGGTTATCAAAATACTGCCAAGGATGAGGATCAAAGGTTTGAGCCAGCTTGGACTGTACCTTTAAAAAGAGCTGAAGCCATACCTCAGTGGTTAGCAGCACTTCTGACCTTTGCACAGGACCCAGGTTCTGTTCCATGCACCCACGTGGCAGCTCCCAGCCATCTGTGACTCTGGTTCTAGGGGATCCAGCACCCTCTTCTGACCTCTTCAAGAACCAGGCTTGCTTGTGGTGCACATTCATATATATAGATCTAAAAGTATGTAAATAAGTAAGTAAAGGTATTCCGCTGGGGGCTGGTAAAGATGGCCTAGAGCGGTGGCTTTCAGCCTTCCTAACACTTCAGTACAGTTCTTAACGCCGTGACCCCAACCATAAATTAGTTCTGCTGCTACTCCATAACTGTAGTTCTGCTACTGTTACGAATCATAATGTAAACATCTGTGTTTTCCGAAGGTCTTAGGTGACCCCCAGGGATCACTGCCCCCACCCCCCGGATCTCCACCCACTAGGCTTAAAGGCTAAAGGCCTTTATCACCAAGCCTAATGAGCCGCGTTTGATTCCCGGCCCCACATGGTAGAAAGAGAGAACTGAGCTGGCACCACAGGCTGTCCTCTGACCGACACCCACCCACGGTGGCACATGCATGTCTTCACTCACGCACACAAAATAAATGTAATAAAAATAAAACTAAAGGGTTAGAAGCATGGCTTGGTTGGTAGAGTGCTTGTCTAAGCTTGAAGCATCCTGTCTTAGAGCCATATAGACAGGTGTGTGTGTGTGTATGTGCACATCCTGTAATTCCAGGGGTGGGAGGATCAGAGTTCAAGGCCATCCTCAGTTACACTTGGGTTTGAGTCAAGCCTAGGCTAAAGACCCTCTCCTCGAAAAGAAGACGTTGCACACGCACACCCAGCATCGCAGATGACTCTTGCAGGTCCAGGGAGAAGCTTGTCTTTTTTTTTTTTTTTTTTTTTTTTAGCGCTTTTGTTTTTGGGGTTTCGTTTTGTTTTGTTTTGCTTCAGGTTCTTTTTTAAGACAAGGGTTCACTCTTCAGCCAGGACTGGCCTCGTACTGCTCATTCTGTTTATCACAAGGGTGCCTGCCCCAAGCCTGAATTTTTTCCTTTTGTTTTAAAACAGGGTCTTGCTATGTAGCTGAAATTGGTTTAAAACTTGTGACCCTCCTGTCTCAGCTTCTGAAGTGTTAGGGTTGAACATATGTACATAGGCATGCCATGCCTGGCTCAAAAAAAAGACGCCCCTCCCTCCAGATCTGCGTTCCATCCTGGTCATCATTGCTGTGTTCTCCACTGCAGGAGGCTCTGACGCATAGGAGGGACCTGGGTGGGCATGGTCGGATTGCAGCCTCTTGCCTGTCACTGGGCATCAGTCACCAGTGGTCAGGCCCAAACCAGAACCATCTGGCTTGTTCTCAGTATTCCCTTGTGGACCTTTTCCTACCTGTGCAACCTCACTCCTTCCAGCCGAAACCTGGCCCTGGTCCCAGCTGGTGAGCTTAGCAAGTTTGTCCAAGAGGTCTGGGAAGGCGAACGTTTCCTCCTTGGATCTGCGTGTCCTACCCGATCCAGTCCTTTTTAATCATGCATCAGGGTTTATACCAGAATTGGTCGCTCAGCCAAAGCAGCTCCTGCTAGGGAAAGTTCAGCTGTACAAAACACAAATCACAGGGACCTTGTTTACTTAACCGGGAGTGGGGGTGGGGAGAGACCATTATCACAGCTGGTGAACACTCATGCCTTGCTTGCTGTCCCTGGATCCACACAGCTCCCATGCTCCATCTCCGAGAATCTTGCCCCTTCTCTCTCCTACCCACGTCTCTAGTCCCCAGTTCTGTTTCTGTTCCGCTTCACTTTCTCCATGGCTCTGGATCTTTCTCTCTCTCCCCCAAGACAGGATTTCTCTGTGTAGTCTTGGCTGTCCTGGACTCACTTTGTAAACCAGGCTGGCCTCGAACTCACAGAAATGCCCCTGCCTCTGCCTCCCTGAGTATTTCAGGCGTGCGCCGCAGTGCTTGGCTCTGGATGTCTCTTGACTGGAGCTGCTTTCTCTGATGTCTCCCTTCATGGAGGTTAAGTCATGCACAGAACAGTCATTTGCTGAGCACCACTGTGAACGGGTCTCTGGGTAGTTATGACTCACTCGGCAGAAAAGTGAGCCAAAGCCCAGAGGAAGATGCCCAATCTGGGTCAAGGAGTGAAGCAACTAAGACAGTGGAGAAAATCCAGGTAGACAGCCGACACACTTTTTGCCCAGTTGACTTCGCCTAGTTGTCTGGAAGGAGTAGCTGGTAGTTTCTGAGCCAAGGCTCTGCTTAACTAAGGACAGTGTTGCCAGGGAACAGCATGGACTGAAAAAGGCTGCACCAGAAGGAGAGGCAGGGCAGAAGGGAACTGGGACAATAGGCCGAGCATTGGTGAGAAGGGCCTGTGTATCCCCAGGTGAGCTGAAGATTACTATCTTGCCACCAGATAGCCGGGATTGGTCAGTGGGCTGAGAAAGGCAGACAAAAAAGCCAGAAAACTCAAGTCTGAAGCCAGGCACAGTGTCACATGCCTGTAGTCCCAGCACTGAGGAGGATCCCTGTGAGTTCAAGGCCAGCCTGGTCTACAAAGTGAGTCCAGGACAGCTAAGGCTACACAGAGAAACCCTTTCTCAAAAAGAAAAAGAAAAGAAAACAAAAAAAAACAAACAAAAACAAACCTTTTCTGTGCTAAATCAGCAATTCAGCAATGTTACAGAGGTCAGTGGTCAGTTGTCAAGTTGAGGCTAGATCTTAGATCCTATGGACTTTGTCCAGTTGCATTTCTTTCTGCCTCCACCAGGGGACTCTCTTCATCACTGTCTTTCTAATGGTTACTCTGGGCGGTCCAGTGGACATGATCCCTCCTCTAGACTACAACTATTGGTTCAGGGATGGATATATGAGCTAAAGAAGTTCAGTGAGAGTCAGCCCTGGCAATTTCAGAGGCACTGGTGAAAAGATTGCTTCTGGAGCCTATGTGCAGCTTGTTAAATGTGAATGAGGCCAACACAAAGACGGTTAGGATGAGCTTCATGAGCACAGCACTTGGGAAGCAGCTCCAGTTGTCTGTCTCCAACGTGTTGGTCCTGTGAGCCGATGAATGCCCTGGAAGGGTTAGGCCAGTATGCACACATCTTTCCTCAGGTGAGATGTCAGCCTCCATCCCAGGGCTCAGAATGTCTCTTTGATGACTCCGGCCTTGGCAGAGGTGTCCAACTCTTGAGTCCTCTTTGCCAAGTATCCAGACCAAGAAAATGGAGGGAATGTCTGCCCCTGCTCTAAATCATCCTCTTTTTAGAGCTCCCATGTGACAAGGACTTTGAAGCTTCACAGACGAGGACGAGAGAATAAACAGGATGGCGCGGACTGGATTTGGGCCGTCCACACAGCCTCTTCTTGAGTCGTCAGCACGTGGTGCTCTATGCTCCCCCTCAGGCAAGTCTGTTATGTCTTCTCGTTAGTAAAATGGGAATAGGGCCTACTGCTGATTTTTTAAAATTACGTTTTCTTTATTTGGGGGTGGGGGTTGCACATGCCACGGCCGGTATGGAGGACAGCTTACAGGATGGTTGACATTGGACTTGCCCAACCAGTGTGCCCCACCTGCTGCATAGCCTGAGCCAGACCTGTGGGATAAGTGGAGCTTCCAAGAAGCAGGCGGAGAAGAAGAAACTCTAGGGCTGAGAAGAGAACATGAACACAGGACTTCGGGGCAGATAACACATCCCAGCCCTAAGCACTGGGCTCAGGAAAGCAAGCCCTCAAAGGTACAGCCCACTGGAGACCTGTTCTTCTAATACCTCCCCCTGTTCTTCTGCTCACGGAAGAAGCAAGGTGAGGCAGCAACAGCAGGCCCTTGGTGCTACCTCTCTCTGGGATACTGGTACCCATGGATGCTATTTGGCCTGACGACATGCCTTTCTCTCTCCAGGCCTTGGAGGAAATAACAATCCGATTTGCATAAAGGAACCTCAAGAGGCCCTCCCTCACTCTGCTCAGTTCTCCCTTAGGACCACCTTGGCGATGAGCTCATCTGACCTCTTCGCAACCCGAACTGACAGTTTAAGACAGAGATTCAGCTGCTCCACTATACAACAAAAGAAACTTGAGGCCAGGTACATAACTGAGGAGGTCTGTAAACTTCAGTTATGTAAGGCCACGTTAACACCTATCCTGTTGCCAGGCCTGGTGGCACACGCCTTTAACCCCAGCACTTGGGAAGGCAGGTGCAGGTGGATCTCTGTGAGTTCAAAGCCAGCCTGGTCTACAAAGCGAATCCAGGACAGCCAAGGCTACACAGAGAAACCCTGTCTCAAAAAATCAAATAACAAACCCTAGCCTAGACTGTCATCTATTAGATGTGCAATAGCAAATCCAGCCTAGTCCCCTGTTTTTGTGAATGAAGTTTTATTAGACCACAACCATACTCATTCCCTTAGATGCTGGCCCTGCCTGCTTTCACCATATATTTGTGAAGCTTACTCATCGCAGCAGAGACTCTGCCTCCCAAAACCAAAAATATCCTCTGGCCTTTTACAGGAGTTTACTAAACCTTGGGAAAAACTACATTTTCTTATTGAAGCACCGTGTACTTGAAAGAATAATATTTAAGCTAGGAGTAGTGGGGGTATGCCTATGATCCCAGCTCTGGGGAACTTGAGGCAGGAAGATTGGGAACCCACTGTCATCCTGCCACTTTAAAAGTTAGAGGCCACCCTCGCCTAAAGGAGATCTTGACCGGTGGAAGAGCATAAAGAAGAACTTCCTGCTTCCTGTGAGCCCTCCGGTGTCAAGAGAGCTTCTTTATGTCATTCCATTGTCATGCTGATGTGTCTATGGCCTGTTTCCCAAGCCTGGCTCCAGGTCAAAGCCTGATGAGTAGCCACAGAGGATAACCTGCAACCTCAGCCAAGTGAATTCTTCAGTACCTGCCCTGTCCTCTTCAGATTGGGATTTGAATTCCTTTATACTCTAACTTGCTGTGGTCAGGTTTATGAACTCCCCCTTAACTATATGCATTGGAAATTCAATCATGCATGACCTGGTGCAGTTAAATTTCACTGGTCACATCTCAGTATCATGCTACGCTCCAAGAAAATTCCCAAATGGTGACGAAAGAGAGAGGGGACAAATAGGCATGAATCTGCAAGGCTAATGGAGTCGGAAGTTCTCCAAGTCACTGAATTTGAGTGTGTGGGAAACCACCAGCTTTACCTCGCTGTTATTCCTTCTTGTTCAATGTAAGAACGAAGTTTTACATTCTAGAAGGTGCGTTCACCAGTAACCATGCTGTGCAGCCTGTTTGAGGGTGCCACACCTCTCTGGAGTGGAACTGAGAGCTACAGAGATCATCTCACCATTTTCAGTGAGATCTTTTGAAATAAAAACTTACCATGGTGTCCGCATGTATGAATGGTACGGATGGGATCAGAGCTTGCCAAGATTTTAAATTTAGAATGAAGACACTTTTTTGCTTGCTTGTTTGGTTGGTTGGTTGGTTTTCTTTTGAGACAGGGTTTCTCTGGGTAGCCTTGGCCATCCTGGACTCGCTTTATAGACCAGGCTAGCCTCAAACTCACAGAGATCTGCCTACCTCTGCCTACCAAGTGCTGGGATCACAGGCGTGCGCCACCATGCCCAGATTAATGAAGACACTTTCAAATAAAGTCTTAAGGTTTTTAAAAGAGGTGAACCAGACTCTCGTTGGATTGTATGCTTGAAACTGGTGCACAGCTGGGTTTGGAGGCGTGCTGTCATCACAGTGCTCAGGTGCCCGAAGCAGGATGGTTACACGTTCAAGACCAGCGGCTGGAGAGATGGCTCAGTGGCTAAGAGCACTGTCTGCTCTTCTGGAAGGTGCAGTTTCAATTTCTAGCGCTCACAGGGCAGCTCATAGCTGTCTGTAACTCCAGGGGATCAGACGCCCTCACACCAATGCACATAAAATTAAATAATGGATTTTTTAAAAAGAAGCCATGACAGCCAAGACTACACAGAGAAACCCTGTCTTAAAAAAAGACAAAAAGAAGCCGTTGTGGTGGCACATGCCTGTAATCCCAACTCTCGGGGAGGTGGCTCTCCATGAGTTCGAGGCCAGCCTCATCTACAAAGTGAGCCAAGTACAGCCGAGGCTACACAGAGAAATCTTGTCTTGGAAAAAAAAAAAAAGATCAGGGCTGGAGAGGTGATTCAGTGGTTTAGAGCACTTGCTCCTACAGAGGACCCAAGTTTAGTCTCTAGAACCAGAATCAGCTCCAGAGGATTTACTGTTCTCTTCAATTGCCAGACACATATATGATGCCTGCACATACGTGCAGATGAGATACTCATACAACTATAATTAACAAAAATTCAACTTAGGCAAGGTGGCACACACCTACAGGGATTACAATCTCAACACCCGGGAAAGGTAGAAGCAGTCAGATCTCTGTGAGTTCAAGGCCAGCCTAAACCCTGTCTCAAAACAAATAAATAAATAAATAAAAATTTAAGACAAGTTCACCTAGAAGTGTGCTGCACACCTGCAATCCCAGCGCTTGAGGAGACAGAGGCAGGAGGATCACTGTGAGTTCAATGCCAGTCTGGTCTATAAAGCCAGTCCAAGACAGTCAAGGCCACACAGAGAAACCTTGTCTCGAAAAACTAAAAAACAAAACAGTTCAAGACCAGCCTAGATTGCAAAGCAAGACCCTATCAAGGGTCAGGACAGGCAATGGTGGCACACATCTTTGATCTCAGTACTCTGGAGACAGAGTCAGGCAGATCTCTTGAGTTCGAGGACAGCCTGCTCTACAGAGTGAGTTCTAGACAGCCAAGGCTACACAATGAAACCTTGTCTCCAAAAACAAACAAACAAACAAACAAAAAAACAACTCTAATTTCAAAAATGAGAGAGAATATGAGTTTATAACTCAACAATCCTAGCACATGAGAGGTGAAGGCAGGATAACCAGGAGTTCAAAATCATCTTCAGCTACATAGCAAGTTGGAGGTCAGCCTCAGATACATAAAACCCTATCTTTTGTCAAGAAAAAAAAATAAAGCATTTTTATTATTTTGTATGTATGAGTGTTTTGCCTGTTTTTGTGTCTGTGCACTATGCACATGCTTTGTGCCTGCAGAGGCCAGAAGAGGGCTTAGCTGCCCTGGAACTGAAATTACAGGCTGTGCTGGGACCAGAACCCTGGTCCTCCGTGAGGGAGGCAAGTGCTCTTAACTGCTGAGCCATCTCTCAGCCCTGGATATACATTTTGATAAAACTAAAAAGAAGTAAACTAGTCTGAACCCAAACCCACAGTTATTTATTTCTTCACTAACCTATATATCTACAAGACTGGAATTCCTTTTTTTTTTTTCTTTTCTTTCGAGACAGGATTTCTCTGTGTAGCCTTGACTGTCCTGGACTTTGTAGATCAGGCTGGCCTCAAACGCACAGCGAACTGCCTGCCTCTGCCTCCCTGAGTGCTGAGATTACAGGTGTGTGCCAGCATGTCTGGCTCTGCAGTAACATTTGTCTCCATCCCCAAGCCCCAGAGTTTCCTGTGAAGATGCACAGAATGGGGACATGGTAAGCTATGTAAATGTCTAAGGGTGCCCTGCCACAGAGGTCGTCTGGGTCCTCTTAAGATAAAGGACTTAAAAAAAAAAAAAAAAGTAAGGGACTTTTTGCAAAGGTATCAGGGTCTCTCTGGCCGGAGGTGACAACTGGAGCGAAGGGGATCCTGTTTGGCTTAGCGTATCCGACCTGCTGGAGGCTTGGACTGCCCAGCCACGCGCAGCGGATGCACCGGCGCTGAACTCTTTCTCCAAGTAGTCCCCAGAGGCAACGGCTCCCTTTCAGTTTCTTCGCTTGTTTATTTTCGAAGGGACGTTGCCAGACCACAAGGCCACCCCTGCCCTTTCATGGCTTGCTACGGAGATTTCAGGAAGAGCGAGAAGTAGAGACCCAGAAACAAATCCTTCTGCCAGCAAAGAGCTGGAAGAAGCAGCCCCAGCTGTTAGGTTGCAGGGGCTCATCCGGCAGGTGACTCAATTGCGAGGTGGCATCAGAAAGTCCCCTGAAAACCAGGAACCTGGACAATACTGACAACAAACATCCAATAAGTGATGCTGCAACAATCAGACATCTGTGCACAAAAGTAATGATCCTGGACTTGATACCTCATCACAAAATACTGCAGAAATAACCCGCAGAAGGGGCCAGAGAGATGGCTCAGTGATTAAGAGTGTATGTACTGGCTGGGCTTGGTGACCCATGCTTTTAATTTGGGAGGCAGAAGCAGGTGGAGCTCTTGGAGTTTAAGACTAGTATTATTCTTCATAGCAAGTTCAGGGAAGCCAGGGATAAACAGTGAGACCATATTTTAAAACAACGACAGAATAAAGGGGGCAGGCTTGGAGCCATGGCTCAGAGATGATTAAGGGCACTGGAGGCTCTTGCAGAGGACGTGGATTCGACTTCCAGCACCCAAATGGGAGCTCGCAAACTTCTTGTAACTCCAGTTACAGATCCAATGCTGTCTTCCGGCCTTTGTGAACAACTGTGCTCGTGTGCACACAGACACATAAATAAGTAAGTAAATATTAAAGAAAGAGAAGAAGAAAGGAAGGAAGGGAGGAAGGAAGGAAGGAAGGAAGGAAGGAAGGAAGGAAGGAAGGAAGGAAGGAAGGAAGGTAGACTCCCCAAGATGGTTCAGTGAGTAAAGGCATTTGTAGCCAACCCTGACAAACTGTGTTCAGTCTCCAGACCCAACATGTTGGAAGGAGAGAGCTGACTCCTACAAGTTGTTTTCTGATTTCCATGCATGTGACCAGGTGCTCATACACCCACACATACATAAAAATAAATCATGTTTAAAGAGAGAGAGAGAGAAAAGAAGAAGGAGAAAAGGTAAGTTTTTTTTTTTTCAATGCAGTTTATTCAGGAACCTTGAACAATCCTCGGACCCTGGGGAAAGCCAGCCCACAGCTTAAATAGCCTCTGGGTAGCCAACCCCAGCGTGCCACGTGGGCAATGCAGATAGGTCCACATACATGGAAGCAAGCCAGATCCTCAGCCTTAGCCAAATGTGGAGTTGTTTGTGACAGAGAGCACTCACCATCGGGAAGGTGGAAGGCGGAAACCAGCTCCATCTTTAAGGCGCGGCATTACGCAGCTCTCTACAGTTCCCCCTTTTTGTTTTAGACGCATCAGGCAAGAGTAGAGGTCTGATCTCTGATATTAGAAATAAATTGGGACTTTGTACCGATGTTCATTTAGGTGTCATCCACCCAAAGAGCATCAGACCCGTCCGATACCTTTTTCTCAGAGGCGGGACCCGGGGCATCAACCCGCATGCAATCAGACATGCTTTTCTCTGGGTCTGAAAAGGTAAGTTTTACAAGGGAGAGGAACACCAGACCCAGAGCCACAAAGTGAAATTCCCAGGAGGCGGTAGGCCGTCTTCTCCCCTGTTGCCAAGTGGTCCTGGGAACTGGAGACACCAGGGAGAGAAGAAAGCAAGAGACTAGAAAGCGGGTCTGAGAGTTAATCTTCATGGTCAACCTGGTTGTGTTTGGAATCTTCTAGAAGCACACACCTTTGGGTGTTTAACGGAGGGGCAGAGAGCCATTCTCAGTGTGGGTGGTGCCATCTCATGCAATGAGGATCCAGACTGAAGGAGAGAAGAAGAAGATGAACTGAGTATTTATCGCTGCCTCCTGACTTTAGAGGCACTGTGACCAGCCTCCTCACGCTCCCACCGGCACGCTTTCCCGCCCCGACAGACTATTTCTTCAAACCATGAGCCCAAGTGAACCTTTCCTTCCTTTTGCTGTTGTTGAGAAATTATCTCAAAAAATTGGAACACACTATGTTGCCAAGGATGGCTTTGAATTCCTAATCCTCCTGCCTCTGCCTCCCAAGTGCTAGGATTACATGCATGTGCCACAGTGCCAGGCTTAGGGTATCTGGTAGACCATGTTGCCCATGGATGGCAATGCTTAACCTCTTGAGTACTAGGATTAATAAATGCCAGGCTAAGCAAATGTTGACATTTATTTATTTATTTATTTATTTGTATTGGGGATTGAGTGTAGGGCTTTGTGTTCATTAGACAGGCGCTCTATGCCACTGAACCGTATCCTCACGCCCTTTTTTCACTGTCAGTTAGCTGCATGTAGTACATAGGGACCTGGGGGATCTCTGTGAGTTTGAGACTAGTTTGAAAACACTCTGTTAAGAGTGAGTTCCAGGCCAACCTGGGCTACATACCAAGACTCATCTTAAAAAAAAAAAAAAATCAGTGAAAGAGGCCAAGTATGGTGGCACACGTCTTTAATCTCAGCACTCCAGGGGCAGAGGCAAATGGACTTCTGTGAGTTTGAAGACAGCTTGGTTTATATAGTGAGTTCTGGGCCAGCCAGCACTATATAGTTAGACCATCTCAAAAGAAAAAAAAAAAAAAGAGAGAGAAGAAAGGAAAATGAAGTTGTATTACATAATTCTTGTATAAACTGAGGACAGGGGCACTCTGTGTTATAGTTAAGGGGAAGGTTTGTATTGTAGATATGAAAGAGGAAACAGCCAGAGGCATCTGGAAGAGTCCAGAGCAGAGACAGAAATAGACTGAACATGACACAGAGCAGACCTGAGGGAAGCAGCAGCAGTGCAGAGCAAGAGTGAGTGGGTGCAGAAAGGGGGAGAGAGAGCAGAAAGAGGGAGAGAGAAGCAGAGAGCGAGAATGAGAAAGGAGGGAAACACAGCATAGCAAGGATTTAGGAAAGGGAGTGGCTGTGGGGAGAGAGGCCCATGAGCTGGGACGTTTAGGGTAGAGGAGGAGGTAAGAAGAGCGAGGATGCTAACTAGCATGGACTTTGGAGTGGTACAGTAACACGGGGTCACTATGTGCTTTGGTATCCCAGTAAGCACCATAGAGAGTCATTTGTCTCTTCTGCCCTTTGGAATTTGGAGAAAAGGCATTTCCTTTGGAACTGACAATTCTAAATTTAGAAAGTTGCTGCAAAGGGATCCAAAGTGGTACCCGTAATCTGAGCACTCAGGAGTTGGAGGATCAGAAGTTCAAGACCAGCTACTACATGTATGTCTGTACCTGTGAGGTCAGGAGAGAGGGCATCAGATCTCTTGGAACTGGAATTGCAGACAGTTGTGAACCACAGTATGGGTACTGGGAATTGAACCCAGGTCCTCTAGAAAGCAGCCAGTGAATGCTCTTAACCCTTGAACCATCTTTCCAGCCCCAAGATCCTGGCTTGCAAAAACAAAATGAGGGCCTGGGGCTATGGCTCAGCAGTTAAGAAAGTGATAGGTAATCTTGGTGTCCGCACACTTAGATAGTTCCTCTCAGGCGAGGAACTGTCTTCACCAGACTGGCCTGTGGTCATGTCTGTGGGGCATCTTCTTGGTTGCTAACTGATGTGGAAGGGCCCAGCCCACTGTGGGCAGTGCCATTCCCTAAGCAGGCAGGCAGACCCAGGCTGTATAAGCTAGGTAGCTGAGCAAGCCAGGAGAAGCAAGCCAGGAAGCAGCGTTCCTCCATTGCCTCTGCCTCAGCTTCTGCCTCCTGGTTCATGTCTTAGCTTCCCCTTGATGATGGACCTGTAAGCCAAATAAGCCCTTTCCTGCCCAAGTTGCTTTTTAGCAGTGCTTTATCACAGCCATAGAAACCAAACTGGAACAGAAACTAGTGCTGAGAATGCAGAGTACTGCTGCGATGGCCCTGACAACGTGGCTTTTATGTGTTGGACTATTTTATGAGAGGAAGGTGGAGAATTGTGGGGTTTTGGGGTGGAAAAGCCATTGGGTGTTAAGAGCTTAGTGAGCCATTGTGGGAAGTTGGACGATAATTTTGAAAGAAATGGGGGTGATGGGGGCCTGGCTTGTGAAGTTTCAGAGGAAAGCAAAGATTCTATCAGGACTGTCCATGTGAAATTTTTTATTTAGTACCTGTGAAAGTAATTTTTTTTTTTTTTTTTTTTTTACTGGAACGATGGTTACTGGTTTGCTGGGGCTGAAAAATCGTCTGGAGTTAATGAGAGACCTGCCTGATGGAGGTGAAATACTGGAAGTATTTCTTCAGGTTCAGAACACAGAAGCTGCTGCATCTCAAGCTGGCAGCTGAACTTGATAGTGTGTAAGAGTCTCTCAAATGGTAATGGTTTTGGCAGCATGAAAGCTGCAGACTTGAAGGGGGCAGGAGAAGATCTGAGGCCTGGCACCATGTGTCCTGGCTGGAGCCTGCAGAGGCCAGAAGAGGCCATTGGTGAAGGTGAAGCCTCTGTTTTGTGTAGACCTCAGGACTGCGGGATTACCACGAAGACGGTGGCGGGGTGGAGTGTCTACAGATTGATGACCTGACCGCTCCATGTGCGGTTGAGGGGAAGGTTTTTATTGTAGATATTAGGGAAGGAACAGTCAGAGGCATCTGAGAGAGTCCAGAGCAGAGAGAAAAAGTAGTAGAACGAGCATGGCAGCAGACTGGATCTGGCTGTGAGAGAAGTAGGAAGAGAGCAGCGGATGGGAAAGATAGAGAGAGGGAGATAGAGAGATGGAAACAGAGTGTGGGAGGGAGAGAGAGCGCACATAGGCAAAGAAAGTATGGGGGGGTTAAAGGGAGAGTGAGAGGCTAGGTACGGGGAGGCCTTGTGAGCTGGTGGAGTTGAGGTTAGAGGATGGGAAGAGCTGAGCATGGACTATGAAGCGTGTAACAGGTGCTTGTGGGAGCCTGGAAGGCAGCATGCTCTTTGGGAGAACCTGGGGGTCAGCATGCGCTTTGGTACAGTAATCTGCACCACAGAAAGCCATCTGTCAGCCAGTGGTAAGGAAAATGGCTACTTTTGGTAGATGGGAACCAGCTCCACAAGTTTCTGAGGGATGCTGGCTTTTGTCTAACCTCTAAAATTTGGGGAAATGGAGTCTCCTTCGGACCTGACACTGCAGTGGGGCTAGCCTCTGTCTCTGACACAAGCCCTGCGTGTGGAGAATGACAGAGGTGGAGAAGTGGGACTGCCCAGGCCTTTTGGAGCCTTGGAGACCATGAGTTCCAAAGGTCAGGCAACCAAGTTTTTATACTGTTGTACTTTTGCTTTTGCTTTGATATGATTGTAACTGTGACCTTGTTCATGCCTCATGGAATAAGAAGGCATTTAACTTTTCTGCTTGTTTCTTTTTTTGTTTTTGTTTCATTTGTTTTGTTTTGGCTTTTTGAGACAGGGTTTCTCTGTATAGCCCTGGCTGTCCTGGAACTTGCTTTGTAGACTAGGCTGGCCTCAAACCCAGAGATCCATTTACGTCTGCCTCCCAAGCCCTGGGATTAAAGGTGTGTGCCACTACTGCCTGGCAGAAGGGTTATGGTTTAACAGTGACATGTCATGAATCAGACGGACAACTGGTGGGCTCCTGATGGCTAGTCTTCGTTGTCACCTCGACACACCTGGGAACAGGGAAATTCAGCTGAAGAGCTGCTTCCTTTGCATTGGCCTGTAAGAACTTTTATTTTTTCTTTTTCTTTTCTTTTCTTTTTTTTTTTTTTTACTGGGCATAGTAGCACCTATTTTTAATCCCAGCACTTGGAAGGCAGAGGCAGGTGAGTCAAAAGCTAGTCTGGTTTATATAGTGAGTTCCAAGCCAGTCAGCACTACACAGTGAGACCCTGTTACAAACAAACAAAAACAATATTTTGCCTGCCGTACAGGATGAGCACACATGCCACTTGTGCCAAGTACACGTTAGGGTGGTCATGCGTGCCAGAACGTGCATGCAGCAGAGGTCAGAGCTCAACTTTGCAGAGTCAGTTTTTCCTTCCACCTTTTTGTGGGATCCAGGGATCAAACTCAGTTTGGTCAGGTGTGTCAGATGACTGCCTTTACCTTTTTTTTTTTTATGAGATTAAATCAGTGTTCAAATTAATGTTCTACATATTTTTATTTATTTATTTATTATTATTATTTATACAAAGTTCTGCTTACATGTACACCTGCATGATACACCAGATCTCATTACAGATGGTTGTGAGCCACCATGTGGTTGCTGGGAGTTGAACTCGGGATCTTTGGAAGAGCAGTCTGTCCTCTTAACCTCTGAGCCATCTCTCCAGCCCCCCTCCCCATTTTTTTAAAATTTCTTCCTCTCTTTCTTTTCCTGCCCTCCCCACCTCTTCTTTCTTTTGACAGGATCTCATGTAGCCCAGGCAGGTTTCAAACTCAAAGTGGAGTTGAGGCGGCCCATGAATCCTACCTCTGCTTGAGTGCTGAGGTTATAGAAGTGGCTAAGACTATCATTCTTTACCCATAAATATACTTTTATAACATTTAATGAGTGGTGTTCCATCATATAAGTAACATGTTCCAAAAATTCCCCCCTGCTAGACCTTGCCTTGTTTCTAGTTCCTGAGGTATAAACAATGCTGTCACTGAAGCTCTAGGGCTAAGGCAAGGCTCCAGCAGTTCCAGAAGGGCATGCTCTGCCACCTGTCCCAACATGCTAATTAAAGAGAGGAATAATGATGAAAGGCAGCGAGGAGGTTAAATCCACATGGCAGCCTTGTGAGTGACCCTATGTCTGTCTTCATGGTACTTAACAAAAGCTTTAAAAACTTTAGATTTATTGTTTATTTTTGTGTGCATGAATGTCTTGCCTACATGTATGTATGTGGAGACTACGCATACCTGGTACCTGAGGAGCTCAGAAGAGGCATTGAATCCCCTGAAACTGCAGTTAGGGATGGTTGTGAGCTATGGTGTGGCCACTGGAAATCAAACCCAGGCTCTCTGCAAGAGCAAAAAAACCCACTCAACTGCTGAGCCTTCTTTGCAGACCTTATGTGAGCTTTAAATAGAATAATTGGAGCAGGGGGTCAAAAGCTAAGCCTAGTTAAATAGTCCCCCTTGAGGTCTGGCTTGAGCATTGTCTCTGTTCAGGTTCCATTGGGGGCTGAAGAGGATGTCACAACTGCAGTCACCAGCGGGCACCAATAAGAGCTTCTCCCGGGTGTAGCCTCACCACCAGAGACCAGTGCACTGTTTTGGAGTGGGTTGGCCGAGTACAGGGAGCGATGTTGTGTCATTGGAAGCTTTGTTCTGGAACCAAAGGTGACTATAACTGAGCCATTTTGGAAAATGACTTATTTTTGTCTCTTCAGCCTTGAAGGGGGGTGAGGTGGGTTAGTGTAGGCGACAGATACTGAGCAGCTAACATGCCCTGCCTCAGAGGCAGAGATGCTAGGCTCTCGTTTTGATTTTCGTTTTCTTGTGGGCCAAAGCGAGGAGTCAATACTTTTTATTTGCTTATTTACTGCCAAAAGCAGCTGTAACTGTCTTTAATGATGTGGCGTCGCTTGCACACACATCCTTAGGATAACCTCTTCTTTAGAGTTTTATCTTTATATATATATTTTAAAATTATGTGTCTTCACGTGGGTGAGTACAGGTGCCTGTGGATTCATGTATGAATTTTTTTTTTTTTTTTAGAAATGTAAACTAGACAAGTAAACAAACATGACTTATTTAGGTAGGCCCCTACCTGCTAGGAGTGCTGAGGTAGGAGGATCATCTATGCCCAGGACTAGCCTAGTATACAGGCTAGTTTTATGTCAACTTGACATAAGCTAGAGTCATTTTGGAAGAGGGACCCTCAGGTGTGAAAATGCTTCCACCAGGCTGGCCTATGTGCAAGCCTGTAGTGCACTTTCTTGATTGATAATTGATGTGAGTTGGTCCAGCAAGGCTACCCCCAGGACTAGCCTAGTATACAGCCTAGTTTTATGTCAACTTGACATAAGCTAGAGTCATTTTGGAAGAGGGACCCTCAGGTGTGAAAATGCTTCCACCAGGCTGGCCTATGTGCAAGCCTGTAGTGCACTTTCTTGATTGATAATTGATGTGAGTTGGTCCAGCAAGGCTACCCCCAGGCTGGTGGTCCTGGGTGCTACAAGAAAGCAGGCTGAGCAAGCCATGAGAGAGCAACCCAGTTTACAGCACTCCACCATCGGCCTCTGAACAGGCTCCTGCCTCTGGGTTCCTGCCTTGTTTAAGTTCCTACCCTGACTTTCCTCAGTGATGGACTGTACTGTGGAGCTGTAAGCTGAAACAAACCCTTTCCCCAAAAGCTACTTTATCACAGTGTTTATCACAGCTGGAGAGACTCTGAGAGACCTGAGCAAAGCAGAAAACATCGATCAGTTATTTATTTATCTTTTGAGACATGGTATCTCACTATGTAACTCTGGCTGTCCTAGAACTCAATATGTAGACCAGGCTGGCCTCGAACTCATAGAGCTCCTCCTGCCTCTGACTCCCGAGTGCTGGAATTAGATGTGCCACTATACCTGGCACCTAGGCTAGTCTTGTACTCCTGCCTCAGCATTCCTAGTAGCTCGGGATGTACCTATGACAGCCATTACTGTTTTCAGATGTTTTTTTTTTTTTTTTTCATTTGCTTTTTACACTTTTTGTTTATTTGTTTTCGAGACAGGGTTTCTCTGTGTAGCTTTGGCTGTCGTAGACTCACTTTGTAGACCAGGCTGGCCTTGAACTCATAGAGATCCACCTGCCTCTGGTTCCCTGAGTGCTGGGATTACAGGTGTGTACCACCACGCCCAGCTTGCTTTTTACATTTTTACATATAATTTTATATAGTACTGTATATACATCATTTTGACCCTACTCTCTTCCCTCTCCAACTTCTACCTTGTCTTCTCACACCCTTTGACATACGACCCCTTCTTTATTATTATTCCTAAACATGGAGGCACAGACATATGCATATATAAATGTAGCCTGCTGAGTCCATTTAGTGTTGCTGGTCTGTGTTCAGTAGTGACTGTTTGGGATTAGTAAACCTGTCTCTCTCAGCAGTCATCGACGGCCTGTTACTCTTCATTTAGGAGGGGGTCCTTGTAAGATTTCCCCCATCTATGTTGGGATGTTAACTGGCGCTGCAATTTTGTAGTTCTTGTCTAGCCATGGGGATTTCATGGGTGTAGCTTCCTTATTATATATAATCTTCCAGCTTCCACTTTTCTTTTTTCTTAGTGTGGGTTTATGTATATATTGTCCTGGCTGGCCTAGAACTCCCTATGTAGACCAGGTTGGCCTTGAATTTGGATTGATTCCCCTGAGTGCTAGGATTTTTTGTGAGTTCAAGGCCAGCCTGCTCTACAAAAGGATTACATAGAGACCCTATCTCAAAAAAAATTTTTTTAATATATTTACTTGTTGTGGGAGACATGGATGATCGGCATGGCACAGTATGAAGATCAGAGGTGATTTGCTGGAGTCCTCTCATGTGGGTCCCCGGACTGGGGCAGCAAGTGCCTTTCCCTGCTGAACCACCTCGCTAAATAATAATAATAATAATAATAATAATAATAATAATAAAGCGGTTTTTTTTAGACAGGGTCTCTTTAGTCCAGGCTAACCTAGGATTTGGGGGAACTTCTGATCCTCCAGCCTCTGCTTCTCTCCTGTTGGGACTGCCGGCATGCGCATGCGTTACAGTGACTGGCTCTTTGCTATTTTTAGGTTGATACAACTTTCTGAGGCATAGGAATGGCAGTAAAGAGAACTAGGCTCCTAACTTCCCCTTTTGGAATTTGGTGTCTGGGCCAAACTTCAAAACAATAGAGACAGTATTTTGATTTGTAGCTGAAGTTGCTGGGTCTGGAGGCAGACAGCTCGGCTCCTGTAGGAGTCCACCCTTGAAGAGCGGTGATGCCCCAGGGAACACGCCTTAACCAGGGGGAGCCAATTTCTGCCCCTCGGGAGGTGAGGGCTCCAGGATTGCTGGCAGCCTAGGAACATCCCCGAGAGTTGAGGTGACTCAGTCTCCGCATCCCCAAAACGGGACCGGTGGTCAGGAAGGTTCCTGAGGAGCCAGTTCCGGGTACGGCGGGGGAGAGCGGCCGGGGCGGGGAAGGAGCCCCTCCCCCGCCCACCACGTGGAGGGCCGTCCCCGCCCGCGGGGAGGCCTCGGGCGATCCCCAAGCTCCGGGTGTGGCGGAGGCGGGGCGGGGGCTGCGGCCGGACTCGTCGGAGGGAGGCCCAATGCCGCCCCGCGCCCGGACTCTCTGAGGGGCGCGGCCTGGCCTTTTTTGTCTTCAAGCTCGCGGGCCAGCCGGGAGGGAAAAAGAGGACAAGCCCGGGGCCGGGCGTGGAGGCGTGGCCTCCGGCGCCTTTTTTTTTTTGTCCGCCTAGATAAGGAAAGATTCCCCTGCGCCTTTAAGATGTAGACGCGGGCATCCGATTGGCCGAGCCGAGCCGTGACGTCACGAAGAGGCCGGCGCCCTGGCCTCTTCCCGGGCAGTCTGCGCGAGGGCCGTGCCCGGCCGGCGGCCCCGAGAGTTCCCTCAGCTTCTCCGCTCCGCGTCGTCCCGGCTCCCGGGGGATGCCCCGGACCAGGTTCTCCTCATGGCTGCCGACGTTTTCATGTGTTCGCCGCGTCGGCCCCGCAGTCGGGGCCGCTCGGTGCTGCTCAAGCCTCAGGTGCCCGAGGACGACGACGACTCGGACACAGACGAGCCGTCCCCGCCGCCCCCCTCCGGCGTGGCCACTTCAGCTCGGGCCCACGCGAGCGCCGCGCCGCTTCCGCCCCGGGCCGGCCCGGGCCGCGAAGAGCCTCCGCGCCGACAGCAGATCATCCACAGCGGCCACTTCATGGTCTCCTCGCCGCACCGCGAGCACCCGCCCAAGAAGGGCTATGATTTCGACACGGTCAACAAGCAGACGTGCCAGACCTACAGCTTCGGCAAGACCAGCTCCTGCCACCTGTCCATTGATGCTTCGCTCACCAAGCTCTTCGAGTGCATGACCCTGGCCTACAGGTAGGGACCCGGTGACGCCCCCACCCCACTCCCGGACCTGGCCGAGACCCATCTGCACTCCAGCCTCCCTTTGACCAAACCAGCGTGGCCCTTTGGCTTCACGCCGTCCCTTTGGGGGCAGCTCCTAGGACGATTTGTGGGTCTGGGGTCTCCAAGGTTGAGAGAGGCGTCAGGGTTCAGGCCTGTCGCCCCGTCAGCAGTGCCTGGCTTCTTCCGGCTTCATGTTCCCCATCCAGGCCCTCCCCTTCTCCAGTGCCCGTGGGTCACCGCTTTTGGACAAGAATTAGGTGTAGCTACAGGCTGCGTGTTGTTTTTCCTGGCTCTGTGGACCCCGTTCCCTCTACTGCTTTGTGTGTTTCCCAGCAACACTCAACGATTAAGATCACCTGTCCAGGGTTTCTAGGGCGCTGGCTGCACTATCTACCGATTGTGTAACGCGTTGGAGCCTGTTTCCTTGTCTGTAAAGAGGGGGTGACGGTAGTATTGACCTACAGGGGGCTGTTCCAGGGAAGGATTGAGCTAGGTAGGCGCTCCTTAAATGTTACTTTCCCTGCTGGTCCTTGCATCTGGAAGCCTGGGTGCTCTCCTGGTTCGTTTACTGGGAAGTTCTGAAGCAGGGCCCTTGGTGCACACAGGACGGCTTGTGGAGCCCTGGCTGCTGCAGTGCAGTCTATTTTCCTGGCAAGTTGGAAGGTTGTTTTGTTTTTGTTTTTGTTTTTGAGCCAGGGTCTCATGTAGCCCAGGCTGTTCTCAAACTTGCTTTTGTAGCAGATGCTGGCGTTGAACTCTTCCTGACCCTCCTGCTCCCACTTCCTAAGTTTTGTGATTACAAACTACCATGCCCACCCAGGTCTAGCTAGAGGGTTTTCTGGCTGACCCTAAAACATTGTATGTATGAGATGTCAGATTGTAGGGCTGACATCCCAGACACTGTTCTGAAACGGGGATCCAGCTTTGGACAGAGATATCTGTCATAGAAATGTCTTTCCTCCGAGGGTTAACCGTTCTTTCCAACCTCACACTCTTCCCCAGTGTGTCTGTTAGGGGTTCATTTTAGTTTTTCTGCCTCAGACACAGACACAGACCTAGCAGGAGTTCAGAGATCCTTGCTGATGAGGCTTCTGGCTTTGGTGGCCTCCTGAGTCCTGCACATCTGGCAGCATAGGAAAAGTTTCCTGGTGACTGCAGAGACGGTGGAAAGAAGAGTAGGAATATTCCTAGTCCTTTTTGTGTTATCTTGAGACCTATGTATCCAGGAACTCACTAAACCACCTAGACTGGCCTCGACATTGCGGTAATCCTCCTGCTTTAGGCGCTCAAGGGTTGGGATTACAGGTGCTGCTATGACCAGACCTGTTTTGTTTTTTGCTTTTAATTAAATTTTAAGGCTAGTCTGAAAAATACAGGTTTTGATATGACATTTTTATTTGTAAGTCTCACACTTTCTGGTTTTTCTCATTGTTTTGTTTTTTGATACTGGTCATACTGTTATCCGGGAGACTGGTCTTAAACTCATCGGTTCAAACAACCCTCCCACCTCTCTCTCAGCCCTGATAAATCCAAATGAAAAGCATTACTCAGTTGCCTGAAGTTAAAATACTAGATAGTTGGCTCTGGATGGCATTTTCCCTCACTGGAATAAATGATTAGTCAACTTGTTCCTTTGTTATGTTTCTGAAATGCACCCTCGCCCCTGTTTCCTCTTGTGGAGGCTTTCCTGGTGGCTTATTCTTGTAGCATAGCCCTTCCTTCTGTCACCTTTATGTGGCATATTGGTCAGTTTCTGCTCTGCTTCTTAGATCTTGCCAGTTTGAGCTGGCACTGAGCCTGTGAAGATACTCAGTTTTTAAACAAACAGATGACAGTGGACTTGCAGTCCTGTGTACCCTTCAGACTCTTACTCTGAGTGCTTATATTGGATTCAGATTCAATTAGTTTACAGTATAAATTATTCTGTGCTTTTCAAATAAAACCAGAGGCAAAAAACAGGAATGTGTTTTATTAAGAGAACTTAATCCTCTTTTAAAAAATTTAATATAAACTTCTGCACATATAGGGAGAGAAAGCTACTTGAGCCACTGGAGTCTCACTAGGCTAGGAAGGTCTCACTTAGTAAGCTCTGCCAAAGGAAAAAATAAGCCAGTCTCCCTTTGTGCTTTGTTTGGATAACCCAAAAGATTATTAAATAACACTAACAGAATACCCCCCACCCCATTTCTTTCAGAAATATTTTGGCACCTGGCCATTACTGAGTTAATTTTCTTGATTGCAAGATGTATCACTAATTTGGTGCAAGAAGCTTGCTTTTCCTCTTTGGTATCTCCAGCTCCAAGAGCTCACTTGCTTTCATTGTCATTCCTCATGTCTACTCTAGTACTGCCCTAGGTTTACCGCTAAAGGTTCCCGGATGGGCTTTTAACTTCTTATAAAGATGCTCTTTGTGTCCGTGTGAGGCTGATGTGGCTTCACTGACTAACTGGCAGTGTGGAGATTTGGTACACATTAACTGAGAAGCTACAGAAAGGTGGGTTTCTGAGTTCAGCTTAGCTGCCATGGCCACCAGCTACTCTCAGAGAAGTAAGCTCCAAGTAGAGGAGGAAAGCAGACCTGGTTCAGAGCTGCTTTAGCTTGCCCTTGCATGGGGTCAGAGACTTCACTTTTTTTCCAGGTTTCTCCTGCTTGGGCTGGGAGGAAGGCCAGCTGGGTCTCCTCTGTGACTGTTTTTGGCCTAGGTTCTTTCTAATTCCAGCTTCCATGCACTCTTGGGTCTACTGCCTGATTCCCTGGTACACGCTGTGCTTTTTTTTTTTTCTCCTTTTGTTTTGGTTTTGTTTCCTGTTAACTGCTACCTCCCAGCTGTTTCCAGATGGGGCTCAGCAGCTTTTTGGACAAGGAACCAAGTATAGGGGAAGTTGTGGTTACTTTTCACCTGATCCAGAGTGTTCTCGGGATCGTGAGCAGGACCGAGTAAAGGCTTCCCCTGCCCCCACCATTTTGGAGATGGATTTTGCTCTGTAGGTCAGGCTGGCTTGAAGCTCTTTGCAATCCTCCTGCTTGGGGCTACCGGGCACTGTAACTGTCTGTGGGGTTGCAGTTTCTTCATGGATAACTTTTTAAAAATCCATGTCCTTCCCACTCTGGTAAGTAGCCCCATGGGAAGGTATCTTGATTTGGTTCTAGAACATGTGCTCAATTCTGAGACCCCTTATAAGGAAAGAAATTGTCTCTCTTCAAGGCAAACTTGTGTGACAGGTGACAGGGGAGAGCAGCCTGGCTTACCTTTCCTAAGCCGTCCTGGCACTCTCTAGAGTGAAGTGGATAAAACTTCCCTGCAGGGTGGAAATGAAGATTAGCTGCGATAATGCCTGTGACTGTCTAGTACCTGGCAAATTACAGGCAAAGGAGGTTTATAAAATAAGTATAAAAGGTGGATAATGTTGAATTTTAACTATCCTCAGTCAGCTAGGCTGGTAGTGCAAACCTGTAATCCCAACATATGAAAGGCCAAGGCAGGAACTTAATGAGTTCAAGGCTAGCCTGGGCAACCCTGTCAACAAACAAACACACTCAGACACCTATCAAGACTAAGAAAACAGTGTGTCTAATTGGAGTGAAGTTTTCAGATGCTCCCTGACAAATGCTACCTAGAAGCAGTCTTGATTCATCTGGGTCTATGCAAGGCCGCCATGGTCAAGCTGTGCACTTTAGAACGTGATTCATCGTTCTTGCCCTTTTAACATTTTAAGGAATGTCATGTATGTACACCCCCCATACAGATTCTGAACACATCTAGTGTATAGTTTTTTGTGGTTGGTTTTGCTTTCACTTCTCTTTTTGTTAACTTGTTTTGGTGTATATCAGAGAGTAGCAAGTAGCAAATTTTTTTAAAAAAATTTTGTTTGTTTGTTTGTTTATTGTGTGTGTGTGTGTGTGTGTGTTGAGATCCAAGGGCAACTTGTAAATTTTTTTTTTTTAATTCAACATATAGATTCCAAAATATCAAACTCAGATTGTCAG
Organism: Meriones unguiculatus; assembly: GCF_030254825.1. NCBI lineage: Eukaryota > Metazoa > Chordata > Mammalia > Rodentia > Muridae > Meriones > Meriones unguiculatus. The sequence continues at coordinate 88,214,093 of NC_083352.1, read as the reverse complement.
GCTTGGCAGCAAGGACCTTTTATCTGCAAAGCCATTTTGCTGGACCTGAAAATGGCCTTTTCTGTATTTAGGCATAAGTACTAGCTTTTGGCAAGTGGCTGTTTAAGCTGATATTTTTCTTTTCTTTTGTTGTTGTTGTTGTTTGTTATGTGTTTTTTTCCAGAGAAGGTTTTTTTTTTTTTTTTTGGTATAGTCTTGGCTGGCCTGGAACTAGTTCTGTAGATTCAGGTGGCCTCAAACAGAGATCCCTGCCTCTGCCTCCCAAGTGGTGGGATTAAAGACATGTGCTACTTTTTTTAATTATTATTTTTCTTTTTAGATTTTCTTTTAATCATATGAGTGCTTTGACTGCATGAATGTCTGTGCAGCTTGTGTATGCCTGGTGCCTGAGGAAGTGGTAAGCCCCCATATGGGTGCTGGGACTTGAACCCAGGTCCTTCTCAAGAAAAAGTGCCGTTTACCACTGAACCAACTTTCCAACCCCACCATTTTTCTTTTTAAACATTTATTTCTTTTGTGTTTGTATATGTGTGTGTGTGTGTGGCTCAGATAACCTCTCAAGAGCTGCATTTTCTCTGTCTCCACTTGTCAAGGTTGATGGCAAGTACCATTTTAAACCTCTGAACCAGCTTGCTGGCCCTTGAGATTTTTAAACTAGGAACTGTAAGAGTCCTAGGATAGCTCTCTCTCACCCTCTTGCTCTCTTATTCTCTCCTGCTCTCCCCCTTTTCTCTGTTGGGACGTTCCCTCCCTCCCCCCCACCATGTGTCTCTCCCTCTCTTCTTCCTTTCCTCTTTCTGTCTCCATCCCATAAACCTCTTTCATATAAAATAAATAAATAAATGAACTAACGAATGAATAAATAAATAAATAAATAAATAAGAGGAGTCCTGGGATATGCTTTCAGTCTGTAGCCCCCACATGTGTACCCTATGCTCATGGCCCAGGGTAGAAAGCTGTGCCAGACTTGAGGACTAGCAAGGACTAAAGACAGCCCGCTGGGTCCTACAAATTTTAAGTGTATAGTAGAGAAGTCTTTTCTCTTTGAGGCAAGGTCTCATATATATCAGGTTGGCCTTGTAATCATTTAGCTGAGGAAAAAAAAAGCAACTATCATTTTTTTTAAATGTATGTATGTATGTATGGTGTGTGTGTGCCCGTGTGTATATGTGAGTGCATGCAAGTGAATGTACAAATACATGCAAGTGTCTTGTGTATACGTTGATACTTGTGGCTGCCAGTACACTTGCTCCATGGTGCGTATGTGGAAGTCAGAGGACCACTTCTGTTGTCCATCTGTCACCTTCTGTCTTGTTTAAGACACTGTTTCTTGCTTGCCACTGAGTATATGAGCCTAGCTGGCTTTCAGCTCTTGGGGCTTTTCCAGACTGCACTGTAGGTGAACTGGGATTATTATAGAATAGTTTGTTTTACATGGGTCCTGGGAAGCAAACTCGGTCCTCACACTTGCATACCGGGTGCTTTATCTCCTGAGCCATCTCTCCAATTCTAGTCTTTAACGTCTAATCCTTCTGCGTCCACCTCTGAATGCTGAGATCACAGGTTTATGCTTCATATCTGTATTGTTTGTTTGCTTTTTTAATGTGGGCTGGGGCTCAAACCCAGGGCTTTGTGCCTGAGATCTAAATACTTTACTAACTGAGTTGCAGGTCCCACCAGAGGAATCTTATGACAGGCATGGTAATGGAAATCCTTTATAGAAATGACTTAGTTTTATGATTCTTCTCCTATATCACGAATAAGCTGTTTTTCTTCTCTTTCTCTCTCTTAGTCTTTAATCATTAGACAGTGTGCTTACTATTACAGAGTATGCACTGGCATCGGCTACAGAGACAATAATCTCAAAAAGCTCAGAAACCAGAGATGAGGGAACAGGCACAGTTAGTTTCAGGATAGATGGTAAGAATTGTGGTAACAGGGTGAGTCTGATTTAAAGGTGGTATTGGGAGGCATGTCCACAGCAGATGTTGTGTGTGCATGTGTGTGTGCGTGTACATCTGTGTGTGTATCCCCATATGGAGGTCAGAGAGCTTACAGAAGTTGTTTCTTTCTCTTCCTGGGAGTCTGTCCTCCCTTTTGACCATGTAGGTTGTCACACTTGGTGACAAATACCTTTATCAACCACGCTGTGTCACCAGCCTCAACAAAGACATATTTAAGGGTGCTGTTAACCTGCCCGTCATAGTGTCTAAATGGGCAACAATATACAAATGTCTCCTGTCCTACTGTCTCACTCCACGCTAACATTCCCTAAAGCACAGATCCATACAGCTATTTTCAAAAAAACTGAAAGAAAGGTAAGCAAGGTTCAGCAAAGTTCATATTGTTGGATCCAAATTCTGGAGAGTCCTTTCTCAATTCAGTATACATTTCTCAATCACATAGTCTGTGTTAGAGACTATTAGGCTCCACAGGGAAAGCAAAGGTGAAGATAGCAGGCAAATCAGGTCTGCATAACCACCATATACAAGGCTAAATCAAATAAGACTGTTGGCTTTCCAAAGGATGAGGTTCATTCACTTGGGGAAGTCTCATATTGAAGGAAGCATCAGGTTTAGCCAATGGGGATGAGTAGCCCAAGACATTCACCCTATCTGGGTTGTCCCAAGTGCCTTAGAGCAGTAGGGGAACTGGCACCTGCATTTCCTCTACCAAGGAATTCTAGACTTTTGTGAGCAGATCTGGGGGAGGGGGACTGTTCAGCTCAAGAGACTTTTTCTGGTCTGAGGGTGTAGCTTAGCAGTTAAGGTAACTTTCTAAAATACATAACACCCTGGGAATTAGGGCTGGCAAGATAGTTCAGTGGATAAAAGTGCTTGCTGCCAAGCCTGAGATGCTGAGTTCAGTCCCTGGGATCCACATGGTAGAAGGAGAGAACCTACTCCTACAAGCTGTCCTCTGACCTCTGTAGCAGGGATTGGCACCTCCGTGGAGCTCACTGGCCAGCCACTCTAGCCAGTCATGATCTCTGAGTTCGGCAAGAAACTATCTCAAAAAATAAAGTGAGTATAGGGAGGAATTGAAAAAATAATAAGGTAGAGCAATGCAGGAAGATAATGGATACCAGCCTCTGACCCCTGCATCCCTACACACTAATGTGCATTTGTACCTACATGTACACACACACATGTACACACAGGCCAATGAGGATAAGTAGCCCAAGACTTTCACCTTCCTATCTCGGTTGTCCAAGGTGTCTTACAGCAGTAGGGGAACTGGCACCTTCATCTCCTCTACCAAGGAATTCTACACTTTTGTGGGCAGAAGTCCTTAACTTCTAAGTTCAAATTTATTTCTTTTTTATTTATTTTTTGAGGCAAGGTCTCATGGAGACCAGGCCGGCCTTGAAGTCAAAGATGGCGTTGAACTTCTGATTCTTTTGCTGTGTCTGCAGGTGTCCACCACCCACACCTGGTTTATGCCAAATGAGTTACATTCTCAGCTTTCTTTTCCAGTTCTGTTAATCTTTCCTCACCCTTCTATGGGGCTGGCAATTAACTAGTAGATCCGACTTAAAATGGAAATTTGGTCCTGGACTATTAAAGAAGAAAAGAGGAACATAGACTTCTTTTTAGGGAAGAGAATTCATGATTTCTGACAATTAACTCAGGGAAGAAGGAATATATGCACGGAATCTGATGTCAACAAAAGTATCCACACATTGGTTATGGACATGGACTGACAGACACAGACACACCGGGACACATGGACGTGGAGACGTGGACATGGACACACAATAAATAAATGTAACAACAACAAAAAGATGGTTATGCCCCAGTCCCTGGATCCTGTGAGTATGTTGTTACACAGTAAAGTGGATTTAAGGCTGCAGATGGAATTAAGTTTGCTGATCAGCTAAGATTATCCTGGATTATCCGAGTGGACCCATGGTAATTACAAGGGTTCTTAACAAGTGGGAGAGAGAGCTAGACCTAGAACTGTAGGAAAAGGACTCATCCTGAAGAAGAGGAGGGAGACTGTGAGCTAAGGAATATGAGTAGCCTTAAGAGGGTAGAGACAAGGAAGCAGCATTCCTAGCATTCTAGAAGGAATGCAGGGCTGTTGAATCTTGGCTTTAGCCCCATGAAACCTGAATTTGATATCTGTCCTTGAGAATTATGAGGTAATAAATTTATTTTTAAGTTATAGCACCAATAGGAAGCCAATACAGGTCGGCTTCAAAACTTTTTTTTTCCTTTTCTTCTCCCACCCCCACCTCTCTCTCTCTCTATATATATATATAGCCCTGGCTGTCCTGGAACTCACTACATAGACCAGACTGGCCTTGAACCCACAGAGATCTGCCTGCCTCTGCTGTTGCCTCTAGAGTGCTGGGATTAGAGATGTGCACCACCAAGCTCAGCTTTTTTTTTTTTTTAGCTAGGGTTTCTCTGTGTAGCCTTTGCTGTCCTGGTCTACAAAGCAGAGATCCCCCTGCCTCTGCTTCTCCAAGTGCTAGGATTACAGGCGTGTACCACTGTGCTCAGCTTTTTTTTTTAAAAACGTGTGTAAATATATGTGCATGTATATGCGTGGGTGTGAGGAGGCCTGGGAAGGATGCCAGGTGTCCTGCTCTATCACTCCCTTATTCCCTTGAGACAAAGTCTCTCACTGAACTTGAAGCTAAGTTGGAGGCCAGAAAACCCTAACAGTATGCCTGTTTCTGCGACTCACTGAAGTGCTCTTCTGCTCTTACCCACTAAGCCACCTTCTAACGCCTTCCCCCGCTTCTTTTCTATTGACAACTTTTCACTGACCTCACAGTCCTCTTGTCTTGGCTAGAACAGTTGAGTAGTACTGAACTTGACCTAAGTTTCTTGAGAAAATGTTTTAACCTCTCTTTCACTCACTGAGCGTGGTGTGAGTGTCTTTAAGCCTTCTTTCTCCACAGAAGAGCTCGAAGCCCACCCTGGAATGATACTGAGTTACGCTGGAGGGATGGGCCCTGGTTCAGTGGGCTCTAGTGATAGGAGAGCCCTTCTCAAAGGAAATGCCTGCTAAGTGTATTGTGTCCTTGTTCTCTGCCTGGTGTAACTTCTGTAATAGGTATTGTAGAAAGTCAATCTGATGCATTGACCCTTGGGCTGCATGTGTTCTTGGTAAGGACTCTACCCTTGAGCAACATTTCCAGCCTTTTACCTTTTATTTTAAGACACAGTCTCACTAAGTTGCCCAGAGCTTCTCCTGTCTCAGTTTTCCAGGTAACTAGGATTATAAGTCAAAGCCACCATCTATAGCTTCAGTTTGGCATTTTTGTTTCATCTTTTTTTTTTTTTTTTTTTTTTTGAGACAGGGTCTCATGTAGTCCCTGCTGGCCTCTGAGGATGACCTTGAACAAGACTATTTTGCTTGTTTGTTTTGATTGTTCAAGACAGGGTTTCTCTGTGTAGCCTTGGCTATCCTGTACTCACTTTGTAGACCAGGCTGGCCTCAAACTCACAGAGATCCGCCTGCCTCTGCCTCCCTGAATGCTGGGATTACAGGTGTATGCCACTGCCTGGCTACAAGGTTTATTTTTTGTTTTTAAAGTGTGTGTTAGAAGTGGGGAGGGGGAGCGGAGGGAGAGAGAGGGAGTGCATCTGTGTGTGTACACATGTGTGTACACTCAGGCCATGGGACAACCCTCCCTGCGTGTTGATTCTTGTCTTACACCGTGTTTGGGACAGCTTCTTTTGTCTCCCACTGCACATGCTAGGCTGTCAGACTTTGAGAAGGCTTCTGCCAAGGTTCTCCATCACAGCCTCAGATCTTGCTGTAGGAGTGCTGGGGTCACAGATGCTGACAGTTGTGCCAACTTCACAGGGATCCTTACATTTGCATGGCAAGCACTTCACCCACTGGGGCATCCTCAGCCTGACCTTGAAACCCTTCTTTAAATTTATATCTTGACTTTAACATTTTTTCTTTTTTTAGATTTATTTATGTACATGGATATCTGTATACTATGTTGTGCCTGGTGCCACTGTATGTCAGAAGAGTGTGTCAGATCCTCTGAAATTGTAGTCATGAACAGTTGTATGTTGTCATGTAGGTGCTGGGAATGGAACTTTGGTTCTCTGGAAGAAGTACTTTTAAGCACTGAGCATCTCACCAGGTTTCTGACTTTGAATTCTCTTTTTGTTTTTGAGACAGGGTCTTACTATATACATAGCCCTGGCTGACCTGGAACTCCCTATGCAGACCAGGCTGGCCTTGAATCCACAGAGATCTGCCTGCCTCTGCCTCCTGAGTACTGGGACTAAAGGCGTTGGCCACTATCCCTGGATGATTTTGAACTCCTAATCCTGTTTCAATGTCCCAAGTATTGGGATTACTAGCATGAACCACCACATCCCAATGAATTTGACTTGTTTTGAAGGATCCCTGTAATGGCCCTTGAAAGATTCAGATTATTTGTTCTCCAGAATCCATTTACCTAATGGGTATAAAATGTGCAATCCAGGCAACCAGTGTCTGGTGATCTTCTGTTGAAACTCCTCTGTGTGGTTAGAATTTCAGACCACAAAGTCTTGTGTTTCAGGCTGAGCTGTTTGGGTCACAAGCTTTAGGGACTCCTTGATGCCAGCCTGAGGAAGAGTGCTGGTCATTTTACATCAATTCCAGCATGTCTTGGACTACCAGAGGACTATGGAGACTGGAGCTAGAGCCGGGTGGCCTTCATTCTCAGCAGGAGAGAGAATCTTCACTGTTCATCAAGAAGTGACTTTCCGGGTCAGGGATTTAGCTCAGTAATAGAGCACTTGCTTAGCAAGCCCAGGGTCCTCAGCTCTGGAAGAACAAAAAAACAAAACAAAAAAGAAGTGACTTTCCTTGACAGTCTCACCCCTACTGAATTTCTTCTTTCTTGTCCTCTGCTAAAGGAACTTCTGCATCCTTGTGTTTGCATGGCCAGTGTTCCTATGCAGCTCTTGCTAAGCTTCCTGTCACCACGAGTGCTCTTTGGCAGTTGTATTATTTAATTAACCCTGTAGTCTCCAATCTACATGTTTGATAAGAGGTAACCACTCCAGCCATAGAGCTGCAGTCTAGCTGTGATGCTGGTTTGTCTGCTGCTAGATAAGATGCTGCTAGATCAAGATACATATTTCCCAACATGTATGCATGAGGATACAGTAGACAAATTAGCTATCTTTCTCCATTGTGAAGCTTTCTTTCTGGCAGGAGTCTGTAAGCATATTGGATTCTGTATTTGAGTGCCATTAACAACATAAAATAAAGGATAGTAAGTAAAAGGGATTTGGGAAGTTTAGGCAGGTACTTTGAGCTGCTCAGAGAAATGTTCTAGGGAGGTGACATTTTAAGTTAACCTGAAATCTGAGTGGAAAATAGAAGCCAGGCATGGACAGTAAAAGATGCCAAGGTGGAGTAAGGATGGTGCATTTCAGCATTAGAATGACCAGAGGACCAGACAGATGTTGGACATAGACAGTGAAAAGAGATGAGCTTGAAGAAGCAAAAGGCCTTGTGACTCATAGTGGGAATGAAGACATTATTCTCACTGAATTAGGAAAACTGATTTACCTACACAGGCAGCTCATTATGGCTAGGAGATTACCCCATAAAGGCCAGAGTTGAAATAAGCATCCCTCTTTTTTGAGACAGGGTCTCTGTATATACACTATGGGTTTGTGAGGACTCACTACATAGACCAGGCTGGCCTTGAACTCACAGACATCTGCCTAACTCTGCCTCCCCAAGTGCTGAGATTATAGGTGTGAGCCACTATGCCCAGCTAGAGGTCACTTTCTGAATAGTAGATATTCTCCTACTGCCATGCATCCTAATGATACTTTCATTTTTTTGTGGTTTAGTTACAGAGAGATACCATTTGATCTCAAATTCTCTAAAGAAGCCTTAGCCTAGTGTGCTCGATGTGTTTAGTTAGATTGTACCATCAGAACCATCTAGAAGGAGGCCATGGAGAAGGGGTGACATCGGTAGTTCCAAAAGGGAACCTCAAATCTGAAACATAATTCCAGAAACAGAATTTCTTGTCTTTAGCCTTTGAGTCTTAGATGTGAGCATGAAGATCCTGCCTGGGTAACAGTGAAGAGACTAACTCAGAGGTGGTAGGGGAGACAGGTACCTGGTATAAATAAAGGATGGGGGACTCTGAATTGAAGAGGGAAAACCAGGGGAAATTTTGATGGCATAGCTTCTCTGTTGAGAGCAAGGGGTCAGAGTTTTCTCTTTAGAGAGTCTAATAGCCCAAGTTGAAGGATGTTCAGTCCTTCTACCTCCTCCTCCTGAGTGCCAGCATTACGGACACTACTCAGCTCTAGTGTGATGTTGGGACTGAGTCTTTGTGCTTGCTAGACAAGCACTGTATCCCTGAGTGCCACCCTACACCTTACACTGGCTACTAAAACAGAATATTATTATATTAGTTTGCTGTTTTCCAATTTTATAGCAGGGCTTTTAAAATTGCCTCTTTTGTTCTTTAAATTATCAGGCAGATCTCTGCCTTGTGGAACTCTTTTCATCTGTAGTCAGACAAGTATTTTTTTCTTAAACAATGTTATGGGGTATAATATACAGACTATAACATGCACCTGTGTTAAGCTTGCAGCTCAGGGAATGTTCCTCTTACTAGTCTTATCAGTATCATTCAAGACCCTTTATATTAAATTGGAGTCTTCACCACCCTCCAGGCCATTGCTAGTCTGTCTTTATAGATTTGTCTTTTCTAGAATTACCCTAACTTTGTGATCATGTGATATGTGGGCTTCTGCGTCTGGCTGCTTCTTTGACTTAGTGTGCTTTTGTGGAGGAATCTTACTTCAGAACATGGCTGCTTTGGCGAGAGACCACATCCAAAGCCCCTAGGTCTGAGTGATCTGGCTGGAATACAAACACACCTTTAATCCAGGAGACAGAGGCAAGCAGACCTGAGCTCAAGGCCAGCCTGGTATAGAGCAAGTTTCAGGTAAAGAAAAGCTTAGGTCCAGGCATGGTGATAATGCCTTCAATCCCAAACAATGACGGTAAAGATAGTTTGTAGAAGGAAGCACCCATGTTTGAAAGTGATGCCTAATTGAGTGGCAGAAAAGGTGACAAGTCAGAGAAAGATTTGACAGAATAGGATATGCCCAACTCACCAGAAGAGAAAGGAAAGGGAAGCTACTTAAAGGAAGCTACAGAGAGAGGAGGCAGTTTTACCAGGACAGTAATAGGCAGATTGCAGAGAACTCCCGTAAAAACCGAATGAGCCAGAGAATGAGAAGGAGCCAAGAGATTAGAGCATATTGAATAAATAAGGTGAGAGAGGAATTTGAGCCAAAACAGCTGAGTTGGACCAGCCAGCTTAGAGCTCAGAAAACAAGTAAGGGTGAGCTTATTAAGCAGTAAGTCTCCAAGGCTGAAAATATTCTAGGGCTAGATTAGATTGTACAGAGGCTAGAAGCTTCCAGGACTAGGCCTAGGTTAGCAGACAGAGCCAGTAAGCCTCAGAAACAACAATTGAAACAGGTGAATAAAAGTTTCTTTCACATGCTTTCTTTTTCCTTTTATTATTGTTTTTTCTTCAAATTTCTGACACACTCCCGTGTAGCCCACTTTGGCCTCCATCTCAATAAGTATGTAGCCCAAGTATAGACCAACTCCTGATCCTCCTGTACCTATCTACCAAGTGCTGAGATTACAAGGTACATGGCCATACCTGGCTTAACATGTTTTAAAGGTAATCTGTGTTGTAGATGTGCATACAGTTTATTCTTTCTCAAGGCTAAATAGTATTCCATTCATAGATATACCATTTTAAAAATTGTTTTTATATGTCTGGGTGTATGTCCATGTATAACTGGTGCCTGTGGAGGCCAGAAGAGAACATTGGATCCCTTGGAACTGGAGTTATGGGGAGTTGTTAGCCACCATGTGGGTACTAGTAATTGAAACTGGGTTTTTTTGGAAGAGCAGCTAGTGCTCTTGCTAAGCCATCTCTCTGGCCCAATATACCACTTGTTTATCTATTCATGGACATACTTTTCTCTTTCTCTCTCCCTTTCTCTGAAACTGTTTCACTGTGTGACCCAGACTGGCTTGAACTTAAATGTTCCTCCTGCCTTAGCCTCCTAAATACTGGGGTTGTAGACATGAGCTACCATGCCTGATGATAGACTTTTCTGTTGTTGTTAGACAGACAAGGTCTCAACTATGTAGCTCTGGCTAGCCTAAAATTCATTATGTAGATCTGGCCGGCCTCAAACTCAGAAAGATCCTCTGCTTCCTTTGTGTTGCTATTAAAGGCATGCACCACCATGCCTGGCTGAAGACACATTTTGTTTTAAGTTTTATTTTGTATGTGTATATGTATTTGCACATGCAGGATGGAAGTCAGAAGCTGATGTCAAGGGTGTGCCTTAATTGCTCTCTACCATATTTTTTGAGGAAGGATATTTCTCTGAACCTAGAATTTGTTGGTTTGGATAGACTAGCTGTCATATGAGCACTAGAGTTCTTATTGCCACTCCCCCGGTGCTATGATTATAGGTGTGTAGTGCCCTTGTATAGCCTTTTTATGTGGCTGCTTGTGTTTGGTGTGGCAGACACCTCCCCAAGTGGACAATCTTTTCAGTGCGTTTGACAAACATGTTTTTGAGAGAATTTGGAAGTACTTCATTGTTTGAATATTGACTTTCCATTTTCTTTACCACTGTTCTCTTATGGAGTCAGGTAGGAAACTTGTTACAGGGTGAGGATAGAAGCATGTAGAATGTTAGACTAGAAACCTCAGGACAGTGTGGCCCTGGGTAGGGACATTGCACCTAGCTCATGATGTCAAGGGACAGAATTGAGCAAGACAGACTAGAATCACGGTTACCAAACTTCTTTTTCTTCCATAGACCTTAGTTTTTGAGTGATAGTATTCTAGGAACAGATTGTTCAGTAATGAAAAGTATGGGGTGGAGAGATGCTTTGTGCTTAAACACTCACTGTGCTTCCAGAGGACCTGGATCTGATTTTCAGCACCCACATGGCAACTTACATAACTCCAGTTCCAGGGGATCTGATGCCCTCTTTTGGCCTCCTCAGGGACCTGCACACATCTAGTGTACAGGCATAAATAAAGGCAAAAAACACTTCTATGCATACAACAATAAAATACAAATTAAAAAAAACAAAGAAGAAAGCTGGGTACCAGTGGCACACATCTGTAATCCCAGCACTTGGGGAGGCAGAGGCAGGCTCATCTTTGTGAGTTCAAGGTCAGCCCAGCCTGGTCTACAAAATCCAGGACAGCCAAGGCTACACAGAAAAACTCTATGTCAAAAAACCGAATGGGGGAGAAAAAAAGTGGGACAGGAGAAATAGTATGTGGTTAAGAACACAGGCTACTCTGCCAAAGGACCCAGATTGAATTCCCAGCATGACATGGTGGATTACAACCTTCTGTTCCAGGAGATCTGACACCCTTTCCGGTCTCCATAGGCATGAGGCATACACACATAGTACAGTTACATAATGCAGGCAAAACACCACTATATACAAAATAAAATTTAAATAAGGAAATCATAAGAAAAGAAGTAACTACTATGTAGAACAACATGGTTTAACTTAAGAACCCTGTGAAATAAAACAAGTTTAAGGGTAGAGTGCTTAGATAGCATTCATTAAGCCCTTGGGTTGAGCTCCAATACTGTATACACTGGACATGGGGCAAATGCCTCTAATCCTAGCATTCTGGGAACAGAGGTAGAAGGATCAAATGTTTAAGGTCATCTTTGGCTGCATAGAAAGTTTGGGCCCAACCTGGGCTCATGAGAACCTGCCTTAAAAAAAAAAAAAGTTTTAAGCCGGATGTGGTGGTACACGCCTTTAATCCCAGCACTTGGGGAGGCAGAGGCAGGCAGATATCTGTGAGGCTAGCCCAGCCTGGTCTACAAAGTGAGTCCAGGACAGCCAAGGCTACAAAGAGAAACCCTGTTTTGAAAAAGAAAAAAGTTTTAAAATTTGACTCAACATAATATAGTAACTCAAGAATATCTGATTCCATTTATATGCAATTCTAAATTGGGCTAACCTAATATGGCAAAAAACAAGGAAGATCAGTACTGTAAGCCAGGAGTAAAGCACAGGCTGTAATGCCAGTACTCTGGATGATCCAGAGTTCAAGGCTAGAGGGCAGCCTATGCTGCATGAGGCTCTCTTAAAGAAAGAAAAAGAAAAACTAGTACTTGCTTCTGAAGGACCTTAGAGACAGATGCTGACTGGGAGAAAACATCAGAGGTGTTTCTGGATGGTGCTGATTTATAGCTTATTTGTTATTGTTTTGATTGTTCTCCACCTTTTATTTTTTTTTTTTGTATTGGTGTGTGTGTGTGTGTGTGTGTGTGTGTGTGTGCGCATGCGCATTACATTGTAACCTAGGCTAGTCTAGAACTCATGAGCCTCTTTCCTCCTCACAAGTGCTGGGGTGTGCTTGGCCATTAAGAAGGAAAAAGAAAACCGTTTATATTTCTTCACATTTTAATATTATAGATAAGGAATCTTGTTTGGGGCATGCAGGACTAGATGTTTTCAGTATGTCAGTAACTAGAAATTCCTGATCCTGTTCTCAGTGTACACAGTCAGTGCAGGAATAGTTGGGAAATGGCCTTGTCTGAGGCTTCCCCTAGAACAGAGGCGTGGGAATTGGTTTCTAAGTCTTGCACAGGAGCTTGCCAAATACTGCCTGTAAAGTTATCCCTTTACGACCTTTCTCTTAATATTGTCTATCTGGGTCAAAAGTCACAAACTTACATCTCCACAAGGACCAGGATATAAAGCAGTCCATCTTTAAGATTAAGAGGCTCTCTGCTATTTTTTTTCTTGTCCTCTTTTGGAAGTCATAGCTAAAGGGAAATATTTATTAGGAATATAGATAAGCTACAGTAGACTTGGCCTCAGTGATGAGAAGGCAACAGGAAGAGGTGGGAACCATCGTAATCTAAACTCTTGGCCTAAGAGCAGTTGCCACTCAGTTCCAGGTGATTCTTGCTATTTGGGGATGTGAGCTCAGTGTTACATCTGGCATATTTGAAAAGTTGGAAGAATAAATTTGGGTTGTTTTTTTTCCTTTCAGAATTGAACTCTGTCACTGCACAGGTCCAGAAATCCAGATTTTAATGAGGACGGCACTTTAAATTTTTATTTTTGTTGTAATTTAAGTTTAGTTATCAGATATTAGTTACTTGGGAGGACTGAGTTCCATCTAGGCTGAATATAGGCTAGATTTAAATGTGGGGGTGTTGTCTTGAGACACAGTTTCTCTCTGTAGCCCTGGCTGGCCTGGACTTGCTTTGTACACCAGGCTGGCCTGGACTTTACAAAGGTCCACCTGCCTCTGCCTCTGAGTAGATTTAAATTTTTTGACTCTTGACCTAAATGGTAAAGGTAGTGTGCTGTTTGCTACCATTTGGCATTGGCACAAGGACCATTCTGTAGAGGTCCTTACTGTTTTATTTACCTTCTTGCTTTGTTTGAAGTCACAGGACCATAATCTCCTGATAATAAATCTAAGACTGTCTAGTGAAGCCCAGAGATACCGTGCTGTTCAGAGGCCACTACACTGAGTTAGGAGGTGCTGAAGCTATGGTCTTGCCCTAGAGATGGAAGGTTCACCCCTTCTTGTTAAATTGTTGGATTCTAGGTTAATCTTATCTTCTTTACATATCTCTCACCCTCATTGCCATCTGTGACTAGAGTTAGGGTGGTCACAACTTGGACTTCCTTTGGTCACAGTTGAAACAAAGCTGTAACTTTTAAGTTAGGCTGTCACTGTACATGTGTCTGTCCATGCAGTTGTGTTTAGGGTGATTTCATAACAGTGGGTATACCCTCTCCGGGCCACCTTGGCATATGCCTGACTGTACATTCACTTGTGCAGCCACCTTGGGTAGGCTTTCCATCCATTTGCTTTTCTCTCTCTCTGATCTGACTTATAATGATGTTGGCATATATCTTTATGATCTACAAATGCCATTACTTCTGCTTCTGAGACTTTTAAAATAGAATTTGTTTTTATCAGAGATATAGCACTTTCTCTACCAACACATGTTCACTGAATGCTGGGGAGTTTGGCTGCATTTTCAGGCCTCTTTCCAGCTTAACTCATCATTATTTCTCTGTGTCCATAGAATTTCACTTTCCATTTATTTATGTATTTATTTATTTATTTATTTATTGGTGAGACAGGGTGTTAACATTGTAGCTCATACTGGTATGAAACTCACTGTGTAGCCCAGGCCTGTCTTAAACTTGGGGCAATCCTCCTGCCTTAGCCTCCTCACTGTTGAGACTATAGGTGTGAGCTACCAACTTAACCATTGTAATTTTTGAACATTAAGATGCCATTTTAGGGCTGGAGAGATGGCTCAGTGGTTAAGAGCACTGGCTGTTCTTCCAAAGGACCAGAGTTCAATTCCCAGCAACCACATGGTAGCTTTCAATCATCTGTAACGGAATCTGATTCCTTCTTCTGCTGTGCATGAAAACAGTGTTCATATACATAAAGTAAATAAATCTTAAAAAAAGAAAAGATAACATTTTAACTTTAAGAGATGGGTCAGTGCGTAAATATTCTTGCTGCCAAGGCTGAATTTGATTCCTGGGATCTACATGGTGGGAGAACTGACTTCCCAGGGTGGTCCTTCAACCTCTGTATACATACTGTGGCATATGTGAGAGCGTGTATACATGTGGCAAACAAAATAAAGAGATATAAATTTAAAAGCCCACCTTTGGGCTGGAGAGATGGCTCAGTGGTTAAGAGCACTGTCTGTTCTTCCAAAGGACCCGGGTTCAGTTCCCAGCACCCACATGGCAGCTCACAACTGTCCAGTTCCAAGTGTGTGGCACCCTCACACCAATGCACATAAAATAATAATAAAAAAGCCCACCTTTTTCTTTTAAACTGTGTTTTTATTTTACTATAGAAAATTAGAAACTATGGATATAGATAAAAGAAAAGCTAAAAATTGGAATACTCAGGGATAACTTCTTAGCTCCCCAGTGTTTATCCGTCTACACCTTGTTTTTAAATTGTTTTTGGCATGCTGAGTGTACTTTTTTTCTCTCTCTTAGCAGATTATGAATACCTCTCCAAGTCCCCAGATGGTCATCAGCAATGTTTTCAGTGGCTCAATAGGATTTCATTGTGGGATGTGTTATTATTTATTTAATCTTTCTGTTGATCCTTGAGAATATTTTCATGGTAATTTTTTGTAGTGCCTTAGGGCCCCTGGTGTTTGGTTTGGTTTGGTTTTTTTGGAGAAAACATATCTTGTAGCCCAGACTGGCCTTGAGCTCATTATGTAGGCAAGGATGGCCTTGATCCTCCTGCCCCTATGTCCTTAGTGCTGGAATTACAGACATTTGCCACCACTCTCAGCTGGGCTTTGTTCTGTTCATCCCTGTTCGAGTTAGCGCCATTCTCCAACATGTCTCTCTATAGCCCCTCCTTCCTGGTAAAAATCTTTGCCCTGAGAACATTTTTGGTCATACTCTGTATCACCACATTAGGCACTGCCACCTTGTCACCCACCCCACCCTCATTTGGGCAGGTGTATGTGGGGGAAGGGTGGTTTCAGTTGCACAGCTGAACAGTGGCCTCTTCTGTGGCCTAAGTTGCTTTTTGAAAGTTTATATTTTCATGTATGTCCTTGTGTTGGCAGAGGGCCTGGGGACAGTGGCTGGTCAGCAGTTGTCAGGTAGCAGCCTTCATTTCCCTATTGTGCTCTAAAGGCTGACAGACCCCAGAGGCAGTGGTGGTCTTTGGCCATGAATGCTGTCTCAGCCTTTTATTGTTCTAGAGGCAGGGAAGAAGGGTAGGGGCTGGATGAAGATGCAGTTGCCGCTCATCTGTGTTACTGGGTTGCTGTAGATACTTGTTCAGGAGAGTTCCAGACTGCACTCTGGCTGATTCAGGGAAGGAATTGCTGACTGAATTCTGAAACACAATTTAACATTTTGTCAGGTGGAATCCTGAGATGCTGACTGGTCTCCAGCTTTGGCAGCCACCCTTACAGCTGCTTAAGAAGTTTCCGTAGTATTGACTGTCCTACCAAGAGTGCTGGGCAGAAAGCCTATTGAGCAGACTTTGGTTGTCTGGTTTTTCCTGTATTGAGGATCCAGGGGAAAGGCTCAGAGCCCAGGTGTCCATGTCCTGTAGTTCTTGCTGACTGACTTCTTGCTGAGGGCTCAGTGAATGCTCTCTTATCATGGCCCTTGTTCACTAGACAAGTTTTTGTTACCCTTTACTTTTGGGTGTGAGTGTTGTTTGTTGGTGATGCTAGGGGTCAGGCAGCTTCACAGATGCTAGGAGCACAATCTACTGCTGAGCTCTATCCCCAGGGCCCACTGTTGAGATTCATGTTTTTTTTCCCAATGAAAAGCTCTAACAAAGATCAGTGGTATACACTTTTAATCCCACCAGCCTGGAGGCAGAGGCAGGTGGATGTCTGTGAGTTCAAGGCCAGCCTGGTCTTCACAGAAAGCTCCAGGCCATCCAGGACTACATAGTGAGACCCAGTCTCAAGAAAAAGGAAAGAAAGAAAAAGGGGAGGTTGGGACAGCAGCCCTGATAGAAAGCTGTGCAACAGGAAAACCTGCCTTCTCGAAAGCAAAGAACACACTTCTAAGTCAGGTGTGTATTGTCCTTGATGTTGTCCTTGCACAGTACCTGAGAGCAGATAAGCAGGTGAAGCTTACCTGTGCCATTCACAATCTCCTCAGCTAGCAGAGATCTGTGGATTGCAGTGGAGCAGGTGTGGCCCTATGTGTGGCCCCTGTGTCTCCCTAGATAAGTCTGTTTGCTTAGTGCTGTTGTTGTGCCAGCTGCTGGCTCCTTGGTGCTCTGGGTGTATGTGAAGTACAAGAGATGACAATCTTATTGGCAAAGTGGGGACACACTGAGCAGAACAGGGTGTGGTGTGAGAAATTCTGTAGTCTGCTTCCTCCTCCCCCTCCCCCCCTCCAGAGGGAATGTCCTGTTTTGTCTTAACAAATTCCAAGGTGAGCTTTAGGGTCTTATAGCCTTTGGTTGCTCAAGTTGGAGCAGCCACCCCAACTTGAGAGCACACATCAAGGTCTTGAGTGTGCTTCCCTCTCAAGAGCCTGTAATGTAGGTGGCAGCACTGTGGAGACCATAATTCTTCAGTCCTTTGCTTCTTCTTGGCTAGGATCATGGAGAATTTATCAGCAAATCAGATTTAAATGTGTCCTGGGAGCCTGAGAAGGGCTTCTGAGGGAGGAGGTAGTGCTTAACAGCTGATTGTATGGTTATGTGTCATCTCCAAAGGGCAGTTAGAGGCCGCCTCTTGTGAGTTGGCTAATGTTGGTTTATGTGCATAATTTGTTTTCCTCTTTTTTAGCATGATGTCTCAAAGTCACTGGGACGAGAGGATAGAATTAGGAGGGGAGGGAGGGTTTTCAACCAGCTCTTGTTGGCTGTTGCAATCTCCTGACAAAGCCACCATTGTTTTGAATCAGTTGCCAGTTGGTTTAGTTTGAATCGCTCTGGTGCCCTGAAACTGGCTTCTTTTTTTCTACCTCTCCTGCTGCTCCTCTGGGGACAGGCCTGGAGGAGGACCACCAGTGTCATGGGAAGAGCAGTTTCCTTTACCATCCTAGAGCAGACTGCTGTGGCTGCTCCCCATGCTCATCCCATGCCTGTCCTGCCCCTTGGCTGGGCTGACGCCAGTGTTGTCTCTTATTAGTGCCCTTGAAGCATTGAATTTCCAGGAATCATGCTGCCTGATGGTGGCCTTGGCCTTACTTGGCACTGGCCTGCTTCGTGCAAGGACCACCTGCTCTGCTACGGCTGTTTGCTCGCTGTTGCCACTGCTACGACTGACCTTCCAACCAATTTTTTGGCCTAATTCCTGTCCCTATCTTGTGTACATGTTTCAAGCTACGGAGGCAATCAGCAGAAGCCAGGAATTCCTCTGGCTGAACTCCCAAAAGGCAGAGTGAGCCTCAGAGTCTCATTTGGTTTCTGAGCTAACTTCAGAGTGCTTTTTCTCACCTCCACCCCTCAGTGCAGTTTCATATCTCAGATCTAACTCCAGACATTTGGGAACTCCCAGCCCCAAAGCGGGAGAACATCAAGAACTGTGCTGGGTGGAGGTGGCCATCTAGGACAGTATTGGTAGTAACCAGGTTAAGATGTTCTTGGTGTATTAGAATTAGTAGCTCTTCAAGTGTGGTATGGTTACACACTGACTTCTGAACTGCCAAGAAGGAGAAAGTGCATTATGGGAAAAATTGTATTTAACTAAGACTTTTGTCTCAGACAGCCAAGTGTTTTGTTCCCCAAAGCTCCAATAGTGGAATAGAGCACACGACAGCAGAGCTTGGTGGCAGAAGGGATGTAGAATGACCTTTTCCACAGGCCTCACTGTTACTCAGAAAGAGTTTTATTTTTAAATTATCTTCATAGTTTGATTTAAGGGACATAGAAAAATCTTAAAAATAGATTACAAATACTGAACCAAGGTGTGTTGGCACATGTCTGTAGGTCCAAGCTGGTGGGCTGTCCAGGCAGGAGAGTTTGAGGCCATTGCCATACTTCACCTCCATCTTAGAAAACAGAGGGGGGTGGTGCAGCACTCTGGAGCAGAGGCAGGTCAATATCCAAGTTCAAGGCCAGGCTGATCTCCAGAGCGAGTCCAAGACAGCCAGGGCTACACAGAGAAACCCTGTCTCTAAAAACCAAAACAAACCCTAAAGACTGTGAAGCCAGTTTCAGGTTCTGTTGTTTATTTCTTAAGTAAAATTATCCCTTTTTGTTTTTCAGTTTTTGAGATAGAACCTCACTGTGTAATCCAGGCTACCTTCAAACTCTGATTCTTTGTATTGATAATTGGAAATAGCTGGGCAGTGGTGGTACACACCTTTAATCCCAGCACTCAGAAGGCAGAGGCAAGTGGATTTCTGTGAGTTCGAAGCCAGCCTCGTCTACAGAGTGATTTCCAGGACAGCCAAGGCTATACAGAGAAGCCCTGTGTCGAAAAACAAACAAACCAAAATCAAAACAAACAAAAAAACAAAACCAAAAACTCCCACAGAAATATAAGAATATTTTCTCGTTTTAATTTCACGTGTGGGATATGGGCTGCTTCAGACCATCTGGAGCAGCTGACTGTGATTTGCTTTGTGCTCTCACAATGGTATGGCTTTGCCAGCTGCAGATAGTTTGTGCAATTGTGTGATGTTTGGAATTCTGGGAACTTTTCAGAGGATATAAAAATACTAGGACCCTAAGAATTGGGTTCATGGCGTTGGTTGTTCATAAGGGTTGGTTTCAGTTTGTTAGTAATCAAGCTCAAAGAAGAAACAAGAAGAAAAATTAGATTTCAGGATCTCTATCTTTCTCCCCTCTCTCCTACCTTCTCTCCAGTCTAGTGATAAGGGCTGAAATCAGGGGGATAAAGGGTGGGAAAAGGAAGAACCACAGAGTAGCAAATCCAGCTACAGTCCTTTTGCTTCCATCTTCCAAAATTTGGAATTTCAGGCATAGGCATTTAACTTCACATTTAACTTTTTTTTTTACTTTTAATCTTATTTTATTTTTTGAGACAGGGTCTCATGGTGTATCAGTGGCTGGCCTGGAGCTCACTATTTAGACCATTCTGGTCTCAAATTCACAGAGCTCCTCCTGCCTCTGCCACTATTCCTGGCTAACTTTATTTATTTTTTGAGACAGGGTTTCATGTATTCCAGTTAGATCTTGAACTTACTTTGAGGCTGAGATGATCTTGAATTTATGATATTCCTCTATCTGCCTCCCAAGTGCTGGGATTATAGGTGTGTCCCACCATGCCCGGGGGACAAACCTGGAACTCTGTGCATGCTAGGCAAGCATGCCACTAGTTGAGCTACACTCCAACCCACAACCAACCATTTCTAATGGAATTCTCATGCATAAAATCTTCACTGCTTTCTTCAACACATTGAGTGCAATATAACTTAGTTTTGAGAACTAATTTGTTATTATTGTATGTACTAGTGCATGCCACTAGTGTGTGTGTGTGTGTGTGTGTGTGTGTGTGTGTACAAGCACTTCATTGGCTGCACCATTTCAGCAGTCTCACAAGTTACTATCTTTAAAATAATAAAAATGTTGTGGTGCTGAGGATAGAGCCAGCATCTCAACTGTGTTAGGGAGGCCCTCTTAACTCTTAACCACTGGCTACACCCTTAGCCCATGTGTTTTGTTTTTTTGAGACAGGGTGTAATGTAGTGAGAGTTTTTGCTTTGTTTTGAGGTAAGGTTTCTCTGAGTAGCGCTGGAACTCTGTGGCTGGCCTCAAGTTCACAGAGAGCTAGCTGCCTGCCTCTGCCTCCACATGCTACTCCTCTGCCTCCACATGCTACTCCGCCGCTGCTACTCTGTTGCTGAGGATCATCCTGATTCTTCTTCTAGTTACCAGGTGCTGAGATTATAGGTGTTTTCCTGGTAAAACTGAGTATTTCAGAAACCTGTTTCTGAATATTGTTTGCTGAATTATTCTTTTTTTTGTCTGTGAGTGGGAATTCTGTTTTATATGTCCATGCTTGTGTGTATGCACCCATGTGTGGAAGGCTGATCTTGATACTGGGTGTCTCTCATTTGTTCTACTCTTTTTTTAAATTTAAAATTAATTGTTACATGTGCTTATTTCTGTTAGTTTAATGGTAGTGGGCTAATAATGTTTATTGCTAGCTTTATAATTATCATGGTGGTATTATCTAACGTGCTATCATATTCAGTAAGGACACAGACACCTGTTGTAGTTGAGAATAGTCTTATGTCACCTAGGATAAGGCAGATATTAGCCCTCTAAACTACCTTTACCTCCTAGCAGAAATTTCATTCTTGGGCCATTTTCAGTTTTATTTGAAGAACATGTTTTAAAATGTTGATAAATTCCCAGATATGTTTTGGTTTTTCTATCTGTCCTTTCTTCCTTCCTTCTTGTGTGTGTGTGTGTGTATGTGTGTGTGTGTGTGTGTGTATGTATGTATGTGTGTGTGTGTATTTTTTTTTTTTGGGGGGGCAAAGAAACCTTTGCCACACCTAAGATCTCTAAATTTTTTCTTCCCTATTCTCTTTAAGGTTGTTTTTGGTGCTGGGATTTTGACCTAGAGTCCTTTGAAAGCCATGGAAATGATGGATCACTGAGCTACATTTCTACATCCTAGAAGTTTTAAACTTTTTAGTCCTTACTACTAAGGACTATGATCCATTTTGAGTTATATTATGAGGCAAGAGTTAACATTCACTTTATATAGTGTTTTGAGCATCCTTGTTTATATTTTCTTTCTCTTCGTATACTTTTTAAAAATTTATTTCTCCTCTCTTTTCTCGTTCTTATTTATCTGTTTGTTTATTTTTGAGGCAGGTCTCACTCTAGAGACTAGACTAGCCTGGAACTTAAAGAGATCTATCACCTGCCTCTGCCCCTCCAGTGCTGCAATTAAAGGTATGTGCTATCATACCTTGCTCCTTATTATAGGGGGATTGGTGGTGAGACTGAGAGAATTTCATGTAGACAAGGCTGGCTGAGAACTCAGTTTATAACTGAGAATGATCTTGAATTCCTGGTATTCCTTCCTCAGTAGGATTACAGGTAAATGCTACCATGCCCAGCTAGGGGAGTCTTTTGTTATTATCCTTTTTTTTTTTTATTTTGTTTTTATTTTTTTATGTGTATTAGTGTGAAGGTATCAGATCCCTTGGAATTAGGGTTACAGACAGTTATGAGCTGCCATGTGGGTGCTGGGAATTGAACCCAGGTCCTTGGAAAGAACAGACAGTGCTCTTAACCACTGAGCCATCTCTCCAGCCCCCTTGTTATTATTCTTTACTTCTGAAGATGCATTGGTCTGAAAGAGATGTATCTGAAATCCATGGGCTGGTGCACTGCCTTCTAGAAAAAAACCAGGCAGGTCCTCTGTGTTCTCCTTCCACCCCACTCAGCTTTTTAGCTGTCTAGACCAAGTGGTGCTGGATGAGGAACCTCACAGACATCTACCTCTCTGACATTTTCTTGCCAGAAAAGCAAGGGTAATGCTGGTGCTGAGATAAGAAACTCTCACTTTCAGGTCCTGTTAAAGAGCTGTAAAGCTTTGTCACCTAGTGCTTTTCTTCTTTGGTGTGTGAATTCTTTTGTTTTGCTTTGTTTTCCTAGACAGGGTTTCTCTTTGTAGCCTTGAATTGTTTTGTAGACCAGGCTGGCCTTGAACTCACAGAGATCTGACTGCCTCTGTTTCCCTCTGCTGGGATTAAAGGTGTGGGCCACCGTGTCAGGGCTGTATGAATTTCTAATAAACAAGAGAGACGCCCTGTGGTCATTCCTTTTCTGCCTTGGCCACACAGTAGCACAAATGCATTTCTTTTAATTATGTCCTAACAGCTCTGGAGGGCACGAGAAGTGTCACCTGCTCTGAAACCCTGATGTGTCCCAGATAGAACATCCAGTTTGCTCTAACCATTGACATCTGTAAATTCTGGCTCTAACAATCTCAAAGAAAGTGAAATCCAGAAAGATTAACTGTCTGCTCATACCCTAAGCTACAGTGGGGACACTGATGACCCTCTTCCCCTCTATCCTCTGGCCACAAATGACATGGTGATGGATTCTGAAATGTCTTTTAATTAGAAAAGCTGCCTCTTGATCATGGTTGGAAGGTACTCTGTTTTCATGAGTGAAGGCTGTCCTGGCTGGTTCTGCTGATGGATGAGGTGGGTTTCAGGACATGAGGTAGGCTTAGTGGACTACATCAGGCCCCTGCCAGGTCAGTGAACTCGGAGTTATCAGGTAAGCTCTTCTATAGGCTGAGAACGAGCTGCTGGCCTGTACACCACACAGAGCTGCAGAAGCTGCAGTAAAACCCCACTTAAGTGAGACATGGTGGCTCATGCCTGTGTTCCCAGCATCTAAGAAGCAGAAGGAGGAGGATCACTGTAAGTTTGATGCCATTCTGGTCTTTACACAGCAAATTTCAGTGTAGTCATATCTACATAGTAAGACCCTGTCTCAAAGCAAACAGGTAGGGAGATGGCTTTGTTGGTTAAGTGCTTTTTGGGCAAGCATGAGAATGTGAGTTCAGACCCCCAGCACTCTCCTAAAAATCGAGGCATAACTGCATGCAATTGTAGTCCCAGCACTGGGAAGGCAGAGACAGGAAGGCCCCTGAATTCTGTGGCCAGCCACGGTAACTAAATTGGTGAACTCCAGGTTCAGTGAGACGCCATCTCAAAAAATAAAGTTTTTTTCTTATTTGTTTGCATTAGCTATTAAGATGGAAAATAGCTATCATGGCAATAATATCCAAAGGGCTCATGTTATAATTGGGATATGATGATAAATTGGACCTTAGCTTATCTCCTACTGCCATTTGGAATTTTGTTGAAAAGGAAGGAGTTTAGGATGACAGCCAATTCTCAGAAGCATATGGAAGGAAGTCATCTGTAGCATGCTATAGAGGACTGATTTGGGGAGAATAGTGTGTGTGGGTGATGTTTTAAGACAGTTGCATATAGCCCAGGATGGCTTTGAACTCCTCATCCTCTTGCCTCTACCTCCTAAGAGTTAGGATAACAGGTTTGTGCCACTATGCCTAGCTAGTAAAGACAGGCTTTATTGGAATTTTGGATTTTATAAGGAAGGCAGTATAAGAGTGGATGATTGTTTTGCTGAATTGCTCTCCTTAAAGATAGTAAAAAAAGCCATGGTTAACCTTTTGAATTGACAGCAAAGAATGTGTCATATACCCATAAGGTACTTTTGTTGTTGTTGTTCAGTGTTAACTGGTGTAACCTACCCAACCACCCCTTCTTTGGGCACCTCTTGTTTGTGAGGGTTTTGTTGTTGTTGTTTTAACAATCTTGCTGTGTAGTTTGGGCTGGCCTGGAACTTTCTAAGTAGCTCAGAATGGCTTTGAACTTGTGGCAGTCTGTGCTTCTGCTTTCTGAGTACTGAGATTACAGGGTGTGCCACTGTGCTTGGCTCATTTGTGTTCCTTACATCCAGCATCTCTCTGTGGAGTGTACTCGTTCAGATTATTAAGGCTGGAGGCAAATTGAATTCTTTCTTGTCTAAAAAGAGAAAAGCCATTAGAAGACTATTTATAGGTCTTGGCTACCTAAGGAGTGTTACTTTATCCTTGAGACTGATCAGTCAGCTTCAGATTTCCCTGACTGCTAAGTAGGTTATGGAGCTGGCAGACAGAGCCTCTGAAATGACTAATGATGATGACGATATGTTAGTTTCATAGGCGCTCAGGAATATTTTATATTAGTCAGACTCCACTAGAGGAACAGAACTTATAGAATGAATAATATTAGAATGGCTTAGGGGCTGTGGTCCAGCTAGCCCAACAATGGCTTTCTATCAATGGAAAGTCCAAGAATCCAGTAATGGTTCAGTCCACAAGGCTGGAGGTCTCATTTAAGTCTTCAGTATATGCCAGAATCCTGAAGAAGTAAGCTCTAATGCCAGTGAAGGAATAGACTTACTGGCGAGAACAAGCAGGCAAAGAGAGCTAGCTTTCTTTTTCTGTGTCCTTTATATAGGCTGCCAGCAGAAGGTGTGGCCAAGATAAAAGTGGATCTTCTCACCTCAAAAGATCCAGATTAAAAGTAGGTTTAATTGAAGGGGGGGGGGGGGGAACCTTCACAGGTGTATTCAACTACTTGGGTGTTAGTAAATTCCAGATGTAGTCACATTGACAACAAAGAATAACCATCATAGTTTCCAAGCATGGCCTCTGTTGTTTTTTTTGTCCTCTGTTCCTGGACTCATTGCCTCTGTGAGCCATGTCACTGGCATTGGGTGGAAGTTTTCATTCTTACCTAACATCTTAACTTTTCCCATGATGAATTCTCTCATGGTACTGAGCACGTAGAACCAGTTCACTTGTGCCTGTGGTTCAGCCTTACTGTGCCCAGGAGGGTGCTTGTTGCCTTATCATCTAGGTGGGGCAGTATTAAACACATAAAATGGGGACGGTACTTCAATTTGGCCACCAAGTGATTTGATTTTTGTTTTGCTGGTTTCACTCACTGACATTTTGTTTTTATATTTTGAAGTATTATGAAAGTAATTATGATTAGAAATGTGATAATGTGTAATCATAAAAAATTTAGAAAACCAAGCATATCTCTATATGACATGGAAATAGAAACAAAATTGTCTAGTAGACAAAAAGGACTAATGAGAATGGAGAGGATAAGAAAGGGGAGGATAGGGTTATGGGAGGAACATGCTTAAATCATATGCGGATGTGAAAATATCCTTATGAAGCTCAGTACTGTATACAGTAAGTATAACCCAATGAAGGCCAAATAAATTCAGACCCTGCCTCCTCTCTTCCCTACACGCATGCTAAGCAGGTTGTGTACCACTAAACCATGTTGGTAGTTCTCCCTCCCTCTTTGTTAATTTTGACTATTCAAGTTGGCTGGAACTCCGGCATTCAGACAATCCTGTCTCAGCCTTTCCAGTTGTTGAGATCACGTCTGATACCACAAAGCCCAGCAAGAATTTTCTTTTTCTTAAAAAAATATAACTACGTGTATAGATAGGTATATGTGTGAATATATGTTTGTGTGTATATGTGCAATTGGAGTTCAGAGCTTGCTGTCATGTTGCTTCTTAGAGTGGCTGGCCAGTAGGCTCCACACACCCAGTACTTAAGTTATGTATGTGCCACCCTGTCCTACTTTTTATGTGAGTGGTGGGGATCTGAACACAGGTCCTCATGTTTGTACAGTAGGCACTTTGTAGGCTGAACAATCTCCTAGTCTCTGCAGGATGAGTTTTTTCTTGAGACTTGACAGTATGAACCACATGTTTAAATAGAAAAATAAATAGTCAAGAATTCTAAATGCAATGTTATCTGAGTCACAGTGTTAACAGTAGGAGACTGGACACAATTGGTGATAAAAGCCTAAGGTGGTGTCTTAGTCAGTGTTATATTACTGTGAAGAGATACCGTGACCAAAGCTACTCTTTGTTTGTTTTGTTGTTGTTTTTTGGTTTCTCAAGGCAGTGTTTCTCTGTGTAACCCTGCCTGTCCTGGAACTGACTAGGCTGTCCTCAGACTCAGAGATCCACCTGCCTCTGCCTCCTAAGTTCTGGGATTAAAGGTGTGTACCACCTGACCCCACAAGATTATTATTATTTTATTTGTTTTTTTAAAATCTATTGTTTATTTTTATTTGTCTGCATCAGTTTATGTGCATCAGATATATGCAGGTGCCTGCAGAGGCCAGCAGATGGCATCAGATTCCCAGGAACTGAGTTAACAGATGGTTGTAAGCTACCTGATGTGGTGCAGGGAACTGAACTCAGTCCTCTAAAAGAGCAGTACAGGCTTTTTTCCACTAAGCCATCTCTCCAGTCTCTCTCAAGGCAACTCTTATAAAAGAAACCATTTAATTGGGGCTTGCTTACAGTTTCAGAGTGTTAGTTCCTTATTGGCATGATAGGAAGCATGGCAGCATACAGCCAGACATACTGCTGGAGAGGTAGCTGAGAGTTCTATGTCTGGATCTGCAGGCAGCAGAAAGATGGGGGTGGGGGCAGAGAGGGAGAGAGGGGAAGAGAGAGAGAGAGAGAGAACCATTGGGCTTAGCTTGGGCTTTTGAAACAAGGCCACATCTACTCCAACAAGGCTATGGCTCCTAATCCTTCTAAATAGTGACACTTTCTAATGACAAAGATGAACCAGAGGCTCATTTTTATTTTTATTTTTATTAAGCAGCATATAACGTGCACATAGTGTATAATATGCTACATAGCCTTCTAGCAGGAACAGATGACCAAAGCTGAGAACTATTTTTCTCATCAGCTGGGAAAATGCTTCCTTAGTCAATGTTCTCCAGGACCCTGGACACATGGTAGCGATTGACTCTGGAGACATTTCTGTCTTGTTCCGTCAAATACCACTGGTACCAAAGTCAGGCAACTCTTTTTTTTTTTTTTTTCTTGCCCCCATTGGTGTACTTGTGGATGTAGTCAGTGGAAACCCCAGGGATGATCGAGCACACCACCATGACGGCAAGGCCAGGAAGAATCTCACCACATTTCCGCACCGTGACTCATACTCCAGACCGTCACCAGCTCCTCCAGCTCATTCTTATTTGAACCACCACAGGTGGTGTCCATGGAAGGGTTTCATGTTTATGGAAGGGTAACTGAGACAATCAGATAGCCACTTGCAGTTATTTTGTGGATGCTGTAAAGACCCATGTTGAGGATGGGCATGTGGTGCGCGCCCATCATCAGGCACTCAGAAAACTAAAGCGGTAGAACAGCGCAAGTCCAAGCCAGCCCAGGCTACTGAGGGGACACTGTCACACACAACAGAAAAAATTAGCCACGTTGAGTTTCCCTTCTTTCCATTAATCAGAATTAATGTCAAAATTGAAATCACTAAAAACATGTTCTGCAGGGCATGATGGTTCACACCTGTAGTCCCAGTACTGTGGAGGCAGAGGCAGGAGGATCTCTGTGAGTTTCAGGCCAGCTTACTCTCTACATAGTCAGTTCCAGGCCAGCCAAGGCCTCATAGTGAGACCCTGACTCAAACAAAACAGTAAGAAAACAACCCATAATGTTCAATTATCATAAGCAATTGAGCACTTCCGGAAGTGGGCCCAGGTAAGTATGTGGGAAGGTGGTGTGTATGAGGAGGGAGTGTTGGATTAAGAGGGGAACCTTGAATAACTTACTAAGTTGCTATCACTGATTGAAGCGTGATGTCTCTGTAAGTCCTCCCACCAACTAAATTCCACATGTATCCAAGAGATAAGGTATGAAAACAGTAAAAGGAAACCACTCATACCTAATGCATATAATCCCAGCACTTGGAAGGAAGATCCAGAGTTTAGGGTCATCTTCAGTTACATAATGAGTTTGAGGCTAGTTTGAGCTACATGAGACCCTCTCTCAAAACAAAACAAAGCAAAACAAAACAGATAACCAAAAAAAGAATGTACTAAAAAGTAGGAAAAGTTTTTAAGTATGTGTGTTTTAGCTGCATCTCTGGCACATTTCTAGGAATCATTAAACTTTAGAGATAAACTTTAGGTATAAATACTGGAATATTTATCACAGCGTTGCTGATAGTAGCAAAATTTGTTCTATGGGAAAGTTGTTAAATAGACTGATAAATATGTAGATAGGAACAGTCTATAATCAATAAAAGACTTTATTGGTATAATAAGATATAACATACAAGTGAAAATTGGGTTATAAAACAAATGTATGAACTGAGCATTATAGTTCTCATCAGGACTGCCGAGATCGAGGCCAGTTTGGGCTACCTAATGTGTTTCACACCAGCCAGGGCTACATAGGGAGACCCTGTCTCAAAAAGCCAAACTAACTAAAAAGCCCAAACTAACAAACCATACATACACTTAAAAACAAAAACAAAGCATTACTTCATATGTTTAACATGTTTATTTGCATATTATATCTTTATCTGAATGTATGTTACCCAATAAAAATGCATTATGAGTCAATAGTTTATAAGGCTGTCTTGAATAATGTCTAATCTGCATTGTGGAATTTGTAAAACTAGAAGGACCCAGAGAATACTTAGTATTGCAGTTTGTTACTGGGGAAAGGATTCAGATTATTATCAGACAGTTGGGAAGCTGTGGCAGGAATGCCAGGCTAGTCCTAATCAGTAGTAATGACTGTCCAAAGCATAGTAGAACCCAGAGTCATCCAAGAACAGTTTTTCCTGGGGACTGCATCACTGACCTTTTACCTCCAATCCTTCCAGTGGTGTCTAATACTTTCAGTTACATGCTCCTCTGGAGTTCGGAATTGTCTGATCATTCTTGCTCCAAAGTGCTCTCCATGGAGAGTCACTTAGTTTGTCCTGTGGCTAAAACCTTAGGCAAACATAACAGTCATACCAACCAGAACATTCCAAGAACCTGGAATTCACTACCCAAAAGCCCAACTTTCTTTACTTCCCAAGTTTGTTCCCCCCTCCCCCCCCGAGTCTCCATCTTGCTATGTACCTTTAGGTTATCCTAGAACTCACTGTGTAGCCCAGGCTGTAGATGATCCTCCTGCCTCAACCTCAAGTACATTACAGCTCTTTCACCATACCTGACTCCTTTCTAAAATTTGAACAGTGTTATGTCTAGATGGTAAAATTGCTGAGTTTTGCTTGTGTTTTTTCAACACTCATTGTTGTTTGATATTTCATTTGATATTTTATTTGATGTGGGTATACACAAAATTGAAAAGATTTTTTTAGAAGATAGTCAGAGACCAGTTATGGTGGCGCACATCTTTAATCCCAGCACTTAGAAGGCAGAGGTAGGTGGATGTCTGTGAATTCCAGGCCAGCCTGGTCTACAGAGCAAGTTCCAGGACAGCCAGAGCTACATACAGAGAAATGCTGTCTGGAAAAGAGAGAGAGAGAGAGAGAGAGAGAGAGAGAGAGAGAGAGAGATATTAAGCTAGCCAGTGGTGGTGCACACCTTTAATTCTCCCACTTAGGAGGCAGAGGCAGGCAATTCTCTAAGTTTGAAGCCAGTGTGGTCTCCAAAGTGAGTTCCAGGATGGCCAGGGCTACAAAGAGAAACCCTGTCTCAAACAAACAAAGAGATAAAAGTGAAAACTAATCTCTGAGCCAGGAAGTTGCCTCAGTGGATGAAAGTGCTTGTTGCACGAGCCAAGTAACTTCAGATTGATTCCTGGAACCCACATAACTGTGGAAGGAGAGAACTGAGTCTACAAGGTCCCTGACCTCCAGGAGAATGCCATGGCAAGCATACACGTGCCTACCCACAGACACCATGTGAACACACAATAATTAAATTTTATTAAAAAGAACAAAGAGCTGGGCAGTGGTGGCACGTACCTTTAGTCCCAGCATTTGGGAAGGCAGAAGCAGGTGGATATCGTGGGTTTGAGGCCAGCCTGTACAGAAAACTGTCTTAAGGAAAATAAACAAACAAATAGATAGAAGCGTATAAAGATGACACTAAAATTGAACAAATGACAGGTGGGCAGGGAAGGAAGCAATAAAATAAATGGTGAGGACCAGTAGCTCTAACTATACAAATATGTAGCCTTTTAAGACTGTTGAAAACAGAAGACAATCAGAAACCCAGGGATCTCTCTTTCTGTGTGTGTGTGTGTGTGTGTGTGTGTGTGTGTTTGTATGTGTTTCAGTGGGACAGATTTTCCTACTTTGTGCATGAGGACTTGGGTTAAATTACCAGCTCAGAAGAAAAGAGGAAGAAAAAAAAAGCTAGGAGGAACATTTGTAGAAACTTCACAAATGGTAATTATTACTATAATTTTACAAATAGAAAAAAAGACTTATCATCTCAGTGGATGTATAGCTCTAGTATGTAAGGTAGCTCACATACACACACATGCACAATAAACAAACAAACAAACAAATAAATGCTTATTAAAAACAAACATGTTACTTCATCCTCCCCACAAAAAAAGACAGAGAGCCTGAAAAGGCTGTTCATAAATGAAACACATACAGAGCCAACTACACAAGGTAGGTTTTAAATTTTTTTGTCACATTTGTTTATTATGTATATGGAGCTAGGTATGTGTGCCTGTGTGTCATGACAAAAGTAGAGTCAGAGGGCAACTTTCAGGGTTTAGTTCTCTTCCACTATGTGATCCCAAAGTTGAAACTCAGGTACTTAGTGGTGGCAGATGCCTTCACCTGCTGATCCAGCTTTTAAAAAGCATAAAGGTGAGAATTTTTTGTTTTGTGTTTTATGGGGTTTTTTATTGTTTTGTTTTCAGTTTTGAGCCAAGTTCTTGCTGTGTACCTGGCCGGCTGTTTGTTATATGTGTAACTATGTTATATGTCATATAACATATAACTATGTTATATGTCGAACTCATGGTAATCTTCCTGCTTGAACCTTCTGAGTGCTTGGTTTACAGGAACTCATGTTCCACCCAGCCTTACAGAGATTGTATTAATTATTAAATTCTTTTACAAACGATTCAAATTAAGTGAGTCCATCTACCCTCAACTCCACCTCACCCCAAAAGTCTGGTTCTGCCCCTGTTCCAGAGGAATTAGGGACCTAAGGCTCTAGGTTCAAATTTAATCTTCTGGCACACAACCCTGCCCTTCCTTACTGGTAACTGAACCTAGAGTTTTGTGCATGCTGAAACATGCTCTGTCACTCAGCAGCACCTCCAGCAAGAACATCTGACTATGGCTTCAAGTGATGCTGAGCTCTGAGTCCAGTTAGGGCCAGAATGTAATGCTTTAAAGCCCAGACAGGAACAGCTCTTGCTCTGTGCCAGGCCCTGATCCCCACAGCTGCTTGGGATCCACCCGGTTTTCCTGCTCAGTGGATGCCTTTGCCATTTTGGATTGTTTTTTGTTTGTTTGATTTTTTGAGACAGGGTTTCTGTGTGTGTAGCCCTGGCTGTCCTGGGACTCCCTCTGTAGACCAGGCTGGCCTCAAATTCACTGAGATCCGTTTGCCTCTGCCTCCCAAATGTGTGAGCCACCACTGCTTGCAGCACACTGCCATTTTGTACCAGGCGGTGGGCAGCTCCTGTGATTTGTTCAGAAAGCAACCACTCTGTTTTCCAGTCACATGCTCTACCGCTGGCTACATTGTCTACTCGTCAAGCCGTTCTGTGTCTGCATTTGCTTAGAATGCTATGAGTTTGGGAGAGTCTGTCTCCACGTGGATGGCAAGACCACAGGTCAGTAAGATGGCAGGATGAAGGGATAGAAGTGAGACCATACCATTAGCTAGACAAACTTTGTCTCGTTTTACTCAGGTTCCTGTACTTTTTATGTTTGTGGAAATGTTAATTTCCTGCTCTTTTTACCCAAGGACGAATATAAATCCTCACAGATATATCAGTGCAGGTGAGCTTGTCTTCATCTATGTGTTTCAGCACAGCTGTGTACTTTGAAGTTGGACAGGTCTGGAATAGGGACCTTACGCCCATGTTCCTGAGCCCTGCCAACTTCTCCACAGCACTTTCACTTCAGTTTAAAAGTAAAGATGACAAGTGGCACCCACAGAAGTTGAGTTTCAGACATAGGAGTAGGTTCTGAAAAGCTCTCTGGCTTGTCTGAGAGGTGTCTCTGCTGGAGAGTGGCTACAAGGTGCCACCTCTTGCATTGTACTCATGATAGCTTGTCTCCATGTCCTGGCTCCTCAGTGAGCCTTTGTCCCTCTGCAGCCTGTTAGTTTTGGCTCTAGTAGCCTTTGGATCAAGCCCAGATCCCAGGACAAGCCAACAGAAATGACTCTTTGAAGAAAAAGAGTTGGAGTGCTGGAGGAGGGACAAAATGGAGCATTATCCCTCTGCTCACTCCTTAAAGGCAGCATTTAATGACCACTGTCTGCCTGTCTGGGTGTGTGCACAGAATTGATGCATTCACAAGTTTATATCTCTGTATATAGCAAATTGCCTTCTAGAAGGCCTTATAAGGGCCTTAAAATAAAGGGCATTCAAAAACTTTATTTAAAAATAATGCATTATTATGTTTAATTAATTTGTATTCTCTACCCCTTTTGTATGTTTGTGGAGACTTAAGAGATGGCTCAGTGGTTAAGAGTGTTTGCCACTCTTCCAGAAGACCTGAGTTCTTCCAGCAGATCTGAGTTCAATTCTCATCACCCACTACAGGCAGTTCCAAGGAATCTGACTCCTTCTATTCTTCTAGCCTCTGCAGGCAGTGTGTGTGTGTGTGTGTGTGTGTGTGTGTGTGTGTGTGTAGACATATAGATATGTATATAAATAAATCTTGAAAACAAAAAAAAAAAAATGGAGCTAAGATATAGTTTAGTGGAATTGTACCAGCATATGGTCCTAGGGTCAATCCCCAGCATGGTTTAAAAAAAGGAAGCCATGCTATATAGTTCTTTGCAGCTCATGTGATTGTTTAGAAATGGACCACCTTGTTTTGTTTAGTTTTTATTTAACAATGCCCTTTATAGATTTTTGCCTTTATATCAGTATTATATATCAGCACATGTGTATTTTTTGGATTACCTCAGAATGTTCAACCATTTAGATATACTAGTATTTTAATTAATCTTTTTATTGGACATGTACTTCGTTTCCAACCTCTTCTACAATTTAATATCCCTTTATTTATGGCTTTGTGCCCATGTTTATATGGAGATGCAGAATTAATTTCTGCAGGACAGATTTTGGCTTAAAGGTATGTGCATATGAAGTGTGAATAGATAGTTGTCAGTTTGCAGCAAGAAGACTGTTGTTTGCCCATTGTTGTCCTCAGTGCCGGCTCAATGATAACTGTTCTTCTTTGTCCTGAGCTAGCTTAGAAATGCTATTAGCTAGTGTCTTATTTTACCTGAGAGAACAACTTAAAGGAGAAAGGATTTTACTTTGGTACAGGTTTTTCAGAGCTTTGGAAGGACATAGTGGAGCAAAGTTCACTTCATGGTGGCCAGGGAATAGACAGAAAAGAAGAAGCTGGGGACAAGGTCTTTCTGGGATGTTTCTCCAGACTACTTTTCTCCATTTAGGCCACAGGTTTTCAACCTATGGGTTGTGACCCCTTTGGGGGTCAAATGACCCTGTTACCTTAGACCATCAGGAAACACAGATACTATTCATAACACATTACTATTCATAACAGTAGCAACATTTCAGTTATGAAGTAGCAACAAAAATACTTTTATGTTTGGGAGTCACCACAACACTAGGAAAGTTGAGAAACCTTGATCTAGGCACTTCCTTTGGCACAGATACAAGGTCTCCCCAGAAAACTCAAGTGTTAAAGTCCTGCTGCCCAGTGTAGCAGTGGTCAGAGCTGGCTCTTAAGGGGAAGTGACTCGATCTTGAGGGCTCTGTCTCAATCACTGGATTAATCAATTGGTAAATAGCTAGAATCTGCTGGCATTATTGGGAGACAATAAAAATTAAGAGGGAGTGTCCAGGGGCTGGAGAGATGACTCAGGTATTAAGAGCACTTGCTGCTCTTCCACAGGACCTGAGTTTAGTTACCAGCAGCCACATGATGGCTCACAACCATTTGTAACTATAGTTCCAAGGATTCTGATGCTCTCTTCTGGCCTTCAAGGGCACCAGGCACACATAGGCATACATGATACAAAACATCCATACATATAAAATTAAAAAATTCAAAAACAAGGAAGTGCCTATCTAAGGTGATAAACATTTGTTTACATCTCCAAAAAAAAAAAAAAAAAAAAAGCCAGGCAATATATGGGCAGACTGCATTCTGTTTATCCATTCATCTACTAGAATAGTTATTTTAATACCTTCGAGATACCACACTAGTAGATGAATGGATAAACAGAATGCAGTCTGCCCATATATTGTCTAGGTCACTGATGGCAGCAGAAGATACGATTCCACTCTCGTTTACATTGGTGAACCAAGGAGTTTAATTAGGGATACTTATAGCGTCCACACTACTGAAAAGTTGTCTGGTTTCCCCACCCCACAAATATTATATATATAAAATATATATTATATAATATAGAACATATTAATACAATATATTAATATATAATATTACATATATGAATTATTTTCTCAGGGCATGGAAAGGCCTGCAGGTTTACAGAGAGTGCCACCTTGTGAGCTCGGAGTGGGCCTTCTGTGCGCTGCCTTCTGAGCTTTCGCCCCTTTCCCTTACTTCAAGGGAATGTTAATGGGCCCAATCTTGGGAGGACCCTGTGTAAATAATCACAGCTACTTGGATTTCAAGATAAAAGGGCCATGCCATGCTCAGAGGATAGCATTCCACAACACTAAAGGATAGAAATCTTTCTTCCTCACCTCCCCCCTTTTGGTGGCAGTGCTAGAAACTCAAGGTCTTAGTGTATACTAGGCAGGTACTTCACTACTCAGCTACATCCCTAACTGGAGCTGTCAGATGCGGTGGGGTCAGCCATAGAAAGAAAGGGTGTTCTCCAGAGCTGCAATGTGGGTGAACTTTGAAAAGCTTTTGAAGAGAATTCAGACATTGAGGGCCACATACTGAGTAATCTCATTCATATGTAAAGTCCAGAATAGACAAGTGTGTGGAAATAGGGACAGATTGGTGATTAGGAGAAGAGGTAATGTGAACTATGGTGATTTAAGTGAAAATACCTCCCACAGGCTTACAGGGAATGGTGCTGTTAGGAGGTGTAGCCTTGTTGGAGTAGGTATGGCTCTGTTGGAGGAAGTGTGTTACTAGGGGTGGTCTTTGGGTCTCAAATGCTCAAGCCAGGCCCAGTGTCACACTCTCTTCCTGTTGCCTGCCAATCCAGATGTAGAACTCTCAGCTACCTCTCCAGTACCATGTCTGCCTGCTGATCACTACGCTTCTTACCATCATGATAATGGACTAAACTTTGGAACTATAAGCCTGCCCCAATTAAATGTTTTTCTTTATAAGAGTTGCTGTGGTCCTGGTGCTGTAAACTTTGAGGAGCCCGTTTTTATTTCTTGTAGTTAAAAGTTATATCATTAAGAACATAACAAGGAGTTTTCGTGTTTGTGATACTATGTCTGCATGCTTTGGCTTCCTTGGCACTGGAGGCTCTTCTGATTCAGTGATTCTCAGCCACGTGTTCCCATTGGATAGTTACTCTGAAATAGCCAGGGCCGGACTTGTTAGTAAATAGAGCTTCTTTTTAGGTAACAGGCAGAATAGTCAAATAACTTCTTTTGGGGATTCAGGCAAGTATCAAATTCTTCAGGACTTATTCCCTGGAGCCAAACAACTTCTCCAGAGCAGGATTGTGTTGGTGAAGCCTGCCCATCGATATTCAGGAAAATAGGAAGAGTGGAAACTGGAAATCTCATATTGAGTATTGAGACTTGTACCTAATTCTCCAGATTTAAGAGAAAAAAAAAACCTAGTGAATAAATACATAAATATAATGAGCTATCAGGTGGTCAGAATATTACCTGTGTTGCTAAATCACACTGAGGATGGGATTGTGAATGAGTCACTGGCTGGGTTTTTATTGTTGTTGTTGTCCATGTCCACTCTCCAATATCCAAGCAGGGTGAGCATGGGTAGCTTGCTCCCCAAAGGAAAGGAGAGCAGGACCTGACCATCCGTGCCTAGTTCCCTTTATATTGGTGTTGGCAGAGGACAGGTGGGCCAGGGCTGTTTTACCAGTGGGCATTCCTCCTGAGAACATCAGGAACAGTGAAGAGATGAAATTCGGTTGAATTGAACAGACGAATGGAGCTATAATTAGCAGCCTGTACTCTTGTTGTTGTTGGTTTTTTTGTTTGTTTGTTTGTTTTCCCAGAGGGAGCAAGTGTCTAATTCTACACCAGGAGGCAGAATCCATGACCCCTCCCTACCCTCCCTGTTTTCTTGATTAACCAGTGCTTTCTTGTGAGCCTTGCAGTCTAATTTTCATTCCAAAGCAGTTTCTTGCCAGACCTCTAAAGAATTCATGGTTTACTAGCTCCATCCAACAAAATTTTAAGAGGGGCCTTTGTTGGCCTGTGAACTTCCTGTTTTGTGTCAGGAACCCTCCTTCTAGGAAGGGGGCCAGGGACAGGAATGTATAAAGATTTCTTCATGGAAACATTAAGCATTTGTTTAATAACTGGGTTTAAAAGTACCTCCTCTTTGCCAGCACTGGGCCAGCAGTCCTAAGAGGAGTCAGAGCTAGACCGTGATATTTTCATAGGTTGAGGGTGGGGCTAAGTTGGTAAGTGTTCCTTGGGATCATGGCTGTGACACAAGAAGGACAAAGTTCAGACGTATGGGGTGGAAGAAGCTTCTAGGTATTAGGGAGAGACCAGGGATCTTACAAATTCTTTTTAGTATTTTTGATTGTGTTTTTAAAGAAGGCTATGGTTGGATTGTCTGAAAGATGTGTCCGTGTAGGTCAGCGTGGGAAGTGGAAATCTGATCAGAGAGATTTTTGTGTATCCTGCTTTTGGTGTGTTCTCACCAAGTGACTGCAACTGCATTATGGAGTCTTGGCTGTCCTGGCTTTGTAGACCAGGCTGGCCTTGAACTCACAGAGATCCACCTGCCTCTGCCTCCTGCATCCTGGGATCAAAGGTGTGCACCACCATGCCCAGCTGTGACATGGAGTCTTTTAAAGCAGCTTTTTCTAGTTTTGTGGGAAACAGACTTGTGGTATAAAGAAGGGTTCTGTATACATAGTCTCTCTTCCCTTTGGGAGGTGCCAGGGCTCATTAGGAAAGAAACTGACAGAAATTTATAATACTTCTATTCACTGAGCTATACTCCCCAGCTTTCTTCACTGTTTTTAACATATGACATTGTACAACTATGATCAATGGATGACACCATTCTGTATACCAGACAGGTTTTGGAATAGTTTCTTGATGTGTGTATAGCGCCACTTGCTGGTTGCACAGACATTGCAGAAACACAGGATGATGGTGGAAGTTTAGAAATCCGTGTGTTCCTGGTGAAGTTTGCCTGTTTTTGCTTTAAGTATCCTGAATAAGAGAAATGTCTCAGCAAGCAGTTGGAGAGAACCAAGGAACCCTCACACTGTAGCTCAATATTTTTCTCTGCATCTTCTACTCCCATCATGATACCTATCTGAAGGTGGCTTGTAATCTGATGGAGAAGTTTTCATAGCACACTGGCCCCCTTTGTCATAGGTGCACAGTGGAGGTAAGGCTGGGATAGGTCAGCCTGGTGGCTAACTCTGACTGATCTTTACAGGGCCCTAGTGTCTGTTTCTTCCTGGGACCCTAGGTCCATCACAGCTCTTTGTAGCTCCTTGCAGCCATTTCTGAGGTAGCTAGCACTCAGTCAGATTGTAGGGCTGATGAGCACATGGTACAACTATGGAATCCCTGGCTTCACAAGGAAGGAGTACAGTTATAGAAAAAGCTTTTAGTTTGGTTTAGTTTTGTTCCTTAATTTCATTTGTATGGTAGAACTACATGCCAGCCAGGCCTGGAATTGCTGGTTGAGTGAGTAGATGGAAAGCCCATGGCTCTGCAGCTGCTTCCATATCCTCAGGCATCTGTTCCTGGGATTGAAGTAGACACAAAGCATCTCCATTTCCGTGTGTGTGTGTGTGTGTGTGTGT
The DNA here is from genome assembly GCF_030254825.1 of Meriones unguiculatus. Classification (NCBI taxonomy): domain Eukaryota; kingdom Metazoa; phylum Chordata; class Mammalia; order Rodentia; family Muridae; genus Meriones; species Meriones unguiculatus. Next base: position 88,176,038 of record NC_083352.1, on the reverse strand, counting down.
GTGTGTGTTTGTACATTTACATGTGTACATGTACATACACAGACACACCCTCATCTAACCCTTATTAAAACCACTATGGAGGAGATGGCATTATTGTGATTTTACCCAGCAAACAGAAGCGCCAGAACACCCCTTTACCAACGTAGTTGCATAGCTGAGGACCAGAGGCAGTGGGGGCTCCAGACCCCTCAGCTATGGCCTTATGATCCCAGATGGAGCTGATCAGTCACATGAGGTGGGTTAGTCATGCCTTTGGAGTGGCAATTGAAAGAAAAGGAAGTGGGGAAACTATTGAGAGGCTCCTGACCCTTTGGGTTGAGACTGTTACTGTTGTTGTGCTTTCCAGTTACTAAGAGGATGTGTTTTGATACTTTCTAGGGGTGGATCACAGCGTTCTTTCTTTCTTCAAGAAAGAGTTATTTTTATTTTATGTGTATGAGTGGTTTGCCTGCATGTTTGTAAATGCATTGCATGCCTGTAGTCTGTGGAAACCAGAAGGCATCCGATGCCCTGGAACTGTCCTTACAGGCTAGTGTGAGCCACTATATAGGTCCTATAAACTGAACACCAGCCTTCTGCAAGAGTAGCAGCAATTACTTTTTAATGGCTGAGCTACCTTTGAGTTGCTGGGGCCACATCTTTCTGTCTGACATAATCCACAGCCTGGGCCCTGATGGTGTGGGTAGAAAGACATGACTGCTTCTGCCAGGTGTTCAGCAGGTATAAGAAAGGGAGCTTTCCTTACAAGCTTTCAGGTTCACTTAATGTCTTGTTTGGATACCTCTAAATTCTTGAGCTTCCATGACTGGGCACACGTGTGTCACTCATGTGACCTCTCTGAGTAGGTTTGGAGAAGGGGCAGGGCTGTGATCTGCCATCAGATAGATGCTCTTCAGCACCCCTATGAACCAAAGATAGTGTCTTACTGTCTCAAGCCATCAGGAAAAGGGGTTAGCCTAGGAGAGTCCAGCACTGGCCCAAAGCAAGATAGTGTTACAGCAGTGTCTGAAAGGTAGAGCAGGGACCAGGTAGAAAGAGTAAAGACCAGACCATGTGTGTCAAAGCAGAAGGGGCTTGGATGTCTCAAGGCTGGTCTCAAAGCCCCCGTCAGTGCTACCTTTAAATGTAAGAGCATGCCTCAGAATTCTAGAATTGGATACTGTAGAGATGACTCAGTGGTTAAGAGCACTTGATGCTCCTCCAGAGGATCTAAGTTCAGTTCCCCACACCCACGTCAGGTGACTCATAACCACCTGTAACTTCAACTCCAGAAGATTTAAAGCTCTCTTCAGGCCTCCATGGGTACCCACACATAAGTCAGTCTCTCTGTCTCTCTCTTTTTCTCTCCTCTCTTTCTCTCACATGCACACACACACACAAATTTAAAAATAAATCTAAAAAAATTCTTGTACAGTAAGTTGAGAGCACTCACAGACTAGGCTAATCACAGGCAACAGCCGTCTTGGCAGTTCAGTTTCCAGGTGCTGTGCCAGCAGCTACTTCTGAGCTACTGAGGGGAATCACTTCTCAGGCGGCTTGAGATGGGCAGTGGTGACTGAGAACAAAAGAAGTGGGTCAAGACCTGATTTTTTTTTTTTTTAATTGGGTTTCCATAGTCAAGCCATGTTAGTCTAGGCTGGCCTTGAATTCACAGTCCTCTGCCTGTACCTCCTGAGTGTTGGAATTAAAGATATGTGCCACCATACCTGGCAACACATCTTTTAAATGTTTAATTAGGAGAAACTTTAATGGTAAGCAGGATCCCAAAGGATACAGCAAGCCCCATGTCTTACAAGATTGCAGCATGTCCTGTCAGCCTGGCCTCTCAGGTGTCATGCCCGCCTCCCCATATGCGCTAAAGAAGTTCCAGAGTGACTCTTCTCTCAAGCCTAGCCTGTAATGGACCCACCCAGGGTTCTAGAGTCTGGAATGATTATTAGGTCTTTTATTTTATTTTCTGAAGAGCTGCTGACTCTCTTTTCTTTGTCTTGCTTTCCAGTGGGAAGTTAGTGTCTCCAAAGTGGAAAAATTTCAAGGGCCTGAAGCTCCAGTGGCGTGACAAGATCCGGCTCAACAATGCCATCTGGAGGGCATGGTATATGCAGTGTAAGTGTGTTGCCAGCTTGGCCGTGGGGATGCTATGCCACAAGGGACCTCAATTCTGTGGCATCAGAACTCTGCATCTTAAGAGGCCTGAGCATCTTGGGTTTATAGCCTTCTCTTAAAACATGTTTTCAGCAGAATCTTTCTTGAGCAGTCTATGTGATGGGAAACCAAGCTATAATACATCCCAGGAACCAGGGCATTTACCAGCCATCAGGCAAAGTCACCCAACAGCACAGAGTCTGGAGGGACAGACAAGTGAGACCCTTACCACAGTATGTATTGCATGCTGGGTACTTGGCCCTAAGGAGTAAGGTTATTTTTTAGGAGAGTTGGGAGACATTTGAAGAGCCAAAGAGCAGTTTCTCTTCCCAGCAGTTGAAGAAGACACATATTCTACTGTACAGCTTTTGTCCCTGACAAGCTTGAGGATGGAAGGATGCAGGCTTGAGGAGCCAGGCAGGCTCTTCCTGCTCACTGGCCACATTTGTATTGATGAGCAACTTTATTTCTTACTCAGATATACTGGCATTCTTTGCCTTGGGCCTGCATGCTTTTATTTCTCAGAACTGTACATTTCTGCAGTGGAACAAGGGAAGAACATTCAAGGGTATAGCAGTTTGGGCAGAGCTTCTTCAGGGATCTTATAAGGTACAGTTATGATGTCTCTCTTCTCCCAACACAGATTTGGAGAAGCGCAAGAATCCCGTGTGCCACTTTGTCACCCCACTAGATGGCTCTGTTGATGTAGATGAACACCGTCGGCCAGAGGTACTTAACCAGCAAGTACTGAATAGAGAGTAGGAGGGAGGATGTTGGGAAAGGAAAATGCCTTCATTTCTGAAGCAATAACCCACCAAAGGGCCAAGTTGGGTGGGAGAAACTGTAGGGAATAGGGGAGCCTGTGCTGTGCTATTAGTTGGCATGACTGGAGGAGGTTAGCTTCTAACAGTTTCCAGCCCCAGAGATTCTATACTTAGACAAACTGACTTTCCGGTGCCTCATTTTCTGCTTTCACCTAAAATTGGCATTTCTTCTGAGACTTACTCAAGAAAGCCTGGCTCTGGAGCAATTAGAGAAGGCCCAGCTCTAGCTCAGTTGAAGAGCACATGCATAGGCTCAAGGTTCCATCCCCAGTACTACAAGCAAAACAACCACTCCAGAACTCGCTGTTCTCCAGATGAAACTAGAGACAGCTTAGTTGGTTGAGTGCATTCCTAGCATGCACCAACCCCTGGCTTCTGTCTCTAGCACCACACAAACTGGGCATACTCTGCAGCCCCCAGAACGTGGGAGGGAGAAATGAGAAAATCAGAAGTTTAAGGAGGCCAGCTTGAAACATGAGACCCTACTTTAAAAGAAAGAAAATCAAAAAACAGAAGAAAACACACAATATGGGAGATGAAAAGAGTTTGAAGAAAGAGTGGCTTATTTTTAATTTTATTTTTATTGTAAGTTTTATTATGTTGGTACTAAGGGTAGAATACAGGACCTCTTACATGCCAAGCAGGTTCTATACCATTGAGCTTATACCTCCTGCCCCAAAAGAGTAAATTAAATTTTTTCTATTAGATTTTATTTATTTATTTATTTGTGTGTGTGTGTGTGTGTGTGTGTGTGTGTGTGTGTGTGTGTGTATGCATGCATGCATCACAGCATGTATGTGGAGGTCAGAGGACAACTTTTGAGAGTCCTTGCTTTTCACCATGTGGGTCCCAAGGATCAAATTCAGATCAGAAGGCTCGACAGGATGAGCCATCTCTTCAGCCCTCGTTTTCTCTCTTTGAGAACATGGCAGCTACTCCTGGAGAGGGGCATTTGTGGGCCACATGTGAATTTCTTTAGCAGCCTCAGGCAAGGAGGAGGATCTCTGTGTGCTTTCTCTGTACCCAATACAGTGTCACCCTTGGTGTCATGGGTGTTGATATGAAGACACATTTGTAGCTAGAGTTCACATTGTAGCTCAGAAGAGAAGAGGGGTGCTCAGTGAGGAGGAAGTCTTAGTTACTCAACAGCATTGGGATTTTTCTGACCAAGAAAACCATCTGAGGTCACCTTAGTGATGGGTGCTAGGTGTTTGTGGGCTGAGATTTGATCATGCAAGACCTGCTTTTCATTTTGGCCTCTTGGTTGTAGGCCATCACCACAGAGGGCAAATACTGGAAAAGTCGAATTGAGATTGTGATCCGGGAGTATCATAAGTGGAGAACCTACTTCAAGAAAAGGGTATGTATTGGCAAGGGCTCTCGAAAGAGCATATTCTGGAAGCTCTGGGGCAGGGGCTGGTGATTGGGTAGGTGGGAGATGGGTCTGTATTCAGAATGTGGCCTGAGGCCCTAGTCTCACAACTGCCCACCCGTCATGGAGCATGATGTGGGAATATTGTACGTAGCATTTTAAGCACAAGTAGTGGCTATGGTTTTCTCAAACAAGAATAGAGCTATTTCCTTCTTTGTGTCCACATCCATGGATAGCAGGCCAGTAGGATCCTATTCCCCAACTCACTTCCCAGAGAGTTTACTCCCATATAAGGAGGTGAAGTTGGGCCATCACCGGGTTCATGGTGGCTGCCTCATTTTGCTCCCTTTGCCCACAGCTGCAGCAGCACAAGGATGAGGACCTCTCTAGCCTGGCCCAGGTAAGTGAGCTTGGGAATCCTGTCTTGATAAGATGCAACAATGACTTCTGTGTCCCAAGAGAGTTCTGTAGTGGAAGGCCAGACACAGGACCAGCTCCTTCTCACATGGAGGTCCTGCAGTGGCCAAGGAAGCAGGCGTACTCTGTTGGGTGGGCTAAGGGAATAGCTCTAAATGTCTCTACCCTTTTTTCAAGAAGCAACCCTTAATGCATGCCAGGACTGAGAATAATGAATTCAATTCCCTTTTGATTCCTCTTCCTCTGTTGGCACTAGGATGATGACATGCTCTATTGGCCCAAACATGGGGATGGCTGGAAAACCCCAGTCCCAATGGAGGAGGACTCACTGCTGGACACAGACATGCTCATGTCAGAATTCAGCGACACCCTCTTCTCCACACTGTCTTCACACCAACCAGTGGCCTGGCCCAACCCACGGGAAATAGGTAACCTAGTCTCTGTCCTTGGGCAGTAGGCTTCCTTCTCTCTGAGGATTCCTCTAGGCCAGGCTTTCCTTCAGGGCACCTCTGAGCTGCTGTGTTACAATTAGTTAGGTGAGGGAAGGATTACCCAAGCTCTTTATCTGAGAGTCCTGTGCAGCTGCATGGGAGGAGACTGGAATTGGGGCCTTATAGGGGTGGCCATTGTTCTTTTAGTCCCACTGTGAGAAAGTATCAGGCTCTGATCTGAACCTGTCTTATATTTCTGATACTGTTATCTTAGTGTGGGTTGTGTCAGTGCCTAAGCCTCGGCTATTGGATGAGTTCTACTGCACATGACATCCCACCTGGAGGCCTTCATTCTTCTAGTTCCTTAGGAAGAGCTGCAGATGAAAAGTGAGAATAAGGATGGAGGGTTGTGGGGATGTAGAGTGAGGTGGAAGGCTGATGCAACTCATAGCTTCATGGTGATCCTAGCACTGCCTGTCTTTCCTGCCTTCTGAGGGTAGAGAAAACATGTTTATCTAAGAATGGCCACAAACCCCCAAGAATGGAGAGAACCCAGCCAGCTTCTTACAGTTCTTAGAAGATTCTAGAAATGGGTATGGCCACAAGAATATGTTTCAGAACTAAATTTATATATTCCTTCACCTTGTTTGAGTAAAAGAGTTCTCCTTTCTCACTTGTAATTCTTGCAGCACATCTAGGAAATGCAGACATGATTCAGCCAGGCCTGATCCCTTTGCAACCCAACTTGGACTTCATGGACACCTTTGAGCCTTTCCAGGGTGAGAGCAGAGGCTAACATGACCATCCCGTATCAGAACGCTGTACCTTTTGTGGAGAGGATGCTTGGAAATGGGTGTAAATGGAGGGCTTAGAATTTTCCAAAACTGTCAGGTGTGGTGGCATACGCCTGTAATCCCAGCACTCAGGAAGGCTGTTGAATTTTTGTGAGTTGGAGGCCAGCCTGGTATACAAAGTGAGTCCAGGACGGCCAAGGCTACAGAGAGAAACCCTGTCTTGAAAACAAAAAAACAACAACAACAAAAACTTTTTTTCAAAACTGCAAATTATTTTTGTAGTAACTGCAAAGCCTGGGAAAGTTTCCTGGGACATTGGAAGGAAGTTGGCGTTTTCAGAGTGAGTGCTTTCTTCCTGCAGGAGCACCTGCTTTGCTCTGACTGTGAGCAGTTCCTCCTGTAGGCAGCAGAGGGCACTGTGATACAGCCACCTCTATTAAAGTTCCTGCATTTAGGTCAGCCCCTTTAACTCTGCCATTGTTCAGACTTGAAACATTTGGTACTTCAAGTGGTCCAATCAGAGTCTTCTTTCTATAGGAAAAAAGTTATCTTGGGGAAGGGGTTGGGTTCAGGTCCTGTTTGTTTGTCATAATTCTAGAAAATGCTAAGCTCGTGGAGTTCAAAAGATTTCCGTGTTCTTTTTCAGATCTCTTCTCTTCCAGTCGATCCATTTTTGGCTCCATGTTGCCTACTCCTACGTCAGTACCTGCCCCAGATCCTAGCAGCCCACCTTCTCAGGTAGAGGGAGCTGGGGGAGCAGGCATGGCAGGTACAGGGCTGTCATCAACTTTACAACCAGAGCTAGACTAATGCTGTGACCATGAACTTCACAACATGCTGGGGCCATTGCTGGATCCTGTGTTGGATGCACATGGATGTGCAAAGAAATTATGGAACCCGCTTTGAAAGCATCCTTAATTCCTCATAAGATGTGGGAGACTATGCCAACAGAGGTCTTTTCTGCCTAAGGCCCCACGTGAGCTTTGTTCAGCCAGGTCTTTTCAAGACAAGAGTAGTTACAGAGGAATAATATGGATCACTAATAAAAATATGTTGTATATTGTTTTTACTTTTGACTTAGCAATTAATAAAAGGTAATTGCAGGTGTTAGGGCTACAGAGCTGAGTGAGGCATAGTTCTCTGCCTTGGCGGAGCTCTCAGGTTGTTTCTGTATTCAGTTAGTCACCCGGTAACCTGGCACCTTCCCCACTTAGCTCAGATAATCATTTCTTCTGTAGAGACTGAGATCTGCACAGGTGATTCCTCATAGCCTTTCCACTCAGGGAGAGCTAGTCTGACTGGAAGTTGATACTGGAAGCTATCCTGGGGGAACCCCTGAGCAGCTGTGGTTTAGGCTGCTTCTGCTCTGTAACAGAAGATGGCAGGACTGTAGGTAGATCTAGACCAGGCTCTAGAAACCAGATACCCCTAGGGTGCGGTCCAGCTTTGTCTGAGTTCTGTGATACCATTAGTTACTAATTGAAACAAGACCCCCGCTGACACCCAGGGAACACAGATCCATTTCCCCAGCCTAACAGTGTGTTTGGCCTGGGAGATAGCACTTCTGTCCCTTGGTCCTTCAGTCCCCATGTCCACAGTTGGGCTTTGTGTTATGTAGTGCTAAACAGTTAAAGCTAATTATCTAATTGTAGCTTTGTTTCTTCATGTGTCTTCCTCAGGGTAACATCTTGCCAAATACAGCTCTCCCAACTGTAAGCCTGCCCAATAGCCTCATAGCATCTTCTGCAGCCCCCTCCCTGGATCCCACAGATGGGCAGGGTGGTGAACGAACTTCCCAGCCTGTGGACCCTTTCATTCAGCCTGCAGACTTTGGTCCTTCTGAGCCACCACCGAGTGTCCCACAGCCCTTCCTCCCTGTCTTTACCATGACCTTGCTTTCCCCTGGTCCTGCCCCAGCACCTGTCCAAACTGCATTGCCCTTAGTTCCTCCTCCTGCCACTGCTCTGAACCCCCCAACTCCACCAGCTTTCCTACAGCCACAGAAGTTTGCAGGAGTCAGCAAATCAACCCCTGTCATTACCCACACAGCCTCTGCCACCCTTACCAATGATGCTTCTGCTACAACCTTCAGCCAGAACCAGGGCCTTGTTATCACAGCACACCATCCAACCCCCTTATCATCCCCATGTGGTCTGGCATTGTCACCTGTACCCCAGCCAGCAGCTGTGGGACCTCCCCAACCTCATTTAACTTTTATACACCCCAAACCTGTGTCCTTGACTGGAGTAAGATCCAAGCAGCCCCCCAAAATAGTGCCTGCTCCCAAGCCTGAGCCTGTGTCCTTGGTGTTGAAGAATGCCTGCATTGCTCCAGGTAAGTTGGGTTGCGGGAGTAGCTAGCCAGGGTTACCTAGAGAGCAATGTTTTCCTTTCTCATAGGCTGTAAATTCCTGACAACTCCTCCCACTTTAAATAAAACAGTAGTTTGGACAATTCATATGTGCAATTGATCTTTATATTCTGTATGTTTAAAAAAGTCTAGTCTTGATCTGAGTGTGGTGGCACATACCTGTAAACCCAACACTTGAGAAGGTGAGGCAGGAAGGTCTTGAATTTGAGGCCAGTCTGAGTTACAGACTAAGTCCCGGGCCAGACAAGCCTATATAGTGAGACCCTGTTAAACTACAACTGGGCTAGTGAGATGGCTCAGTAGGTAAAGGCACTTGCTGCTAAGTCTGACAGTCTGAGTTTAATCCTCAGGATCCACGTAGTGAAAGGTAAGAATCAATTTCTACAGATTGTCCTCTGACTTCCACACATGTACCATGACATAGTCATACCAGCACACATATACACACTACACAAAAGAAATATTTAAAAACAGGAATAAATATAAAAATAAGAATTAGTCTTGAAAACATGATTTGAGAACTCATGGTCGTAGACCTCTAGGAGCTATAGTATGACTCTTTCAAGTAATAAGTACAAAAATATTTCAGATTCCCTGGGGCCTTGTCTTCCTGCCCTCTTGGTGAGGAGTCACATGTTTCACCAGCAGAGTTTTTATTAGCAACGGCTAGGCCTCCACAGCCTCAGGCCCTCACCTTCACTTCACTTCACTTCATTCCTGCAGCCTCCTTCTCAGGCCAACCACAAAAGGTGATCATGACATCAGCCCCTCTGAAGAGAGAAGGGATTCTGGCATCTACTATGTCCCCATCCAATGTGGTTATTGCCTCTGCTGCCATCACCAGGGTAAGGAGAACTGGTCTAGGCAGGCATCAAGTGTCCTTATCTCCCTTGAGTGGCCTATGTTTGTGTGGCTCTCAGCCAGTGTAGCTGCTCTGCTCTGCATCAGTGGTACATGACCTCTCTCCTGTATCTCCACAGGCCTCTGGGGTCACAGAGTTCCTTAGCCACAGCACAAACAGCCAGCCTACCCCTGTTTCTCGGCTTTTTTCTCCAAGTACAGTGCAAGACTCCCTGGTGAAGGGCGAGCAGGTCCCACCGCATGGGGGTGGTCCCCAGGTCCCTGCTGCAGGCTCCAGTGAGTATTCGCCTGAGTGGGGTAGTTGGGGCTTCATGGAGGAAATAAGCAGCTTGATCTGGGTTAGGAAAGCCATTCACAGGTTCCCATAATCAAGACTGGTCCTAGAGAACCAGTCTTGATTAGTCTGCTCATAGCACAGGCTGGGGAAATGCTTAGTGAGCAGCAGAGTAGCTCTAGCCACACCAGCAGAAAAGGAACAGAGGGTGGCAGGCCTGTCACAGTGGCGGCAGCTAGTACCTTCAGGAAACCACGCTCAGAAGGCTTGGCTTAGAGCTGCCAGTTCCAGCTGCCAGTTTGAGAAAAGGCACTGAAGAGTTCTTGGCAGCAGTCTGGAAAACTTGAGCCTGGGGTTGCTTTGGCATGAAGCCAACAGCAGGCTTAACACAGCATCTTCTAAACTACTGCAAATCTTTGGCCATTTTCACATCTTATAACTGAGAACAGTCAGGACAGTACTGGTTTTTACCTTGACTTGTGGAGCAGAAGGTCAGGGGCTAGGAGTTCTGTGATGTCAGAATTAGGCTGCAGGTAGAACTTGGGTTCCTTCCAGTACCATCCAGGAAGAAAACTGGAAACACTGTACAAAGCTTGTGCAAGCGGTCTGTCACTGTGTTGTACCTTAATCGCTTCTCCTCTTAGCTAAAAGCACAGCTGCACCTGAACGTCTTAGTTGGGAAGACATGACTAAGGAAGGGTTTCCAGCGGGGAGGGATTATACTTGTCCAAGGGCAGGTTTTGAAAGATGCAGACTTGAGACACAAGTCAACTTTCTAAAATTATCCAGGGAACAGAAGCCGGTCTTGCTTGTGGGACTACAAAGCACAACATGTAGAGCAGTGCACTGAGGCCTGGTAATATACAGTAAATGGAAGCATGTGTTTAGCATCGAATGGAATAGGCTGGATAAGTTCTAAAGAGACCTAGGAAATGGCTCCCAAGTGACGCCAGTGAATGGGACAGTAGCCTGTGTGGTTTGCAATACTCTAGGCTGTTCTGTGTGGGTCAAAAGGTAGTAGTACTTTTTATTTAACATTTTCTGAGTGAGAAAAGAGTAAGAAATTATATATATATATATAATTATATACATAATTTAAAGAACAAAAAATAGCAGATGCCAGTGTGTTGAGCACATAAGTTAGGAGCTGTTGCCTTACAAACCTGTAAGGTCCCCTGCTGCCTTGAGGCAATATTTTAGGGGACTGGGTTGGCAGTTTGACCTTTCTTTTGAGCAGCTTGACACCTGGGATGGGGCAGAATCCAGGCATATTCCACATTTAACTTGCCTGGCTCAGGTGTCGCCTTGAAACAGGAACTCCCCTTTGGGATATGGGCAAGGATTTCTCCAGTATTTCTATGGAGTAGCTATAGAAGGTTTTATATGGTCTTCCAAGCCTGAGGAGTTGCTGGGAGTCCCTTTGGTTGATGAAGACTGCTGTGGAGCCGGGGCAGGACAGCCTCACTTTATTTTTCTAGTTCCCTTTTCAAGTGTTTGCCTGTTAAGAGCATTTTCTTCTCAGGTCGTGACTGCCCCAACTCAGGGCATGCCTCTCCATGCCCATCAGAACAAAGTCCCAGTCCTCAGTCTCCCCAGAACAACTGCTCAGGGAAATCTACAGACCCCAAAAATGTGGCTGCATTAAAGGTATGGCTTTGTCTCTTGGGTCTTGATTCCCTTGGTGCGATGGGGAGGGAAGAGAACATTGGGAAAGGAGAGCCACAGATTCACCTCATGTTGCAAGCCCTAGAAACAATAACATCAAATCGACTCCAACCGTTTCCCATTCCACCAACAAGCCCATGAAGATTAGGGCCTGTTCAGACCTCTGGGTGGACCCCCTGGGTCCCGGGTGTGGTACCAGCACTGAATCTTCATGCCATGTTAGTGGTGCATGCAACCTTGGCAACACCAGTTGCAGGGAGGAGGTGGGAGGGCCCTGTCCACTCCCCCTGGCTCCTCTCAGAGTTCTTTCACCATTTGCCTTTCCTATATAGTTTTCTGGCCCTGGCTTGTTATATGCCCTAAGATACTAGTCTTTTTTTAGCTGCTCAGAATTGGGTTAGACAGTAAGGAGGAACAGGTTGCTTGCCTCAGGCTTGACCTATGTCTTGGTGACCAATTGATTCTGCAATAGAACCGGCAGAAGCACATCTCAGCTGAACAGAGAAGGCGTTTCACTATCAGAATGGGCTTTAACACTTTGAACAGTGTGATCTCCAATAATTCCAAGCAGGTAAGTGGCCTTAGAGTGTCAAGGTAGAGTGACAGTGCATCTTGCCCGTGTGTCACTGGCCAGCTAAGTACTGCCACCTCTGAGCCACCTGCCCTTCACAGACCAGCCATGCCATCACACTGCAGAAGACCATGGAGTATATCACCAAGCTACAGCAGGAACGGATGCAGATGCAAGAAGAGGCCCGGAGGCTGCGGGAGGAAATTGAGGAGCTCAACACCACCATCATGTGAGGTTCCATTTGAGTCCTTCACCCCATACACTTCTATGTCACAAAAGCAGAGGGACCCTTTGTGGCCTTTGCTACCAATATTGCAGCCATTTAGCTTCTTGTCCTTCTCCCACAGGCCCCTGCCTGTATACCTGGCTATATCCTTCCTGTGTGGTCTCCCAAGGTCTGCCTCTACTATCCCAAACCATCCCTTGACTACTGTTGTTTCAGCTCCTGCCAACAGCTGCTACCTGCCACAGGAGTCCCCGTCAACTGCCGCCAGTCTGACCACATGAAAGACATGTTTGATGAATATGTGAAAAGCAGGATCCTGCAGAATTGGAAATTCTGGATTGTATCTTTGGGTTTTCCTTGCTCATCCCCTCCCCCGGCAATACACTGAAACGGTAGACAATGCTCTTGGGTACCCCTCGAAGAAAGGTTCTCACACAGCTGTCAGTGGTTCAGGACTGGCAATGCTATTTTCTGTCTCAGAGAAGAGAAGAGAGGCTCTGGGCTGGCCCTAGGGGCTGAAGAGACCACATCCAAGAGTTTTTGCAGGAAGGGGCAGGGAGTCAGATGGCCTGCTTTATTGTTCAGGTCTTGGGCAAACAAAGGCAGCTAAATAACTGCAGAGGTAGCAAATTGAGAAGGAAGGACCCCAACAGCCTGGCAGCCAGCTCATTCCCTCAGTGACAGAGAGGATGAACCTACCTGCTGTGAAAGGTGGAAGCCAGGACCTTCCGGATTACTGAGAGGTCAAAACTCCAGGTGGTGGTGATTGCTGCTGCTGCTGCTTTTGCATCTGTTTTTCTTCTTCTTCCTCTTCTTTCTCCTCCTCCTCCTCCTCCTCCTCCTCCTCCTCCTCCTTCTCCTCCTTCTCCTTTTTTCTCTTCATAAAGATTTGTGAAGTTTTTTTAAGATTTATTTATTTTTATGTGCATTGATGATTTGCCTAAGTGTATATCCATGTGAGGTCGCCTGATCCTCCAGAACTAGAGTTACAGACAGTTGCAAACTGCCATGTGGGTGCTGGGAATTGAACCGGAGTCCTCTGGAAGAGCAGCCAGTGCTCTTAGCCCCTGAGCCATCTCTCCAGCCTTTGTGGAGGTTTTTAATTATAATTTTTTAATTATGCATATATGTGTGTGTTGAGTGCAGATGCGTGCAGAGTCTGAAGAGGGTGTTGGATCTCTTGGAGCTGGAGTGAGTCATAGGCTGTTGTGAGCCTCTTGACACGAGTTCTGGGACCTGAACTTGAGTCCTCTATAAGCACAGTACACACATTCTTAACTGCCAAGCCATATGGTTCTTGTGGGGGTTTTTTTGTTTTTCTTGAGAGAAGGCTCTTTGTTGCCCATGATGGTCTTGACTCCTGAGTTCAAACGATTCTTCTGCCTTAGCCTCCCAAGTAATTATAGTCAAGGTTTGGAACCTGTTCCCTCAGATTTTTCTCTGCCTTAATATCCCCTGGTCTTAAGTGTCATAATAAAGTATATCCCCCCCAGGTGCCAGGACCTGTCTTCTGGCCAAGGCTGCTCTGATCTCAGCTTTCGAGATGGCAGCGTTCCTGTTATGGGATGATTCCTGCCTCCCTGCTCCACAACAGCAGAGCAGGTGGTCAACTTGTGTAACAGGTCACCTGGTCACCTACAGCATAGGACATAGGTCAGTCAGCAGAAAAAAACAGTTATATGGAAAGGAAGGAAGCTTGGTGAGGGAGTGTGTGTGTATGCGCATATATGTGTGTGCGAGCTTGTACTTTAGAAGCCAAGTTTGTTTATATTTTCTTTGATTTTTGAAAAGGCATTCTCAATTGTAAGCTGGTACAGTTGCTTTGTAGTGCAATACTACATAGCCTCTTCCTCATGCTTACCTTTGTATTTATACTTTTATTAATATGAGGATGAAGCTCAAGGCTTCACACATACTATCTACGTAGGTACTCTATTAATGAGCCTGTAGCCTGACTCAGGGTGGCAGGTAGCATGCCTCATTCCCTGATTTGCTTTGCTGTCTTACTTTCTGCCACTAGTGGAAACCTGGTGACACATGGCACGTGTCAGAACTTCTTCAGTAAAATGACACATTTCTTGTTAACAGGCCAGGCTGGGAACTGTAGGCATCAGAATTCAAGAGAAGCATTTATATCCCCGCTGTGCCTATCCTAAGATCCGTTGGGAGCTTTGCAGGAAGGAATGAGCTTGCGGGCTGTGCATAACAAAAGTCAGGCTCCAACTTCAGACAGACACTTTCCCTTTGAGTGTCGCGCTGTTTTTGCTTCTCGTGATCTTGCCAGCCTACATGTCTCCTTTCTTTCCACACAGTTACCTCCTGTATTTGACTGACCTGTGGCCTCATGTTCACCTCTTTGTACTTACCCCTGAAAGAGTCTGAAGAAACTTGTTTTTCTGTCTTCTGCCCACTCAAAAGTCAGTCATAGTGAGAGCAAATAGTTTAATCTCACGGTGAACACACCTTGCCTAGCAATAACTGATCTGTCCCTTCTCTCTGATCAATTTTCTGAAGGCAATCACTTGCCATTTGTGAGGAAAGTCAGCAGGTAAGCCTGGCTTGCCTGATTCTTCCTTTATCTGCATGCCCCTTGGCCCTCTCCAGTGTTCACCTTTTCCTTAACATAAGTCCTACAGTTCAGCATGATCATCAAGCCACTATTTGAATCCTTCAAGGGGATGGTGTCCACCAGCAGCTTGGAGGAGTTTCACCGAACGGCGCTTTCCTGGCTAGACCAGCACTGTTCTTTGCCTGTCCTCAGGCCAAGTGAGTGTGGAATACCAGAAATTGGGACTTCATGCTTGTCCTACAGGGAAAAAGCCCTTCCCCGGGCAGTGCTTAGGAATATTTAGGCCAACCATGTAAGAGGCATAAAGATAACACTGATGGGATCCTAGAACCAGACTCCTGCTAGTCTGATCAAATCTAGCTTAGTTCTTATTTAGTTCTAAAGCTACAACCATATGTAAAAGTTATATAAGTTTAGTATAAAGCAAGTGCAACGCTCGAGCAGTAGGAATGGCCTAGAATTCTTAGGCTACTTGTAGGTCCTGCTAGAATCTACATAAGCAGGATGTGAGACTGAGACCCCATCACTCTTCCCTGCCATTGAGCTCTGGTCATCACTATTGATGCTTGGCAATTACCAAGTAGGATTGCGTGTGTGAAGTTTGCATCTTGTCATTTTGAGTCTTTTGTCCCAGGCTGACTACGGCCTTCTTTGTCTTACAGTGGTACTGAGTACCCTCCGGCAGCTGAGCACGACCACTTCCATCCTGACAGACCCATCCCAGTTGCCAGAGCAGGCATCAGAGGCTGTTACCAGGATTGGCAAGAGATTGGGGGAGTCCTAAGCTTAGTTGGCATGTGGCTGCATAAGATGCCTGGAGATCCCCCATACCCTTCCTGACACACCGCCTCAGGGCTGCCCTTGACTCCAGTGGCCCATTGCACCTGTCAGGATGCTGCGCTCAGGTCTGAAGCAGGCTTGAGGCCTGCCAACAGCAGTATCCCATCTTGGGAACCCTTGTTGTGACCTCTCACTCAGTGACCTCAATCACCAGTCTCCCCTGCATGTGGGGTGGCCCAGACAAAGGGAAACATCAGCTGTTCTAGTCCTGTCCTTCTGGTGGCCTGTTGGGGTCCAGGGTCAGCAAGTGCAAGACAAGGAAACAAAGCCTGTTCCTGCAGGTGGGATCATCCAGGCTCCTTCAGAATTCCTTTCTTGAGACTTTGAGACTTGGTCCCTGTCACATCCTTACCCACTTGTGCTCCTCTGGCAACCCCTGCACGTTTTCTGGCCTCTGGAGCAGCAGTGAAGTCTCTCCATCTCCTGCGAGCCTGGCAGAACCTGACCCTTTGGGCTACTGTTGCAACCTCTGCAGAAAGGAATATACCTCCTGCCTGGTGTATTCTATTGAAGGGGGAAATTTCTGCAAACCCCTGAGCACAAGTGGAAAATAATGGGTGTGGAGCCCAACTGGACAGGATAAAGTCACAAGCAATGCAGAGTTGCTGTTCTGGCTCAGAAACCCCTAAGGCAGTGTCTTGTCTATGTCTTAGTTCTACCTGGCATTGCAGTCACCGTGATGTTCCCAACATTGCCAGGCACTTAGCCTCTAAGGCCCCACAGCTGAGGCCCTTCTGTGCCTGTTATTCACACACTTCTACTCTGCCGTTGTGGAAGAGGCAGATACACTCCCGGGATGGTCTTACCTTGGTTTTAGCATCAGGAAGGTCACACTCCATGATACTGCTGTCATCCTGGTTATCTGAAGTTTAGCTAGAGCTCCAAACCAGGACAGTTCTCAGACCAAAGATATCACCATACTAAAGTCTGTTCCATCTTGTATTAGGACGAAGAAACAAAGTGCGTACAGGCTGGGTGCCAAGGAATTAGCCCTTGAAGCAGCCTCCAGCTAGATGGTGAAGAGCTGTGCTCAGATTTGGACCAGTTGAGTTTGGAGGGTGGCATGTATCTGAAGGTTCAATTGTCCCAATGTGTGTTAGAGTTGGTAGAGACAGGGAAAGTTTTGAGGAAGGGGGCACTTGACCCTCATCCTTCTCTTTGCTGCCTCTGAGATGCTACAGGTGGTGAGGTATTCTCTCCAGCACTCAGGGAGCCCAGTCAAGGGCACCTCCCGGGAAGAATGTGCTTTTTTTTGTCCTGCTGTGACACCTAGAGCAGGCAGCAGGCTTTTTCTTGGACTCTGTCCTCCTGGCCCCTCCTCATTACGCTGCCTGCCCTGAGAGGACCGTGACTAAGGAGCCCAGGATGTCTCCTGAAGTTCTGATCCATTGGGAAGCTCCTGCTGATGCCTAAGGCCTGTTCTGGACTAATTATTTGGAGAACAAAGAAAGGGTAGGAGCTGCTGGCCATGCCACCGTTAATGCTGTGAGCTCCTAACCAGTTGTTTGCTCCATTGTCTACTTTCTCTCCTGTATAGGAATATCTTGGTAGCCCTCCTCAGCCGTCTCCAAAAAACACGTTTACAGGTTGAGGGATGAACACAAGGCATTTATTTAGGCTGGACCTTGGCATTTCCACCGGGCACCCCTTCTTTTCCCAAGGACAAGGTGAAGGTGAAACTATTCTTTGGAAGGTGAAGGCCACTGTGGTAAGAAGGAAAAACTAAACTGCTGCTCTGAGGGCCTCAAGAAGCCCAGCCCTTCCTCCTCCCATGCCACGTGACACAGGCCACACCATGGCCATGTAGGACTCCTAGTTCTCTCTGCCCTTTTTGGGAGTAACCTCTCTTTAAAAACTCTGTGGGGTATAAGATTGGCCTTTTGCTTCTCTGGCCTACCTCTCCCCTTTTGCTGATTTAATTTCATCCTGTTTCTTCAGATCTTTAAAGCTGTTATTAGTTTGTGTGAAACTGGGGGTGGGGAGAGAGAGAGGCGAGAGAGAAGTATGTGTCTGTATGTCTCCCGGTGGACTTTATTAAGTGCATGTTTTTTTGTTTTGGGTTGTTTTTTGTTTTTGTTTTTGTTTTTTGAGAGTGACTCCCTTTTCCTTTCTCTTGGTGCTCACTTTTGCCGTGGCTGTGAGGCCACAATGCTTTAAAATCTCCAGGAATGATTATTTTCTGCCTTGGAGATTTTATTTTGAAATCTTGCCTAATGAACCTGCCCAATCAGAGGGTCCTGGCCTTGTTTGTGTCCTGGACACCAAGGTCAGCATTTGGGAATAGACTCTGCTGGAGGTCTCCACTGGGCACTGACCACACTGTTCGGCTGGGGTTTGTTTACAGTTATTTTCACTCCCATTCCTGTCCCCACTCACATAGAAGAAACTTCAAAATGTTGGCATTTTGGAGAATAACAATATCAGCCTAAAAGGATGTACCACAAAGCTACCTGGGAAATCTGCAAGTTTTTCAGTGAAATCTTAACGAGTCATCAGCGCATGTCCTGCCTGTTCTTTCACTATGAGTGGGCACCAACAAGGCAGGGCAGCTCTGGCTAAAGGGCTTCCTCAAAGTTAACGGAAGGTTTCACAGCAGCTGTCACCCTCAGGAGAGGCTAGCTGTGCTCCAGTGGTTTTGCCCAGCCAAGGGACGCACTGCAGCTGCAGTACTTGGTGTTGACACACTGGGTTTTGTAGAAGAGGCTGGAAGTTGTCAGCCAGCACGAATTCTCATGTGACCCAACCATGAACCCTGGATCTTGTCTGTGTGCTGTCATCTCCTATGCTCCCATACCCCCATATGTACTCTAGAGATCTGTCCTCTAGGGTGCTTTAAGAGTGACATCCACCTAGATTCTTAGAGGATGTGCCACCATTTCCTGGTAGAGTGCAGTGGTAGGCCCGCCTGGTGCCACCTGCCACTGCACTGCCTCTCTCGTGTGTCCTGGATACTGTGGCTTGCCTGCTAAATCACCTGGCCTCAGGGCTCAGCTCCTTTCACCTGCCGGCTCTTCTCTTCCTTCTACACTGTCAGAAATCCCCTTCTGTCTGCCCTAGTCTGGGTCCTCTGTCCCACTACCTGAGGCCTCCTAAGAGAGCCTGGGTCTATTTGGGCCTCTCCCCTTTTCTCTCTCCCTAGGTAGCAGTGCACAGTTGAAGCCCACCATTGTGTGTGGAACTTGGTTTTTCAATGTCATTGTGTGGTCCTGTTGGGAAGGTATGTGGACAGTGATATGGAACAGTCACTTAGAATGCCAGTGTTGCAGAGACGTACAACTCTGGACTCAGTCCTTTGATGCCTTACAGTGTTTCAGAGGACCTACACTGGGACTGTGTGTGTGTAAAAGGAAAGGGGTAGTTAGGTTACAGTGAAAGAGCATGAAGGTTCAACGCAGGTGTGAAATATGTCTCTTTAGCACACACCTTGGCTAGGATCTACTTAACAGGTTTTGTGATCTTAAGGCCCATGGACAGCTGTTGGGAGACACCGGTAGTGTGGGAAGAGCTTCAGGAAACAGCCCGCACCCCTGTGCCTCTTCAAATGTGGGCGAGAACAGGTCAGCTGCCGCTCTTTCTGAAGAACGGGCCTCCCTGTTCACTAGATAGGACTGTGCTTGTCTGCTTGTTAGAGCTTGCAAGATTCAACCTTCCGGAAAGAAAAGGGAACTTTCCACAGTGAATGTTAGCATGTGTGTGCACGCGCACTTGCTCAAGCCTGTGTGTGTGTGCGTGCATGTGTGTTTACTTGGTGGGATTTTATTTTTGTAAAATTCCTTTCTAGTTATTTAGTAGAATTCACCTACATCTCCCTGCCAAACCCTGGGCATAGTGAATTTGGAATTCCTTTGGGATTCCTGAACAGGATCTGGCTTTCTTGAGAGCTGAGATTGTGGAAGGACAGGAGACACTGATTATACATTTCCTAGTTTACATCCTGCAGGTTAAAAGGTCTCATGGCCACAGCGAGGCTGTGTCCCTCATGGGGGAGTCTAGTACCCTCGTACCCCTCCCCAGGCACCTTGTCACCTGAATCTTCACCCCATGAAGGGAAAGCAGGCTTGTTTGCTTGCTCTGTAGCGCCCCAGCTGAAACCGCATGTTCTCCTTCAAGTTCTTCAAGTTTCAGCTTCTGTGCACGGGCTGTCTGTTGTGTGCTTTGGTGATGGTATAGGGCTCCTTGAAGGAGGCAGCTCCACTGGGGTAGGTTGGGTTTCATTTACACCAGAGATCCCTGGGGCTGCTTACCTGAGCCTGGTCCTCTTGACACCCTGCTGTTGACAAGCACATTTCCACCAGCTGTACCCAACACTACAATGCATTTTTAAAACTATATTTGCATCTGAGACAATAAAAAAACATATTTTTTTGGAAAAGGTTGTTCTGTGTGTTCGTCAGTGCTGTTGGTTGGGCACTGGGAGGGGTGAAGTAAAGAGATCAGAGCTGTGTGATGTTCTGGCTGGCTGGTTCCCTGCAACCTAAGGCTCAGCCAGGAATGTAGGTATATGGAGTAGGTGGGCAGTAAGATTCTGGTGGCATGTCCAGGAATCTGATGGTCCTAGAAGCCTGCCTGCAGAGAAAACTGCTAACAAACACTGGACATGGTGAGTAGAGCTCTGTACCCATAATGTGCATTACTGTCAGCATGGCCTATGATGGCCCAACAACTTTAAGAAGGTTCCAAGCTACAGTAACAACTGAGGGCACAGTGGACTCCCTTGCTAACTATAGATCCAGTGTCCTAGATAGAATGCATAGAAGATTTGTTTGTTCAGTGCATAGAAGATTCTGATTATCTCTGTTTAAATTGGAAAATCACTTTTCTTCCACACCATCTTCCCATGTTGCTCACCTCACCCTGACTCCCAGCACCAGGACAGAGTGACCAATGAGAGCCAGCCTCTCTGGGGAACAGCTGGCTCTTTTCATGAGGTAACAGCCTAGATCCAACATCGGATGGACTGGAGAGCCAGCAGCAACAGTTAAAGCACCCAAGATTGGAGCAGAATGAGGAATGTGGTCAGTGGCCCCAAGGAGTCCATTTCCTAGGTGTATAGTAAGCTCCTGCTGTGGTCAGACTTTAGGCTGTAAAAGTGATGTATATGCCTCCGAACAATTCTCAAGTGTGTGCTGTGCTTATTCCTGTTGTACAGAGGGAGATCAAGGCTTCATGGGTCTGAGAAGACGAAAGGTCAGCTTATAAATAAATGGCCTACTTGCCCACAAAGGTGCCAAGCCCAGATCTGGAACATCACCCTTGATAATCTCGCCCTCAGAGTACCAGACTCGTCAGGTTTGCCTTTTCAGTTCCAAGTCTTCACTCTTCCCAACCCACTGTCATTACTCCTTGCTTGGTTTATCATTTCCCAGCTGCAAACGAAATGTATACTTTGTCCCAGTCTGTGCATCTCTGCTTCACAGTGGGACTTTCAGGGGCCCAAGTCTAGTCATGCCACTCTTGTGTCCAGCTTTCCAGATAAAGCTGCACCCCC
This sequence comes from Meriones unguiculatus, assembly GCF_030254825.1. Lineage (NCBI taxonomy): Eukaryota > Metazoa > Chordata > Mammalia > Rodentia > Muridae > Meriones > Meriones unguiculatus. The sequence continues at coordinate 88,155,191 of NC_083352.1, read as the reverse complement.
TAATGTTAAGCCCTCTCCCTGTCTCGCCCATCTGCTGCCGGCTTGCCTTAGCAACTCTATCTTCGTTCTTTATAGTTCCTTGCACATAGGATGCTTAGGTTAGGATTTCATTCTTCAGGGTTTCCACCAAAGCACATTTCCTCCTCCTAAGCCCCATTTTAATTCCCCTTTTCATCTACTTTCATTTTTTTTTTTCCTCCAGATCTTTCCTGGATCAGCCCCAGTCCTCCTCCATCCAACCAGCCTCCTCCATTCAACCAGCCTCAAAATGTCCTGTGTTCCTTAGGCTACTGATGTGTTTGAGATCATTCAGTTTTTCTTCTCCATGAGTTTCTCAGCCCATTAGGGCAAAGACTCATTGCCTCTTGTTCTCTGATACACAACTAGCATATAGCAGGGACCTAGGTAACCTGTGGACGGATTCTAACCCCAGGCTTATTCACTGACTATCCCAGCTGCCATTCCCAGGAAGAAAGAGTCCTTCATAAGAATTCTAGAAGGGGGTCAACAGTTAGCAAGTATAAGTGTCAGGCTAAAGATGATATCAACTGTTATTACATGGGGAATGTTAGAACCGTTTATAAAAATGGATTATTTGGCTCAGTAATTAAGAACGCTTGCTCAGGGCTGAAGAGATGGCTCAGAGGTTAAGAGGACTGTCTGCTCTATGCTCTACCAGAGGTCCTGAGTTCAAGTTCCAGCAACCACATGGTGGCTCCCAACCATCTATAATGAGATCTGGTGCCCTCTTCTGGCATGCAGGTGTACATGCAGACAGAACGTTGTTAAATGATAAATAAAACTTAAAAAAGATGACAAGAACACTTGGTCTTGCAGAGGACTTGGGTTTGATAACCGGTACCCACATGGCAGCTCACAACCTCTGATGGCACCAGGCATGCACGAGGTGCACAGACATAGGAAAAAAATGCCTATACACATAAAATAGTAAAAAAAAAAAAAAATTAAGTTATTTTATGTGTATAGGTGTATCTGTATATACCACATGAATGCCTGGAGCCCAAGGAGGCAAGAGAAGGACATCAGGTCCCCTGGAACTAGAAGTATAGCTGGTTGTGAGTCACATGTGGGTGTTGGGAATCAAAGCAGAGCCTCCTGAAGAGCAGCCAGTGCTTTTCACATCAGAGCTTTCTCTTCAGCACCAGGAATATTAAAACTTTGAGTAATTAATTCTAGCATAAAAATGAACTCTAAATGGCATTTTAAGCATCAGTTGATATGAACCTCTTCCCCCATAATACTGGTGATCACCTTTGCCTTGAACATGCTAGACAAGTACCCTGCCACTGAGCTGCATTCCTAGCCCTTGATACTTTTGAGATAGCATTTCACCATACACCTCAGTCTGGGCTCCCACACAGCCTCATGCCTTTGTCATCCAAGTGCTGAGGACAGGCCTGAGACACCACCCTTGGCTTTGGACTTGGTTCAATAGACTGCATTTGAACTCAGTTTTTGGTAGCTTTTTTTTTTTTTTAACTAGATCAGGTCAGAACATAGATTTATGGAGGGCCTAACATTTAGTGAACATGTCATTTTTTTCTTGCTTTTTTTCTTCAAGACAAGGTCTCATTATGTAGCTCTGGCTGTCCTGGAACCATTATGTAGTAGACCAGGTGGTCTGGAATTCATGGAGATGCCCCTGCTGCTGCCTTCCAAGTGCTGAGATTAAAGGTGAGTGCCACCACACCCTGGCCCATGAGCAAGTCTTTTTAGATAAGAGTTCCCATTAGTGGATAACAGTGTAGTGGACAGAGTGGCCATCATCCGCCCCAGTGGTCAGCTTGGTGCTGGTTTACTTTCTCTCCACCTTACCCTTATTCCCATTATTTTAAAGAAAATCTAGACACCATATGGATATCATCTGTTAGTAGCAATTTTTAAATTAGTGGAGCATGGTTGCGTATATTTGTAATCTCAGTACTTGGGAGGCCAAGATAGGCAAATTTTTGTGAGTTCAGGCCCAGTCTGGTCCACATAGCAAATTTCAAGCCAACCAGGGCTACATGTAAGACCCTGTCTTAAACATGTAGACAGCAGAAACTCCCTCAAATCCCCCACATTTCCAGAAATGCATTAATACTTATTAAATCATTCAAAAGCTCCTGACGGGTTACAGTAGATAAAACTGGAGAGTGGAGCTTTGTAATTAATCAGATTTCTCTTTCGCTGAATCATTAGCTAGACAATCCTTATTTAGAAAAGGGAAGAGCTTTCTAAGATAAGAGTTTACTTTCCTGCCTGAATGGGTATGGTACAGCAAGATGCCTAATCTCTTTATCGAATCTGGTTGGGTACACCTCCTGGGCTGTTTGGTTCCATTACAGTTGTAGTGGGGGTGGGGCCTGAGCCAGCAGAGACTGGCAACCCCTCCACCCACTCAACTAACCATCCCCATTCCACTGCAGCTGCTGCTGTCTCCTGAGTTACTTTTGCCACCCATCAATGGGTTGTGATGGCTTTCACTGGGTCATTCCTAAGTGCCTCCACTGTCTTTCCATTTGTCCCTTAGTACCTGTAACTACTCAGCACATGCTTCTTTCTTCTGGTCCTCAATGTCTGTACACTGAAGCCTAGATTTGAGCTGGGGGTGGGGAGTTCAGCATGACTTTACTGGAGACCAAACAAAACAGACATTGACCCCAAGTGATGCCGTCAACATATGGAGCTCTGAGGTCCTACAGGAGCTGAGAGGATGAGAGACAAAGAATGCCCTTGTGGTAGGAGCGTCTGGGCCCGAACCACCTTCTACGCAAAGCTAGGCAGAGGAAAGCTCTCACAGGCAAAGCCTGTGGGGAAGAGTGAATTTCAGAGGAAGGAAGGATTACCAAATCTTAATACCATCTTAGATTTTCAAGAGGTTTGCCCCAGGCTTGTTTCTTGTCACTTACCTCCCCTGCCTTTTGCGTTCATCTTCTTTGCCACTGACTCATTCCTTTCACAAGTTTTTTTCTCAACTCTCCTTCTCACCAACCTTTCTGTAACTTTCAGTCTTCCCTGCCAAAATGTACATCGCCAACTATGGCATTGCCATCACCTTACTGCCCTAAGCCAAAGCTTGAGGTTCTCTTCATCCTTTCTTCTCTTTACCTCTCACTTCAGCAAGTTCTCCAACACACACACAAACCCAACCCCCTTTCCGCACCCTGAATGCCTAAGCAAGTGGGATCTTCTCCGAATCTTGCAGCTCTCCACACAGCTGGGTGCTTTTCGGGACGCTTGCACTAAGCCAGGGCCTGCCCGGACTCCTCAGGGCTTCCCATTATCTTTCACTTAAATCTGAAGTCCACCCTTACTGTGAAACCCTGTCTGGTCAGGCTTCCACTGGTGGCCTTCAGCAAGTGACAACAGTTTTGGGCTAGATGTCTTCATCTAATGTGGATGGTAATTAGATCTGCCCCATGGATTCCTGTTCTGATGTTTTGTTTGTTGGAGACAGGAACTCTAACCCAGTCTGGCCCTGAACTCTCTGTCCTCCTGTCTCAGCCTCGCAAATGCTGGGATTGTATATGTCACCGTGGCCGGCTGGATGGCTCTTCACAGATTATTATAAGGACTAAATATGCTTGTTTATAGCACTAATGAAGTTAGCAGGTTTTGTAATTCTTCATTCCTTTCCCTATTCCCGGCAAATTGTATCCTCATCCAGATTTCATGGTTCCTAGCAAGGCTGCCACTAAGGGTATCCTCCTAGATACACCTATTGTTTTACTTCCCCAGAACAAGGAGCTTTCACCTTCATTGGTCAAATCCAAAGTGTCACCCACTATGGTCCTATCGAATTCTGTGGATGCAGCTGGCACAGGTAAGAATTAACCTCCTAACAGCCTCCTAACTCTGATTCAAAAAGGTTAGAAGTGTTGGGGGTGGGGCACATACTTTTAAGCCCAGCACTCAGAAGGTAGAGACAGGGTCTTTGGGAGTTCTGGGAAGCCTGGCCTACATAAAAACATCAAGGCCAGCCAGCTAGAGTTTTTGTCTTCAAAAAGAAGAAACAAAAAACTCAGGAGTTATGCTTCCTAATGCCTGTATCTTTTTGCAAGCTCTGTTCTCTCCTGTACCTGCACTCACTGTTCTAGAATGAAGCCCACAGCCCTGCTTTGACATTCACCATAACATACCTCTATCTCACACTGCCCTCTTGTTACGTGGCCCAGGTTCCAGACAGGAACTCCCCATGGTTTACCAGCTATGAGTCCTGATGATTCCCTCACCGTTTGCCAAAATCTTCCCCCGATCCAATTGCTTTTTCCTCCATAGTCTGCTCTGGTCTAGCTCAGCCCATCTTGGCCTTTGAACTACCACTAGTGCTCCATTTTTGTCAGTTACATCACGTGTTAGCCTCTACTTGATAATGTAACCCTCACTACCACTTGCACATCATTACCCTGGCCCAAGGACAAGGACCACATCTCATGTTATCAGACATCTATCATGCATACAGCTTCTACACCCGGAGTACTTAGTAAGGTCATGATTTAAATCACATCTACCACTACCTGTTAGCATAATGCAGCAGCCTGTGAAATAGGTACTATTATTACCCCCACTTCAGAGATAAGGAAATTGAGGCTTAGAGAGAGGCTTATGTAACACTCAGCACCAAATACTGATCTGAGCTGTAGTCCTGGGTGTGTCTAACCATAATGCCCAGTCAGGGCTTCCCCTGAACTGGTAGCAGGTGTGTGCTGGCATTTCTGCTGGACACTTTTACGTTAACTTGTTTTGTCTTCTGAGTCTACTGCATAGAGATTCGGTCTCTCATTGTGCACATGAAAGCTGATGTTTACCTTGTTCTTGTATCATAAGAACCCTTGACAAATGAAGAACACAGGGAGCTTCTTCGGTTTGGTAGAGAACATCTGTGAAAGGTCTGTTGAGTAGCTATAGACAGTCTCTTCTAGGATCAGGACCAAGATTGGGATGCCACGTCATGCTACCTCTGCTCAGCACTGCTGTGGAGTGTCTGTCTGGAGCAGATAGGCAAAAAGAAGAATACAAAGTATTCAAGTTCAAAAAGGAAGAAGTAAAACCATTTCTTCCATCTAAGTGCTAATGAGAGTCCTGCTTAGCTTCTGTGACCAGATGAGCTTGGTGTGTTTATGATGGTAAGCATAAACAAAGCAACAAAGCTGTATGTGTTAATGACGTGATACTTTACATAGAAAACTCAAAAAGAATACATGCACACATAGCCCTGTTGGAGCCAATAAGTGAGCTCAAGAAGGTTGCAGGAAGCAAGATTAGTACACAAAATCAGCATTTATGTACAGCAAAAAAACAGCCTAAAGATGAAATTAACATCCTAGGGCTATTGAGATGGTTTACTGGGAAAAGCACTTGCCATGTAAGCCTAATGACCTGAGTTCAACTCTCAGAACCCAAGGTGAGAGGAAAGAATAGAGTCCAGAACATTATCCTCCGACCTCACACATACCGTGGTACTGGCACACACACATTAATAAATAAAACCTATGCAATATACCATCAAGAATAAAATCCTAAAGTGGGTGTGGGGGCACACGCCTTTAATCCCAGCATTTGGGAGGCAGAGGCAGGTGGATTTCTCTGAGTTAAGAAGCAGTCTGGTCTACCTAGTGAGTCCCAGGACACCCAGCACTACAAAGTGATACCTTGTCTTGAGAAGACAAAACAAAAAAGAATAAAAGCCTAAGGAGTAAATTGAACCAAGAAAATGCAAGACTATTACACTGAAAATTTTATAACAGGCTGGGTGCATGTTAGTCCTGGTAGTAAAGAGCCCGAGACACGTGGATCTCTGTGAATTTGGGTCTCTGCGTTACAAAGTGAGACTCTGTCTCAAACATTTTTTTTAATTATTGAGAAATATCACAATAAAAAGAAATGAGCTGTTTATATGCAGTACAATGTGGAAGTGCTGGGATTGCAGGTGTGCACCATAATGCTCCACAAAGGAGCCTCAAATGCACGGCAAGTGAAATAGGCTAGACACAGAAGGTTGCATATTGTACAGTCATATGCAGATGAGAGTCCTGGGAAGCATACATGCGTCCAAAGAGGCATCACATTGCCAAGGGCTGGGGAAGCGTGGCTAGTCCAAGGGTGACATTGTTTCAGAACCTGTTGGTGGCAATCATACAACTTTGTGGATATACCAAATGCCACCAGATAATGTACTTTAATATTACTAACTTTTAGGTTGTATGAATTTTTCTTTTTGTTTTGAAGTTGGTTTTGGTATTTTGTTTTGAGGCAGGGTTTCTCTGTGTAGCTCTGGCTGTCCTGGAACTTCTTCTGTAGACCAGGTTTAGCCTAAACTCAGAGATCTACTTGCCTCTGCCTCCCGAGAGCTGGAATTAGAAGTTGTGCCATCATGTCTGGATATGAGTTTCTTTCAATTAAAAAATGTTGAGAGAAATTGTCCCAGCACCTAAAAGGTTAGGTGAAACAGGAGAGTCGTGAGTTTGAAGCTATCCTGAGCCGAATATTTACACACAGAGATCCTATCTCAAATAACAAAACAAACAAACAAACAAAAACCAATGAAAAGAAAGGCATTCTGTGTTTGTGGGCTGGAAGACTTGTTCCTATTATAAACTGGGACATCTCAAAGTGATCTGTAAACTCAATGCAGTTCCCATCAAAATTCCAACTGCCTTTCTGCAGAAATAGGCAGCCAGTCCTAAAATTCATGTGGAAGGCAGGGAACCCAGAATAACCAAAACAGTCTTGCAAAGGAGCCAAGCTTAAATCCTGACTTTAAAACACTGTAAGCTAGGTGTGATAGCTCGTACTGTTGAGGCTGTCTCAAACAAAAAAGCTGGGGTAGAGCAGTTGCCTAGCTTGTGCAAGGTCCCCAGTATTGGGGGGTGGGGACAGAGATAAAACAAGAACAGAAAATAAGACCTGTTGGCAGAATATGGAGATAGCAGAACCTCCAGCAAGTAGATAGTAGGAATATGAAACAGTGCATTGTGGGAAGTAAGCAGTGCTTCTACAAGTAAAATGCTATGCAAGCATGAGGACCTGAGTCTGAATCCCCAAAGGAAAAGTCAGATGCAGGGAGAGATGGCTCCGAAGGTAAGAGCACTGGCTGCTCTTCCAGAGGCCCTGGGGTTAATTCCCAGCGTCCACCTGGTGGCTCACAACCATCTATAACTCCAATTCTGGGAGATTCAATGCCCTCTTCTGGTATCTGCGGACAGCAGACACACAAGTGCTGCACAAATAAACATGCAGTCACACAGAGAAAAAGAAAGAAAGAAAGAAAGAAAGAAAGAAAGAAAGAAAGAAAGAAAGAAAGAAAGAAAGAAAGAAAGAAAGAAAGAAAGTGTCCCATGTAGTAGTGGCTCCCTCTATCCCAGCACTCCTACAGGGGCATGGGCAGTGAAGACAGTGGGACTCCTGCATGCTCAAGGACAGCTAGTCTCCAGCCGACATACACGTAGGCAGGGTGCGCAACAGAAACAGGACACCCTGTCAAAGCAAGGCGGGGCTGACACCCAAGGTTGTCCTCTGACCTCCACAGAAGTGGCTTGAAAGCCTACATAATTATATCACATAAAGGGACACCAGAGCTTTTTTCCCTGCCTATTGCCTTATGTTGAGCTATTTGGGCTGCATGGTGATCAAGAGAATGTTCCTCACGTATACCTTACCTTGGGAAGTGTGATTGGCTGACAGCCTCCAATGCTGGCCTCTGAGATGCATAGCGCCCCCCATCAGTCCCTGCTTTTTCCCAGCTACCCCTGAGCCAGTGACAGTAGACTGACCTGGCTCAGCCTCAGGAGACATGGGGCTCCTCTGATGACCAGCCTTGGTTTGCTTTCCCAGCAGTGTAGTTAAACCCTGTTAATAGAAGCCACACATGGGAGGGAGCCCATGCCTAAAATCATAAGACTCAGTAGGTGGAGGCAAGAGATCAGGAGTTCAGGGCCAGCTTCAGCTACATAGAAAGTTTGAGACAGCCTGTGTGACCTATTTAAAAAAAAAAAAAAATCAGAACAAATAAAAACTTCTCTTAAACCAGCTCCTTGGGCTGAAGGCTGCCCCCAGCTTCCCTTCACACCTCCCTTCTTCTTCCCCAAGGATGAGACCTCCCAGTGCCCCAGCTCCTCCCATTTTCCCTTGCAGGTGCCTGCTTTGAATCTCTGACAAGGTTCCTACAGACACAGGCCAGTTTGGTTCCAGTGTGATCCCTAGTGCTGGGTGGACATGTTAGTGCGCTCACCTTGTCCAGTGTGTGACCAGCTCCCCAAGGAGTCAGATTAGGACCGGGTGGCAGGAAAAGCCCCTGAGTGAGGGTGTCATCCTGCCAGAAAACTGATTGCCTGCCTGTTGGGGCTTTTATCACCATATCACGTTAGAGGCACCCTGACTGACAAAAAGGCATGTCTTGTGTTTATTTGCCTTTCTTGGTCTCCTGTGAGATTGAGCAGTTTCACATTTACTGGCTGTTTGATTTGTTGTTTTACATTTGACTTTTCTGTGTGCTTGTGGTTCTAAGGACGTTTGAGCTGTTCTTTTTCTCTCCTCCTGCCCTTTCCTCCCCCTCTCCTCCTCCCCTTCTCTTCCATCTCTCTTGCCTACTGCTTATTATATTTCCTTTTTACTGTTCCTCACATATCTTTATTCTCCAGAATAATAAAGTGACATCATTCAAATATCGTTTTCCTAGGGCTGGAGAGATGGCTCAGCAGTATAAGATCACTCACTGCTCTTCCAGAGGACCTGAGTTCAGTTCTTTGCACCTGTGTCACACAGCTTATAACACACACACAGACACACACACGCACGCACGCACGCACGCACGCACGCACACATGCACGTGCCTCTTGTGCCAGCTACCAAGAGCCTGAGGCAGGAGACTCACTTAAGCCCATAAATTCAAGGTCAGTTTTTGAGTGTTTTGTTTTTATCTTTTTCTCACACTTCCCCGACTTTATAAAGTAGCAGCCTTTGCTCTCAGAGACTCCGTCTGGAGTAGATCAGTCGTATTGTGACCACTTGTTGCTTCTCTGTGACTCTGATTATTTGGTTGTGGGTTTTCCCCTCCCTTCTCCGAGTCTGTGGCACATGACTTTATTTATGAGATAGGGTTTCACTGTATAGCACTGGATGGCCTGGAGCTCATAGAGACCCTCCTGCCTCTGCCTCCAGACTGCCGACATTAGAGGTGTGCGCCACAGTGCCCGGCAGCATTTGGCGTCTAACAGTCATGATTGTGTATTGCTTTGACTGCACAGCCATGCCACAAAAGATGTTTGGGATATTTAGTTTCTCACAAAATGCCAAGTTCTGTTTACTTATTCTTCAGTTTCTTGGCTGATCATGACCCAAAAAAAAAAAAAAAATCTAGCCACTTGAGAGGGTTTTTTTTTTTTTTTCTGGTTGTGTTCCAGTTAACTTAGGGTTTATCAAGCTTACCATCTGTGGTTGGCTCTATCCAATGTCCCTGCCTCCAGAGAAAGCTAATCTGAGTGAGACTTCCCTCTTGAAGAGTACTGCAGTAGGTGGTCTTCATCTCGGGTGAATTTCTACCTAATCGATCTCACCTCCATATTTTTCTTGTTTCCTAGAATCTGTGGGGGAGAGTAGGCATCTAGACAAATGTCACCATAGTGGTAGGACACCTGCATCAGGCCTCAGGGCTTATATCAAAAGTTCTGATCCCACTGTGAAGGCCCCGGGCTACTGAGGTGCAGTGGGTGAGGGTGCTTGCTACCAAGGTTGGTACTGACACAGGCTAGCCAGGACTCAAAATAAATAAGCAAGCAAGCAAGCAATGGCAGAGGTACCTGTTCCAATGCCGATGAACCTTTAAAAAAAACTGATGCTGTATGAAAGGAGCCAGACTGAAGGCAACACTGCATATAGGGAAAGCCACACAGGCAGACAGGTTAGTGGTGATGAAGGGTGAGGGGAAAGGGGATGTGGGTGTGGCTGCTGATGCTATGGGTAGGGTTTTCCTTTGGAAGGATAAAAATCCTTTGGGATTAGATGGTGACTGTGGTTGTACGACTCTTGTCATATTCACTGATTCACTGATTCAGGACACAACTACTTTCTAAGGAATGTGTGTAAAAACCGTAGGGCATACTTAGAGCAATCTAGAGAAATGGTTCAGTTACTAGGCTTAGCTCAACAGATGGAGAGCCTGAGGTACAGGGTGCCATTGCCAGAATAACACAGCGTCCCATTTTGCTGGGCTGGGGGTGTAGCTCATCGACGCCGTGTCCCCAGCAAAGCCCAGCACTGAAAGACACAACACAAGTGTAGCTACACATACTGATGTATGTCTGGATCAAGAGGGTCACTTGCAAGTTCAAGGCCAGAGCCAGGGATACTCGGACCCTTCTAAAACAACCCACCACCACCAACAAAATAGGGGAGGATGACATTGTATTGTGTAGTGCAGTATTGTCTTACGTAGTATAATGTCCTGGTTACTTTTCTGTTGCTGTAATAAACACCATGGCCTAGACAACTTATAAAAGAAAGCACTTAATATGGGAGCTCAAGGTCCCGGAGGATTATAGTTTATGTACATCATGACAGGAAGCATGGTAGGAGGCAGGCAGTCACAATGCTGTGTCAGTCGTTGAGAGCTTACATCTGGTCTGCAAGCACAAGGCAGAGAGGAAGAGAGAACTAACTGAGAATGGCATGAGCTATTGAAATTTCCGACCCCACCGTCAGTGAACTTCCTCCAACAAGGCCAACCTTCTGATCCTTCCCAAACAACTTCACAAAGTAGGAAAGAAACATTCAAATACATGAGCCTGTGGAGGCCATTCTCATTCAAACCACCACATATAGCATAGTGTGGTGCAGTGTGCAGTAGAGTATTATATAGCATAGTGTAGTACTCTGTATACTATATTCATACTGCAGCATAGCGTAGCATAACTGTATTATAGTGTGGCACACTCTCATATTGCATGGTAGTCTGTTATATAATACATATATAATAGCATTGCATAGCATAGTATGGCGCTATCATTTGGATCTAGAGTATCCCTCAAAATCCACGTGGTAGAAACATGGTCACCAGCCAATGGAACTACTGGGAAGTGGTGAGATGTTTAAGAGGCGGGGCCTAGTAGAAGAGAGCGAGGCCACTGGGACGTCCTTTGAAGGGATTACTGGGACTCCAGCCCTCCTCTTCTCCTTGGTTTCTAGACGTACGATGGGGTGAATAGGTTTTCCCCATCACAGGTTGTTGCTGTGATGAGCTGCCAGAAGCCATGGGACCAAGTGGCAGTGAACAAAAACCTCTGATACAGTGAGTCCCAATAAACCCATCTTTCCTTTTCCTTCCCCTTTATTCAAAGAGAGTAAGAGAGAGTTTATTCTGAGCCAGATGAGTGACCTCTGCCTGGAAACATAGGTTCAGATTACCCTGAGTTACATTTCAGCATGGAAGCATGTACGGGAGCGTCTGTTGTCACACAGCAGAAGGAAGTCATGGACCTGCTGAGCTGACTCAGTGGATACAAATGTTTGCTACCAAGCCTGTGGACCTGAGTTCAGTCTCCAGGGCCATTCTATGTTAGAAGGAGAGAACTGACTTGTGAAAATTGTCCTCTGACCTCTTTATGTGTACTTACAAGTCACACACACATAAATAAGTAACGAAATAATCCAATTAAAGACTTTTAAGAGAAAGTGATAATAAATCAAGGCATCTGCCATATTCATGGGTCAGGACTCTGGATAGGTGGGGGTCTTGGTTACTATTCTATTACTGTGAAAAGACACCGTGACCAAAGCAAGCATTTAATGGGGGCTTGCTTATGGTTTCAGAGGGTTAGTCCATGGTCATTTTGGTGAGGAGGCATGGTGCTGGGACAGTGGCTGAGAGTTCACATCTCGTCTGAAAGTTGCAGGCAATGAGAGTGACACTGGGCCTGGACCGACCACTTTTGAAACCTAAAAGCCCAGTGACACACCTCCTCCAACAAGGCTGCATATCTAAATCCTTCCTAAACAGTCCACCAACTGGTAATCAAACATTCAAATATACGAGCCATTCCCACTCAAAATGACACAGTACGTTATAGCGAAGTGGGGAAAACCCACGTGTGGGCTTCAGATGTTATCGGGTGCCTTTTTAAAAGAGATTTATTGATTTTATTTTATGTCTCTGAGTGCTGTCCTGGCTTGTATGGATGTATGCCACATGTATGCCCTATGCCCACAAAGGTCAGAAGAAGATATCAGATTCCCTAGAACTGGAGATAGTGGATTCCTTAACTGCTGAGCCTTTTTTTTTTTTTTTTGAGACAGGATTTCACTATGTAGCTCTGGACTCACTTTATAGATCAGGCTGGCCTTGATCTCCTAGAGATCTACCTGCCTCTGTCTCCTGAGTGCTGGTATGTACCACCACACCTGGCTCTCCATCTTTTCAGTTCCTGATTATGTTCTTTTTAAGTATTTTTATTTATTATTTGATAATTTCATACATGTTCATAATGTATTTTGCTCCTACTCAGCCCATTACCTTCTTGTGTCCCCTCTAACTCCTCTGAACATCTTGCCAACAAATCCCCCTCCTACTTTCATATCACGTCTGTGTGTGTGTGTGTGTGTGTGTGTCTGTGTCCATGTCTGTGTGTATCCATGTCTATGTGTGTGATATGCATAGAGAGAGGCCCAGAGTTTAACTCGTATTTGCTTGTATACACATGGGTCTGCTATTATTGACTGAAGCATAGACAAGTTAGCAATGGCTGGCTACAGCACTGATGAAGCCATTAAATGCCAACAGATCCTCAGAGGCCTTTCTTCCTTTTAAGTTGATTATTGCGAGTGTTTTGTCACAGCAATGAAAAGTGAACCTGTGTAGTAATTATACGGACCAGAAGCAAAGTTTATTTAAGTATCATGTACTGCACCTAATTTTATGTTACACGTACCTTTTGGTTTGGGTATTGAAGACGGAGCCTATGTTCTTGTACGTACAGGCAAATACTCTGCCGCTAAGCTCTGCCCCAGTCCCTGTGCTGTACTTTTTATATGATGGTAGCACAGCTGCTGTGTTCACCTCTGCACCGGTGCGTGCACACAGGAGTCATGTGTTGTGCCACATTACAACAGCAGTCAGTGGGGACACCAGTGTACATATTGACTGAAGTGCCATTGATCAGTGTCCATTCAGAAGAGCCATGCACATCTATACACTGAACAAGTGGTGTTTGTATTGTGTAAATTATAGATCAATGAAGTTGTCCATATACATTCCAGAGACCTGCCTAGACCCGCTGGCTCCGAGTCCTCAGGTATACAATCCAGGAATCTGTTTTGTGTTCAGACACTTCAACATGATACAACCAGATATACTTTATTCAGAGAGTGACAAAAACAGAGACTTGGTCATGCCTGGCACGCACCTGTACTCCCAGCACTCAGGAGTCTGAGTCAGGAGTATTTCAGCTTCCAGGCAAGCTGAGCTATGCACCATGGTCCTCTCTCAGAAACAGAACAGCGCGTTAGAAGCCAAGAGGACCCCTCTGGATGGGAGCCTTGTGGCTGCACACAGGCTGAGCCACCACTGGCCTCGTCCCCCAGTTTGGGATGCTGCACCTGAAGGAGCGTCCCACAAGGTGGAATTACAAACTTTGTTATTAGGTGCAGCGTGGGTGTGCGTATGGCATGTGTGTGAATGAGGCACATGCAGACCCCAGCTCGGAGGAAAGCTTCCACAAGTCAGTTCTTGCCTCCCACCTTGGGTCTGAGACAAGTCTCTCCTGTTGATTCTGCCATGCAGCACGCTCCAGGCTGGCTGGTCCATGATCTTCCATGTGATTCTTCCAACTCCACCTCCTACCTTGCTTTGAAGTGCTGGGATTACAGATGGGTGCCACCCTCTCTAGCTTTTATCTGAGACCCAGGGATCAAACTCAGGTCTTCAGACTTGCGTGACAAGGGCTCTACCCACTGAGCCATCTAAGCAGCCCCACAAAGCAGCATTTGTTTTGCAGCTCACCTCTTCATTGGAGAAACTGTCTAGTCAAGCAGGGAATTAAGGAGGAGAATCAGAAATATCACAAGGTATATTTGTGATCTCATCCCTGCAAGAGCAAGTAAGTGTTTTTGGATTGGAGGACAACCCACATGTCAATACTGGCCTTCTACCTCATTTGAGACAGTCTGTTGTCCATCACAGTGTATGCCATGCTAACTGGCCATGGCTTTCCAGGGATTCTCCTGTTTCCATTTCCTGTATCATCATAGGCGCACTGGAATTGTAGTTAAGCCTTACCACTTCTGGCCTTACATGGGTCCGGGGGGGCTGGATTCAGGTCTTCATGCTTACACAGCAGGCATTTTACCCCCTGAGCCATCTCCCCAGCCCAACAATGTAGTTTTAATCAGAAAACTGCTGTGGAGTCCCCCAGGCCGAGACTGAGTCATCTCTAGAAGTGTGGGCTTTCAGTGTCTGGAGACAGGCTGAGACCCTAGCTCAGTCCCTCTTCTGCTGATTCCAGTGGAATCAGACGTTAAAGATGATAGGCTGAGACAGGCAGTGGCTGTCAGAATCACTGAGCTTGATGCTTGTCATCACCCAAATCTGGGGCACGGTGCAGCCACTAAGACCTAAGCCTTCCTGGCCACCCTGTGGGTCCCATCTCTTCCTGTGAGGATTAATATCCCACCATCTCTGCTACTTTGCGTCATTTAGCTCCTTATTCAAAGTCTGATCCTGTTGTCATGATTACTGAGAAGGCTTCACATTTCCTTCCAGGCAGCATGCTCTGCTTGCCACCAAACACGCAACTCAGATCATCAAAGCAGTCCTCAGGGAGAGTGGGGACATTCTCAGCACACGGCTGATACAAAGCTAGATCACACAGGTCAGTGAAGGAAATCTTAAGCTGGAAAAATAGCTCAAGTGCAGCACCAACCTAGCCACTTGACCTGACCTTTGGAACCAGCTTCTCTACACCAAAGAAGTGGTTTGGGTTCTCGTCTCTGGAATTCAATCGGTTGTTGATAATGTGTCAGTCAAACGCAATCCTCCAAGAGCAGTGTTGTTCCACCAAACCTGCTATGCTGATGGGAATGTTCTGCACCTGTGTTGTTCAGTGGAGGAGAGTATGGCCATCAGGCAGCTTAGAATGTGGTCAGTATAACTGAGGAACTGAATTTAAAAAGATGTTTCAGAGGCGGAGTACATCATGAGCACAGCAGGTGAAAGACTCCAGCTTGGTCCCAAAACCAAACCAAGGAGCTAAGTCTGCGGCACATGGCTATCTATCATCAAGCCCCCAAGAAGCTGTGGCAGGAGGAGAGCCATGAGCTCTGGGGCCAGCCTGGGCTACACAGAAGAGTGGGAACTTATCTCAAAACAAAAAGCCAGGGACCAGATATGGTGGTGCCACACCTCGAATTCCAGCACTCGGAGAGGCAGAGGCAGGCAGATCTCTGAGTTTGAGGCCAGCCTGGTCTATATAGAGTCCAGGACAGCCAGGGCTACACAGAGAAACCCTGTCCCCAAAAAGAAAAAGAAAAAAAAAAAAAGAAAAATCTGGGATGATGACATATACCTTTTAATCCCAGCCTTCGGGAGGCCTGGGCAGGTGAATCTCTGTGAGTTCAAGGTTAGTAGGCTCTAAATGTTGAGTTCCAGACCATCCAAGACTACACTCACCTTATACCCAACAAGAATATAAGAATAAGAAAAACATTGCATAAATAACAAGGCTAGTAACAACGGCATGATCTCTTTTGAGGTTAAAAAAAAAAAAAGTGGATCCTCAAATTCACCTGCCAGCCAGAAGGAGGTGTAACTAAGAATTTGTGGACATTTTTGAAAACTATCACCAGGATTGCTTATTATGGGGAAGGCACCCCAGTTTCCTCTAATTTTCAAGTTCTCCCTGGGATCATTTGTTGATGATTTTTCTGTTCCCCTCATCCCTGATATATATATATTGAGACTGTTTATATTTCTAATTAGAATTTTTTAAGGAACATTTTTCTGCCTCCTCTATTTCTCTGGGAAATCATTTCTTCATGATTCCCCAGAGAAATAGAGCAGTCTCATGTCTGCTTTTTTTTTTTCTTGGAAAGGACATATAGTTATATTTTGTCCTTCCCAGTTTTGAATAGCTTTTCTAGTAACAAAGGTGACCTAAGATGGTGTAAAAGTGATGGACTGCCACAAAAGGGGAGGCTAGCCAAACACTGCCGTTGAAGACAAGGGTGTCTGGGGACTCCAAAGCCTGCTATGAGCCTACCCTGATACCACCCTGAATGTGTTTTGTGTGCTCTTTGACACATCACATCTCTTTCTCTGGACCTCAGTTTTTCTAAAGAGACAATGAAAGTACTGGTTGACTCAAGATTAGTGGTTCTTGTCATGAGCACATATGAAAAGGAACACACAGGCTACTTCAAAACCAGTACAATGGGACTGTACTGATGGCTTAGCTCATACTCAAGCACTAACATGCTCAAGGTCCTGGGTTCATTCCTTGGCATTGCAACAACCAAAACTAAACTGCTGGACCTATGCTTAGACCATGCAAGTGAGGAGGTGGCACCAAGGCTTAGTGCTTCCAACATGATGCTTGAAGCTGTTGCCGCTGACGGCTCCCAGACTCTCTGATACTCCCTCCATCCAGATGCCCACTAAGGACCTTACCAGCTTTTACTCAAACAGCAAACCTTTATGTCTGCTGTGAAGAAGTCCCCGTCGAAGTGGTCAGACAGGTGAAGACCCTGGAAATGCAGTGGGAATTGTGCAGTGGACACTGAGTTACTGCCCTGTCCTGGGCATGACACTGAGTGCCCCGAGACCCAGTCACTGCCCAGAGAAGGACGAGGGTTGGGCTGAATGATGAAGTGCAAGGTGGAGTCTGGGTTATGACGTGTAACCGTGAGAAAGAGACTAAATGACCTCTTGCCTCGGTTTCCCAGCCTACATTCTAAAAGTACAGTGATCATACTTATCACCTGGAATAAAGGAAATGTTCAACAGACATTTGGTGCTCCTGGGATTATTTGTTCATGAGACTTTTTAGTGGAGAGTGGGGGCGATGGCAGGGAAATAGCATCTCGCTGTTTCTAGAATATTCCCATTCAGCAACACCATCCAGGCTGGATTTCCATCCTCTGATTTCAATCCCATCACAAACTCCAAATCACATCATAAGATTATATCAATATAATTTATTAAATAGACACTGATGGCTCCTCCAAGGAGGGTGAACAACTCAGTACATAAATATCAATAAATAAATATAGCTGCCACTTCCATCCCCCACAAGGGTGCAAGAATAAGATTTCAGTGGACAGAATAAAAATATATAAATAACAAGAGTAGTAACAATGGCACAATCTCTTTCAAGTCAGATCCTGCAGTGCAAACTCGCCTCTCCCAGAACAGGTACTATCGAGGATACTCGGATTCTTCCCTAGAGCTCTTTACTCTGTCACTCAGCATACGCTGTTCTTAAACTCCAGTTTTGCCATGCAGTCTGCGAACTGTTTTAAAACAGTCAGTATAAAGGATTTGCATTCATAAAACTTGGAAGTATCAGGCCCAGGAATGTTTAATTCCAGTGGCGTGGTGCAGCTGATGTCTTCAAGCCGTTTTGTGACATTGTAAGTATTTGTTCTGTCCTGGTCCACCACTTTGACCTTCTCCAGATAGGCCTTGAGGACTGAGATGTTGGCTGATGCTCCACGGCCCAAAGTGAAGCATGGTAGCTGTAGTGACTCGTTTTCAAACACTCCACCTCCCTCACGTTTGATCTGTAGAAAGAGGAGGTTTGAGATAATGTGAGGAAGAGGTTTGCAATAACCCTAGAGATCTGCACTGCTCACTTCCAGTGCTTCCTCTGTGTCTAGCCTGCCTCAGCCCTTATCTAATTGGTACAGCACCCCTGTGAAGCTTGGGGCATCACTCGTCCCGTGTCTACAGGGATCCCAGACACAGCTGGCTTATGAGCTAGCGGACCTCCCAGGTCGGCCAAGATTCTTAAGGGTGCTTGTAAGCTCTCTTCCTCCTGCTTCTCTGCCTATCTGGCTGAGGCTGCTCCAGCCTTCTGCAACCTGTTCTCAGAGGCTCAGTGGCTGAGGTAAGTGGGAAAAGGTTGCTTATCTGTGTTTTATGCAGCCCCCTCCTCTTCGTGCCTCTGTATGAATGTCACCAGTGCCACTTGCTGATAGAGAATGCTCTATGCTTGCCTGGAAAGGTCTCTGAGATGCTAGGGAGAGTTTCTCAAAAAAAAAAAAAAAAAAAAAAACAAGCAAAAAAGAAAAGAAAAACAGAGGACTCAAGGTCCTTTCTTACTCTCCCTCCTCCTCAAAGCTGACAGCTTTTGGGTAAGACCGAATTGCTAAGACCATGTCAGCTTCAGGTCTGCCTTTGAGCCTGTAAAAGCCAAGGCTAAAGCTTAAATGCCAAGGCAGGTGGCATATCACTGTCATTTCCACTGTGATGGTTATTTGTTTAATTGAAGTTATCTAAGAGGACCTGGGGAAGTGAAGCATTTACACTTACTGGGTCTTGGGCTATAACCCTGCCGGGGTCTGGCAAGGCAGAAGGCCTTCCAGGATGCTCCAACAGCATACAGATAGCTGCCTAGTTGGTCACCTGCCTTTAACCAGAGGCATCAGAGACCCAAGGGAGGATTTCCACTCCCTGCTTCCACTAGGACATCTTTGACTCCTTAGACTGGTGGTTCTAGTTGCTCTCAGGAGATTCCTGACCAAGCTGTCCCATCTTCCAGCAGGAATGGTCATTTAGTGGGACTATGAGCCAGACAGGTTTAAGATTTAAAAACAAAAATGGCTACAAGCATGCATCTTTGGGAAGTTGCTGGAGTCTGGGTCCTTGGACTAGCCTGCCTCTGCCCCCTCTGTTAATGCATTTACCCCCTCATAAACATTTTACCCCATCCTGTTTAATTCTTCCCCTATCCCTCTCTGGCTTCTATACCTGGTTTCCCATCAAGAGAGAATAGTTGTTTTGGAGAGCAAAATAAGGCATTTTAAAGAAGTGGTTTGGAAAAGAAATCTCAAGATTACTTACATAATCTTCGTAAAGTTGCTTAGAATCGTGCCTCAATATTTCAAGTATTGTTTTTATCTGATCTGGTGTTGGTGCACCAAAGGATAAGCTGCAGATGGCCAGCCAGGTTCCTATACAGCAAAGCACCACCAGGGCAGGCTTCGTTGGTCCTGGAGAGAGAAAAGGATGCCATGAGGCTTTTACGGATCAGATGCCCCTGCCCACCCCAGCTTCAGTCACAGCAGCCTCTGCCCAGAGACCACTTGGTGTAGCCCTTCCTGTTTCACAACCCTAGAATGATAAGAGCCATGGAGCTGAAGCCATGGTGAGCTGCAGCGCTAGTGATACCTATGTGGAAGATCATGGTGATGACGAGAGAGTGAGTAAGGCCTGCTTTGCTTGTGGCCTCTGGAGTCTGATGTGTTCGCCATGGCCACCAGGCCATATATAAAGGGCTGGTGTGAGAAAGATCGGAGGCCCGCCCATGGCAAAACCATTGCTCAGCTTTTCTCCAGAAAACACTTTTCAAATGCTGCCAGCCACGGCTTGGGGAAAGCAGGGCTGGAAGGAAATGCTGAGGTTACCCTCAAGGCAGGCAGAGGCTTGAGTCACACGCATATATGCGCATACACACATGCAGATACATACGCATACCACACAGGAAGGCACATGCATCTTGGGCATCTCTTTCTTCTTGGAAAGTGCTTGTTGACTTAATGAGAGGAAATTTTGAAGCCCAGAGTTGAAGAGTACAATCACTGGGGAACAAGTGTCTTAGGTCAGTGCCCTGCAGGGAATTTTTGGGAGGCCGTGTGTAGGCCGTGAGAGTCTCAGCGTGATGCATCTGTGGGAGCCCCTGACGAACAGGGATGGTGCTGTAAAGGTGTGGGTAGAAGGCTTCCGTGCTACAGTGCTTGCTTTGGTCCTTGGATTCTTACCTGTGCCTTCATGACTTCTGGCTCTAGAACCAGGACAGGGCCCAAGAATCATTTGTTGGTCGAGTCTTCCATTGCCCAGGTAGTGGGAGTAAGGGGGTTGGGGGGTTAATTGTTGGAACTAAGTAAGGAGGCACACACCTGTAAACCTAGTGCTTAGGAGGCTAAGACAAAAGGGTCACAAATCCGAAGCCAGTCTGGCCCCTAGCCAATCACTGTCTGAAAAAAATAAACTAAATTGTTTAAGCTTTAAAGAAACGTCCACTACCAAATTTCAAATCACAAACGCAAAGTAGGTGAGAAATTATTTTATCATCTTTAGGATCAAAATATCCTTTATCTATTTAAATTTATCTTTTTGTTGTTGTTGTTCTTTTGAGACAGGGTTTCTCTGTGTAGCCTTGGCTGTTCTGGAACTCAATCTTTAAAGTAGGCTGGCCTTGAACACAGAGATCCGCCTGCCTGTGCCTCCCGAATGTGGGAATTTAAGAGGTACACCACCATGCCCAGCCTATTTAAAATTTTTTTTTACAAAGAGTAA
Source organism: Meriones unguiculatus (assembly GCF_030254825.1). Taxonomy (NCBI): domain Eukaryota; kingdom Metazoa; phylum Chordata; class Mammalia; order Rodentia; family Muridae; genus Meriones; species Meriones unguiculatus. Next base: position 88,134,688 of record NC_083352.1, on the reverse strand, counting down.
GTATTTGTGGTTTGAAGAGGTGGCTCAGTGGCTAAGGACACTGGCTGCTTTCCCAGAGGACCTGGGTTTGATTCCTAGCACCCATGTGGCACCTCACAACCATCTGTAACTTCAGTTTCAGGGGATCCAGTGCCCTCTTCCAGCCTCTGTGGGCAGCAGGCACAAGGCACACAGACATCCATGTGGGTAAAACATCTATCCACATAAAATAAATTTAAATGAAAAAATTATTCAGCCCGACCTGGCAACTCATGCTTGTGATCCCGGTATTCAGGAGGCAGAAAAGGGAGGATTGGTGCAAATTTGGGGCCAGCCTTGTCTACATAGTGAGCTGCTGCCCAGGCAGGTCTGCAGAGTGAAACTGTATATCAAAGAAGAAAAAAAAAAGTTATTTGCTAGGCTGGGTCACTGGTGGAACACTTCCATTACATGCCCACAGCCCTTCATTCAAATACCCAATTGTTTCAAAAAATATTATTGAAACCATTTATTCCTTTTTTATACAATATTTTGCCTGCATGTGTGCCAGCATGCTAGAAGAGGGCACCAGATCTCATTATTGATGGTTCTGAGCCACCATGAGGTTGCTGGAAATTGAACTCAGGATCTTTGGAAAACCAGGCAGTGCTCTTAACCTCTAAGCCATCTCTCCAGCCCATCATTTATTCTTTTGTCAAGATTTATTTTGTAGTTGCCCAGTGGTGGCTCACATCCTTAATCCCAGCAATTGGGAGGCAGAGGCAGGCAGATCTCTGAGTTTGAGGCCAGCCTGGTCTACAAAGTAAGTTCCACAACAGCCAGAGCTACACAGAGAAATCCTATCTCAAAAAACAAAATGAAACAAGACTTTGTGTGTGTGTGTGTGTGTGTGTGTGTGTGTGTGTGTTACCAGTGCCTGTGTTGGCAGTTGTGAGCTTGATGTGGATACGGGGAATTGAACTCTGGTCCTCTATGAGAGCAGCAAACACTGAGCCATCTCCTGGATTCCCATTTATTCTTGTTTGTTTTTAGAAATTCAAGGTCTAATCGTTTATTTGTTAGTTCTTTTGTAGGGTTTCTATTTGTTTGTTCTTTTTTTATTTTTATTATTAGTTACGTTTTATTAACTCTGTATCCCAGCTGTATCCTGCCCCCTCATTGTTTGTTTGTTTTTGATGGTTTGTTTGGTTTGGGGTTTTTTGAGACAGAGTCTCTTTATGTAGGTAGTCCTGATTGTCCCAGAATTCACCAGGCTGGCCTCATATTCACAGAGATATGCCTGCCTCTGCATATCTGTCTGTAATCCCAAATGCTAGGATTACAGGTAAGTGGCACTGCACCTGACTTATTTGCTACTGTTAAAAACTGTTTTAAAGTCGGACATGGTGGCACATGCCTGTAATCTCAGCACTCAGAGACTCAGAGGCAAGTGGATCTCTGTGAGTTCTAGGCCATCCTGGTCTACAAAAGCGAGTCCGGGACAGCCAAGGCTACACAAAGAAACTATATCTCAAAAAAAAAAAAAAAAAAGATTGAACTCTGATTTAGGATTAGAAGTGCTTAGTGAGCACAGCCTATATCTCTTGGTAATCTGTTCCTGGCATTTTTCTCTGGCTTCCTTCTTGGCCAAAACTTTAGCACATTCTATAGCCTCGTTTTCCTTAGTGCGTTGTTTCTTCAGAGCAATACACTGGTGTTTGTGCTGCAGGACACAAATTTTGGGTGCTTTGGTCCTGACTTCTCACCTTTGCATAAGGGATTTCTGACATGTTAATGGTTTCCTTTAGAGAGATGGAAAAGCTTCTAGATTCCACTGGCTGTTTTAGTCCACAGCCACCAAGGCAGTCCAGGAATACATTTCTCTCCATTTTTTTTTTAAACAATAGACAAGTTGAGACCCCTCAGCCTGGCACCCACAATGCTTCCTGGACAGAGTTCTGCTTCCTCCCTCTACTTCTCCATAACGAGATGATCCTTATTGCTCACAACCTCTGATCCCAGCACTCAGGAAGCGGAAAGGCAGGTGGATCTCCAGGTTTGAGGCTAGCCTGGTTTAAAGAATTAGGTCCAGGGCGTCCAGGGGCGCATATAGGAGCCATATCTCAAGACGGAGGAGGGGGAGGGGGAAAAGAATGCCCCTCAGTCAACAGGAGCACTCTGCCCTGGGTCAAGGCATCTGGCCTCATGGGAAAACCTTGCTTGTCGTTTGCACCACTGGTTTGGACCACCCTTCCACTCTTCACCCGGGGCATCAGCAGCTACTTCCACAGCCATGTGCTTCTCACAGAAAGTACCAAATTTGTGACCATTGTCCACTTCAATGAGTTCCTGGTGACAGGTGGCAGGGAAGACATATTCAGCTTCATCTTGACACAGCTGGCTGCCCAGGAGGTGCCATGAGGAAGTACTCCAAAATTATTCATATTTTAGGTGTCAACTATGTCAACTCAGGACATAAAAGCTCAGCAAAGTCCCTGTCCTTAAGGACTCAAAATTCTGGATGTCAAAAGGCAGGATTAAAATGTATTCACAAATAAGAAAACACCCAGAAATAATAAAACTATTAATAACTACTTCATGGTTAGCTAGAGAGTGATGTGTAAAGTACCTTCAGTCAAGGGATCGAATATTCAGACTGAGACCAGAAGCCAGGCATGATGGTTTTGCAATTCCATCACTTAGAAGGTCAAGGCAGGAGGCTCACAGCAAGTTTGAAGCCAATCTGGATTACATAGTATGTTTCAGGTCAGCCTATGCTACAGTGTGATACCATCTAAAACAAACGACTTAGCAATTAATTGATTGGTTGATTTTAAAACTGAGACCTGGAGGATAAGAAAGTATAGCTGTGGAAAGATCTGGGGACAGTGGGCTGCTGCAGAAATGAACTCATGTTCTTCCACAAACATGAAGAAGGCCATGATATCTGGAGTGAAGTGGGAGAAAGAGAGGGCGATGGAAATGTGGCCAGAGGCTTGGCACAAAGGACCTCGAGGCCACGATAAAGACCTTGGGTTTTTCTCCTAAGTGCAATGAGACACTGCCAGATATCTTTAGATAGAGACATACAGGATCTAGTGGGCTGCTGAGTGAAGAGAGGAGTGGGAATCTAAGACTTCTGCAGGAGAGCCAGAGAGAAGTTATTCAGGTCTCCAGGTAAGAGGCAAGGCAGCCTGGATTGGAGCAGAGAAGATGGAGATGAAGCATCAGAGCTGTTAGACTGATACGGTCATGGATCACAGATAACTTCCAGGCTGTGAGGAAGCAGCTGGGCAGATGGCGTGTGACGAGGGAAGAGAAGTCTGCAGAGAGGAAGTTGAGAATTTTGCTAAGAGTTTGTTTGGATGCCATCAGGCCTTTCTGTTCTGTGACAAATGAGCCATGACATTGGAGTCCAGAGCTCAGAAATGAGGTTGTGTACAATCCCCATGATAGCCTACGGAGGGGGGTTTAGCCATGAACTCCTCATCACTTTCAATCCCACTTTTGCTTCCAGCTTCTCTTTTCTTTTTTCTCAGCCACTCTCCTTTTGGTTTTGGGTTCTGGAAGTGTTTCACTCTTAGCCCCGGCTGTCTTGGAACTTACCATGTAGCAAAGGCTAGCCTCAAAAAATCCCAAGGCTCTTTCTGCCTCCCAGGTCTGGGATTGCACGCAAACACTGACTGTCTCAGCCATACTTTCCACAGAGTGGTTTGCCCATGCTCTTTGCCTCACTCTCCAAACCCCAACTTAATCTAATCTTCTGGTTGGTAAAGCCAGCCAATGGGCAGGACTCTGACCCACTGTTTTTGTGCCCATGATTATGTTACAGTAGGTGGCAAAAGGGACTCTGTAGAGGAAATCAGGTTTAGTAATCAATTTTCTTGAAGATACAGAAATTACCCTGGGTACTTGAGTTGGTTTAGTGCAATTGCGCAAGCCCTCAGGGCTAGAGGTAGTACTATGGTACAGTAATTGCCCACCTTTTCTGAGGCTCCGGGGATCCATCCAAGAAGCCAAGCAGTCAACAAAAGTGAAGTAAGCCGGGCATGGCACACACGAGTTGCCCTTTTGTCTCCCTCTTCCCCTGATTCCCCTTCCTCCGCCCTGCCAGCGCCCTTCTAGCTGCATGTCCTGTTTGTTTGAATGACCTAACTTTCACTCAGGTTTCTTAGAGGAACATGGGTGAATTGTTATAACAGCATGAGCCCCTCGCCAGTGGCCACACCATTGAAGAAAATGCCTCACTGGGTGGTAGTGGTTCACGCCTTTCATCCCAGCAGTGGGAGACAAGAGGCCGGCAGATCTCTAGTTTGGAGGCCAAGCTGGTCTACAGCGTGAGTTCCAGGACAGCCAGGACTACACAGAGAAACTGTCTCAAAAAAAAAAAAAATCATTGGACTTGTATACATCCTCAGTGATGGGTAGGGCACACATGAGTCCTTTCTCCTTTCATGACACTGTGTCAACTGATCCCCCCTTGGACAAATTTGTACAGATAATGGTTTTCATGAGAAGAGATCTTACCATGTAACCTAGACTTGTGGTCCTCCTGCCTCCACCTCCCTAGAGCTGGGATTACAGGAGTGCACCACTATGCCAGCAAATTAATGGTGAACAAGAGAGAAATAATACAGTCCATAGTGACCTCATGTTGTCAGCCTTCTTGGTTCTTTTCAGATTTCATTTTTCATGACCCCTCCATGATATGCCAAAATTCCAACGATTATTACACCATAATGCCAATCATTTCACCCTCTTTTTGTGGTTCTGAAGACTGAATTCAGGTCCTTGGGAATGCAAGACAAAGTCTCTCAACTGAGCTGTAGCCCCAGACCCATTTCTGCTTTCTTAAAACCTCAGTTCAGGGCAGTAGGGATGGCTCCGTGGATAAGTGATCAATGTCCAGACATGAGGACAAATCCCTGGAGTCCATATAATGCTCAGCATAGAATTACATGTCCATAGTCCTAGATCTCCCACTGAGAGAGCTGGAAGGTGGAGACAGCAGGACCCCTGAAGCTTGCAGCCCAGCCAGCCTGCTGTATGCAGTAGTGAACAGTAGAGGGCTGCCTGAGGACCCAAAGCTGTTCTCTGATCTCCACATCAGGCTGCCCCATAATATTAATACATGTAGTAAATACAGACTGGGCCAGGCAAAGGGACACATGCCTTTATTCCAGTACTTAGGAGGCAGAGGCAGATATATGTCCGTGGATTTGAGGCCAGCCTGGTGTATATAGTGAGTTCCAGGCTAGCCAGAGCTATGTATGAGATCCTGTCTCCAAAAAAAACAAACATCCAATCTGGTTGAGCTGTGGTATCTTCCAAAACCTCTCTCTCCTCCTCCTGTGACAACATGCTCTGTCTTTCTGATCACACCCTCTCAGTGTTCTAGACCAAGCACTTTTCTGCTTGCCTCTTTCTCTCCAAGGTTTCCATCTTTGATCTATATTCTATTCTCTACACTTCAATGTCCCCAAGAATGTCTTGACTGGATCTCAAGCCCACATATTCATATATGAGCCAGGGCAATGTGACAGGTATAGATGCCAAGAGGTGTGAACTAGAAACACGTTATAAGAGGTAAAATCTAGGAAAAATGGTGGGCTGTGGAGGTGGAGGAACAGGAGGAATTAAGAGAAACTTCTAGGTCTTCGACTTGGGCAAATGGATAGATGGTGGTGATGTAAGGAACATGGAGAGCATTTGGGGCTTGAGGAAAGCAATTCTGTCTTAACACTGTGAGGTGAAGGAGCATGTAAAGCACAACTGGAGATGGTTAGCAAGCCCCTGACCTTGGACTAGCAACATGAAGGAGGGAACAGGAAACACCCATTTGGAAGCCATCAGTATGTTATGCTTGACACAGCTGCAAGCCTGCAGCAGTCAACCACTCTAAGAGATGACAATCACTTGTCATCAGAGCCTGGGACCTGAGCCGTCAGCAGAAGAAAAAAAGAAAGGTGACATGGGGTTCAGTTCAAGAAGGGACACCCAAGAAGGAAGGACAGGGAAACTGCCGTGGAACAAAATGACAAGTGGTTTTTCAAGTCAGAGGAAATGATTGGCACCCTCATAAGCCGTGGAAACATCAAGAAGATAAGTCCAAACAGCGACTGTAGGTTTGTAAACTTGAGGTCACAGCAACTCTGAATAAGTCCCTGGGGTAGAATCTCACTTGTGGCATCGAGGAAAAAGTAAGAGTAGATCGTGCTGTCATGAAACATGGATGAGAAGGAAGACAGAGTGACAGGGGAGAGTGGGTGTGGCACTTCTATCATACAGCTTAGGGCCACTAGACCATCCAGAAGTCACTGCCCACAGCCTGTAGCCAAGGGCGAGCCAAGGAGACCTAAACAAGCTCTCTAGATCATTTGCTTTTAGTCCTTGTTTCTTGCTTTTAACTGAAACTTAAAACCACTAATCCGGGGACTGCAGGGACTGCCAAGCATTTATGAGCACAGGCTGCTCTTCCGAAAGACCACAGTTCGGTTCCCAGGGCTGACATGGTAGCTTAACTCCTGGCCTAGAGGACCCAGTGCCCTCTTCTGCCTCTATAGACACCAGGCTTGCATAAACTTACTCGCAGGCAAGATACTCACACACATAAACTAAATTTCAAAAAGAGCGTAATGAAAACTGATGCATGATAAAACAGGCATGAAGGCAGGCCTGGCGGCACACGCTTGTAGCTGCAGCACTCAGGAGGGAGAAGCAGAAGGGTCGGGTCAACATCCTTCTTGGTTATCGAGTGAGTCTGAGACCAGCCTGGGCTCTGCGGGTGACTCTTGCAAATATCATAAGTAAAAAGACATTTAAAAAACAACAACAACAAATCCTGCATATGACTCCACCTTTGGAAGAAGTTAAATGCACGGATACACAAAGTGCATCACTGGTCGCCACTGGCTGAGTGGATGGTAGAATGGTGCTTGCTTCATGGTTTTTGTTTTGTTTGGTTCGTTTTTTGTTTTCTTTTTTTTTAAGATTTATTTATTTCATTATGTATACAACACAATGTTCTGCCTGCATGTACATCTGAACACCAGCAGAGGGCACTAGATTTCATTTTAGGTGGTTGTGAGCCACCATGTGGTTGCTGGGAATTGAACTCAGGACCTCTGGAAGAGCAAGCAGTGCTCTTAACCTCTGAGCCATCTCTCCAGCCCTATTTTTGGTTTTTTGTTTGTTTGTTTGTTTGTTTGTTTGTTTTTCTTTTCTTTTCTTTTCTTTTTTTTTTGAGAAAAGGTTTCTCAGTGTAACTCTGGCTGCCTGGAAACTCACTTGGGAGATCAGGCTGGCCAGGAACTCAGAGATCCACCTGCCTCTGCCTCCTGAGTTTGCAGGGATTAAAGGCATATGCTACTACATTGGGCTTGCTTCATGGATTTTAACCTGAGGGAAAATGACCAGATCACAGTGATAATAACTGGATTACAAAGTGTGGTGCTGTAATCCCCTGGGGGCAGTCTACAGAGTGAGTCCAGGGCAGCTAAGGCTACACAGAGAAACTCTTGTCTTGAAAAAAAAAAAAAAAAAAAAAAAAGATTACAGTTGCACTTTGAATACACCAAAAATCACAGACTTGTGCCCTTTGAGTGTATGACTTTCATGATACATAAATCATACCTCAACAAAGATGTTGCGTTTCCCAGTTAGAGTCATCTTGTCCCATTGATTTCAGAGACCACCAGCGGGGATCCCCTAGTGTGTGGAGGTGCCTGGGGGATGGCAAGACAAGATTGGATGAGTGGAAAATGGGTCTGGTGCTCAAACAGTTCACCTAGAGGTAGGGAGAAGCACACTGAGATCCCCTAATTGGGGTCCTAAAATGTTTAACCTTGGACTAATTTTTCTTCCGATCTGACAAATGAAAACAACAGTCAGCACTTTCTATGGCCGATCTTTGGGAGGAGAGGAAGAATCTCATTGTTATACTAAGAGGAGTCCACCGCCTGTCGCTGCAAGGTGCCCCATCCAGCCTAGTAGAAGCTTAGCTGGGGTTTTTGATCCTGGGAAAGTTTGTTTCCCTGCGCTTTGCACGGAGGGTAACGCGTCCCGGGGCGTTGCCTAGCAACAAGACTGCCTTGAGCAGCATGGCGACCAGAGACTCCAGCGGTAGTTTCGTGACCAAGGACACCACTGGGACCTTGAGCGAGGCCGTGCGTGAGCACCTGCGGAAGCTGTGTCTCCACGAATTCCCGTGTGGCACGGGTAGCTGGGTGCGTGCTCTCCCAGGGACGGAGGGAAAGAAGGATCCGGCAGGGGCGGAGCTGAGATTGGGCCAGAACAGCCTTGAGGAGTGAACTGAAGTAGGTGGTGCCTAGCTGGGAGCTGGAGCGAGCAGGTTTGGATGTGGTCATTTCAGCAGTGGCTGGTTTGTGGTTCGGGGTGATCCCTGAAGGAATGCAGGAACCAAGTGTCCACCTTGCCATGGGAGCACCCTCCCAGGATGCAACACATCAGGCTGACCTTTGTCCTCATGCCACCCTAGAGCAGCTGGCTGGCCAAACTCCAGAAGCCACGCTTCCCTGAGTCTTGAAGAGCTTCGGTCTTGAACAGTTTGCTCTATAGCTCCTCATAAGATGTGTAGAAAATGGTTCCCCTGTGCTCTGGGGCTACAGGGCCGGCTTTCCTCTTTCTGAGGCTCCATGTGGGGAAGGATTTCCTGCCTCGGCCGCCCTCCCTCCTTCCCTTCTGTAGCCGTGCTGGACTCAGGACATAACCTCTGCCCTGCTTCCAGGCCGAGGGGAGACGGGGCGTAGTCAGCGCGGGGGGGGGGGGGGGAGAGGAGCACCAGTCTGGGCATGAAAGTCTTTTTCCCTGTTCAGCTCCCACACTCCTCCTGCTCAGTATGCAGACGGACCATTGTCATCAGCTGTGTGCACAGGGTGGGGTGAGGAGATTAGATTTTGATTAGATTAGACACAGCAAATTAGACACAGGAAAGGTCGGGATCGGCCTGATGGGCTCGGCTGTCAGCCGGGCCTCCTCCCCTCCCCCACTCTACCCTAAGTAAAACAGAAAAACTTTGGCCTTCCCCCTGTAGAGGAAAGCCGACACACTCCATTTGTTCAGTCAACAGACACAGGGTGAGCGCCTGCTCTGTGGTAGGCACTGCACTAAGTTTTAGGGCTTCAAGGATTTATCTAAGGAGGGAGACGGAGCTAATTGGCAGGGTGTTTTCTGTGTCTGTCCGGGTGAGGCCCTTAGCCCTACCCCCAGCACCAAACAAAACGAACTAAAACGAGCCCGTGAGACCCGAAGAGCTGCGGTTGCTTGGAGGGAGTGGATGAGCAGACTCACCTCTTACTCAAGAGAACTAAAATCCCTCCTTCTGCCTTGCCATCTCTTTAGAAAGCTTTCCTTCTGTGGATTCGCCGTTTCCCAGATTGCCCACTCAGCCTCCTGTCCACACTTGTGTATACGTGCCCTGTGAAATGTAAAATCTCCTTTTATTTATTTTTAAAAGATTTATGACATTATTTTTAATCCCATGTCTCTGTTTGGGTATGTGTGTGCCAAGGCAGGTGCTCTTAGGCCAGAAGAGCACATTGGATCTCCCGAAGCTGGAATTTCAGGTGCTTTTGAGAAGCCTGACGTGGGTGCTGGGAACTGAACTTGGGTCTTCCGGCAGAGCATGAGTACTCTTAAAGTACTGAGCCATTTCTCCAACCCAAAGATCTATTTTTGTTTTCTATGTTCAAAGTTTCTCAACCTCAGAATAAAGTGAAAAAAAAACTTGGTCTTTTAACTATTCTGTGTCTTGCCAGTGTCGATGGCAAATATATGTATTCTCAGTGCTTGGGAGGCTGAGACAGGAAGACTAAGAGTTCAAGGCCAGGCTAGGCTTCACAGCAAAACTCAACTAATTAAAACTCAACTAAAACCCCAAATAATTAGCATGTGCCAATTGAGGCTTGTAGCTCAGTGGGTGGAGTCTTCTGTAGCATTCACAAAGCCCTAGGCTGGAGGTCCTGCATCCCATCATACCTAGTGTGGTGGTGCATGCCTGAAGTCCCTGAACTTCAGAGGTGGGAACAGGACAATCAAGGTAATCATCAGCTACTCAAAGCTGAGTTCAAAGCCAGCCTGGTCTACATAAGACCCTGTCTCAAACAGATAGGACCAGGGAGATGGCTCAGTGTGAAAGGCTCTTCCTGTTAACCCCGATGATCTGAGTTTGATCCCTGGGAGCCATGTGGTAGGAGACGGCCAGTTCCTGCAAATTGTCCTCTGAGCCTGTGATGGCTATTTCTGGTTGTCAACTCTGCTGTGGCTGGGGTTAACTAAAATCTAAGTGGCTGGGTATATCTTGTGAGGAATTTGTTTTCTTAAATAAGTCATCTGAAGGGAGAAGACCCTCTTGAAATCTGGATCTTTTGAGGTGGGAAGGTCCACTTTTATCTTGGCCACACCTTCTGCTGGCAGCCTGTATAAAGGACACAGAAAAAGAAAGCTAGCCCTCTTTGCCTGCTTGCTCTCGCCAGCAAGTCCACTCCTTCCCTGGCATTAGAGCTTACTTCTTCAGGATTCTGGCATATACTGAAGACTTAGATGAGAGATATCAGCCTTATGGACTGAACCACTACTGGATTCTTGGACCTTCTGTTGGTAGGCAGCCATTGTTAGACTAGCTGGACCACAGCCTGTAAGCCATTCTAATAAATCCCCTTTAATTTGGGTGAGAGAGAGAGAGAGAGAGAGGAGAGACAGTGGTGGGGGAGAGGGAGAGAGATATTTCAGATTCTGTAAGTTCTGTTCCTCTAGAGAACCCTGAATAATACAGAGCCCCATGTGCGCTTGCTGTGGTGAACACACGTCTGCACACATGCAGGCCCAACACAATAAATAAATGTGAGAAGGCCTCCACCTCTACCTCTGCAGAATAAGTCACGCTTTCTTCCTCGAACATGGCACACCTGGAGGGAAATGGTCCCAAAGGAGGAGGAGACAGTGAGTGCAGGAGAGGAGACTGTGGAGGCGCTACTGGGCCTCGTGCGAAGCCGCCACTCTCCTTGGGCCATGCTGAAGGACTCCAGTGCCGAGGACTGTTTCCTGAGAGAACTGGCCATCCGGAATCCTCAGATGATCAAAGACACTTTCTTCTACTCCTACTTCCGGTCCCTGAGGGTAGTGGACAAGGGGGTAAGTGTTGGGTGTAATCACGGGGTGGATGAGCCGATGCTGGGACACCCTGACCTTTAGAGCAGCTTAGGTGGCAGGAGGGCCTCCATGACTTTGTTTCTCCCTCCCACCCCCTCTCTGTCTCTCTGTCTCTGTCTGTCTCTCCCTGAGACAGGGTTTCTCTGGGTAGCCCTGGCTGTCCTAGAACTCGCTCTGTAGACCAAGCTGACCTCGAACTTACAGAGATCTGCCTGCCTCTGCCTCCTGAGTGCTGGGAATAAAGGTGTGTGCCACCTCGGCCGGCCTATGTATCTGTCTCTTTAACCCCAGAGGAGGTGAGTCCTGTATCATCTATGGCTGACCCCCTGCACACACTGCAGTGGGCTCTCCTTCCAAAGGATCCACAATGTTTCTTTTTACTTTAAAGTGTGAAGAGAGGGCCTGGGGTGGGGTGGCTAATGTCAAGCAGGTCTGCTTTTGAAGTGATTTGATTAAAACAGGTCTGTGACTCACTCATACCACTTTATCCGGGACTTTCTGAATCCTGGGGAACACTCCCCCTGCCCGACAATCTAGGCAAACTGGCAGACTTCAACACTATAGGAAAGGGAAGCCCAGCCAGGAAGGGCTTCTGATGTCCTTGAGGTCACAGGAAACTGGGATTCATGGGTAGGGTGATGAGGCAGCTGGTAGCAGACCCTGCTCTGTCTGACCCAGAGTAATTCTGGAAGACCAGACAGGCCAACGATTATATGATTTTTTTTGGGGGGGGGGAAGATGTAAAATTTATCAAGAAGTGCCAACAGTCCTAAAAACAACTTCCTGAAGTTCGTGTTGCTGACTACAATGTGTTTATTGAGTTGCTTATAGATGTGATGGATGCAAACACTCCCATCCACACCCACACCTCCCTACATCCTTCCATTCTTCCGTTTCCCAAAATTTGGTTGGCTCTGAGTCCATAGAGGGATCCAAGCAAGCCTGAGTTCTCAGTATCACCTAGAGGTAAGCAAGGCTCCGAGAACAGGATGCAGAGAGAGTCACACCATGCCAAAGAATGCTTATGTGTGCTCCAGCACCTCTGCTGGTCTCAGGAGACACTGTCCAGCAGAGGAAAGGATGCCTGGCCTTTCCTAAAGAACAGCTAAATGGCAGTTTGCAACAAGGTGGAATTACCCTGAGGGCTGGTCTCCTACAGCAGTAGTTCCTTGGGCTCATGTGGTATAGACAGAAGAAAGGAACCTTGTTTTCCCAAGAGTCCCATGATCCAACTAAGGGAGGACACAGGACCCTTTAGAGTCGGGGCAGGGCTGGAAGAGGCCTTTAACCCCTTCAGAACCACGCCATGGTTCTGTAGGAGGGAAAAGGGTGTGAGGTTGAAGGTCTGGGACTTAACTCGGAACGGACGAGTTTTGCTTTGACTGAGAGAAGCCCCTCACAGACTCAGGCATCTGAACACTTGTTTCGCAGTCCTCTGGGGGCAGTGATAGAACCTTTGGGAGGTGCATCGATGATGGTGGGCTTTGGGGGAGTGCAGCCGCATCCCTCCTCCTTGTTCTCCCTGCCTCCTCTGTGTGGTCAGAGTGTGAACACGTAGCTCCCACCGCCTGCTGCCATGCCTTCCCTCCATATGGACATCTAGCCCTCTGCAACCAGGAGCCAAAAGAAGCTCTTCCTTCAGCTGCCTGGACATGGCATTTTGTCACAGCGGCTGCCCGGCTCACCAGAGTCCTCCGTTTCCCTTTCTCTCCTTCCAGGTGACTCTAGTGGATAAAGACCTCTTGAAGTTTCTAAAGCTCGAGGAGTTGGTTCTGTGTGCCAATAAAATTGAGGAAATCGATGCAAACAATCTACCCCCAACATTGAAGGTACAGGTTCTTATGGGGTCTTAGAACCCAACTTCTCCCCTGCACAGCTCAGGCTAGGGTAGCTGTGTGCTAAGACCAATGTTCCACAGGCCATGTTCCTCAACAAGTTACATAACCCTACTGGTCATGGCACTTCCGGCCTTTCACAGTTATGCCCACAGAAATGAAGGAAGGGCTCAAGCAGGCTCTGGTTTACCAGTGTCCACAGTCCTGCTATTCGCAACAGCCAGGAAGTGGGAATGACCCAGCACCTGTGGCCAGATGACCAGAAAACAAAATGTGGTCTCTCCATGAAACAGAACATTGTTCACTTATAAAAGGAGGAAGGTCATTCTGATAATCACCAAGAAAATATCACATCAGATGAAAGAAGCCAGATTAAAAAGAGAGAGAGATCTTACATATAATTACACTTAATGAAATATGTAGAAGCGCAGAGGCCACAGAAACAAAAGCCAGTAGAGGTCATGGGGGCCTCTAGGAAGGACCTGTTCCTCTGAGGAAGGACCAGGAGGTTACTGCTCAGTGGTCTTTTCCTTCCTTCCTTCCCTCCCTCCCTCCCTCCTTTCCTTCCTTCCTTCCTTCCTTCCTTCCTTCCTTCCTTCCTTCCTTCTTTCCTTCCGACATCTGTCTGAGCTGATGATGGTAGCTGGCATTGTGAATGTAATTAAAGCCCATGAATTATATGCTGGAGATGGCTAATCTGTATGATATACATTTTACCATGTTAAAACAATAGGTGAGGGAGGGGCTATGGAGATAGTTTAGTCAGTAAAATGATTGCCTTGCAAGCATGAACACTTGAGTTGGGTCACCAGAACCCATGTGAGAAATATGGATTATCTGGGGTGTGCTTTTTATCTCAGTGTTAGGGAGGTGGACACGGGGGGGGGGAGGCATTGAGACTCTCTGGCCAACCAGCCTGTCTATATTGTAAGTTCCAGGTGAGTGGGAGACCATCCCAAGAGACAAGGTAAGCGGCTTCTGAGGAAGCTGAGTTTGTCTTTTGACCTCCACACACATGCATAGACACAAACACAGGCACACAACACACACATATATACAAACACAGATACACATACACGCATGCATACATGCACACATATGTACACACATGTGTACACCTGCATGAACACACACACACACACATGCAAACACAAATGTATGCACACATATGTGATACATGTACACACATTCATACCCACGTGTACACACGTGCATACATGAATGTACGTGCATGTACATGTATGTACACGCATACCTGTGCCCATGCTTCACACACATGAATGTACACACGTGCACACACATGTGCACGCACACACATTTACCCACATATAAACACCCACATATGCACACAAAACAGATAAAGAGGGTAGACCACACTTTATCATGAGTCTTCAGCTGAGCATATTAAAATGGCGTCATTGGAGTTCAAGGCTGAGAACTGACTCAGCTGATTTAGTGGCTTGTCTCCATGCCTGCTCAAGACAGCACCAGATGGACTGTAGGTAAGAAGTAAAAGTGGCTCTTCCTTACTCTCTTAACTCTCCTCCTCTCTCTTTTCTCTCTTTCTCTCTCTCCCCCCTTCCCTTAATAAACCTCCTACGTGGAAAAAAAAAAAGAAGAAGAAGTAAAAGTGGGGCAAACAGAGCTGCTAACTCAGGGCGTATTCCATGGTCCACGCCCATCCCTGTGCATTCCCACAGGTTAAGAGGGTGCTAGGGTAAACTGGGAAGTGGTGGCACACACCTTTAATCCCAGCACTCGGGAGGCAGAGACAGGCAGATCTCTGAGTTTGAGGCCATCCTGGTCTACAGAGAGAGTTCCAGGACAGCCATGACTACACAGAGAAACCCTGTCTCACAAAAACCAAAAACAACAAAATGACAACAAAAAACTCATCCCCAACCACTCCCTACCACCTCTCCTTCCAAACTGTAAAGAACCTTCCCCTTTGGCTGCAGCATGTTCTGCCTCTACGCCCAACCACGTTCTCCTCACCCCCGCCCCCTTTTCTTTTGAGACAGGATGCTGCTTTGTATTCTAGGTTGACTCGGGACTTGCTGAATAGCCCAAGCTAGCCAGGAACTTGAGAGCTTTGTGTTTCAAGGGTTATAGGCACATGCCACCTCGCCCACTCTTCCTACGTTAATTTTTTTTTTATTTTAAATTTTATTATTTTGTGTATGTATTAGGGGCACATGGCACACACGTGGGTCAGAAAACAGCTTTGTGGGAGCTGGTTCTTTCCTTCCACCTTGGGATTCAGGAATTGAACTCAGGTCATCAGGCTTGTGTAGTCAGCTCTGTGACTCCCCTCCCATCCTCATACCTCCCCTCTACCCCTCCCCTTTTTTTTGAGACAGGGTTTCTCTGTGTAGCCTTGGCTGTCCTAGTCTCGCTTTGTAGACCAGGCTGGCCTCAGACTCACAGCAAGCCACCTGCCTTTGCCACCAGGAGTGCTGAAAACTAAAGGCATGTAACACCATGCCCAGCTCCCTTTTGAGACAGGGTTTCATGTATACTACCTGGACTCAAACTCACTGTGTAGTCAAGAAGGATCCTTAACTCTTTATCCTCCTACCTCTACCTCTCAAATACTGGAGTTACAGGAGCATGCTGCCACACTGGCATGAGGTTCTGGAGATGGTACTCAGGGTCCCATGCATGCTGGATAAGCTGTCTACCAATTGAGCCACACAACAGCCTGTTATTGCATTATTGAAAGCAAGTTGGCAAAGGGAGGCAGTAGCCGGCAACCCAAACTCCCTTTCCGAGTTTCCCAGGGCAGGGCCAGGAGCCTGTGGTGAGTGGGACAAGGCCCTCCAGTCATGGCCAATGCTGTCCCTCCTCAGGTGCTGGAGCTCTATGGCAACCTGATCAGCAGCATGGAGTGTCTGTGCTCCCCTCCACCACCGAACTTGCAGCACCTGGGGCTAGGCCACAACAAACTACTGGGCCCCTTGGAGAGTCTGTACATCACCTCCGACAACTGGTAATGTGGGAGTCTGGATGAAAGGAGAGAGGGGCACTCAGAGGCAGGTGTGGGGACTCGGCCCTGGAGGGCTTGGCTCGGCTTGTTCCTAACTTCTCCACGGCTGCTGAACCCACACTAGGCTCTTTTTCTCACCCAGTCACAATCTATCACCGAGGCTCCAGGAAGGATAAGGATGCCAGGGGCTGGAGGGTCGTCAGCTTAGTTCTGGGGCGTTTCAGCTTATCGTGCCTTCTCTGCGGGGACATTTAAGCAGCACACTTGCCTCTAGCTGCTGGAGGCAAACATCTCCAGGCAGAGCCCAACGTCTTCTGAGGGGCAAAACCACTCCAGGCTGAGAGCCATTGTCCTAGAGGCAACTCTTGGGGTGCCCCATTGTGGCTGAATGTCCATCCAGCAGAGCTTTGCAGGGCAGCCCCATGCCCAGAGGCGTTTGTCTCCTTGCTGGATTAGCCGTGGAAAATTTAAAATTCGGACGTGAGACCTACGGCGAGATCAGAGGCCACTTTAATAGGCCATCATGGGGAGCTGCAGAAGGACTCTTCCTGGGAGAGGCCCCAGGAGTTCCTCACCTGAGGATATTTTCATGGGTGCTTTTTACTGCCTCTCCCCTTTCCCCTTCCCCTCTTTCTTTTTAAGACAGGGTCTAACATAGCCTCAAACTCGGTGTATAGTTGAAGATGTAGTAGAACTCCATATTCTCCTCCCTCACCCTCACCCCATTATCTCCAGGGTGGTCCAGCCATTCTGATGCTCTTGGGGATGGAAGGTGCCTTAGAAAAGGGGAGGCCCTCTCTGGTGGAGCTTTGGCTTCTTCCCTGCTCTGCTGTTCTCACGCAGTCTGCACAGTCAGTCTCACTGGAATCCCTTCCTTCCATTGTCTGCTGCCCTTAGCAGACACACAGGAAACCACATACTTGGTCTTCCTGGAACAGTCAATTTAGGTTCATGCCCTTGACTAATAGCAAGAATCTGGTTTTTGATTCAGAATACACACTGTAACCTTGGGCTTAACGCCAACTCTGGATTTCACAAAAAGCTTGTGTGAAAACTCCTCGTTTGCTGTCTTAGAGTGAAAAGAGGATGTCTTTCCCGGGAACCCAGCTCTCTCTCGGTAGGACGGCCTGGGGCAAGGCCCAGGGCGTTCCGTCTGCCATTTCCCGGGGACCGGCCAGTGACCTGCCTAGCAGGACAGGCTGCTGGAACGAGGGAGAGAGGAGAGAAAGGGAAGAGGCTGTCTCAGCCTGTGGGAAAGGTGTTGTGGTGACCGCGACATGTGCTGTGACAATTTCCCCTGGTGCTTCTTTGGCCTCTGGCCTCAGAGCCGGAGTCAGTTTGCTGCATGGGACAGAGTTCTGCCTGTATCTGTGATTTGGTCTTTACTGAAGGCTTAGGCTGCCTGTCAGTCTCGTGCGTCCATACTAACATATTCATTCTTTCTTCCTCTCCCGTATCCTCTAGGGCAGCGGCTCTCGACCTTCTAATGCTGCGACCTTTAAAACAGCTGCTCATGTTGTGGCAATCCCCACAACAAAATTCATAGCTGTAACTTTGCTACTGTTCTGACTCACAATGTAAATACCTGATATGCAAGATCTCTGATACGGGACCCCTGTGAAAGAGTCTCTAGACTCCAAAAGGGGTCACAACGCACAAGTTGATAAACCCTGGTCTGGAAAACGAGCTGACAAGCTCCCTGTGGCCTCGGCCATTATGGCTCTCAATAGAGACGTCCAGCTCAGTATCTCTCCCAGGTCCCCATACCCAACCTCTTACAGCAGCTTGCAGCAATTTGCAAAGAATGTTCCAGAGGCACAGCACTAAGCTGATAGTTAACAGAGAGGGAGGTCCAGCTGGAAACGAGGCGGGGAGGGTTGTGAGAGTCCACGAGCACAGGCTGTGTTCTAGGGAGAAAGGAGACACAGGCTCAAGAGCTAATCTGGGTGCAGCCCAGGGGGCTGTGTCTCTGCTCACCGAGCTTCCTAACCAGTACTTTGGCCGACCTCCCAGGCACAAACTCGTCTCCCTGGACCTGAGCTTCAACGACTTGACAGACCTGCAGAGCATGATAGCCGGTCTCAGCACCCTGAGGCACCTGCGGCTGCTGGTCCTGCAGGGGAACCCACTGGCCCTCGTGCCTTACTACCGAGGCTTTACCGTGGACAGCCTGGCACGCCTGTGTGTGCTGGATGACATCACCGTGTCCCCCAATGAGAAGCACCAGTTCCGGGGACTCAGCGTTCAAGGTGGTAGGTGCAGTCACCCCTGCCTCTGCTTTGCCCGCTTCCGTCCCATGAGCTAGCCAGCAGCTCTCCATTTGACCTCGACCCTGGTCAGGTACACTAAGCTACTTTGGCTGGTTTTTTTCTGTGTAGGACTCTTGTGGTAGGGGTTTGTGGCATCTTCTGTTCTGCGGTGGCTTGAGATCACCCCCTTGTGGTTCCTGGTATAAGGTGCATCAGGCCTTTTGGGGAGCTCTGAGTCATGGTGCGACCAGGCAGTGACAGCCACAGGCACCAGCTGGCATCTCAGATATTTTCCACCTCTCCCTCTCTCAGAACTGTCCCTGCAGCACCTCTCAGCACCTCCAGCTGGCAGATAGGAAAACAAAGCCTCCGAGTACATAGGCTTCCTCCCCAGTCATGCCGAGCTGGGGGCTCTAACTCTAGGGGCGGGGGTGGGGATTTTGGCAGCCTGTGCCTTCCCTCCTGCAGCCCCGTCTCTCAGTCCTGCCGTTCGTTCCTCCTTTGCAGACCTGCTACCTCACGAGGCACAGTTTGTGGTCACCATTGGAAACATCAGGGGAGTTATGGACACCTCTGTGTTTGACCCAGAGCCAGGACCTGACGGCCCTTTCATCACCTACAACTATTATGTGACCTATGACTTTGTGGAAGATTTGGATACCGTAAGGAATGTGTTTGCCAGTGCCCTGGGGGAGACCCATCGTGACAGTGTTCCGACTGAGGTATGTCCTGCCTGTCCTGGGTAGCAGACTGGGCCTCACCCAGACCTGTGAGCTTCCGTGTTTGTACAGAACCACTTTTTAGGGCCCAGAGAAATCTTCTTTAACACAGAGTCATACCCCTCCTCCAGGCAGGGACCTGGTTTCTGCCCGATAGCCCCTTCCCCGGGCAAGGTGAGTCTCAGGATGTCCTGTCCCTCTGACAACTGACCCTAACAGGGAAGAAGCACAAAACTTCCCACTCAAGTCAGGTATTCCCGGCCCAGCTTTTCATGACGCCTCCTGCCCAACTCCCGCGTCTCAGGCAAACCCAAGAACAGCACAGAAAAGTGTTGTGTTTGTTCAGGTGGTCTTTGTTTCTGCCTCCTGCCTCCTAAGTTTGTGTGTCTGGTTGTGCTTTCAGTTCATGTGGGGCTGGGTTGTGGCCCAGTGGTAAAACACCTGCCTTGCATGTGTAAGACCCGCAGTTCTAGCTCAAGCACCACAAATTCATAAGCTATTCAGACACCGGCTTGGCCTGTGTCGACCTACCCTTGCTGGGATAACAGTTTGACACGTGTTCTTTGTCTGCAAATTGTCAAGCCTTCTCCTACCGCGGATCGTTTAGAAGAGGAGGGTCCTGAGAAGTATGACCAACCAGAGGATCTGCTGGATACAGAGCCCCAGCACCCGGGTCACCCGGGTCGCCCAAGTCGCCAAAGCCGCCAGGGCCAGCAGAGGCTTCACCCAGAGTCTCCTGAGGGCATATCCAAGGAGTTGTCTGAGTTTATAGCTCAGGAGATGGATCGGATGGCCCAGGGCTCTGAAGAGTCTATGATAACAGATACGGAGGAGTCGGAGACCACCATTTCCCTCCGCTCGCCCCTGATGCCTCAGTCAGTTACCTCCTCAGAGGAGCTGTCCAAGCTGCGGCCACGGATAGACATCCGGCTCTGTCCATCCCCAGGGTAAGGGCAGAAGGGGGCTGGGGTTAGACGGCGTGTCTGAGGAAGCTACAAGCCAGGGCTGCATTTGCGGCTTCTCCCGGCCACAAAGGCCTCTCATTAGCTGCTCTGTAGGCTGTGAGCTAGAGGGAGCTTTGGGCTTAGCCACAGACCTTTCTTTTCTGGAGCCCTAACCTTCTACTCAGTACAACGGAGCCCCAAATGCCCGGGGGACCAAAATTCTCTGAAAGGTTGACCCTCCTTGTCAACAGAGGACACGGGACAGCTTCCATCTCAGCTCTTGGAACTGAATTCTTATAGCTTTTCTTAAAAAATTTTTTTTTCTGTAAATGAGTGAGGGGTTTTGCCTCATGTACAGAAACCTGAGGAGTCCGGAAGATCCTTTGGAATCTGTAACTCCAATAGCTGGTTGTAAACTTTTCAATCCATCGTACAAAATGTAGCAAGGTGTAGCAGGTTTTTGATTTGCTTTGTTTTCAGTACTAGAGGCTGAAGCAATCACCTCTGGACAGGTACTCCATTGCAGAGCCCCCCTTTCCCTTTCTTTTTGTACTTGGATACAAAGTCTCTCTAAGTTTTCTAGGCTGGCCTTGAACTTGTGATCCTTTTGGTTCTGCCTCCTGAATAGTTCAAATTCCAGGTACCACCACACCCAGCAAACGGTTTTTTATTGCCTAGTAAACCCATTTTGCACATGCGTGTACACACACACACACACACACTCACACACACACACACACACACCGAGCTTTGTAAGGATTGAGTGGTAACAAATTTCCTGCTGCTGGCTTTCATAAGGATACAGGGTACAGTGTGGCTATTTAAACGGAATATAGCTGAGCTCTCCTTCAGGGTGCTTAACCCTCTAACCCTCTCGGCAGCTTTGCATTTTGCTGTCCTCGGGAATGGGAGGTTAGCTTCTCATGGGCTGTGGGAGGTGTTTGGTTTATTCGTGTTGGTGTTGGAGAGGGAACCCTGTTGCCACAATGTCCCAACCTGCCAGCGGCCCAATGCTGCAGAGACCTTTTACTAATATGAAGGCTTGTCTCCAAGCAGCTCGTGTAACTTAACTGAACCTGTTTATGCTAATCTGCCACACACTTGCTTCTTCCTCCGCATCTGGCTGGCGAAAGGCCTGTCCTTGACTCCTTCCCAGAGTTTTTATCTCTGCTGGACGTTCCGCTTATGCTCATCTGCCTTGCTATGGGTCCTTCAAGCTCTTTAGGAAACCAATCAGAAGGTGGTGGAGAAGATGTTTCCAAAACTGAGGCAGGTGCTGCTTCATAAGAACAACAGTATCAAAGTCCGGCCTTTTCTCAAGTCTCTGCCAGGGCAGAAATCAGCTTTTGGATAATACAAAGACACGGAGCATAAAAAAAGGTCACCTCAACGGCATCCAAGTCCGAGTGCCTACAAAGCATCACCCTAGGACAGAGCCACCCCCCTAGGTGCTCCTCAAAACCTCAGCTGAGGACACGAGCTAAGCTTGCTGGGCTGCCACCCCCCAGGAGTGACAGAGATGGCGGAGCAGGGGAGGCAGATGTCCTGTTGCCACTGACAGAAAGAAGCAGGGATGGCACCAACCGGCTCTGTGCCAAGAGACTTGGTGGGTCCCAGTGGAGGCCTCTGCTTCTGTTCTGTTTAGTTTCAGTGCTGGGGCTTGAACCAGGGTTCATGCATTCGGTGCTGCTCTGCCGTTTGCCTTGCCACTAAGCTGCATCACGCCTCAAGCTGAGGAGTTCTTGCTCTTGCTTTCTTATTTGGGGGAAAATTAACAAGAGAGGGTGAGCAATAATGAGAGGATTACATGCCTGTAATCCCAGCATTTAGAAAGTTGAGACAAGAGGATTGTGAAATGGAGGCCTGTTTAGGCTCTATAATGAGTGAAGGAAAGAAAGAATAAATGAATGAAGAGGCATGTGGGGAAAAGTCCAGAGGAAACCAGCCTCTAAGAGTGCTATGTCAAAGCCAGGCGTGGTGGTACACACCTGTAATCACAGCATACTGGGAGGCAGAGGCAAGTAGATCTCTGTGAGTTTAAGGCCAGCCTGGTCTACAAGTGAGTCCAGGACAGCAAGGGCTACACAGAGAAACCCTGTGTCAAAAACATCCTCCCCCTCCCCCCCAGAAAAAAAGAGTTTTCTCTTACTAGAGCTATGCTGGATCACACAGAAGGTCAATGAGCTGTGGCAGTCTTTTATCTATCTATCTATCTATCTATCTATCTATCTATCTATCTATCTATCTATCTAGTGTTATTATTAGATTGTTTTTGTTTTTTGAGACAGGGTTTCTCTGTGTGGCCTTGGCTTCCCTGGACTTGCTCTGTAGAACCAGGCTGGCCTCGAACTCACAGAGATTTGCCTGCCTCCCAGAATGCTGGGATTAAAGGCGTGCTGTGACAGTTCTATAGATGTCTGCTGGAGAAGCCCAGTGGTTCTGTTTTCACTGGAATCTGGCCACGCTGGTACCCATGGCCTGACACTGCCTACAATTCCACTTTGTGTGGACAAGCTAGACCCAGTGAAACTCAGATCCATCAGAGATCGCCGGGAACCTTTCAAACCCAAGCGCAAGCGCTTACACTAGCGTTTGGATCCACAGAACCAGTGTAAAAGCTGGGTAGGCTTGTAACCCTGGCGTGTGGGAGGCAGGCAGGGAATCCCTGCAGTAAGACGGCTGGCCAGAATAGGTGTGACAGCCAGCCATAGTTTTAATGATAGACCTCCCTCAAAAAGTGCGAGATGGAGAATGAGCAGAGGAGACACCTCATGTCAACCTTGGGCCTCACACGCACATGTATGTACCTGATGGTTGCTGGAACCGAAGGTACACACCACTACACCTGACCGTTAGGCTTCATCCTTGTACTTTTCTTTGTCTCTCCTACCCATTTTAACTACTGTCTCATCGATTTGTGAAACTTGCTTTTTTATTATGAATATGTGGTTTTTCTCAGTGACATGTTCTGTAGCTTTTAACTTGGCTGCCTTCTTACTAGCGTCTTGTTTATTTTTTTGTTTACTGATTTTTGAGAAAGGGTCTCTCTATGTAGCCCTGGCTGTCCTGGAACTCACTATGTAGACCAGGCTGGCCTTGAACTTAGGGATCTGCCTGCCTCTGCCTCTCAAGTGTTGAGACTAAAGGTGTGTGCCAACACCATCTAGCACTGGGGTCTTTTTTATTGTGTGTATTTACGTGAGGTCAGGGGACAACTTTGTGGAATTGGTTCTTTCTTCCACATTTTTTTTTGAGACAGGGTTTCTCTGTGTAGCCTTGGCTGTCCTGGACTTGCCTTGTAGACCAGGCTGGCCTTGAATTCACAGAGATCCCCCTGCCTCAGCCTTCCCAAGATCTGGGATCGCAGGCGTGTGCCACTATGCCCAGCTCTTTTCCACCTTTTCATGGGCTCCTGGGATTTAATTCAAGTTGTCAGGTTTGCTGAGCAAGCATCTTACCCACTGAGCCATCTCACCAGTCCTCAAATGTGAATTAAAAAAAAAGTGTGTGTGCGTGTGCACGAGTTTGCACGTGTACATTTGTGAGTGCTTAAAGAGAGCCAGAGTTTACTCTTCAGCACCCACACTGGGCACTTCAGGACTGCCTGTGACTTCAGATCCAGGGCATCTGATGACTTCCCGGGGGCTGCGCTCACCTCCACACACCTCCACCCAGACACGCATGGGTAGACATAATTTAAGAACTCTTTTAGCAAAAGAATGAAAATTGGGCCTGGGGATGCACCTCTGTAACAGAGCTCACGTGGAGGCCCGAGGACACCTTTCAGAAGTCTTCCGTCTCTAGTGTGGGGGTCCCAGAGACAGAGCTCGTGTAGGTAAGTCTGGTGGCAGGCTGCTCTACCCACTGAGCCATCTCTGCTGACTTGTCCATTTCTCCTTTCAACTCCGTCCGTTTTTGTCTCAGATATCTTCGTAAACTGTCTTTTTTTTTTTTTTAAGATGGGGATCTCCTATAGTCCAACCTGGCATTAAGGGAGCTGCAGCCGCTGCCTCCTTCCACTTCCCAAATGCTGGAGTCACAGGCCTGTGCCATGTGGTGCTGGAGATGGTGAACCTCAGGGCTTGGTGTGTGTAGGCGAGAACTCCACCACCTGAACCCGTGCTCAGCCCTCCTTGTCACTGTGTGCACTCACAGTTTCTTTTAAAATGTTTTTTTTTCCTGCTATTTACTTGGTCACATGTGCAGGCTACAGACTTTGATTCTTAGCTGAAATGTATTCGCAAGGTATCTGGGGCCACCACCCCTGGCACAGTTTTAATGCTCGGAGGGGCACGGTGGGCACACCTTTAATCCAGCACTCGGGACACAGAGGTAGGCCAGTCTCTGTAAGTTTGAGGCCAGCCTGGTCTACAAAATAAATCCAGGACAGTTAGGGCTACACAGAGAAACCCTGTCTCAAAAACGAACCAACCAACCAACCAACCAACCAAACAAACAAACATTGTTAGTCACGTTAACACTACCTGAGAATGTAGCTCAGTCATACATGTGCTGGGGCTGAGCCACAGTGATCACCAGGAGACCAAGCTCCTTCAGCAGCGTCTCAAATCAGAATTCTTGTGTCAACACCGCTTGCCCTGCTGTCTGGCCCAGGTCCCGCCTCCTCCTCTCTGCAGATCTAACCACACGTGGCTTCTACATGGAGTTATAACATTTGCCTGTCTGTGTCTGACTCATTTCTTTGAGCATGCTGTGTTCTCAAGGTTCATGTATGCTGTAGCATGGGTCAGATTTTCCTTCTGTGTAGTCTCCATTGATGGAGAGACCTCCTTCTGCTCAACCGCCTGCTCAGCCATGGAAGAATGGCTGGCTTCCACCTGTTGGCCATTATGAATGACGCTGCTGAGGACTTTGGCCTACGGACACCTGTGGAAGACTCTTTCCACTCTTTTTATTGTGCGTTCTTTGGAATTCTTGCTTCACCACATTTGTCATGCCCATCACATGTCCCAAGAGAATTCTGGTTGCCATTAAAGCATCACTTTAGAGTGGCTTGTATTTATGATTTTTTTAAAACTACTTTGTTGTTTTTTTTTTTTTTTTAAACTTTGGAGTTGAGCATAGCATGCAAACCTATAACTCCAGCATTTAGGAGGCAGAGGCAGAGGGATTCTTTCAACCAGCCTGGCTAGTGGTGAGTTCCAGGGCAGCCAAGGTTACAGAGCAAAACTCTCTTTTCAAGGAGAGCCTGACACCCTGGGGTTCTAGTGGGTGTACATCAGACGTGCCACACTGAGCATGCCCAGAAGGAAGTGTCCTCTCAGGCATTTGCCTTCTCTGCCTGTGTTCCTTTCTGGCCTTCTGATTCCTTTGCCCTGCCCACGACTTGGTCCCTCACCATTTATGGATGCTTGCCCGTCTTCTTGGGTGTCCCCTGGCAGCCCTATGTTGGCAGCAAGCCCCTGGCAATTACACACATGTCTCTTACTCCCAAGGACAGTCCTGTTCAGCACCGCGCACAAGCCTTGGACAGATGTCATTCCTTGCAACTATGAGATGACGCACACTCTGAAGGAGCTGGTGCGGGTCAAGGCCTTCCTGCTGACAGGGACCATTGTCACCATCGTGGAGGAGAAGGTGGGCTGGGCAGGAGGCCCTGGCCTCCCGCTGGCTGCAGTGCTCTGTTCACCTCCTTTCCAATGTCCTCTCTTCCACCGTGTTGTCACAGCTCTGCTCCCTCCTTTGTTGCCCCTCAGAGCCTCTCCAGAAAGGACAAGGGGAATGGGGGCAGAGTAGTCAGCTTTCCTGCTGGATCTTGTCATCTAGATCCTCTCCTGGCCTGTGCTGTCAACTCCTGTTGAGGTTTCCTTGCCTGCCAAAAAGGGGAAAGGAGACCAGAAGAAGGGAGACAAGAAGGTAGACAAGAAGGGAGACAAGAAAGAAGACAAGAAAGACAAAGACAAGAAAGACAAAGACAAGAAACAGAAAGCCGAGGAGGCTCCCAAGGAAAAGGAAAAAGAAAAGGAAAAGGAAAAGGCAAGGCCTGCTTGGGCCACCTTGGGGCTGGGGATGGGGGGACCAGGGGTGTGTGTGTGTGTGTGTGTGTGTCCCAGTCTCGTTCATATCTGCACTCCCGGCCCTACCCACAGGAAAAAAAGGGGCTCAAGAAGAAAAAGGAGGCACCCAGGGAGCTGCGGCAGGACCCGCCTGTGCTACGCGTGCTGGGGAGCGGCCCGGTGTACCTGGAGCCCTTGCTGGCAGGGGAGACGCTGGTGTCCACTGTGTGCAATTTTGGGGTGGTCCGCACCCTGCAGTCCGACAGGCTGACACAGGCCAGGGTACTGTGGGCCCCTTGGTCTTGCCCTTTTGTCTCTGCCTCCCATCTTCTTAATGGAAAGCTTGCTGGGCCAGGCAGGATGGGGTGAGGTTGGGATTGGTGGCATTCTCGAGGGGCCCTGGTTGTCTGTCAGGGCTGCTGGGCACTTCGATGGTCGCTGGCTTGGCGACACCTCCTCCTCAAGTGTGGCCTGGGTCAGCCATCCTCCTCATCAGGGACCCTTCTCCCCGAGTTCCTGGATGAATCCATGGCCTGGGTGGGGGTCCCCCAGGGTCAGCCTCAGGATCTGCATCTGCCCCAGCAAGCACCTGTTTTTGTGGTTCTTTCTCTCAGGATTCAAAGAAAACAAAGAAAGGTGCCAAAAAAGGTAAGACCTACCAATGACCACTCAGAGCAGGATAGGGACTGAGCCCCGGGGCCATCCCAGGTATAGAGCCACAGGAAAGAGAGAACTGAGAATGACTCCCAGATGTAGGCTATGTTTGCTGGGGAAGGCATTGGGGCGGGGGCTGAGGGGGCGACCCAACCCATCGGGACTTCATTCTATGAGCATCTGCACTTCTCAGCTAGGTAAGTCTAATAGTCTTCATTCACTCTCCCCCACAACCTCCCTTCCTTCCTCTCTCTCTCTCTCTCTCTCTCTCTCTCTCTCTCTTTCTCTCTTCTCTCTCTCTCTCTTTCTTTCTTTCTTTCTTTCTTTCTTTCTTTCTTTCTTTCTTTCTTTCCTGTAGCCCATAGTAGCCTGGAACTCATAATCCTGCCTCAGTTTCCGGTGTGTTAGATTTTGGGGGCAGGGGATGTTGTTATTGTTGGTGCTGTTGAGTCAGGGTCTGTTTCTCCCTGAATGGCCTGGAACTCTATTGTAGACCAGGCTAGCCTTGAACTCAAAATTAGTGGAGTGCCATTAAAGTTTTTGATTTATAGCATTCAGTGCCTTTAATAGAAACACTTCTAGCCAGGCATGGTGGTACAGGCCTGGGATACGGAAGAGGATTGAGAGTGTAAGGTCATCCTCAGCTACATGAGTTTAAGGCTAGCCTTGGCTACCTGAAACTGTCTCAAGAAACAAACAGAAGAAAAAAAGCCACCCCTTGCAAACAAGTAAACAATCCCTTAGAACAGAACAACAAGAAAACAAATCACCTGAGGTATTGTTACCCCAATGCCGACGAAAGAGGCACTTACCCCCGGGGTTGACCAGCTAGGCTCACCAGCTCACTGGGTTTCAGACTAATGACAGACATTGCCCTAAAACAAAACAAAACAAAACAAAACAAAAAAAAACCTTGGAGGACACACCGTAGTGGACTCCACGGATCCGTCTTGTGACTCCAGACTGTGAGGATAATTTGTAAGGTTTTTTTTGTTTGCTTGCTTGTTTGTTTGAATAAAACACTTCTGTCTCTTACTGTCTGGCTTGATTGGGAGCAGCTGCAGCTGCAGTCTAGCTGGGGGCATGCTGCTCTGGTTGACGGACTCGGGGAAAGCCAACCCCATAACCCACAGGAAGCTGAAAAAGAGGGGAGCTCATTTCCTCTCTGAGGACTGCTAAGGATCATCCCAGGAAACCCATGCTGGGCAACTGTTCCATCCCTGAGCTCTAGCCCCAGCCCCAAAGGGAGTATTTTAAGGGGGGATTCAAAGAGGGTTTGTGAATATTTCTTGGATCTTACAACAAATTCAGTAAGTGCTAAGTTTTTGCTTTTTTTTTTTTTTTTTAAATCTGTGTGTGTATCGGTATATATACTGTGCACGGTGCCTGTTTAGGGGTCAGAGGACAACCTGTAGGAGTCCATTTTCTCCTTCCACCATGGTGGAGGGAAAAGGATTGAACTCTGGATGTAAGGAGCGTTTACCTGGCACACTATCTCATCAGCCTTCCCTCCCTCTCTCTTTGTAGACAGGGTTTCATGTAGCTTATGCTGGCCTTGCACTTGCAATGTAACTGAGGACGACTTTAATCTCCTGATCTTCCTGCCTCCACATTCTAAGGTCTAGGATTACAGATGTGCACCACCACACCTGGCTTCATGATTTCTTCATGAATAAGAAAATATTTGAGAGGTAGAGGTAGGAGTAGAATGCCAGCTTGGACTACATAGTGAGTTCCAGGACAGCCAGGGCTACAGAAACCCTGTCTCAAAAGACAAAACAAACCACCACCAACAAAAAAAAAAACACTGCAAAATATCCAGTTTCCCCCTCTCTTATGCAGTGCTGGGGATCAAAGCTAGGGCTACAAAAAGCCCTCCACGAATTGAGCTACACCCTCGGTGTCTTTTTTTCCTTTTTCTTTCTTTTTCCATTATTTATTTATTTTGTACGTGTACGTGCACACGAGGGCTGTAGTTTGCACGTGGAGGTCACAGGGACAAGTGGGTCCTGGGGATGGACCTCAAGCAGTCAGCGTTGGCGGCAAAAAGTAGCTAATTTCGTTTGCAACTCAAACAGCTGAGGCTTATTCAATGCCCTCATTAGAAGCAGTTCATTCTTTTCTGCGGTTACCATTCTGGATCTCTTTCGGAAGCCAAGCTTCTCCAGGTCGGAGGACAGGGCTTGAATTCTGGGATGAGAGAGGAGCAGGTCTCGGGAAGACCTGCAGCCCATTTGTCCCTTGAGACTCAGCTGCTCTCACTTTTATTTTCTCAGAGAGGTCCAAACCGGCGACTCCAATCATCGAAAACGTGGAACAGCTGGAGCCCTTGACAGTGGAGATCCAGATCCAGCTGCAGCAGTACCGAACGGTGGAGGAAGTACTCCTCGGCATGGCTGACTAGCGGGGAGAGTAAAGGTTCCTCCGCGGGCCCGCGCTTGAGAGTCTGTGGGGCCGCCCGTCGGGGGAGGGGCGTGGCGCGGGCCGCCCAGCGGGCGCGGGGAGGAGCGCTGGGCTCCCAGCAGACCGCGGGCGCGTCCTGGGGCGGAGCGCGGAGCCCGTGGCCCCGCCCCCTGAAGTCTCGCTCCGCGGAGCCTCGCCGTGGCCCCCTCGGAGCCCCGCCCTCCCGCGTCGCCCCGCCCCTCCCCGGAGCCCCGCCTTCGCCGGGAGCCTCGCCCCTGAAGCCCCGCCCACCGGGGTGGCTCCCGGCTCTCCAGGTGGGAGGCTGCGTCGCCCGTGCCGGTGCGCGGCCCCCGCGGGAGCTTAGGTAGGTCCGGGCTGAGGTCGCGCGGCCCGCGGCGCTGGATCCGGTTGGCGGGAGGGACGGGGGCCGCAGCGCCGGCTCTCGGTGGCCTCTCCGTCTCGGGTCCGGTCTGGGCGGCTGCCCCGGCGACCGCAGCCCCGTAGGTTCGGGTTGAAAGAGCGGGGCTCCCGGGACCCGCTCCCCAGAGCCCGAGGCTGCCGACACCCCGCGGGCGAGGGCGCGCAGGGCCCAAGGCGCCTAGTGCAGAGGGAGGACCGCGGGACGGAGGTTCGGGCAGGGAAGCGGGCTTTTCCGGGGGCTGCGGCGTGGGTGTGGGGCGCCGCGGCGTGGGCGGCTACCGACCAGGTCGCAGGACAGACCAGAACCCCCTCCCGCTTCGTGAGTGGCGCGGGCGGCCGCGGACTCCTCCTCTCACACCTGCGATCCACTCCTCACACCTGCGACCCTCGAGCAGTGACGGCTCTTGCGGTCCCCGAATTCCCACAAGGCCCACATCCGCTTTGCAGCCTAAGAACGTTCTAGCAGCCTGAGTCCTCCCCCCCCCCCCATGTTTCACATCCCCTCATCCGCGGTAAGAATCGCTTTAAAGCGGAGGCACCCGTTTGCTCCTCGGCTGCGCCCGCGGGCGGTGCTGCTCAGCCTCGCCGGGCGTTCCCAGCTCTCCCTGATGAGCAGCGCCCCAGCCTCCGTGGAGGCTCTCATCCTCAGATTGGTCTGCCTGGCCCCTACTTCAGCGCAGAGCTTGGCTGTTTTCTTTTCGTGTCACTTTCTGTCCCATCGCTTCGTGCTCTTGCTCCAGTGTCCCAAGGTCTTGTGGCCTTTCCTCAGTCACTTCGTTCTTAGTATCTGCTCTATCTCATGCCTTCTAGGGTGCCCCTAGCTGCTTGGCTGACGCTAGAGATGGTAGGAAAGATGCCCTAGACATCTATCTCTAAGAACAGCAGGGATGGGGCGCCTCAGATAGACCGTTTTGAACCAAAGGATGGGAAAGAGATGTGGTCATGGGTATTCAGACCGTGTTTAGGTGCGGAGCTGGCTCTGGCTGTGGCTCCAGCCTCCGAGGGAAAGAGGCAAGGAGAGCTAGTAGAAAATTTGTATTAGCATCTGGGTTTGTAACGCCTGAGTAGCGCGCATGCCACCAGCACCTCAGAAGCCCTGCTTGTAACCCCAGGCCTGGGGCGGTGGAAGCAGGGTGCTCAGGTGCTCAACATCATCCTCAGCTACACAGCAAGTCTGAGGTTATTTTGGGCACGAGACCCTGTCTTGGGGGAAAAAAAATCAGAAAAGTTTTTTTTAGGCAGGATGCATGGCAAAGCTGGACAGTGACCTCAGGTAACAGTGACAGGGAGGGAAGTCTGAGGTCCGTTCCTGCAGACCTGGGGCACTGGGAAGCAGAACTCTGAGGGAGGCTGGCATGTAGTTTACAGAGCCCCTGACTCTGAGCCTCTTCCCCCAGCGTCTCCTCACGCTCTGTGGTTTTTGTTCTGTGAACCACTGCTGCCTGTTGCCCTGTCGTGCAGTTCCCTCTCCCGAGAGGCCTGGGGCTCTGCTGTTGCTGGGGCTGTGTTACCCAGAAACTCAATACAGGACCTGCCAGGGACCAGGCTGACTGTAGGCTTCCGTCGTGGATCTGGAAAGCCCCAAATGTCGTGTTTCATGCTTCTGATGTGACTCAAGACTAAAGTTACACTTTTGCCCTTAAAATTCCATACGGTACTTGAGAATGTTGTCTCAGCTTTATAATAGCTACAGGCCACATGGGAGAGAGATGTTAGCCCTGCCAAGAGGATGGCAGCAGAGAGCTGAGGGCTGCAGGGCAGTTTTGTTTTTCCTCTAGGGAGGACCTGTGCAGAGTGGCTCATCTCATGATCTCAGTGTGTGGAGAGGCTGAGGCGAGAGACTTGCCGCTGGTCAAGGCTAAGCTTGCCTAATCAAAATGAGACCCTTTTTGAAAACCAAAAGTCCCAGAGTTGGGCAAGGGTTTAGCTGAAGGGTTGCAGGTAACTCATTTTGCTCCTGAAACGGGCTGTGTGAGCCTCGCTCAGGTGCTCTCTCCCCACAGGGCTTCAACTATGTTGCGCAGTCTGGGCTGTGTGCTGTTCTGCAGCCTTGTGGCTCTGCTGCTCAGCTGCCTGCTCTTTCTGAAGGAGCACACACCAGCAGTCAGCTTCAAGGCCCGCCAGCATTTCCAGGCGCTGCCAAGGCCTCGACACAGCCAGTGCCCACCCAACCTAGCAATTGCTAACACTTCCCTGTCTTTACCCAGCCGCCATCGCCTCTTTTTAACCTATCGACACTGCCGAAACTTCTCCATCTTGCTGGAGCCTTCGGAGTGTGCCAGGGACACCTTCTTGCTCCTGGTCATCAAGTCACAGCCTGGTCATATTGAGCAGCGTGCAGCCATTCGAAGCACTTGGGGCAGGGCTGGGAGCTGGGCTAGGGGCCGGCAGCTGAAGCTGGTGTTCCTCCTGGGGGTGGCAGGACCTGTACCTCCAGCCCAGCTGCTGGCCTACGAGAGCTGGCAGTTTGATGACATCCTGCAGTGGGACTTTGCTGAGGACTTCTTCAACCTGACACTCAAGGAGCTGCATGTGCAGCGCTGGATGGCAGCTGCCTGCACACAGGCCCACTTCATACTAAAGGGAGACGATGACGTTTTTATCCACGTTCCCAACGTGCTTGAGTTCCTAGAGGGCTGGGATCCAACCCAGGACCTCTTAGTGGGAGATGTCATCCGCCTGGCCAGGCCCAACAGGAACTCCAAAGTCAAATACTTCATCCCATTCTCCATGTACAGGGCCCACCACTATCCACCGTACGCAGGAGGCGGCGGCTACGTCATGTCCCAGGCCACTGTGAGGCGTCTTCACACAGCCATGGAGGAGGCGGAACTCTTCCCCATTGATGATGTCTTTGTGGGGATGTGCCTGAGAAAGCTAGGGGTGAGCCCCACACACCATGCCGGCTTCAAGACATTTGGAATCCAGCAGCCCCTGGACCCCTGGGACCCTTGCCTGTATAGAGGGCTCCTGCTGGTTCACCGTCTAAGCCCCCTGGAGATGTGGACCATGTGGGCACTGGTGACAGATGAGAGGCTCACATGTGCAGCTACCAGCAGACCCCAGCCCTCGGGGCTGGGGTGAGCAAAGCTTCCGAGGGACTGTGGAACGCCTACCACAGGAGAAACAATACTGAAAGCTGGTCCCTTCTTTTTATAATGCCACCAACCTTATTTGATTAAAAGTGCTGAAACCTGGCAACCCTGTCCAGCATGTCCTGATGGGAGTGTATGCTGCCAGAGGGCTGTAGGGAACCCCAGTGCCCCTTCACTCCTACCACCTAGGCAGTGAAGGAAATGCTGTATGACAGCCCCAAAGCTTTTTTTTTTTTTTTTTTTTTATTGCAAACATCAAACTTCTCTTCCTTTGGACACAGCAGAGAAACTCAAAGGAAAGAAGGGAACAACCAAGAAGCATGTGTTAGAGAAGGTCCCATGGGGAGCACCAGGTGAACACTGTTCATGCTCTGAGTGGCTCCTTAGTTGAGCTGTGCTCTCATTATAACAGAAATCTTAACAAACCAGACAGGCTCCTTCCTGCCCTGTGGAGGAGCAAATGCTAAATCATACTTGAAAATCTGAGTAATATTAAAAACTGTAGCTAAAACAGCTATGAACTGAAAGGTGTGGCAGGAAAGACCCCTCCTCCTCTGGCCCAGGTTGGTGTGAGATAAAAAGATCAGCAAAAGAGGAGCTGTGCTGAGGGAGTATCGAACCATGCCCGAGGGCTAAGATCAGGACCACGAAGGCTGAGTGAGACCAGAGAGAAGGGGCCAGGCACAGCTCACAAAAGGCTTCTGGTCTGATGGGCAAAGGCAGAACCTGTTGCCTCTGCAGAGTTGGGGTGACACTAGGTGGATGCCATCCACAGCTTTCCCCACTGGGTGGGTGGACAGGGCACTGAGCTCAAGCCCTCAATCTTCACGCAGGTAGGCCTCCTCTTCCTGGTCAGCCCTCTCATCACCGGCTTCCTGGATTTTCTGGTGTAGCTCTTGAGTCTGTGCTTCAGCCAGCTTGGTTTCTGCCTTCTGGGAGAGCTGGCGCACCTCCTGCACCTGCGACTTCACCAGTTGGATGTGATTCCTGGCAGTTATAGAGGCCTGATCTGCTCCTGTCAAAAGATGGACAGTTGCACTGAGCACCACAGTGAGAAGTCACACACGACAGCCTGAGGCTGGCACCCAGCCCTCGTGAGGTTACCTTCCCTGACATCCAGGCTTTGGAATTTAGGTCGGCATCTTATTTCTTTTGAGGAGATATAGGGTATTGGATGCTGCTAAAGAGATGCCCCAGGGCTCAAGAGTGCTTGCTGCTCCAGAGGACCCAAGTTGGGTGGCTCACAAGCACCTGTTACTTGAGCTCCAGGGGATCTGCTGCCCTGTTCTAGACTCTGGGGCAACTGCATTACATGCACATATATAACCACAGACACAAATACATGTACCTAATTGTTAAAGACAAAACACTGGGGTCTCCTTACACAACCCAGGCTGGCCTTGAATTCTCCTGTCTCAACCCCTACCCAGGTGGGAGCTACATTTGCATATTGTGTGTGTTGGACTATCACTGCATCTTACTTGCAGTGATATTTGACTTGACTATTTCAAAGTCAGTCAAAATCAACTGTTAAGTTTTGTGCTGTCCTGGGTTCAGCTTGGCATCTGTTGGCTTCATACAATTCCATTATAGGCTTCACAGCACTTCATGCACACTAGTGTTGTAGGCCTTTGTTTTGTCTTGTTTTTTGTTTTAGAAACTGGGATCTTGGCTGAACTTGGGGTTTGATGATTAGGCTACTCTGGCTAGCCAGGCAAGCCCCAGGCAAGAAGAGGGAGCCACTCCCAGCACTAGAGTACCGCAGGTGTGCCACCCTGACTTGTTTCTGTATGGGTGCTGGGGATCTGAACTTGGGACCTCATGTTTGCACAACAAGCATATTGTCCACTGAGCTCTCTCTCTCCAATCTGGAATTTTAGTTTTGAAGATCATCTAACTCTTCCCTTAAAATAACCTGGGCTTGGTGTCCATCTTTGAATGCAATTTCAACTTTCATTATGGACTTCTTGGATTCCTTACTTCTTCAACCTGTTCTGGATTTATGTAAAGATTTACATGGTCTCTGGGTGCTGCGTTATATTTGACATCTGTCTCTTACACACTGTGTGCCTAGACCATGTGTTAGGTTGAAATGCTGTTCTTTCCACATTAGAATGTAGACTCTTGGGAACACCATCTAGTTTTTTAGTGTGTCATCTGTCAGATGGTGCTCGTGTTTAGTAGCTTCTCAATTTATTTAAAGGTGGAGGATGGCGTGCATGTGGAAGTCAGAGGACAACTAGTAGAAGCCAGTTCTCGCTGTATCAGAATTTGGGTCCTGGGGATTTAATTGAGGTGGTCAGGCTTGGTGGCAGTAACCTTTACCTGCTGAGCCCAGTCAGCCCAATTTCTCCCCTTTCTGTGGTGCTGTACAAAGGCAAGAGCTCAACAATTCACAGCTGGATGCACAGCTGGCTCCTTTGTGGTTCTGATTCTGATTTGTGTGCTTTCGAGGGAAGTACAAAGCAGGGAGTGATTTGTAAGCCCAGGATTGAAAAACCTGATCCCTAAGCCAAGAGAGTTATAAACTTTCCAAGTTCTTTTTGGGCAGTGATGATCTCTTCATTTTAAATCCCAAGATCCTGTCCCCACACTGCTGGAAGTGATGGCAACACTAGGCCCCTGCAGTGACTGGAAGGAGCACCTTGTACACAGGACAGTCTCCTCATGTGAGGGCCTTTACTGTACTGCATCACTAGTGAGATGTTAGGCCACAGTGCCTGTAGAGACCGTCACAACCAAAATCCCAGCCCTGTCCTCACAGTCACACCCACTCACATCTGATCTAGTCTTTTCTGACCTTGCCTACTAGTTCATCTCAGGTTCACATAGTTTTCTTTCATCTGATTTTGGGCCTGCTTTTCAGCTGTTTGCACTTTTAGTAATTTCCTTATCCAGTGGCTGGGTATGCCTGTACAAGCCAGGACAGCTTGTAGGAATTGGCACCCTTATCTCACTAGCCTCCAAGGTCACTCTTTGTATAATTTACTGAGTCAAAAGTCTAGTTTGAGTACCTACTTCAGCCAATTCAACCTGCCATTCATATACTTTGGAGATCTGCTTTATGGGGATAAGAACCCGAGAGCTACCTTGTGGTTATCTGTATTGTGGTGGTGGAGACAGGGCCGCACATAGCCCACACTGGCCTCAAACTACTGGTCTTCCCAACTGCACTCTCAAGTGCTGGTATTACAGGTGTGTATCATGTGGAGGCCTGTGCTCCATCAGCACCCTAAATCGAGGGTTACAGGTGTGTTCCACCACATGGTTTTCACATGGGGGCTGGGACCCACACTCAGGTCCTCATGCTTGTGCTGTAGGCACCTGAGGAGGCTCCCTAGGTCCCGGGAGCTACTATAAAGTAGTAGGAAGATTATAAAACACCCTGGTTCTGTTACAGTCCTGGACTTGTTTTCAGAAGTCTACAGATTTTAAATTTTCTATTAATTCCTTCTTTAGCCTGGATTGTTTTCTTAAATATTTCTCATTGTCTATGTGAGTAGATGCCACACATGAGGTAGCTGTGAAGGCCAGAAGAGGGCACCTTAGATCTGCACTTACAGGCAGCTGTGAGTGGCCTGAAGTGGCGGAAAGCACTCTTAACCACTGAGCCATCTCTCCTGCCCCATAGCTTGAGATACCAAAGAGCCAGGCTTTTTTTTTTTTTTTTTTTTTTTTTTTTTGAGGTGTTTTGTTTTTTAAACCAATCAAACCCAGACCAGTTCGTTTGCTCAGTTGGTTGGTTTTTCAAAACAAGATGTCTGTCTCTATGTAACCTTGGCTGTCCTGGACTCACTTTGTAGACCAGGTTGGCCTTGAACTCACAGGGATCTGCCTGCCTCTGCCTCCCTTGAGTGCTGGGATTACAGGCTTGTGCCACTGTGCTCAGCTTGTTTTGTTTTTCAAGACAGGGTTTCTCTGTGTAGTCTGGTTGTCCTGGATTCTTTGTAAACCAGACTGGCCCAGATCCGCCTGCCCCTGCTCCCCAAGTTCTGGGATTAAAGGCATGTACACCACACCCAGCTATGGTTTGTTTTTTTGTTTTGTTTGTTTTTAAGATTTATTTATGTATTTGAGTGCTCTATCTGCATATACGCCTGCCTGCCAGAAGAGGGCATTTGATCACATTATAAGTGGTTGTGAGCCACCATGTGGTTGCTGGGAATTGAACTCAGGACTTCTTTAAGTACTCTTAACCACTGAGTCTTCTCCCCAGCTCCTTGAGTTGTTAAGAAACCAGAGCCCCATGCATGCCAAGGTACTGCCACTGAGTGACAGCCCCACCTCAGGAAGCATGTTTTAGCTTTACAGACCAGGAATATTGGTAATGTTCTGAAGGTCAACCAGAGAATCAATGGTACAAAATCAGTTCGTATGCTTTGTTTTAAATGCATACGTACTTTTGGGGAGGCAGGTCAACACTTTTTGTATGTGTGTATCTTGTGAGTATTATTATTATTTTTTTTTAATCTGAAATAGCTGTCGAGATGGCTCAGTGGTTAACCACTTGCTGCTCAACTTCAAGGACCAGAGTTTGGGTCCCAGAACCCATGTGAATGCTGGACAAAAAAGACTCATACTTTTAGCCTTGGAAGGCAGAAATGGGAGAGGCAATCTACAGAGCAAGCTAGCTAGGGATGAACACATGACGAGCGCTAGGTCTGACTGACAGAGCTCGGCTCACTGACAAAGGTAGAAGACAGGATGATCTCCACATGTCTGACTAGCAGGTCTCTGGAGATGCAAAGCTCATCCCACTTGTTTCTTTTTTTGTTTTTGAAGTGGGGCCTCACTATCTAGTCCTTCCTAGCCTGGGACTACCTACACAACCGGACTGTCAACTCAGAGATCCACCTGCCTCTGCCTCCCCGATGCTGGGGTCACAGGTGTAGGCCACTGCCCACCTGCTCATCCCACTTGTAACTGTGTCTGTTTCTGCCTTGTTGCTCTGCTCTTCTATCCTCTGAAATTGCTGTTAGCTTCTGTGGGTTGCTGCTTATTTTTCAGTTTTTCTTTTCATAATTTCCCACCTTTTCCTGTGCCCTAGGTGTGCTTCTGGGGGCACAGGTGTGATACCAGTGTACGGGTGAAGGTCAGAGGACAACTTCTGGGAGTCCTCTTTTTACTATGTGGGTTCCAGAAATTAAGATCAGGTCATTAGGCTTGGTGGCAAGAGCTTTAATCTGTTGTACCATCTTGCTGGCCCTAAAACTATCTTTCTGGCACGGCCTGTTGAATAGGTTTATTTTTATGAGTACTGTTGATCTTGTTCCTACACATTACTTTGTATTTTGTGCAGGTGTGCATGCATGCCTGGGGGGAGAGGCAGAGGCCAACCTTGGGCATGTGTCTCACTGAAACCTCCGGCTCACTAATTAAGCTAGGCTGACTAGTAAATCCCAAGGGTTCCACCTCCCTAGAATTACAAGTTTGTGCCACCATGCCTGGTTTTTGCTTAGGTGCTGTGGCTTGAACTCAGGCACTAGACTAGCTCCCAATCCCTTAGTCTGTATTTTCTTGTTTTTTTTTGAGCCAGGGTTTCTGTGTAGCCTTGGCTGTCCTCTAACTCACTCTGTAGCCCAGGCTGGCCTCAAACACAGCAGATCCTTCTACCTCTGTCTCCTGAGTGCTGGGGTTAAAGGAGTGTGCCTCCATGCTCAGCTATTTGTATCTTCTAACAGTTTATTTCATTTTTGGCATCAGCTGAATCTACCATGTTCTCTGTCCCCTCCTCACAATTCTTTGTGGTGCACGAAACCAGCACCTGTTACTTCTAAGGAAAGCTTCCCATATGCCTTTACTTCCCAGCTACTTTTATACAGTAAAACTGTTCCCAGTTTTAGAAGAGTAAGTTTCTTCCTTTCAAACTTGACTCATGAATAGTATTTCTGGAAGTGGAGGCAGATGGAAAAGTCTGTTTAATCAAATATGAAACTTTAGTTTGCTATCAATTATCTTGCACATACCTTTGCAGGATAAATCAGCTACTTTCTCTAGTACCTTACAGGACTTAAGATTTTTCTCTGAAAAAAGCTTTGGCCCACAGTTTAGTGTTTCTGAACAGAGATTTTTTTTCCCCTAGTAGTGGTGAGGATCCATAGGAGGCTCTTGATGCAGTTCTTGGCACCTCCTGGGAACCTGCCCACCACATCTGGTGAGGTACTCACTCTACAACCCTGCTTTCATTTTTCATAATCACTAAGCATACTCATTTTTCTCCAGTATGGTATAAAATGCAATTATGTAGCACACAGGCCTTCCAAAAAATTAAAGCCTGCTGGAATGGTGGTCCATGCCTATAGTCCTAGCACTTGGAGGCTGAGGTAGGAGGATCACTATAGGCTTAATGTTGTCTTGAGCTGCAGAGTGAAACCCCGTGTTAACACTCCCCTCAGCCACGTGGGGCTGATGGCACACGCCTTTAATCCCAGTACTTGGGAGGCAAGGCAGGAAAAACTCAAGTTCAAGGCCAGCTCGGTCTACAGATCGAGTTCCAGGAAAGCTGGGGCTACACAGAGACACCCTGTCTCAAAATCAAATAAATTATTTTATGACTTACTCTGATATTTTGAGGTAAGTCCCATCTAGTTTGGGATTGGATCCAATTACATATTGAATATTTAATCATTTCTCTGAGTTCCACTGGACAATGACAGTCAAATCATACCTTGGTACAGAAAGGAAACCATTTACATTTTCTATGCTGGGCTCTAAAATAAGAGTTTGACAAAGCTCTGGCCCTAACTCTGAGATTCCCTTTTTCCAGCATGTTAACCTGTATATATTTTTTTCCTTTTTTGAGTATCCTGCCTCAGCCTCCTAAGTGCTAAGATTATAGGCATGAGCCACCATATCCAGCTTTAACATTTGCATACAAGGAAAAATGAAGCAAAGGCTGATTTTCATTTTGGTCACTTCCTAGTTGTAGCCTGGGGTGTTCAGAGTAGGAGTGACAATACCAGCTCCATGTTAAAGGAACGTGACACCATAGAGCCTGAACAAAAAAAATGCTCTGCTGGTTTCATCTCTACCGTCTTATTATTTAAGCGGGCCATACACTCTTTATGATACTGTGTCCTTTGCTATAAAAAGATGGAAACATTTTAACAGCAGTTTTACTAGTTATTTTTCTAGACACTGGCAGCGTAACTTCTATGAATGCAAATAAAATGTTAAAGCGTGATGTGATGGCTCATGTCTGCAATCCTACCACTTGGGAGGCTGAAGCAGCTAGACTGTTTTGAGTCTGTATATATATTGTGAGTCTATATACTGTTGTGAGCCTGTTGTACGTATTGTGAGTTTGAGGCTAGCCAAGGCTACATAATGAGACCATGTCTCAAAACAACATAGAAATGAAGAAAACCTCTAAACCAGTTTTGTTCCTTGGTCATGACTCCTTTGGGGCTCGCAAATCAGATATCCTGCATATCAGATATTTACATCATGATTCATATCAGTAACAAAATTACAGTTATGATGTAGCAATGAAAATAATTTCATGGTTGGAGGTCACATGAGGAACTGTCTTAAAGGGTCACAGCAAGGTTAAGAACCACTGCTCTAAAAGATACTTTGTACCATCAGACAGTCTAAAATCCTTGTTTAGCAACTAAATTAAAAGTAAAGAACAAAGAACCCCAACCCTTTAACTACCAGTTTGATAGGCAGCCTCCGCAGCCATCTCTGAAAGGCCAACTGCTGTCATCCAAGTGGTTTCCAGCTTCAAGTATTCCTGCTGTTTTGAAGTCATCTGCAAGTTTAGAAAAGAGCTCCAGACACCATGAAGGGTTAACACAGTGACTCTCAAGAACAGTTTAGTCGCCATAATGAAGACCAGTCCAGGAAATGACTAACAAGTATGCTCACCTCAACTCTGGCTCCTATAATCACCTGCCACACTTCATCTTCCTCCTGTGAATTCATTTTCCCAAGTAAACTTGTATATTGTCGATACAGAGACACTAACGTATAAACAGCCTAAAAACACAGAATAAATAAGCGAGTAAGCCTCTGCCCTGGAAGGGGAAGTTTAATAAACCCTCAATCTGTGAAGACTTTGGAGGTTCAACAGAGGCACATCATGGCTGGAGACTCGCAGGAAGGAGTCCTTAACCTAGGCTCTCAGGGACTAGTGGCCCATGCATGCCCCTCAGGACAGGACCTTGACCATAACCAAAGAGATTCCAGTCAGGAATGTGTCCTGGAGAGGCCCCAGGGTGAGGACAAAAGACAAAACAAAACTGAGTAAGCAAAAGGACTAGTGACGTTCATACCTTCAGAAAACAAAATCCTGGGGTGGGAATACATACTTGTAATCTCAATACTCTGGAGGCTATGGCAGGAGGATTTCAAGTTTAAGGCCATCCTGGGATAACAGAGGAAACTTGAGGCCAGCCTGAGCTACACACGAAAATTTTCTCAATGTATAAGGCTCTTTTGTCCACTGAGCTGTGGGTAGCACTTTTCTCTCAGCCAGGACTGGAGATTAGCCCTTTAGTGTCATGGATCATTGTCTTAAGGACTGCCATGAGTAGAGAGCCATGCTTTCCTGACTCAGACACTCACATGAGCGGGTCAGCTGATTCTGGTCACAAGCTCTTGCACAGTTTAGTTTCCAGAGTGCATACTGAGCAGCTCACAACCACCTGCATGATTCCAGCTCAAGAGGACCCAACACTATACTCCACACCCCAATCTTCCCTGGGCACTTTTTTTTGTTTTTGGGTTTTCAAGACAGGGTTTCTCTGTGTAGCCCTGGCTATCCTGGAACTCAGTCTGTAGACCAGGCTGGCAACAAACTCAGAATCTGTCTGCCTCTGCCTTCTGAGCGCTGGATTAAAGGCGTACACCACCACCTCCTGGCCTTTTCTTTTGGTGCCTTGTTTTTAAAACTATTTTATGTGTTGGTGTTTTGCCTCCATGTGTGTCAGATCCCTTGAAACTGGAGTTACAGCCAAGTATGAGCTACCATGTGGGTGCTGGGAATTTAATCCGGGTCCTCTTGAAGAGCAGCCAGTACTCACCCTCCTGAGTGATCTCACCAGCTTCAAACGTTTTTAAAAAATTTATTTTATATATATGAATGCTCTATCTGCATATAGACCCTGAATGCCAGAAGAGGGCATGAGATCTTATTATAGATGGTTGTGAACCACCATGTGGGTGCTGGAAATTGAACTCAGGACCCCTGGAAGAACAGCCAGTGCTCTTAACTGCTGAGCCATCTCTCCAGCCCTCTGGTCTCACTTTTGAGAAAGGTTCTCACTATGTCAACTAGGTGGTCCAGAATGCAGAGATCTGCTTGCCTCTGCCTCCTGAATACTAGGGTCACACGCAGCCTGCCTTTTCAATTTCCCTATGAAATAAAGGGAGAAGGAAGTGCTGAAAAATGTGAAGCCTGTGCTCCAGTACTCTTTTTCAGACAAGGAGTCTCACAGTTCAAACTGGCCTTGACCTTCTCATCCCTCTGCCTCTACTCAAGTGCTGGTTATATGTGAACACCACCAAGGTGCTGAGAATAATACCAAGGCAAGCATTCTACGAATGAGCTATTACAAAACCCAGCTCTCAGCAACATTTTTTTAAGGGCCAAACAGTAAATATTTGAGGCTCAAGAGCTTTATGAGCTCTACAAAAGCTACCTAAACTCTCAGTATATATACAAGCCTGGCTAAGTTCCAATAAAATATGAACACAGCTATTAGACCACATGTGGTTATGAGCCATAGTTTGCAAACTGCTGGATTAGCAAATCAATGCTTTAGAGGACAGTGAGGATTGTAGCTCTGGAGTAGAGTACTTCCCTGGCACCCATAAACCTCTGGATTCCATCTCTTAACACTGAAAAAAAAAAAAAAAAAAAAAGACAGCACGAAAGGAGACCTACCTTAGTATACTCGGTGATGGCTTCAATCAGCGCATACGTGGTTTGCGACAGAAAGGTGGAAGTACTGTCTGTTACCAAAGACACAGCTCTCCTCATTAACGCTTCGTTACTAAGAGAGTGGGGCTCCGATTTCTGAAAGATAAACAGTTATTCCACTTCCAACCTGTGTAAAGCTAACGATGACAACCTGGTGGTCTCAGAAGATGCCCTGAAGCCGCTTTGTACTTACGAAACTATATCAGCATATTTCTCTGGGAAAACATCAGGCTTTGGTGGTTTAAGATAGCTCAGGGATATAATGTCAGGGTAGTATCTCTCTTACTTTCATTCTTAGACCCAGAGCACAAAGTACTTTATACAAAATAACTAGTAATAACAAATTCACGAAGCTACAATTGATAACTTGATGTTAGATGCTGAAAATATAAAGACATTGACTAGCCCCAGCACTGGGGAGGCAGAGGTTGGCAGATCTCTGAGTCCAAGGTCCACATAGTGAGTTCCAGGACAGCCAGGGCTGTTACACAGAGAAACCCTGTCCTGAAAAACCAAATCTATAAAAAGACATTCTCTTCCCTCACTTCAGCAAGCAGAGAACAAACACCTAGAAAACAGTACAATGAAGTATCAAGGGAGCTGTGGCAGTCAATAAGATAAGTAGGGCACACAGGAAACCACCAATCCTGTGCTGAGGTGTTATTAGCAAAAGACTTCAGAGGTCTGATGTGAATGAGCTGAGTCTAACGGGAAATAGGCAGATGCTGGAAGGCAATGAGCGGAATAGTCTTGGAAGCAGGGGAAGAGCCATTCACTCTAACCTCAGCCATTACACTGAAAACCAAAAATCAATAGAAGCCTACACACAATTATGGGAATTTGGTCACTGACTGAAAACTGACCCAGTACCTAAAATAATTCTTTTTCCTCTCAACAGAGACCTCACTGTATCAACAGCAGCTGCTCTGTGATATATATACTGTCTTGGTTTTGCTGCATGGAGTATAAAAATCACAGAATAACTGTTAAAAGCAGTTTAAAAGTAGACTGTGAAATGTTTCTTGTTTTGTAAATGAATCAAGAATTTCATCACAGGGCTGAAGAGATGGCTCAAAGAGTTTAAGAGCACTGGCTGCTCTTCCAGAAGTCCTAAGTTCAAATCCCAGCAACCACATGGTGGCTTACAACCATCTATAATAAGATCTGGTATCTTCTTCTTGTGTGCAGGTATACATGCAGACAACACTGTATACATAATAAATAAAAAATATTTTAAAAATAAAAAAAATGAAAGAATGCCATCACATCCACATTTCATACAGGTCTCAAACTGAAAAGCTACACAGAACAGCAGGTCTGCTCATAGAAAACTAAACTTTGACACAGTGTCTTGAAAACCAGAGAATAACAATACTAACTTTACAGTGTGTTTTCACTCATTTCCAGGATGAGTATCACTACTTTTTACAGACAATGAAATCCACATACAGAATGGACTTTCCCTAGAAATCACACATCCAGTTAAACCTCAAAATAAACCGTCTCCTAACCCTGTACTTTTTCATATTCTGCTGACCCAACCAGCACCACATAGATCATCATCAAACATCAAAACACATTTATCTAGTAGCCAGAAAGAGAAAGCAATTGACTAGGAACTCAGAAAGGCTTTAAAGGGATGTGACTTGGTACTGAGGAAGTTAGGTCCAGAATGGCTAAGGTCCTTGGAAGGAAGGAAATGAAAGCCTAGTTGGCATGAGAGAAATGAAAACTGGTTAGGGTACTGGAGTACAGGCAGAACTAGCTCCAATTAGCTCTGTAACATGTAACAGTCATGGGAGTTCTGAAGAGCAGACCAACACTACAGGAGATGACTATGGCAGCTTTAGTCCTATGGCCCAGAACTGACTAGCAGCGGATTTATAAAGCTATAAATTAAGATAAGAGGACAAACCCCACCATTCTCAAAGAAAAAAGAACGCTGGCGGCTTGGCAAGATGACTCCGCTGTTGAGGAGACACTTGGCTACCGTGCCAGACAACTCTTCCTGCAGCTCTCCTCTCACACCCTCACATTTAGGACTGATGTGCTAAATGTAATTTTAAAAGGACCGTCTTGTCAAGATGTTCACTTGGGCAGCTTAGAGCAGAGATCCATCAGCATACAGAGATAGCAGCTGAAATGAGACCGGACGTTAATGAGTCTCAGATGTCAGAAGTGCTTACCATAAATGGAAATAAAAGGATCACAAATATTTTGCTGAAATGAGTCTGTGTGTTTCTTATCTAACTCTTCTCCATAAACCACATCTCCAGTGTTTACAAAAACAACAAAAACCCATCACATTCATATGTGCTGCTCACTGACAGTTCCAAAATGTAACTTTCTTCCAGTGGAGACCTCCTCCTCTGACCCAGCAAATGGCAATTCAAATAGAACAGCTCTCCCC
Organism: Meriones unguiculatus; assembly: GCF_030254825.1. NCBI lineage: Eukaryota > Metazoa > Chordata > Mammalia > Rodentia > Muridae > Meriones > Meriones unguiculatus. The sequence continues at coordinate 88,089,904 of NC_083352.1, read as the reverse complement.
ATCCCCTCTGCTGCCTGCCAGCACCTACCGTCATCTCATCTAGACGCTCACATTAGCCTGCTCGCCCCGAGATAACAATAACCGTAAAACTTACACAAGGTCATTTTATTCCAAAGTCAAATCCTTTGTGGCTTCAGAATAAAATCCAAAAACCAATCACAGCAGGTGATCCTGGTCACCTCTCTGGCTTCACTACTAGACAAGTCCTCATTCTCCTCCACCCACCTTTTTACACCATGCAAAATACAGCTTCTGGGCTTCTCCCTTCCCCAGGTGATTACCATGGTGGTCTCATTACCAGAGTGGCCTTCTCAAACACCCTTAAATGAAGCAGTCTCATCCCACTGCAGCCTTTTTTTCTCTACATTATATCACCAGCGGACTTTTCCTTTTTTCAACACAAGGTTTATCTGTGTAACAGCCCTGACTATTCTGCAACTCACTCTGCAGACCAGGGTCTAGAACTCAGCGATCCACGTGCCTCTGCCTCTCAAATGCTGGTTGCTGCCACGGCCACCACCACCTATTTTTGGGGGGTGGAGGAGGGGTGCATTTTGCGGCATCTCAAGATAAAAGTAACCTAAGCTAGCCTCAAACTTTTGATCTTCCTGCTTTAGCCTCCCCATGAAGGAATATAGGAACATACCACTACACTCAATTTATAGCTGCTTATTTTCTACCCAGAATGTATTTTTTTTATAGTAAGAATTTGTGGGGCTAGAAAGATGGCTCAGCAGTTAAGAGCACTGTCTGCTCTTCAGAGGTCCTGAGTTCAATTCCCAGCAACCACATGGTGGCTCACAACCATCTATACTGGGATCTGGTACAGGTATACATGCAGATAGAACACTCTAGCTAAAATTAAATAAATCTTAAAAGAAGAAAAAGAATTTTATTTTCTCTCCCTCTTACCTTCCCAGTGTATGATACAAAAAGTTGTTCAGTAAAGTTGTGCTGAATGAAAGACTCCTGCCAACAGACTATCAGATTCTTTTATTTCAGTCTATCCTTTATGCAGCTTGAAGTACTGAGTACCCAAGTACTGACTAGTGACCTGAATTTGATTCCTGGTTAAGTCTCTGGCCTTCATTCCACGACTAATCCTGTCCTGCTAGTCCCAAGCTTATCTTCAAGAACGGGATGCCTTTACAGTGTACGTTACTCTTCAAGTAGGTTAGTCTAGACTGGTGGGATCTAAGATGGTTGCCAGTGACAACCAAGCAACTGAAGACTTCCTTATAGTCCCAGGGAAAGTCAATGGATTCACTTTCCAGTACCAGGACAGTTGACATTATCCCAGTGAAGACTAAACCATAAAACAAAACTGTTGGTATAAGGTTCTTATGGAATGCATACAATTTACCCTTGTTAATTCACATGCTGATTTCTCTATCCCACTATCTGGTTTCAATCCATACATTGCATTGAGATGCTTATTCTAACCAGCACCTGTCTCAAGTTTGTGTAAACATGCCACCATTTGTTCTCTGTATTGCCAATTAAACAACCAGCCAATGCTGAGCAATGGAGAGAATAGGGTGGGACATCTTGGTCTGGAGGGGAGGAGAAGGAAGCTAGTGAGAGGAGGGTTGGGGTAAGAGATCTGAGAGGAGAGAACCTGGAAACACCAGGAGAGATGAACTGGACCTAAGATATGACTAAAAAGCAAGTATAATGTGGGAAATCTGAATGGAAGGAAGCTATGCAGTCTTGGAGGTTTAAAGGATGGAGTAATTATTGTCCAGAATTGTGCTCTAGGTTAATTAAACAAATCCTAGTCTCTGTGTGGTGATTTGGGTATAGAGCTGTTTTAGGAATAACTGCTGTTTGACTAAAAGATAAACCAATAAGAAGTATTAATAATCAACAACACAAAACAAGAAGCGACATATGAATTCCCAGTTCAACTGATGCTCTCAGTTTCACTGGTTCCTCAACTGAGAGGTTGTGGAATGGGGACAAAACCAGGTAACAATACTGTTTCTACACCAATGGGAAATGGGAAGTTCGCTCAACTCAGAAGATGGAAGGCGGTACTCAGGAAACTCTGGCAGCAGCTCGTCTGATGCTCGGGAGTTCACTAAGACCGAGAAATAGTCTTGGAGTGAAGTCAGGGTCAGGGTGTTGTTTCCCTGACCCTTTTAACCCTACCATTGTCACATGACCAGCCCTTACCTGAGCAATAGGAACTGCACACAGTGTCACACCGAATCCAGCCAACATAGTTTTGTGCCATGGTCTTATCAACTCTGAGAAACAGCGTTTCTTAGGGTTAGCTGAAACAGGCACACGCTGCCCATACCTGAAAACATTAAGCCAAACTTTAAAAAGCACAAATAAATTTGTAAAAGGCTTTTGAAGCCAAGCAGTAAACTAAATGAGGTAGCAGTGGTCTTCCAAGAAAATAAACCACCGGCGGCCTGTTGAATCCCAGAAGCCAACAGGCGTCCGCCTTTCATCTAGCACTCGGGAGTCAGAGGTGCGCAATAGCTCCAGGCCGATGCGCTTGGGCGCTTTCCGCTAGGTGGGGATATTTAGAGTTGCTTCAGAGCTGCTTAGCAACTTGACGCCAACATGAAACTCTCTTGCCCGCAAGATTTAGCTTTGGACCCCGGCCTGGGTTCCAGGGGTCTAATGGTCCCCGTTAGCAAAGCCCGGGAGGTAGGCGCCGACAGCAGCGCTGGCGTTCACTGGGACGTGTGCCCTCTTCACAAGGCGCTGCCAGGCCAGGCCTGCAGCCCACCCTGTGGCCCGGCTGTCCCGCAGTGTCCTCAGGGACTCTGAGCGGACCCGAGGCTCAACGGAATCATACTGGCGGCCCCCGGCTGGGGAGGACGCCCGCTTCGGGAGCCTGGCACGGACGGAGGACGGGGGCCGTAGGCGGGGACCTCCTCACACTGCGGAGGAAGGTGGGACGCGGCCCGGGACCACCACGCTGCGCGCCCGGCTCCGCTCCGCCGCTCCCCGCGCTCTGCAGCGGCCGCCGTACCTGAACAGGGAGGCTACGCTCCGGGACATCCAACTCCTCAGAGCGGCCATCCCGCGGCGGACGGACGCCGGACGCACACGCCGGAAGTGACGCAGCATAGCGAGCAGAGGGGCGAGCGCGGCCCGCTCCAGGGAGCCCAGGGCCTCATGGGTACGCCCCCACCAGAGGACGAAGTTGCGATTGGACAGGCGGAGTGGGCGGGGCCAGAGCACCAGGAAACGGCCGTAACGGTCGCACCTGGCTTTCAACCGCTCGGCCTTGGGCGGAAGACGCTGCAGGCTCCAGGGCCGGGGGTGCTGAGCGGGGTCGCGAGCAGCGACCCTGGCAGCGGGCTGCTGGGCGGGGCGGGGCCGCGCCCGGAGAGGGCAAGTCCGGGAGGGGTAGCTCCAGGCTGCGGAAGGGCGGGGCGGGGCGGGGCGGGGCGAGCGCGGGCCCGAGCGCTGTCACTTCAGCACCAGGAAGTAGGTGGTCCAGCCAGCCAGCAGAAGCGCCCCGAGGAGCACGGTGTAGCTGAGGAGCACGAAGGCGAGCAACTCCCGCAGCAACTGCAGCACGTGGACAGTGGACGAGGCCGGCATCGCCCTGCAGAGACCAGGAGCCTGAGCAAGCGCAGGGTGCATTTGGCGGGACAGCATTCTTCCAATGCCAAGGAAGCCCAAAGTGCTGTTATGCCCCGCACCTCAAGTGCCTTCTAAAGCAGCAGTTGCCCGCACTCTCTCGCTGGCATCTGAGCTCCAAAATCGGAAGGGGCCTGGCCTTTTCCAGTCCTTACTTTGCATTAGACTCAAACCCGGCCCCCTCTTCCCACCATCTCTTGCATTTTTAATGCAGCTGATGCCGCTAATGGGCTGGTGGAGGACAGTTTTGTTTTCACTCGAGCTGCAGCCCTGTCTGTGGGCCTGCCTGACAATGGAGGGGAAGCAGCTCATTTCCTCCATCATTCTCCTGGCTCGATTGTGGACGGTAGATTTTAAGGAATTTGTGTGTGTGTGTGTGTGTGTGTGTGTGTGTGTGTGCCCCCAGCATGCTGGCCTAACAGCCAGTCAGGGTGCCAAGTGCTGAGTAGCAACTTGACCCTGTGTTCGGACCCTTCCCGATTATGTTTTATGCACCCCACGCTCAGATGCCAAGAGTCACAAGTCAGCCCATTCACTGCTGCCTTGCCCAGCAGCTCCCCTCAGTGCTAGCTAGCCTCTAGCTTCCCACTCTTCCCGGCTTACTCACTTGGCAAAGTTTCCACGATCTTCCACTGCTTCTCTCTGGTCTGGTGAAGGTACACTGTGGGCACTCCAGCGATCTGGGCAGAGCTGAGAGGTCTTCAGCCAGCAGAATCGCTCAACAACTAGGTGTGGTCTATCGACCAATTACAAGCTCCCTGTGGTTCCTGAGCTCCCAGGGAGCTGAGCACAGGCAATCCCAGGCCAGGCGGGGCATTCTCAGCCCTGCCCACCCTCTGCCTATGTCACCTCCACAGTCTACAGGATAAGGCATCAGTGGATTTCAAGGCTCCTGACTCAAATGGGCTGAACAAGTGGTATACTGGGGGGTATTTCAAGCCCCTTCTTGTCTTGCTTGTTGAAATGCTCCAGATGGGCTGTACTTCCAATACATCTAACACTGCCAGCAACCCTGCCGGTCTGGGGCCCTGCAGAGCCACTGCATACTGACTGCGACTTGTTTACTGGAAAAGCTGCTGTTTTAAGAAAGGCAGGTATGAACATGCATGCGTGCATGAACCAGAGATGATAGCCCAGAGTGCTTGAGCCTAATTTACAGACTTTAGCAGTTTGTAGACTCATTACTCAGGCACCTTCTCAGTGTAGACACTTTCAAGTTCAACTACAAAAGTGAGGCAACAAAAGGAGCCATCTGGAAAAGCAAAGAACGGTCCTGTTCCCTGTAACAATGAAGGAAAAACAAGCACAAACATACAGCTTATTCTTCTGCTTATACTAAATTATAAAGACTATTTTTTGATCTTTGGAAAGGCAGGCAGTGTGGATGTCAACCCTTTTATAACATCATCATCCAGAAGCAAATGGCTCCTTAATTTAATCAGGATCTCTTATTATCAAATCATTGCCTCGGTGAATCACGCTCAAAAACAGGGGCAGAACATCAACACAGCTCAGGAAGCCAGTGAGTAGTAATTACTCCCCCAGAGGACTGGATATCTGAGGCCTATGTCCTACCTCATCATAAGGAAGGATGGCTGAGATGTATGCCATCACCTTATACCAGAGTGGCAGATGAAAAGGCCAAGTTGTTCAAAAGAGGCCTCTCTTCCCTCCTCACTCTCATACTTCAAATGCATGTCACGAGGCACTTATGTGGTTTAGCCTTTGTAGTATCTACAAACTTGCCAAACTGGGATATTTCTGTTTAATTTTAATTTTTTTCAAACTGGGGTGTTTTATAGCAATAGATTAACTGAAGCTAAAAAATAGGAGATTGGGGCTGACAAGATAGCTCAGCAAGTAAAGGAACTTGCCACCAAGCCTGACAACCTGAATTCGATCCTCAGGACTCACATGGTAGAAAGAGAAAATCAACTCTGTGAAAGCTAGTCTCTGATTTCTGTGAGTGTGAATGTGTACACACACACACACACACACACACACACACACACACACACACTACATAAACTATAATAAAGAATTGCAACCTGGCATAACATTCACATCAATCCATTTATAAACAATGAGAAATTTTACATACTGTCCGTTGCTTCTATTGTCTGACAAGATATCCTCTATCATATAACTAAATATATCAGATCCTAAGCACCACAACTTAGATCACCATGTATGTCTACATCCTGTGCTTTACTATCTTTTATCATAGCCTCTCCTTTACTTCAGATACTTACTTCACTTTGCTGTTTAAAATTTTCTGGGTGCTGGATGGTGGTGGCTCACGCCTTTCATCCCAGCACTTGGGAGGCCAAGGCAGGTGGATCTCTTAAGTTTGAAGCCAGTCTGGTCAACAAAGTGAGTTTCAGGACAGCCAGGGCTACACAGAGAAACTCTGTCTCTTGAAAAACCAAATGATGATGATAATAATAAAATTATGGGCATTAGAGAAATGTTCAACATCCTTAGCCATCAGGGATATGCAAATCAAAACAGCTCTGAGATCCTGTCAGAATGCCTAAGATCAAAAACACAAGTGACAGCTCATGCTTGCAAGGATGTGGAGCAAGGGAACACTCCTCCACCGCTGGTGGGAGTGCAAACCTGTACAGCCATTTTGGAAGTCAAATATGGAAGTTTTTTAAAAAATCGGAAATCAATCTACCTCAAGAGGCAGCTGTATCACTTCTGGGCAAATACCCAAAGGACACTTCATCCTGCCACAAGGACACTTTCTCAACTCTGTTCATAGCAGCTTTATTTATAATAGGCAGAAACTGGAAACAACCTAGATGTCCCTCAACCAAAAAATAGATAAAGAAAATGTAACATTTACACAATTTACTCAGCTGTTAAAAACAATGACGTCATGGAATTTGCAGGCAAATGGACGGAACTAGAGAAGTAACATACTGAATGAGGTAACCCAGCTCCAGAAAGACAAATATGGTACGTATTCACTCATTAAGTGGATAATAGCTGTAAGGAAAAAGACAATCATGCTACAAAGCACAGACCCAGAGAGGCTAAGTTACGAGGAGGGTTTAAGGGGGCTGGGGGACTCAAGAATCTCCCCAGGAAGGGGAAATAGAATAGATTTCTTGGGTAGACTGGGAGCAGGCAGGGCTGGGAACAGGAGGGATCAGGTTGGAAGGAGGGAGAAAATACTGTGAAAAACGACAAGAAGGGGAGATCACTTCAGGGGCAAGGTTGGAAGCTAGTGCAATGGAAATTCCATGGAATCTACAAGAGTAACCCTAGCAATGGGAGACAGGGAGCCCGCACTGGCCATCCTCTGTAACGGGGCAAGATGTCAAATGGAAGGACTGGGCACCAACCCAGGCACAAAACCTTCAACCTACAGTTTGCCCTGCTTGCAGAGTGTTCTGGGACTGGAGTTTAGCAAAATCGTCATCGAAGGGACCAGAGAGGCTCCATCCAACAACTGATGGAAGCAGATGCAGAGTCCACAGCCACACAATAGGAGGAGCTCGGGGAATCCTGCGGAGAACAGGGAGGAAAGACTGGAGGGACCGGAAGGGGTCAGGGAAACATCATAGAAACATGGCCCACACAATCAACTGACTGGGACTCATAGGGACTTGGAGATCAGGGAGCCTGTAGGGGTCAGTCCTAGCCCCTCAGCATATATGTTATGGCTGAGTAGCTTGCTGTTCTTGTGGGAATCCTAACTGGGAGCTGGGTTCCCCTGACTCTTTTGCCTACTTGTGGGACCCTGTTCCTCTTACTGGGTTGCCATGCTCAGCCTTGGTGTGATGGCATGTACTAGGTCTTATTGTAGCTTGTTATGCTACAATGTTTGGTCTCTGGAAGGCCTGCTCTTTTCTGAGGGGAGGTGGGGGGGGTGGATCTCAGGAAGAGGAGAGGGGAGAGGGAAAGACTGGCTGGGGGGCAGAAACTTTGATCAGGATGTAATATATGAGAGGATAAAAAATTCTGGGTATGTAAATTCTAGCACTTGGTAGCCTGAGGCAGGACTGAATTCAAGGCCAGCTTGGGCTACATGGGAAGACCTTATCGCAACAACAGAAGTATTTTTGCTTGCATTCAATTCTGCAGAATACAAACATTTCCTCCTAGGGTCAAACTGGCAGGGTCCTTTTCTTTTTCTCCATGTAGTTCTGAGGATTAAGCCCAGGGCTGTGTGCATGCTAAAGAACACTTTGCCATATGTTAAACAAATCCCTCTCCCCGTTTTTTGGGGGGTGGGGGACAAGGCCCCACTCTACAGCCCAGCTGGCCTTGAACTCTCAATCTTTCTGCCTTAGCCTGCTGATGGTGACAGCAAAGGTGTGCCACCATGTCCAGCTTCTAGCTAGGCTTTTATGTACAACTGGGAGCAAGGCAGACCAGCACGACATGGTCAAATCACACCCATTTCTAGTGCAGGCGGAGCTGAAGTGGAATAGACTTCACATGGAGGCCTTCCTAGTTCTCAAGAAATGTTCCATTTTAATCTTCCCTCTCTGGACCACTTCCCTCTGGCCCTACAACCAATCCAGTTATAGTGCGTCGTTCGTTTTTTATTTAAGGCAACAGAAGAATGTATAAATTAACAAGGAAAATAGCATCTGTGTAGATGTCTTTAATGGGGACAGCTGGTGTAGCAAAGTGGTCATCAAACAAACTCAACAAAGTCCACACATGGTGTAAGCAATCCACCCTCTCTTAGAGTACGTGTTCCATTCCAACACCCTTTCTCAGAGTACGCTCTTAGGAGACAAAGACAGCTCTGTACTAAGAGAACTTACATCAAACGCTTACCACCGCTTTCTATTTGTATACACATGAAGCAAGTGTGTGGTTTTTAAAAGGGTCTTCTGCTGGGTACATTTTTAGACGCTGACCTTGCTATGCTCTGGGCAAGCAAATACAGACTCAGCAACAACTGAATCTCTGCTCACTGGACAAACACCCCAGCCAAGGAGACCTCAGCGGACCTGCACCAAATCCCGGGAGTAGAAAGCATGGCGGATGAGGTGGGCTGCAGACTCTGGCAGCTGAGACCACTGCTGGGGCTCAAAGGTAAAAACTAACCTCCCCGGAATAACAAGAACGAGAAAAACATTTCTATGCAAGGATGTTCCCATTAGGAGTGCCCCGTCCCTCCACCCTGCAAGGCTGAATTAACTCCAGGAGAAACGAATGTTGTCTTTGCCGCCCTTCATTCCTAAGTTGTTTTATTTTTTAAATACACAATGCCTTTCACTTACAACATGAAGTAGATTGTTCCCAATTCTACATGAAAAAAGTGAGAGGAAAATTATTAACCACAGAAACCACACCTAGGATGGGACCTGGGCAATGTCCGCTCACGATGGGACCAGCTGGATGCTGGGCCCACATGGACATGAAAGGACACAGAGCCCCAACAGCGGCATCTCCACTGCCGGTCTCGGCATTAACAACGTGCACACGCTCAGCCGTGCCTTCGAACGGTCAGTCTGCAGAAGCTGCCTGGGGGTCAGTTCACTCTTCATCGGAGTCCATTGTGGGCAGAGAACCTACCAGCTGAGTCAGACAGCAGAAACTCTGTTACGCCAAGATGCGCCTTCAAGCGTCTGTTTTTCAGAAGGAAACAAAGCTTGCCTTGCGATCCCGTCGGTAGACATGAATGTGCTCTTATCTGCAGGAAAGGGCAAATACTCAACGGCACTGGCTTATCCTCAACACGAAACCACTATCTTGGGCACAGCGCATCTTCCAGAACAAAATGCTGTGGGTCAGAAGTCACACTTCCCACTTCTGTTTTCCTATCTAGCCCCTCAGCCTCTGCTTTTTAAAGGCTGCACATTCACGTGGCTGTTGGGGCTATCATTCCCACATTCTTAACTATTTCCAGAAGCTGCTAATGAAGACTTTAAGCTTAAAAATTCAAAACAGGATTTCCTTTATTATGGGAAGAAAGGGCTTTTGCTTGGGACTCACTATGTAGCCCATGCTGTCCTCAAGCTTGCAGCAGTCTTCCTGCTTCTGTCTCTTAAATGTGGCGAGTATAGGCATGAGCCCCCATGGCCAGCTCAGTGTCTCTTTACCCAAGCTAACTCTCCTTTCTTTGAGATGAGGAGCACAGAGAGCAGGAGGAAGGAGGAAGCAGCAGCAGACGCGAGCCTGTAGCTGTTGTCCTCCTGCGTCTTGGCTTTATGTCCTTTTGCACCCAGAAGCAGCTCGTTCTGTGGTAACCTGTCCCGTCTCTGAACACCTCACAGCTTTTCCATGAGGGCCTCTATCCAGCTGCTCCCGTTCATCAGTTTAGTGGTTGCAATGACGTACTCAGTGCCGCCATCTTCCAGCTGAGAGAGGAAACGTAGGGCGGCTATTTCAGCAAAGGTGACACCTCCGAGGAAAAATATCAGCGTGACTCTGTTTTCTCCTGGCTGGCCTAAAATGTAAACATTTCAGAATTTAAAAGCATGCAATACTGATGCCTCTCAAAACTTTTTTTTTCATTTAAAAGTATTTAAAGAGCTATAGAGGTGACTCAGTCTCAGTGCTAAGAATGTGTATTGTTCTTGTAGAGGGGCCGATTTTAGTTTCCCAGCACCCACACCAGGCAGCCTACAACCACCCAGAACTCCAGCAGACGGTCCTGACCTCTCCAGACACATGTGCGTGTGTGTGCGCGCGTGCACACACACACATCACAAACATAGCTTAAAAACAGAAAGCATAAAAACGTCAAGTACATCTTGGTGCAGCCGGTTCATTTGAGGCCCTGGAATTTGATCTGAACACCCCAAGTCCTGGGGGTCTCTGTGCAGAAACCCCTGAGGGCTGTCATTCTCCAGGGCACAGCACAGCTGCAGGGCTACAAAGTCCATTAGCAACCGACTCCCCTCCGACTCTTAGGAACTTTACAAGTGCACAACCCATAGGAGCGGTAGCTGACGGGAGAGCCAGTGAAACTTACGTTTCTTCTGCAGCCCAGTGGGCAGCAGCTGCCGTTCTTCAAAGTGAGGCCCCGGGAGGATGCGGAGAACCTCCTCGATGCTCCGCCAACCCGGCCGGGACAGGAGCTGAGCTAGCCGCACACTGAGTGGCGCGTAGCCACTGTACACGTAGGATATGTCTGTGGGGTTCTGCCGACAGTTAAAGAGAGACAGCGGCTGAGAGCCACCTTCTGATGGTGGTTGAGGTTAGACTGGAAGACAGAGACTCAAAAGCCTTGCTTGTGCCTTGCTCTGGCCCATCTTGGATACACTCTCATCCTTAGCCCAAAGCTTTTTTTGAGCTTACTTCTGGTATGTGTGTGGCACGTATCTCTCTGTGTTTGGATGTGAGAGAACAGGCGCCTGCAGAGTTGAGAGGGTGCTGGAGGTGCAGGAGCTGGTGACTGACCCACACGTTGGTGCTGGGAACTGAACTCAGGTCCTCTAGAGGAGCAACAAATGCTCTTAACCAACGAGCCTTCTCTGCGGCCTGGCTTCACTTTTTTCATTTATTTGATGAGACAGGATCTCACTATGCAGTCCAGACAGTGTCAAACTTAAGATCCTCCTACCCCAGCTTCCAGAATGCTGGGATTACAGGTGTGCACTTAGGAGAGTGAGACTGGAGGGTCAAGAGTTCAAGGTCACTCACTACATAGGGAGTTGGAGGCTAGCCTATGCTCCAATGAGTCAAACCTCCCCCCCACCTTCCATACCAACCCCCAGCAGACACACATAAAGAAATGGGGACAGTTCAGTGCTAGATACATGTTTAGCATGTGTAAGGCCTGGGTTTAACTTCCAGGACCAATGAATAAACTATGTAGCGATTAAAAGAATGAGGGTGGGGCCCAGGAAGGCTCTTCAGAGCCCTGGCGAGGTAGGACATGGGTTTGAGGGGAAGAAGGTCAGAACAGTGTGAACTAACCTCATCTGTGAACACACCAACTAAGCCACATCACACGGAGTGGTGACTTACAGCCAGGAGACTCTCTGCAGCCTAAAAGCACAGAGTATGGTAGTAATGCTGCTAGGTTCCAGGGGCCTTCTGAAGGACTGTAACCTGGCCACAGGGTTGCCTCTGTGAGAATTGGGTTAGCAGCGGCAGGAACTGCCCCCTTCCCAGAACACAGCTGGCTGGTCCACACACACTGGATGCTTCTGTGAACCGCTCTTCTGGGTGTCCCCACACTTCTCCCCAGGGGCCTGTGCCCAGAAGCCTGCAGCAGCTGTGCCGTGACTTCTATTTGGGGCAATGGAAGGGACCAAGGGACAACTGGAGAGTGGACAGCAGCATGTGGCGTGGCTTGTTTTGCCCTGCCATCTCGTCTGTGACACGAGGCCTCAGCCACACAGATCCCTCTGATCCCATGACAACTTTTGCTAATAACTTCTATTATGTGTCCTGCAGGCCTCAACTGCTGCGATGGACGTTAACTGAAGAATGGCCTCTGGGCATGACTGCGTACATCAGGTGACTAGTGAGTGTGGAGGAGGCGTCTATGAGCAGCAGCAAGCACACACAGGTGCATCATCCCGCCTGGATGGGGTATGCCCCGCTCCCTCGAGCCCCTGCTGCTGTGACTTCTCAGTTATGACTGTCCATGGCCTGGACCTGTGAGCGACACAGTTGGTGAGGGCTCCATGCTCTTGCTAGTCCACTCTGTTCACATCTTTATTAATCTCAAGCTACCCACTGACAGCACTCTGCTGCTGCTGAGACCTGGAATCAACACATGCAGTGCTGCTTTTCAGAAGCGTGGAGATGGCTTTGAGAAAGCAAAGGAGGCTGGAAAGAAGGCTAAAGGAGTAAGGGCGCTTGCTGGTAAGCCCAGCAGGCCGAGTTCAAGCCCCAGAATTGCCATGGTAGAAGGAAAGAACCAACTCCTGCAAGTTGTATACACACACACACACACACACACACACACACACACACACACAACATATATGCATTCATACACACACACTAAATCAATGTGAAGATACTTAGAAAGTGGAGCAGATGTGCTCATCAGGGTGTGCACACTGCCACAGTAAACTAACAGAATCAAGTGCAGGAATGCATCTTACTTGTTCATTGACATCATCCATCCAGAGGCGTAGCGTCTTCCGGATTGTTGGGTAATTGTTTCTGCCCCCAGTCTGGGCCTTCAGCAGACCAGCCTTTTCCAGGTTGTTCAAAGTCAGTATGTGCTGATAGCCGTAGGTCTGAAGGAGAAGGCATTCGTGGTGATGTTAGGTCAGGCATGGTGTGTGGAGATGGAGGAGGGCAGGGTAGAGGGGCCTCATATTCGCTCAAGCATGATTTGAGATTTTTACTTTAAAGTCAGTGTTTATAACCCAACCTGAGCATTAAAGAAATCATATCTATATAGAGTATATACTTAGCTCACAAAAGATAATAGATACACTTAAGACCAAAGAAAGATAGTTAATAATGAAATATTGTACATGGAATTTTGTTTTTTAAAAGACAAGTATTAGCCAACCCTGTGGAACCCTTCTCTTAGGTGTCTTACAATCAAGTCAGCTGCCCTAGACTGTGTGAGGTAGCCATTATTACGTCCATTTGATAGTAACGTTCACTAAGTGGCCCAAGGGTCAGCTGGTGAGACCTGACTGCACCCAGTCTTGTTAACCTTGAAGCACACACTCACTCTAAAGTCTGGGCGTAAACACCCAGTATGTAAAGAACAATGGGAGTCGGAGGAAATCAAACCAAATGCTGGCCTGGGGCAACTGAGGCTGGAACGGAGGTTCACTCCTGACTACTGGGATCGCATGACAATTTCTGTCCTTTGTGTAACTCAAAAATGATGACAATGAAATCCACAAAAACTAACAGTATACTGAGCAGTGACTGAGACATTCAAAGGGCAGAACAGTCTTTCCAGGCAGGGTTCACTGCGCAGACCTGGCTGGCCTGGGACTCACAGGGCTCCAGCTGCCTCTGTCCCCCAAGTGCCTGTGTGTGGCATGATGCCAGGCTACAGATTTTTTTTTTCCCCAAAATGGGTTTTTTTTGTGTAGCCTTGGTTGTCCTGGAACTTGCTCTATAGACCAGGCTGGCCTCAAACTCAGAGATCCTCCTGCCTCTGCCTCCCGAGTGCTGATCTTAAAGGCATGCACCTCCTGGCCAAACAACAGGTTTTAAAAACAAAACGAGATAGTGTTCACAATACACTAAAAAAGCAGCCATGAGAATTATAGTATTGAATATAACAACATTATATTTAGTAATGCTTTCCTTCTCAGCAAATAAAACATGTTTGCTTCCCTACCTGGAGAATCTCCCGTTTGTAGTGGTCCAGAACCTTCTGCTTGAGCCCACTGTTGCACACAGACTGCAGGCAAACCAGTCTCAGCACCTTGATGAGAGGATGCTTCTGGGCAATACAGTCCTCGATGTAATTGTTGACCTAGAGATGAAGCAAAAAAAGACTAACGAGTCCAGGGACTTAACATAATGTGATGTCACTATATTTCCCCAAGGCAGAGAAAGGTGATGTGTGGGAGAACGGCTCATTTACACACTTCCTAACACTCTCCTGTGGTGCGGCCTCTCACCCCTATGCCCCTAACCTGATGGCCAGCACACAAACACACCAGCATAAGATGGGGAGGGCATCGCTGGACAACCAAATGTGCTCAGACACATCCACCTCTCGGACAATCAGGCAGTGGCTTCCAAATGTCTGGAGTTTATCTGACTTGGCCTACCTAAAAATATACTATTAACTTACCCAGCATAAAGTGATAAAAATACTTTTAAAAAACAGAAACCTTTGCAAATTGAACAATTGCACTATTTTTTATATGAAAGATATTTATTGGATGGATGTGAAAAGAGAGGGGGAAAGGGAGAGAGAAAGACATGGAGGGGGAGAAACAGGAGAGAAAGAGAGGCAGAAGAGAGTGCAAGAGAGGAGAGCCAATACACTATTTTTAATAGTAACATACTCTTAAGGAAATTGCCTAACAAATAAACAAAACCAAAAAAGTAGCCTGGGGTTTTTGTTTTGAGAGAGCGTCTGCTGTTGGGTTGGGCTCCAACTTGCTATGTAGCCAAAACTGGCCTTAAATGCTTCCATCTCTAAGTGCTAGAATTACAAGCATGTGCCACCAGGCCCAGCTGGTGTGTGTGTTGTTGCTATTTGTTCTGGGAGGAGTAATGTAGTGAGAGTTTTGATTTCTTTAAAAATATAAAAATGTTATGGGAATGTTTTTGTTTTAATCCCAGGTGTGGGATATGGGGCTGCTTCAGACTGTCTATAGCAGCTGCCTATGATTTGTCTCATGCTCTGGCAGGGGCATAATTTTGCCAGCTGCAGATAGTTTCTGTCTGGAATTCTGGGGACTTTTGAGAGGGTATATACATGCCAGAGCCCCATGAGAGGCAGTGGCTGCTGCTCCCTGTGCTGTTGCTGGTTGGAGCTACCCTGACTATGAAGACCAAACTTGCCCCAAGGAAATTGACACCCCTAATCAACAGGAAGTAGTCTAATGATATGATGCTCCCTTTCCTCTCTAACCTTCTTTCTCTCTTACCTAGTGTTGGGAGGACGGGGGTTCTAAGAGAGAGGAGTGGAATAGGGAGGTGGATAAAAGAACCCAATATAAAAGAAGCTACAAGTCTGGCTACAGAATACTGGCTCTGAACCCAAGATTTCTTGGCATGCCAGACAGGTACTCTCCTATCAATAACCTATACCCCCACTCCAAACACACACCGATAGATGTGTGTGCGTGCGCACATTTGTGAGCCCACACAGAGCGTACATGGAAACCAAAACAATAGAATGAGGGCCAGGTGGGGTGGTGCTCACCTTTAGTCTTAGCAACTGGGAGGTAGAGACAAGAGGATCTCAGAGTTTAAGGCCAGCCTGGTCTATATATCAAGTTCTAGCCCAGCCAGGGCTACATGGTGGGTTTGTGTCTCAACAATAACAATATAGACAACACCACAATGGACCAAGCATCTGGCTCTAATCTTCCGACGATGAACTTCAGCTGTGGTGTAGACAGGTTCATACATACCTTATCAGTGTCTATCCCAGACATGAACTCCTGCTCCACTGTTAGCTTATCAAAGAAGTCTTCAGACGCTAAAATGGAATCAGCAAATTTTTGACTTAGAAATTCAACAGTGTCAGTTGATTTGAGTGCTGTGTGGAAGCAGGATTAGGAAATGAGGCACACAAAAGCAAAAAGGTAGAGACTTTGGAGCCATCAGGAGCCCCCAGAGCACTGAGCGCCACACTTGCATGCTGCTCCTTCGGGGTCTTTGCTTCCAACTCAGGTTAGCGTCAGTGAGCACTCAGTCCCCCAGAGCACAGCCTCGGGCTAACTCACTCCTCCCGCTGTCAGCAGCAGCAAAGGACTAATTCTCCACGGTGAAGTAAGACTCCCTCGGCAGCAAACACACGACTCAGAGTCTACACACCGAGTCAAATGGACTTGTGTTTAGCTTTACCATGTAGCGTGAGGCTCTTTGTGACAATTCTGCCGCAAATTTTTGTTATTTTCTATCTTATTTTATTTTTAAGACGGGATCTCTTAGCGTATCCCAGGCTGTCCTTGAATTCATAGCAATCCCTGTCTTTTGGCCTCCCAAATGTTGGGCTTACAGGTATGAGCCATCACTGAGACCATTTTCAAAGGAGGGAATGAGTGTGGTGTGTGCATGTGAGTATGAGTGTGCATGCAGTGTGCTTGTGAAAGTGTGTGAGTGTACATGCGTGTGTGCAAGTGTTTATGTGTGCATGTACGTGCATGTACGCGCGAGTGTGTGTGTGTGTGTGTGTGTGTGGTCTGCATGTGTGAAAATGTGTGTGTGCATGTTCATATGTGTATGAGCATGTGTGTGTGTGTGTGTACACACATGTATGAATGCCCAAGGAGGCCAGAACAGGCCTTCAGAGCCCCTTGAGCTGGAGTTTCAGGCAGCTGTGTTGAGCCCGCACACTCTAACACTGAGCAGTCTCTCCAGACTGACGCCTGCTTTCTGTCTCTTGTTTATTTTGTTTGCTGGCTGTTTGGTGCTGAGACCGGGCCTTTCTGTGTAGCCCTTGCTAGCCTGCATGCTCTATGTATTTCAGGCTGGTGTCAAACTCACAGAGATCCTCCTGCCTCTGCCTCCTGACTGCTGGGATTAATGGCATGTGTCACCACACCTGGCTTAGTTTGTTTCAGGGGTAAGGTTTAACGTAGCCCAGGATGGCCCTGAACTCAGAATGACTCAGTAAACTGAGAATGACCTTGAACTTGGGATCCTCCTGCCTTCAGTGCCCCAGCACTGGGCCTGCAGGCACACGCTGCCATGTCAGGTAAGCAGTCTCCGCCTGAGCTTTTTTCCAGCCCTGCCCCCCTCTTGTTTGAGAGCCATGTTGCTCAAGCTGTCCTTGAACTTATGGTCTTCCTGCCTCAGCCTCCCCAATGCTATCTAGGATTATAAGAGCTTTGCCAGTTTTCAAGTGGACCAAAACTAGAGTCCCGATAAACCCAGAACATCATATAGCTTTAATTAGGTAATCCATCCCATAGGGTCACTGTGTTGAACTGTTTCCCATAATCACGGGCAATCTTTTGGAGAAGCACTTTTCTGTTATTCCACAGGTCTATGTTAAGTCGGTCGCAGATCTACCAGTTTTAAAGATGCGGCTGTAACTTATGCGTACCTGAGTGTGTCTGTGTGTGGGGTCATGCCTGTGAGCGCAGTCGCCCTCACGCCAGTGGATGCCCTGGAGTGGAGCTATAGACAGCTGTGAGGTATGTGATGTGCTGCTGGGAGCTGAACTGGGGTCTGCTGCAAGAGCAGCAAATGTTCCTGACCCCAGGCCGCACTCTCATCCTGGGCAAACGTTCCTAACAGTTAACACGCACACTCGTAATTGGACACAGTGGCACACACTTGTCATCCCATCACTAGGAAGGTACAGGCAAGGGAGCAGGAGTTCATGCCAGACCTGTCTGTATATGAAGTTTAAGGACATGAGACCCTATCTAAAACACTCATACACCCAGTACTGCTGTGACACACGCATAATGCTGAAAGGAACCGACGGGGGTGGCTCCATGCTACACAGACACCGGCCCTGTTTGATCCCTAACAGCAAAATAATAAATAATCAGCAAAACCACAGCTGACCTTCCCAAGGTCAGAACCACAAGAGAAGACACTTACTGGTGACATCTTTGATTAACTCCGCAATTGAGGTGTGGTTGGCGAGAGATCCCCTGGCTGCCTGCATGTGGGGCAGCTGGGCCACGAACTGCTTAATCTCCCCGACTGTCTTGGCGTTGTGGCGTTCCTGGAACACAACAGGCAGCAGCACTGTGAGGCAGGGGAACATCTTAGTCAGCGTTTCACCAACATCATCGTCAAGGGGGAAACGCAAATCCAGCTAAACCCAGCTCCAAAATCACAGACAGGAGAGTAGGTACGGTGAGATGGTGCGCTCCGTCAGGGGACCCACAGGGTGGAAGAGAGATGCCTTGAGCTGTCTCCGCAGGCCCATGCCTGGGTGTCCTGTACAAGGCAGAGACAGGAGGATCAATGGGGCTTGCTGGCCACCAGCCTCGATTCTGGTTTAGTGAGATACCGCTGTATCAGGGGAATGAGGGAGAATGAGAGAGCAGGAAGCTGACTGCTGGCCTCTGCACCCACAGCACACACATCTACACACACCACATACGTACACAAAAAAAATTTTTTTTAATGTAGCTGAGGTTACAGTGCAGTGGTACAACACTGACCTAACTTGATGGGACCTTGGGGGTATAACACACACACACACACACACACACACACACACACACACACACAGCTCTAAGATATAAAAAAATTAAGTGTCATGCAGAGGGGAAAGTAAACAGCAGACAGTGTCTAAGCCAGGCATGCCAAAGCTGACTTATAGACCTTAGGAAGCCAGGAAGACCAGAAGTTCAAAGTCATCCTCAGCCAGGAGACCATTTCAAAAATCAAAGCCAAACAACAAAAATTTTCTGTGTAATTGAAACAAATCCCATTTGGCACTGAACCTCAAGTAAATCCAGCCCATGAACAAAGTGAATGATGCTTATTGATAAGAACTTGGCGGGGAGGTGGTTCGAGACAGGGTTTCTCTGTGTAGCCCTGGCTGGCCTGGGAACTCACTGAGATCTGCCTGCTTCTGCCTCCTGAGTGCTGGGAATGATGAGAACATTTTAATAATGTCACCCAGAACTGTCTTCAGAAACATGGGGTTAATATACAGGTGGAAAACGTCTACAACCACAAACACAACAACAGAAACATAAAAAAGTAGTTTTCAAATTTCTATGTCTGGAGTCTAAACAGTCATTTTCTTATTGTACAGATTGCCACATTCAAAATCAGCTCAACAAGAATAAACTGGCTCAACATTGGAGGAGGCCGGAAGGTGGTAATGAGGCATGGGCGGCTGGGATTTTGATCTCATTATCGTCTGTCACACATGTGGGGCTCCCCTGCCACTGCCATGCTGGCCAGATCTCAGCTCAGCACAGAGGATGTCCACCTCTAGAGCGCTGGCGCCCTCTCAAGGGAGGAGGAAGGGACTTAACAGAAGATCACGGGAACTTATTTCTGAAAACCTAGCAACACTCATGCTCTCTCTCTTGCACCCCCTAAAAAGAGGAACATTTACAACAGTGCTGTTATCACAGGCCTGAGACAAAGTCTAAACACCAAGAAAGCTGTGTCTGATGTAGCTCAGACAAGACCACTGTGCACACAGCCAAGGCTCTGGGCACAACCCCTAGAACCAGAAAAGTTAGTTAATTAAAAGAAAGCCTTTGCGTCCTCTTGAACCTGCAGTGTTGGAAATGAGACAGGTGTACTATAGCCCAGCCTAAAATTTTTTATTTTATGCTTAATCATGAGTTCTTGTGTGTGTGTCTATGTGTGGGTATGTCTACCTGAGTTGAGGTACCAGAGAAGGCCGGAAGGGGGCCTCAGGCCCTGGGAGTGGAGTGACAGGGGGTGGTGAGGCATTCCGTGAGGCTGCTGGGAGCCGAGCTCGGCCCTCTGTGAGAGCAGCTGTCAGCTGCTGGGCCGTCACTGCAGCCCCAGCCAGGCTCTTACACTGTAGGTCACGGCCTGTAAAGGGTTGTGTAAATGAACATTAGTTTCTGAACATGCATTATCCAAAATTAACTGAAACACATTTCCGGCAGTGCTCACTAAAGCCTTGGCCCTGAAAACACACGTGGAGCATTTGCAGGTCACAAACAAACACTGCCTACACGCAGCGGCTCAGACTCAATGCTGCTTCGTACTATGAACTGCAGCGTCTTCGGTATATGCAAGTTTTCTGCTCTGGTGGAAATATAACGGTTTCATTTCAGAAAACATATTACTGTCTCTCAGGAATTCCAGCCCAGCCAGGACTACACAGTGAGGGCGGGAGGGGGCAAAGAGAACATAGGGCTTTGACAACGCTCTCAGAGAACTACAATGTCATGTAGCTGGTAGTGGCCAGCACACACGAAGCCCTGGCTTTGTTCAGCACTGGACAAACCAGGTGTTGTGGTGCAGACCTGTAATCCCTGAAGGGTCAGGAATTCAAGGTCATAAAAGCTCCATCTTGGCCACAAAGCAAATCCAAGGCTACCTGGGCTTCAAGAGACCCTGTCACAAAAGCACCAAATAAATTAAACAGACAAAAAAGTAAATACAATTAAAATTTCTGTTTTGAGTTTTTTCTTCTTTTCATTTTTTAAATCATCAACCGGGGGCTTAGAAGACAGCTGTTGCCAAGGAAGTATCAGGACAGGAGTTTGACCCTCAGAATCTACATAAAGAGCAGAAGGTCCCGGATGGGAAATGGCTCGGCCATTAAGAACACTGCTGAACCTTACAGAGGTTCAGTTACCAGCACGCACATGGTGGCTCACAGCCGTCCATAGTGTAGTTCCAGGCAATCCAACCCCCTCTTCTGATGTGCTGTACAAACATACATGCAGGTCAGACACTCACCTACGTAAAAATAAATAAATCTAAAGAAAAAAATTAAAGGCCAGGTGTAGCGCCATGCATTTGTGATCTTGGTACTGGAGGAGGAGAGATGGAGGATCCCTGGAGCTTGCTGCCCAGCAGCAGAGGCTGAGGGGCAAGAGACCGAGTCTCAAAAAACAAAACAAACAACAACCAAGGTGAAGAGCCCAGCAGTGGTGGCGCAGGCCTGTAATCCCAGCGCTCAGGAGGCAGAGGCAGGTGATCTTTGTGAGTTTGAGGCCAGCCAGGTCTGCATCCAGGACAGCCAGGGCTACACAGAGAAACCCTGTCTCCAAACAAAACAACCCCCCCCCCGGCAAAAAAAAACCCAAGGTGAATACCTCTTGAGAAATATCACCTAAGGTAAGGTTTCCATGTGCATACACACCCCACACACTCACACTCACTCACTCACACACACACACTCACACTCACACACACACGCTCACATTGTGGCGAAAAACCTTTAATTTTCAAGCATTTTTCTTCATTCCTCTATCCCACCACATTTTTTGAGACAGGGTCTCACTCGTAGCCCTGGCTGGCCAGAGATCCACCTGCCTCTGAGTATCAAGTACTGGGGTTAAAGAATGCAACCATGCCCACTTCAGTTATTTCTGACATGGCCCTGAACACACCACTGCCACTCTGGGCTCTATATAATACAGGAAGGGGCAGTCTCAGTACTCACGATTATAAAATCAAAGCAACAATCCACTCTGAAAACAAAGCAAAACAAAGCACACTGAAGATGTCCAATGTCCCAAGTATCAAATCCTCAGCCAAGGCTCAATTCTTTCCATGAAAGTCAGCAAGCACGGCCACCTCCCTAGCATGCAAATTTGCTTTTGGCTTTAATAGTTGGTAAAATTATGAGTGCATCAAGGAATTATTTTCAAATAAAGTTCGTTATGCTTTGTTTGTTCCTGATTTAGACTAAACATCTCAGGCAAATACAAGTCCGAGCTGCAAAAGCTCCCATAGGGGGCCAGGAGTGCTGTTCCCTCAGCATCCCCAGGGACAGGACGGCAGCCAAGGCTTGCCTCACCTCAAAGGCCGCAGAGATGATCTTCGCCTTCTTGCTGAGCACCGAGCCCACAGCATTGAAGTTCTTGTCTCGGATCTCGGCATAGAGCTCCTCTGCAGAGTTCAGCTGAAGCTTCTTTGCCTCTGTGGGAAGTTCCTTCCCGCCACCGCCCTGCTTCTTGGGTGCAAATTTCTCTGGAGGTAACTTCACATAACCTGAAGTTGGACATAACACACACTTGAGCAGTTACTGAAAGACCAGAGACCAAATGCCTGGGTGCAAAATGCCTCTTAAACTCACAGAATGATGGACGGTTTATTGCTGTCAGCCAAAACCAAGCTGTGAATCTTGAATTGGAAGAGTGTTAGAAGACAAGGGCACTCAGCTCTGTGTTTTCACCCTCCATAGCCCATGCCCAGGCACAGTGGCTTTTCAACATCTACCCACAGCTCTAATTGCCACTGTGGTTCTAAAACAAAATCTCACCAGCATGGAGCTGCCCCAGTGAATCCTAGCACTCTGGAGGCAGAGGCAGAAGGACTGCTGTGAGTTTGAGGCCAGCCTGCACCACACACCCACAAAAACAGCAACAAACAAGACAGAAAACTCCAGAACATTCCCAGAAGTAACAAAAGGTGGCGGGGATTTTAAGGTTAATTAATTTATGGGTGTGGGTGTTCTGTCTGTGTCTGTGTTGTGTGCATGTGTATCCAAGGAGACCAGAAGAGATGCCAGATCCCCTGGGTCTGGAGTTATAGACAGTCTGTGGGTCACCATGTAGGTGCTGGGAACCAAACCTGGGTCCTGTAAGGCAGCCAGTGCTTTTATAATCAGCAAGCCATCTCTCAAGGCCCAACATGGGGGTTTTTTAAAATGAAACTTCTGTTTCAGTTCTGTACACACACACACACACACACACACTAGAGGACAGGTCAGAAACTTTACCCTCAGGACCAAATTCACTCACTTTGTTTCGTTTCTGATTTTTTGTTAGAGAGATTGAACTCAGAGCCTCCAACACACACACCTCTTATTTCGGAAGACAGTTTAACCTACTGTTCATGGCAGAGCTTTGCAGATCCCAGCTCCCTCTAATCTGCAGAAACCTAAAATGTTTACTTTCCGGCCTCCACCCTGGTCTAGAATGAACTCCAGGTTCTGCATCTCTCCAGTTCTTCTACAAAGAAGGTGCAGGCAGAGTCTCCCACCTCTGTTCCTACAAAGCAACTCAGTCACTCCCACCCTTGAGATGTCCTCAAGAGGAGCTGATGGGCTTCTATGACAGAAACTTTGAAAGTAATGGAACATGTATGAAGCATCTTATAATGTTAACACACTCTTTAAATTTTTCTTTTTCAGTTATTGTAGGTACAACTTGTAGGAGTCAGTTCTCTCTTTCTACCATCTGGGTCCCAGGGATCACACTCAGGTCGTCAGGCTTGGCAGCTGGCGCCTTTATGAGCTGAGCCATCTAGCCAGATGCACGATACTAACACCACTTGACCCTTAAAAACCCTGCATCATGGCCAGGTGAGGTGGTGCATGTCTTTAATCCCAGCACTTGGGGAGGCAGAGGCAGGAGGATCTCTGTGAGTCTGAGGCCAGCCTGGTCTACAAAGTGAGTCCAGGACAGCCAAGGCTCCACAGAGAAACTCTGTCTCAGAAAAAACAAAAACAAAACAAACAAAAAAAACACAAAACCCCTGCATCGTGGGATCTGGGAACCGCTGGGGTCATCTTTTGCACGCGGTGTTAAGGTTGCCTCTGTACATTCAATCGTTAATTCTATCCTCGGGTGGCTGAGCAGGATCTGGATTTGGTCTTGTTGTTCTCATCATATTTTATAAACATACACTTCCCTCACCTTCTGGTTGATTTGATAAAGAACTAAATAGCCAAAAGAAAAGGCAGGAGAGGAAGGCAGGACTCCTGGCAGAGACAGGAGCTCTGGGAAGGGATCTGAGGTAGGAGAAGTCACCAGCCAGACCCAGAGGAAGAAGCGTGTGCCAGGACTGAGGAAATGTCATGAAGCACACGGCAGAATGTAAATTAGTATAAGCGGGTTAACTTAAGTCATACAAGCTACTTGGGAACAAGTCTAAGTCTAAAACTCAGCTTTCATAATTAGGAAAAGGTCCATGCCATTATGGGGGGGGTACGAAGAAAACCCCTCTATAATTGGCACCCAGCGTTTACAGAGAACAGAAGGTAACCTGAGCAGCAATGAAGGGGAACAGGCAAAGGCGCTTTTATGATCCTAGAGAGTAAAGCGACACAAATGCCCTATGTTAGGCGAATGACTCGGCAAATGCAGCATACTGTAGAAATTAATATTACAGTCCACATGTGCTAAGAGAACAGTCATCATTATACCAAATCACAAGTGAAGTTTACGGCCATGAGATGGCTCAGTGGATGACCTGAGTTCAAGCCCTGTGACTCATGGTGGATGGAAAGAATCAAAGATAACGTTGTCTTCTGTCCCTCATCTGTGAAATTTATGACAATTTGTACAATTTGATTCCCTGTTTACTCCAAAAAACAATCTGCAAAGAGACTTCCAAGAAGAATGGAATGCTATGCTGTGGTTTGGGCTAAAGGAGGGCAAGTCAGGTCACAAGGACAGGCAAGGGCTATGTTTTCTTTGCTCTATTTTCCCAGTGTCTCCTTAATCTGTATTTGAGTTCTAAAAAAGACACCACGAGGAGGCTGTGAGTTCACACATGTTCTTTCTCTTCTTGGATAGTCCCTACCCACCTCTCACTTCCCCACCTCCTGCACAGCCATCCTGGGGTTCACTCACAGGCCAGACCCTTCCCCATCCCAAACTCCAGGCTCTCCTGCAGCCACCTTCTGGTGCACTCTGCCAAGGCCCTCACTGCACTCTGATTCCCACCTGTTACCCCGCATCTTAGAATGAACTCTCCTTCCAATTAAGAATGAGCTTAGATACCATTTTTTAAAACAAGTAACAAAAACAGAAACAAGACATCTGCTCACATCCTTAAGGACCCAGCACCTCCTACCTTTTGTGGAGCTGTTTCTTCATCCCTGTCCTCAGCTGCCCACCACCCTGCTCTCTCACCTCATGCTTGTTCTCATGATAAAAGCACAGAGCACAAAATTTGCCAGTTTGGCCATTTTACAGTTAATAATTCACAGGTATTTCCTGCCTGGTTTTAAAGCTGCAGCAGTCAGTTCTAGACTTTCTCACTCCAGAAGGAACCAGCAGCCCCACATCCGCCTCCCAGTCTCTGTGGGTTTCACACCCTTAACTATCCGCAGCTCCACGATGTCGAGAGGCCAGGCCCAGGCAGAGAGCGGGCCTGGGTGTGTGTGTCTGTCCATCCATGGTAAGCAGCAGGACAGATCTTGTCTAAAGGGGCTATCTCCCCTGGACCCTGGCCACATGTGGGGATGAGGTCTAGGCAGTGCCAGAGGTTTTGTTTTTTTAAGATGTGGCATAAATCAAGACTATTAATAATTCCTCACATTTTAAAAGTGCAAATTAAATATCATGTTGCCAAGACCAAATGAAGAAAACATGCTGTGACCTCTGGCCCAATCACTCATTAAGCCCAAACTCTGGTCTTCCAAGATTTCCACCTAGTGACCCCCACCTGAGCACTCGCTGAGGATTTCGTCACCTGTGTACATCAACTCAAGACAGGCTGGCTGCCCCCAACTCCTGCACCTACCACACTGTTTCTCCTCTCCTGAACCTCCATCTAAACGTCAGTCTTCCTTCCAAACTCAGAAGCTCTCCTGTTCTCCACCAGCCACCGGGGGCTGTGATACTACACGTGGCTAGCCACGGCTCATGTGCATCAATCCCAGCTTGAATCAGCAGTGTGCTCAGGTGTCTAGCCTTAGACTCAGAAGACAAGCAAGCAGAAACCTTCTAACCAAACACTAGCCTGCATATGGGGGTGACTGTCTACAGTCTACACTTTTAGGGCTCAGGAGCTGAACCAGGAAGACCAGAGCTTAGGGCCAGTCTGGGCTAGAGATCAAGACTTTGTCTCAAAAATATAGCAATCAGGGGTCAGTGAGAAGGCTCAGTGGGTAAAGGTACTTGTCACCAAGCCTGATGACCTGGGTCAATGCCCAGAGCCCACGCGGTGTAAGGGGAGAACCAACTCCTGAAAGCTGTCTTCTGACCTCCACACTTGCTTAATAGGTATCTGTGTGTGTGTGCACAATAAATAAATAAATGTAGAAAAAACCCTTAAATAAGGCAAGTATGATCAACATATGCTACCTACATGTACGAAATTATCGAAGAACATGTTAGGAATATTTTTTAAAGATAATAAATATGATAGTACATATTTATTATATAATCTCAGCTTTTGGGCGACAGAGGCAGGTAGATCCCTATGAGTTCCAGGCCAGCCTGGGCCACAATGTGAGACTCATTCTCAAAATAAATGTACAAATAAGTAAATAAATGATAAACAAATGATAAAGAGTAGGAATGAGTTCAGTGCCCGTTAGAGGCCTCACTCTCCTTTAAACCACTTCCCTCTCCTACGTGTCCTGAGGTGGTAATTTATTTACTGAGCCTCAATGACATACACACACATATGAGCACAGTACAGAACGGGAATAAGCTGGCTCTACATCTCAGGCTATAATGTTCTCAACCATTTGCGCTACTTAGGACTGCTTAGAAAATAAACAGCAAAACAATTTTTCACATAAAGCTCTCCCATCTTTTCTGGAATGATGATCTTTAAGGGATATTTTTGGGATTTTTTTTCAGGGCAAGAATTAATAGCTTTCTATGCTTCCAACTTGCTTCCAAAATTTTTTTATTCTATTAGTCTTTACTTTCAAACCATCATTAGGTATTGGATTTTCAGCTGGGCAGTAATAACACACACCTTTAATGTCAGCACTTAGGAAGCAAAGGCAGGTGAATCTTTAAGTGTGAGGCTAGCATAGTCTACAGAGTGAATTCCAGGACAGCCAGAGCCACACACAGAAACCCTGTCTCGAAAAAACAAAAAGAAAAGAAAGAAAAAGGAAGTTGGATCTTTACTTAGGTGTTATAATTCACACCTTAGTGTAACCACAACACCAGGGAGCCAAAGGGCCAGCCTGGGCTACATGGTAAATTCCATTTAGCTTGCACTACAAACACTCTGTTTCAAAACACAGGTGCCAGAGGGTAGGAAAAGAAAAGAAGAAGGAAAGGAAAAGAAGAAGAGAAATAGTACCCTTGAACCTTGACATTCAAACTGCTTTGAGAACTACCCATCGAGCAACAGTCTCACACCGTGGATGCAGCTGTCCCACCAGCCACCAGCGAAGGCAGACGCCATCCCACTTACTGTTCTGAATGCCGTAAATCTCGTCGATGAGCCCCTCGTATGTGAGCTGGGTGGCAAGTGGCGTTAGCAGATCCACGTTGCGGTCAAGGAGCAGCAGGTTATCAAACACGGGGAACACTGAGTTTTGGCTTCCTGTAAACTCCCTCTTCATCCTGACCATCATATTGGCCACTTGCTGGAAACAAGACAGGGGATCAAGGGAAGCCTCCTGGGAGCTAGCAGAGTTTAAGATTCTTAATGCTACAAACAAAACAATAACCAGGAGTTTAAAGAGAGAAAAGCTGCCAAGGCCAGACTGATAATAAAATAAGCAGCAGTCACAAAGCGCCCTCAGTAACCACCTGACACAGAGACAACAGTGGCCACTGGGCCCAGTCAGACACAGCCGATGCCTGCTACACGAGGCAGTTACAGTCTCTGGAGACGGTGAAGTAACCAGCGCTATCTGCTGGTTCAGAGAGAAACACGTGAGCCTCTGGTCACATCTTTCTTATTTTATTTCAGACTTCGTTATTTTTAGGACGGGCTCTGAGCCTCGCCTTCGGTTCCTCCTGCTTCACAGGCTGGTGGCCACCAGTCCCCAGGAAGGGAGAGAACCACAGCGTGGTAGATGGGAATGCCTCGCAGTGGCGCTGTTCACAAACCCCTGTGAGCACTGACTGCTGAGCGGTGTGTCCACTTCAGGGGGGACAGAGTGCTCCCCGCAGAATATGCGCGTGACGGGGATCTGTCTCTCGTTCCCCTCCTTGACCCCTATTTAGAAAACAGAGGGCTCTCACCCGTGCACACTCTCCTTTCCCAAAGATCTGGGGGATGGTACCGTACAGCGCCTGCAAGGTCATCAGCCCCTTGGCTGCGTGGAACAGGCTTGTCTGGTCGCCTTCTAGGTAGCACTCCTGTGGAGACAGAGGCCTGTTATTGCGGACTTTCATCATCTACTTCAAACTGTTCTGCAGTCACCATCCACTTACAAGTCAAATGGTGGCTGGGTGGTGGTACAGAAGGTGGAGCAGGGAGATAGTCCTGGGACATCCTGGGCTACATGAGACCCCATTCGAGACAGGCAAAAGATAAAAATGAAAAACATGAAATGGAAAACGTAAAAATGGTTCTCCTCACAGACCAGTCTGGTGGCACTCATCTTTAATCCCAGAACTCAGGAGAAAAGGCAAGTAGATCTTTGTGAGTGCAAGGCCAGCCTCGTCTACACAGCATTCCAAGCCAGCCAAGGATACACAGTGACACCTTGTCTCAAAACAACAACAACAACAAATGGTACCTTTTGTCCCAAGGCCCCCACTGCTACGACCTTGGGGTCTCTTCAGTGTTCAAAGCCAGGAGCAAGAGGCAGTAAGAGCCCAGGGGCCGAGGGAGGTGTGGTTCTGACCAGCAGAGGGGTTAACCACTACTTCTCAGGGGCTCGTGCTTCACACCGAGAGCCTTGTCCGGACTCCAGCACTGGTGCGTTTAGCCTTCTCCAGCACAACAGTCGGGACAAGGAAATGCATGTTTTGAAACACTCCCAAATGCCAGAACATGGCAGTCCATGTTTCATTCATCTTCCAAAGCTGTTTTACTACAAAGGCTCTCCCCTTTTAAAAAGATTTCAAAGCTAATGAGAGACTTTTGTTTGTTTGTTTGTTTGTTTTTCAAGACAGTTTTTGTGTGCAGCTCTAGCTGTCCTGAACTCACTATGTAGCCCAGGCTGACCTTAAACTCAGAGATTCGCTGTGTCTGCCTCGAGAGTGCTGGGATTTAAGGAGTTTGCCAGCAAACCTAGCATGACATTTTTTTCCCCGTTTTTGTAGTTCTGGAAATCAAACCCAGGGCCTCAAGCACATCGTTCCATTTCCGAGCCACACCCTCAGCAACAACAGATTTAACTTTGAATGGTGATAACACTGGCCACTCACTGGGAACCAGATCACCTGGGGCCCTCGCCTACCACAGCAGTCAGTGAGGAAGTCCTATGTGTCAACAGCTCACTCCTTGCACAGGGAATCCCATGTGGCTTTTCAAGCTACCAGGACATTTTAGGATGAATGCTAGTACTACACATTAATATTTAAAAGCTCATATTTTGGGCCCCAAACTTGCTCACCCACACAACAGAAGCCCTTGTCATTTCTACTAGGTTGGCCGACTTTAGAATCACTGGGTTTGAGTTATTAAAATGAAGGCACTAACACTGTGTGCTCGCACTGAACAACCGATGGGGTGAGCCTGAGCTCACGTTTAGACACTATTACACAATAAGGCTCACAGATAAGTACAGTTCAGAGCTGGGGTTGGTGTTAACTTTTGGCACTCCTCTCAGTTCTAAAGTCGGAGGACACACAGAAAGAATATTGTATGTGCTGTTGAGTGAGGCCTGCTGAAAGCCTGTCTGGAAAAGAAATTAAAATATTCTTAAAACACACACACACACACACACACACACACACACAAAGAAACAGAGAGGGGAGATCTGCTTGGCTTCTGCAAAGATGTCTGAGAGCTGGGGGAGTGGCTTCATCATCACTCTGTACTTCCTAACTCAAAACTAACTATGTAAATGACTTATGTTTACAAAATTGGGGCAGGCCCGGCAGGGCAGGGTTGAGACGCCTCACTACGTACTCCTGGCTCTCCTGGAATTCCCAATACAGACCAGGCAAGAAGATCCACCTGCCTCTACCTCCTGGGTGTTGGGGTCAAAGGCCTGTACTGCCACACTCAGCACTACAGCACTCTCAGATTACTGGTTTAATTGTGTCTTGTTTGATATTTGTTTGTTCGCTTGTTTTGAGGCCTCCCTGTGGTGGTCAAGCTGGCCTCAACCTTTCAAGAATCTATCACAGCTTCCCAAATGCTGGAGTTGAGGGGTTTAACTGAAGGCTTTAAAGGGGTGAATTTGGGGCTGGAGAGACTTCTCAGTGATTAAGAGCACTGGCTGCTTTTCCTGGGTTCAATTCCCAGTGTCCACATAGTAGCTCACAATCATTTATAACTTTGACCCCCACTTCTGGCCTCTGTGGACACCAGAAACACAAGTGGTACATATATGTATATACATGTAGATGAAACATCCATAACACATAAAATAACAACAACGAAAAAACAATCAAAAGGAAAGAAAAAATCCTTAAAAATAAAACAAAATAAAGGAGAATTTTACAGCATGTGGGTGACAATAAAGCTCAAGTATCACATAAAAAAAAATCCTGAAAAAGAAAAAAAGGGAGCCAGCCAGCTGTGGCAATACACACCTGCAATCCCCATACTTGGGAAGTGGAAGCAGGAAGATCAGAGCTTGAGGCTGGCCTGGTCTGCGTGAGACCTTGTCCTACAATAGCAAAATAGATTTGCACTGTATCCATGAATGAACACTAAACAAGATATTAAAAACAAACAAAAAGAACAACAGGAATACGTGCCCGTAATCTGAGCACAAAGGAGGCTAAGGTGTAGAAAGGCAAGTGAGGCGACCACTGACTACAGAGCAAGGCCAGGCCTTTAAAAGGTGGGCGTGAGGGTGGGAGGAGCAGTCTGGGCAGTTCAGTGGTTGAGAGCTCTTGCTGTGTAAGCCTATATACCTGGGCTCAAATCTGCACGCATGCACACACCACACATACATACATGCACACATACACATACCATGAACACACACGCATACACACATACATATACACACTTCACAGGCATGCGCACACACACAGTCACACATGCGGAGGGTTGGTCTAGTGCTCTATGTATACAAAATCTGAATTCTGAGCTCCAAGATCTGGCTGCAATCTGCAGTTCATTGTCACTTACTCTGACCAATGTTGTATAAACTTTGCTCTCTAATTATCTCTGATTGGTTAATAAAAAAGCTGGATACCAAGTGGCTGGGCAGAAGAGAAGTAAGTGCAGCTTCTGTTGGTGGGCTTGGGATCTCAGTGGGGACCATGAGGTGAGGAAAGGAAGGAAGGAAGAAAAAGGACGCTGCTAAGAGGAACTGGCCTGATGGAGAGAAACAGCCCAGACAGGACCAATATGGCAGGTAACTTGGAACGTGTGGCTGAGAAGCAGCCAGACTAGCTTAGAGGACCAGCATTAAAAACATGTTTGCCCAGTTATAGAGCCAAAAGCTTACCAATAAATCTAACAGGTCTCTGTGCCATTTATTTGGGAGCTAGAATGGGTGAATGGAAAAGCCCACCAAAATCTAAACCTGCTGGTTCCTAGTCTCACTTTTGGTTCTGGGAGAGACCGTGTCTCAAGGGAATAAGGCGGAGAATGAAACATACACATGCCATATCAAAGACAGAGGTGGGGGGGAATGGGTAGAAACAATGAGCAGGCAATTTTCCAAAGAGAACATATCCAATATTAGTAAACATGTGAGGTAGGCCTCACCTTCACAGGGACCACAGATGCAAATACAAACAGTGGTGTGACACTTCTAACAAAAATGAAAGCCTGAGGGCCAGTCATGGTGGTGCTCAGCTTTAATCGCAATACTCGGGAGGCAGAGGTAGGTGAATTTCTGAGTTCCGGGCCAGCCTGGTTTATATCTTGAGTTCTAGTGAGAGCCCCACAATGAGATCCTGTCTTTAAAAAAAATAGTAAGATAAAAGTTTGATGTTAAGGAAACGTCAAAAAAAAAAGTCAAACTTACTTTGAATGCACCCTCTGATTCCATGGATAAGAGGTCTCCATCAAATGGAATGAGATCTAAACTGTATTCCTCTTGATAAATAAAAGATCCCAAAACACCCAGGTCCTTCAACCGCTGCTCACACAGCAAGCTCCGGCGTGGCACAAACAAAATATGGAAATCCCTGGTGGGGCCACGTCTGTCTTCACTGCAAAGGAAGTAGCCGTTAGTAGCTCCTTAGGGTTACAAGGTGCTTTTCTTAGTTCATTCCCACTGCCTGGCAGGTGCTAAACAAACACTGCTTAGGTAGACACACAGAGACAGACTATCAAGGGACCAGAGGAATGGCTCAGTGGTTAAGAACACTTGCTGCTCTTCCAGAGAACACCAGTTTGGTTCCCAGCACATGGCAGCTCAGAACTGTCTATAGTTCCAGTTCCAGGGTGCCCAGCGCCCTCTTCTGGCCTCCACATCCATCAGGCATGTACACAGTGTACATATATATATAAGCAGTCAAATGGTCTACACATAAAATAAAAAAATCATAAATCTCTAAAGCAAAACATAGACTCTCATACCCAAATTGTTAAGTAAACTTTGGTTCCAGCAAAGTTTACACAGCTCACACAGCTCACAAACTGCCTGTGAGCAGATCCAGGAGATCTGACACCCTCTTCTGGCCTAGATACACACACAAACACATGCACACATGCATGCACACAGACAGAGAGATACAGACAGAAAGAACCAAAAACAGATCTTACAGCAGGACATCTGCTTTGTTGAAAACAGATGCTTCTTTAACTAAACCAGTTTTACCCAACAGTCTTCTATTAAAATGAGAACTAACTTCCAATTCCTATTCTCTATTCTCCTTGTTTGCTGACTTCCAAAAATAGGATGTGCAGTCAAGGCTTTCAGTGGCTACAGAGTGCAGGCTGTGCTGAGAGCTTCCTCTAATAAAATGGATTCCACATTAAACTTTAATTGGTTCTTACTTATTTGCTTATGAAATTTAAGCACACTACATCTGGTATTTTGGAAAAAAAAAAAAAAGATCATTTGAGGTTTTTGCTGCTGTGTTTTTTAAGGCAAGGTTCTCTCTGTTGACACAGGTTTGAACTTTTAGCTATCCTCAGAGTGAAGTTAATTCCCTCAAGCTATTCAGAGCACTCCAACCTGATTCTCCCATGTCTGGTTCCACTCTTCCAAAAGATGGCTTTCCAACACTGACAAGGGGGTGTTACAAGACAGGGAATCAGAGCATTAAGCCATTATAAAAACAAATTCCAGGCAGGGAAAATTCAGCAGGGGAAATCGCCTATGCCAAGCCTAATGACCGAGTCCAATTTCTGAGACCTCCATGGGAGGAGAGAACCCACGCCCACCAGCTGTCCTCTGACAAGCACCATGGCAACACCGTCCCTTCAAAATAAATAAATAAATACATGAAAGAAAAAAAAACTTTCAAAGCCCAATTCCTTTTAAAACACAAAGCTCTGACGTACCTGAGTACATTATCAGCAATTATATCCATCAATTCTAGCCTGGGTCTGACCAAAAAAATTATATTCTTGACATCAGCTGCTGGCAAACGGCCTCCTTTAAGTGTGAACATCTTTTCCACTTCATGTTCCTAGGGAAGCAGACACAAAAAAACTAGAAAAAAACCCTAAACTCTTTGGATTTACAAATAATTCATAGTCCCAACCAAACACATAAAGGACCAAGCTTCAAGACAAAGCCATTGTTTCTGCATCCGCCTGCAAACTTTCCTGACTAAGCAAACTGTCAAAGGCACAGGGTCATGGTCCACAAGACAGTGCTTGTGTGTAAAATAGTTTTTGTTTGTTTTTTTCCTGTGTGATGCCAGACATCAACCCCAGGGCCTTGTGCATGCCAGGCAATTATATTACCAGTTAGCAGCACCCTTAGCAGAATGTTAATCAGGCATTAATATCAGTGTTTGTACAGATCACATAACTTTGCGAGTGATTATTCAGGAAGATGTGTAAAAATCCCATTACCAATACTAAGTTCAATTGATTATTAATTCTTGAACAAATCCCATACAGCAGATTACCTTTAGCAGCGAATACTGTGCAATCAGTCCAAACGGTCCTGTTAGGTACTCATCCCACACTATTGCCTGTAAGAGAGAAACACTCCCTTATTTCAGATAGTCTCAGGAACTTCCAACGATAGCAGTCGAAAATGATAGTTATACATAGTAAAAATGTATGTTTTCAGGTTTATTTTCCCTACCCGCCCTCATTTTATCTTAACTATGTGCAGCTGTGTGTGTGCGGACACCTGGCCTCGAGCTTGGGTTTGTGCATGTGAAAGCAGCTCTCTACAGAGGCCAGAAGGGTCAGACCCCAATGGAGCTGGAGTTACAGGCAGTTATTAACTGCCCACTGTAGGTGCTGGGAACTGAACTGGGGTCCCCTAGAGGAGCAGCACTCTCTCTTCCCCACTGAGCCCCCTCTCCAGCTCCAAGGGATACTTGCCTAAAATCTGAAGTTAAGTTTTTTTGTTTGTTGTTTGTTTTTTTACAGGCTCTGATCACATTCATAGCCTAGGGTCTAAGCAAAACTTTCATGAACGGCAGACGTGATCACACTAAGGTCAGGGAGCCCTGCTTTCTCCAGGAGTAACACTTTGTAAAGCTGTAATACAATACCACGGTTCTATACCGGCCCACATCTATCTGATTTCAGTATCACTTGGGGTTTAATCTGGGACCCTGTGATTTAATGTCTTCTTGACTCGATGGCAGCAAACAACCATCTTACTTGAAGCTATAATTCCAAAATTGGTTCTAAAAAACAAAAACAAAAAACAAAAACCTCCATTTTACTTTTCTCTTCAGATTAGTACTTCCAGTTCCCTGGAGGGGGTGGGGGCTGATTCAAAAATCTCTAAATAGAAAGACAGAAATGCTTTAAAGAAAATCACACAGCTAGGCAAACGATGGCTCCGGTCTGTAACGCCAGCACTTGGTAGGCTGAGGCAGGAGAATGGGAGAAGAGCTGGAGGCCAATCTGGGTTACACAACCAGGTACAGTCCTACTGCCAGGAACTGAATCAAAACTAAAATGCAACAGCAGTGCAAAGGGCTTTAATTCCAGCACTCAGGAGCAGAAGCAGGTGGATCTCGGTGAATTCGAGGCCAGCCAGGGCTACACAGTGAGTCCCTGCCTCAAAAAGCTAACACGGGGGCGGGGAGGAGAAAAAAAAAAAAAAAAAACGAGAAGGAAATTCTACATAGAGTGCCCGATCTCGTCTGGCTCCCTGGTAAACTTGGGGGGCTTTAATAGGCAAAATGATCCATGTTGAAGACCAGGTTAAAGTCTGAAGTCGCTCCATCCTCTCTCACTACGTGTGTGCAGAGGGCTGTGGGCGTGGACGGATGACAGCTCGGGGCTGGGAGACGCGGAGCGTACTCCGCTGTCCCAGAGCAGCGGCCTGGTCGCCCCCGGGAGCTGGCACAGGCGTGCCGGGCCCGGCCTGGCAGCGCCGAGTCCCGCCCTCACCTTGCTCCCCGCGCACTTGTCCAGAAACTCGCGCAGCTCGCGGCGCACCGCCTCGCGCAGCACGTTCAGGTTTACCCGCCCGTACGACAGGTGCGCGGCCATCTTGCCGGGCCACCCGAATCTCCCAGGCGCGGCCACGGTCACGTGACGGCGCGCCCACGTGACCCGAGTCGCGGATGTGCGTTTAACCCGGAAGGTGGACTCTTCTGGCCAAGCTCCTTCGAGGTCCTAGTGCGCATGCGAGCGGCTTTTCCACACTTTGGCGTGTTTTCCTACCTTGCTTCTGTGTAGAGATGGTGGGCGCTGGAAAGTGCGTCTTAGGGACGGAAATGAGATGTTATCTGTCACATTTAAAAGCAACACAGCTCTGTCTTTCGCAGCTAGAATACTGGTGTAAAATGGCAACTGAAGCCAAATTACAAAGTGCGCATTACCACATCCAGTTAGCGGCCTAACCTCAGAGTAGGGGGTCCTCTAAATTTCAGGCCAGCCTGGTCAACATGAGTTCCAGGATACCCAGGGCGACACAGTGAGACACTGTCTCCAAATGACGAAACAATAAATGTCCCGGAGAGGTGGCTCAGCTGTTAAGAGCATATGCTGCTCCTTCTGAGGAGAGGGTTCCCAGCACCCACACGGTGGCTCCTGACCATCTGCAACTCCAGTTCCAGGGCATTCAATACCCTTTCTGGCCCACAAGGGCATTGTATGCACACAGTCCTTATATATAAATTCAGGCAAACACATTTAAACAGTGAAGAGACGAGCCCGGCATGGTGGTGCTCGCCTTCACTCCCAGCACTCAGGGAGGCAGAGGCAGGTGGATCTCCGTGAGTCCGAGGCTAGCTTGGTCTACAGAGAGAGAGTTCTAGGACAGCCAGAGCTGTTACACAGAGAAACCTTGTCTCAAATAAAACACGCGCGCGCACACACACACACACACACACACACACACACACAAAATAGTAAATAGGTAAATAAGTAAGTAAGTAAATTAATAAATAAATAGATGGAAGAGGGAGATGGCTCAAGCAGTCACACTGCTCTTCCAGGGAACCAGAACTGAGTTTCCAGGACCCACAGGGAAGCTCACAACTGCCTGGAATTCCGGTTCTAACTCCTCTAATGACCACTTCTGACCTCCA
Source organism: Meriones unguiculatus (assembly GCF_030254825.1). Taxonomy (NCBI): domain Eukaryota; kingdom Metazoa; phylum Chordata; class Mammalia; order Rodentia; family Muridae; genus Meriones; species Meriones unguiculatus. The sequence goes on along the minus strand of NC_083352.1, from coordinate 88,053,653 downwards.
TGAGAGCTCTTGCACACACACACACACACACACACACACACACACACACTGTACGAATTATTTTTATATGCTTATTTTATGTGAATGAGTGTTTTGTCAAACCCAGGGCCTCTGCAAGATCAGCAAGTACTCTTGACAGTGATGACGGCTCTCCTGCCTGCCCAATCACCTCAAGTAAATACTTAAATGAAGAATTTCTGTTACAGGGTGTTATTTACTTTGCCATGGTGTTTTTGAAACAGCTGTGTGGGGATATGGTAATTTTTAGTACATAATCAGAGTTGAGCACTCAACTGCTTCAATAGATATCCTAACCATTTTGAGAGTTCCTAAAGGTTTGTGGATTACTAATCAGAGTGGCACACACCTACAATCCTAGCGCTTAGGAGGTAGAGGAGGAGAATAGTAATTTCTGAGCCTTTCTAGTAGAGGTCAGTGGTACAGTGCTTGCCTGAGACTTGGAGGGCCTTTGGTTTGATCCCAAGCACTAAAAAAAAATGAATAAATGGGATTATATGTTGCTGGAACCAGAATACTGAAGGTCATGTTTCTTAAAAAGGGTCAAGAGTGGAATGTTAAAGACTTTTTCTTGTTAATTATGTGTGTGGGTGTGTGCCTCTGGGTGTGTGCAGGTACCCTCAGAGGCCAGAGGCATCAGATCCCCTGGAACTGGACTTACAGGCAGTTGTGACTTGCCACATGAGGGCTGGGAAACCAACACCAGTCCTCTGGAAGAGCAGCAAATGCCCTCAACCACTGAGCCACCTCCAGCCCCACCAAGAACAGGCATTAAGCTGTGCTTTATTCAGAGAGCCAGCAATCTGGGTGACTGGGTAGTGGTGTGGGGAGCACACAGGGCTGCCAGTGGGAGCTCAGCGTCATCCCCCTGCTTAGGTCGTCAACCAGGTTACTACCTCTTACCGCCTGGTGCCTAAGCTGCGTCTGCCAGTGTTGACCGTGTTCCTCCAGGGCCATCTGGAGGGTTAACTCGAAGCAAGCAAGCTGTTAATAGTATATGTGCTGAGCCAGCAATAGCTTGTGTGTGCAGATTCTTTTTATGCGACGGAATGTAGACTGTATGCCCCCATCCCCAACCCTGTCAGTCCCTCTTAATGTTGTGATATAGTAGATAATCCAAGACTTTTTTGTTTTGGTTTTTTGGTTTTGTTGTTTTTCATATATATAATTATATATAATTTATTATGTATGTATACATAATAAATGTGTGTATATATTATTTATTATGTATACAATGTTCTATTTGCATATACACTTGCACGCCAGAAGACACTAGATCTTATTATAGATGGTTGTGCGCCACCGTGTGGTTGCAGGGAATTGAACTCAGGACCTCTGGAAGAGCAGGCAGTACTCTTAACCTTTGAGCCATCTCTCCAGCCCGTGTTTTGTTGTTTTTCAAGACAGGTTTTCTCTGTATAGCTTTGACTGTCCTGCACTTGCTTTGTAGACCAGCCCAGCATTGAACTCACAGTGATACACCTGCCTCTGCCTCCCTGAATGCTGGGATTAAAGGTGTGCACCACCGTGCCGGCCAACCCAAGACATTTAATTTTTGAATGGTTCACAAAATGCTTTGAGATAAAAAGGTAAGTTCTTTCTCTTCCAGCTTCTAACAGGGGCTCATGTTCTAACACCAGCCTCATGTCCAGGCTGGTGTTGAACTCACTATGTAGGTGAGGATGACCTTGAATTCTTGATCCCTCTTCTAAGTGCTGGGATGACAGATGCACACCACACATGGCTTCTTTTGGTTTTTCTGAGAAAGAAAAAGAAAGAAAGGAAGGAAGGAAGGAAGGAAGGAAGGAAGGAAGAAAGAAAGAAAGAAAGAAAGAAAGAAAGAAAGAAAGAAAGAAAGAAAGAAAGAAGAAAGAGTTTGTGAGCACATATGGAGATGCATGCTCAGGCCAACCTTGGTTGTCATTCCTAAGGCACAAACCACCTTTGTAAAATTCTTTTACTGACTCGAAACTTGCCAAGTAGGTTAGGCCATCAAGGCCCTAGGGGCCTGCCTATCTGTCTCTCCTGTACTGGGATTACAAGTGTGTGCCACCATACTCAATTTTGTGGGTTCTGGGATCAAACTCAGGTTCTGACTGAGCTACCTTCCCCAGCTTCTTTTTGTAAAAGGAACTTTATCCTCCAGAGGTAATTGTTGTCTTGGAGGCTTCCTGCCTCCACTTGCTAATCTAGGCCTGCTCCTGAGAGCTTCTAGCCTCCCTGCAATCTAACCCAGGCCTAGAAATGTTTTAGCTCCTGAGACTTACTGCTAAATAAACTCACTCTTCTTGTTCTTCCTGAGCTCTGGGCTGGCTGGTTCAACTCAGCTGTTCTGGCTTAAACTCCTCTCCCAGCTGACTTATTCAATCTGGCTTTTCTTTTGGCCTCTGAATTACTCTGCTTGGCCTCAAACCCCAGAAATCTTTTCTCATCTTCTGGCTCCTTCTCATTCTCTGGCTCGTTCTTCACCTGAGTCAAGCTTGCTCTCTCATTCAACCTATTACTGTCCTGGTAAAACTCCCTTCTCTCTCTCTCATCACCCCTTAAGTAGCTTCCCTTTCTTCTCATGAGAGTTGGGTGTATCCTATTCTGTCAAATCTTCTCTGCCACTCAATTAGAGATCACTTTCAAACATGGGTGCTTCCTTCTACAAACTAACTTTACCTTCATTGTTTGCGATTAAAAGCATATACTACCACTCCTAAGCTTTTCTTTACCTGAAATGTATTCTCTACCAGGTTGGGCTTGAACTCAGATCTGCTTGCCTCTGTCTCCTGGACTGAAGGTGTGTTTGTATTCTAGCCAGACCACACAGACCTAGAAGGTCTTTGGATGTGATCTCTTGCCAGAAAAGAGCCGTGTTCTGAATTAAAATTCGTCAATATCGCTTCTTTACAGACAGGTTCTTCCATGTATCCCAGGATGGCCTCAGACTTGCTCTGCACCAAGGAAGACTTGCACTTATACTCCTCCTGAGGCCACCTCCCCAGTGCCCAGGGATTAGGGATTTGCCACCAGGCCCCTCCATATCTTTCCTATGTTTACACAACCCTCAGCATCATTCCCAAGTGAGCATGTGTGGTGCTGAGGATGGAAGCCAGGGCTTTGTGCGTGCTGGGCAGGCAGGCGCTGTGCCACTGAACCATGAACTCAGCTCCTGCTGACTTTTCCCTAAGACAGGGTTTCTCTGTGTAGCCCTGGCTGGCCTGGAACTCACAGTGATCCGCCTGCCTCTGCCTCTTGAGTGCTGGGGTTGCAGCTGTGTGCTCCCAACACTTGGCTTCTCTGTCTCTTTTTGAGACAGGGTCTTATGTAGCCCAGGTTGGCCTCCAAGTTGTTACGTAGCCAAGGATGGCCTTGAACTTCTGCCTCTGCTTCTAGAGTCCAGCTGGACACACCAACTTCTTGTAGCAAGTTGTTTTATAGACATGAAAGGAGCTGTTTGGGGACCTGTCATTATGACTCAGCGATAGAGGGAGAAAAGGATTGACTTTGGATCTAAAGGACTTTCTTACTTGAAGAAAAAAAATGACAAATAATCCCAAAGATAGTATGTGTTTACTATCACTGGCCAAAACAAACAAACAAATATTTATTAAAGTAGATACAGAACTCAGATTTTAATATTGCTGTACATATTTTGTTTGTGAAATAATGCCTATAATTTTATTAACCAAAAATGACGACTGGTAACAGATTTGTTTAATATTCACTCATCAAGCACAGTGTATAATCTTGAGGGGAAATATGACAAAGGCTTATATACAATGATGGACGTTCTTATCATGCACACTGCTTGAAGGTGCATTTAATTCCTTTCTACATATTCTCAAAGACATTCAAGTGAAGACAGATTCAGATTGGTTGAAAAACTCTTCTGTTGGTTGAGGCCCTTCATTTTATCTTTTTGTGACAAGAAAATTCAAAATTATTAATGTTGAATTTCTCATCATACATTCATTAAAAACACAGTAAAAGCAAACAAACAAACAAACCCACAAGTGTATAAAGGAGGGCTGTAGATCGGTTAGTTTAGCTGTCATAAGAGTGGCTTATTTCACTGCTGGGGTTATCTGCAAAAGAAGGGAAATACAACCAAAGAGCTGGAGACAGTTCTTCCAGCTCTTCAGATCTGGCCAAGAAACAACATGGAAACAAAGACAACAGCTGTGAAGCCACAGAGGCTGTTTCTAGTCAGTCACATCCTGATGAGCCTTTTAGGTGTTTTCTTTTTCATAAAGGTAAAAAAATCTGAAAAGAAGACACATTGTGTATACTTTTTTCCCCAAAATATAGATTTTTTTAAAAAATATATATACATATAATATATAGAGGTTGAAATTATGTAAAACCAATAAAGAAAACACCACTGTCGGGTCTGTGGGTGCAGCATATAGGTTATAAAATGTCCCGCAGCAGTTTGGGGCTCTCCCCTCCCTTTTACCTGTTGCATGATTTATAATCACACCTAAGTATTGTCAAGCCTGGAAAAAGGCACTACTGAAAGCAGGTAGTGCGGAGAGCTTGGATATTTAGAAAGAAAATTATTTAAATGAGTACATGGAAATGTAAAGTGGCACATTTTTTTTTGCAACTCATTCCAGTGTCAAAGCATAACAACAGCAACAACAAAAACCTGAAATATACAGATATAGCCAGGAACTATTTTAGTGCAAATATGAGAAATAACAGCATAATTTAAAGTTTCTTAAATAAGATGGTCAGGGTCCAGCTTGTCCCACAATGTTTCTCTAGGAACAAAAAAGTAACGGCACCTGGTACAATGTCTTTAATCATAAAAATCCAGAAAACAAAGATGAAAGTGAAAGCCCACCTACCAAATATTTATTTTAACTTACGAGGGGAATTGAAAGGGAAATTTGTTGAAGATCAAAATATTTTCTTAGATTTGTTGACAAGGGTCAAAAAATAACGAGTTCTTCTGGAGTGGCACACGCAATGCTGGTAGAAAGCTGCCTAGGTGCCAGAGTCTGAGAAAGCCTAACCCTGCCGTCGAGGCTCCCTCAGAAGGTCTCATCGTCATTGCAGTTGGTGGCCCAGTGCCCAAACATCTCACAGATCTCACAGTACGGCCGCTCCTCACTCCGGCTGCCGTGGTGTGTGGAATGGGGAGGGTCTTCTGACATCTGTGCCTGAGTGGGGCAGTCCTCCGTATCGTGGAGATCAAAGCAGTCACAAATGTCACAGAAGAGGCGGGGTTTCTTCTTGGACTGCTTCTCCTGGTCATCACTACAGATGTCAACACAGAAAACCAACAATTTGGTCAGAAGAAACTCAGGAAGTAGTGGTACAGAGAGTTTTAAGATACACAGGGACTAATGACCACCTCATGTAGGAGCTTCAAGAACAGACCTTTACAAAATGTGCAGGTTAGGCTGAGCGATGGCTCAGCTGTTAGAACAGAGTATGAAGGCTCACAACCACCTCCGGGACATCTGATGCCCTCTTCTGGCCTCCAAGGGTACTAGACACACGTGTGGTACACACACACACACACACACACACACACACACACACACACACACATCAGCAAAATAGTCATACACACAAGTGAATCTAATAAAGCGAGCAGCTGGACCACTGTGCTCTGTCACTCTTGCCAGATGTATGGTGGTTTGTCCTGGCAAAGTGGCTCACGGCGACTGTTCTTCTTAGCTGACAACTGCTGGAAAACCTAACTGCTGACACTCAGCTCTCTTCTGATGGGCTGAGCCCTGGCATACCTGTCATAACTGTTCAGATCATCTCCATTGCCGTTCAGTGCGGCCTCAGACATCATCTCCACCTTCATCTTGAGGTCCTGGTTCTTTCTTTGAAGGTCCACTATTACTGAATTGAGAAAATCAATCTGATTTTTTAAAAGAAAGAAAAAGAAGCAGTGAGATATGTAAACGTCTAAGCCACTCACAGACGCAGTATCTAGATGAACTTGGTAAGTACATGCTCACCACAGCTGCAAGTGTGTGTCACAGCCCAACTGTGCCTGCTACAGGGCCTGTGCTTTCCAATCTCACCAAGGAACAGGCTTGCTGAGGGCGTACAATGAACTACAGATAACTGGAATGAGGTCAGGGCTAGCCGCAGGGGTCAGGGAGATTTCTCTCCTCCCTTTCACATCTCTCAGTGTTTGCTACTAAGGAACTATTTTTTACCAAAAAGCACTTTAAACTCATGTCATTGATTTTTGGCAGCTGTAAGTAGACAAATTTCACTTGTCATTCAAACAAATGACATTACATTTACATCACTGATCTGTGGATTGGTGAAATACTACTGATATTTTTCAATAACAACAAAAACAACTTAACTGCCCACAGTCATAATTTCACATTTCTGAATACACAGGCATGATTTACTCTTCCTTCTAATACATATATATTTGTGCATGTGTGAGTGAGTGCTTGTGCACATGCGCAGATCTGAAAATACAGTTCAGAGGCAGAGCACTGCTTGGTATCTGTGAGGTCCTGGCTTCATTTCCTGGCTTCATTAATGGATCAACAAATAAATAAGCATTAAAACTGCCTAAATTCTAGAACTGTTTCAGTTCTTTTCAGATCTGTAGATTTGAAAAAGTTACATAGAACTTTTCTTCAGGTCACTTGACTGCTCAGCAATGGGACATCACACCAGAACATCTTCAAGAAAGACACAGGGGCTTAACAGAGAAGGCCAAGTTCTGTTGAGAAGGGATGTGATTTGTGCCAGCACATACAGGAAGGGCACCTGTTCCAAGAACAGCTGGACAGCAAAGATAACAAAGTGACCATCAGAAAGTAACATGAACACATTGTCTTTTAAGGGTACTCTAAAAACAAAACATTCTTCCCTCTTTGACAAAGTAAAAGTTTGGGGCCTAAAGAGATGGGTCAGCAGTTAAGAGCACTGTCTGCTTTTCCACAGATCCTGAGATTAATTCCCAGCAACCACATGGTGGCTCACAACCATCTATACTGGGACCTGAGGCCCTCTTCTGGCCTGCAGGTATACATGCATACAGGGCACTCATCCCTCATTAAATAAATAAATAAATCTTAAAAAAAGGCAAAAGATTTCATTTCTCTATATTGAAAAGTTTCTCTCTCTCTCTCAACACACACACACACACTTTACCTGCTATTTTTTCTTTTCTTTTTTTTTTTAATAGACTCTTGCTAAGTACTGAGAGCTGGCCTCAAACTCCCTATGCAAACATGGCGCACACCTTTAATTCCAGCACTCAGGAGGCAGAGGCAGGCTGCTCTCTGTTACTTTGAAGCCAACCTGGTCTATATAGTTAGTCCCTGTTTCAAGCAAACAAATAAAACAAAACCCCAAACTCAATTCACTTTGTAGCAGAGGAGCACCTTGAACTTTTATTTATTTTTATTATTATTTTTTTTAAAGACAGAGGTCTCACACTGCCTCTGGCCTCAAACTAACAGAGATCCTCTGCCTCCCAAGTGCCGGGATTACAGGGATGTGCCACCACACCTGGGTTTCTTTCTTCTTTTATTCTAGATTTGTGTGTGTGAGTGTTTTTGTGCCTGTGTGGCTGGTGGAAGTCAGGAGGGGTCACTGGATTCCCTGGGACTGGAGTTCAGGATGGTTGTGGAACACCTTTGGGTGCTGGGAACTGAACCCGGTCTTCTGTAAGAGCAACTACTCTTACTGAGTTGTGTCTCCAGGATGACTTTCAAGTTGCATCTCCTAAATAATTTTGCTAGGCTCCATTCCAGGGGCGAGGAAATGAAACACACAACCACACACACGTGCACACAAATTAAGAAGCATAAAACGAACCATTTGCTGATGGGAAGGAAAGTGTTGGCGGCGGCGGCAGAAACAGATGGGAGCAGAAAGAAAAGGGGGAGAGAAAACAATGTTAGTGCTGTGCTCTGCTGTGAGGCAAACAGACAGCGCTGGTGCTGGCTCAGTGTGAGCCTGAGAGCTACTTAAGGTAACTCCTTGCAGTGCTGTGTTTAATCTATACCCACAGGCCTAGAGATCACAGGATCCTGTCCACCAAGAGGAAGCTGATTACATTATGGTACATCACACAACAGAATACTACACAGCTAAAGAAAGGGTAAGCACAGAGTGGTTTATGTCTATGCTACTACTTATGTTAAAAAAAAAAAAAAGTGTAGAGGGAAGCAGCTGTGTTGGTGTTCCACACCCGGGATCTAGCAATTGCCAGGCGAGGGAGGAGAAGCACCAAAGTTCAGAACCAATTAGGGCTACTAATAAAACCCTGTCTCAGAAAAAAAAAAAAAAAAGCCAGGCTGGGGTGGTACATTTCTTTAATCCTAGCACTTGGGAGGTAGAGGCAGGTGGATCTTTGTGAGTTCAAGACCAGCTTGATCTACAGAGGGAGTTCCAGGACAGCCAAAGCTACACATAGAAACCCTGACTCAAGCAAAACAAAACAAAAACCAAATAAACAAACAAAAACCACAAAAGAAAAAAAATTAAAGTATCGTAGTGTGTGTGTGTGTGTGTGTGTGTGTGTGTGTGTGTGTGTACGCGTGATTTAGGGCTCTTGCTATGTCACATAGGCTGCTTTCAAACTCCACAGTTCCAAAGAAGTGCTACAGCAATAGGTATGTGCTGCCACACAGCACATCTAGCTGGACATTTAAAAAATCCCTGTAAAGCTGAGGTTTCCGTGCCAGGAATGGAGGAAACTGAACAGCAGAGACTGCAAGACTCTTTTCCGTATATTTTAATGTTCAACATTACATTCTCAAAATACCTAACGACTGAAAAACAGGAAGACACAAGAAGCAGTAATGAAGGCGCATTACCTGGCTCTCCTGAGCTCTCTCATCCTCTTCTGCCTGAGCATCAGTATTACCTTGTATTTAACACAAGAAGAAGAACAATCAGAGGGATCACTAGAAAATATTCAAGCCAGTTCTTTGATGCTGCAGTGCTGGGGTGCCATGAGATGCTCATTTCTTGTCTATTTGAGAATGGCTATGAATCCCTGTCTGCTTTTTGGTCATTACTGGGTCTCACAGATGCTGGCCCTGGACCTTCATGTATCCTCTCTTAAGATGGTCACCAATGTACTCGTGCCTGATTTGTAAAGATGCACTCCAGCGTCTTCTACCATGATTTCTGTCCTCCTTTGCCTTGCACTTTGAAACGTCATAGCTGCAGCAGTCATGTACTAACTTGTGTGTTATAACAGCCACAGAGCATGCCAAGACTCAATACCCAGCACGCTTGTGACTAGCTTGTGACAAAGTGGTGGGAGAGCTGGGGGCAGCGCAGCTGGGTAGCACATTGGAAGGGCACCTCCACTGGGAGAGGTCCTCTGGAGGAGCCCCACGTGGGCACCCTTTTACCTGAGGAGCTGCTGAGCTGCCTCTTGTTCTCTTTGAGTTGAAGCTCCAAGTTCTTGACCTTGAGCTCCAGCTTCACCTTATCAGACTCCAGAGTCTGCACAACTGAGTGCAGAGACTTGGCAGAGGCATTTTCTCCTCTGAGCACTGTGACCTGCAATACAGAGGTTGGGCTCAGGCCAGAAGGAGGGCAGAATGTGGTGGCAGGACCATCCCCCATAGGACTCTACCTCATTCCTCAGCTTCTCCAGCTCTGCGTCCTTTTCTGTGAGTAAGGCACTGGTGAGACTGATGGATTTCTGCAAAGAGGCTTTCTCTTCATCAGCGTCTTTTATGTACTCGGATTCTCTAAAAGACCGGAGAGTTAAAAGAGTTCCAGAAATCAACTGAGAGAGTGGTCAGCAAGCAACTGTTTCAGGACAGATTTGAAAGTAACTTTAGTTAACATTGTTTAAAAAAAAAAAAAAAAGAGAGAAAGGTGTAACAGAGAAGTAGCATAGGGACTAAGGCTATTATGCCTGTAAATGTTACTTACTGCGAAAGAGAGAGAGAGAGAGAGAGAGAGGGAAAGGTTTATATGCATAGGCATGCAGAACCTGCATGTCACTGTGTCCATTTGAACTCAAAGAGACAAGTTAATACATTTGGAAGATGTAGATTTTTTAAAAAAATAATTGTTGCATCCCCACAAAAACTATAGCAAAATATATAGTTGAATAGTGTTACTTCTGGAAAGAATAATTACCAAGCAGTGACAATTAAAATACATACATGCAAAGCAATTACACAGATGTCATGCAGAGCAGTTTTATGCTGGAAATATCAGTTGGTTCTCACTAATTTCAGTAACTTTTTAGCAAATTATGAGGTTGTGTTTTTAAGATTGTGTGAGCCAAAACAGTAGCAAAGATAGTATTATTCAAACTGGGAGATAATTGCTTGCTGCTTCTATAATTGAACTGCAGAGAAAGGCTACAGCAGAAGAGGACATGGCTCTTCATGGGCAAAACAGAACATGAGGAGTTTCACAGGAGTGTGGCCCCTGTTCTCTGCTGGCTTAATGAGGGAGGGAGAGGCCTTTGGAGAAATGCAGCTGCCCACTGCAGAGCTGGGGCTGAGAGAGGAAAGGGTGAGGGGACACAGGAGGTGAGACACTAAGGCGGCCCTCAGCCCAAAGGAGGGCTGCTGAGGTGTGGGCATGTGTGATATGTGGGTGTAACTAAAACTGTGTTGTGAAATACAAACATGCCGAGGTCACGGAAGTCATGATTTAGTGAGGGACTGTCACAAGTCAGAAGAGACCAAGGAAAAAGGACTACACGATTGCAATGCTATTTCTTAGCTTGGATCCTGGATAAGAAAAATGGCTGTGATGGAGAACTGCAGAGAGCTGAGTGGTGATGACTTTGTGGTTTGGGCACTGGCCCTGTGGCTATGTGACATGTTCACAGTGGGCAGCTGAGAAGGGAAACAGCTCGCTGTACAACCTTTACAACTCTTCTATAAACCTAAGACAAGTCTTTAGAAGAAAAGATTCTTAATTTTTAATAAACAGATCTTGTGTCACCAAATTACTTTAGGGGCAGGGAAAAAGAGAGAGAGAGAGAGAGAGAGAGAGAGAGAGAGAGAGAGAGAGAGAGAGAGAACAGTGTCTCAGGCTAGCGCTCAGGCCACACAATCTCAGACCCTCCATCAATGCAGGTGGTCACCAGCAAGAGTTCGTAACCAGCAACCAAATCACCGCCAGTTCTACAAGAAGCAGGTGGGGGAATGCTGAGCAAGTGGCATTTACTCTGTTTTCAAATCAGTTAGAGGAATAGGAAACGGAGGTCCAAGTTAGAGATGGCAGAAAGTATGGCTGGTTAGTGAGACCCAAGGTATCCGGCACATGAATTACAAAATTCTCATGGTTTATGATAAACTGAAACTCTATACAAAGATGAAAATAAATGTGTTGTATTTATCTCATTGTGTGGCTTACACTTTTACACTCCAGAATGATGAGTAGTAAGAAAAGAATCTGAGACTTTACAGAAATGTTCTGAATTAATAACTGGGAAGAAAGGAACATCGATGCTGCTGAAGTCCTGAGTGAGTGCTAGGAAATAGGATGCATCTGAATTAGGGCGGGGCTTCTCAAGTGGGAGGCATGAACAAGCAGTCTTACATTGGGAAAAGTAAGGTTCTGCTGCTATCCAAAGATGCAGTGAACTTGGGCTCTTTGCATTTCTCTGAAACATATTTGGCACTTTGTTCTATCATAAAAATGAATCCTGGCACTTCACTTTCCACTGACACTCAGTTTGAAAACATAATTTTAAAGGTTTGAACTAAAAATTAGCATGACTAGAGTTTGCTGAAAATATATGTGGATTCCCCTTTGCCCAAAGACCTAATCAACTAAGATCCCATGGCACTTAGTACTGAGGACGGACCCAGTAGCTGGCAGAGGGTCACCAACCTCTGTGCTTATTCTGTGTACACACAATCCCAAGCCATGTGATTTGCTAAGAAGATGGAGGCAGGATGTTGCCTAAACAAATCATCCAAAGGACACATGCTGAAGAAAGAGATGGCTCAGTGGTGAAGTCACTGCCACCAAGCCTGATGACTGGAGTTTGATCCTGAGAGTCCATGTGGTGTAAGGATCCCCCTCACCCACACCCATCCACACACACACACTATACACACTAAATGTTAAAGAAGAAAAAAAAAAGAGAAAGAGGAAGAAAGAAAGCAGGAGGTCTACCAGATGAAAGGGCACACAGGCTTGGCAGTTCATCTTTGTGACAGATCTTCAGTTATGGCTTTTTAGGCGATTTCTATGCCCTAATTCCTCTGTTCAAACCAAGAGGGGCTGAATTAAAACATTTATGCCAATATTACTGATGTAGGAGAATCAAACTGTTAGTTTAAACCATGTTGGCTAGAATACTAACAATACCAAGAAGGGAGGATAAAACAGTATGAAAGAAGGCATCAGGGCCAGAAACTCTTGTCCCATCCCCCAAGGGAATGTGTCATTCAGATTCTTTTCTTACTACTTACATAAGAAATAAAGTCCAGTAATGAAGCAAATACCTTAAAGTGTTACTGGGAAAGCTTTAAAATGCAAGATAATAAGAACCAAATATTAGAAACATGAAGAAAAATGCAAATACAGTAAGGAAAACTAAATTTGCACCCAAGTTCTTTGCTGTATATAGATATCAAAAAGAAGCATTTGTGTGTGTGTGTGTGTGTGTGTGTGTGTGTGTGTACACTGCTGAGCATATTTTACAAAACAAAAGCAAGACACAGAGGGACAAAGGCAGCCAAAAATATATACAACAATTTGGTTTACTAAAAATATATGAGATTTATTTATTATAACGTGGATAGACTTTCTTTAGTCTTACCATGAAAGACACACAGATATAGCAAAGGAAGCAAGAGTAGGAAAGGGAAAAGAGAGGGATGAGATGAGCATTGGTAAGTAGCGCAAGCTCGGAGACAGTCAGACAGTTACAACCCACAGTGAGCTGAGCAAGCTGGGGCAGCACAGGCTGCTTCACAGGTGGAGGCAGGACTCGCATTCCTCAAGGGCTGACATTCTGTCGCACCAGAATGGACGTAGACCCCCACAAACCTATGTCTAAAACTGTGGCTTTGCTGGTCCTTCTTTGACATTAAAAGGCCCAGAGAAAAAAGGAGTCAAGCTAGTTCTCCAGTGTGCACCAGCTGGGCAGCCATGGAGGGGCACACCTCCAGTTCCAGCAGTTAGACAACTGCTTTTTCCCCCACTTTTGTTTTGGTTTGGGTTTAACGCAGGGTCTCACTATGTAACCCTGACTGGCCTGAAACTCACTGTGTAAACCAGGCTGGCCTTGAACTCAGAAAGATCCTCCTCCCTGTGCCTCCTTAAAGGTGAGAGCCAACACCCTGCCTGGAACCTGTTCTTAAAAGATGTGTGCCCAACTGTCATCCAGCGTTTCAAATGATTGGTTTTCAATTCCGAGAAAAACCTTCAGTACATAATGCCTGCAACACAATGTTTATAGATACCAAAACCCCAAATCAAATGCTACTGATTTCTTTACAATAATCTCATGTAGCCAGATTAGCCTTAAACTTGTGTGTAGCTGAGGATGACCTTGAACGTTCTTCCATGACTCCTACCTCTACCTTCCAAGTGCTGGGATTGCAGGTATGTTCTATTATGCTTAGTTTATAATTTATTTTTAAAGTCATTTTGTTTACTTATTTACTTACTTGTTTGTTTATTTATTTTTTGTGTACATGTGTGTCAGGTGTGCATGCCATGGCACATGTTATAGAAGTCAGAAAAAAATTGCTTGAATCAGTTCTTTCCTTCTATGCCTGAGGATTAAACTCGGGCATCAGGCTTGGTGGCAAGTGCTCTTACCCACTGAGCCATCTCAGCAGCCCTTAGTTTACACTCAGAAAGGGCAGCTTTAAGATTGTCAAATCCCATGGAAGGCTATTCCTGGATGGGGAGGAGGAGTTGGGGGTTGCTGTATAGAACCCAGGACCTTACACAAGCTAGGTTCTTAACAACTGTGTGCTGCATACCTACCTAGCTTGCAGGGAAGCAGAGACTTACCCCAGGCATAATTGCTTGACTTAAAAGAGCAAAGGCCATGGGATATATAAGCATCAGACTTTGAGGTATTCATTTCTTAATTATTTTTTCATGTTTTTTTTTTTTTTTTTTTTTTTTTTTGAGACAGGGTTTCTCTGTGTAGCCTTGGCTGTCCTGGACCAGGCTGGCCTTGAACTCACAGTGATTCGTCTGCCTCTGCCTCTGGAATGCTGGGATTATAGGTGTGGACACCATGCCCAGCTTCTATTTTAGTTTTTTAAAGCAGAATTTTGCTATACAGCACAGGTTGGATTCAAATCTATGATCCTCCAGCGTCAGCCCTCTGAATGATGGAATTACAGGCATATTCTATCCTGACTTGGCCTAAATATTTGAACTTCAATGGACCACATTTATCTCTACTCAAAAGTACTTGGAAAGTTAATATTATGGAGGGATAATAAATAATAGAAATAAAATAGTATTACTTATTATTGAAAAATAATAAACTATCCCATAAAGTCAGTACTTATATGAAAGTGAGTGTTATATATGCAATCGTAATATTGTTCATTACTAAAACCAGGAAGTAACATCAGTATGAGGCAATCTGATTTTAGAGCTCTTCCAAGCAAATGTAATTGGAAATGGCTTAAAGTTGTAAACATCCAAGATTTGCACAAATGGATCATCATAACTCGTCAGTTGTGAGCACTGACATACCACAATGCCATTTTCTGAATACAGGAAGCTGACTGTGTTCCACAAACTAGCACACTCCACCTTCTGAAACTTTCCTTGTTAAGCACATATCAATAAACACATAGAGAGCCTACCTCTTTTTCATTTCTAACAACTGATTATTGAGCACAGATCTTTCTTCTTCCAGCTGAAAAACAAAAACAAAAAGAATTCAGTTGCCAGCAGTCCACAGGGAGTCCACTGCCGCTTTACACAGCCTGCATCAGGGTGGCACATGCTGCTGCCTTTCTCTCAAGCAGTGAATTTGGCAAGAAGCCACTGCCAAGATGGTAGCTATCTCTTTAAAATCTACTTATGATCAGACGGCTCGCCCCTTTCTTGGTAAGCCTGGGAATAAGAAAAATGAAGTCATAGCACTTTGAACAATTATAGCAATTTTGTTTGGTTTTTGTTTTTGTTGAGACAAGGGCCTATCATGTAATCTTGGCTAGACTGGAACTCACTGTACAGACCACACATCCTTCTACCTCTCAAATGTTGGGATCGAAGGTATACTCCAGCACATCCATCTCAGGTAGTTCAAGCTGACCTAGATTTTGCTAGTTGGCAACTAGTGGTTTTGAACTCTTTGACCTCCAGCTTCCACCTCCAGAGTTCGGGGATACAGGTCAAGGTTACCACACCCATCCCTACAAAGCATATGTCAAGCTTTCAATAAATGTTTGTTCACTGAATGACACCTCCAATATTAGCATCCTGGCTGCTTTATTTAGATCCCAGGGGTCAGTGTCAGGAACTTGCAGAAGCCAAGACTGAGGCTACCTGTTCTCTGCAGAGCTCTTATGATTTATCTACTGATTCAGCATACACCCAGCAAAGATACTTTCCTGTCATCCTCAAAACAGAGGTTACAGAAGAAATCCCTGCAGTTTTTCATTTTAGTATAAAATCCTGTTATTAATATTCCATAAAAGATCACAAACAAGAGCTAGTTTGTATCTTAGCAGGTAAAGATAACTTGCAGCTTTTATATAGAAGAAAGGTACTTTGACCAGATTTATTTGTTTGTTTGTTTTGAGACAGGGTTTTCTGTGTAGTCCTGGTACCTTTGGTTGCTATTTGCACGGTATTTCATCTTTTATTTCTTTCTTTCAACTGCTTTGTGTCTTTGTAAACTTTGTCTTTTGTAGATAGCACATAGTTAGATCATACTTTAAAACTTTTTGAAAAACCACTTCTATCCTTTAGTTCGAGTATTTTAAGCCATTTATATTTAATGTGATGACAGATAAGGTTCCGTATTGCATTGATTCTATTTTATATGGCCTAGCAGTAATGCCAAAAACTATAGGAAATTTTCAGATTAAGTAGTGACTAATTATTTAAAGGAATCTTTTTGATATAGAAAATCTATTTTGTTTTTTCAGATAAGATCTCTCTATTAAGCCTAGGCTTATTTAAATACACAATTCTTTTGTCTTGGCCTCTCAGATGCTAAGATTATAGACACATGCCACTACATATGGTATAGTGATTGAAGGGTCAGCTACATGACTTACATAATTACTCATCCACATGCAATGGTGTGATAGCACACCTTTAATCCCAAGACACTCAGAAGGCAGAGGTAGGTGGGTCACTGTGATCTTTAAGCAATCCTGGCCTACATAGTGAGTACCCGGCCAGCCAGGACTACATAATGAGATCAAAACAAAATACTTACCAATTTACGTAAACTAGACCTCAAAAAAAGATGACTTAGGCAAGAAAGCAAGTTTGAGTAATCTGTAAAATATTACTTCATTTTCTTAGCAACGTAATTTTTGTAGAAAATAATAAAAGTGTCTGCATTTCCCCATTTGCAAATGCTGATATACATATAGATAACAGTAAGGAAAGACAACTAAACCATTACAATGTTTTTTCAATGAAACCCAATGAAGGAGGAACAATTTTTAAATTTCATTTATCTGTTTTGGTTCATGTTACAAATAGAGAGAGACAGTGATTGCTGGGGTTGTCACGACATGCAGGCCAGACTGGCTTCAAATTAGCGCTCTTTCTGTGTCAGCCTCCTCAACGCTGACTCACAGGCATGGACCACCATGCACAGCTACATGTATGACATATTTGACTTTAAAATAACATTTCAATTTTTAAGGAATAATAGTGTTTAGTTTTCTTCAGATAAAAAATTTTTATAGGCTAAGCATGCTGATACATGCTGTAGTCCCAGTTATTGAGGAGGTTGAGGCAGAAGGATCATTTGATCCCAGTTCAAAAGCAGCCTGGGTAATATAGTAAACCAGTTCTAAAATAAAAACAAAAACAAAAAATGGGAAGAAAAATAAGAATTTATAAATTTGTTTTAAAATAATACTCAGGACATTGGGAATGGTGGCATACACCTATAACCCCAGCACTTACTGAGTGGGCAGGGGAATGAGGATTAAGAAATTGAGTCCAGTATATATCAAAAGACCTTGTCCCCCCCCCAAAAAAAAATCAAAAGCCAACCCAAATCTAACAATTTAGGGTATCCAAACATATTAGTCTATGCCTATAATCTTCAAACTCAGGAGATCGAGGCAGGCAAATAAGGAGTTTGAGATCACTCTGGGGTACATAGCAAGATCCATATCTCAAAACAAACAAACAAATAAAAAAACTACTCAGGAAATGTTGTAGAAGATGTATGGTGCATTGCTGCAAAAAAGAGCAGCCAAGAACTCATCACTAATGATATTTGAATCAGGAACACTGCACTGGTGGTCCCTCACCCCTGCCTAGGCTTGACATTTTCATAATTAAAGCTTAAAAGTAAAATACAGATAACTGGAAGAAATTTTGGAAGGTTAATATTAAGAGGAAAAATGGCAATAAAAGCTGTGTGCAAATATTCACAGTTGGGGATATTAAGCCAGAAAAGTATCCAAGAGCTCACATCAAAGGTAGCTAGAGATGGCTCAGCAGTTAAATGCACTGGCTGCTCTTGAAGTGAGCCAGGCTTCAGTTCCCAGCACACACATGATGGCTCCCAACTGCCTGTAACTCCAGTTCCAGAGGATCCAGTGCCCTCTGGCCTCCACGGGCACTGTGCTGCATTCACATGCTGCACAGACAGACATACTTAGGCAAAATACCATATACATAAAATAAAAATATATACATCTTTAAAAATAAACTAGCAAATGGGAAAGGAAAAACAAATGAAAAAAAAAAGTGCTATGTACCCTGCTGACTTCCAACCCATCATTTAAGCCAACATCGACTAGAGTAGGTGAAGTGACGGCCACAAGCAAACAGCAACTCTGCTTTCAAAGGCTCAGTGAAGCACTTGAGTAACAGTGTGTGTTACTCAAGAGGTGTGGCAATTCCACTTTGCTTCCTGCTGCAATATGAAACAGGGTAGTCGCATAGTGGGTGCTCAGGATCTCCAGAGTGAATGAATGTGTCCGAATGCTGTGCTCTCTGTGAGTATGATAGTAGCACACTTGGAAGCCAGCTTTGCACAGGATGAACTCCCCTGAAAACCTAAGCTGAATCTGTTTTTACAGTTCTTCTAGTGAGGTAGTTCATTTGGGTTATTTCAGTCTCTTCTGCTAGCGAGTGTTCTGAGGTCCAAAATAGCAACTCTACCTTTGCATCACAAAATACATTCTCTGTGTCTGAGGATTTCTTGTCTCGCCTCCTACACACAGACAGACAGACTTCTGCTCTTAGAAGAACAGATGGAAATGAAAAAAGGAAGGGAAGGATGCAGTAGGTATTTCTGTGACACAGGGCTTTCAGAGACAAAAGGAGGATGGTCGAGAAGGAAGGTGCTGCTGTGGGATCCCTCTCAGGAAAGAACTGTGTACCAGCTTCTAGGAGAAGGATCTGGACGCAGCTCCTTCAAGGACTGCCAAAATGAAAGAGCCACTTCTGCAAGTCCACACCATCTCCTAAGAGGGACCATATCCAGTGACTGGCCAATAGAGAATTCAAAGACTGTGGGTTCAGTGGGTAAAGACCCTTGCTGCCAAGGTATAAACTAAGTGCTATATCCTGCACACACTGTCTTAATCCTTAGTCCTGGCTCCCAGGTGCTGAAGACAGCTACTTTCCCCAGTCCCCTAGAATCTCTGTGCCATATTCTCTATCCAGGAACAAACACACCTTTTAGCACACAGCCAAAGTGTAAAAGAACTATTCCCTTCAGCCCAATGCCTTAGCATTCACAGCCTAGACATTTGGAACCAGGAACCAGGACCAGGGAACGGCTCTCTAAAACTTCTTTCAAAAGCTAGAGCTGAGCAGAATACTTGATAAATCTAGAGCAGTGGTTCTCAACCTTCCTAATGCTGTGATCCTTTTAATACACTTCCTCATGTTGTGGTGACCCCCAACCATAAAATTATTTTCATTGCTACTTCATAACTAATTTTGCTACTGTTATGAATTGCAAAGTAAATATCTAATTTGTGTAACCCCATGAAAGGGTCATTTGAACTCCTCCTGGGTAGTAACCCACAGACTGAGAACCATTGGTCTAGAGGCAGCTCTCAAGCAAGAAACTTAAACCATGTCAGTTCAGGGAAGACCGTGAGTAACCCCACAGGACACTAGTCTATTTCCTATTGTAACGACTGACAAGTGAAAGACTCCCTGAACAAAGCGGGGCTGCCGGCCTCAGGGACCATGCTGTACATAACATTACTATTTTCTTACAGAAGAATTAATTTCATTGTGTTTTTTTAATTAAAGACACTCTTTAAAGAGATTTAACAATGCTATATAGAAACAAAATAAAAAAGAGGAAAATATCTCTCATTGCTGTCTCTCAGAGACTCAAAACAGCATCAGCTAACTGTGCCTGGTTGTTTTTATTTTAGTTAGTGTGTGTGAGCACTCAGGCACATGTGTCTTGAGGTCAGAGGACAACTTCTGGGATTTGGTTTTCACCTTCCACTGTACTGAGGCAGGCAGGGCCTCTCCGGTTTCTGCTGCTACACTCTGCACTGTGTGCTCCAGGTCAGCTGCCAGCAAGCTTCTGGGCAATTAACTGTCTAGTCTCTGCCTCCCGACCTGCCTTATGAGTGCTGGGGAGTACAGATCCACACCATCTCATTCGACTTTCGCTTATTTGTTTACTGCTGTTCCTCAGGCAGCCTGGCCAGGGGGCCACTATGTCGACCAGGCTGTCCCTGAATTCATAGGGATGGACCTGCCTCCCATGGACTGTAGGCACGGGGTCATGTTTTCACACAAGTGCTGGAGCTCCAACTCCAGTTGTGAGACACGCATGTGTGTGTGCAGGTGCGCTTAACCCTTTTATCAGGTGAGCCAGCTCTCTGGTTGTTTTAATAATTTTAGTAGGAATGTGCTTTTCTGCTTAGCCTCTGAAAACTTTCTAAATTCTGAGTTTCAATACTAACTTTTATTATATTATGTATGATGATATGTATGGGGCTTATCAGCACTCACACACATGCATATCGACATGCACAAAATTTAAAAGAAATACAACACTAACAAAATATTAAATCAGTTTTGACTTGCTTGGATTAGGATGGAATTTCTAACATTTCTGATATGGCCCTAAACACAATATTGTATTACATATTTGTGTGAAGCACTTTTCTGAGCTTTGACGGTTATAAAAAGGTCTCGCTATGTAACTCTGGCTGGCCTGGAACTCACTATGTTTTTGTTTGTTGTTTGTTTTTTTTTTCAAGACAGGGTATTTCTGTGTAGTCTTGACTGTCCTAGAACTCACTGAGATCCCACCTGTTTCTGCCTCCTGAGTGCTTGGACTAAAGGCATGCACCACTACTGCCTGGCAAAACCACTACATAAAGAACAGGCTAGCCTCAAACTCCCAGAGATCCATCTGCTTCTAATTTCCAAGTGTGTTGGTATAATTTCTTGTGGAATTTACCCTTGTTCACTTAAATGCTGATTTCTCACCCCCATTATCTGGTTTCAATCCAGACATTGCATTGTGATGCTTATTCTAAGCATCATCTGTCTCAAGTTTGTATAAACATGCCACCATTTATTCTCTGTATTGTCAATAAAACAATCAGCCAATGCTGAGCAATGGAGGAATAGGATGGCACATCCTGGTCCAAAGGGGAGGAGAAGGAAGTGAGTAGCAGGAGGAGAGCAGAGATGGAGAGGAGAGGACTTAGAACCATGTGGAGAGATGAAGTGGACCTAAGGTATGACTAAAAGCAAGTATAATGGGTAAAATCTGTATGGTAGTAAACTATGCGGGCTTGGAGGTTTAGGATGGAGTAACTATTGCCCAGCATTGTGCTCTGGGTTAACTAAATACATCTAGTCTCTGTGTGGTGATTTGGGTATACAGCTGGTTTAGGAATAACTGCTGATTAACTAAAAGATTAATTAATAATAAATATTAATAATTCAATAACAAATGGCACCCAACTAATCTAAGTATCCACACCCTTTAAATCATACTTTATCATAATTTGGAGGGGGGAATAAGCTCCCAGCGATACAACCCAAACTCAAAACCTAAAAACTCCCAGGTCAATTACTGTCTCTTTACGAAAGAAAAACTCTTAAAGAGGCCCAGGAGCAAAAGATACCCTACAGTGGGCAGACCTGAGACTTAACATAACAAAACTGGCTGTGGCTACAGCGACAGTCTAGCAGGAGGGGTACACAGGCATGGCTTCCTTATACCGTGGCTGGCTCAGCTCAGCAGCCATGGCTGGAAAGAAAGGAACTGGAGGCAGACAGAACTTGGCCTAAAACTGGACCTAAAATAAAAAATGCCATAGCAGAAGGTGTTTTAATTCTTTTTGGCTTTGTTTTGGTTGTCATAATCACGGATCTGGTTGCAATATGTTTAATGGTAATGGCTCTTCTCCATGTCTTCTCCAAGAAAGTTCAAGGAGAAAATAGGGAAAAAGTCAAGGGATGGACTACTAAGTTACAGACAATAGAAAGGGCACTCTTCCTAATAAAAATTTTAATAACAGCTAAAATTCAAAGCTCTCTGGCTGCAAGATACTTGTCAGTTCTTTCTGGTAAGGGTCTGCCAATTCACTGTAACAACTAAATTCAAAAAAATAACCAACTGGGCTTCGCTTGTTGACACAACTGACCCAAAACTTAAAATTTTTCTTGTCTCTTTGATTTTCATTTAAAGGCTTTGAGTTACAACGATATTGATTTGAGAAAAAATATTTGAACAAGTTGGTGAAGGCACATGCCTTTAATCCCAACACAAAGCAAAAAGAAACAGGCAAGTCTCTGAATTCTGGATCAGCCTAATTTACATAACAAAAGCCAGGATGGCAACTCCTGCTGTTTAGTCACTTCAGAGATAGTCTAAGATTCAAAATGACAAAATTTTCCTTAAGGTTACAATTGGATTCACATCAATTTTAGGTTTATATAAAGAGAGATGATGTCACACTGTTCTGGAAGCTGGCTTATTCTTTTGAACATGAGACATTTTCGTGGGGGACAAATGTTGGTCATGCCTGATGGAAAAAAGACACAGGAGGCTTACAGATGGCAAAGTACACGCCAGCCTAGTTAAGTCCAAAAACTAAAAAATTATAATTCATATGTTTAAAAGGCGAAAGTGTCCATCCCATATCAAAAAGGGGGCAGACCAAAGATAGCCACAACCAAAGTAAAAACCCAGGTACAAGATGCCTAGGGTACACTTAAATGCTAAGGGAGTTTATTCAAAGTTTGGCTATAAAGGCATAAGTGCCCATTCTATATGAAAAAGGGGATAGAACAAAAATAGCTACAACATATATAAAAACCTAGGACTAAACCTCTAAACAGGTACAAGATGCCTAGCATATACTTAAACTCTAAATTTAAAAGGAGTTTATATAAAGTATACTTAAAACATGCCTTTTCTATTGTTCAAGGCAACTAGCTTATCTCTTTAATGGGAGGCTTCTCTCAGGAAATAGGTAGCAGCTTGGCCTAATACAACAGGCACCCAAGAGCCCCCCCAAAAAGATATTTTGATATATACAACCTTGTTTTGATTTCAACATAACGATTGTATGTTCAATAATAATGATAACTTATATTGATGATCCCTTTACATGGGAACAACTCTGAAACTTGACTGTGATATAAAATATATCTACAGCCAAAATTTCAACAATACATGGCTAATAAATCCTTGGCTACAATATCCTCAAAAATTATTATGTCACTCTTTTAATTGGCATAGATAAAACTGGTTTACAGTTTGGTTTCATCCTGCACATCTCATACATTTATAATTTTAGGACTGTACAATGCTTGTGAGAAATTATATGTTTGCAGAACAAAAGGACTGGACACCAGAGACCTGGTGATGAAACCTGACAAAAAATCCTCCTTCCAACATGCTAAGTCATTGACACATCTGCTCCAGCATCTTGCATGTTCCAGCATTCTGCTTGTTTCTGCTTCAACTGCTTCAATTGCTGTCTCTCATCAAAGCCTGCTCCCAAGAGAGCTTTGAATAAAGCTACTAATTTCAATTGGTCCAGCATTTTAGACTGTTCCAAACAGGACTTCCATTAAGCCTGAAATTTCTCAATATTCAAGGACTGGACCACAAATGTTATATCTTAATTAACCATTTTCCCCCCCAATTTTCATTGGGCCCCCTAACAAAAATGTCCAAAATGTCAGCTAGAAGAAATCCATGAGAACGGCGTCCAATTTTCCTTAAGGGGGGTTCGGTAGGTTTTTGGTTGTTTTCTATGGCTATGAATGTTTATTGTCATTGGAAGATGTTTTTAAATTATTAATGGTCTTTCTCAGAGAGAAAACAAGGTTAGACTCAGGGATTCCTCTCTTTTTTCTTTTCCCTTTTTCTTTTCTCTATCTTTCTTAGATAAGAAAAGGGGTTAAAAAGAAAGAGGGGAATACAGGGACATCTTATAGGAATAAATAAGATAAAAGGTAGATTATTGAATCTATTCAACTTAAGGTTTTGTTTGTTATTCTCAAATAAGGTTAATTTTAATTTTGTTATAGGATTTTGTATATTGATGCAAAAATAAGTGTACTTTAATACGCTGGTAAATTTTAGTATATTGATACAAATTCAAAGTTACTCCCTATACTTTTAAACTGCTATTACCAACTGTTTAGTGTATTAGGTAACACAAGTTAATTGCTAATTAAACAACTTGGTCTAATTTATCACAGGAGCATACATCCTAGAGTTTAACAGATAGATACGATTTTGTTGACAGATTGATTACATAAAGATAGGTAAGTTTTCAAAAACTTCAGAGAACTACAGAATATGGCATTTAAAAATGTCTTTATTATTTTAAAGATTCTTTGACAATGAGACCGATCATCTCCTGGCAGCACCCTGCCTACCTCAAAGATGATGATGAGCATCAAAGAACCTCCATATGGAGATGGCTTCTAATGTGGCAAATAAACCAGCCGGGTAAAAAGAAAATGCCCTTGTTTCACAACAGACAGAATTCTGCCAAAAATGGGCAAGCTTAAATGCAGGATAAGTTGACTGCCGAACTCTGCCAAGACAGGGTAAGCAAGTCCTAAACAGTTCCTGCTTCATATTATGTCTGTCAAATATTCTGAGCCAGAAGGCTGAAGATGATGCTCCAACTATGCTCCATAGTTATAGAAAGTTTTGGGTGATGTTCAGGCAACAAACTGTCTCTGTCAATTTTTTTCTTTGAAGCTGCTAACATGCACTTCCTATTTACTCTAATAACTAATTTTATTCCTTATCAAGTCTCTGACGAGGTTGAAGACCAAACAGTTACAGTTCCACAATTAAGCTTAAGTTGTTTAGAATTTAAGAAAATGTTTTTGTTTAGGTAATACCAATAAGGATAAAAGTTAATTTAGGTATAGAACTCTAAACTTGTCAAGATAGGGTAGATAATCAAATACTTTCTCCTAAGTTGCCAAATGCACATACACTGGACTTTGCACATGTAAATCTTACCTAATAGTTTTCATAACTTTTATTATTATTGTATTGAAAGAAAAGGAGCCTTTTATTGGACTTAAAGGGAGAAATGTTGGTATAATTTCTTGTGGAATTTACCCTTGTTCACTTAAATGCTGATTTCTCACCCCCATTATCTGGTTTCAATCCAGACATTGCATTGTGATGCTTATTCTAAGCATCATCTATCTCAAGTTTGTGTAAACATGCCACCATTTATTCTCTGTATTGTCAATAAAACAATCAGCCAATGCTGAGCAATGGAGGAATAGGATGGCACATCCTGGTCCAAAGGGGAGGAGAAGGAAGTGAGTAGCAGGAGGAGAGCAGAGATGGGGAGGAGAGGACTTAGAACCATGTGGAGAGATGAAGTGGACCTAAGGTATGACTAAAAGCAAGTATAATGGGTAAAATCTGTATGGTAGTAAACTATGCGGGCTTGGAGGTTTAGGATGGAGTAACTTTGGGTTAACTAAATACATCTAGTCTCTGTGTGGTGATTTGGGTATACAGCTGGTTTAGGAATAACTGCTGATTAACTAAAAGATTAATCAATAATAAATATTAATTACCTACACACAAGTGCTCACAGTAAAGGTACAACCAAAATATTGATCAACTTTGAAAAGTGTTGAAGATATTATATATTCTGTGGTATCAAATATTCAGCCAAGATTTAATCTTTTATGTAAAAGTAAATAGCAACCTATCTCATTAGTATACAAGTTTTCTTCCATCTTCAATAAATGGCAAAATTTCATGTTCCTTGAAAAACTGTTTTAAAATAAATTTATGGTTATTAGTAAAATGTTTAGTTGGTACACTTACTTTATATGCCTATGTACCTGGGGGCTATAAAAATATTTGTCAGGCAAAAAGAGGTCATGAGTGGAGACAGTTCAAGAAGCCTCGGTTTTAGCTGGTATGGTGGCATACAACTGTTACCAGACTGGGAGTTGGAAGCAGGAAGATTAAGAGTTCAAGGCTGGCCTCAGCTACATTAGTGAGTTTGAGGCCAGCCTTTGCTACATGGGACCCTGTCTCAAAACAGGAGCAGCAGGGACAGCCACTCATACTCAAAGTGCCCATTTGTATCATTAGACACTGAAGAGTCTGTGATCCAGCTTCCAACAGCCCTACTTTTTAGTGTTCTGAGCCTAGATTAAAATTCTAATGGCTGCTGTTCGGTATTGTTACAAAATAATGCCTAACAGGCTAAAAATGGCTTTCTTTTTCTAATCCATGTCTGTGAATTTAGGCCTATTTAAAAGGCAGGCAAATTTTCATGGATCGATCAATGTCAACCCCAGTTTTTGTACATTCTCTTTGTACATACATAACTTCACAAAATAGTTATTGACCCATTGACTCCTCATTCAGTTTCCAAAAGCAAGCTATAGCCTAGTTTTGCAAACAACCCTAGGGAAAAGCTGCTGTTTCCATGGTGACAGCTCAGTATGCCTGCTGTCTCTATAAGATGGGGTACACGTGAGGTTTGGAAACGGTAAAGCAGACATCCATCTCAAAAGTGGCTGCCAGGTGTTTACTTCTATTGAAAAACTCACAGTATTGCATATATTTAAACTTGTTTTTTGTTCGGAATACATGACAGGTTTGGAAATGATTGAACAGACATCTCAACTATAAATAAGGCATCTATCTCAACAATGACCGCCTGAGGTGCCTACTTGTACTGTAGAACTCACATGGTTATTTTTAGAGTTCTCTATGAAAAGAAAATAATGCTTTGTACACTTGGTGGTGTATGTAACCCCAGAATTTAGGCCGCAGCTGAGACAAGAAGATCAGGAATCCAGGCATCCTCAGCTACAGAGTGAGTTTATGGCCAGCCTGGGCTACAAAGTAGGGAGTGGCCCCAAACCAGAATCTGTAAATCTGTTAAAAAAAACAAAACAAAATAAAACATAACAAAAAACAAACAAACAAAAAATCCAAATCTGTAAAACAGTGTGGGCTCCTTACTGGAAACAAAAGTCATTAGCACCCACGTATTTTCACCTGTCACCACCAATAATCTCTACCTTTCCGTGGTCCTTGTGGAGAGACACACAGCTGAGAGGCACAGAGAGAGGTGTGAAGCAAAGCAGGTACGGCTCAGTTGAAAACGGGGCAGCAACATTATGTCGGGCCCACAACAAGGAGATGTTCATCAAGTGGGAAAGGTAGAAAAAAGACTCAAAAGCAGCTGCCTTTGTGAAAGGATAGAGGAGAAAACAACCACATTAGCAGGAACACATCAAAGAGGAAAATGTGGGTTCTCGGGGTTAAACGGGTGATCTGGTTTCCTGGCAAATGTCTTCACCCACTTAGCCATCTCACTTGCCCCCCATTATCTTTAAGTTTTGAAGTAAAGAAAGAGAGACGTTAGGGTCTAAGTGTGGACAATAATTTAGATCTATGGTTGAGGAAGAAAAAAAAATTTTCCCACCTCACAGAATATCCAATGTGGTATTTAGAGGCAGGGCTTGCAGACCTCAAGGGACAGGTTTTTTAAATGAATGGAGAAAGAATGCATATAGCATCCCATCTGGCAAAAATAGGCAAATACATGTTTACCAGGGGGAATAAAATTCAGCAATGAAAAATAATAACCCTACTCCTGAAACTGTTACGTTAAATAAAGAAGCTATATAGTATTTGGCTCCAGTGATGTGTAATGTTGTCCAGAATAGACAAATTCTTAAAACGGTGGTTTCCAGGGGATAGGGAAAGGGAATTAGAAATTACTGCTTAACGTGGGCATGGAGTTTTTCTTTAAAGTTTTAAAACTGTTTTGGAACTGGACAGAGGTAGGGGTTGCACAAAATGGATACTATAAAGTAAATGTTATTGTATTGCACACTTACAGTATTTAAACAGAAACTGACACACAAACATGCATTTTCACACACACACACATACAAGCCAGCATGGAACAACAAGAAATTACTCAGGTCATCAGGCAGAAAACTTGCTGTGAGTATAAATAGTCCATGTCGTTGCCCTAACAGTCATAACTTTCGAGTCATGCCTCCTGTCAGATTGTTAAAACAATATCCCTTGGTTCTACCTAACGTATTCCCTTTTAAAGGCAATGCAGGCTGGCGTGATAGCTCAGAGGAAGAAGGGGCTTTCTGAGCAAGCCTGGCAACCCGGGTTTCATCCTCAGCGTTCTCATAAAGGTGCAAGGAAAAAATCAGCCGCAGAGTTGTCCTCTGGTCTCCATCTGGATGGAATGTAAGCCTGCAGCCACACACACATATCCTACACACAAACACATGAGCACAAAACAATATTTTATGTGCATACTACCAATATCAATTTTAAAAGCTTAAAAGATAATGTACTTTTTGCATACTAATGCCTGATTAACACTTTGGCTACTCACAATTCTAACTGATTCTGACTGTTGCCCCTCTTCTCACTTGAAATGAAAAAATCCCACACAAAAAGGAAGACTTAAGAAAGAACTTTAGGGGCTGGAAGTTAAGAGCACTAGCCATTCTTCCGAAGGTCCTGAGTTCTATTCCCACAACCACATGTTGGCTCATAGCTATCTATAGTGAGATCTGGTGCCCTCTTCTGGTGTGCATCTACACATGCAGGAAGAATGCTGCCTGTATAAATAAATAAATAAATAAATAAATAAATAAATAAATAAATCTTAAAGAAAGAACTTCAGGGTTAAGAAGATGGCTCAGTGGGTAAAGGCAATTGCAACCAAGCCTGATAACTAATGATAGGAGATAGTTACTAACTCCCTCAAATTGTCATTTGACCTCTATGTGGACACTATGACATGGGTGAATCCACACACATAAATAATAAATGAAGTGTTTTTTAATTTAAGATTTATATACGAGTGTTTTGTCTGCATGTATTTCTATGCACCCCACTCGTGCCTGGTGCCCACAGAGGTTAGAAGGCGGCATTGGATCCTTTGGAACTGGAGCTATGAATAGTTGTGAACCACTATGTGGGCACTGGGACTTGAACCAGTGCAAGAGCAACAAGTGGGCTAGAGAGATGGCTCAGAGGTGAAGAACACTCACTGTCCTTCCAAAGGGCCTGAGTTCAATTCCTAGCAACCTCATGGTGGCTCATAACTATCTGGCAGAAATCTGGATAAATAATAAATAAATAAATAAATCTTAAAAAAAAAAAAAGAGCAACAAGTGCTCTAAACTGCTGAGCCATATCTTTCAGCCTTATTTTTTTTTTTTAATGTAAGAATTTTAGTTGGGGAAAACTATCTAATAGCACTGGCAAGCAATACAAGCTGCAGACAGGGGTGGGAACCCTACTTTGACCAGGCCAGCTTCTCTCTAGAGGTTTGTAAGTAAGCATAGGATCCTTCCAGTTGTTAGAATTGCTCTTTTCACACCTCCTGAACATGACACTTGTGGCACCATGGGCAGGCACATCAAATAGGACAAGGAGAGGCAGCCTTCAGCACTACTCCATACCCATATCAGTCAGGTCCTGCTCATTATTATCGTCATTTTCTCCCTACCCACTTCCAGTTTTATAGACAGTGTCTATAACTCACTATATATTGGAGGATGACCTTGAGCTTCTAATTCTCCTGCCTCTACCTCCCTAGTACTGCGATCATAAGCAGGCACCACTGTACCCAGCTTCATTTTCACGGCTTTTTTTTTTTTTTAAGACAATAAAAAGGAAATGCTCTACAAAAACCACTGTCAGAGGGAGGCAAGGATTCCTCTAGTTTAAAACAGCCTTATTTTGAAGCCTCTTGAGAACTTGGTTTAAAAATTCTGACAATGATTCATCCTGGGAATGCGAAAAGGACAAGCAGGAAGTGAATAGTCCTCAAATAAAGGAGGCTTCCCAGAGGAAGAGGAGCTTCCTTCTAAGTAGCTCCAGCGAGAACTTTGGCATGCAGACATATTTTGGGCTATCTTGGGATTTATAAGCAAATAAACATTTGAAACAGAAAAAAAAAATACCAACAGAGTACACAGTGCACCCCCCCCCACACATACCATGGTCCTGGGCTTGAACCCAGTCTCTGCATTTGAGATGTGTGCTTTGCCATTGATCAGCACCCCCAGCCTACAAATTTGTTCAGTGCTGTTTGGCTCCCACCCCAACCCCATATTTCTGGCTCTGTTTTGTTTTGTTTCAAGTCTTTAAAACAGTGGTTACTAAATAAAGTAAAGAGATTTCATCCTCAGTAAGGCAGTAGCAGGGAAAAGCAGTCCTAAGCCATAGCCACTGCCTCACAGCCACTGCCTCAGTACATCTTCTTCAGCTAGCTGTTGCTTAGGAGGCTCTGCATCATCTGAAAGACTGTCTCAGTCTCAGAGGAAGGTTAGGAATCCGCAAAAGCCGTGCCAAGACTTCTCAGTGAATGCCCAGAGAGGAATCTGCGTCAGGATTTACCTAACCCTGTCAATGCAGTCTTTGCTATTTTAATTTTAGAATGAAAAACTCAATACAGTAATACAACTGAAGTTCGTTATTTAAAAATAGTATTTATACCAAACACTGTAGCTCTGTCATATAGTTCCTCTTCCTCCGTCTTGCTTTTTTTGCGGTACTAGAGACTGAACGAGATCTTAGGACTGTCAGGCAAACACTATCACTGACTTATAGCCCTAGTTCACTTACATTACATTTCTAACAGAGACAACCAATAGCTTGACTAATGTAAAAAATCTTTAAAAAATTTACTTAAGGGGCCTGGAGAGATGGCTCAGTGGTTAAGAACACTGGCTGCTCTTCCAAAAGACCTGGGTTTAACTCTCAGCACCCACATGGCAGCTCACAACTGTCTGTAACTCCAGTTCCAAGAAATCTGACACCTTCATACTAATGCACATAAAATTAAATAAATTTTAAAAATTTCACTTAATTCTAGGAATTAAAAATTCAAAAATTTACAGAAATTATTGGCACTATATGTTTGTAGAGATAATACAGTAAGAGTCAGAGTCAGACAAGTTAATTCATCTTCAAAATAAGGTTGGTTGTAAACATATATGTATATACATACATATATATGAATGTATGTATGTATGCATGAGTAGATGAAGAGATTATTGAAACAGGGTCTTGCTGTGTAATTCAAGCTGATCTGAAACCATGTGACATGGTCTGGCCTCAAACTTGCAAACCTCCTGCTTGAGCTTCCCAAATACTAGAATTACTAAGATTGAGGTACCACACCTAGCTAAGTTATTTTAAGTGTAAATCAGGCTGGCCTTGAACTCACAGAGATACACCTGCCTCTGTCTCCCAGTGCTTAGAACCACTGCTTGGCTAGTATCAGTTTTAATAATCCCCATAATTAGGGCTGGGGATGTAGCTCAGTTGGTACAGTAAATGCCTGAGGCCCTGGGTTTAATCACCACTTGGGGGAGAGAAAGAGAGAGAGAGAGAGAGAGAGAGAGAGAAAGAGAGAGAAGAAAGAAAGAGAGAGAAAGAAAGGAAGGAAGGAAGAAAGAGAGAGAGAGAGAAAGAAAGGAAGGAAGGAAGGAAGGAAGAAAGAAAGAAAGAAAGAAAGAAAGAAAGAAAGAAAGAAAGAAAGAAAGAAAGCCCATAGCTGGGTGTGGTGGTGCACACCTGTAATCCCAGCACTCAGGGAGGCAGAGGCAGGTGGATCTCTGCGTGTTCGAGACCAGCCTGGTACAGCAAGTACAGGACAGCCAAGGCTACGCAGAGAAACCCTGTCTGGAAAAAAAAAAAGAGTCCATCACCAAAGCTATCATGTTTTAGTTTACTTATCTTTCCTGAATAAAATGCAAACAATAACAATCTAAAAGTGACAGAATTGGGCAAGTTCTCCTATTAGCCCACACTAGCGTCGAACTTGCCACTGCAGCCCTGGGTGGTCTCAAACTCACTGTGTAACCAAGGCTGGCTTATAACTCCTGATCCTCATGCTTCTATTTCCTAAGTACTGGGATAGATAATAGGTCGTGTCACCATCCCCAGCTTCTACTCTAAAGAAGGAAGTTGCTTTCATAGCTGAAACTGCTATTTTCTAACACCCAGCAGAACGACTTTTCAAAACATTAAGCACAAAGCCTTTGCAGTAGACAGCTTAGAAGAGCTGCTAAGATAGAGAGCTTTGAAAAGCTCTGCCAAAAGTCAGGAAGTCTCCTTAGCCCCTTCCAGCTCTGAGTAAGACACAAGGAATATATAATCAGTCTAGTTGAGATGACAGCACAAGAGGACAATGCAACCTCCCTGCTCATCCTACCGATGAGGGCACTGGTCTCTATCAAAGACAGTCAAAGAAATGGGGAAAAAAAGACAAAAGGAAAGCCAATGAGATAAACTGAGCAGTTTACTCAAATCCTTCTCTTCCAGTCTTTATGACACCCTGGCTCGACATCCCAGATGCCACAGACAGTCTAGCTACATCAGAAAGGGGTTTCTATTTTTCATGAATTCAAATTTCTCACAAGCTGATCAAAGGAGGATGCAGTGACCCTGCTTAAGTCAACTCACTTTGATTCTGTTCCAAATCCAGTCTCAAGCCCAAACAAGAAGACAAACATTGTGACACTGTTGCCAGAGGACACTGAACAAATTACTACCTTCTTTGTGCTTCAGTCTTCTGCTACAAATGGGGTGAGATCGCTGTCACACAAAATGGCAGGGGGGACAGGTCGCTGTTGTTATCTTTGTGTGCCAGCACCTCGGAGGTGGGAGGCTTCCTTCATGAAATGAGGGAAGTGGGGAAAGCTATAATAAAAATTGTAAAGTCTGACATAAACTCTGGACATGGTGACTTTCCCAGTACTCGGGAGTTGGAGACAGGAGGATTGCTCTGAATTTGAAGCTAGCCTGCTCTACATGGTAAGTTCTAGGTCAACCAGTGATACCCTACCCCTAAAAAAACAAAAAGAAACAAAACAAAACAACAACAAAAACCAGTGCTTTCACCACAAACTGAAAACAAAGTGCAATGACTCCAAAATACTTTGCCCAGACAGAACCAATGCTTGTGGCAGATCATAGATCTTTCCCTGTGCAGAGCAAAGCAGGCGTAAACGGTTAAAAATTCCAACAGGTGCTCTGGGGTCAGATGTGACCAACATTTCAACTCAGATGTCAGAGAAGAATCCAGAGCAGAGCATGGCATCATAGATACTCAGTTCTGCTCCCGTGTTGAAGGGTTCTGTCGGAGACCTCTGCAACACACATCTCAGCAAGTAGGCTGTCACGCACTCCGGTTAGAATCACATTACACATACATTCACAAGTCTATTGGGAAAGTGCAATGCTTTTTAATTTAAAGGGCGTCATAATTTTCTTCAAAATCAACCGGTAACCCCCACACTAAAACCATATTCTTAGAATCCGTATCCTGAAAATCAATTTCAGTGAAAGAGGAGAAAATTCTTAAGAAAAATATTTTTGGAATCAGAGCTGTAGTAGGGAGGAGATAGTTTGATTCCTCTCATTTAAACACACTGCTAGGAGACTATCAGTAAGGACCTTTTCTAGCTGCTTGTAAGGTCTGGTGCTGCTAGTGTGCATGAATGTTAGTGGAGCTGTCAGTTCATTCCAGTCCTAAGTTCTACAGCCGTGTGCCTCCCTGGAAGCAAAAAGGTAAATGAGCCATCACATTTGAAACAACCTAACCACACAGAGCAAGATCTGAGTAGCCTCCAGGAACACTGTAAGAACAGCAGAGATAGCACCCAGATTTAAAATTCCCCACTGAAGGACCACTAACCTTTTGATGACTTGAGACTTCGTCCCGAGTTCTCCCGAGCTCCTTGGCAAGTTTGACGTTCTCTTCTTGCAGTGCGGAAAGCTGCTGGGACTTCTGAGCTGCTGCCTGCTTTAGGGTTTCTCTGCAAGGACAGTGAGTGCAGGGTTACCATAGAAACAAGACAAGCAAGGAAACTGTGGGAGACAACAGCTTCACAGCACTGAGGAAAATAGATCTGGGTCACGTGCCTGATAAGATCTATAACAACAAGAGACAGCATTAGCTGTATGAAGGAGTGTTCACATGTTTTAACCTCTCAAAGACATTGGCTGCCTACAATTATGACATTTTAAAATACCTAATAAACACTGCCTCTACCCTATTACCACCCACACCCCACACAAAATCAAATTTTGCTGTAAAATAGATGACAAATGACATGGTCAGTATAGCCTTCATCTTTAGGAAAATTTGTTAGATAATTATACTAAATCCCACTATGGCGATAGTGATTTAATTTGCTGCCAAAGCTCTTTGTTCTAGAGGCATAGATTTTTTTAAATCTATTTTTCTCTTGTCAAAATAAAAATCCAGTGGTCCCATTTACCAGTGTCCATCAGAGTCAGGTGCTGTTGTGAATCTGAGTGTATTTTTAGGACAATGGGAAGTGAAATGCCCAAAGGAATTTTTTCCTAAGCAAATAGCAGTTATTTGATGGTAATCTTCCTATAATGCTAATTGTTAATTGAAAGAAGCAAATAAAAACATAACACAGATTGCCAGCTAGCCTGGATCATAAATGCCAACAAAAATAAGGTAGATATATTTATTAGATACATTTTCTTATTATTAATATCCAAATATACATTCTGAACCCTTACATATAGCTGCTCAAAGTATTTTTCCTTAATCACTAGATTCCAGTTTTATGCTATAGAAGGTTTTGATGCAATTTTGAATTTTAAATAGGTCTATGCTTGGTAAACTCTACTTAGCAAGCTGTCATATGTGGCTGGATTCTGAATCCAGTCATCTGGGTACGAATCCATCTGTCAATGCATGAACACATCTATTTTTGCTTTCAATTGTCTAATGGGTGGCAGTGCTTGGCATCTTCAATTTTCTTGATTTTTAATTCTCCACCTACCTATAATACATACTCTATAATGACCTCATGAAGATTTGGGGGAATAAATCTATACAAAAATTCTCTTAGCACACAAAATTAGAATGTTTGCAGAGATGTGTATTTAGTAAGGACAGAAAAATTGAGAAAGCAATCAAATGATTTGATTGTGGATCTGTCAACCCGTCTACCCACTCACATATACAGGTCATCAGCTGGGTTTTTGTCAGCTTGACATAAACCTAGATGTGGCTGGGAAGTGAGCTCAATCCAGGAAGTGCCTCC
This sequence comes from Meriones unguiculatus, assembly GCF_030254825.1. Lineage (NCBI taxonomy): Eukaryota > Metazoa > Chordata > Mammalia > Rodentia > Muridae > Meriones > Meriones unguiculatus. The sequence goes on along the minus strand of NC_083352.1, from coordinate 88,018,925 downwards.
ATCAGACTGGCCTGTGGGCATGTCTGTGGGGCACTTGTTAATTGCTGATTGGAGGTGCACCTGGCCACTGTGGGCAGCGCCACCCCTGAGCAGATGGAGTGAGGCTGCGTGAGAAAGGGCTAAGCATCAGCCCGAAAGCGAGCTGTAAGTCAGTGAAGGCTCTCTGCTTTTGTCCCTGCCTTGGGTTCCTAAGCTGGCTTCTCAATGATGCACTGTGTCCTACATGACAAACTCTTTCTTCTCCAAGTTGCTTTTGGTTGTGGTATTTATCACTGCAACAGGAAAGCAAATTAGTATGAATACAAACACGCAAGTGCGTGCACACACGCACACACACACACGCACACACATATCACAACACAAGTTCATTGACTGGCAAAAGTATATTACAAATCAGACAAATCAGAAGATTTTCTTACCATAAAACCATCATAAACTAAATACAGTGTTTCTCACACTGTCATTGCCCTCACAAAAACTTTTGTTTATTGCTATGCTTCAAAAGCTGGCCTTGAGCTTGACATCCTCCTACAAGTGTATGCACCACGGTGGCCCGTGATGTTTGCGCTCCTCTGCCTCTTTAAAAAATGTTTTCTCTCATTGCATATACACAAAGTTTCGGTTTTACATGATTTTTGAAAATGCTGGTTTAAAGAACATACACTGTTACCTTTAATCCCAGCACTCAGGAGGCTAAGACAGATGGATCCCTGCAAGTTTAAGACCAGCCTGGTCTATATACCAAGTTCTAGGACAGCCGGGGCTGGAGAAAGAGATCTTGTCTCAAGAGCAAAAATAAAACAAACAAACCAGAGCATACTGTGTGCTGGAGGTATTGCTCAATGGTCTAGCACTTGCTTAGTAACACCCCCTAAAAATTACCTGCAGTAAAAAAAAAATTGAACAAAAAACAAAGTTACTTAAAAAATGGCCACTAGGGCTCAGCAGGTGAAGCACTTGCCACATAAGCCTAATAACTCTGAGTTCAATCCCCAGAGCTCAAGTGGAGGTAGAAGAAGAGAATGAATCCATAGAGCTGTATCCCATCTCAAATACCACAAGAAACAAACAAAAATTTTTAACAAGGTTGAATGTGTGTGTGCGCGCACGCATACATGCACACGTGCACGAACACTCATGCAAGTATGTGAGACCAGAAGTCCACACTGGTTCTCTCACTGAGCCTGGAGCCTCCCTAAGGTCTAGGATTCCAGGCATGCGCACTACCATGCCTGGCTTGAAAACCACTTTTCATTGTTACTCTCCTACTAATTAGGAGCTGGTTAACCAAAATCAGGGGCTCTCTTGAAACAACTCTAAACTCTAGTAAGGAGTATAGAGTTAAAGAATATTCCATCACAAGTGCTCATTTTCAGCTCTAAGAGCAGTGGCCAGGAAGGGAGGTCTGTCAGGACACGGCAGCGCCTCTGGTTCTGCTTCTCTAGGTAGCACAATTCTATCGGGTAAGGACAAACACTGCAGCTCTGGAAAACACAGCTATCGCTGTGTGCCTGTCAAATCACACACACACACACACACACACACACACACTCAGATACACACAAAGACACACGCAGACACACATACTCAGAGACACACACATTCATGAAGACACTCACAGACACACACACTGAGAGATACACTCACACGCAAAGACACACACACACACACATACACACACACACACACACAAAGCTGTTCATTCTCTAACTTGAATGCAACTAAGAAATGCAAAACAACCCAAGAAGTACTCTTCCCATCACACAGTCTTTTGAAAGCAGATGTCCTTGCCTTGAAGTGTGGCCAAGACTAGGGCAGAGGACAGAGTCAAAGGCCAGGACTTTTCACCAGCTCCCCATGCCTCCTTCCACCAGTCTCTATGAAAGTTAGTATCTAGCCGTGGGGTGCCTTGTCAGTGACAGGAAGAGGGAAGTTCCTCAGGCCTGGCGAGCAGAAAGTATCTAAAGTAGCCCTGGCGCAGGGCCCACTTCCCTCTCCTCGATAGTTTCCCTGACAAATAGGGGGCTGGGATGAGATCAGTTCTCACTATGTGGCTCTAGCTGACCTGGAACTTAAAGTAATCCTCCTGCTTCTATCTCCTGATTTCAGGGATTACAGGCATGTACCAGCACATCCGGCTATAAACACAACCTTTCACCCCTACTCCTACCTGAGACTCAATGACTCATGCATGCTAAGCATGCACTCTACAGCTGCATTGAACCATAGTTTGTCTCTTTATGGGTATAACACTAATCCTACACAAACTGGGAAGAGTAACAGGATATGATTAAGTGACGACTCATAGCAGTTAGCCGGTAGACTCGCTGAAGGACTAGTCCTATGCAATCATCACTGTGTGACGCGAATGCAATCTAGACACAGTGGTTAGATCCACCGTGGCTCTGCCCCTACCCCCAGTACCTATTGTGGTCCAGAGACCTCAGGAGTAGTACTATAGCGATGGGAGCCCGGTGACTCAAAAGAACTAAAGTCATCTCCAGGTAGCATAACTACTTGTACCCTAGGAGGAAAAAAAAACAACTGCTAAGCTGTTCTCGAATCCACCCTCTTGAAACATAACTAAAATGTCTGGAGAGATGGCTCAGTGGTTAAGAGCACTTGCTGCTCTTCCAGAGGTTCGGAGTTCAATTCCCAGCAACCATCTTTAATGGGATCTGATACCCTCTTCTGGTGTTCATGAAGACAGAGCACTCATGTACACTAAATAAATAAATAAATAAATAAATAATTGCATCCTTTTAAAAAAAATAAATAAAATGTTAGTTTCTTTGTTTGAGATGAGTGTTCTTATTCATGTGTGTGCACAAGTGTGCATATGAGTGTGTGTATCCATGTGGGTGGAGGCTAGAGGTGGACACTAGGTGTCTTCCTCAGTCATTCTCCACTTTATGCTTTTTTCTTCATTATTTATTTATTAACTTTACAGCCTGATCACAGACCCCTTCCTTCTCTCTTCCTAGCCGTACCCTCACCTCCCTTCCCCTCCACTGTGTGTTTTGAGGCAGGGTCTCTCCTGAACCTGGAGCTCAACACTTCAGCTATACTAGATGTTCAGCAAACTCCAGGGGCCTTCTGTCTCTTCCCCATAAGACTGGAGTTATAGATATGTAACACCATAGTCAGTGTTCTATGTAAGTACTTGGGATTTCAACTCAGGTCCTCATTTTTTCCACTTGATAAATGGAGCTATAACCCAGGCTGTCCTGGAACTTAACAAGTAGGCCAGACTGACCACTAATTCACAGCAATTATCCTGTCTCAGATTCTCAAATACTTGGGATTATAGGTATGTGCCACAACTCTTTTTTTCTATTAAGTTTTGAAGGGGACTAAGAGATGGCTCAGTGGTTAAGAGCATTGGCTGTTCTTCCAGAGGACCTGGGTTCAATTCCCAGCACCCACATGGTAGCTCACAACCATCTGTGGCTCCAGCTCCAGGGGATCTGACACCCTCACAGCAATACACATAAAATATAAATAAATAAATAAATAGATAAGTTTTGAAAGATTTATTTTGATTTATTTATTTAGTTATTTTGGGGAGAGTCTCTTTATGTAGACATACATGTCCTAAAACTTGATAGGTAGACCAGGCTGGCCGGGAATTTACAGAGATCTACCTGCCACAGCTTCCTGAGTGCTGGGATTGATGATGTGCACCAACACACCCAGGTTCTGAAGTATTTATTAACAAAACTGTTTTATAGTTCTATATGTATGACCAGCTGTTATGCAAGCACACAAATTCAAGTTTAACAGACGGCCATCCATGTATTTGTAGAGCTTCGTTTAAACCCGTGTTTCTTACTTCAGCAGCTAGCACACTTCCCCTTGACCCTTGGCTTAGCTGGGATTCTAACGGTTGGTCCCTGGATTTCCTTCTGGGGAACGCATTGTGGGGACTGATAAGACAACTACTTTATAATTTTTCAGCTATTGCTTTCCTTTTCAAAACTTAAAATAATTTCCCCCAAAGGAGACAAACTTACATTTCTTTCTTGAACTCTTCCATTTTTTGATTCTCTACATTCAGAAGTTCTTTTGATTTGTTCAGTTCTTCCATGTTTTTCAAGTTGTTTTCTTTAAGTGTGTCCAACTTAAAGACCAAGAGGGGAAAAAATGATGAAATTATTTCATTTTTCAGTGACATGGCTGGATAAATTGTTCACAACAACATGTATTTAAAAATAGATGAAATGAGTCATTTGTAATAGAAGTGGCAGGGGAGTCATCTGCAGAAGAGATTACAGATGACAAGTTATAAACTGCATATCTCCTCCTCGTTCGGTCTTGTCTCTTACACCTAGAGGAGGGAGCTGTCTCACTTTGTCATGTCACATGCCATCAACCAGGAATCTAGAAAGCACCATGCTAATTTTAACATTACCACCTTGTTATGTCCTTTATCATTCAGTATTTATGAATGAAGGAATAAAGCACTGCAGTCGGCCCAAGAAACAGCTTGTCTACCTTGTAGTCTATCCATAACTGGTCTGCTGAAGTCTGCCTGATCCCATTCTCTAGGAAAATCTTGAAAATCTGAGTGTACTCTCTGTAAGTTTTTACTTACCCTGCTTGCCTCAAAATGTCCATTTTGGAAGGTATTTAGGCTTGCACAAGGAGGCCTGGTTTTCATGGAGCTTTTCCACCTAGCAGTCCCTTCCTTTGAACTATGTTCTGAATGTTTTACCTGCCTGTGACTGAAGCTATATAGAATTTCACATCCCACTTCAATAAGATAACTGGCTATTCAGATAGCAGCTTTTCAGGAAGGATTTTTGTGAGCTGGGAAGATGGAAACAGGGCATCAGGTCCAAAGGGAAATGCTCCTTGTAGATAGAACAGAAATAACCTGATGCCAAAAACTTGGCTCAGCTCCAGAAATGGCTCATTCAAGATGACACAAAAGGATGTAAATACTGAACTAGGCCAAGAAAATGCCTATATCAAGGATAGGAAAATGGAATTTGGTATCCCTAATTAGGAGAAAGTTGAGGGGAAAATGTATAGGATAAAAAGGAAGGATAGTGCCACCAAGTAGTTATCTAAGAACATCACAATATTAGGGCCTCCTCTTTATTTTGGGGTTCATTTGTTTAGACAAGACCTCATGTAACCCAAAACGAGTTTTGAATTCCTAATCCTTCTGCCACTACCACCCAAGTACTGGGTCTATAGGCATGCATTACCACACCCAGTGTTACTCTGAATTCTTAAAGCTTAGTGCTACTAAGTGCGTAATAGATTTTATTTAACATTATCATGGCACGGTGTACACTCCACTCTAACACAGATCAGGCCTGTTCACGTGCTTCTGAGTTAAATGACTGAAAAAGAGTCAAAAGTGACTAAAAGTAAGTAAAAAAGACATACTCCTGAGTTAAGTAACTAAATAGCCCATGAAGTTGGTAAGCTTTGAACAAACACAAAAACATTGAAATTTGATTACTTCATTCTGTAGTTTTGCATTTGTTTGCTTGGTGTCCTCCAAGGAGGCCAGAGTTTCTGTCTTCTCTTTGGTCATCTGTTCCATGATCTGCATGGCATCTTCTGCAGTCTGAGCACCCTAAGCATAAGGAGACACAGTGAGAAAGGGAAATGGGCACTCTCTCGGCACCATCAGGGACATTCAGAATGCCCTACTGAGGCTGTTCTCTCAGAGTCTATGTGGCCAAGCAGCACACACAGAGGATGAGACTCATCAATCCAACCCTAAAGCAAACAAGCCAGGACACGAAGGGCTTGTACTGTGAAGGACAACAAAGAGATGGGCCCTTCCCACGGCACTTTTCATGAAGTCAACTCAACCATTTCCAAGTTCTCTCAACCCTCTAAACCCACATCCAAGCTCCGAGTTACATTGACAAGCATGTGCTCATCCTTCTAACTTATATTTGACAGACTATTTGGTGATGGTGATGAAGAACAATCCTGAATAACTGAATGGCTCTTAAATTAACCAGTTAAGTATAGAATACTTTTCTGGCTATTTCAATTTGGGGCTTTTGAAGTCACTCAATTTAAGCTAAGAATTTTTCATATAATATAAATTATTTGGGCGATTATAACATAAGGCTCAAGTGTTTCATGAGAGGTACTGAATGGGAAAATCTATGAGAGAAACTGAGTAATGAATATAACTATGTCTGTGAATAAAAAAGATATATATATGAATACAAACTCTTAGCTACTGCAAATCAAAAATAATCATAAAATTATTTTAAGACATTTGATTAAAATTTCATTCGGTGGGTTTAATAATTTTCATGAGAAGTTGATATTATATATGCTCTATTATCAGCCACTGAGATTTCAGTGGACTCTTCCACCTCCAAATGGACAGACACAATGAATAAAATAGACTATTTCAGTGTATGTACATTCTAATACTGCTCTGAAGCCTCTAAGAAAGTTACCTTTTACAGATAACAAAGTTTGTCTTTAAATTAAAAAAAGAAAAAGAATCTTTTTTATTCACAGTTTTCAGGGGTTTTTGAAATGAGGGAAGACTACTAAAATTAGACATTCAGTAATGAATCAAGCTCTCCAGTTGTAATGAAAAGCTGGACATACAAACACAGGCGGCTTAATCAGGTAGATTTCCCTAGGTTGCAATGAAGAGAAATCACCTAGCCGCTAATGTTAGTGCACAGTTAGTGAGGAGTCTGGGTGCTCAATATTTGAACCTCTCACTTTACCGTGAACGAATGAAGGGTCTCAAGCTCTCTAATTTTAAGGGTAAGCTTGCTCTTGTCTTTTCTCAAAGTACGGTTTTCGCTTTGGGATTCTAGGAGGTTGGCTGAAATGTGGCTGTTGGTTTGGGCCAGCTGGCTAATCTCTTTCTGGAGAATGAAGTAGCTTTCTTCCAGCTTCTCCTTCTCCTTCAGGACCTCTTCATTTCTCAGCATCATCTCCCGTTTCTCAGCCAGGAGGTTCTTTTTGTCCTGAAGCACCTCAGCTCTCTCGGTCAAAGCCACCTCGTGGTTCAGCCGGAGCTCATCCAGGATCTTGGTGAGGCAGCTGTGTAGTTCTTGCAATTCCAACTTGGACTTGGAAAGGGCAGCAAAGTCACTTTTTAGGGTCTCAATGTTGGCAGCAAGCTGAGCTGTCTCTGCACTCAGGAGTTCCTTTTCCTTAATGATTTCCACCACTTTTTGCTCTGAGTTGGTCTTCTCTTGGGCAAGCGTAAAATTCTCAGTCTGGAGCTGTTCAGTACACACCCTTAACTCCTGTATCTCCTCCTCCAGGAGCACTATTCTCCCATGAAGCTTGTTATTTTCATATAAAGAGGTTTCGTTTTCCTTTGCCCTCGCCTCCTTCTCCAGGATTAACGTCTGCTGAATTTCCTGAATCTCCTCGTTTAGTTTCTGACACTCTTCCTGAAGGTTCAAGCCATCCCTCAGCAAGATGTTCTTCTCGCAGCAGCAAGTCTTCAGCTCAGCGTTCAAGTCCTCCTTTGCCTGCATCATGCTGGTGTGCTCTTTTTCAAGATTCTTTTTGGCATTTTGAGCTTCTTTCAGCATCAAGGAGAGGTCGCACTTGCTGCTCGTCAGCTCCTGGTTTTCCTTCATTCTTTCCTGAAGCTCTTTCTTCAGAGCATCGATATTACCAAGCAGTTTCATCTTCTCCTGCACAACTATTCGTCTGTTTGCAGCCTCTTGGTCATACTTCCTTTTAAGATCGCCTATGGTCTTGATAGAATTTTCCCTCTCAGCAAGGAGATCTCCATTTTGCATCTCTAGTGCTGATTTTTCATTCAAGAGACTATCCTGCTGCTTTTTAAGCCTAGCAACTTTTTGGCAAGCCATCTCCTTCTCAGAAGTTAAGTATGTGATCTTCTCATTTAGGCTTATCTCAAGATGCATGGCCTCTTCTGAGTGCTTGTTGAGCTTTTCAGTGATGATTCTATTTTCACTTAACAGTTCTTCTTTCTCTGCCAGGAGCTTCCTCTCAGTGGCTGCCAAGCTCTCCTTCTCATGGAGAAGCTGGATACACTCCGAGTCTGTGATCGCCCGACAGGTCTTTATCTCTTCCAGGAGCTTTGTGAGGCTTGCATTGGTGGTCTGGAGCTGTCTCATGTCTAACTCTGCTTTCCTCAGCGCTTTGGTCGAACAGTCCAGCTGCGTGCGCAGCGTCTCTGCCTCCGTGCTGAGCAGCTGTTTGACCTGCAGGGTGGCCTCCAGGCTGGCACTCAGCTTCTCCTGGCCCTGGCGCAGTGTGTCCTTCTCAAACTGCAGGTCTCTGTTGCTCTGGAGAAGGTTCTCCCGCTCTGCCTTTAGGGAGATGCAAGTATTGTCGAGGTTCATCTGCTTTTCTGTGGCTGACTTCTTTTCCGTTGTGAGCTCCTCGATCTCCTGGACCAAGGCCTTCTGATCCTTCACAAGCTCCTCGTAAGCACTCTGAAGTTTCTGAATGACGTCATCCTTGTCTTTGACCAAGACCATGTTCTCAGCCGTGAGCTTCTGGACCTGGCCCTCCAGGCGCTCTTTCTCTGCCCGGGCCTTCTCTGACATGGCCATCAGCTTGTCCTTGCAGAAGCGGAGCTCCTCGATGAGCACCTGCATGCTCACCTTGGAGGCTTCCAGGGAGTCATTCTCCATTTGCATCTTCAAGAGCTCTTCCTGGGCAACACTGATTTCCTTAAGCAGTTTCTCTTTCTCAGCCACCAGAGACTCCTTTTCCCGATGCTCCTGCTGATAGCGTTTTTCAGCAACCTGCTTTTCTTCTGAGACTTTCTCCTTTTCTAAATGGAGCGTTTCGTTTACTGACCACAGTTTCTGTTGGTCTTCCTGAAGCAAAGTTATCTTGGTCTCCATTTCTATAAGCTTTGATAAAAGTGAACCTTTCTCTAACTTTAAAGCATTTGCCTCCTGCACAAGAAGCTGCTTCTCTGATTTCAGACCCCTCAGCTCTTCTGACATTAGTTCAATCTCTTTTTTGGCTGATGTTAACAAATGAGTTAGCGACTACAGGGACAAAAGATGGAAAGAATGGGAACAAAATGAAATCAAGCAGACAAATGCAAGCCCAAATAACTTAACATGGCCTAAACCATGAAAGTTCAGAATTTTTCACAATAAGCTTCATAAAACCTACCTGAATAACAAAGGGTAAGAACTAGAGAAGCAGCTCATGAAGGGGGAGTACAAAGCGAAATTAACTGTGCAAAGTGCCTATCGGCTGCTTCTCTCTGAAATAATGTATGAAATTACTTTTACAAACTTTTCAAAAGTATGTCAGGGGCAAAACAAAGAAAGGTAGGTGGGTATATTTTAATAGGTGAGTATATATTAATCAAAGATAGGTGGGTATAACTTTAATAGGTTGCTATAGTCTAATCAAAAGGAGGGATAGCAAGGGAAAGTCTATCAGTGTTTAAGCCCTTACTTAACAGGCAGGGTAGTCAATAGTCTAAGAGTGTCAGTTCTGGGATCATATATATGTTTCTCAAATGCAGACTAATTTCTAGGCCTTGCTTGCTACAATAAAATGGTTTTTTTTAACTTTATTTATTTATTCTTATTTTATGTGCATTAGCATGAAGGTGTCAAATCCCTTGGACCTGGAGTTACAGACAGCTGTGAGCTGCCATGTGGGTGTTGGGAATTGGACCCAGGTCTTTAGGAAGATCAGACAGTGCTCTTAACCAGTGTCCTTTTAAGCGTACTAATTTATAAGATTAATGCATTGGCACCACCCTGAATTTTCTGTGATGAAATGGATATCAGCAAATAGACATGTCACCCCCAGCTCTCACAGCGCACCAAGTCCACCTAGAGAGCTGAATGTGCAGCTGTGAAAATTTAACTTCACACAGCCTCACCTAGCAGAGTTTTGGGTCACTGGCTAACCGGCGCTGTGGCCTCCTGAAGTGATGTACAAGCATGCTGGCTGCTTGGGAATGACAGCCTTAGGTCTCATCAGATTCTCCAAAGTCTGTGACTCACTAAAGTCAGATATCTAGACTTGGAAGAGGAATAATCCTGGTACTGAAACCAAAAGATTTAATATAAAACCACCAAAGCCAGTGCAGCTTCACATAAGAATGCTGTTATGCAGTCTAAAGAACTGAAGGGTTTCGAGACAAGGGCAGCATAGGCAGCATCAAGCATGGGAATCATACCCCCCCAAATGGAGCTGGCAGTGTTTTTGAGGAAAGAGGGCATAGGAGAATGCTCTGATAGCATGTAAAAGGGAGGAACTGCACCCCCTTGCACTGGACATGTATTATATCATTCGGGGTTTGCGTTGCTGTTCTGTTTCAGTCCTGGGATTTGATATTAGGGCAGGGTAGGTGGACACTCTACAGCTAAGCCAGATCCCTAGCCTTAATAAGAGCTTTTTAATAGTTTCAAATTCTCTTTCATAATTTCTTTCTTGTAAATGTGTACATAAATCTTTCTCTGATGCATTAAAAGTAAACATTTAAGGCAAAAAATCTGAACAATAAAAAAAGTTAAATAGTAGTGGGAAGGGTAAACTTTACTAAGTTACCAAAGTAAAAGAACATATTGGGGGCAAATACAATACTGACACCAAAAATTGAAATTCAATATACCAAGTTCTAACTATTTTCAACTAATAAGATATTTTCTTGATTTACCTGAGCCCAGCTTCCTTATCAGCAAGTTCACAGAGTCTTCCTGGAGACACTAAAAGCCCTCTCCAGAGTTCTAATTATACCTATAGAACTCAGCTCATCAGCTAGGCTCCCTCCAGTTCTGACACAATGCCCACTTGTTTCTCTGGGCCTCTGCCTCCTGCCTTTCTGACATTTGTCTCTCTTAACCCTAGTGTAAGGTGGAGCAGGCTCAGCCAAGATCAGAGGCAGCGGCTTTCCCAATAGGAATCTACCTCAAGCAGACAGAGCCCAAGCAACAGTAAGAGGTTGCAACCACAAGGGACAAGCAACACAGTGGGTGGTAATGGCTACACAGTACATTTGGGGGAGAGACCTGTGGCCATTACCCTCCCCCACAAGGATGAACAGCTGTATAGAACACCAAAAGCCACAAAAGATGCAATTTCCCACTCCGCCATGCATGCAGTCTAACAAGTCACATCTGCCCCTCAACAGAGCTTAGCTGAGACAGAACCCAGTCAGTCGCATTATTTCTACCCCAGAACATACTTTGGCTTTCTCAGCCTGTGCTTTCAGTTCCTCCACGTCCTGCATTAGGCGTCTGTTCACCTCCTGAGCAGCCTTCAGTTTCTCCTCGGTGTCCACCAGCATCTTCTGTAGGTTCTGCAGAATTTCCTCATGCTTTGTTTTTGTCTCAGAACTGGCTTTTTCATACTTGGCTTTCAAGTCCTGACACTGGTTGTGACTTGTTTCCATCTTCTTTTCCTGCAGAGCCCAAGGGAGGGGTAAGACATCTGCCACACAGTGACTGCCCACGAGCTCTGCCAGCAGTCCCCTTCCATTCTCCTTACCAGTTCCAACAACTTTTCCTCCAATTCTTTCTTTTCTTCTTCATGTTTTTTGGCTGCTTCCTGTTGACTCTGTTCAGCTTTAACAGTTACCTCCCCAATACTTTTCTGCAGAAAACTTGCATTTTCATTAGCCTTTGTAAGTTTTAGCTGTAGTTCTTCCAGAGATCTAGAATAAGTTTCAATATAAATTGTCAGATAGTTCTTTATACATGTGCATATGCTATGTGTGTATGTAGTATGTATATGTCTGCATGCATGGTCACTCTGTGTGTGTGTGTGTTCCTATGTGAGTTCAAACATGTATACACCATAGTACCACACATGGCAGTCAGATGACAACCTTGGGTGCCAGTCTTCACATTCCACCATGTTTGAAGAAGGGTTTCTTTTTACTGCTTCATGCTGGGAAATTCTCCTTCTCCACCTACCATCACTGTAGGCACTCTAGGATTACCTAGATTTTTGGGGATCTGAACTCTAATTCTCAAGCTTGTGCATCGAACACTTTTATCTACAGAGCCATCTCCACATCTAGATCTCTCATGTTTTAAATTGAAGAGGTATATTAAAATATATATTATAAATAACAATTAGATCAGAGATTGCAAAATTTATGTATAATAATACCTGAAATCAAGACAAATTTTAAAATAACTTGCCTGAAGAATAACTTAGAATAATAACTACTATAATTGCAAGAATTTATTACTTCATATTAATAGATGAATAAATAAATATAAGATAAATATATTGGACACATACACATTAAAATTAAGATAAACAAATCTAAAAAAATTAAGGTGTTTTTAATCTAGAAAAAATTTTAAGAAAAAATATTAAATAAAATGCATTTCAAATTTTCAGCAGACGAGTTTACCAAAAAGCTCATGTATGGGGCCTACATCCAGGATACACAGTGAATAAACTGTAATAAATAATAAATAATAAATCAATAAAAAAAGAAAAAGAGATTTAAAAAAAAGCTCATTTATGTGACTGTTGGAAGAAGAAAACACAAAAATTACCATTAGTAATTCTTGTTTAAAGAGAGCTAGATGGAGATAGCTCAGCTCAGCTTTGCAGGCTCAAGGACCTGAGTTCAATCATCAGAACCTATGTAAAAAGCCAGGTGTGGCAGCACATGCCTATAATGCCAGCACTAGGAAGGCAGAGACAAGCCAATCCCTAGGGCTCTCAGGCCAGATAGCCTAGCCTACTTAAAATGAGTTCCAGGCCACTGAGAGACCTTGTTAAATTGAGGTGGATTGTGCTTGAGGAACAACTTTGGAATTTGTCTTGCACCTGCATATACACAACACACGAAAAGGAAGAGAACCACATAGCTCCCCGTGGACAGAGAAAGCATGGGACCTTAGTCTAGAATCAAGGTCATCAGGTGAATTAACAAGCATAGGAAGGAAGCCCAGGGATAGTGCTGGCTGTATCAATTAAATACCTTCAGAGGTGGCGCCCTCTGGAGGCCCTGCATACAGCTACATATGTAGATGCCTCAGAGCAAAGGGGACCAAAGTTGCTAGGGAAGCTGCCAGCAAAACACAAGGTCACCAATAACCAGTGGCCTTGAACTGTTTTGTATGGGTGAAAGGCTGGATATCGATGTAATTTTAAAGGTATTAATACTTTTTACATTTTATTTACTTTCATTTTGTGTGCATTAGTGTAAAGATGTCAGATCTCTGAAGTTATAGACAGTTGTGAGCTGCCATGTAGGTGCTGGGACTTGAACCTGGGTCTTTTGGAAGAGCAGACAGTGCTCTCAACCACTGAGCCATCTCTCCAGCCCCAGGTATTAATACTTCACAAAGTAAAATTCTAACGCTTCTAAAATCTTCTCCAAAACATTTGTTAAGTGTTTGATTTCTATCTGACTGCTCTGAGAAGGGGAGGGAAGCCAACAAGAACCTCAGAATCAGCTGGGTGTGGTGACACACACCTTGAATCCCAACACTTAGGAGGCAGAGGCAAGATCTCTTTGAGACCCAGGACAGCCATGACTACATGAGACCCTGTATCAAAAAACAAACAAAAAATAACCTAAGAAAAATAGACTTCACTATTATTGGCGGACCTTAAGATAAAAGAACTTTTAGTACTACAGAAATCTAAGTTAGTAAAAGATGTAAGAGCATCAACACAAGTGGCTCAGCTGTGAGACCTCAAGTGCGCCTCAGCTTCTTTTTCTTTAAAATAGAAAAATAAACCCTATATAAACTGTTAGCACAGTAAACAGCACACAGTAAGTCCTCAGTAACTGTTTCCTGTCATAGCAATGAAGGAAGTTACAAACATCTCTAAGGTCCTGTAAAAAATGTTACTTTAAGGTTTCAGAAGCTGAGGTACCTATTTAACATATCAAAGCAGGCCTGGCCTCTGGCTTCTCCCAGACATTTTGATTCTGTTGTGGCTATAAACGTGGTTTCATTTTAATTCCAGGTGTGTGATGTGGGCCTGATTCAGATAGTCCACAGCAGCAAACTATTTGCCTTGTGCAGGTTCTGAGAGGAGCTCTTTGCTAGCTGCAAATAGTTTAATTTTGAGGACTCTAGAGACAGAATAAATGCCAGAGCACAGAGAGTGTGGAGTTTCTGAGAAAGAACAAGGCTGCTGCTTCCCCCATGTTGTTCCTGTTGCTGTTGATGCAGTGAGACAAGAAGTTGGAGATCTCCAGCAATCAGGATTGAACTGGCTCCAAGGAACCCAACGACCCTATCCAGCAGGAAGCAGCAAAGAGAACTGTACCCCCTCTCCCACTAACACTTTCTCTCTCCTACCTGGTGTTGGGGTCTTGGAAGGGATTGGGGTGGAGTAGGGAGAAAGAGATATAAAAATGTAAATAAAAGAGCTTTTTAAAAAGTACAACAACATGGTTCTCCTCTCTTTTTGTATGCACACACTCTTCCTTTCTTCCTCCCCTTCTTCTCTGTCTCCCTGTCTGCATGGCAACTTTATAAACCTGCCTTTATACTTTAAATTTGGCTTGACTTGGCTCATTTTGTCAGCAGAGAATACTTATCAGTTACTGCAGTTATTAAACAAGTGTCTTGTCTTCCCAAGTCCCTGGACAGTCTATTATTCCTACTATATTCCTTAACTCTGTCATTCTGGACAAGTTAAGTAAAGTAGACCTCATTTTAGGTCAAACAAGGACTAGTGAGATGGTTCAGTAAAAGTACTTGTTGAACAAGCCTGACTGATACTTAAAACCCAGGGTGGAATATTAAAAAGCAACAAATGTTACACAGGAGAATGGAACAGAAAGTTGGAGTGTAGCTCCAATTGACTTCAATCCCCCAGAAACACACACAAACACACACACACACACACACACACACACACCCCTTAAAGGAGGGAAAATAAGGAAAAACAAAAAACAAAACGGAAACTAAAAAAGCAGAAACATAAAGAGAAAAAGGAAGAGCCAGGAAGCCTTAAAACAGGACAACCTTGAGCCTTTTGTTTTCCTGGTGGTTTTGTTTTGTTTTTGTCTTAAGACAGGGTCTCACTATGTAGCCCTGGCTGACTTGGAACCCACTTAGTAGACCAAACTGGTCTCAAACTCACAGAGATCTATCTGCCTCTGCCTCCCAAGTGCTGGGATTATGCCCATCCAGCAACCCTGAGCTGTGGTCCCCTATCAAGACCTTATTGCTGAACCTACTCCATAACAGGCAGGCTCTCCAGTGAAGTCATACATACCTTTCCTTCAGACGTAATTCATCATTCATCTTTGTCAGCTGAGAAGAGTTATCTCCTGACATCTTCATTATTTCTGCAATGTCATTTTCTAATTTTTCCTTTGCCTTTACCAGCTGCTCTTCTCTTTCATCCTTCTCTCTAACTTTTGCCTCCATGTCTGAATATATACAGAAAAGAAATAGCACTGTTGTGTTAAAAGCAAGAAAATTTATTGAATGCATCCTTACCCTGGGGATAGTTGCAGATAGCCATCTCTACCTGTATGGAAATCACATTCCAGCAAAGACATAATAAATAGGATAAAGAAAGGAACAGTATAATACAAAGAGGTGAGTGCTAAGAGGAAATCTGGAAGTAGAGAAAAGATGTTGAAAGGAGGAAGAGTAAAATATTATATGGAACCCTTTGAATTACTGACATTTATGTAAAGACCTGAAGAAAGGATAGGAAGCAGGAAGCAGGCCAAAGGACCCCAAGTGGAATGTGGCCTGATATGACCTATAAAATCAAGGTGGCTGATATGGCTGGAGTGCAGTGGGTGAGGACAAGAGTCTGAGACAAACTCCTAGAGATGGCAAGGACTACACCTTCTGGTGAATGAAATGGGAAGAAGAAGAAAAAAAGTCATGTGATCTGACTCTCTGGCATGCGTTGAGAAGAAACAACAGGGTAGAGGCAGGGAGCAAGTGGTCAGCTGTGCGTGTGTCTGTGTGAAGCATACAGAACAAGGACAGTAGTGTCATCAGTGGTAGATTCTGACTTTTTGTAAAAGAGAGAAGACATGACATGCTCGGGGTTACAGGTCTCAAGCAAGCATAACGCTGCACACAAAATGAGGCGGTATCTGTCTGACTAGCAGATCTGCTACTGTAATATACATCAACTCTCATCCTAGGCCCCTTACTGTATGTATGGCTAGTCATCAGGAGACATCACCTTACCTGTTAGATTTTCTCTCAACTTCTCCAGTTCAGAAGACAACATGTTAAACTCTTCCTCTTTTTGGTGCAGTTTATTTACAGTATCTATTAGGATAAGGTTAAAAGCATAATATATATCACATTTAATAGGATGGCTTATAACCAATCAAAGCAAATGCTCATGAGCTCTGAGGACACAGGGATACTAAAGCCTCGCTGCCAACCACACACTGAGACTAGGGAAGCATACAGTTCTGCTGCCTCACTGGGTTTGTACGTTAGGAGGTCCAGGCCTTTTCTAGGCATCTCTTCTTTCCTCCTTCAGTCAAAACCCAGTAGCAAATGTGTAGATCAGACCATTCTTTCATAGGACTATGCAGATTTTAATATGTATCAAAACAGGTCAAAAAAAGAAATAATGAGTTTGCAGCTTCAGGAAGCCATGGAATGCAGTTTTTTCTGTGCAGTGTACAACTTGCACAATTATGATATAACACTACATTATGCACACCCAAAGCCGGCCCTCACCGCCCTAACCATACCCTAAAACAGTATGCTCATACTTCCGTGAGACATACCTTGCATACTTCTCTGAACAGAGACTGCCTCCTCTGAAGCATCAGCAAACTTTTCTTTCTAAAGAAAATGAGTCAGATATACATTATACAAGGATTTTAGGTGAAAAAGACTAAAAGTGTCTATTAGTTACGTTACTATTTATTTTTTGTATCTTGTTTCATTGAGACTAATGCACTTAAAACATGTAAGCAACAATGAACTATCATACATACATGAGTGGGGTTTGCATGTGCGTGTATGTATGTATATCTGCATCTAAGTGACCAGGAAACATATTTACATGCGGTGCAGGAACATGCTTTGCCATGACTAACCCTCCAAGAGCTGCCTTCTCATCTGAAATCTGCCTGAGGGCTGGGGATGTGGCTCATTCATAGAGCTCTTGCCTAGCAAGGACAAAACCCTATGTTGAATCCGCAATACAAGAAAAAAAGAAACACAAGAAAAAGAAAAGAAATCTGCCTGGATAATAAGCAGAGTTCTGGGTTTTGTTTTTTTCCTTTGAGGGTAAGCAGAGAATCTGAACTAAATTCAAATCTAATATCTGTGTCCAGATCTCTTTAAGCAGAATCGCTCCATCTGCCACCTACCATTTAAGGTCTGTTCTAAACATGACAACAAAATAAGATTAAAAACAAAACAAAACAAAAACCTCTTGTGGTTTTCCTGAAATAAATGTTTAAGTAGCATTAACAACAGATCTTTTAAAAGATTTGTGTGAATGAGTGTCTTGCCTGCACACATGCCTACACACTACATTCATGCCTGGTACACACAGAAACCAGAAGAGGATGCAGACCCCCTGCAACCACAGGTACAGATGGTTGTGAGCTGCTGTGTATGTGCTGGGAACAGAACCCAGGGCCTCTGCAAGAGCAGCCAGTGCTCTTAGCCACTGAGCATCTCTCATCACCCAGAGATTTTTTTGAATGAGTATCTCTCACAGAGACTATTAAAATATGAGCACATGAGCCATAAGCTAGCAAAGCCTACCAGGTACCCATCTGTGTTGTTCCCAAAGCCTGGCTGCAGCAGCATGTGTTCCCCCAAGAGCATGTAGAGGACTACCCTACATTCTTTAAAACAAGACAGACTTTAAAAAGTAGCTCTTAGAATTTTAGAAGAGAAGGCAGCAAATGTGCTATGCAAAACACTTATTGTTAAAGATTTTTTGTCATGCCAGGTGTGGTGGCACAAGCCTTTAAACTCGGTACTGGAAAGGCAGAAACAGCTGAATCTCTGGGTTCAAGGCCACCTTGGCTTTAGAACAACTTCTAGGACAACCAGTACTACACAGAGAGAAACCCTGTCTCAAAAAAAAAAAAAAAAAAAACTGTTATTTTTTATTACGTAGGTGTGTGTAGAGGTGTGTGCATAAGTGTGTGCGGGCGCCGTTGGAGGCCAGAGGTGAGTCAAACCCTCTAGTACTGGAGTGACAGGCTCCTGTGAGCTGTGACTCTGCGCTGGGGACTGCACTCCGCTCCTCTAAAAGTTACAACTACTCTCAATCACCACGCCACCTCTCCAATCCCACGTCTTTATTTATGTGTGTACATGTGTGGGCACGCGGGCCATGGTGCGCATGTGAAGGTCAGAAGACCGCTTGTTGGAGCCAGTTCTCTCCTTTCACTGTGAGGGTCCTCGGTCTCAAACTCAAGTCTTCAGGGCCTGTATCTTTATCCACTGAGCCACCTACCAGCCCTGGAACATTTACGTAAGAGTCAAAATCACAAAATAGCCAGATGGGATGGCACATGCCTTTAGAGTAGGCAATCAGAGGACAGAGGCAGGCGGATCTCTTTGAGTTCAAGGCCAGCCTGGCCCACACATAATTAAGTTCCAGGACAGCCAGAGCTATAAAAAGAGACCCTGTCTCAAAACATCAATAACAACAAAATCATAAAATATTGATTCTGAGGCCATTTTTGTAAAACTGTAGCTGATATATTATGAAACAGACCGCACAACAGAACTGCAATCTGAAATGCAACACAGTAATCAAATTGTACTAAATGTAGTAATTTAAACTTACATAGCTATATGTGGATAGCAGTATGTTAAACAATATACCTTTTTTTTTTTTTTTTTTAAGTAGAAATGTGGGGCTGAAAAGATGGCTCAATGGTCAAGAGTGCTAGTGCTTACTGCTGTTTGCAGAGGACCCAAGTTTAGAGGCCAGCACAACCACCTGTAACACCAATGCCAGGAAATCTGACGCCCTCTTCTGACCTCCACACATATTGCATTTACTGTGCACAAACCACCCATAAATGCACATGCATGCACATAATTAAAAATAAAATCTTTCTTAAAGTAGAAATTGGAGCTTTTGGCTGTAATCTCAGCAGTCAGGAGGCTGAGGTAGTAGGACCGCTGTGAGTTTGAAGAAAGACTGAGCTACGTAGTGAGTTTCAGATCAGCCCGCTGCAGAGTGGCACTGTTTCACAAAAGAAAAACAGAAGTTTGTAGCACAGACATTTACAATGCTTACCCATGAAGGAGCACACTATAATGGAGTCATGGAACAGCTGGGAGCCTGCTCCTGGGAAGCTACCTAAGCTCTACACAAGCTTACATGGCTACCATGGCAACCGTTCATATCAACAGCCTCCAGTAAGGTTAAACTATGGTACAAGAAGCAAGGGAAGAGGAAAGAAAGGTGGGGAAAGTTTTTGTTTATTTTTGGGGGTTGGTTGGTTTTGTTTTGTTTTTGAGACAGGGTTTCACTATGTAGCCTTGCTAATATAGGTCTGAATCTTGCTAATATAGATAAGACTGGCCTGGAACTCAGACTCTTGTCAGTCTCTGCCGGGAGGGTGCTGGGATTAAAGCCTTGCACCATTACACAATTTGGAATTAAGAGAAAACATACAAAAGAAAATGTAATTTTCTAATGCAGACAACAACCCAGTGGCAATTCAATTAGCTAGCACACCACTTCACCAAGAGAGGGCGCCAAAGACCTGGACAGTTGCTGCCCACAGTCACAAAGGAGATGCTAAAGGCAGGTACAGGAAAAACCCAATGAGACCGGATGGTGCTGGTTGTGTGTGTCTTTGTGTTTTGTAAAACTAAGCTGCCAATAACTGCAAGCACTGCTCCACCAGAGAAAAAGACTTTTTTTTTTTTTTAAAAGAGAGTAACACTTACCTTTACTGCTAGTTTGATTTGATCCAGTTCCCCTGAAGGCATTTATCAGCTGCTAACACACTCAATTTAAATCCATATTTTCGAAGAAGCAGAGAAATAGCTACAGCTTTTTTTTTTTTTTTTTTTAGTAGAGAATGTTCTTTTAAATAGAAAAAGGGCAGAATCGCTGAGGTTCAGGCTCCCATCCGACAGGTACTTACCAGGGTCTGAAGTTCTTTCTCCAAAGTCTCCTTCACTTGACTGACTTCACTCAAAGTATCCTTCAGGTTAGCGAGCATTCGCTCTTTTCCCTGCAGCTCTTTGGTAATGCTATTAGCCTAACACACCAAGTTACATGGTACAGAAGCAAATGGAACAAAAAAGAAACAAAAAGGAATGATAAGGAAAAAATAAAATGAAAAAAAAGATGAGAAACACAACAAAACAATGGTGAAAAGAGTATTTTTGTTTGTTTGTTTGGTCGGTTTGGTTTTTGTTGTTGTTGTTCAATTCTAAGAAGCCAGTGACTTTTCAAACAATCAGTTTTAGGTATGATTGCCTTATCTTTTTTGAGACAGTTTCTCTGTGTAATCCTGGCTGTTCTGGAACTCTCTATAAAAACCAGCCTCGCCTCAGACTCAGAAGTATGACAAATACCTAGCTAAAATAGGTTAAATTAATTTTTATATATGTGAATGTATGTATGCCTGTATGGGTTAATATGCATCATGTATGTGCCTGAGCCTGCCAAAAGAGAGCATCAGATACCCTGGAAGCACGCTTAACTGCTAAGCATCTCTGCAGCCTCTAATGTTTTTTGGTTTTTGGGTTTTGTTTTTCCTTTCAACACAGGGTTTCTCTGTGTAGCCCTGGCTGTCCCAGAACTAGCTCTGTAGACCAGGCTGGCCTCAAACTCAGAGATCTGTCTGCCTCTGCCTCCTCAGTGCTGGGACTAAAGGCATGCACCACCACCACCACCTGGCTCTAATGGCTGTTTTTAAAAAGTCAAAATACACTATTTTTCTATACCCAAATCTGAATACCAACACAGTAAAAGAAGGAAGTACTGGTATTTACTTCC
The DNA here is from genome assembly GCF_030254825.1 of Meriones unguiculatus. Classification (NCBI taxonomy): domain Eukaryota; kingdom Metazoa; phylum Chordata; class Mammalia; order Rodentia; family Muridae; genus Meriones; species Meriones unguiculatus. The sequence goes on along the minus strand of NC_083352.1, from coordinate 87,998,042 downwards.
TAAATGGGCTACCTGATCAAGTTTATTTCTGAGCTTTAAAAAACTTGCAGCAGCTAGACAAGGTGGTGCATGCCTTTAATACCAACACTCAGGAGGCAGAGGCAGGCAAACTGAGGTCGAGGCCAGCCTAGTTTACAAGCGAGTTCCAGGACAGCCAGTGTTACACAGAGAAATCCTATCTTGAGAGAGAGAAAAAAAACAAACCCTATGCAGCATAGAATAAAAAAACAAAAAAATTAATGCTGGGTATGCAACTCAGTGGTAGAGCTTGTGCTTACCATAGGTGCATTATAATGGTAGTTTATGTTATTCTGTGTATTTTTTGTTTGTTTGTTTTGTTTGTTTGGTTTTGGTTTTTCAAGACAGTTTCTCTGTGTAGCCTTGGCTGTCCTGGATTCACTTTGTAGACCAGGATGGCCTCAAACTCACACAGATCCGCCTGCCTCTGCCTCCCTGAGTACTGGGATTACGCCACCACACCCAGCTTATATATATTTTTAAAGATTTATTTATTATTTATACAGTATTCAGCCTCCATGTATGCCTACACACCATTAAAGGACACCGGACCTAATTATAGATGGGTATGAGCTACCATGTGGTTGCTAGGAATTGAACTCAGGACCTTTGGAAGAGCACACTGTACTCTTAAGTTCTGAGCCATTTCTCCAGCCCCCTATTCTGTATATTTGTATGCTTAAAATATTTCAACATGTGAGTCACTTTAAAGATCCATTAGACAGCTATCAGAACTCAGCTTTTATTAAATCCTTACATGAAAGATGACCCACCTAATAGCTTCATAGTCTCGTCTTGCTAACTTGTTTTTTTATTGTTATTTCAGAACCATACGAGATTAGAGAGAATTTTCCTGTGGCTAGTTTATTTTCAAGTATGGTTACTTAGCAGACTTTTGCTATTTATCTGTCTTCAACTCTCCCCATTTAGCCACCACAACTCTTTCTTCTTCACCAATAAAGCAGCTTCTTCCACAAAAAAAAAAAAAAAAAAAAATCATTTATTACCAATCCCAGAACCTCCACTAGTGGCAGGACTGGAAAGAATGTCTTAAAGAACTGAAGCTGACATTTAGCAGGGCTGGGTAGCAGGAAATGTGGCTGGTAAACCTTTAGTTTTCTAAACCTTGACAAATAGCACACTTGTCTAGTCTCCCCATCTACCCGAACAAAATACACAAAAAGGAACAGCCAGAAGAGTAGAGGCCTATGCCTATTGTAATCCCAGGGCCTCAAGACCAGAGGAGAAGGACCACTGAGAACTCCAGGCCAGTGTAGGCTACAAAAACAATCCTAGGCCAACCTGGGCTACAAAGTAAGATCCTGTCTCAAAAAAACAAAAACAAAAACAAAAACAAAAAAACCTACAAGGGACAGGGATATAATAGCCCCAGCACTTGAGAGGAAAAGTCAGAAGGATCATGAATTTAAGGGCAGCTTCGGGTACATGGTGAGACTCAGTCTCAATTTTTCTCCCTACTTCCAGAAAGCAAAAGTTAAATGGTACAGTGGTTTGAATGCGAATATCCTCCACAGGATCATATATTTGAATACTTGATCTCCAGTTAGTGGAACTGTTTGAGAAGGATTGGGAAGTGACCTTGTTGGAGGTGGTATATTACTGGGAACAGGCTTTGAGGTTTCAAAATTCCACACTATTCCCAGAGTCCCTCACTCCACCCATGCTTATGTATAAAGATGCAAACCCCACAGCTGCTCCAGCACCATGCCTGCCTGCCCACTACATGCTCCCATCTCAGCATCTGAACTGTAACTCGTGAATAAGTTCTTTCCTCTGGAAGTAGCTTTGGTCATGGTGTCTTATCTCAAACAGATGATTTCTTCATTGTCATAAAATTACGATAATGATGCAAATGACTCTGGCTCCTGCCCACTGCTGTGAGCATTACTTATCAAAGCATGCTAACTTACAGTAGTTAAAAAGCACTCCAGAGCTTGTGTTCTACTTGTGGGCAGAAAGGGAGGAAATGGACTTATAATCTGTTTTTGTTGTTGTTGCTGTTGTTTTGGTTGACTGTTTTTTGTTTTTTGGGGGGGTTGTTTGTTTCGTTTTTTGGACAGGGTCCAGGTTGGCCTAGCACTGAACTGGCAAACCTCCTGCATCATCATTGTAAGTATTATAAGCATGTACTACCATGGCCAGCCTGAGCTTGTAAATCTCTCCCTCTCTCTCATTCATTCACCTTAACATCACTGTTTTAGGGAGTTAGGTCTACTTTAAACAGAGAGTACAGCCTAGGACTAAGCTTAAATAGGAGGTTACAAAATGACTAGGAGATAAGGCAGCAGATAAAGCTTCCAATGGATAAGAAACTAAAATTCACATGGCTGGTCATTATTTGATCTCCTCAGAAAAAAGCATACTTGAAACACTCAGAAAGTACTTTGTCATACTCACGTCAGTGTACCACACAATTCACATTAAATCAGGGATTTTGAAGATAAATGACCTCAAATTAAAAGTAACATACAATGCAAAATAAATGGAAAATGAGGGAAAAAAAAAGATGGAAGATGTCAATACAAACCTTGCTACTTTCAGCGTCCTTTTCGGTCTCTAAATTTTTAATCTGCTTTTCAGCTCCTTCAAGCTGTTGTCTAAGTGTCTCAATTTCCAATTTACCTTCGGAATTGGCTTTCTGAAGTGCATCAAAATCCAAGAGCTTCTCTTCCACAACCTTGAGCTCTGATGTAAAATTATCAATGACCTTGGTTTGCTCATTGTACTTGGCTTGCAGAACCTCTAGCTCCTTTACCTTTATTTCAGCCTCCTGCAACTTGTTTAATGTGTCCTCCATTTCCACGAGATGCTGGTCTTCTGCACTGTCCAGTCTTGCTTTGATGGCCTCCAGGCTGTCTTCCTTTTCTTTAATGATTTTCATCAGCTTGGCCTTCAGGGTCTCCATCTCTTTAGCATGAGCAGACCGTTCCGAGTCCTGCTTACTCTGTAAATTTTCTATTTCATGCTGGTAATCTAGTCTCAGCCTCTCTATTTGTGTCTTTAACTCAGCAAATTCGGCTGAGTCCGTTCCAATGCCTTTGCTAAAGGATACCTTCAGTTCCTCCATTGCCTGCTGGTGGGATGCAATGGCAGTCTCCAGTTTGGACTTCCATAGAGCTATCACATCTGAGTTTTCCTTGTTAGCATGGTCAAGCTTGCTTCTCAAGGACTCATTCTCTTTGGAAAGCTTTTCAGTGGCAGTATGCAGGGCCTTGATCTCCTTCTGAAACATCTCTTCCCGAGCTCCAAAGTGGTCCTTCAGAGATGCCATCTCACTCTGGTGGTCAGTACGTGTGGCTTCTAGCTTTTCTTGCAAAGCACTTATTTCTTGCAAAAGAGATAGAGACATATCCACATCCCCGGGAGGTTTACTGGACTCTAGCCTTCTTCGGAGCTCAGCTACTTCCTGTACTCTCAATGCTAGGTCCTTTTCTAGTTCCATTATTCGGGACTTTTCTGACACTGTAGCCACCTATTAATGCAGTCATAAGACAGAGAGCACTGAAATAACAAATCGCTGATGATTTTCCTTATTTACAAAACACTGAGGATCAAGCAAAGTCAAGCTATTGTGGTAGTGGTTAATGCCTCTCACACTGAAATACTGGCTTAAGCTGAATTCTGGAAGCTCTACTATATAATTAAAACCTTTATTAAACTCACACCATTCCAGAATCTCAAATGAATACTGAATTTACTTCACTCCAACAGTGTTTGTTTCTCTCTAAAGAAGCTTAAACTGGAAGTACTCATTAACTGCTAATAAGTTAACAGAAACAGTAGCTTCCAAAGTGCTTAATAATCTGCCTCCCGAAAAAAAAAATAATGCTAATTTGTCAGATTCCCTGCCTTCCTTCACTCAGACTGCATTCAGTAGCACTTAAAGCTGCTGCTCCACTCGAGGCTGGTGATTAAAGCCTGAACTGTGCAGCCAGTAGCCATAGATGGCCTGGCACTGAAGTGCGGCTCATCTGAAGCAAGATGTGCTGTGACACAGACTCAGAGAACAGACAGAAAATATCTTAATGATTCTCATAGTCACTATATGATGAAATAATGATTTCAATATACTGGGTTTTTATGGATTATTCAAATTGATTTCACCTGTAACTTACTAAAAAGTTCACGTGGGTGTCAGAAAATTAAGATTCTGTATATGTGGCTTACACTCTACTTCTAATAGCTAGTGGTGTAAAAGGTCTAAAATTTCCCGTGTTTCAGTGAGCAATGCAGCGTCTGTAGAAAAAGCCTCAGTTGGGTAATGAAGAATTTACTGGCTTTTAAAAATGACATTAAAAGATCACTTACCTGTAATTATACATTAGACTCTCACACAAAGACCCTTTTCTGGCTTTTGTAACTCTGTCAGCACTCTGATATTTGCATCTTGTTTCCCTAACCCAGTGGTTCTCAACACTAGTGTGGACATAAACAAGATGCATATCTAAAATGCCAGACTCTTGCAACATCCACATACTTTGTTCTGAGCTCTGGAGTTTAAAAAAAAAAAAAAAATACTCCCCAGTTAGGGGAAAAATACTTTCTCAAGCTGTTCCTTTAAGTCTTATAAAAATTTTCTCTACTGATACTTCCACATATTCAAAGTGGTATCTCAGACATAAAAATCATTTAACTAATCTGGGAAATAGAAGGGAATACAAATAGTTTTAAAATACCAGATTGTAAGAATCAAACTCTTCCTAATTTCCAACTCCTGCTCATGTTGCCTTTATAGGGACAGAAAACACAAGACAAGTGTCTTCTGCTTCTTTTGTCCACCCTAGCATGTTGTGATGCTCAGTAAAAGAAATGTCCAGAAGAAAAAAGCAAAAGTTGCACCACAGTAGTCACCGACTGTTCTGGAACTGACTAAAGTTGTGGTACTTTGTGGTTATATAGATGCTTCAGATTAAACACAGTTAATTCATTTATATTCTGTTCTCTAGGGAGGGGAAGATCCATTAATTTCTCTCTTTTTTTAAAAAAAGGTTTATTTATTATTTATACAGTATTCTACCTGCATGTGTGCCTGTAGGCCAGAAGAAGGCACCAGATCTCACTATAGATGGTTGTGACCCACCACATAGGTGCTGGGAATTGAACTCAGGACCTTTGGAACAGCAGCCAGTGCTCTTAACCTTTGAGCCATCTCTCCAGCCCCATTGATTTTTTTACCTACAACTAAGATATAAAACATCAATGAACCCCTTGATATAAGGTTATAGCATAAATAAATCAAATCCAATAGGTGACTGTTCCTAGTCACAATGAAAGTGTCAAATTCAGAGAATGCCAAGTGAAAAGCAGATGAAAATAACAGGGTGATGCTTCTCTGTGTGGCACTCTGACACTTCTATTTAAAATTTTAAAGTCTGCCCTCAGTCATAATTCTCCTGCTAGTTTATGGCCAGAAACCATAAGGAACTGTTTCTTATTCTTCCTCATATGTCTACACTACCACACAAGCTGGGTATAAATTGTATTTATAGGCTAAGGAGGAATTCTAAAATGCTTCCTGAAAAAGACTGCAGGTGATATGAGAATTCAGTGGATCACTGGTTATTTTCACACTTGGCAAACCAGGAGTGAGGACCAGTAAGATACTGTTTGTTATGGAAGGCTGTAAAATCTAATTTAAAATGGCTGCATAAGTCCATTTGTAAATGTATGTCTTATTATCCAGCGCAAAACCAGAAAATATTGAATATGTTTGCTGACGAGACTAAGACATGAGAGAAGAATTTAGAAGCAAAAAAAAAAAAAAAGTGTATGTCCTTACTTAAGTCACACCAAAGGGTGGGACTCTGTCTCATGAGTCCCTTGTATTTCCCAGATCAAGTCTTTGACCCTCAAGTTAAAAAGAAATGGTACCAAATTATCACTTTCTTTTCTCATTCCTTCACTTTTTTTTCTTACTAAATATATGTTGGGAATCTTTTATTTCTGAGGCCAATTGATACCATTTTCTTTTGTCTTCTCTTTTTGCTTTTGTTTTTTTTTCAGACAGGGTCTTACTCTGTAGTGAAGCTGGTTGGGACCTATCTGGCCCAGGCTAGCCTTGAATTTGTGGCAATTCTCCTACCTCACTCTTCCAAGTACTAGGATTACAGGCATGAGCCACTATGCCCAGCTTTATCTATCTATCTATCTATCTATCTATCTATCTATCATTTTATTTGTGTGTATGCTTTCCTGTGCATATGTTTGTATGTCTTTGTGTTTGTGCTTATGTGCACAAGTGCATACATAAGCCAAATGACAACCTTAAATGTCTTTCCTTAGGCTCTGTCCACCTTGGTTTTTGAAACGGGTTCTCTAAGTGGCTTAAAGTCTGCCAAGTAGACCAGACTGGCTAGCTGGCCAGCAAGCTTCAGGAAACTTGTCTCTGCCTCTCCTGGGCTGGAGTTATAATAAGTATGAACCACCATATCCAGTTCTTTTTATGTGAGTTCTGAGGACTAACCTCAGGTCCTCATGCTTGCAAGGCAAATACCTTACCAAATGAGCTATCTTTGTACCCTTTTTCTTTATTAAAAAAACAAAAACTTATGACTGATAAAAGGAAGATTACTCATTTGTCTGGATTTTTATATTAATGATTTCACATCAAAAGAAATTTCTACAAATACTATTGATTAAAAAGAAAAGGTCAGGGGCTAGAGGGATGGCTCAGTGGTTAAGAGCACTGTCTGCTCTTCCAAAGGACCTGGGTTCAATTTGAGCCACATGGCAGCTCACAACTGTCTGTAACTACAGTTCCAAGGGATCTGACACCTTTACACTGATGCACATAAAATAAATTAAAAATAAATTATTAAAAAAAAAGAAAAGAAATAAGCATTAAAAAAAAAGAAAAGAAAAGGTCTCAATAACACATTTGATCAGATAGATACAAAGTGATTTTTAAAATTAAGACCAATCACAGTCAAACATGATTTAACAGGTACATATATGAATATATATTTTTACATATTAGTTGATTATTTCTTTTAACACAAATTGAAAGATTCCATCTTAGCCAGGCGGATCTCTATGAGTTCGAGGCCAGGCTGGCCAACAAAGCAAATCCAGGACAGCCAAGGCTATACAGAGAAACCGTGTCTCAAAAAAACAAAAAATTTAAAAAAGAAAGAAAGATTGCATCCTATAATGGTTAAAAACACAGACTCTGGAGCCAAAGGACTTGGAAGGCAATTCTGGCTCCACAATTACTATTGGCTATGAAACCATCAACAAAATTTTTAGTATCTTTGTGCTGAGTGTCCTTGCTCTGTAAAAGTCAATAGAAAGGGTGAGAATAATACTACCTACTTCCAAGGATCATGAAAGAGCTGAATAATATTTACAAAGCACTTAGACTGTGTGGCATGACAAGGCTGTAGGTGCTTTAATACATAAGCAATTAAAACAGGACTGATGCCCTGGCCCCAAAAGAAATCGTTCTTTTCCCAACACATCTGTCCCTCATAATCACTGAGATTTTAAGCTGGGTGACAGAAAGAAAAGAGATGTAAGCTCAGCCATCAAAGGGGGGTGGCAGGGGAAGAAAAAGAAAAGAAAAAGATAACTGGGGTCCAAGTCCTTAATTCTCACTAAAAAAGAGCTAATGTTTCCATTTCTTTTTCCCAACAGGCCATGGGCACAGGCAGGAAATAGCATAAATTGTTTAGAAAACCCAGTAACTAGGGATATGAGAACAAGAGGACAATTGACTGCTTGTGGAAACTGGAAAAGAGTATTCCAAAGTCCTAATGCAAAGAACCTTAAATACAGTTGTAGATAACCATGGAGTTTATGTAGTTAGACGGTTTCTCATCTTCATTTTGCATGAGTTTACTTTCGACAAAAAAACCCCTATTCATCACTCTGTGCTCATGAGCGCCTGAGCGGCCCTGAGACCAGACTCAGGCCGAGCCACTGGGTCAGAGCTCAGGCCCACAGTAGGCATGTCACACAATGTGTCCACCATTCACACTCGTGAAGCTGCTTCATTAAATAGTGAAAACCATTACCCTAGTGTCTTCTAACTCCCTCTGGAGTTTGTCAGCTTTGGTCTTTTCAAAGAGCAGGCTCTGTTCAAGCTCCTTAATGCGGGCATGCTCCAGTTTGGTCTGCGTCTGTTAGTAAAAGGGAAGAGGAAAAGAACACAACAGTGCCACCATGACATGCCAGCACAAGAGGAGAGAGAGCGGCATGCAGGCCGAGCCACCAGTACTTTCTGCCAAAGGATGAACATAAAGGGTAACAAAGAAGGAGAGAGGATGGAGCTGCAAGGGAAGGATGGAGTGAGGACGGACACTATGAACAAAAGAGTGGAGGTGGAGAGAGGGCATGAGCTAATCTGTTGAGAAAGAAAAAATGGAAAACACATGAGGCAAGATGAAGTTTCAGATGCATGCAGCCAAAAATATGTTATCTTGATAAGTGAAGTTTATCAGCACCAATTAGAGTAGTTAATACTCCCCTAACTATCATCTTCCCTCCCCCACAGTGGCTACTTCACACTAATGTGTGTGTAACTGGCTCAGGGACTTCAAAAAGCTGTTTGACCCTCAGAAGGTCATCACTTTCCTATGTATGGAGAAAGACAATGCCACAAATCTTCAGGCGCCCAGCAGGTCCTCAGAGGAGATGGTTGGGCAAACAATTTTTAATAAAAAAAAAAAAAAGGGGGTGGTGGATAGTGGCATGTCACCTTAAGGAGCATCTGGTCTGGGCACGGTGGCTTAGACCTACTGTCTCAGTGCTTTGGAGGGAGAGGCAGGATGACTGCTGGGAGTATGAGGTTAGCCTAAGCTAACATAGTGAGTTCACGGCCTGGGCTATAGGGTAAGACCTTGCCTCAGAAAAGAATTATACATAATTTAAAAAAAAAAAAATACTCTAGAAGCCAGCGCTGAGGTGTCCAAGCCAGGGGCATCTGCATAAGTGGGTGATGGGCTCTGGCTGAGATTCTCTACAGCAAAGCAAGGGCTGCAGGGGCTCTAATTTCCTCCCAGCTGGAATTTTTCAAAGGCTTAACTACTTTGGAGAAGAGGGAAGGATTTGAGATTACAAAGACAATATTTAGTAAAGATTACCTACCACTGCCTCTTCCTCTGAAAAAGCCAATTAAGGAGATCAGAGCAAGAGAAAAGCTAAACTCCAGATATAAGGAACTTGTTTTTTTTCAAAAATGAAATTATTCTTCACCAGATCAGAAGATAGGAAAGGATGAGAATACAATCATGCTCAAAGACCTGGTGAGATCCTAGCATGAACGGGACCCTCGAAACCTCACAATTGCTGACTTCCTTTCCACAAATGCAGTTGCCTGGTGGGGACCCAGGAGGTTTTCTCTGCCTTACAGACTCAAGTGTGGCTGAATCTTGCGACACTAGAACTAAAAGTGTTTGTCTAAAAGTGTTTCCCCCATCATCTCTCCTTTCCAGTTAGTCACTGGAACAACTGACTGACAACACAAGAATTAAGATATCTATCAGTTTGAATAATTATGGGCAGTGAGAAAATTACAGGAGAGGTCATAACAAAGAGACACCAAGTAGGTACAGAGCCTGAGTAGAAAGTCAAAGTTATGAACATGTATCCTGGTATCTTCAGTGTATTCAAGGGGTCACTTTGCTTATAAACCAGGCATAAACAACCATCATAAGATATTAAAAAGGGAAACAAAACAATTTTTTAAGAGAGGGTCTCATCATGTGGTCCTGGCTGGCCTGGAACTCCATGTAGAGTAGGCTGGTCTAGAGCTCAGACCACCTGCCTCTACCTTCTGGTATTGAGGGTGTATAACACCACATTCAAGAAGAAGACATTTTTCCTTTACATTCTTCACCTACACTCTACATTCTGTGAAATAATGAAATAAATTTCAAAACATAATTGTCTGAATAGTCCCCTGCATCCACATGTGCTACAGATAGAAGCTGTTTAGTACTCTCCTTTTACAAGAAAATAACTTAATCCAAATCTACATAGTTGGGGTTATAGCTTCAGAAATTCATTTCCTTTGACTCTGAGCTAGGCATCCTCCGGGCAAAAGGTCACTCACTACGTGCAGATAAAAAACAAATATCCAGCCAGGCATGGTGATGCAAGCCTACATAGTCCCAGCACTTGAGGAAGCAGAGACAAGAAGATCAAGAGGTAGAGGCCAGGCCATATTGCAAGTTCTAGGTTAGCCAGAACCTGTTTAGGGGGAAAAAAAAAAAAAGGAAAAGAGAGGAGGCTCTTACTTGCAATTCTAGAATTCTAGCACTGAGCAGCCTGAGGCAGGAGGATCACCACAGATTCAAGGTCGGCCTGGACTACAGAGCGAGACCCTGTCTTTAAAAAAGGAAGAGAGAAAAGATCCATGTACTATTCCTCCCATTCAGAGTTCAGCAATGGCCTGTCCCCTTATAGAAGGGGACGCTCCACAGTGGGCTTTCACCAGTCAGCAGCAAAGGAACCAGTGGTCCACCTCCATGTCACAGCCTGTGGTAAAAATGTGGCACTCAACAGGGCAGCCCTCTAAAATTACTGATTTCTGAAACTAAACATCCCAAGAGGAAAGGTCTGGAACAGGGGCTTGGAAGGAAAGCAACGGCCTTGTGAAAAGCGCCCAGAGAGGCAGGAAGAAGGTCCCATGAACACTGACCCTGGAGGCTGCAAAACCTGTTCTGGATGGAGAAGAGAGAGACCCAGATCACTGCAGTAGCTTCTCAAAATGGAATCCCTCATCAAAATGTCAAAATGAGTTCTCTAGTTCAGCTCTGCAGATGGTAAGAAGTAAAAGAATTCTTTGTTTCAATTTTGTTCTTTTGAGCCAGTAAATCAAAGCAGATGGTTTGGGGTCTTCTCCACTGGCAGCACAGTCTTTGGCCGTCTGTACCGGGTACCGTCTCAGTGAGAGGGCCAGTACCACACAGCAGCACTGCTGCTAGAAGCTCCCACAGTGAGAGCAAACTTAAAATACCCCGAACACTCAGGGAAGAATACTGGCCTCTACTTGCAGATAGGGGGAAAATACTATAGCCATAAATGAAAGCTTGGATTTCTTCTAGGCTGGGCTGGCTAGCAGTGGGAGCATGCGCAAGAGCAACGGGAAGCAACTAGGCCGGGAAGGTCAGGCTGCTTGGGAAGTGTCTCCCAGCACCCCACACCCCTTCCTCTAAGGTGTGCTTCCTTCAGGTGTCTGCCAACATAGCAAAACATATGAATGAGGTGAAGGAGGCCATGTGCTCGGACAATTTCTTTCCTTTTTAGCAAAAATTCTTTAAAAACCAGTATTTACCTATCGTTAAGCAAATGAATCCACAGAGCTTAGTCATTACAGACAGTTTCTTAAAGACACAAATGCACTTGCTTTGAAAGTCACATGCACAGAAGGACTAAGGAAAAAGTCCCCAGGTCAGATTATGCAGTTAGTGTTTGAGTGTATCAATAAGCATTTTAATCTGGAATCAATCTGTGTTAAGGGAAATATCCACACAGTTAAGTGCCCTCTTACATTCTCAGGATCTTCAGAAATCTGGCTCTTTTGCTATCAGTAAAAAAATAAAAAAAGTAAACAACAACAAAAGAGATTCAACTAAAGTTTCAATCTGTGTTAGGGTTTCAATATAACTTTGATTAATTTCAAGTAAGTTTATCAGACAGACTATACTAGCCTACTGCTAATGTAAATATTTTAATTCCTGAACTCCAGAGGTGGTAATTCTAATGAATTAGATGATGGTATGAAATTTCTAAAGAGACTTTGGGGTGTTTTTAAATGGATGACAACATAAAAGTCAACTAAAGAATGTGACTAAATATGAAATGAGTGAAGAAGTTTCTTATTAAATTATTAATAAGCCATTAAATTCTAGACCATATAAAATTAGAACTCAGAAAATGTTCCCTTTATTCTTTATTGATTATAAAAATATATTTATTTCCAAGGAAATCAGAGTTCTGGTTTGGAAGGACTCCTGAAATTTAAGCCAACAGACTCCAAAATCCTGATGGTGGCAAAATAAAATAAAATAAATAGATAAATATACATACACACATATATGTATATACATACATACATATATATATATATAATCTGTTGGGTCTGGTGGTACACGACTGTAATCTCATCAGTTTGGAAGCAAAGGCAGATTACTACAAATCTGAGGCCAACCTGATTTGCATTGTGGGTTTCAGGCCAGCTAGTGAGACCGTGTCTCTAGCTCTGCCCAAATCCAAAAACTGTACAGACAAGTGTAATTTTTACTAAAATGCTACAAAAAAATATTATAGAATCTTCAAATTTTGAGAAGTTAATAATTTTTGTCATATATGTGGCAGTGGCTTAAAGGCAGCAAAACCATTTAATAGCAATATGTAATTCAAAACTATTGAGTAATTGTTAAGAAGATAAGAAACCATTATAGGAAAATTAGTGACTTTTTTAAAAAAAAACAAATCTAGAATCTTTATTACTTTTCTTTAAACAATTGCCAATTAGTGACTTTTAAGTATGCCATGGAAGTGGCATTAAATTGCTCCTGATTTTTAAAAGCAACTATCTAATCCCTGGCACCAAAAAAAATCAAATAAACTATGAGAACACACCATTGCTTTTTATAGGGTTATAAAGGGTTTATTCTGTTCCACTAAAGAACAAAGCCAAACCACAACAAAAATGCTTTGTTATGTACGATTATGTTGAAATTAAGTTCTTTTAAAATGCTATTTCCAACCTCAGAGGTACAAGTGGCGTTTTAAGACTGCCTTAAGGACAACTGCCAGATTTATGACTTGATTAAATTCCATTCATGGCTTCTAATTTTGAAACATGAGAAGAGTTACGAGCATTTTAATTTGCCACATGGAGTAGGATACCGCAGTCATAGGCTCAAGGACCCAACCATCACCTCAGCATAACCCACGTGGGCCAGGGGCAAGGTGCCCACCATCCTCTTGACTGACTGTTCTGACAAGGACCAGCTGGCCCAACATGTCACCCGTATTTCTCAGTGCTGCCATCTGTAACAGCTTTAGAGAGCTGGAAAGGTTTACCTCAAGATCGCCTTTGGTAATTGATTCTTCTTCAACTCGGAACTGAAGGTCCTCAACCTTCCTGTGGAATAAAACCAAAACAAAGCAGTGAGGAGAGTACTACGGAATATTGTACCCCACAGCCAAAAGAATGAGCAAGCAGCACCCTGGTAAACTCAGGATGCTGATGCAAACGAACACCTTAGAGACACAGAAAACAAAGGCACCCATTAATAGGGCACTAGTGTATAAAAGCTTGCTGTAATTACTTAGAAATTCCAAAGCTTTTATCTAGAAACCAACTCTAGAAGGCATGAGATGAATGAATGAATGAATGAATGAATGAATGAATAACTGAAAATAAAGAAAACCTTTTTCCCTTGGGTACATATACCATAATGGATCAATCAATCAAGGTAAGATCAGCCTTAAAGGAAAATAGTTGCTTACCAAAGAAATAGGTTTCAGATTACAAGTGTATAAATTCTACTTTCTTTGTATGTGTGTGTTACAGAAATTATATCCTTCTGAGTACTGTAATATGGGCATATACCACCCTCCACAGCTTTGCATGGGGGGCACATACCATCCTCCACAGCTTCGCAGGTTTAATTTTTAGATGTGAGAACATCCTATGCTTAGTCCTTCTTCATCCAGTGAATTACGGCCTAATGGTGCAGACCTACAATGCTAGCTATTGAGAGGCTGAAGCAAGAGAATCATGAATTCAGAGCCAGTCCAGACTACTTTGTAAGACTGTTTTCAAATAAGAGCCTAAAGAGGACTCAGGTATTGGCTGTTATAGAGGTTTGTCAAGCAGGGGTAAGTTGTAGTAGGTTCAGTCTTTGGAGGGAAGGAGGAAGGAAGGCAATTTTCTTAACAAAGAGCCAAAACTTCCCTGTGTCTGCCCAATATTACTTAGTGTGTGCTTGTGTATTGACCTGAATAATTCTCTAATTGTTTTACATGTGAGAATTTTGCTTTCCAAGTAAAGCAAACTGACTTTCACAGGGATAAGGTTCTTCATAAGGCTCGGTAAGTGAGACTGTTCTGGAATTTCCTTTAGTAATGCTGGCTAAAGGTATCCTTAGGACAAGCATTCAGTAGCAATAAGTATCTGTTAATCAAATCATGTCTAAATGATATCAGGCTTCCTGGAAAAGCTACATCAAAGCACAGACTCTTCACAGAGCAGAGATCAGTTTCTACTGAACTGTCATTCCTTTGACTTTGTCAACAAAGTTGTTAACAGTAGATTTCTTGCTAAGACATCATTGAGAAGGAAAAGACCACACTCAAGGATCACCTTTTCTCTTCTTCTAATTGGTTGAGGAGCTCCACTTTCTCCCTGTCAGCAGCTTCTACCATTGTTCGCAGCTGGTCCATCTTGGCCTCCAGTTCCAGGACATGCTAGGGAAGCAAGGATGTCTGTGAGTAGCCCAGGGAAACCTCCAAAATAGGTCTGGCTAAGTGTGACCATGATTGGTGGACATCATTCTTGATATATTCTAATAGATTTTATCTTAGTAGATTATTCCTGGCAACCTTCCTGGAAACTAGATGACAAAACAAAATAAAACAAAACCCCTACAACATATAGCAACAGAGGGCAACAGGAAAACAAGACTCATCTTTTCCAGTCCTGAAACATAAGAAGTAATAGTCTACAAGCAATACCTGTGATCACTAAGGTCCCAGTAATGAGCAGTCAATACAGACAGACTCAAAGTCCAGACAGAAAGACCAAATGACTACGGTAAAATCGAGAAGAACAAAACTTTATGATGATGGAAACTGGCACCTAGACCACAACTTTCCAACAAGCTCAGAAAAGAAACTAACACTCATTTCCCATGTTCAAATCCAACTCCATGGCTCCGAACACCAGGCACTCTTTTTATCCTTATCAGTCAATTTAGAAACCACCACATCCACAAGATCAACACCAGACTTCACCTGGTCATGCCCATCTCGAGCCAGGGCTAGCTCCTGCTCTATCTCCCCCACGTGGCTGGTGGCCTTGGCCACCTCGGCCCGCTCCAGGTCCCGCTCAGCCAGCAGCTGTTCAATGTGCTGCTGTTTCTCCTTCAGGGCCTCCTGGAGGGCGGTGGTGCCCGAGATCTTGCGGGCGTAGCGGGAGGAGGTTTCAGTCAACTGCAAAGGAAAGTCAGAGAAGTGAAGGGCGATGATGCTATCAGGGATGAAAGGAGCGAGCAATGCATGCATAGCAGGCATGTCCTCAGCAAAGCAAAAGCACTGCCTCAGCTTGTGGGTTTGCAAAATATTAGGCAAAGTTCTCACAAGAAAACAAGAACCTCATTAAAAAAAACATAGATAAACAAACTCACAGCAGGTTTCAGAAGACATTTAGAAGATGAATGTATAGTTCAAATATTGGTATTTTGAGCTTAGTTAACAGGGCCTATAGGAATCTAGACAGTTTTCACAAAACCTACTTTAAAAGTCTCTCTAAAGCCGCATATAGTGGCTCACATCTGCAATCCCAGGATTCTGAAGCCTGAGGCTGAGGGACTGCCAATGAACTTGAGGACAGCCTGACTACAGAGTAAGACCCTGTCTCAAAACAAAACAAAACATTCCAAGGTACTACTTCAGCCTGAGCTATGGTTGTCTTCTGGTAAAGACATCTGGCCAACCATTTGATTCTCGGTCTTAAGGCTGAGAGCTTGTAAAGCTTCCAAACATCACTAGGTAGGAAATGAAGACATTACCCTTTGAGTCACATCTTTTAAACTGATGAAATAGATTCTTGTAAGGATTTTTTTTTTCATCTTTGTTTGCAAAGAAAAAATCTGGGTGCTACTGTGCTGGAATCTGATATCCTGAATCACCAGGTATTTATAAGGCTTAAGAGAAGTCTGGACAAGGACAGTCAGATAGACAGTCACACAGACATAAACACATACACACACATATACAGAAGATGGAAAGAAAGGAAAAGAAAAATATATGGATAAAAGAAAATGATAAGTGGGAAGAAGAGGACAGGGCAACAATGAGACAGGAAGGAAAAAGGAAAACAGAAGGACAGAAAGTGGCAGAGCCCAGGGCTGGGGGACCCTGAGAAAGAATGTGTCTTGTCATCTATTAATCTCTGTTGTTTCACATACATCTCCATCTTGAAGTCATGTAAAACCCAAAGGAAATGAACCTGCCTAAGTCGCAGCAGGCAACTGGGCAAAGTGAATCACATTCCTCTCTGCAAGTTCCCACAGGCTCTGCAGGCTGGGAGAGTGTTTGAAAATGGCCCCATCCTTGGCAAGCATTTGTCCATGGCCTTGACTTAGCAGTTGCTGGCTCCAGACCAACTCAGCCTTTGCTTCTTCTACAAACAAAGCTTCATTTGTCACCTGTGCTCTCCATCAGTCTATGGAGCCCTCATTTCAGGGAACAGACACCAAGGATCTTCATTAATTAATAATCCAGCAATTTGATGACTATGAGAGCAAAGGAATCCAATCAAACCCACAATGCCTTTTCTGGCTCGTTTTGTGGAATTTCTTGAATTATTTACGCGTATTGGGAGCAAATTCCATTTCTCTTTTCAGCACTAGACCAGCTTTCCATCCTCGCTGCACAGTTAACCTAAACTTCTCACTAACCTTCCCTCCTAAGCACAAATGTGATGTCACCAAACCACATGCATAGGTATGCCCCAAGGGCCCCTGAAAATTCACAGGGACAATGAAAAATGTGTAAAATCCCAAAGAAATGAAGAGGAAGCTGTTGCACAGCATGATAAGCACCAATCAGAGCAGCACAGGAGATGAAGGTCCCAGGAATCAACACAGGTCCAAGGTTCAACAAGATGCACAGTGCCCAACAGAAGCATATTCCTTAATGGTAGGACACTACAGCTACTGAAGAATTAATTTCAAATACTGACTTTTTAGGGGGACTGTAGAGATGGCTTAGTGGCTAAGAGTGCTTGCTGTGAAATCACAAGGACCAGAGTTCTAATTCCAGCATTCAGCTAAGAAACCAGGTATCCCACAAATGCCAGTTCCAAAGTATCTGACACACATCCAGATGCACATATATACAAATGAATACTCAAAAAATATTAACTTTTCAATTTCTATCTTCTTAGGACAGAAATACAACTCTAAGAAATAAGTTAAAATCATATTATTTTATATCCCCGTTATACTCTTTCACAGTCATTTTATTAGAAACTATAGCTATCCCCACATAAATACACCAAGAAACAAAGCTGTCTCACAAGACAAGGAGACTTATCTTTTGACAATTTTCTTCAATAAATAAGGTGAGCTATGCGAAATCAGAATGTGTCTGCTAAATGTTAGGAAGGGGAACTGGAGGATGCAGAGAGAGCTTGGAATTCCCCGAAAGAAATGGACATAATTTACAGAACAGCAAAAGTTACTCAAGGAAAGCCTTCCAGAGTGGACATGGCCATGGAGCTGTTCCTAGAACAGCAGAGGAGATGGCCATATTGGAATGTGCTGAGCCTTTTAGGATAAGGCTTTGTTCTTTGCCTCCATTCCATTGGTCCTGTGACCTTCTTCTCCTGAGAATCATTTTTAGTTGTTCTGTTGAAGATGCAAACTGAAACAGTCTGAGAGGTATTTATTTTACCTGCACATGAAAGGAAGAAACTGCCGCTGGCTGGCAGAGGCACATCACAGCTACTTAGAGACCTCACCACCCACTCCTTCATCTCCCTGACAGTGATGGGACAGAGGGTTAATGACATCAAGGACTGAAAACTCTAGTGCTGGAGTCACCATCTAACTTTCTATTGCCTCAAGTTCACCATCAAAAAGCTGAGGTCCTGGGTTCAGGTCGGGTAGAAACTTGCTGATATTTCTGATGTAAATAGCATCTGCCTCACTTCCAAGTTAAGGTCAGGGAATGACATAAAAATAATCTGAATAATATACCATTTTAACAAAAAGAGCAAGGTGTTCATTTTACTCTGGTAATTACATTTCAATGCTCTAAGTGAGAAAAAGAGGAGAGAGAAAGGAACCAGAAAGGAGATGAAGAGAGACAAAACATACCATGGCTCTTCTGAGATCTTCAAGTTCCAAAAGCCTACTCTGGCTCACATAGCTGTGCGCTAAACTACACTGGTGATATAAAGCATTAACTTCTCTCAAAACACACTGGTCCCTAAAATTGTTAGAAATCAAAAAGAGAGAGACATGTCCACGACGAATGGGATCCCTCCAATTTCCCTGTCATTTGGTCCAAAGTAATGTCAAGGAATAAATATTAGTTACTACAGACGTCTCAAGAACTGGCATACATTACAGCTATTATAAATAAAAGTGCCACTAAGAAATCTTATTTCAAAACCCATGTACTTGCTGGAGTTCCATTTTCAAAACTGCCTCCAGGGACTTGCACAGCAAGCTATGGCTAAGAGCACAGAGAAGCAAAGCAGGTCACTGGCTGTGGTCATTTGGTGCCTCAGGAAGAAGGGGAGGCTTACTAGTCCTGTTCGGCTGGGCTTGCTGCTCACAGAGGAGGCCACCGAGCTCATGGAGCTGAGGGAGGAGGCAGAAGGGCTGCGCTTCAGGCTGGCAGGCGTGGTGGCCATCACTCGCCTCACAGCAGCGGCTTTGGCTTTGGCTGGTGTAGTAGAAGGAAAGCCAATCTTTGTCACTTTGTGGACAGGAGCAAACAATCCGTATTTGGGTTGACATTGAAAATACCTTTAGGGAACAATAAGAGGAACAAATACAAAAAGTAATTACAAAAAGTAACAACTACACCCAAACATTCTTCCAACTCAAAACGTATGAGATTAGGTAAGAACATAAGTAGTCCTACTATGTGATAAATGTAAGCAGAAGTTTAGCAACATGGGGACCCCTACTTAAAGCCATGACAAACAAGACAAATAAAACAGGTCCCTGACTCTGGCAGACCTACCAAAGTAAACTAGAAATGTCAGTCATCTAAGGACACTAGAGATTGTGATAGTGTTTCAGTAACAGGAGAAAATGGCTTTGGGGCTGAAGAGGTGGCTCAGTGGTAAAAGCTTGCCATCACAATAGAGGCTGGTTTTTGATACACAGGATACACACAAAAAAGTGAGGAGGCTTGATGGCTTCACAACTGTGTTACTAATAAATTTTTATCTCTGAATGTTTGGTGGGTTAAAGTCCATATGGGTATAAATGGTTTATAGGTCCATGCTAACTAGATCATGTCATGATCAACAGACTATATGCCAATAACAACACTGTGCCATCTCCCGTAGCTGCACCCAACGTGTCAAAACATTTGAAAAAGAAAACATTCTAAGCCAGCATGACTCCAAACCCTAAAATCCAAGCACTTGAGACATGAGGAGTATCATGACTTTGGGAACAGCCTTGACTATCTGAGGCCAGTTTGAGCTATGTGAGACCAAAAGAAATACAGGAAATCCTTACACATCCATCTGCACTGTCTGAGTCCCCTCTGTACTACAAGGGCAGAATAGGAGTACTCTTATAACAGAGACCCCGCTTGAAAGTCCCTTAGCACGGGATGGACGTCTTACCAGACATGAAGACACAGTTTACATCTCTTTCATCCGACTCTGTCCCTGATGCTCAGGAACTCAAAGGCCCACTCTACTTTCAAAAAGGAAAGCCAAAAGGAAAAATGATCTTTGCTGAGCAGAGTGGTGCTCAATGGTCAGCCAGGCGACCCTAACTGGTAAACTCCAGGCCAATGAGAAATATTGAAGATGACACCCAAAGTTGTCCTCTGGCATGCAGAAACGAGCACATGCAAGAAAGAAAAAAAAGGAAGAAAGGAAGAAAGAAAGGAAGGAAGAAGAAAGAAGGAATAAGAAGGAAGGAGGGAAGGAAAGAAGGAAGGAAGGGAAAAAAAGACAGAGAGAGAGAAAGAAGGAAAGAAGGAAGGAAGGAAGGAAAGAAGGAAGGAAAAAGAAAGAAAAAGAAATAAAGAAAGAGAAAGAGAAAGAAAGAAAAGAAAAAAGAAAGAAAGAAGGAGAAAGAAAGAAAATGAAAGAAAGAAAGAGAGGAAGAAAGAGAGAGAAAGAAAGAGAAAGACAGAAGGAAGAAAGGAGGAGAAGGAAGGAAAGAGAAAGAAAGAGAGAAAGAGAGAGAAAGAAAGAGAAAGAAAGAAGAAAGAAGGAAGGAAGGAAAAAGAAAAAGAAGAGAAAGAGAAAGAAAGAAAGAAAGAAAGAAAGAAAGAAAGAAAGAAAGAAAGAAAGAAAGAAAGAAAGGAGGGAGGGAGGGAGGGAGGGAGGGAGGGAGGGAGGGAGGGAGGGAGGGAGGGAGGGAGGGAAGGAAGGAAGGAAGGAAGGAAGGAAGGAAGGAAGGAAGGAAGGGAAAGAAAGAAAGAAAGGAAAAAAAAATTTTTTGTCTAGCTAGGTCTCAGGAAAGAAAAAAAAAATCTAGGCGTAGTAGTATACACCTTTAATCCCAGCACTAAGAGGCAAAAGCATGTACCTCTGTGAGATAGAGGCCACTAATCTACATAGCAAGTTCCAGAACAGCCATGGCTACATAGACTGTACCTCAAAAAACAATAAATAAATAAGTAAAAAAACAAAAGTACAGCTCCTAGTCAGTCACAGTAGATCATATCCTTAACCCTGATACTTGGGAGACTGAGTTGGGCAGGAAGATTGCCACAAGTTCTAGGCCAGCCTGGGTTACATATATGGCACCAGGCCAGCCTTTTCCAAAAAGTAAGAGGGTCTCACAAAACAAAAAGTATAACTCCTCAGACAGCAGTTTCCACTTTATTACACATACTTGGTCAGATCTTCTGGAACACACATAGGGAAGAGGAAGATGCAGTCCCACAATTCCAAACCAACCTTGTTCCAGCAACAGCACCATCATTCTTCCCCAAAGGTTCATCTAATTCCACACCACACCATTCCCCCTTGGCAAAGTCAGTCTCTCCAAGAAACCGGACTACACCAGCCTTAGAACCACCAACCTAGAAGAAGAATAAAAGGTGAAATTTAATTTGAAAAGAAGTCAACAGATTATTCCACTGTGGTCACAACAAATGACGCTGGTGCGGCCCATCGTCCCATCAGCGGCTTCTTTGCTTTCTCTTCTGAGCTCTTCTCCAGCTAAAGCCACCCTGGCAACTCATCTGAGTGGCACACTGCCAGACTGACCTGATGTCGGGTACAGTCCAACAGGGAAACATTCTACATAATTTACATAATGTCCTCAAATATTTACCAAATATAGTCCTTTCCTTAAAAACAAAAAACAAAACGAAACACCTGATTATAGGCCAGCAATATGGTTCATTAGGTAAAGGCACTTGCTGCCCTAGGGTGCAAGCCTGAGGACCTGTATGCAATCCCTGGAACCCATCTAAATGTGGAAGAAAAGAGCTGATTTCACAAAATGTGTGCTCACAAATGCACACATAAACAATAATAATGAATAAGATAAAATCTTGAAAATAACTGTTCTCTTCAGAGCAATTTTCCTGGTTGGAAATAAATATGCCATAAAAACCCAGCAACATCAAAGAGAAGTAAAGCTCATCTGTGACTCCTGTGTTCTTGATGCTGTCTTGCACTTCGTCTCAGCACAGCGGCGTGTGTGTGTGTTAAAGACACAGTCTACATGTTTGGTTTAGGCTCAATAACTGTATAGCAAATGAAAATTTAAGTACTTTAACCAGGTGTGGTGGTACACCTTTAATTCCAGCACTCAGGAAGGGGAAACAAGAGATTTAGTTCAAAGTCATTCTGGTTTAAGGCAGAAGCAGGTGGATCTCTGAATTCCAGGCCAGTCTGGTCTAGAGAGTGAGTTCTAGGACAGCCAGGGCTACACAGAGAAACCTTATCTTGGGGCAGGAGAAGGGAAAAGAAAAAACAAAATTTATGTGTTTTAAAATGATAGAATCTCCCAGCTGTCCCTAAGAAGAAAAGGAAACTTTCTTCTAAGGAGGAACCTAAAGCTGTTGCTAGCTCCACAAAGAGCAGCACGAAGAAAAAGAAAAAGTCCCAAAAAGCATCCCAGGAAGATTTAAATGGACAGGCTTGGGGTGGGGTGCCCTAAGGTAACAGTTCCTACCCATGATAAACCCCAATAAAACCACAAAAACGGATTAAAAAATGATAGAATCTTCTGATTTTCACACTGTGAAGGTTTTGTCTCCTTATAGCTATTAAAAATACCATTCCTCACAATTTTATTCACATGAAGTACTAAAAGCTAAGATTCCTTTTAAATATTTTCCCAACCATTTTAATATACATATGAATATTAGCTATCATCAAAATTATACCATCAGCATTATTACATTTTCCCTCATGCATACATGGGAACACACATTTGTGTCATGGTCCAAATCATCCATTTCAGTCACTACTGCTTAGCAACCTGCATCACATCTGCCTGTACTCACTTTCCTTGCCACAGCACTTCTTCAGAACATGCTTTCCATTTTCTCACCTTTTGCCTGAGCTTTGTGTCCTTCTCCCACCTGAGTATGGAAGACTGAACGCAGGGCCTTCTGCATGCTGGACAAGCACTACCACTGAGCTCCAGCTCCAGCCTTTTTTCACTTTTTGAGACAGGGTCTCACTAAAGTGCCCATCTGTGCCAGACAGGTCTTGAACTTTTTTATTAGGCAGGGTCTCATTATGTAGCCCTGGCTGGCCCGGGATACACCAACTCACCATGCAGACCACAACGGCCTCAAACTCACAGAGATTCACCTGCCTCCACTTTCCAGGTGCTAGGACTAAAGAGGTGTGCCACCACGTCAGGCTAGGCTTTGAACTTCCTGTTTTGGCTTTATAAATAGCAAGAATTACAGATCTGCACTACTAGGCCTGACTGAGGCTCAGTGTTTAAGGGCACTTGTGAGCTGCCATGTGAGAACCAAAACCAGATCTTCTGTAAAAGCAACAAGTGCTCTTAAACACTGAGCATCTCTCCAGCCCCTACAATGAAGTTTTTGAAAAAGAAATTAAGAAAAAGGGGATCAACACCCTGTCCACATATATACACGCAGACAAAACACTCATACACATAAAATAAATAAATGTAATTTTTTTCATTGAGATAAAAATAATAAACAATTTTTTTTCATACCCAATGACAGTCAATGCTGACATCTAGGTTCATTTCTTTGGTTCACTGCTGTGGTTCCAAATGGCCTCATCCCACTAAAACTCACAGTGCAGGCTAGAGTGTAGCTCAGTTGGTAGAGTGCTTGTCTGGCACACAGATCCCTGTGGTCCCCAGCGCCACATAAGCCAGATGGAGTGGCAACACCTGCAATCCCAATACTCAGGAAGCAGAAACAAGAGGCTTAGAAGTTCACAGTTACGCTGGGTTACATAATGAGTTTAAGAACAACCCAGGATACAGGAGACCCTGTCTCAGAAACAAAACAAAACCCTCACACTGAGGCTTGGTTTCCAGTGCTACAGTGTCGGGGAGTGGGACTCACTGCAAAGAATGTGGTTTAAGGGGAGAGGAATGTAGCCCTCATAAATGTACTGATATCTTTCTGGGTTAAGCCCTACAAGATTGGACACCGCGAAAACAGGTTGTCGTAGAGCAAGTTTGGCTTCTCTGAGTTCCTCTCTGGATGTACACATTAATTGAAGCCCTTAACAGAAAAAAAGTCAGTGTCATGTTCTGAGACATGTCCCAGCCACCAGAGCCCCTCAGTATCAGGAATTCTGTTACATCAAAAGAAAACAAACTACGAAGCATTTGGAAAAGAAAGGCAAGAGGATGAGGAGCTCAAGGTCATCCCCATCTACACAGAGTTCAGGGGCTGCCTGGAACATATGAGACCTTACATTAAAAAATGTAAACAAATGAACACAAAGTTAAAACACCAAAACAAACCTTAGCTCTGGTAATTGGTGCTTCACAGAGCAGATGTACCGCTATATGCACTTCACCCATTTTTCTTTGGGGATATTCTTACCTTGTGATTTAAAAATAAAAATTGATTCAAGAGGCTGAGGCAGGATTGACATGAGTGTGAAAACAGCCATGTTTACATAGTGGGTTCTAGACCAGGCTGGACTGGCCAGTGAAACTCTATCTCGAAGAAAAAGAAACTTTATATATAATGAATTAATGAACGTTGGAATGCAAAGTTTCTGGATCCACATTCATTTAATATTTATTTTCTTTTGTGAATGTGTGCATGCTCAAGCATGTGTGTAGAAGTCAGAAGATCGCTTACAGTACTCAGTTTACCTGCTACATGGGTTCCAGGGAACAATGATTGATGGCAAGTGCCTCTACCCGCTGAGCCATCTTGCCATGCCCTCTCTAGTCTTCCTTACAAATATCAAAGCAAACATAAAAGCTGGCATGGTGGTACACAACTATAATACACAACTATAATCCCAGCATTTGGAAGTGGAAGTAGGAGGTTCAATAACCCATGATCCAGGCTGGAGAAATATGTAGCCCAGGCTATCCTTGAACTCACTGAATAGCCAAACCTGGCCTTAAGCTCACAATCTTCATGCCTCAGCACCCAAGTGCTGAGGTTACAGGCATGCAGCACAACACTCAGCTTAACACACTGTTGACATAACAGAAATGTAAAACAACAGAGCTTTCTCTCATTAATTATTTTTTCCTATTTGCTTACACCTGTAATCTTAGCACTTGGTAGGTGGAAGCAGGAAAGTCAAGAGTTCAAGGTCATTCTTGACCACATAACAAGTTTGAAGTCAATCTAGGCTACATAAGACCTCCAGCTCAAAAAAATTTAATTATTACTATGTGATGCTAAGGATTGTTTCCCAGGGTCTTGATTGCTAGGCACATGTTCTACCCCTGAGCCACAGGCCCAGTCCCAATTTTTTCATTTTAAACTATATTAATTTCTTCAACAAAAATTTAGCTAGGTGGTAGTGGTGCATGCCTTTAATCCCAGCACTCTGGTAAATTTGAGTCCAGCATAATCTACAGAGTGAGTTACAAGACAGCCAAGACTACACAGATAAACCCTAATCTAAAAAATAAAAAGTAAAAACAAAAAGAAATACCAAAAATTTAAATTAAAACTAGCCAGGTGTGGTGGTAGATGCCTGTAATGCTAGTATTATGGAGGCAGAGCAGGAAGATAAAGCATTTAGGTCAAAGAAGAAGCACAAGCCTTTGATCCAAGTAAGTGATCTGAGGCAGAGGCAAGTGAGTTCCAGACCAGCCAAAGCTATGTAGTGAAACCTTGTCTCAAAAAAAAAAAAAAAAAAAAAACAAAAGAAGAAGGGGAAAAAAGATTTTTAAACCCCCAAAACAATTTAGGCTAGCATCAGGTACCACAAAAAAAAAAAAAAAAAAAAAAAAAAATCAGGCCTGCCTGGACTACATGAGATTTTGTTTTTAAAAAAAAAAAATCAGGGGCTGAAGAGACGGTTCAGCGGTTAAGAGCACTGGCTGCTCTTCCAGAGGACCCAGGTTGGATTCCCAGTACCCATAAGGTGGCTCATAACCATCTCCAACTCCAGTTCTAGAAATCCAGCACCCTCTTTTGGCATCTGTGGGCACTGCAAAACAAAACCTAAGTAAATTGATAAAATATGGTATGGCTACAAAATGCTCCATATACACTGATGGCACATAAACACATGTGTAATAAAATCCCATTTTTAGGAAGTCAGCCAACAAGGAGTGGCCTGATGCTGTGAGAAATGGAAAATGATCTTAAAAAAAAAAAAACTGACGTGACACATTCTAGTTTTTGAAACAGGACGTCTCCCTGGGACTCAGTTCTTACTCATTAGGCTAAATTAACCAGCATTTGAACCCAAAGTCTCCCTGTCTTCACCTCCCCATCCCTCGTTATAAGTGTGTGCCAATGTGTGCTTCCAAGCTCAGCTTCTTTACATGGGTGTTGGAGATCAAACTCAAGTCACGCTTGCAAGGCAGACATTCTGCTGAGCTATCTCCCCAGCATCCCTGCCCCTGCTCATTTATTTATTTATTTATTTATTTGTTTGTTTGTTTGTTTGTTTATGTTTCAGCTTTGGTTTTTATTTTAGACACAGATCTTGCTATGTTGCATAGCCAGGCTTCAAACTTTCAATCCTCCTATGTCTGCCTCTCCAGTACTGAGATTACAGGCATGCAATACCATGCCTGGTAATTTTTTTAACTATCAAAATTTTAAATCAAACATTTCTGATTCTAAGTCTATTTCTCTCTCTCTGTCTCTCTGTCTCTGTCTCTGTCTCTGTCTCTCTCTCTCTCACACACACACACACACACACATACACACACACACATTTGATTTTGGTTTTTCGAGACAGGGTTTCTCTGTGTAGTCTTGGCTGTCCTGGACTCTCTTTGTAGACCAGGCTGGACTCACAGCAATCTGCCTGCCTCTGGCTCCCAAGTACTGGGATCAAAGGTGTGCACTACCACCACCCAGCAAAATGCTTCTTATTTCTAAATCAAAGATTTATATTTAAAAAACAAATTAGCATATAAGCCAAATATGTTGGAGGGAAGTATGAGGTACACATTGCTGCAGCCTAGACTACAAAGAAAGACCTTCTCTCAAAGAAAAAAAGAAGAAGGAAGAGGAGGAGGAATAATTAGAAGAGGAAGAGGAAGAAAGTGTTAAATGCAGAAATGAAGGGCCAGTGGCCAAAGTGCCATGTGCACGTCAACTCACCAACACCCTGTCTCCGATCCTGAGCTCCCGCTCTCCTTTCTTGATGGAGCCAGCCTCTGAAAGGTTGGAGATTGACTCACTGGCAGTTTTTGTAAGGTTGCTGATTTGAGGTGTAGTTGAGGTTTCTTTTGCTGTTGACTGGGAAAGGTTATGGGGGACATTTGAGGGGGTGGCTGGAGAAGACGACACCATTGTGGCTGCAGCCGTGGACAGAGGTGAAGCAGCTCTCACAGAAGCTGTCTGCAGGCCATTGGCTTCATCTTCTGCTTGCACCTTCCTGGTTAACTTTGAAGGTCGGGTAAATATGCCCTTTAAAGGTTCACACTGGAAATACCGAACTCCTGCCACGGAACCATCGTTCTTTCCTATGGGTTCATCTAAAACAATCCCAGCCCACTGGCCTGGTGCAAATTGAGTTTCCCCAAGAAACTGGATAAACCCAGGCTTATTTCCATTCACCCAAACGCGTTCTCCAACTCGAAAGTCATCCACAAATTCCTCTTGGGTCTCAGAGGATGGAGGGACTGAGGCTTTTTCATTGGATATTGTCTTTTCCACTGGAGCAGCAGCTGAAAACAAAAGGGGGAATCAGGAACTATCCAATGTCATATTCAAGTAGCTAGCTTCTAACTTAAAGAAAAACAGAGAAAGGAGTGGAGTGATGGCTCAGTGGTTAAAAGCACTGGCTGGGGCAGGAGAGATGGCTCAATGGTTAAGAGCACTGGTTGCTCTTCCAGAGGTCCTGAGTTCAATTCCCAGCAACCACATGGTAGCTCATAACCATCTATAACGAGATCTGGTGCCCTCTTCTGGCATGCAGGCATAACATTGTATACATAATAAATAAATAAATAAATAAATAAATAAATAAATAAATAAATAGATCTTAAGGAAAAAAAAAAAAAGAGCGCTGGCTGCTCTTGCAGGAGACACAGGTTCAATCCCTAGCATCCATATGGTGGATCACAATCTGTAAGTCAGTTCTAGGGGATCTGACATCTACTCTGGCCTGAGCCAGCAACAGGCACATGCATGGTGCACAGACATACACACAGAAAAGACACTCACACACATAAATACTTAAAAAAGCTTTAAACATAAAAATAAAAAATAACAGCAATGTGAACAGACCATGACTTGTTGGACAAGTTTTTTTGTGTGTGTGTGTTTGTTTTTTTTTTGTTTGTTTGTTTTTAAGCAAGGAGGCAGAACATTGTCAAAACTCCGTGAACTGGGGACTGAGGTTTATTCTGTATTTACAACTAAGACTGGAAGTCATCAAGGCAAAAAACAAAAAACAAAAAAACAAAACATAGTGCTTTCCCAGCCATTTATTGCAGTTCTGAGTTCATTTCTACCCCACTCCCTTTCTGAAAAGTTCAAGAATACATAGCCAGATCCACGAAGACCCATTTATTACTATATTTGAGGAGTGAAGCTAACAAAACTCATACCGCTTAACCAGAGACATGTGGTCACGCTTAAGAATGAAAGGATTCCGGGCTGACGCCCCTGCCATCTTCACTCCATCTTTACTGTTACATAAAACCTGTTCCTTTGATGGCAGAGGTAGAAATCATGGCAAAACCAAAGAGACAGCAACTGGCCAAATGCCCTGGGAATACAAGGCACTTGCGTGCAACTCTAGCCTATCTTAAAGATAGTAGTTAGTCTTCCAGAAATGTGTATTTACATTGAAAACTTATCTATTCAGTCATCCAATAAAGATTTATTAAATATTGACTGTAATTTGGAAAAGTGCACACTCCTAACCAGACTACCATTTATAAGGCATATCATGATGTCAGGATGTGACACAACCTCCCTGAATTTAATTTCTTCCCTTGTAAGGAGGCAGTGTCATCTTTCTTTGAGGGCATCTGAAAGAGGATTAAACGACTCAGTGTATCTTCATCCTCTACATGTTTAGGGAGCTCCTGCGTCTCTAGGACTACTGCCAGATATTATTCTATACCAGGAAACAAAGCAAAGCAGTACAGTCTGTGCCCTCAAAGAGGTCAGAGACGAGAACTGGGAAGACAAGAAAGCAGACAGCTGAGTGCTATGGAAGAGACAGACAAACCTCTCTTATAAAGTTGTGTTTTCAAAAAACTAAAAACCAACTTCAAATTGATGCCTTTATATAGGATAACATATGATCGCTCAGTGATTAAGAGCGATGGCTGCTCTTCAGGGGACCTAAATTCAGATCCCAGCTACCACTTCAGTTGGCTCACAACCACGTGTAATCCAGCTCTAGATCATGACCCTGTTCTGGCCTCTTCTGGCAACTGTCTGCACATGCACATATGTACACAGAGATACATAAATAATAAATAAAAGCTTTTTAAAACAACTAAAAAGTAGCCCAGTGGGCTAGAGAGTGGCTCAGTGGTTAAGATTACTCACTGCTCTTCCAGAGGACCAGGGTTTGAGTCCCAGCACCCAGATGGCAGCTCACAATCGTCTGTAACTCCAAGATCTGACACCCTCACACTGACAGACATGCAGACAAAAGACCAGTGCACATAAAACAAAAATAAAGTATTAAAAAGAAAAGCAGCTATGCATGGTGACATACACTTTTAATCCAGCACTCAAGAGGCAGTGAAACCTCTGAGTTTGAGGCTAGCTGGTCTACATAGTGAGTTTCAGGACAGACAGGGCTACACAAAGAAACCCTGTCTCAACATGAAATAAAAATAAGAAGTAAAGCATTACCAGCAGCAGGTGTCTTCAAGGCTGTGCTTCCAGGCTTAAGGATCTTGGTAGGGGCCTTTAGCCCACTCGGTTTCAGCATACTCATTTTCTTGGAAGGTCAGACTGCTTTCCCCTTGTCTGGTGCCACTATCTTTCCCCAATCATCCATACAAACGTGGGTGTTTCTATAGAGAACTTAATCTCTGGATTAAATCTGAAAAAAGGAAACATATCAAGAGAACAGAGACAATAGTTATTCCAAATTCCAAACTGGACATAGAATTGTCGAAAGCTTTTACTACAAGCAATAAAATCACAGGAAGTTATTGTTTTGTTTGTTTGGGTTATTTGGGGGAGGGACCTTCTGGAGAACTTACATTTAGTTAGTTAGTAAGTTAGTTAGAGACAGAGTTTCTCTGTGTAGCCCTGGTTGTCCTTGTCCGGTTGTCCTGGAACTCACCCTGTAGACCAGCAGGCTGACCTCAAATTCAGAAATACACCTACCTCTGCCTTCTGAGTGCTGGGATTAAAGGTGTGCACCACCACTGCCCAGCTTGAACAAACTAATTTTAAGAATGAAAAGAAACCCTATGAAAAGTGCTTCCCAATTGTTGCTATATTCATTTTTGTTTCCTATTTGGAGTTAGAGGGTTTTTGCTGTTTTGTTTTGTTTGACAGGGTCTTACTATGTAGCTCTGGGTATCCTGGAACTTACTATACAGAGAGAGTAAGGCTAGTTTTGAACTCACAAAAATCCACCTGCTCTGTCTCCCTGGTGCTGGGGTTAAACTCCCTGTGCTGAGGTTAAAAGCATTCACCACCACACCTGGCTAGGAGTTATAGAGGTTTTATATCTTCATTTTTCAAGGGCTTCCAGCACCAGGTGCCTCTAGCTCAGATAAAGACATGCGTGCCAAGAAAGTATGTTCAGTATTTACTGTTTTCATTACTCCTGCTTCAACACTGAACTAAGGGCTGTGAATAACAAAGCCTGATTTGCAGCCTATGGGAAAACCAGATGTACAAGCCCAAGGCAGCAACACCACCACTGCATTACATCAAGGGTTCCCACACAAAATAGGCGTCTCCACGGCGATTATCAGATGCATTAGTGCTCAGGGTATGAAGTATAGTACCAACTGAACTTGTTAGAAATGAGGACTTCAAACCTATCAAAGCAATACCTGGGTGGGCTCAGCTTATCTGTGGTTTAATAAGCCACTTGGGTGATTCTGATGGGAGCATTTGAGAACCACTATTAAATTATTGATCACAAAATAAGGAGAAGTTCAACCTCTCGGTCACATGTACATGACCTGCTGAAATCTGCACTTACCTGCCTTCCAAAACCTACTCAGTTCCTCACCAAGGCAAATGTGTCCATCTTTTAATTCCTACACAATGTGCATTTTGTTTTATCTGTCTGCTATTGTTTGTGATAGTCATGGATCCAGGATAGACTCAAACTTGCTATGTAGCTGAGGATGATTCTTGAATCTTTGATCCCCCTGCCTCCATCTCCTGAGTACTAGGATTATATGCATGAACAACCACTTACCAAACTGGCTAGTTCACTGGTTAGTGTGTGTGTGTTTGTGTGTGTTTGTGTGTGTGTGTGTTTGTTTGTGTATTTGTGCATGTGTGTGCAGAGGGCAACTTTATAGTTAGTTCTCTCCTTTCACCTTTTTACGTGGATTCTGAGGATTGAACTCAGGTTGCCAGACTTGTGTGGCAAGTATCTTTAAATATTGAGCCATCTCATCCACCCTGTTTCTGGGGTTTTTAAACAGGATCTCACATTGTCGTGACTGGCTGTAGTAACTCAAACTCATGGCAATTTTCTGGCACTGGTCTTCTAGAGTGCTGGGATTACAGGCACAAACCACCACACACCACTGAATCTGTGTGGTTTTTCATAGCATCTAGCACATTTAGCTGCCTCTGTGTGGACTGTAGATTCTCTTAGAAGACACTACATTTTAGCCATCTTTATATTTCCTACAACATGTAATAAACAGTCACTAAATAAAATAAATGAAAAAAGCTCTAAATTTTTACTGAGATACCTAGAATGTTTAAAATTGTACTTCCTGCTCACTACAGATAGATGACAGAATAATATTTGATAGACACAAACATATGGAACATAAAATGTAGCTGGGGAGAAAGAACTGACACCCATAAAAAAATAACTAAGCATACAACCTTACTTATGAGATATAGCAAACCATGCGACTATCCTGAAAATGTCCTACAAGACCAAAAGAGTAGACTAGGATGGAAGGAAAAAGCCGGAGAGCAACGTGAGGTGTGTGTGAGCTGGAAGGAAATCTATATTATACCGTCATGAGACAAAGGAAGAGAGAAAGGACAAAGCCTGTGAATTGGACAGTTGAATGAACATCTGAAGATTCTTGTAAGACATTAATTTAAAAGGGCGGGAGAGACGGCTCAGCGGCTAAGGCCACTGTCTACTCTCCCAGAGGTTCTGAGCTCAGTCCCAGCAACCACATGGTGGCTCACAAACATCTATAATGAGATCTGGTGCCCTCTTCTGGCCTGCAGGTGAATATGCATACAGAGCACTCAAATACATAAAAAAGTAAATAAGGAACTCCACACCTTTAATCCCAAGGCTCAAGAAGGCAGAGGCAGGCAGATCTCTGAGTTCAAGGCCAGCTGGTCTATGGAGTGAGTTCCAGGACAGCCAGAGCTACACAGAGAAACAGCAATCCACCTGCTTCTGCCTCCCTGGAATGCTGGGATTACAGGTATGTGCCACCATGCCGCCCGGCGCTGGGACAAGTCTTATGTACTTGAGGTTGGCCTAAAAGTTAATATGTAGCCAAAGATGACCTTGAAGTCATGTGGCTTCTACCTCTCTAGTGCTGGGATTACAAGCATGCAGAAGTAATTTATCCCAGGACTTTGAGGAGACTGAGGCAAAAAGAAATACAAGTTTGAAATCAGCCTCAGCTACAGAATGAGACCCTACCTTAAAAAAAAAAAAAAAAAAAAAAACAGACTTGCAAACGAGTGAATGAAATAACCTCATTGATGTGGCTCTACAACACTATCAGCTGTTCCAAAACCTAGGCCAAAATATCTCGAAGTCTGATGGATGTGCAGCTACTAAACAAAGCAAAATATATCCAAGGCCTGCAGAGAAAGTCCAACAGTTCCAAAATTAATGACTATGTCACCATATCAAATAATACCTACCCACATGAAAGACCTTGTGTGGATGTATATAAACTTCTAAATATAGTGTCACATTATAGACTAAGACCTGTGATGCCAGAAATTGGGAGAAAAAAGTAGGATAGCAATTAATTCTAGGCTAGCTAGAGGTATACAGTGAGACCCTGCTTCAAAAAACCAGGCATTGGTGGTGTACACCTTTAATCTCAGTACTTGAAAGGCAGAGGCAGATGGATCTCTGAGTTCAAGGCCACCCTGGTCTACAGAGGGAGTTCCAGGACAACCAGAGCTGCACAAAGAAACCCTATCTCGAAAAACAACCAAAAAAAGAAAAGAAAAAGAAAGCCAAAAAGAGAAGAGACCTCTTTCCAAGAAAAAAGATCACATTGCTTTCTGCTTTATAGCCTTGCTTTCCAAACAATATCGTTGTGTGTGTGTTTGTATCTGTGTCATGTGTCTGTGTGTACATAGTATACGGATATCTATGTGTGTGTGCATAACCTGTTTTGCATTTATAATAACGAATGATGTCTTATAGTTATTTTTTCAAGCCAAGAACTATTTGTAAAATGTTTATCTTTAGAACTTACATCAGCTCTGAAAAGTTAAAAATAGCTGTTTTGCTTGTACTCTTAAAAGGAAGAAGCAGGAAGATGATCTACTTCCAAGCACCAGGCAGTACCAGAGCATGAGAGACTCTTCAGCTAGACAAATCCCTTCTCACTCCCTCCTCCTCCATAAAGGTTTACACTTCCGCCCCCAAACAGGCAGGTACACTGCTCAACATCAACACTAAAGAAACTCTTTTTCTGTCCTGTGTGACCTCTGAATTATCTGGAGAGACTAAGGCAGGCCTGAAATTTTTTTGAGCTAGATTAATATCATAAGCTTGAAATTTAACTCAGATCTGATCTAGAACCCAGCGGCAAAGGTGCTTTATATTCCTTACAGTGTCAGTTCTGCTCTCAGTTATGAGTCTAGAAAGTAAGATATTCTTCTATTCCAGAAGTGTCCATCCTCTAGGAAGTCACACTTTGGTCCACATTTGTCTTTGGGTGTATGTGTGCATGTATGTGTGTTGTGTTATGTTGTTTATTTGGAGTTGTTTGTTTGCTTGGTTTTTAAATATTCCTTTTTTATTACTTTTAAGTGTGTGTGTGACACTGAGTGTAGGTGCCTTCAGAGATCAAAGGTATCAGATCCCCATTGAACTGGTATTAGAGGCAGGTATGAGCTGGGAACCAAACTCTGATTCTTTTTTTTTTTTTTTTTTGCCTTTTTTTTTTTTTCAATGCAGTTTATTCAGGAACCTTGAACAATCCTCAGACCCTGGGGAAAGCCAGCCCACAGCTTAAATAGCCTCTGGGTAGCCAACCCAGGTGTGCCACGTGGGCAATGCAGATAGGTCCACATACATGGAAGCAAGTCAGATCCTCGGCCTTAGCCAAATGTGGAGTTGTTCGTGACAGAGAGCACTCACCATCGGGAAGGTGGAAGAAGGCGGAAGGCGGAAACCAGCTCCATCTTTAAGGCATAGTATTCCACAGCTCTCTACAGTTCCCCCTTTTTGTTTTAGACGCATCAGTCAAGAGTAGAGGTCTGATCTCTGATATTAGAAATAAATTGGGACTTTGTACTGATGTTCATTTAGGTGTCATCCACCCAAAGAGTATCAGACCCGTCCGATACCTTTTTCTCAGAGGCGGGACCTGGGGCATCAACCCGCATGCAATCAGACATGCTCTTCTCTGGGTCGAAAGCGGCTGACCCTGAGTGCAGTGCTTAGCCTCGCATCCTGAGCGTAACATTTTAGCTTTTTATGGTATCCAACCATGCTTGGGGAGAATGTCCTGCTTCAATGGCTGTAAAGGCCTGAATGATCATGGCTGCATCACACTGTTGTGAGACTCTAATCTTGCATATATACCACAGGCAAACCAAGGAGACCAACACCAGAAGGCCTGCTAACGCTCCCATGCCCGCCCATTCCTTCAGATGATTCATGGCTGCAGCAATCCATGTTGATAATCCTGTGGCTAGTCCTGCGTCCACTCTGGTCAAACTCTGATTCTTAGTAAGAGCAGTACATGCTCTTAAACACTAAGCTGTCTCTCTAGTCCCTTGTTTGCTTTACAAAAAAAATACCACTTGGATGACAGAAGCAGGCAGGTATCTGAGTTCAAGGCCAGCCTGGTCTACAAAGCAAGTCCAGGACAGTCAAGGCTACACAGAGAAACCCTGTCTTGAAAAACAAAACAAAACAATTACATTTATTTATTGGGGGGGGGGGACGTGCATGTCCCAGCATATGTGCGGAAGTCTTGCTGGAGTCAGCTCACTGCTTTCACCGTATGGATTCCAGGGCATCTAACTCAGTCACCTTTGGCAGAAAGCACCTTTACCTGCTGAGCCATCTCCACAGCCCCTAGCTTTTGCTCTGAGACAAGCAAGGTATGCGATGGCCCACGCCACCCTGGAACTTCTGGCGATCTCCTCGCCTCAGCCTCCCAAGGCTCTGGGATTGCAGGTGTAGGCGATCAGCCTCAGCTCTGGTGCCACACTGTATAGATAGGTGCAGCTTCACTGTCTGGACAAGAACAGCTAGAGGATGCTTCTAACCAGGAGAGCAGCGCCGGTGCTCAGCAAGTGCCACAGCGTTAGCTACCACCACTTTCAAGAATTCCAGGTCTCCTTTTTCCTCAGATACAACCTGTCTTGCTATATTTCGAACATGAAGTTACAGAAAGATAGTCTTCAAGTCTAGACAAAATTTTAAAAATTAAGCAACCTTCTTAAAATATAGGGCATGTTTATGGTGTACTCCTTTTAACAAGTACCCACCTAAAACCTGCCTCATAAAAGTAAAAACAGGAGTACTCAGGCCAGAAAGATGGCTCAGCGTTAAGAGGACCCAGGCTGGGTTCCCAGAATCCACAAGGCGGCTCACAGTGGTTTGTAATTCCAGTTTCAAGGACTCCCTTTTTACCTCCTTGGGCTCCTGCATACACATGGTTTACATATATTCACTCAGGCTTATGCATATAGACAATCGGAATTTTCTTTAAAGAACTAGAATATTCAAAACATGCAGATAAAGAAAGCATTTCTTGCAGCAGAAAAGAATGGGTGAGTTAGCATTCTTTTTTTTTTTAACCACCATAACCCTGCTAAGCAAGTGCTATGCTTACATCCTCAGCCCAATTATTTAGAGCTGAAAAACAAACCAAAAAACAAACAAACAAAAAAACTATGAAACTCCAATAATTACTACGTCTCAAAGCTTGGATGTGAGGTTAGTGTCACTTAACATTTTTTTCTGCAAAGCACAAAAAGTTGTCACTGTTCTAGCTGCCAGGAAACTACTATTTCAGAACATCTTTGAAGCTGCTCCGTCTGCTCATGCTTGTCACCATGTAAGCCATCTTAGCAACCAGTCAAAGAGATCTTGTAAAGATAAGTTCAAAACCTAAAGCCAGTTCTAGTCTCCCAACATAAACATATCTGCAAATATAGAGGTGCTTTTCATGAAAAGATCTAATCTAGGGGCTAGAGTGAAGGCTCAATAGTTAAAATCACTGGCTGCTCTTGCAGAGGACCTGGGTTCAGTTCCCAGCACCCACAAGGTTCTAACTCTAGCTCCAGGGCATGTAAGTCCCTCTTCTGAGCTCCACAGGCATGAGACACACACATGATGCACAGACATACACAAAGACAAAACACTCATGCACATAAAAATAAATGTCTTTAAAATATTCTTTTAAAAATTATCTAAAACCATTTAAGTATTTTCCTGGTCAAAATTCACCTCTAACTAGCAATTTCAGGAGTTTTGCTTGCTGGCTTCCTTCCTGTTTTCTAATAATCTCAAATAACCCCGTACTTGATATATAGCTAAGGCTGGATTTGAACTCCTGACCCTCCTTATCTGAAGCCCAACTCCCTGGAAGATATAGTTTCAAGTTTCTATAGCCTGTGTATATAAGTTATCTCATGGGAGAAATAAGGGAGTACATAGGACAGTACCGTAAAAGCACAGTCTACTAGACATGGTGGCCCACACTCATCCTAGCACTGATGACACTGAGAGACGAGTCACAGTTCAGGTCCAGTCTGGGCTACAGACCCCATCCCAAAACACAAAAGCACCAGCCAACAGGGCTACACAGAAACTCAAACACACACACACACACACACAGAGCATAGTGGCATAAGCCTCTAATCCAAGCACTTAAGAGACAGAAACAAGAGAATTATGAGTTCAAGGCTAGACTGAGATATACATCAAGTTCAAAGCGAGACTATGAACTTTTTTGAGACTATGTCTCAAAAAAAATTACTTGGAGATTCCAAGACTTAATTCCTACTTTATTTTTTGTTTTGTTTTGTTTTCTGAGCCAGTGTCTTTCTATTATGTAGCTCTGGCTGTCCTGGAACTTGCTACATACATCAGAGATCTACCTGCCTCTGCCTCCCAAGTACTGGAATTAAAGGCATGGGCCACCACACTCAGCTTTTACTTAAATATAATATAGGAGGTGATAGAAGATGACAATTCATCAAGTATTTGTTTCAGGCATCCAGGAACATAAAGGTTTTTTGTTTGTTTGTTTGTTTGTTTTTGTTTAAGAACTTTTCCCCCTGTAGTGCTAATAACCGTGAAAGATAACCACTCTACCAATGAGATAATTCCTCTAACCCCATGATACTTTGTTTGCTCAAAGAACAAGCAAAGAGGTGCATGCCTGTAATCCCAGCACTGGAAAAGGAATGTCACAAGTTTGAGGCCAGCCTGAATTACCTATGGCGTTCCAAGCCAGCCAGGGTAAGACCTAAGAAAATCCTATGTAAGTGTTCAGCGACTACCTTCCGGGGATCTGCATGGACTCACACTGGCAGCTCCAGCTGTGAAGCAACAATCAAAACCCAAGGCTGACAACTCAATTGTGATGTGTCTGCACTTAAGTCTGTGGATCATAAATTATTTACACCCCTGATAACTAGGAGTTATCTGGAATGGATCTAGCCATTCCAAATTGTTGTTGCTCGGTGCTACAGACATATTTTCATAGAACTAAAAATGTTATGTCAATTTGTGGGGAAATTTGGTGGTAAATTACATAACAGAGCACTGACAACACGCATAGCCACCAGGAGTGAAAAAACTGCTGCTTATCTTCTGAGCTTTCTACTTTTCACCGTCCTGCCAAGGATAGCCATAATGATTTTCTTACCATGATATAATTCTTCAAATTGTATAATTTAAATACGTGAGTATAAAAAACAGAGACATCCATATAACTATAAAAAATTCAACCCAAACCAAATCAGCTAATAGAGAACAAATGGGTACCTCATGGTGTCTATGGAATCAGGCCAGGCCTCAGCTTATATCATCCCAGAAGCTATACAATATTTTGAACCAACTGGCTATGAGGTCACATGGTGACATCACAAATGAGAATTCTGATGTTGGTCTGCCACTCCAGCCTTACTACTTTAAAGAAAAAAAGAGAAGGTTCCAAAATCCTGAACCTGATGACAAAAGGATATGTACTTTGTCTCAGGACAGCCTCCTCCCACCCGACAGAAGCAACACAGGTGAGCGTGCGCAGGTGAGCGTGCGCATGTGCACGAACACACACACACACACACACACACACACACACATAAGAGCTCAACACCAGTAACACAGGGACACAGTCTTCTGGTTTACACATTGTTCTTTTGGTTCAGTTACAAACACTGTTTTCTATTGTGTCCTGAAAAATCAGGCTACGATGAAAAATTCTGAAAATTGAGTAGGAAGTAAATCACAAGCTTAAAGTAACCACTGCCCATTCCTTGCCACTCAGACACACTGGGAAGCCACCAGTCCTAATATTCCCTGTTTACCAAGCAAGTGGAGTGAAGATTATAATGTAGAAGGAGTTCATTTTCATTTTTAAAATGCCAAAAGTGCCTCCTGCAGCCTCCATGTAGCTCTGGAATATCTCACTAGAAGATAGGCAAATGGCCAGCTGCTTGCCATGTCCCCTTCTTCTGACTTTTAGAGCTTACAACCCAGAATAAACGTAATATCTCTCTTTGTTTTGTCTTAAGTTTTCCTAAGGGTCTCCTCTGGAGCTCTATGTGCTTTGAAATGGAGGCGATGCTCAAAGTCATACCCTCCTTTCAGGGTCTTGGGATTACAGGCACTAGCCACTACATCCCATTCAATCTGCATTTCTTTCATTCTTGCAGCACCTAGGACACCTTGAGTATTAACAGGCCAACACTACCACTGAGCTAAACCTCCAGTTCTGAAATGTTCGTTATAGTTTTTTTCCTCTTGCACTCTATTTCTCAATAAGG
Source organism: Meriones unguiculatus (assembly GCF_030254825.1). Lineage (NCBI taxonomy): Eukaryota > Metazoa > Chordata > Mammalia > Rodentia > Muridae > Meriones > Meriones unguiculatus. Next base: position 87,959,093 of record NC_083352.1, on the reverse strand, counting down.
ACTCATATAGAGGGTATGAGAGATGACACAATAATTAAGAGCATTGGCAGCTCTTCCAAGACCCAGGTTTGATTCTCAGCACCCACACGGCAGCTCACAGCTATCTTTAACTCCAGTTGCATGGGAAATTGCATCTTCTTCTGGCCTCTGCAGTCACTGCACATATGTGGTACACAAGCATATACCTGTAGGCAAAACACTAAATAAAAATAAATAAATCTTTTTTAAACAGTCTCGAGGCTGTCTTAAAATGCCCCATATAACTAAGGATGACCTTAAACTTCTGATCCTTCCACTTCCGCCTCCTGGGTGCTGAAACTGCAGCTGTGCACCACCATGCTCCACTTACTATCTGATTTATTTTATGTGTGAGTTTTTGCCCGCATGTATGCATGTGCACCACGTGCACTGCACGCCAGGTGCCCAAGGAGATGAGAAGAGACATCAGATTCCCTTCAAGTCAAATAAGAGATGGCTGTGAAACACATGTAGGTACTAGGAACCAAACCCAAGTCCACTGAAAGAACAAGAGCTGTGAGCCAATGAACCATCTCTCCTGCCCTTCTTTTGCTATCTCTAAACTTTCTTAGATTGGAAGAAACTCTAACAAAGGACTAATAATAATCTCTACATAACGATGGATTGTTGGTAGCTTTTATTCTTTGTGTGTTTTAGTTCTCATATTTAATGAGTGGATAAAATAAACTTCAAAGGCAGGGATAAAAATATAAGGTTTTGGGGCTGGAGAAATGGCTCAGTTGTTAAGTGCACTGGCTGCTCTTCCAGAGGACCTGAGTTCAATTCCCAGCACCCACATGGTAGCTCCTAGCTGTCTGTAGCTCCTGGTCCAGGGTATCTGACACCCCCCCCACACACACACACACATGTACATGCAGTCAAAAGACCAATGCACATAAAATACAAATAAATAAATAAATTAAAATATATATATAAGGTTTTCTGACCCAAGGCAAATGAAAACTACTCAGTTTTCTGGGGTTTTGTTTTTGTTTCTCTGTGTAGCCCTGGCTGTCCTGGACTCCCTTTGTAGGCCAGGTTGGCCTCAAACTCACAGAGATCTAGATGCCTCTCCCTCCCTGAGGGCTGGGATCACAGTCATGGGCCGCTGCACCGGGCTTGTTTTACTTTCTTATTACCTTTATCCACAGTGAAGGAGTACAACTTGTAGAAGTCAGCTCCCACCTTCCTTGCACTACAGGGACTGAACTCAAGGAGGAAGCACACCTGCCCACCGAGCTAGCTTGCTTTGCTCTTTCTACCCAGGACATGACTGAAGACAAAGCCTAATCAGTGGGCACGCCAGGAGCCAGCACCTGGCCTGTCCATTCACAAGGCCTATTTTGCTTTCTCCTTCTCCCTGGACTCAGACCACATTTCCCAGCTTCCTTGGCAGTTTAGTCAACCACATGACTGAATTCTACCCAACTGAATTGAAGAAGCATGAGAGCAGCGTGCCATTTCTAGGCCTAGAGCACATGCAGTTGCCACTATTTCTGTCCTTCTAATGGCGAGAAAGAGATAAGCGCAGCACCCCTGGAAGCAGCTGGTAAAGACGGCAGACTAGCTGGACGGGACAGACACACCTCTTTGAATTACTGCTCCCCACTTCCCATCAGAGTGCATCTACCCTGCGGTTGGGGTTGTAGCCCAGTTCATAGTATTTGCTTATTGTGCATGAAGCACCATATAAACAGGGTGCCCTAGCACACACCTGTGACTCCAGCACTAAGGGGAGAGGGCAGAGAGGCAGGAAAATCAGTTGTTTAAGCCATCTTTGACTATATAGCGTGTTCAAGGCCAGGCTAGAATACATAGTGAGACCCTGTCTAAAAAAATTAAAACAAAATAGAAAGAGGAAGCAGGGAGGAGAAAGATTGATATGAAAAGCATAAAATTATATTCTTTTTTCAGTAAAGCAAGAAGGCATTTTCTGGCAAGAGCAGATTATGTGTGAAAAGCCACGTTGCTTTGATTACCACGGGACTGATAATGGGTAGCTCTCTGCTGAAGCTGGGCAATGATACTATTCCCTCTACTTTCGTATGTCTGAAATTTTCCATAATTATAAAGTTTTATTATATAAGATATCTATTTTAGTAAAATCAACCTCCCTCATTCTCTGTGACTTGATACCATAAAAAAACTAAATTTACAATTCATCAAAACAGTTTCCCAAACAAGAATAAAAACTTATACTCAAATTAAAAAACAAAAAAAAAAACCAAAAACTTTTCCTTTTTTAAAAAAAAAAAATCCTTTTGAAACAAAGCCTTGCTATGTGTAGGAAAGGCTAGCCTGAATCCACAGCAATCCAGAGTGTTGGGATTACAGGCATTCTCCATCACACCAGTGCAGAGGATCAAACATGGCTTTGAGCATGCTTTGCAAGCACTCTACCAATTAAGCCACATTCTCAGCCCCAAACACTCATTTAAACTGTCATGTCTCAAACCAGGCATGGATGTCTCGTGCCTAAAATTGCAGCACATATAAGACTAAAACAGGAGGATCAGAAGTTCAAGGCTGGTCTTAGCTAAGTAGTATTTCAAGGCCAGCCTGGGCTACTTGAAAACCTGTCCTAAAACAAAACAAAACAAAAAACCCAAACAGAGTCTTGACTAAAAAAATAATAAAGTATGAGAAGCTGGATTGGGAAATGGGTCATGAAAGTTCTGTCTTAGTTAACTGACTTGGGAAATTTTATCTAACCCTTACCAGACCTCAGTATTCTCACTTATAACCTGAGGCTACTAATCAATTAATATTCACTTCTAATTTCACCCTTTTGGGGGTTCTACCAATGGGTTAGATTTCAATCCCAGTAAGGGAAAGGGAAAGGATTCAAAAAGTGATTTTGACTCTGCCTTTGCCAAAGTAAAACTACTCTGCCATCAGCAGCATGATAAGATCACTTCTGCTGCAGTTCCTGGCACTCCTGCTACAGCAGTGAACTGCCCTGAGCAAACCACACTCCACAGGTCAGCTCAGACTCTTTGCAGGTGACTCTTTCCATATGTAAACTGCAAACACCTCTTTACTCTAAACCTGAGATTTCTGGTGGGAGGCAAAGGACAGTTAAAGAATTTGCATAGAATTTTTACCTGCCAGGAATGGGAGTTTAAAACTAAGCTTCCACAATCAGGCTGGGGTAGAAGCTCAAATCTCAACCCAGCTGGACATAGGAACAGGGTTCAGCCTCTTACCTGGAGAGAGCTGCACTCTGAAGATTGTTTGCGCTACCCATGAACCGAGGCTCTGGGAAAGGAGTCTAGCTGGAGAGAGTCCCGCTGATGATTCAAGTCAAGCTTGACAGGAAAAGTCAGACTCTGTTCTAATACTAGCTCCCTGGTCCTGGGCAGTCCATTCACAGCTTACTCCTGTCCCCCAAGTCATGGTTATGTAAGTGTGGTTACGTGGTTAATGCTGTGTCACTTGCTGCCCCCCCTCCACCCCCAACACAGAAGAGGCAATGTAACCCGAGCTGCTGGGCCACGGCCACAGAAAACACTGAGACAACACTGGGTAGCTTTCCAAATGCCTTGCATCTCACCGAGGAAAGGCAGCTATACCATTCGTTTTTCTTCTTTCAGTTTTGTTCATGCATATTGGAATGACAGAATTGAAAGGTATTGGTATAGTTTATTTAGCTCAATGACAAGGGTCAGGTATTACTGCTTCAGGGCAGGCTTTCAAAACCCAATCAACAAGTGCATAGGTGTGCTTAGGATCAACTTAACCGTCTCACTTCCTAGCTGAGTAGAGCTTGATCCTAAGGGTGAGAAATGCAGGGTCAGACCTGTACAGAATCCTTTACATACCCCACCCACCCTCTACTGCCACACAAAGGCTTATAGGGGTAGGGGAGGGATGGTCACAGGATTGACTGTAAAAGAACAGGAGAGACTGGAGAGATGGCTGAAGGGTTAGGGGTTAAAAGTACATACTGTTCTTGAAGAGGACTTGAGTTCAATTTTCTGAACCCGTGTCAGGGAACCAACTGCCTGTAACTCTAGCTCCAGGGGATCTGATATCTCTAGCCTCTGCAAGCACCTGTACTCCTACACATACTTGAGCCCCCCACCCCTGCCATACACATATACAAAGAATTTTTTTAATAGAAATAAAAAGGGTCAGGTGTGGTGACACACACCTCTAATCCCAGCACTCCAAAGGCAGAGGCTGACACAGATCTTTGTGTGTTCGAGGCCAGCCCAGCCTATGCAATGAGTTCTAGGACAGCCAGGGCTATGTAGAGACCCTGTCTCAGAAAAATAAAAAACAAAAATAAAGCCCAAAATACAAGGAGGCACAGGCCAAGAGCAATTGTCTCTTCTGACTATTCTCCAGCCCACCTCTTCCTTTTCTGAGCTGCTAGGACTACAGGGCAGGACTCTGCTTGCTTAGTGACAAACCACAGTCCCAGTCTTGTTTGCATTTCATTCAGAGACTAAGGAAGATTTGGCTTGCCATGCTTCCAAACAAAATTGTAAGATTATTTGGTCCACAACAGATTTTTTTTTTTAAAGATTTTATCCATTATGTATACAGTGTTCTGTCTGCTTTTACACCTGCATGCTAGGAAAGGACACCAGATCTCATTATAGATGGTTGTGAGCCACCGCCATGTGGGTGCTGGGAATTGAACTCAGGACCTCTGGAAGAGCAGCCAGTGCTCTTAACCTCTGAGCCATCTCTCCAGGCCCACAACAGATTTTTTTTAAGTATTGAATTGACTCAATATCAAAACAAGAACCCAAAAAATAATACCGAATATGCAAAAAACTGAGGTGTCAAATAAAACTATATCTTGCCTTATGAGCCACTGATGAAGATGGTGGCATTGGTTTCCCAGTGCTTGGAGTATCTTTTTAACACTAGGCCAATGAAGTTATGAGCAAATGATTCAATGATTCAAATGATTCAATGCCTGTAAGTCTTAAATCAGATAACTACATTTGTTGACACAGCTGTACTTTCTAGAATGTCATTAGACAATATCCAACAGCAAGAGAAATAAGTAAGTCCAGATTCTCTGGCAACCAAATTATTATATTAAAAAGAAACATGGGCAGGGTGATTCACACCTTTAATCCCAGGTAGAGACAGGGAGGCCTCTATGAGTTCAAGGCCAGCTTGGTCTACCTAGTGAGTTCTAGGAAAAGCAAAGACTGTAAAAAATTTTAAAAGAAACAAGCAAAAATTTAAAAAAAACAAGCTAAAAGATGTTTTAGCCCAATAAATCTAAGCTATTATTTCAAAACATAATCAAGGACCAACAAGATAGGCTCAGTGAGTAAAAGCACTTGCCACTAATCCCAAGGACTTGAGTTGGACCCCCAGGACCCACATGATAGAAAGAGAAAGAACAGACTTCTGCAAGCTGTCCTTTGACCACACACACACATGAGCCTAGCATGTGCATGAGTGTGTTTAAAAAAAAAAAAAAGTGCAATCACTATACAATTAACATTGTTCTCATACCAGTTCTTTGAAATCGACTGTGCACTCATGCTTACAACACATCCCAATTTGGACTTGCTATGTTTCAAATGCTCAAAAGACTCATGTAGGTCATGCCCAGATATATGCCTGTAATCACAGATATGTGGAAAGTTGAGGCAAGAGGATTGCTTGAGCGCTGAAGTTCATGACTGACCTAGGCAACATAGCAAGATTCATATCAAAAGAAAAAAAATGGCAGAGGATATACATAATATATATTTAAGATGGTAAATAAGATCTTTTTGTTTTTGTCATCAGATAGGTAATCTTTTCCACTCTATGTGAGGAAAAGCGCAGAGAGATGCAAAACTCTGAAATATAAAACCGAGTAATTTAATTGCTGTTAGGACAAAAGAAAGAAAGGAAAAAGTGCACTGGCTGTAAGAGGGCTTGAAAGCGTCTATCTGACAGGTGGCACACAGCGCATAAAGAAGTCGCGAGGAAAGCGCAAGGCATGCCCACTTAGCTGCCAGCTCGGCACTGAGAGTTTGAAAACACACCCATAAAAAACTCAAAGCAAAAGACAGAGTGAATTACAAAGGAAAAATTTATTAAGTATGTCTCAAGATAGAAGGAAGAACTCCAAGAATGAGTAAGTGACCTGCAGAATTCAAGCAAACAGCAGGACGGAGTAAGTTCAGAGAGAGCAGTGAGCACAGCCTACTGAAGCACTATTAGAGTAGCTTTTCTGTCTTCCTAATCTGGAAACCATACAGAATCAAGGAATGTGCTAAAGAAAAGAGACTTCAGGGTTACAGAAGAAACTACAGACGAGCCAGGAGCAGCGGTGCACACCTCTAATCCACCACTTGGGAGGCAGAGGCAAGCGAATCTCTGGGTTAGAGACCAGCCTGGTCTACAGAGTGAGTTCCAGGACAGCCAGGGCTATATAGACAAACACTGTCTCAAAAAGACCAAAACACACAGAAAGAAAGAGAGAGAGAGAAGGAGGGAAGGAGGGAGAGGGAGGGAGGAAGGAAGGAAGAAAGGAAGGAAGGAAGGAAGGAAGGAAGGAAGGAAGGAAGGAAGGAAGGAAGGAGAAAGAAGGAAAGAAGGAAAGAAAGAGAAAGAAAGGAAGGAAAGAAAGAAAAAGAAAGAAAGAAGAAGAAAGAAAGAAAGAAAGAAAGAAAGAGGAAGAAAGAAAGAAAGAAAGAGAAAGAAAGAGAGAGAGAGAGAAAAAGAAAGAAAGAAGGAAAGAAAGAAAGAAAGAAAGAAAGAAAGAAAGAAAGAAAGAAAGAAAGAAAGAAAGAAAGAAAGAAAGAAAGGTAAAAGAACATGGCCAAGATATCTATGACTCATGTCTTACTAATCTGCTACCTCAATATCCCTAACTCTCACAGACTGCCTTTGACTTAGAAAGAACCTGTTTATTGACCATTTGAAATATTTGTAAAACGTAGCCCCTGGCCATGACACACCTGTAAGCCCATCATTAGGGAGGCTAAGACAGAAAATAGTGATTTCAAGACTATCCTTACATAGGCCAGCATGGATTACAATGAGAATGCATTACAATGAAGACCCAGAGAAGAAAAAGAGAACCTAGTTCACCTAGAGCAGTGGTTCTCAATCTTCTTGATGCTCCAACCCTTTAATACAGTTCCTCTGTTGTAGTGATCCCCAACCACAACATTATTTTTGTTGCTACTTCATGTAATTATAATTTCACTACTGTTATAAATCATAACATAAATATCTGGGTTTTCTGCTGGTCTTAGGTGACCACTGTAAAAGGGTTCCCCACAGTTTGGAAACTGCCAATTTAGAGCCTACTGGACTTCCAAATGGAGACAGAATATCCCTCCCTGTGCACACTTAGACAGAGAGGCCAAATGACATAACAGTAAAACCAGCCACTGTTTGTCACAAACACATTTTTGTGGCCCAGAGAGCAAAACCACAAGACACAGAGAGAGCAGAATCTACACGAGGTAAAATATCTGGAGAGGGAGGGATCTCAGCCACTGAGAACCATAGTGGGTGACAATAAGCCACCATAAGCCATCATTTACACTGAACTCTCAGAAGCTTGCTCCTTGAACAGGAAAAATGTGTGATGTCACTGAACACAATTAGAGTAAGGCCATAAAAGTGCCACTGTTTCAAACCAATGTAATAACCAGTGACATTGACCAAAAAGAAAATAATGCTGGACACTAGAGCCTGGGTTTCAGCAGCAATGGAATAAAGTTTTAAATGTGGGTAGGATGGTCTTGGTTAGATAGAGGGGTCACAAATTTCTGTCCCCTTTTAAAATAGTTTTAAAAAGATTTATCTATTTTACTTTATTTACTTTGTGTGTGAATTTTCTAAATGTATGTATCTCACAGAGATCCACCGGCCCCTGGCTCCCCAAGTGCTGTGGTTACGGGTGTGCACCTCTGTATCCAGCTCTGGGTGTTCTTCTTACATGTATGTCTGTGTACCATGTGTGTGCCAAATGTCCATGAAGGCGAGAAGAGAGATCTCCTAGGATGGATTTACAGTGCTTGTGAGCTAGCATGTCAATGCTGAGAATTGAACCCTGGTCCTCTGGAAAAGCAGCCAGTGCTCTTAACCACTGAACCTCCTCTAGCTGGGCATTTTCTTGATTAATGAATGATTGATGTTGGGGGGGGCAGGTCACTGTGGGCAGTGCCACCCCTGGGCAAGGGGTGATGGGCGATATAAGGAAGTAAGCTGAGCAAGCCATAAGAAGCAAGGCAGTAAGGAGTGTTCCTCTATGGCCTCTGCTTCAGTTCCTGCCTTCAGGTTCCTGCCTTCATTGAGCTCCTGCTCTGGCTTCTCTTGGTGATGGACTGTGAACTGTAAGCTAAATAAACACTTTTCTCCTTGTGTTACTTCTGGTCATGATGTTTTATCACATCAGTAGAAAGCAAACTAAGATAGTTTTGGTAACAGAAAACAACCCAGAGTGATGGCTTCTGAGATTATGGGAGTATTTTATTGACTAGGATACTTCTTTGAGTTCCTTGCTCATGAATCCAGGGAGAGGACAGCAGTTGGTGCCATTCAGAGGTTACAAAATGCTGTTTGAGTTTCACAGTGGCTGAAGGTGGTTAAGGAATTATCAGTATCTGTCGATAACAGTGGCCTGCAATGCCGTATTAGTTACTAAGTGTTTAGCAACCCATCTGATACTCACGACACACTACTCCCAGATTATCAGGATCTTTCCAGGGTGAAGATAGTAAGAAGAGGTGTTTTTACACACAGGTCGTGGGTGCTTTTACTCTAACCCCTGGCTCTCTGGAGTTAGGGTAAGTAAGTTCAATAAAGACACAGTAGTAAACACGGAGAGGTATAGAACTAAATGGAAATACAGACAGTGGACATGTAACACCATGTTAAAGTTGGGTTTTGTGTGTGTGCGCGTGTGTGTGTGTGTGTGTGTCCACTCACATGTGTATTCATGTGCACACTTGCCAGATCAGAGGACTACCTTGAGTGTTATTCTCTGCTCCCCACCTTGTTTGAGGCAAGGATCTCTGTTGTTTCTACACTGTATATGCCAGACTAGCAGTGAGCTTCCAGGGACTCTGTCTTGGCCTTCATCTCCTTGTTGAAGCATTGGGACCACAGACACACTACACATCTGGCTTTTACATAGTTTCTGGAGATTTGAACTCAGGTCATTATGCTTGCACTGAGCCATCTCAGCTCCCCATCCCAAAGGTTGCTTTTTTGTTTGTTTTGAGTAGGGTATCATGGCTGTAATCCCAGCACCTGGTGGATGAAGGCAGGAGAGTCGAATATTCAGATATCTTTATTTGTTGCCTCCATGTCACCTTGGGCCACATAAAACTCAGCAAACTAATCAAGAGGCTGGGGAAATGGTTCAGTGGGTAGGACACTTGTTGTGCAAGCATGAGACCTGAGTTCAAGTACATAGCAGAAATAAACACAACAAACAGCCAAGCATGGCTGCACAGACCTGTGATTCCAGCATTTGGGGTGAAGACAGGTGAATTCCAAGGGTTCACGGGCCTACCTGGAACAGCAAACCTCTGGTTCAGTAAGAGACAGAGTCCCAAGGCAGTAAGTCAGAGAGTAACAGACAAAGATATTTGATGTCCTGTTCTGGCCTCTCTGCATGCATATGCACAGGTACATGTACCTGCAATGTACCCACATAGGCACATAACATACACACACACACACACACACACACGCTAAGTTTTTTTTAAGCTGGCTGCCAAGCTATCAAGATGGCTCAGCCAATAATGTGTCTGTATAACCACATGGATCTGAGCTTGAGTTTGGACACCCAAGATCCATGTAAAAATCTAGGTATAAGGCCATGATGGTGCACACCTTTAATCCCAGCAGTTGGGAGGCAGAGGCAGGTTGATCTCAATGGGTTTGAGGCCAGCCTGGTCTACAATAGTGAGTTCCAGCTACAAAGAGACCCTGCCTCAAAAAAACCTAAACAAACAAACACATAAACAAATCCTGGCATGGTGGCACCAACCTGTAATCCCAGTGATGGGGACCTGGAAAAAAGAATCCTTGGGGATTGCTGGCTAGCTAGTTTGGCCAAATCTGTGAGCTCTAGGTGGGGTGAGAGATCCTGTCTCAAAAAATAAGATGGAGAACAACAGCCAGTGAGATCGTTCAGCAAGCAAAGATGCTTGCTGACTTGAGTCTGATCTCTTGGACCAGCAAAAAGATGGAAGAAGAGAACCAACTTTACAAAATTGTCCTCTGATTCCATATGCTTGCCCCCTCCCTTACACAGTAAAAATAAATTTAAATGAATTTTTAAAAGGTTGTGAAAAAAACTGGGTGGTGGTGGTGCACACCTTTAATCCCAACACTTGAGAGGCAGAGGCAGGTTGATCTCTGTAAATTTGAGGCCATCCTAGTCTACAGAGTGAGTCCAGGGCAGCCAAGGTTACACAGAGAAACCTTGTCTCAAGAAAAAAAATTAAGAACACCCATACACACAAAAATAATATATATGTATATGTGTGTGTGTGTGTGTGTGTGTGTGTGTGTGTGTGTGTGTGTATACATATTAGAGGCTGAAGAGATGGTTCAGCAGCTGTTCTTCCAGAGGACCCAGGTCCAATTACCAGCACCCACATGGTCGGTCCCTCACAGCTATCTGTAACTCCGGAATCTGACACCCTCACACATACATACCTGAAGGCAAAACACCAATCACATAAGATATGTAGATAGATAGGTAGATAGATAGATTAAAAAAAAAAAAGAAGAAGAAAATGCCCTTATAGACTTGCCTATAGACAATCTCCCTAATGGAGGCATTTTTCTCCACTGAGGTTCCCAGATGGCCCTAGCCTATGTCAAGCTGAAAAAAAACCAACCAGGACACTGACATAAGACTGCTATATCTACTCTCTTTGATACTTCTCTACTAAGTATTTAGGACTATTTCATACTCTCTAAGTCTTTTTTTTTTTTTTTTTTGAGACAAGGTGCCACTAAACCTTGGCTGAAAGTAAGAGATCTACCTGGGATTAAAGGCATGCACCATTGCATCCATTCCTCTAAGCTTTTTTTTAAAAGTCCAGACTTATTCTAGGAAGGTGGTTCAGTGGTAGAAAAGTCCTGGGTTCAATCTCTAGTATTGAAAAAAGAATAAATGAAAAGAGGAACAGACTCAAGCAGCCTTAAAATTAACAAGCTGAAAAAGAAAACCACTTCTCTCTAGCAAGAGTACAGAATAAAAGATGACAGAAACCACAGTAGTCACTATTCAAGTGATCAATGTTTAGAAGCCCATTTAGACACTCCAGGACCAAAATAAGCCAGTGAGAGTCAGAAAATTAATTGGCTCCTTAATTCAAAATACAAGGGAGACTTACTTCCAGTTTCTAGCCAATCAAGCCCTTACAGAGCAGTTTGTAAAATCAACCTGTCAGCATTAAGTGTTGGTTTGAGAGTATCACACAATAAGACACTGACAGTGAATAGGAAGGTTCACAGCGTCTTTTTGGAAAAGCCAGAACTCAACACAATCCCCTGAAAAATTAAGTCATACTTGAAAATCATAGGGTTTGAAAACGTGGCATGTATGACACAGTACAGAGTACAAGTTGTACTCAGTGTGGTTTTTAAAAGGGAGGGGAAAGAAAGACAGAGAAACAGTGAGAATGCAAACAACCTGTTGGGAGGGCTGGGGCACTAGACAAGAGTTCCTAAACAGGAACTCTCGGAGAGAGCTCTGACGAGAGAGCTCTGACGCAACTTCCTGAGATTATCAATATCTGCCTGGCTCAGTGGAATGAGGACTTCTGTTCTTGTGACTTGTATTTATATACAAATAAATAAATAAATAACAGCCTCCCAAAGCTCTTTCATCTACAAAAGAACGTGAAAAAATAAGAAACACAGAAAGCTTTTAAATAATTTGAACCATTTGTTCATTTATACAACATTCCGGTGATTTTGTAAATTCTGATGTATGTCACTGCTTGGAAACAGACCTTTAAGGAGACTAAAATTGCTAGTTTTGGTTACTATCACCTTAATAGGTCAGCAGCAGTCAATTATACTAATGTATAAAAGAGAATATACTTAATAGAGCAACATAAAAGTTTAGACTCAGAAGAGATCTTAGTAATCTAGTTCAAATAACTCACTTGACCACTGAGGAAATTGATTCTACACGTGTGATCACTTGTTACTTACAGTCTATGACTTACACTCCAGTCTCTAGAGAGACTCCTGCCCCTAACACATGCTGGCAAGCAAGTTTCTGACCTGTTACACAGAGCAGAGAGCAGAGAGATGAAAAGAGTCATTTCGGTATATTAAAGTTGTCTTCTTTCCAATCCCCGCAGAGGACTAGAAGAAGGCGCACCGTGGCTCCTACACGGAGCGCACAGCCAATACTCAAAGCAAAAGCACACCGACTGTTCAGAACAAGAAAAAGCACATTTACAGAACTCAGACAACTCAGAAGGATCAAGAACTCCTCATTGTTGTGGGTCTGTGACCGTTAGAGGGGCTCTTGCTTTCACTTTGCAAATGTGCAACTGTAATAGCTGCTGTGAGTCTTGAGAGCCAATGGGAAAAATAACATTTCCACATTGATAATGCTGAAGAATGCAGATTTCCACCAAATGCACTCCCACATCCACCACTGTCTTGAGCAGTCGTCCTAGATGCCATCAGTGGAGACTAGGAATCGGTTTCATTTGGACTATAAACCCCAACTTTGGTGTTAGTCATAGTCACATATGTAGCTAACCTTGGATGCAGACACGTAACAAGCTCTACCAGGCCTTAGGAAGAAAACCCCACCTTTAATTAAACTGTGAGGAAGAAAACTGGGGAGCATACAAAAGGCCTGAAAGTTGGCAAGGCACAAGTTCTGACAGGAGGAGCAGAAGTTGCTTTTCCATGCAGAACATTTAAGCCCTTGTAAATCACAAGTCCCCCACTGACAACTGCTCATTAAAACATGCCCTTTCAATCATGCAAGTCACTCCTACTCAAAATTAACTTTGTAAACATGGCAAGTAGAAAGGTTTAATTTCTCAAACCAGGATGCATTATTGTTTCCTAGCACGGTTTAAATGACAGAATAGCACTGCTAGTTGAAAGGGGCTAACAGGAGAAGAAAAGGAGCTCTAGCATTTCCTGAGTTTCTACCCATTGATCCATTTAATCTACACAAGCACTATCAAGCAACTGTAATTCACAATTTATAGATGAGAGAACTGAGCTCCAGGGCTGGAGAGATGGCTCAGTGGTTAAGAGCACTGACTGGAAGAACATCCAGAACCTGGGCTCAATCCCCAGCACCCATATGGCAGCTCACAACTATCTATTACTCCAGTTCCAGAGGATATGACACCCTTACACCAATGTGCATGAAATAAAATTAAATACATTTTAAAAAAAGGGAAAGAACTGAGCTCCAAAGGTTTGTACAAAGTCTTCCACAAAGTAACAGAGCTGGAGTTTTGGTCAAGCAAAAGATGGAGCCTGGGAATGGTGGCACACACCTAGGACTCCAGACCTCAGCAGATCACTAGATCAAAGATACTCTAGGCTATATACTGCGGATGTGCCTTAAGTGGGGAGGGGTACTGAATAATTGGCTCTTCCAGAAGACCCAAGTTTGGTTCCCAGCACCCTCATCAGACAGCTCACAAACCACCTGTAATTCCAGCTACAGATAATCAATCAACACCCTCTTCTGGCCTACACACACACACACACACACACACTTTTGACTCTCACACAGACACTCACAAAAACACATTAAAAAAAAAAGTAAGGCAAATGAGGTGGCACAAGCCTTTAATCCCAGCATTCAGGAGGCAGAGGTGAGTGCATCTCTGTGAATTCAGCTAACTTAGTCTACATAGTAGGTTCTGGGCCAGCCAAGGTTATGCAGTGAGACCTTGCCTCAAAAAATAAAGAGAAAGAGAGCTACTGCTGGGTATAATAGTGTATGCCTATAATTTCAACTCTCAAGAGGCTGAAGCAAGGGGATCAATACAAATTTGAGGCCAGCCAGGTCAACACAGTAAGTTCTAGGCTAGCCAAGTCTCCATAGGAAAACCCATCCTCCTCCAGGAAAATTACTAAATTCTTGCTTTTACCTGTCTCCTAAGGTAGGTTTCTCTAGACTAGGATTTAAACCTGTTTTTCTCCACTTGTTATCTGGTTAGTGCCTCCCATACCAGATCCCTGATGAATATATGAACTAAAAAATAAGAGACAGGCCAAATATGATGGCATTGTGCCTGTAATTCCAGCACTAAAGTGGCAGAAGCATCCTGGTTTACATAGCAAGTTCCAGGACACCTAAGGCAATATAGTAAGATCTTGTCTCAAACAAAATAAAACAAAAACAGGGCAAGGAGGATATCTCAGTAAAACTTTTGCTACATAAGCATAAGGACCTGAGTTCAGTCCCCAAAACCAATATTTAAAAACAAATAAAAAGAAAAAATGGGCATTGTGGCCCAGTGACCCACACTTGTAATCTCAGAGCTGGAGAGGCAGAGACTCATAGATCCCCAAGCCTCCTTGGCTAGACAGCCTAGCTTAGTCACTAAGTTCAAGGCTAGTCAGAGCCCTATTTCAAAAAAATGGAGGTGGGGAGGGTGACATGAGGATTGACCTCTGGCCTACACACACACACACACACACACACACACACACACACACACACTCACACACACGTGCAAAGTAAGTAGTTGTTTTAAGCAGGGGAGGATCAGAGAGATGGATCAGTGGCTAAGAGCACTTGCTGTTCTTCAGAGGACTCAATTTGATTCCACACTCACTTGACAACTCACAACCATCTGTATCTCCAGTTACAAGAGATCTGACACCCACTTCTGGCCTCTACAGGCACTAAGCATGTACATAGTGGATATATAGGATATAAACATACACAAACATGCATACACATAAAAATAAAAACAAATCTTTTAATAAATAAAATACAAAACAACAACAGAAACACACTGTTGAGGCTGGAGAGATGGTTCAGCAGTCAAGAGTGCATACTGTATGTGCAGAAGAGCTGAGTCTGGTTCCAAGAACCCATGTCCAGGACTCCCCACCACCTAATACTCGAGCTTGAGGAGAGCAGAGTTCTTCTCTGACCTCTGCAGGTGCTGCCTTCACATGCACAAATCCAAACTTGGACACACACACACATTTTTTGTAAAGTCTTAAACAAAAAGTCTTCAAAAGTCTTCAAGGGACTGGGCATATAGCCCAGCTGTAGAGCACTTGCCTAGCATGCCCAAGGTCCTAGATTCAAACTCCAGCAAAACACACACACACACACACACACACACACACACACACACACACACACTTTCAGGCTTTAACTGGATCTGTACATATGACCTAAGAACCAGAATAGGACTCTTCAATTGTCTGGAGCAACCAATAAAGGTTGTTCATATTGGGTTTTTTAGGTTTTGGTTTTGGTTTTGTCTGGTTTTGGTTTTTCAAGACAGGGTTTCTCTGTGTAGCCTTGGCTATCCTGGAACTTGTTTTGTAGATCAGGCTGGCCTTGAACTCAGAGATTCACCTGTCTGTCCCTCCTGAGTGCTGGGATTACAGTGTGTGCCATCACCGCCCAGACTTTTCTCTTTTTTTCCTTTCTTTCTTTCTTTCTTTCTTTCTTTCTTTCTTTCTTTCTTTCTTTTCTTTTCTTTTCTTTCTCTCTCTCTCTCTCTCTCTCTCTCTCTCTCTCTCTCTCTCTTTCAGATTTCTAATAAGGGGCTAGAGAGATGGCTCAGAGGTTAAGAGCACTGGCTGCTCTTCCAGAGGTCCTGAGTTCAATTCCCAGCACCCACATAACCATCTATAATGAGATCTGGTACCCTCTTCTGGCTTGCTGGCTCACATGCGGGCAGAATACTGTATAAATAATAAATTAAAAAAAATTGTAAAGATTTCTAATAAAATAGCCCTACTGGCACCTATTTTTCCTGAAAGGAGGGGTAATCTTTTTATGGCCCTTTATAAGTTGGAGAATGTGTAGGGCTACATAAGCATAAGGACCTGAGTTCAGTGGATAAGAGCACTATGCTGCCAAATCCAGTCACCCAGGTTCCATCCCTGGAAACCACGTGTTAAAAGAGAACTATCTCCCCTACAATGTCTCCTCTGGTGATCTGAATGACTGTCTCCCATTGGCCCAGGCATTTGAACACCTGGCCCTTAGTTGGTGCTCTGGCTAGGTGGTGTAACATCACTAGAGGTGGGCTTTGAGAGTCACAGCCTCACCCCACTTCCAATTTGCTCTCTGCTTCATGTTTGCAGGTGAAGGTGTAATCTCTCAGCTCTCTGCTCCTGCCCCCTGTTGCCATGTGCTTCTGCCATTACAGACTGTCCCTCTGGAACCATAAGGCCAAACAAACTCTCTTCTATACATTGACTTGGTCATCGTGTATTATTACAGCAACAGTAAAGTAACTAATCCATCCTATCACCTACACATTCATGCTGTGGCATACACACACACACTAAAACAAAATAAAAACAATCTGCACAGTTGAGAAGGAAAAAACTAATCAGCACTGCCTTTCTGCTATATATCAAACCCAAATTCCAGATGATTTGCACATCCTGAAAATTTGGATCCTTGGGCCCTTGGCTTCAAAAATAACATTTTAAACCAAGGACTTGCCACTTTCAAGTGTCAAAAATGGGAAGACTCTTCAACTAGAATTTAATCCATACTTAGAAATAAGTAAATCGAGGAAGAATGCGAACACCAAACTACATAATTCAAATTGGAAGTATACTGGACCATATGATTACATAAAACTTAGGGAAGCAAAATGTCTACCTCAGCCTCATGGAAGATTCCTGAGGAGAGGCACAGAGGTAGGTGAAAACACAGGCTTCCCCAAGGACTAAGAACCCTGACAGGCTGCCCAATAGGGAGTCTTTAACAAGACTATTTCCTCTTTTCAAGGACTTTGCAAAAAATACTTTTAAGATGTTGTTGCTGGACCACAATAAACAGACAATCAAAAAACAGATCCACCCATTGAGTTAGTGCTAATGGAATCTCCTTCTAGAGGTGCCAGATGGAGATTTAAAGGGAAAAAAAGCTCTTTACTAATTGTCGCCAAGATTCCTTGGTACTTCATGCCAGGTCCAGGATATTAACCCAGATGTCCTAGTCAAATCCAAGGTTGGTTAAGTACAATCTGCCAACTTATTAAAAAAAATGGGGTGGAGTATTTTCCTTCTGTGACCTGACTGCAATCTGAAGAGTCACTGTTCCCCAAAGTTCCTGTCCAGTGCCGTAAGTCGGTAACCCCCTTTAAAGAGAACTGTAATGCAAAGGCTGACTAAAGCGTATGGATTTTTAAGTCCACCTATATGGGAAACATACCCTATTTTATTAAAAATATGTAAGATGCTCTAATAGCTTAAACCTTCCCTAAACAGCTGTCTAAAAAAGGCATATACATAGTATTACAGATACTGTTTTTCAATTAAGAATTGAAAATACTTATATAAAAGTTTATGTTAAACTAGGTTTGAACCAGCTGGGTGGTGGTGATGCACACCTTCTGTCCTAGCACTCAGGAGGCAGAGGCAGGCAAATCTCTAAGTCAAGGCCAGCATGAGTGAGTTCAGGACAGCCAGGGCTACACAGAGAACGCTTGTCTTTGGGGAGGGAGTGGGTTTGAGTATGAAACTTTTCTTTCTTTCTTTTTTTGGTTTTAGAAAAAAAAAACCAAACATGAAACTTTTAAGACTAAAAAGTAGGACTGTGCTGCCAAAAGTACAACTAGGAGAGGAACACATACGCACATAACATGACATAGATCCCTTGGGCTAAACATAGGTCCTGGATTGATGTACAAAAATAGGAAAATATCGGCTGGAAATGACTCAATTGTTAAAAGCACTGTCTGTTCTTCCAGAGGACAGTGGTTCAAGTCCCAGCATCCATATGGTAGCTCACAACCATCTGTAACTCTAATCCTAGGGGATTTAACTGCCTCTTCTGGCCTCCATAGGCACAGCATGCACATGGTGTGCAGACATACATGCAGACAAAACATCCATACACATGAAATAATTTTCAATAGCAAAGCATAAAAGCATATACTCAACAGCAAGGTGGTGCTGGGAATACAGAATGTATGACACTCTAGGTTTAGTCCCCAGTGTGGGTGTGTGGAGAAGAGGTCAAATACGAGGCTAGCCAACTTTTGACCAGCCACTGACTTGATGTTGTACTGCCACAGTATTCTGCACATTTATCAAAACAACACAAACTAGGGCTCAGTTCCTGCTCTAAAAAATTCTTTAAACTGTAATTCTTCCTGGTTGGTTTTTTTGTTTGTTTGTTTGTTTTTTGTTTTTTGAGGGAGGGATGGTTCAAGACAGGATTTCTCTGCGTAGCGTTGGCTGTCCTGGACTCGCTTTGTAGACTAGACTGGCTTCAAACTCAC
Organism: Meriones unguiculatus; assembly: GCF_030254825.1. Lineage (NCBI taxonomy): Eukaryota > Metazoa > Chordata > Mammalia > Rodentia > Muridae > Meriones > Meriones unguiculatus. The sequence goes on along the minus strand of NC_083352.1, from coordinate 87,940,644 downwards.
AAGGATCCACCTGCCTCTGTCCTGAGTGCTGGGATTACAGGCGTAGGCAACCATGCCCAGCTAATTCTCCCTATTTTTAACACAATTCTATCACAGTTACTAACATAGCTGAAAGCTAGATGGTAGTCAATGCCTACCATCTCAACTACTGCAGAGAGTGAAGTGAGAGAATGGTGAGATGCAGCAGGGACAACATATAAGACCCCCTTAAAGGGGCCAGGTATGATGACCCCACCTGGAATCCCAGCACTCAGGACGCTAAGCCAGCAGGACTGTGAGTTCTAGGCTAGGTTGCACTGGGAAATCCTAGCTCAGAAAGATAAATGGGGGTGGGGAGGGCTTGTGCATAGCTCAGGAATAGAGTGGGAAAGCTAGCCTGGTGTATGTGAGAAGCCGGACTCAACCTCATCTCCAGGATGAATGGACAGATAGATCAATGGATGACACCCTAAATTATTCCGAGTCTTTCAGTATTTTGACAAATATTTTCAGGATAACAGCCCATAAGGCTTTAAATTATCTGACCTCCAAGCTTCCAATATGAAGGCCTGTGAACTTTTTGGCCTCTCTTCCATATGATCCCCATTTCCTTCAGGGGCCAACATTCTCTAACTTTCTTTTCAGCTCTACTCAAATCACATTCTCAGCTAGCTCTCCTGCAACCCTACCTGAAATTCCTATAACTTTAACCATTATTTATGTGACTTCATATTCCTCCTCCTATGGTTTATATATTTTTTCTTTACCATGTATGACATTCTAACATATAATATACTTATATTTAATATGATTATTATTCACCTTTCCTAGTGGAAGCGAAGTCCCAAGAGAATAAGGATTGGTCAGTTTCTCCTGGGATGTGTCCCAAGCATCCAGAGGGCATGTGGCATAGTAAATGACTCCCTAAGTCTCTGAATAGACTTCATTACACAGACAGATACACCACAGCTCCATAAACAGGCTTTGGAGGAAGCATAACACTTCAACAATATTGAAAGGAGAAATACAGGCTCACCATAACTAATAATATTGTCTCTTCTGTTTCTTTTTCATGTCAAAGAAAAACTACAGGCCAGGCAGTGATGACACATGCCTTTCATCCCAGCACTTAGGAAGCAGGTGCAGGTGGATCTGTGAGTTCGAGGCCAGCCTGGTCCAAAGACTGAGTTCCAGAACAGCCAGAGATACACAGAGAAACACTGCGTCGACAAAGCAAAAAAATAAAGAAAAGAAAAGAAAAAAAAAATTCAAACAAGGTAAAAAATTTTAACACTTTAGATAGATGGCTTTTTGTTTGTTTTAATTACATTTAATTCATTTACTCTGTGTGTGTGTGTGTGTGTGTGTGTGTGTGTGTGTGTCTGTGTGGTCAAAGGACAACTTTCAGGGATCAGTAGGTCCCATGAATCAGATTTAAGGCCAAGCTTTTAATTATGAGGTCCATAAATTTCAAAATAACAAACATTTTGAGCACATACAAAAAAAGGTAGAATTCTTAGGGGATTCTACAAAGTAGGGAAAAGTGGGGGAAGGCATCTTGCCTTTGATATGTAATTCTAGAAGAAACATCTTTTTGGAAGTAATAATGAAGAGCACCAAGCAATCAACATAAAGACAAATTTAAAGGTTTCTCCCTTTGTATGGAATACAAGAAGACTAAATCATCCCTTACACATCACACTCTGGATTTCAAACCCAACTGACAGCACTTAGAAAAGAGGGCCAGGAAGATGGAGAGAGGGCATAGCAATCTGGTGCACTTAGTGCTCTTGCAGAGGACCTAGGCTCAGTTCCTAGCACCCACAAGACAGTTCACAAATGCCCATAAAACTCCCAAGTGGTACACATATCAGCATGAATGCAACACTCATGAGCATAAAAATAAATAACCACGGGGGCTGGAGTGATGGCTCAGCAGGTAAGAGTAAATGCTGCTCTTGCAGAAGACCTGATCTGGGTTCTTAACATATTAGGTGGCTTACAACTTGTAACTCCAGGTCTCTTCTGGCCTCCTTGGGAAGGTCACAACATGCATGTACCCCCAACATACCCGTGTGTGTGTGTGTGTGTGTACACAATTAAAAATAAACAGAGTTAGAGAGACAGCTCAAAGGTTAAGAGTACTTGCTCCTCTTGCAAGGAATCTGGGTTGGCCGCCTCTAGCACCAGGCAGGCACAAAGTGCACATACATATATTCATTAAAATAAAACCATTTTTAAAAGCCATATTGGAGATGCAGCTCGGTGACACAATACTTGCCTAGCACATCCAATGGCCTCAGTTCAATCCTAAGCATGACCCTGTTCCCACAAATTGTCTAGTCTCTGACCTCCACAGGCATGTTACAATACACAGGCACTCCCCCACATACATACACAAACAACACACACTAAATATATACTAAAAAATAATTTTTAGGGGGCTGGAGAAATGGCTCAGTGGTTAAGAGCACTGTCTGCCTTTCCAAAGGACCAGAGTTCAATTCCCAGCACCCACGTGGCAGATCACAACTATCTGTAATGCCCATTCCAAGGGATCTGACACCTTCACACTAATGCATATGAAATAAAGTTAAATAAATAGAAAATAAATAAAAAATATTTTCAAAAGACTTATTAAAAAAAATTTAGAAAAAAAAAATTTAGGAGCTAGGCTCACTTCTTTAACCCCAGCATTTAGGAGGCAGAGGCAGGCAAACCTCTGTAAGTTCAAGGGCAG